>NC_058370.1:111755000-113005000 GCF_018350175.1 Felis catus | reverse complement strand
ACACTTAGAAAAAACTTAAAACTTCAGGTTTAGTACTAATAATGTTCAACTGACAATACCCCAATTTTAATTTTATGTTTTGCACCTAAAACTGAATGTTTACTTACTGTTAGTTGCTTGCACATTTTCCTCTAGTTTACAGAACACTCTTAATTCAGACACCAGCCAAGCACAGAGTTTGGTAAACTCAGGGGAACTGGCTCCAGCACAGACTGCCTGAGACAGAGCGCCATCTTCCAACAATGGACCCTTGTAACTGGTAAGTAAAAAATTATACTTCAGAAGAATATAAAATCACACCTAATATTTTATACAATTTATCTATGTATTATTTGTAGTTAGAGGACGAATTTCTAAACCTGCAAATACAAATAAAATTTACAGAAAATAAAATTTAAGTTTTTAATTTTAATCTAACAAAATCGATTAGAAAAATAAGCTACTTGGTAATTGCATTTCAATTCTTCAAAATACATAGGAGTATTTAATAGAATCATATACACTACTAAATTATGTCAACTTCTATCCATTCACTGAAAGCTCTTATTGTACAAAGATTTTCTTACTTTAACTTAATTGAAATTAAAACATTAAAAAGTGATAGCTCATTATACTATGGTTTACAATTTCAGAAATATAACTTAGGTTATCTTTTCTAGAATTTTTTCCAGAAATGAATTAGATAATTTTTTAATGACTTTCTTTAAAAGCAAAAACTTGTCAGTTAATCAATTATTTGCTTTTTCTATATTTAATGACAGTTAAGACTATTAAGGCATACTAGTACTCAAGAAATGTCTTGATTTATTTAAAACATGAATAACTGCTGGCAAGTTGATGTCTGGGCAAACTGGTGCATCTGAATCCTAACCCTTTTTAAGTGATTCAAGCATAATCTTAAAATATTATTAAATGTTCACATATTCATAAAAGACAACAGTAATAATGAACCCCAGCCTAGAATATAACTAGAACCAAAGATCCTGTCATTCTCAAAGCAATTTTAAAATATATGTTCTTCAGAAGATTATTTTATCTTTTAAGTGAAATACCGATAAAAACACTGTTATTAAAGATGAACATTAAGTATGCTTAAGATAATTTGAAGTTTGGAGGTACAGAGATGTTCGAGAAATGACAATAATTTGGTTCTTTTAAAATGCACTTAAGTGTTTATACACTGAATTGAATGGAAAATAACCTTACACAAAAAGTGAGATTATATAGTCTGGCATCTAGATTCAACCCACAAATTATTAGATACTGCAATATAAAGACTAGGCCTACAAATGTCTCCTTGTGTTACACATTTAGAATTTGTTAGTTTATTCTACAAATAGTTATTGAATTTATACTGTGTGCCAGATTAAAGATAAATGATAGTCATTTAAATTGTAATAATTCTCAGTGAATCCTTTAAACGTACATGTCCATCAATGAGGCCTGAATTTTAATGACTGAATGTCATCAAACTCAGTAGTTTTGCTTAAAATTTATAGCAAAGTTTTCAGAAAATCTGATGGTTCAATCTGATGAGCTGTACATTACAACCCATCTCAAATGTTTATTTGATTACAATGATTACAGTAACAACTACTTTTTTAGTACTCCAGAAAATACAGTGAAAAGGGTACAACAATAATGGGAAGAAACAGCATCCATCACCAATTCTTTAGGCAACATCTACCCAAGCAGAATGACTACATTTAAATAAGGCTCTCTTCCCTCAGTCTACTACTCCTTCAATGCTAACCTTAAGTGTCATTTCTTCTAGGAAGCTTTTGGGACTTTATTTGCTTTCCAAGTGTAAAGAGACCCTCGTCCTCAGTTCTCACAGCATTTTCTCACAGTGTGAATTTTTCTTCTACCTCACTTTGGGCTAGTAAATAATCAGCCCAACACTGCCCCAGAGCACAAGAGCTCCTTAAAAATGTTTACTGAATGAATGGATTCATATGCGAGCAATCAATTTAGTCTGAGATGTCTGCCAAAGAGACCATTTTGCTGAATGTGACTTTTACCTATACTCTAATCAAAGAAATAAGCCCCCTAAAGCCTGGAATATTCTGAAAATTCAGAGCATGCTCCAAAGAGAGAGACAATGATAATTCACTGTAACAAAAAAAGATAAACACTACCAATTCTTTTCCCAAAAATATCTACCAGGACAGCAAGTTACTTAAATGGGCAGACTCTGAGAACCTCATGGTGTCCTTTCCTTTCCTTTTTTTTTTTTTTTTAACTTTTTAAAATATTTATTTTTGAGAGAGAGAGAGAGAGACAGTGCGAGCGAGCGCAAGTGGGGAAAGGGCAGAGAGAGGGAGACAGAATCTGAAGCAGGCTCCAGGCTCTGAGCTGTCAGCACAGAGCCCGATGCGGGGCTTGAACTCACAGACCATGATATCATGACATAAGCCAGAGTCAGAGCTTAACCGACTAAGCCACCCAGAGGCCCCGTCGGTGGACTTTACTAAAGAAAGGTTCCCCCAAAGGTTTCCATGTCATGAACACCCTTGGGGAGAGTTTTGACAAAGGACTTGTTATTTTATAAATACAGCTAGCTAAATCTGTATTTTTTGGACACCATTTACCTGTAGACACATAATGTAATTCCACAGTTTATTTCTGGAACCACCCGTAGTCCAAAAGGTTCTAAATTCTCAAGTTTTAATAGAGTACACTGATCTCAGTGACCCAGAGAGATCAGAAGCCCTATTCCCAGCTTCTAGATACTAAATCATGGTTGGGTAACTGTAAGAAGAGACAAAATGCACAACAAACATGCAGGGGATGTGGTGGCTGAAGAGGACTCTAAGAGTAGGGACTAATGGTGGCTTAAAGAAGTAGAGTGTCACTGTCAGGGGAAACAGCAAGTGGTTCCCATGAAGGTGGTGACAGGTTAGGTACATAAGTGAGGTGGCTACCGGAATGGATGCAGGCATGTGGCTTAGGGAAGCCTGAGTGCATGCAGAGATGACTGGGCAAAGGAGATTTTTTTGAGAGAAAATGGGGTGGGGTAGGAGCAGGGGCTCAGGACACGAGCAGAAGTTTGGAGAACGAGTAGGAAAAAAGAGAATCAACTTTGGCAACCTCCAGAGTGAGGGGGTAGGGCAAGACGATGGGGAGCAAGAAGAGAAGCTCGGGGAGGGGGGTGGCGAGAACCCAGAGCCCAGACAATGACACGCATGACTGACAAACGCTGCGGGTAACTCGGCTGCAGGGAGCACAGGGCAGGCCTATGGTCGTCGTGTTAGGAGGGCCCCGACCCGGCAGGGCAGACAGTGGACGTGGCATTGGGGTCCTGGAGCCATATGGAGGCGACAGCCAGGAGCCACCGGGTGCGGCGTGCAAAGGCAGGTGTCCCCGACTGGGGCGGAGGAGGTGTTCCCGGGGGCCGGCAGTGTGAGGTTTAGGAGACCCGTACCCTGGCAGTCTTACCCCAGATCTTCCAACGACTCCAAGATGTCAGTCTCCATGAGGTCACACTCCATGCTACTGTGGTATTCAAATTTCCGAGTCGTCAGGCTCCCCTCTTCGCCGGCAACGCGTACACTCGCGCATGCGCTGCCTCCCCGGAACTTCCAAGTCAACAGCTGGCGCCTCAACCGCTGCACTGCGCATGCCCGGAGCGTGCGCAAGAAACTCGGTCCCGCCCTCCGCCCCACCCCTGCCGGCTAAAGGGGTGCTGGGCGGCACCGTGTTACACATGCGTATTAGTGAATAGCGAAGCCGGTGGCCCGAAGAAGGGCAGGAGGACTGGCTGCGTGGCAGCTGGGCGTGGGGACCTACCTCGAGGGGGAGCGCTTTAACTTCTCTTTATTGAGTGTACGCATGTGCGAATATTGGAGCGAGATGGGCGCAGGAGGAGCTTGGGGGGGTGGCGTCTCAGGACTTAGTGGGTGTTGTCTTTGAAGGGGAGTCTTGGGAGCCCAGGGAGTCACCCGGGTGGATGCCCGCAGCGTGCTGGCGTGTTCTCGCCTAAGCTGTGGGGCGTGGGGAAAGGGAAAACTCTAATTCCTTAGGACAGGCGTAGACGGGCCAGTGCCGAGAACGCCAGATAGCGTGCCATTTGATTTCGCTGTGGCGGCGGTAGCTTTATTCCAGGCTTAGAGAGGCGTCAACTTTCCCTTGACAGGGAGGAATTCACAAAGTTGTTTCATTCCCCCTGTTGCGTTCTCTACCTGATTTCTTAAGCCCTTTCCAGAGTTTTTATTCCCAGGCGCCTTATTTTAAGGAGGCGGTGGGGGTGCGGTGAAAGGGCTTCACTCCGTATCAAATAGAATAGTATATATTTAAATCCACGCAATTTAAACAGCGAATAAACTTTTTTGTTGTAATATCATTGTTTTTGACATTTGGCTCCGTGTGACATTCAGTTCACTATGGGTTATGATTCTTCGGCAGTTATTGATTGGGCATGTACGTAGAAGTTACTGATAAATGAGAAAATTGTTCTCAAAGTGACGGCATATTTAGAAAATTACACTTAAACATGTATTGGTATAATGTTGAATTGTATAGGTCTTTAAAGAGTTTCCACACTGCCAGCAAATTTTGTTTTGTAGTTCTCAACATTTTTGTGTCTAATGGATACATGCCCCATCTTTACCCAGTTGCCCCTCTTCCCCTTATTTTGCATCATCTGGAGTGGGGGAAGGAATGAACATTTATTATGTGCCTTTGGTATGTTTGACATGGTATTACTCCCTTGATCCATATTATTTTATGCAATCATTATAAGGTTGTGTAAGTATTACACCCGTTTTACCGATGACACTAAGACTCAGTAGCTTAATGATCCTTAAAAATAGTAAGGCCAGTAAGGATTTTGATGCTGAGTCATATCTGAATTCATATTTCTTCTTATTTGACTAAATAAGGACATATATAGGATATGAAAAAATAGGAACATCTAGCTAGTAGAATTTGTTTAAGCATCTATGTGTTGTACATAGTTACCTAATTATAATGAAAATGGAATACTTATTTGTTCTTGTAGGGTTGTTCAAGGTGCTAACTAAAAGTAATGTTTAATGCAAAATCAATTGGGGAATAGAAAGGGTTTCATTCTTTTTTTTTTTTTTTTTTTTTTCCTTAGGTAGTCTTCATGCCAAGCGCTGAGCCCAAGGCAGGGCTTGAATTCAGGACCCTGAGATTAAGAGTTGGAAGCTTGACCCGCTGAGCCACCCAGGCACCAAAGGGTTTCATTTTTGACTCACTGCTTGATGTAAGTTGTAGCACATAATATTAGTGAGTGAGCAAATGATGACTCCCCTGAATTTCTTCTTTTCTCTAATGCAAATCATTAATTTAAATGGAGAGTAGCCAGCATAGTTTATAAAAATAATTTTATAATGAACTTTGCTGCAATAAAAACAATGCTTGAAAAAGTAAATATTGTCAGGGTGCCTGGGTAGCTCAGTTGGTTAAGTGAACAACGCTTGATTTTGGCTCAGTTCATGATCTCATGGTTGTGAAATCGAGTCCCAAGACAGGCTCCATGATAGGCATGGAGCCTGCTTAAGATTCTCTCTCTTCCTCTCTGACCCTCCCCGTCTCGCACTTAGGCCTTCTCCCAAAACAAAAAAGTAAATGTTGTCATAACTTCTATAAGATTTACTAGGAATCTTGTGCATTTTATTTTGAAATTGTTTGTATTTTAAACTGGGTATCTAAAGACCTTATTCAAGCTGAATTTAATAGAATGAAAAGAACACTAATCTAGGAGTTAAGGAGCCCTGGTTTTGGCCTCAGATCAGTACAAGAATGAATTTTCTAATACTTAGAGGTATCTGAAGTCCATCAAGTATCTTTGAAAAATGAGTTTTCTCAAACTTTGAGAGATGAGTTTTCTGTGTAGAAGGTACTTAGCTAGAGGTTGAATAATAACTTGTTGTGGGTGCTCTTGTGAGGAGGCATGGTGGCTATTTACCAATGCTGGTAACCTTTGATTAGACTTGTACCCAGAAAGAGTGTAAAATACTAATTAAAAGCGCTCCTAGTGTCTAGCCCTGAAGAGGCCTAGTTACTGTCAGTTTTCGTTTCCTGTTGCTGCTGTAACAGGTTACCACAAATTTAGTGGCTTTAAATAAGACAGATCAGTTATCTTTCAGTTCTGGAGGTTGAATGTCCAGAAGGGATATTGCAGGCCTAAAATCCGGAAAGCTGCATTCCTTCTGGAGTATCTAGGGGAAAATCTGTTTTCTTCCCCTTTTCAGCCCGTAGGAGCTGCCCTCATACCTTGGCTTATGACCTTTTTCTTTTTCGGTAATCACATCACCCCAATCTCTGCTTCCTTGATGTCATGGCAACTTCTCTGACTCTTAGTCTCCTCCCCTTCTTGCACTTAGAAGGACCCAGATAATCCAAAATAATCTCCCAATTTCAAAATTATTAATTTAACCACATCTACAGAGTCCCTTTTTGCATGTAAAGTGACATATGAATACATTCTGAGAATTAGAACACAGATAACTTTGGCGGGTTCATTGTGTGTACCACAATGTCTTTCCTGGAGAGTAAAAATCTTGAAGGATCTTAAATACCAGACTTTCTAAATCTTGAAAAGAGTAAATAGAAATCATATGTAATACTTGTGACAAAAAAATACAGAGGGGAAAATTGAAATGAAAACTGATTTCAGTTTTTCAGAGGAACATCTTTTTATGTCATAATCTTAAAGATTATTATAAGGGAGGTTTTGAATTATGTAGTCGTTAAAAATTTATGCAGCTGAGATTCTTAAGAAAGTTACTCTATACAAGGGTAATTTGGATAATGGCAATGAAGTAGGTACAAATTTGAACACAAGGTTTGTCATTTGTCAAAGAATGGTTTCTAAGAGTTGACTAAACAGGCACTTAAAATAAGTAATTTTTCTTTCTCAAAGAGAAGAGTTTGAGAAATAACAGCATTTTCCAGTTTTAATGAATTTGCCTTTAGAATAACCTTGCAACAAGGAGAAAATAAGAAAGACCATAGATTTGTTCATGTTGCTTACGAAGTAAGTTGTACATGCTACTAAATACAATCCTTGTCAGCTTGCACAGTAAAACAGTGCTTTCACAGTAAAATATTAGCATCTAGGATTAACCTTGTAGGGTCTCAAATACTTTTACTTTTTTATTTTTTATATTTTATTTATTTTTTTAAAGTAGGCTCCACATTCAACATGGGGCTCAAACTCATGACCCCAAGATCAAGAGTCACATACTCCACCAACTGAGCCAGCCAGGCATCTCTCAAATACTCTAATAAAGAATGCTTGTTTTCAAATCATGCCTCTGGCTGTGTTAGTATATTTTCAGTTTGTGAATAGTACATGTTAGTATACATTTCTGGCCATGTTAGTATATAGTCAGGCAATTTTTAGAGAATGTTACAAAGTTTGAGAAAAATACGTTGTCTGTGTTTAAATTGAGGAAGAGATATAGATATATGGAGGATATAGATAAAGATATAACCAGATCTTTCTGAACAAAAGCTCCAAATTTGATTTCTGTTGTCTCTCCAACGATACTTCAGCCTACTTGCCCTGTCCTGCCAGCCTGTAAATCAGGCACATGGTGAACCAGACAGATACTGGTCTCATCTGAGTGCAGTAAATAGTTTTTTTGGACTATAGCCCAGAGGTAATAAACTAGTATCCATATCAGCCTGAGTTATGTTTTGTTTTGTTTTGTTTTGCCCAATATTTTTGAGTCATATAATAGTTTGGAGATATTATCTAACAATCTGGATCGCTCTTTTCTTGAAAAAATAAATCAGGTGGGTGACTGGGTGGCTTAGTTGGTTAAGCATCTGACTTTGGCTCAGGTCATGGTCTCATGGTTCGTGAGTTCAAGTCCTGCATTGGTGAGCTCAAGCCCCACTTCAGGTGAGCTCAAGCCTGGCTTTGGGTGAGCACAAGCCTTGTTTTGGGTGGGCACAAACTCCACTTCAGGTGAGCCCCACTTCTCTCTCTCTCTGTCTCTCTCTCCCCCTCTCCCTCTCCCTTCCTCTCCATCTCTGCCCCTCACTCACTTGTGCCCTCTCTCCAAGGGAAAAAAAAAAAAAAGAAAGAAAAAGAAAAAAAAGAAAAAGAAAGAAAGGAAGAAAACATATATCAGGTAACTTGGCAGCACTGGGCTCATATTGCCCATCGAAGCAATGATTGGCTTTGTTGAGAAGGTTGCCCGTTGTAGATGGGACGTGAATCTACCAGTTCTCCATGGTTTTTGGATCCTATCTCTCAGGCATTGTATAATATACACGTACACCCAGCAATTTACTTGCCCTCCTGTGAGTTTGTAATTTCCAATTATTTTATTCTTTTACTTCTTAATGCTATTGATCACTTCTCCTATCCTACCTCTCATAGGCCTCTGCTCCTTCCTCCTCTGCCTATTCTAGTATACGGGAGGGAAAATGTTTCCTCTACCCTCTTAGTTAATGAATGGGGCCTGTAAATTAAACTGATAAACACAGATTAGCAGGAAAAAAGACATACACATTTTTATTGATGTTACTTTTTAAAATTTTTTTTATGTTCATGGTGCTTCGCAGAAAAGAAGTGAAAACCCCAAAAAGATAGTTAGATTTGAAAGTTTATGTACCATTTTAACAATGGGTGATAAATGGTGGAGAAGCAACTAAACACAGAGAAGGGATTTGAGCTTCTAAGGGTGTTAAACTGTGGGAAGATAAGTATATGGGGAAACTACTGGAAGATAAGGGTTGTTTCAGTAAGGTTTTTTTGTGCAGTCCCACCTTGGTGCCAACTTTCTTCACGGCCATAAAACTCTTGGGGTGGTGTTTACGGCAGGCCTAGTTTCTCGGAAGTTTGTTTTTAGTCAGCTAATGGAAGTTTAGAGAAGACTTCTTTCTGCATCTGTTGTGTCCCAAATTCCTTCAGCTCAAAATAATCTGAATGCCAAAGTGGCATATTTTGGAGTGGA
Organism: Felis catus; assembly: GCF_018350175.1. Classification (NCBI taxonomy): domain Eukaryota; kingdom Metazoa; phylum Chordata; class Mammalia; order Carnivora; family Felidae; genus Felis; species Felis catus. Next base: position 112,996,064 of record NC_058370.1, on the reverse strand, counting down.
GTATTTAGATTCTTGTCGGTAGTCACGTGGAACTTCTATTCACTTAATACCCCTTGCACTTCTGTTCCTCTGTACTCTGTACAGGTGGTGTCCTTTGCCTGGAATCCCCTTCCCCTTATTCTCTGACTGGCAGCTCAGTCTTTAAGACTCAGTTTGGCGGAAGCCTTCCCTGCTTTAGGGACGCATTCTCTACTTTCCAAAGATTCCGTAATGCTCTGTCCCAGGTAACATTCCTGCTCTAGATCAGTGCCCAGAGATCCCCTCTGTTCTCTCTGCTACGTTGCTCACGTTCTACCAGATCCTCAAGGTTTAGCTCAGCTTCACTGCACCACAAAGAAGGTGTTCCCTCACTGCACCAATTAAAATGAATTTTTCTCTGTGAATTTCTAAGGTGATGGTGCCTCACTTGATTGACTAGCATAACTATTGACTATCATAACTAACTTAAGTGCAGATTCCTGGGCCTTGCCTATGACACATTTTAGGTCAACATTGCAGGGTGGATTTAGAAATCTATTTTTCTTAAAAACCGCTTCAAATAGTTTCATAATTAGTCCTTCGTAATTTAACATATACTAATGTTATATTTTTATGTTGCTTGTTTAACGTGTTCTGATCTTTTCTACCCAGTTGCTATAAAACCATCCATGTCCTACATACTGCTTAGTACGTTGATACATACACAATAGGCATAAAGAAATGTTGATTAGTTGATTGACAAGAAAATTTTTCCTTTCTCATGACCAGATTTTGCTTTCTTTTGAGAGAATAAAGTGATTCTTTGCAGGAATAAATAAGTATACAACGATGAATTATGCTCTGAGCTCTTGTATCATCCTGGAACTCAGTCAATGCCTATTTAAAACTAGGCTATTCTGGTAGGATGATATGTTCTCTGCTGATTTAGATTGTTATTAGCAACTTTGTCTCTTATCCTAGTGTAGTGATTCTCTATGGTGTGGAGGATTAGAGTCTTCAAGGAGATTTTTCAAGCCTCCCTCCTGGCATGAGTCCCCAGGAGAATCACAGCATTGTGATGAGAGATACTGATTGGGGGTGTGCTGTGAAGAAAATAGGGCTAATGCAGAATAAGGGCTGTAAATCACTGTCCTAAGGAGAGCTTGTCAATATGACCATTATGATTAGATTAACAAACAGGCAATCTTAGTTTCCAATACTTAGCAACAGTTATCTACTTATTTCCTTTTTTAAAGTTTTAACTTAAATTTCAGTTAATTAACATACAGTGTCATATTAGTTTCAGGTGTATAGTATAGCAATTCAACACTTTCATGCATCACCTGGCGCTCATCAACACAAGTGCACTCCTTAATCCCCATAACCTATTTCACCCATTTTCCCACCTACCTCCTCCCAGATAACCATCAGTTTGTTCTCTATAGTTAAGAGTTAATTTCATTATTATCACAAAGGGATCATGGTTTACAAACACAGTAGACATAAGAATAAAGTATATTTTAAGCAGAAATTATTGTATTTAAATTTTTGTGTTGGATTACTTTATGTTTTGGAAAATCTGGATAAAGTCACATAAATTTGACAACTGTAGAGAATCTTGGCACGTTATTCTAGACCAGTCCTTTTCAACCACTTCCAAGAGAGAAATAAGCCCTAATGCCCTAAGGCATCCAGTGTATATAATAATTTGCTTTTCTCCTATGCATCTAGAATACCTTCTATGTACCATATTTGGGAGAAATAAGAAAAGACTCACTAAATCATTTTCTCTAGGGCTCAGATCTCTTCTGTGATTGAGAAAGGCTAAATTATCTAGAGCCCAATGATTTTCAAACTTCTATGTGTATCAGAATTACCTGATATACACCCTACCCAAAAAGGTTCTGACTCAGTGGGTCTGGGAGGGGGCCCCTACATTTGTATTTCTTTCCTTTTATTATTATTATTAATTATTTTAATGTTTATTTATTTCTAAGACAGAGAGAGAGAGAGTGCAAGTGGGGAGGGGCAAAGTGAGAGGGAGACACAGAATCCGACTCAGACTGCAGGCTCTGAGCTGTCAGCACAGTGTCTGATGCGGAGATCGAACCTGCATACTGTGAGATCATGACCTGAGCCGAAGTTGGTCGCTTGACTGAGCCAACCAAGCACCCACCCCTCACATTTGTATTTCTAATAAGTTCCCAGATAATAGTTGACACTGCTGTGTAGAGACCGCAGTGTGAGAACCACTGATCTAGACCAACTCTTAATCTTATTTACAAAGACTTATGTCGATTAGTAAGAAAATAAATTTATATCATGACCCAGTATACACAGGTGTGTGCACACAGCTGAAACAGTTTCATGATAAAGACATACTTCTTGCTAGGTGCTGTGCACAGGTTTGCTTGTTTTAAAAACTCTTAACAAATGCTGATTAGAGCCACTAAATTGATTTTTCATGTTACTAACAGGTTGTGAGCAGCAGTCTAAAACACAATAGATGAGGACATCTCAGTTTTTTTCAGCTTTAGTATTTCCACCCCATGGCTTAACTATCCTTATTTTATAGATAAGTACAAGAGGTTCCAAGTACAAGAGCCTAGGCGATGGCCACCCACTAAGGATTCAGACACATCTGAGGAGGCTAATGGGAAGATGTTTGGGACCCAATGAACAAACACCTGAGACTGAAAGCTTGCCTTCAGCATCCTTCAGCAGTGAAAAGCCAACATCCAGGTGCTCAATTAGATTGGGTAAAAAAACTTACCCTAAGAGAGCATGATGGTACAAACTTAATCAGAGACACCGACTAGGGCTTGTCCAGGAGGAATGGTTCTCAGCATAAGGCAATGATAGTTAAGTGAACTTGAACTTCTTATTTGGCTGAAAGGAAAACCTAGCCTAATTCCAAATGCAGGAAAAGAGAGATACAGGAGAAGTGTAAGAAATCTTTAAAAAACAACAAAACATTTTAGGAGTATTACAGACACTTGGATAAAAGGAAGCCTTGTTTAATGGCCTGAAGACAAGATGAGAGAAAAGGTGTTTGTTCTCTTCTTTACTCACTTTACTATTGTGATCCTGGAAATGGGAAAACTGTGGATGACAATGTCAGTAGTAAGGGAACAACATCTGCACCAGGAGTTTTGTCAGGAACTCTGACATTCATAGGAATGGATTGCTACCTGGATTTTACTGAGGACTGTCTGAAGACTGAGGATTTTTTAAGGGAGATTCGCAGTCTGTGATTTTTCACCAAGCTTATGTGTCCTACACAAAATACCTAGGAAAAGAGTTCCTGGTTTGTGTGAACTGATCTGTCCCAGGCCTGAGTGATGATGAACTGACACCTGAGCCCACAGTACCTGATTCTCAACTTTGTGCATATGGAGCCTGGTGGCCCAGTGTGTCCCCCATAAGTCCCTGCCTGTGACCGTGACTCTCCCTCCACCACTGCCAACAGCAGAAGGATCTTTTGGAGCCTGGACACACACGGTGGGGCCACCTGCACATGCGCAGTGCAGCCTGCAAGCACCTGCCCAAGCAGGTGGGCACCTCAGCAGAGCAACCCATCTTCTTGGAGCTATCGGTGCCCAGCGCTGCACTCCTGATGTGCAGCTGGCACAGGGAAGGTCATTTGCATCAGACCCCTTCTGGCCATGACCAGGAAAGATACACAGGACCTCAGTGGGCCTCCCAAGTATCTATCATCAGCGGACTTCCCATAGATGGCACGGCTAAGGACTTCTGGTGAGATCCTGCCTTATGGGTAAGTAAATCTGTTTGGAAGCGGGGTGGAGTTTGGCGTGGAGGTATGTCCCCCAGACGTTTCTGCTGGTGGCTGGGTGTACTCCTGCACGTCCCAGACCCACAATGGATCCCAGGGTGCCTGGGTGCTCATGTGGCCTGCAAAATGCAGTTCACTCTACACACCTACTCTCAGGCATCAGGCCCTCCAGGCCATCCTCCTGGGGCTGTGATTCCCCTCACTAAACCATTGATGAGAAGGTTTGAATGATGGTTACTGTCAGATTCCATATGGTGTTGCTGTTCTCTTAGTATAGGGGCCTGTATGCAATCCTTGTTTTTAAATTCAGGGTGTTTCCCATATATAAAAATACTTCTTTGTGAGGTACAATGTATTGTAAGATACTCTATCAATATAATAATAGATTTGGGGGGGAAGCAAAACACATGACATACACATGGATTTCTTCACATGAAAAAAATACCATAAGATCACAATCAAAGTTTGAGTTTAATCCTTTTATAAAGATTCTTATGGGCTACTTTTTGCCATTGACAAACTTATACAACAACATGATCCATTGAGATCAGTTGGATAGGATAATTGAGCAATATTGTCGATGAAGAATGACCTTCTGGGATGACTGTTGTGTGACTGAATGGAGGGTGATGCCTTTTACCTGCTACAGGGCCCCATGAAAAAAGACCAGATCTGTGGAACAAGAGCATGAGGTGACGTTTGGACATGTGGAGACATTCTGAAACATTCCTTTGAGACATTCAGATGGGGCTGTTGAATAAGCAATTGGATAAGAGTCAAGTTGAGTGGAGAGGTCTGGATTGGAGATGTAGTTCTGTGAGCTACCTCTGAAAGAATGGACTTGAAGGTGAAGTATGGATGCAATTACCTAAACAGAGAATATAGTGAGAGAGGAAAAGGATACCTTGAGAAATGGCAATATATATATTATTTAAGTTTATTCATTTATTTTGAGAGAGAGAGAGAGGGAGGGGCAGAGAGTGAGATGAATAGACAGGCTCCACCCTCAGCAAGGAGCCCAATGTGGGGCTTGATCTCCTGAACCCTGGGATCATGACCTGAACCAAACTCAAGGGTTGGACGCTTAATCAGGTGAGCCACCTAGGTGCCCCAAGAAGTGCCAGTATTTATTGGCACATAAAAAGAGGTGAAGCTTCAAATGAGGACAAGAGCAGAGAGGAAGACAATCAAAGGAGTGTTGTACAATGGATGTTAGGACTAGATTCAGGATGAAGGGTGGGGACAACTATGCTAAATGTTGCAGGTAGGTCTAATAGGATAAAGATCAGAAAATGCACAATGAATTTAACAGGAAGAGCTAGTTCAGTGTAGTAATGGGGGCTAAAGTAAGATTGAAATATGTTACTGAGTGAATGAGAGGTGAAGAAGTGAGGGTGGTGAGCCTAGAGGAAAATTGAGACGTTTGATGTTTCAGGGGTAAAGCCAAAAGGAAGAGAAGTTGCTAGAAAGATATGTGGACTTAAGAAAGATTTGTTTGTTGTTGTTTACATTTTGAGCAGGTTTGAAAGCCAATGCAAATGATCTAGCTGAAAGTGAGTGATTTTATATAAGCAAAAGAAGACCAAATTGGTAATATTTTTTGGAAGTTTGGGAGGGGAGAGGATGCAAAGTACTGACAAAGACTCTTTCCTTTGACCAGACTTCAGTCAGGCTCCTCTGAGTCCTCTCTTTGACGAGGCCCTGACCTTGGGCTCTGTCCTTATCCAGAGGCCCTGCCCTTCAGACCAGTTTTAGCAAGAATCCTACTGAGTCAGTTTAGCACGTCCCCTACCCTTGATATCTTTTCAGTTCTTTATTCCCCACTCGCAATATCACTGTGGCCTGCCTTCAGAAATCCTTTCAGTTTACCCAGAATCTCCCTACCCCTGCTATTTCCTCCTAGTAATATTCTGTCCACTGACCTCCATTCTGCTCTTAGGCTATAAACCTCCACCTGTTCTTAATGTGTTTGGAGTTGAGCTCAATCTCTCCCCTTCAGGCAAAGAGCCCATTGTAGCTTTTCTCTCAAATAAAGTCTAAAGTGTCACGAATAAGTATTTCTCTAACCTTACTAGGGTATGAATGAGCCTGAGAGCTGGAAGCATGGTGATCCATGTCATGCAGTGGTAACACAGCTGATGAAACGATTCCTTGCAATAACTTGGCAGGCATATAGCTAATAACATTTAGTTCTAGCAAACGGCATGGGAAAACAATATTAGAAGCTTATGTAGGTTTCTACAGGCTGCATTTGTGAGGTATTATTCAGAAGAGATGAACTCAGAAAAGAATTTCTAAGTTTGCAATCAGGAATGAAAAAGGGTAGAAAAACTCTTCAAATTCAGGGATTTCCTCTTGGAAGAGACAATTGCTTTTCAACAACCCCAACTAGAAAAAGCTGGTACTAAGAAGGCTTCTGGGGAATAAAAGCCAATTAAAACTCAATCTTGTGTAAAGGGTCAAGCTCTCTAGATGTTAAAACAATGGAAGGAAGGAAGATGTTTCAGAGTAAGCATCCACCTAAATGTGTTCTGCCCAGTAAATCCATTCAATGCCTCAAGGAAAAGAGATTAAATGTGAGGGCCCCCAGAGAAACCTTATAAACAAGGTGTGCACAGTTTATTTATGTGAGGGAGTCTTTAGGTTAAGAAAGCAAAGGAATGTAAGGATTCTGAGAACTCTGTCTTAAAAAAAAAAAAAAGAATAAGAATAAAATTAGGGACATAGAACTGAGAAGAATCAGAATATGAAAGACCTGTTTAGGAAAGTTAATCTGGCAAAGGAATCTGGTCAGAGAAGCCTGTGACTGACTCACACTTCATGATCTTGGATCCTGAATTTTCTATAGGCAGGAAGCTGACTGAAAAAGCTTCTCAGAATACGAGGGGCTCTGCCACAGTCTTACTATCAGGTGATGCTAAGAAGGGTGATGACTAGGAAGAACCTCTCAGAGGGTTGAGCCAGGGCATGGAGACAGTTTCAGAGGCTTCTTCTGGGCCTTTCCCACCACACTGACTCTTATTCCACAGTTCAGAGAGCCAGTGTTTCAGTTGCCAAATATACTGTCTCTACTGTATGCTCCAGAGGCTAGGAAATGTCTGGAGAGTGGGTCTGTTTGATTACCTGGGGGATGGACTTGAGCTATGACTCCATTGCTCTCACCCTAAAGGGCAGTTGACATGACAGCATTTCTGTTCCCTTCATACGGTGCCAGCTCAGACTCTGCTGGATAGCTGGTCTGGATTAGCTCTGTGTATAGTTATTCTGGAAAATGGCCGGATGTGAACCTATACATTGGAATACTGCACAGAAATGAGAATATACAAACCATAGTTACACACAACTATATCAATGAGTCTCTCAACAAAATTAAGTAACAAAAGTAAGACACAAAAGACTACATAGCATGTAAGTCCATTTGTTTAAAGATAAAAAACAGTTAAAACTAATCTATCATCTTTGAAGTCAAGCAGTAACTTTTATGTGGTAATTTTTTGGGGGTGACAGAAGGGAAAAAAAACCCATGAATTTCTGAGACCTTTTTGAAGATTTATCAGTCTGTACACTTACGACTTTCTGTATGCTATAAATATTCTTATGTAAGTCTTTGGTTGGATCTGTATGTGTATATTAATATCTTTTAGATACATACTTAGAAGTCATATTCCAAGGTCATAGACTAGTTGTCTGTTTAATTTTATTAACTACCATGTTTTCCAAAGGTTGTGGCATTTTACATTTCTACAAGGAATGAGAATTTCAGTTGCCCCACATCCTTGTTATAGCCAACCCTTGTTATTGTTTGTTGTTTCACTTTCACCATTGTGGTAGGTGTTCCTTGTTTATTTCATTGTGGTTTAATTTTTATTTCTTTCATAGCTAATGATATCAAGCACCTGTTTGTCATTGTGAATATTTAAAAATTTATTTATTTATTTAAGTAATCTCTCCTCATGGGCCTCGAACTCAGGACTCTGAGATCAAGAGTTACATACATGCTCTACCAACTGAGCCATCTAGGCACCCTATCCAGTGTTAATATTTAAAACAAGGTCTGGCACAATATAAGCCTTAAATGTGTGTTTAATTCATAAAGGAATTAGATATCAGAAGGTTCAACATTATGCTTCTTATTAAATATGTTCCTACCTTTAAACACTATGGAACATATGGCTTTTCTTCATTCTTACATGTAAAGTTCCTGAAATCAGTCTTAACTGCCCTCTTTCTATATATGATATGATGTACTAAGTTCTAGTAACAGATTCCCTGGCTCTGTCACTTGTTATTTGTATGATTTTAGGAAATCCTAAAGCCTCAGTCTCCTCATCCTGTACAATGGGTGTTATAATAGAAACTATATCGAGGTGCTGTTTTGAGGCTTAATGACATAATCTGGGCAATGTGTTTAGAACAGTGCCTAGCATATAAAAGCTATCAGTAAATGGGTTTTTTTATTATTATTATTTTGCAGAAATGTAAAACAAAGCTTGCAGCTCTTTTCAGTAAACTGTCAAATAGTGCATTTGAATAAAGAAAAAAAATCCCATATTCGTTTTTACAGATATGAAACTAAAGCTCAAAGAGATATTGTTCTAAATTTATACAGGGTGCCATCACTAAGCCTTCCTAAAATAGAAATTTATGGTAAGGGTTATTTCTCTTGAATAGCGTGGAGAATTCATCTGGCCAGCTTTCTTGTTAGAGAAATTTGCAAATAAAAGAGTTCATTGATAGGATATCTCATTGGATTATATTTTATCTATAAAAATGCTATGGGAAGGGAAGCCAGAAAAAAATAATAGCAGTGGAGAGGGAGGGTGTTGAATATGCATGATTGGCTTTCAAGATAGCAGCTTGTTTTATGGATGAGGGTGCAGCCTCCTATTCTAACAGGCATGAAGTTCAGACTTGCTTTTTAGTCTTTCAGTAGCCACAGAGTGAACCATCTGAGATGATGAAGCTGGTGATACACTAAGTTTGGACTTTTGAGCTATGAGGCTCCTTGTTTGAATGGCCAAGAGAAAGATGAGCCTTTGATGTAAAAATACCTTTTCCATTTTCTACAACCAATGCTAGTCTGTATTCCAAATGTCAGAATACCGATAGTTGATGTACTGAGCACTTAAAATGTTCCAGGTGCTATTGTGAGAGCCTCACAAATATTACCTCACTCTTCCCTGAAACAACTGTAAGATATTGGTACAATTATTATCACTTTTACTAATGAGAATGTTGAGACGTAGGAAGGGTAAGTAACTTTTCACAGAGCCAGTAAATGAGAGTGCCAGGGTAAGAATCATGGCCAGATGACTCCAGAAGCACGCTAGTATTCTGCTTCCCATTGGCAGAATGGTCCTAGAGGAGGAGGTTTGGAGAAAGAAGGGAGGTGTGGGTAGAGTGAAAGGAACAGAAAAAGATGGGAGTGTTGAGATGCAGCAATTAGACCCCCCAATTCTTGTTGAGAGCAGACAGCTCCCTGGAAGGCTTCGTTTTCTCCACTGGTTGTGCAGAGATGCCACGAAACTGGGCTCCAGGTTCCTGGAAACCACTTAACTAAGCAACGAGGTGTATGCTTTCTCCTTGGAAGTATCATTCTTTGGTAAGTTCATTCACACCAGTGAAAACCCAGGCAACCCCACATCTCCCGTCTTTGCTTGCCATGTACCCAGATGCCTTTCCCCACCTTGGCCAGACCTTGCCTAGTTAAAGCCACCTCTTCGGTTGTTTGCATTATAACCTATCTTTTAAAAAATGCTTTGCGTTAAAGTCCATCTTAGTTAAAACTGCCTAATTGCTTCACTTCACCAAAGTAATAGAAAATCAAAGCATTGATTCATTAATGCATTTGACAAACGTTTACTGTGTACCCACTTTGTGGTATCATTTTTAATGAGCCTGTGCTACTCCATGCCCCCTTCCCTAGCTCTCTGCTAGAGGAGATCAACTATTATTCACAAATTACTAGGTAGCATTTGGTGATTGAGATTGGAAAAAAAAAATCTGTCCAAATAAATGTCTTCGTGATTTATTTATTCCATGATCATATTATCTATCTGATCTCAAACTATAGTATTGGGAAGTGACCAAAATTCTCAAATTTTGAGTTGTCTTGACTCTACTTCTGCATTTCTTTTTTTTTTTTATGTTTGTTTTTGAGAGAGACAGAGAGAGAGAGAGAGACCAAGAGAGAGACCGCATCCAAAACAGGCTCCAGGTTCCAAGCTGTCAGCACAGAGCCCAATGTGGGGCTCAAACTCATGAACTGCGAGATCATGACCTGAGCCGAAGTCTTAACCAATTGAGCCACCCAGGCGCCCCTACTTCTATGTTCCAATTTTATGAAACTTTATTTTTTTTATTTCACTGTTATAAAAAAAAGATACCTTACAGATTTTTGAGTTTTGAAAAGTGATAAAGAAACCTTAGAAACATGTATTCTAAATGCCCTGTGGATAGATATTTTAATAGAAGTTTAAAAATATTTTATCGTTATCCCAGAGCTATGGATCATTGCCTGCCCCTCCTCCCACCTTCCTTTCTACTGAAACTTTCTCCCCTCTTGCTAAACCAACAAGAAAATGACCTCGTGTCCTCCCACGTCAGTTGTGGTTGACTGCGTGAGAGAATATATGACTTAAGAATACTGTTCCCAGAGATCTATAGCCTCATGTGAAAAGATGAACATGTTCAAGCATTTTTCTCTGTTGTGAGTGTGGAACTGGAAAACTAGGGAGACTGAGCCATGTGGCCCCATGGGCAGCAGTGAAAAGGACATGTGGAGGGCTGCTGTGATGTAGCGTGGCCAGATGCCCTAAGTTAGGAGAGGTGAGGAAGCCATCTGGACACCTTGGAGGACATAGGTGTTTTCTCATCTTTTAGATGAAACTGTAGCTCAGAGAGCTTTAGTTTAGTTATCCAAATGTGAAGAGCTATTAAAGGGCCACTGTACTCCCAGCTTTCTCACACTCCTTCTCTTCATATAAAAGTTAAGACAGGAGCACCTGGGTGGCTCAGTTGGTTAAGCGTCCGACTTTGGTTCAGGTCATGATCTCGCAGTTTGTGAGTTTGAGCCCCGTGTCAGGCTCTGTGCTGACAGCTCAGAGCCTGGAGCCTGCTTTGGATTCTGTGTCTCCTCCTGTCTCTGCCCTTCCCATGCTCATACTCTGTCTCTCGTTCTGTCTGTCAATAATAAATAAACATCAAAAAAAATTTTTAAGTTAAGACAAACCTCCCAAAATGACCTTGGGTAGTACCAATGAAATTAAATTCCAGAAGAGTCTCCATTTCTCATGACTGACGATTTCTCTTTTTCTCAGAATACTTAGAGGCCATATACACATATTTTTATGGGTTATCTAATTTGTATTTTTACAAATGGTACTTTTAAAATTCCCAACCTAGTAAGATGAAAGTTTAATGCTATATTCTCTTTACTTCACTATTAGTAAGACTATCCATTTCTCACCCCATTTTTACTGGTAACACTGGTAACACTGATCTCTACAGCCTGCTTTTTGCCTACAATTCCAGTGAGTACAAATCCTTCTATTGAATGAAGGAAGCACAAAAAGAGGAGGAAGAGAGGTCCTCTCTGCTCTGCAGCTTTTGGGGGAGAGATTTCTGTGCTGTAGAAAGTAGTCAAATAATCTAATTTGATAAAGCATTGGAAACATTCATTAGACTCTCAATCTTATCTTTCTGTGCAATAAGGAGATTTCTTTGAATATTCATAGTGATTGCCAACTTGTTTCCTGCTAATATATATCCGCCCTTGGAAGCAAAATTGAAACAGAGGCACTTATACGATTCCAAGGACTTTAAGAATAGTACCATGTCCTATGAAAATAACCTTCAAAAAGAAACCTGGGATACAGGTTGTTTTTTTTTTTTTTTTTTGTTTGTTTTTTTTTACAACTGGTTATTTCTCTATTTATTTTTCCCTGGTAATACTGTTAAAATTGACATCTCTATAGTCCAAAAAAAGAAAAAAAATTATAAGATGCTTTTCTCAAATCAGTGGTCCTTTCTTCCTTGTATGGATGGTGGGGTAGGGGGAGTATGTATGACTGCTGGTTTCCATCACTTAAAAATTATTAGCAGTTTTATTTAAATTAGCAGTTGTAAGATATACACTTACTAACTCAAATAACTCAAATGACCTTTCTGAAATTGATGTGACTCGTTTCACCAGCTTGAGGAAAATCATCCCTATATACTCTTCATCCTCACGTGCTTTATTTGGAAAGAATTCCACTGTGTTTTTTTCTGCCCTTCCCAACTGTCCAAGACTGTTTGGACCAAAGCTTCTGTCCTTCCATACACCAGGCAGAGAATGAGGTGGGGAGTCCAATCGGCCTGTTAGCTGCCTGTTGCTTCAGATGGTATTGCTGAGTCCTGCTGTTGGCTGTGTTGCACAGCCTGATGGACTCATGTCCATTCCTTTGGTGATGCCCTTCCTGGCATAGATCCTTGCAAAGGCTGATGTCCCACTCCAAGGTTATGTTGACATGTTTGGCTGTGTTCCATTTTCCCTGACACTGTGCCACAGTGGATCCAGAGGGGCTCCACACTGAAGCCCACTCTATACTGGGGTCAGTTCCCACACTTTACCTTTTGGGTGAGCCTGGACTACTCACCTAGAATACCTATTCACTGTGATTCAACTTTGGAGTTCCTGACAAATTTTCTGCCAATGGACTACTGTCTAAGCTATCATGATCTAGCCAGGTCATGTGGGGCTTCATGTATCTTCTCTCCCAGGGGTCTTGGGACCCTTAGAAAAGTGGTCATCCTCTTTTCCTGAGTGCTGCATACAAAGGGGTCTTTACCCATAGGATTTTGTCATATTGGACAGAATCTTCGACCTGTCTGCAAGCCTACCTTTATTTGTATCACTAGAGCAGTTACCTTTCCAGATAGCTCATCTAACAAAACAGTCTGCTCCTGGATAAATTGTGCCGTAATTTTGGACCCAGAGGCAGCTGCCATAACTTAAAATTTTTCCTCATCTGAGACTGCAAACACCTATGCAAGGCCCTGTGCTGCCAATAATAGGCCAACAAAGGAAGGATTTGAAGGTATGCCAAAGAAGGTATGAGTTTCTGAATCTATGTGTATTCATGTTGAGGAGAAATCCCTGTGTGTACTCCAAAACAAATTGGACTATTGTCTGAAAAATGTAGGGGAGGAAAAAGCCTTTTTCTCTACACTCTCATGTTCAGTGTCTGGGAGCCTGCAGATTAAACTGACAAAACACACACTAGCAAGAGAAAAAAAAAAACAACAGAGTTTATTCCTAAGTGCAACATGAGGGTGCCCAGTGATGAGTGACTCAAAGGGGTGGTTAGACTTTGGGGCTTATATACCATCTTAAATGGTGAAGGGGAAGGGGAAAAAGGCAGTGGAAAAGGAAATGACTTCTTAGAAGGAGGATAAGCCGGGGAAAGGGCATTGGTGGAAGACAATTGGTGGAAGACAAAGACAGATAAATGGGCTTCTAGGAGAGTAGGCGGGGGATAGGAGAGCCTGAAGTCTTAAGTCTGTTGGAATGTAATGCCTACTTCTTGAGTTCTAGTCTCCAAGAAGATTAGAGTTGTCCCCATGGAAGGGATTTATTATTGAAAATTGAAGTCTTTTGGGATACCCTGCTTTTAGGAAGATGAGGTATTTCAGGAACTCACATGCTTTCATCTCAAAATAATGTTTATGCTACAGTGACATATTTTGGGGTGTCATGTCCTGATCCCCTTCAAGAAGGGCTAAATCATTTGAACATTATAAAGAATAACAAACTTTTAAAATATACAGAGGATAGTTTTCTGTTCTTTTTGAAGAAAAGTTTGATTCACTTTAAGAAAGTTTAATTTAAAAAATAACCCACGTATCTCCTAATCTCCCTAGAAGGCCAACCATAATTAACTTTAACACTAAATATATATTCAGTCCAATGGATCTTGGACAAAGGAGCTTTGTGACTTTGGAATCTCCTTTACTGAGAAACTGCAGCCAGTAGAAGGAATAAATTCTTATGTTAGTGGACCTTGCCTGGTGTCTCTTGTTGGTCAATTCCATGCTACCTCATGGCATCGTTAGGAAGAGGGTGCTAGTGTTCCACGTGGCATATTGGTATAGGGAATGAAAATGCAGTCAATACGATAAAAGCTTTGTTTCTTGCTTGTGATTTTCCTACTTTTTGATGGTTAGTATATAGTTACTAACACCTAACGAAATTCTTTCCTGCTTGACAAATTTTTTTTCTACTCGATGGCTTATTAGATTGGTTTGGTCTCTACTGAGGACTGGATGTACAGTATGTACATATATACATACATACATTTAACCTGAAAGATAAAATATAGGGAAAGTATTTTCAAGTTAATTGTGTGCCTGTGGGCCTGGAAAAGACGAAAGATGAGTTGACTAAACCCTAATGAAGTGGAAAATGTTTGTATTTTGTTTCAATAACTATGAGCCTGGGAGCCCATGGGGACCCGTGGTTTTTATTCTTTGCTACAGCACGTTCTCAACAATGGCTTTGGAATAGTCTCTTTGTTCTGTGGCCAATGAGGTTTTGCCACTGGTGGCAGATGGCAATTTATTTTTGAATTGGACTGGACAGGGATACTTTTTTTTTTTTTTTCTTGGCTATGGTGATGATTTCGGGAAGACGGGCCTCAATAGAATGTTAATTCTGGCAGGTTAGATTTTTCATGTAATCCTAATTGGAAGAATCAGGAAAAATGACTGTAAGTTGGCCAATAAATACTTCCCACAGGGAGAGATCTACTTGGAATTGTTGCTAATGATGTCAAGCCTCTTCTGTAGCTGATGACTATTATAAATTCAGACTTCTCTCTTGTGCCTTATCCTGGTAGATACGCTTTGAAGACCCTTCTCCCTGTGCTACTAGAAGGCCCCTAAACATTCTTGCATAGCTGCTGTTTCATATTTATGTTTCCTTGATGACTCTCCTGAGCCAATAACAGCATCTGCTCCCACAGTTTGCTGGGCATTAAAGCAAGAGTCCTCTCGGTACTCTATGATCTATGACGGACGCTTCTTATCAACTGCATTTTAATCAGGTTCCCTCTTCCCTACCTTTAAGTAGAGGTGTTTCATGCATCATGACATTGACAGATAGATGCCCTCCTCAGCTTTGTTCATAAATTCACAAGAAAATTAGTTTACTGTTATGAAATAATGCACTACGTTTTCCTTGTTCAGATTTGTTTCTATCAAAAGAGGAAGATTTGTCATTTGCCTGAGAAGGACTGAATTGGTTCTGGTCTTTGTTAGAACACTGAATGACACTTTGGCAGTGCCTCCGTGTGTGTGCTTATTCAATTTCAGATAAGAAGACACTTATCTGTTATGTAGCTTAGGCCACATAAAAAAGTTTTAAATAAAACAATTCTGTAGATCCAGGCTGTGCTTTGAAACAATCATTCATTTTATAGGGATTTTATTTCTGAGGTGACATTCATAACCTCGTATTAAATGACTTCTTATAAAGTTATTTCACAGCACTGAAGAAAGAAATCAGAGAAAGACATGATTTAAATATATGCATTTACCCAAATCTTTTGCTAATCCAAGGGCCATGGTATGGGTATTGCTGTGGAGTCTTATATGTAATGAAGGAATCTTAACATATTCAACTTAGAAATTATTTTGGGGTAGTGTTGTAGATTGAATATTTGTATCTCCCCTCCCCCCATTCATATGTTAAAATCTTAACCTCCAATGTGATGGTTTGAAGAGGTAGGGCTTTTGGGAAGAAATTAGGTCAGAAGGGTAGAGCCCTCAGAATGGCGTTAGTGTCCTCTAAAAGGGATTTCAGAGTGGCTTCTTTCGCCCTCTAGCTGCTATGGGAGGGTATAACAAGACAGGAGCCCCAACCCGGAAGAGGTCTCTCTCCAGAACCCGACCATGCTGGCACCCTGATCTCAGACTTCTAGCCTTCAGAACTGAAAAATAAATTTCTGTTGGCTATAAGCTACCCAGTCTATGGTTCTTTGGTAAGCAGCCCGAACCGACTAGGGCAAGTGGTGTTTCTGGTTTCTGCAGAACAGTAGTTTAGACAATGGTCAGTAGATTTAAAGAAAAAACATGGTAAAGAGAAAACATGGTCGAAGAGATTTATGAAGCAGGTTAAAAAATGTAAAATTTTCTTTATTATAATATTTCATATCTCCTTTAAAATGTTAATATTGGTTAGATTATCTCCAAGAGATAATTATGTTATATTGTGCTTCCTAAGGTTATATGACCACAAATTTAGTTTTTCTCCAATGTGTTATTCTGTGGGGCTCATGTTTAATCAAACACACATGGGAAAGTGCTAGTAGAGTGTGGCTCCTTAGTAATTTAGTGGAAGAAAATGGGATCCAGAAGAGAGAACTGACATTCCTAAGATTACCCAGATGGTGAAGTGCTGTCTCAAAGCCAGAACCAAGCTCCCCATGTCTTTGTTCTTTCCATGATTCCACACTGCCTCCACCTGGTTATGTTTTCCTATGTGACTACTACTAGTAGAGTAGGTCCTATATCCTCCTTTTTTCATGGCATGCTTTTTCAATATACATTTAAAAAATAAACTATTTTTTAGAGCAGTTTTAGGTTCATAGCAAAATTGAGCAGATGGTACGGAGATTTCCCTTAGTCCTCTTGCCCGAAACATGCATAACCTCCCCCGTTATCAGTATCCACCACCCGAGTGGTACATTTGTTACAATGGATGAACCTATGTTAACGCATCATCATTACCCAAGGTGCAGTGTTCACATTGGGATTCACTCTTGGTGTTTGTTGTACATCCCATGAGTTTTGATAAATGTATAAGGACATGTATCCATCATTACAGTATCACACAGTGCAGTTTCCCTGCCCCCAAAATCCTCTGTGCTCCTCTCATTCATCCTTTCTTCCCCCCAGCCTTGACAGTCACTGGTCTTTTACTGTCTCCATAGTTATGCCATTTCCCAGATTGTCACATAGTTGGAATCATATGGTATGTAGTTGTAGGGGAGGAAAAACTTAGTTTTTTCCCCTCTGCCCTCCTAGATTCTCTAGCTGGGTCGTATAAATGAGACTGACAAAAGGTAAATTAGCAAGAAAGAAACAAGAAAAAAGTATATGTATTAATATACGTATCATGCATTCACATGGGAATACTCAAGAGGAGAGTAATTCAAAGGGATGATTAGAGCTTGGCTTATACAGCATCTTAACAAAAGAACAATACATTTTTAGAGAAGTGACCAGACAAAGGAAGAAGACTTTGAGTTTTTAGTTCTAGGGTGGCAAATTGTGGGAGGGTAAATGTATGGGGAAATCAACAGAAGATAAAGTCTAGTTTCAGCAAGGTTTGTTGTATGGATTCCTCTGGTGCCATCTACAGTTGTCTCTGGTGATTAACTTCTGTCCTTCCCCGTAGGGAGGAGTGAGGGCATTTTTACAAATTTAAGTTCTATTTTAAGCACATAAGGAAAGGGCAGAGAGCTTTTCTTGAATCTGCTTCCACTTAATTTCTTTTAGCTCAAAATAATCCTCAGGCCAAAGTGGCATGTTACGGGATGGCATATTCTGGTACCCTTCATAGCTTTTCAGACTGGCTTCTTTCACTTAGTAATATGCTTTTAATACTCTTCCACGTCTTTTCATGGCTTGATAGCTCATCTCTTTTCGGCTCTGAATAATATTTCATTATCTGGATGTACCACAGTTTTTAAACCTATTTTCACCTGCTGAAGGACATCTTGGTTGCTTCCAGTATTTGTACAATTATTGGCACACATTTGTATGCAGGTTTTTGTGTGGAGGTAAGTTTTCAGCCCATTTGAGTAAATGCCAAGGAATACAATTGCTGGGTTATATGGGAAGAGTATGTTTAGTTTTGTGAGAAGCTGTCAACTGTCTTCCAAAGCGGCTGTACCACTTTGCATTTCCACCAGTAAAGAATGAGGGTCCTTCTTGTTCCACATCCTCGTTAGCATTTGGTGTTGTCAGTGTTCCGGATTTATCTAACAGGTGTGTAGTCCCTATATAATTATTAAGGTTTATTTTTTCTAATATGGTTTTAACATTTAAATAAAATAGAAGGCTTTTAAGGAAGAAAATCAACCTATTGTAGTCACTTCTTCCCAATCCCCAGGCTTGTTTCCCAGAGGTAAACTTCTAACTCTTGCCTTTATCTTTTGGTATCTGCCTCCATATTTTAAAATAACATTGTATTGTCTTAATTTGTTAATTCTATACATTATCTCTTCATTTTCTATTATGAGGGATGAGGATTTGACACTTTGCTACTATGCTTTTCCTCAGCCTAATTTTATTGCTCACTTTCCTGACTTGTGTTTATTTTTCATACACTGTTTTTTGTTTATCCTGAAGCTAGCAATTGCATGGCTTTTTCATTTGCTTTGTTTTATATGTACAAATATATTAAAATATTTATATGAATATATTTATATACATATGAATAAGATATATACACAAACATACATATGAATAAGCAGAAAGAGAAAAGGAGAGAGAAGGGAGAGAGAGAGAGAACTTGTCAGTATAATTTTGCACACACAACCTAATCAGAACCTCTTTTTCTTTGGAGACCTTCCTTGGGCCCACAGATTTTCAGTCTCTATCTCTAGGTTCCTTGCAGTCATCTTCTGGGAATATTCTTTGTGACCCTTTTAGATTCATTTCATGGATACTTTGTTTCTTGGCTTACTTACTACTTTGGTGAAGAACGTTCTCCAGCATGTCAAATATCTTAAATTTACTCTTGTGTTTGATTAATATTTTGGCTAAGTATAGAAATCTAGGTTGAAGGTAATCTTCCCGCAGAATTTTAAAAACATTGCTTCCAAATTACACTGTTTTTGAGAAGGCTAATTTACTCATTCTAGTGTACTTTTAAGAGTGACCTTTTATGTGTTTTGTTCTTTCCGAAGACTTTTATAATCTTCTCTTTAACCTTGGTGTTCTGCAATTTCACAATAGTATGCTTTGATTAGGAGTCTTTTCTCATTTTCTAATCTGGCTCTTGGTAGCCTTTTCCAATCCCTGGATTCATGTTCTTCATGATTGACAATGTTCTCTCATCTTTCTTTGTGTATTTGTTTAATGGTGGTAAAAGACACATAAAATTTACCATCTTAACCATTTAAAAAATTTTTTTTAATGTTTGTTCATTTTTGAGAGACAGAGAAAGACAGAGTGTGAGTAGGGAAGGGGCAGAGAGAAAGGGAGACACAGAATCTGAAGCAGCCTCCAGGCTCTCAGCTGTCAGCCTAGAGCCTGATGCGGGGCTCGGACTCATGACCTGTGAGATCAAGATCTGAGCTGAAGTCAGATGTTTAACTGACTGAGCCTCCCCATACCATCTTAACCATTTTTAAGTGTACTGTTCAGGACTTCAACTGATTAGATGGGGCCCACCTACATTATGGAGGGTAATCTGCTTTATTCAAAGTCTACTGATTTAATTGTTAATCTTGTCAAAAAAATGCCTTCACAGCAACATCTAAACTGATGTTTGACCAGATATCTGGGTACCCTGCCTAGCTAAGTGGACATATGAAATTAATTAATCATTACTGTCATATAAGTAGGATCATGCAGTATTTGTCCTTTTTTGACTGGCTTATTTTACTTAGCATAATGTTATCAAGGTTCTTCCATGTTGTAGCTTGTGTCAGAATCTCCTTCCTTCTTAAGGCTCAATTATATATTCCCTTGTATGTACATGCCACTTTTTGTTTATCTGTTCATCTTTCTGTGGACATTTGGGCTGCTTCCACTTGTTGGCTATTGAAAGTAATGCTGCCATGGACCTGGATGCACAAATATCTTTTCAAGTCCATGCTGTCAATGCTTTGGGAGTATTTACCCAGAAGTGGGATTTCTGAATCACATGGCTGTTACTTGTTTTTCATTAAAAAACTTTTTTTTACATTTATTTATTTTTGAGAGACAGAGACAGAGCATGAGTGGGGGACGGATAGAGAAAGAGAGAGACACAGAATCTGAAGCATGCTCTAGGCTCTGAGCTGTCAGCACAGAGCCTGATATGGGGTTCGAACCCACGATCTGTGAGATCATGAGTTGAATTGGACACTCAACTGACTGAGCCACCCAGGCACCCCTGTTTTTCATTTTGAAATCCTATTAGTTGGATCTTAAAATTCTTAGATTGATTCTCTAATTTCCTTACCTTTTTTCTTCTCCCATTTGACTTTCCTTTTTATTCTACTTTTTGGAAGTTTTCCTTTACAAGTTTTTAACTCGTTTCCCATTTTTCTTTCCTTCCTCCCTTTCTTCCTTTCCTCTCTCCTTCCCTCCCTCTTTCTCTTACCACGCTCCCTGTCTTTCCTTCTTGAACCTCAGCTATTATGTTGAACAAGCACTGCTTTGGAGTCAAATCACGGAGCAATTTTTTTTGTCCACTACTCTTCTTTTGTTGTTTTGTGGTGCTGGCTGGTTCTTTGTTTGCCCTTGAATGACATTTAATGCCATAACTTCCCTCACATTTTCAGATACCAAAGATGCTTTCAAGTTGCATGTTATTGTGGTAGAGGTGGATAGAGTCCCTCCCTGAAGGAAGTGGTGGAAGCCTTCTGAGAACAAATGAAGGCAACGTGGCCCAATCAACTCCTATACACGTATGCATAGCTCTGACACGACTCTGTAACTTGGACTGTGTCCAGTCAGACTCTATGTGTCACTGTATATGGGAAACAAAGAAGTAGAAATTGCATAACAGGCTATACACTGCTGTGCTCGGGGCTCAGCCTTTTGGGTCTTAGCCTGATGAGCCTGTGCTGGCACGAATAAAGCTGCTTCTTGGAAAGAAAGGCCTCGGTGTCTTGTTGCTCTGTGCGAGAATCCTGCTATAGTATGGTTAAATGCTTAATCTTTTTTTTTTTAATGTTTATTTATTTTTGAGAGAGAGGGGGCACAGGGGAGAGGCAGAGAGATGGAGACGAGGATCTGAAGCAGGCTCTGTGCTGACAGGAGGGAATGTGACACAGGGTTCAAACCAACAAACCATGAGATCATGACCCAAGCTGAAGTTGGACCCCTAACCAACTGAGCCACTCTGGTGCCCTGATGCTTAATCTTGACTTAAAGTTAAATCTTACTTTCTCCAGCTGAAGATGCAAAGTGTGGAGTCAGAAAAGGGAGAGTACTGCAGACTTCTTTTCTCTTTGTACCTGGCACTTTTATTTCTTCTGTGCCGTCATTCTAATCACACATCCTGATCTCTGTCCCCTCCAGTGTAGGAATCCTGCGAATAGAAGGCATAGGAAACAGAGACGTATCTCTAGTGACAATAGGGTCAAGGTATGTGGTTTCTTATAGGTAATATTTTCCTATATGATTTGATACATAGTCATTATTTTCTTAACTGTATTTTTTTACAACCTCATTAACAGATACAAAATGTTAGTATTTGATGCAGGGGTAATAAATCATTTCAGTTATGTTGAAACACCTTCTGAGAGTCCTTCCACGGTACCCACCTGTCTCTAGCAGAGTTGACCTAATCTGCATCCTACACCACTGCTTGTGCCTGCTTCTGTTTTGCTCCTAACAGACTATATTAGAATCATCCGTTTGCCTGTCTGTTTCCCTCCAAGACAATAAGCTCCTTGAGGGACCTCATTATTTCTCAAGTGCCTGGAGTATGGTGTTATTCAATACATTTCTATCAAATTGAACAGACAACATTCAAATAGTAAAAGGTCAAAGATTCAGCAAAAGAATTCCCCAAAGTGAGAGCTGATTCCAGAAGAGAGGCTATTTGTCTGTTTGGGAGGAAACATCTCCCATCCCCTATTATAACCTCTGGTCCGATCCTTTCCTCCTGCTTTAGTGACTAAGAGGGGGCTAACATTTTTTTTGGAACATTTTTCTCCTAATAAGGAAACTTTGGTTACCATGATCGTGTTCAGATACCTAAAGGATTTCTAGAAACTGACCTCTGGATACCCAGGGAATTAACATATTCTGAAAAAAAAAATTAGTCGGAAAAAAAAATAATGAGATAGGCTTGTTTGTAAATATTTGGTTCACCTTTCTGAGAGACATATCTTTAAGCTATAAAAGTGTACAGTATGTTTTATGGGTTTTATCTTCCTTTCTAGCTCTATAAAATCAGAGTTTTATTGGTGTGAGCCCTCTGTGTGAAATAAATGATAGATAACCAGATGATCATTTTATTTCATGGTTGAGACAAAATGTGCTCAGCTTTATTGCACCTAATCCCCCACTGAAAGAAGTTTTAAAGTGCATAGTAGTTAATTCTGTTTGGCAGATATGAGCTGTAAACATGTTTTCATCTGCTTTCTCCCCTTATTAAATTAGAAATTTTCAGTGATTATAGGTTTTTACTTCTCTTTTGGGGCATTTGGAAATAACTTTTTATATCTATTTTTCAGATGCATTGGTGATGTCCCAGAGTGACCTGGGGTACAATATTAATTAGTTTCAGCATATTAGTACCATTGGCATAAATGGCATTTTTGGTTTAGAATCCAAAGATAAGCCATCTTCATCATTGTCAAAGCCGTGTTGCCTGATCATCCCAACTAGAAAATAGCTCTTCCAACTTGGTACTAATCTATGACTCTTTGTCTACACTTAGTACATAAAATACCTTTTGCCTTTTACGTGGCTGATTCCCACCCTCTTTATCTTTTCTACCCCTGAAGGTGGCACTGCCTAATCTTGACCAGAACGGGGCAGAAGATTGATCTTATTTTTCATACCAAGTCTGATAGGTTATTTTTGCTTTTTGGCGCATTGAGCCTAGAAGGTGATGAGTTCACATCCAGACTCAATATGATGCGGTGCTACCATGTGATAGAGATAGAGATGCCTGCCCAGGTTCAGTTGTGGGGGTGCAGTTACAGCTCACGTTATTAGATTGCATTAAGTGTGGGAGGGAGGGAGTTGGAGACCACCCCTGAATTCATGAGTTGTGGGACAGATGACATCTCACAGGAGCACCATGAGTCCAAAGGGTACCCATTAGGAACGTATCCTTTATCTCTCCCTTCTGAATTCTCTAAGCCATTTCCCCAGTCAAAGCATTCACTCAGAGTGAAAAAACATACAGTCATGCCAGAAAACCTTAAGTCAAAAATGCTCTAGAGGAAAAGAGGTTCCCATTTAGTAGGATATCTTATGGCAAGAACCTCCACTCCATCCCAGACCACTTCATGAAGTGGACAGTCCAGTGGATACAGGCTACCAAAACGCCTAGCCCTGGCTTGCAGGCGTTTGTGCCTGAAAGAGTGAGAGGGAGAGGAGACAGGGAGACAGAGACAGCGAGGTAGAGATGCTTTGCAGAAGCAGGAGGATTCATTTAAAGTGACAATCTCAACTTGTGAGTTTTTTCTTTGTTTCACTTTTTGATGTCTTAGGGAAGCGTTGGTCATTTATTGAACATCTGTCTGAGGGAGAAATCCAACTCAGGTTTGACCTGTCTCTTCTAGTTTTACAAACTTTTGCCCACAGGCAGACAAACCTAGTGTACATGCTGGCTCATGACCCCATCTTTCATCATTTTATACTTCAGTGAATAGCTTGTGGTTTTCCATTCTTTTCTTGGTCGTTGGGCTTTTGCCCATTCTGCCCCCTTTTTCTAGAATGCCCTCTCTCCTGCCTGTTCGAGCCACTCCTCCCTGGGTCCACCCAGTCTGCTACATCTCTGCTAGCATGTGAAAACTTAGCTCAGGCATTGCCACACCCAGGATGTCTTCCTTGGTTCACACTGTGGCACATGTTGGTTTGCTTCCACACACCCTCCCTTCTTTCCACTGAGCAACACCCTGATTACTTTTAGCATCAGGGGTGGCTGGGCTTCTTCTTGGACCCAGGGGTTGAATCTTTACTGGTAAGCTAATAGTAATAATTCTGTTTCTCTTACCAGTAACTGTTTTAGGAACAATCAGAACAATCCTAAACAAACTGTTTAGGAACAATCAGGTGCAATTCTGAGTACCAACACATAAAGGGAAAGTCTGGAGCTCTGGGAAAATGTATCCTGCTCTTAAAAAGCAAGATAAAGGGGCGCCTGGGTGGCGCAGTCGGTTAAGCGTCCGACTTCAGCCAGGTCACCATCTCGCGGTCCATGAGTTCGAGCCCCGCGTCAGGCTCTGGGCTGATGGCTCAGAGCCTGGAGCCTGTTTCCGATTCTGTGTCTCCCTCTCTCTCTCTGCCCCTCCCCCGTTCATGCTCTGTCTCTCTCTGTCCCAAAAATAAATAAAAAAACGTTGGAAAAAAAAAAAAAGCAAGATAAAGGGACATTCTCTCTTCTAGTATGTTGCTCGTGAGGAAGTGACATGCGGAGCTGTGGCAGCCATCTTGTGATCATGAGGGGACAAACCTGAGGGCAGAGGCCAATACTTTGAGAATGGGAGAACAGAAAGATGGAAACAATTAGAATCTTGAAAATGCCCCTGAGATGCCGACTCAACCACCCTGGTACTGTCCTCCTGCCAGACTCTTTGACACAGAAAATAATATATCTTCTTATTGTTTAACCCAGTTTAAATTTTTTTTTAATGTTTATTTTTTATTTTCTTAAAAAAATTTTTTTTAATGTTTATTTTTGAGATGGGGAGGGGGAGAGAGAAAGAGAGTACAAGTGGGGGAGGGGCAGAGAGACAGGGAGACACAGAATCCAAAGCAGACTTCAGGCTCTGAGCTGTCAGCACAGAGCCCAGTGTGGGGCTGGAACCCACAAACCGCAAGACCATGACCTGAGCTGAAGTCAGACACTCAATAGACTGAGCCACCCAGGCACCCCAATGTTTATTTATTTATTTATTTATTTTTTTTTGTGAGAGAGAAGGGGAGAAAGCATGAGTGAGGGAGGGGCAGAGAGAGAGGGAGACACAGAATCCAAAACAGGTTCCAGGCTTTGAGCTGTCAGCACAGAGCCTGACTTGGGGCTTAAACTTGTCAACTGTGAGATCATGACCTGAGCCGATGTTGCATGCTTAACTGACTGAGCCACCCAGGTGCCCCATTTGTTTAACCCAGTTTAAATTGAGTTTTCTATTATTCATACCTAACATCTTCTTTACTGATACCCACCTTACCCCTTATCTATATTTCCTTTAGAATCTTGTGCATTTTTCTATCATGCTTTCACTTCTAAAAATAACTTTATTGAGGTATGATTTACATATCATAAAGGTCAGCCGCTTAAAGTATGCAATTCAATGGTTTTTTAATATATTTGCTGTGTTTCATAAGTATCACCACTGTCTAATTTTAGAACATTTTATCACCTCCTGAAAAGGAACTCTATGTCCCATTAGAAGTCTTACCCCTCACCCCACCAGCTCTAGGCAACCATTACTCTACTTTCTGTCTCCTATGGATTTGCCTATGCTGGACATTTCATATAACTGCAATCAAATTATATATCTTTTGTGATGTCTTCTTTTGCTTAGCATAGTCTTTTCAAGTTTCATACATCTTATAGCATGCATTTATTCATTTACCGCATTTTGTTTATCCATTCACCAGTTGATGGACATGAGAGTTATTTCACAACTTTTGCGTTGTTGGGGCAATAGCCTGATCTTGGTTTGCTTCTCCCGACATGGAGCTTCAGCCCTTTGAGTGGGTGAGGGCAATGGGGCCCCAGTATTCTTAGCCTACTGTGCTTGGGTAGAGCCTTCCCCCTGTGAGTGTGGGTGGAGGAAGGTAGTCCTCAACCCCTCAGCTGCACTTACCTAGAATTGAGCCTCTGCTGCAGGGAGCTGGGGTTGGGGGTAAACAGTGCTGGCAGCAGGGTCTTCCTGAAGAGGTACCCTATCCTGATTAGGAACTGGGGAGACAGGGAGCCCTATATTCACCAAGCCATATTCACCCAGAGTGGAATTTTCTCATGCTGAGTTGGGGGATCAAGGAGGGAGTGTAACCGGGGCCCAAGGATGTAAGAGCACCTGTCTCCCGGGGTCCCCAAAAGACCAGTTTCAGCCACTTGCCACTAATGAAATCCACAGGCGGAGAGAGGAGCAGTGGTGAAACAAGAAAGGCATTTATTTCAGTGAGGCCAACACCGGGAAGACAGCTGTCTCCAAATTGCTGAAAATACTTCTAGATTTATATAAGGAGAACATGGGACAAAGTCAGTGGGTACATGCAGTTGGGCAGTAAAGGTCAGGTCCATCACTATCATGGGGCCAGTCACCAGAGGTCTTGCTGGTATCAGGGCAGTTGTTGCCTGAGGGGGTAGGTTCTGATCCTCCTGGTCTTTTGCCTGGGTTAAGAGATAAGCTGGAAAGAGGAATGAAAACAGAAAGTACAGTCTGAGTTCAAAGTGGAGGTCATTAATCGACCCAATTGAAGGAAGAGTGCAGAAACTGGGAGCACAGTGAAACAAGGCTTTAATCAACATTCTTGCAAGGGTGGGTGTCTGACGGACAGGGGCGGTTACAGCAGACAATTTATATCCTAGTGTGCAAGTCCCTCCCCTGGTTCCTCATTGGCGGAGTACTAAAGAGGTTACAGTTTTACCCGGATGTCACTTATGCCCATGTAAGGCAAAAAGTAGTCTGATTGGGATAAATGTACATTCCCTGAGGTGATGCAGAGGTCTTTAGTCCCTCCTCCCTGTTCTTTGGAACATGCTCATTGCAAAGCTCCCGAAAATAAGCCTGCGAAACAGAGAGGGGAAGAAGAGCAAGAAGTGAAGTGTCTAAGGGTTGGGATCCCATTGTGGAGGAGGGGAGGGCTTCCTACATATTTCCAATAGGTTGTAAACCTATTGTTAATTACACAGCACAGCTTTCATTAGGTATTTCTGAAAAATAAATTGTCTCCCTTCTCACAGTTAAGGTGACAGCTGGGTCCTCTTTTAGGAGCAAGTCAGGGTTTAAGTGCCAGGGATGCTCACCATTCTTGTGAGGATTTAGTAGATTTTTGAGTAAACCTTTCTTCATTTGCTGTATGCACTTCGGGCAATTTCAAGAGACTTTAAGTGGCTGTATTTTTGTAATTTTCACCAGTTGTGTGGCAGTTTATTTTTATGTAGGAGACATGGAGCTCTGAACCTGAGTTCCTTTGCTTCCTCCAGACTTAGAAGTCAGTAGGCAGCTGGTGTAGATGAGTTAGAGTTCAGCTACATACTTAATGGACCCAATTTGGATGTGTTGAGGGGGATTTTTCCCCCCACACCACCAAGCAAGCTTGGGACACCAGCTGGGTGTTCTACAATTCAACTTAATTGTGATGCTGATGCAGGCAGGCTGAGGAACCCAGAGGAGGGTCCCACAGGACCAGCCAAGAGGGTCCTTGGCTTCATGCAGGATAGAAATCAAATGTTCAGCCAGAGAAAGTGAAAACAGAGTTTATTGAATAGCATAAGTGACAGAATAGCAGAGTGTCTGGGAAACTTGAAGGGAAAGAAGAATGAGTCTTGTCATTGCTTGGAGTTAGGGGTTTATACTGAAAAAGGGTCTAGGGTACATGTTCCTTCAGAGGAACAGAGCTCCAGAGTCAGCTCCAATCAAAGGCGAGAGTCAGGTGAACAGGAGGTGTTATTCCATAAATTACCAAAGGTAGGTGTGTTGATGCCAGTGTCAGCAGAGGTTTGTTTGAAGCTAATGTCTTGGAATGTGTTTGGGCTCTGGCTCTTCTTGGATGTTATTAGGTGTTTGGGGCCTAGACAAAACTCTGAGAATGGTTAACTTTCTCGCTTTCCCCTTGAAGCGGGAACATAGCTTCTTTGGCTTATTCGGGGCAGAATATAGAACATGAATAAATGGGGTCTAACAGAAAAACAGCAGAGATGGAACCTTTTCTAAAAGGCAATCTTTTCCACTTCCCTACTTGAACATTGTCTGCCCTGAGGTGGCATCTGAGTCCATATCACGAGACTGCACTGCACTTCAGAGGCCAAATTCGAAGCCGAGGCGATTACCTGTGCTTCTGACTGGCTATAAATCAGAAGTTCCCATGACCCCCTCCTTGGGTTGGGTTAATTTGCTAGAGTAGCTCTCAGAACTCAGAAATTTCACTAACCAGATCACCCATTCCTAGTATAAAGCTAGATGGAAAAGATGCCTAGGGCAAGGTAGGGAGAAGGGGCCCAGAGCTTCCATGCCCTCTCCAGGGGCACCACTCTGCCCAAATCTTAATGTGTTCACCAACCTGGAAGCTCTCTAAAGGTCTTCCTTTGGGGTTTTTATGGCGGCTTCATTACAGAGTCATGATTGAGTAAATCATTGGCCATTGGTGATTGGTTCAACCTCTACCCTTTTTCCCCTTCTTGGAGGTCTGGGGTGGGAGTGAAAATTCCAACTCTCTAATGACAGGATTGGCTTCCCTTACCCTCAGACCCCAGCCTTAGGTGCTTTCCAAAGGTCACGTCATTAACATAACAAAAGACACCTGTACTGTTTCCATCACAGGAAATTCTAAGGGTTTTAAGGAGTTTGGTTCCAAGAAATAGGGATGAAGGCCAAATATGTATTTCTTATATGTATATATTTCTTCTCTCACTCTTTTACTTGCTAATGATAATTTTGTCTTTGCTTTCATAGATTGTCCCCTCCCTTTAGTCTTATTAACAAAATAAAACAAAATAGGCCAGAGGTGGAGTCGTTTGCTCGCTGGACAGCAAACCAAGACTTAATTGCAGTTTCAACCTTTCCCAAGAGTGGAATTTTAAACCAATCAGTCTGGAATTTCCTGGTGAGCCCTAGTGAGTTAATCTGTCTGATAAGACCCCCTGTTTTCCCCTAAGGGAAGGTAACCTTGCCTGAAGTAATCTTTTATTTTCTTTTGCTCATAACCTCCTTGTCTTGCCCTGTTTCCACCTATAAAATCCTTCCATGCCTATAAAATCCTTCCATTTTGAAGAGCTTCTCCGAGCTTCTTTTTACTTGCTAGATGGTATGCTGCCTGACTCATGAATTGTTGAATAAAGCCAATTAGGTTTTTTTTTTGTGTTTTTGTGGGTTTTTTGTTTTTTTGAGAGACAGAGTGGAACAAGAGAGAGAGCGTACTCAAGAGAGCAGTCTTGAGCATGAGTAGGGGAGGTGGGGGGGGAGAGACAGAGAGAGAGAGAGAGAGAGAGAGGGAGAGGGAGGGGGAGAGGGGGAGAGAAGGAGAGAGGAATCCTAAGCAGGCTCCATGCTGACAGTGCAAAGTTCAGTTTGGGTTTTGGTCCCACGAACCATGAGATCACGACCTGAGCTGAAATCAAGAGTCGGAGGCTCAATGGACTAAGTCACCCAGCACTCCAGTGTCTTTTCATTTTTAATGACAGGTGAGTTCCCACACTTAATATATTCTGACCTACTAAGGACTGAATAAATCTGTTAAAGGAAGGAAAGCTGAGGGGTTAGGGGGCTGAGGGTACAGGCAAGAGAGCAGTTCGAATGATTTAGTCGGCCCTGCTCCTTCTCATTTCTCCAGACTTTAAACCCTTGCTTGGTTCTACCATACTTAACATATACCTATAGGTTAGAAGGTCTGTGGTTGTGGCCAACCTGTTGTCTTTGCCAGTAAGTGATGCTTTAGAAATCATTCCAAGGTACGTGTTGAGAGTATATGAATTTACCCTCTCAATATGTATGCATCTGGATCACTCAGAAGTGTGAGAGAAATTCTCAGTGAAATGGTTACTTCCTAGGACCTCGCCCCTTGCCTGACCCTCACCATAAAATAATCAGCCCCACTGAATCCCTCAGCCACTTCTACCATCAGTTCCACTGGCTCTCCACATGTGGACCAATTGTTTCGTACTTAAATTATGTTTGGTTGGTCTTATCTTAAGTGGGAGATTCTCAATTCTGATTGCATATTAAAGTCACCTGGGGAGATTTAAAAACTACTGATGCCCAGATTGTATCTAAAACTGATTAAATCATAATCTCTTCAGCATAGTGCCGGGATACTGGTATTATTAAAACCCCTCAGATATTCTAATGTGTAGTTAAGATTGAGAACCAATTTCTGAAACCCTTGCTGGGCTCTCAGTGCCAGGCAAGTGGATTGAACTGGCTACACCTAATTGTCAGGCAGGAGCTCCCCTTAGTGGAGAGGATGAACTTGCAGTCTTTATTAAAGAGCAGAGGTAACACCCTCAGAATGCAATTGCTATATTGATCTCACGTTGATAACCTGTTTAGAAGAAGCTGAGCTCCTGGAACAAGGTGTTCTTGCCTGGGTAGACCTTTGGCTCCCTGGATTTCTGCTGTCTTCTAGACAATCCTGGCACTGTACTAGCTGTGTTCTAGGGAGATGCTATTCAAACTTAAAAAAAAAAAAAAATATATATATATATATATATATATATATATATATATACACATATACTTATTTTTAGAATAATCTTTCCAAATGAACTTCTATGCAGAAAGTGAATGTAGAGGTGGATAAAATATCATTTTTCTAGTTGAGGCAGGGATGTGGGAGATTTCCCTTCCTGGCTATTGCGTCCTCCTGATCTGCCCTGAGTCACTTCTGCTAACCTTAGGGTTTTTAGGAACACAGATTGAAAATTACCACTATAGGGTGATAGCAGCAATATGAAGGACCAAAGAGCCAAAGGTAACACGAGTCAGAGTGTTAGTTGTTTTCCCAACAGAATAAGGTATTCTCATTGCGTAGTGAAGGCTGGGGAAGCCCACATGCTCAGTGAGAATG
Organism: Felis catus; assembly: GCF_018350175.1. Classification (NCBI taxonomy): domain Eukaryota; kingdom Metazoa; phylum Chordata; class Mammalia; order Carnivora; family Felidae; genus Felis; species Felis catus. The sequence goes on along the minus strand of NC_058370.1, from coordinate 112,965,634 downwards.
TGAAGTATAGAGGAAGCATCAAAGCAAGGAGCTCAGCACAAGAAAAACAGAGAAGAGTAACCAGAATAGTGAGAAGGTTGGAAAATCACATCATGGGAGAAATATTTGAAAGAATGGTCAATTGTTTAGCCTGGCGAGAAAATAAATGTGATTACTCTTCCAGTATTTTTAGGACTGTCATATGCAAGTAGGAATGAAGCAGTTTGTGTGGTGGCAGAAAGTAGAACATGCACCATTAGGTGGGAAGAAGCTTCTGGAAAAAGCTTTTGGTTCAATTTAAGAAGTTTCTAATATTATGATGAATCACCTCAGGAGCTACCAAGCATCCACTCCCAGGAGGTGTTGAGCCATTGACTAGATGACAAAGTCATTTATTTACTTCATCCCTTTCTCGCTTTCTCACATAATGGATTTGAAGACTCACAGTAATTTAAATAAAACTATAGTTTTTATCAAATAAAATTAAAATTTGAGTACCCACTATATGCCACATGAATGATTCTTAACTGCTATGTTGACAGTGAGATGTATCACAATTAGCTATGAAATGTGTCATAAGAATTAATTTCTATTCATAAATTAGTAAAGCTTGCAAATAATTTGGTTTAAAATGACAAATTAGAATGGCTTCAATATTGTACCTATGTCATGGTCACTTTGATTCTTCCGTAGTCTATGATGCATATTTAAGTGAAGAGTTGTGGGTTGTTAGCCAAAGTGTCTAAAGTTAATTATAACTTGCATCACATCAAATTTAGGTTACAACCTTGGGTTAAGTCACCAGTGCTGATCTACCATGAGAAAGTGTGGCACAATAAGGATCATCATATTCTTGTGTATTGCCCCTGGCACCATTTGTTTTACTTTCCCGGAAATAGTTTTGTGTTAAGAGTCCCATAGGAGTATGTCCTCCGGTGAATGTCGTCTGGGCTAGTATCTGTTGGGTGAGATCTACAGGGTCCCTGCGTCTTCCACGGTGGAAAGAGTGGCTAGGTTGATGGAGCTTTGGAATTGGACATGGCTCCATGTGATACCAACACTGCCATTTCTAACTCTGCCATCTTGGATAGACCAAGTATCTCCCTGAGCATCAGCTTCCTTAGCCATTGAAAAGGGGGGATTAACTTCCTTCCAGGGTTACCTGGAGGTTGAGAGATAATGAAATGTACATAGTAAGTACATTCATTTAAAAAAAGAGTAGATTCTGAGTAAATGATAGCTATTATTAACAGCATCTAATAGAGCTAGAGATAACATTCTATTCAATTGCCTTCAGCAATTGATCCCTTCCAGTAAGATCAGAGTGTACTCACAGTTCTTTGGAAACAGTAATTACATAGAAAGGGACTATTTTTTGAGCTAATTAATGGAGAACAACATAGGTTTTTATTTTGTTTGATCATTTGTTTATTTTCTTGTGAGGCTTTACTATTTTAAAACAAAACCTACATTTGAATATTAGATATAACTATCAAGGCATTATCATCAAAACAGAACTGGAGAAAGCGTTTTTTTTTTTTTTTCTTAGACATCGTTTTTAATCCTCATATCTGATGAACAGTGGCTGTGTTAGACTTTGTTGATGAGGCTTGCAAATAATTAAAGGGCTTTGAAAAGATTTGACTATTTTTACATGTGCTAATTTTTTATATTTCTATAAAATATAACTGACATGAACAGGCCTCAGCAGACTGTGACTACAAGCTGGGAAATACGTTAATGTTCACTTGACCACAGGTCTGAGCTGTACTCAATCCCCTTTTACCCCAGTAACAGAGCCCAGATGAGGGTGAGGCAAGAATGCCCTTTTACAAATTAAAAACTTCAGTAGTTGGAAATTATGATTATATAGCTGACACTTACAGAGAATAAGCTAATGTATTAATAGAGTAAGAAGTATTATTGGAACTCTGCAGAGAAATTATTTGAGAGCCACAGGCTGATCTGAGGATTGAAAAGCTTTTCTATTGCTAAATAATATCAGAACCCGTTTAGAGGAGATCCAGGTGGTGTTTGGTAATTATCTATCTGTCTATTATTGTCATCATCATTATTATTATTTATCTATCCATCATCTCCTTGCCTATCAGTGTTACTTCATTAATTCAACCTATATGTCAGGGCATTATCTGTACTCAGATGTGCTGTTTAAAAAGATTTATTCAGAAGTTTGGCCATCTTACCAATGTAATATTAGAGATAAAATCTAAATCTTTCTCTTGCCTATGGAATCATGTTAACATTTATTCATTAAGGGAATTTGGAGGCTATTTTGTTCAAGTGTTTTCTGTGAAAGGTATCCTCTGGTGATAAAGGAATAAAAAGCTTTTGGAGCAAGTGTTCACACAGAACATCCCACATGCATTCTTGGAATGGTTAGGGATACTTCTTTGCTACACCATCAGAAAGCTAAAGTGGTGGATGTTAAAAAATGCGGGCCTGTGACAAAGAACTGTCTATGGCCCATTGTGTGAATGATGTCTAAGTAATAGATCATGTTTATAATGCTGCTGTCAGGTCAAAGACACTGGTAACCACAGTAGTGAAAAAGATTGCCTAGGGGACATGGTCATTACTGAGGATATGATTGCTTTGGTTTTGATTTAATAATTCATTTTGCAGAAAATCAGCCATGTTATATTACCCTAGATATTCTGTCTTGTATTTATCAAAACTGATTTTATGAGACAGTTGCAGATGATGAAAAATCAGTGGTGGTCAGAAATATTCAATAAAGTGAAGTTCAGTGATTAGGACTAATACACTTCTATATTCCTCAGACCCGCATCTACAGGTACAAATATAACACTTCAAAGTAAAGATTGAATTATATCTATTTTATGTCATACAATAAGCCCCTGAACTTGAGTCAAAATGAGATTTAAAGTGCCATTATAGTCCTCTTAGAAAAACCTATGAAGAAACTAACATCAAAAGTTAGACAGTATGTCAAAAGCTGCACATAGAAGACAATTCATAGTATCAATGGCGTGGAAAAATTAAAACAAATGAATTAAAATATTCAAGCAGCTACAACTTGTGAAAGATAGGATAATATATTAATAAAGAAGAAGTAAAAGTATATTGCTTGAGGGGTCTTGGGGTGGCTCATTCAGTTAAGCATCCAACTCTTGATTTCAGCTCAGCTCATGATCTCATGATTCGTGAGACTGAGCCCCATGTTGGGCTTTGCACTGCTCTGAGCCTTTTGGATTCTCTCTCCCTGTCTCTCTGCCCCTCCCCTGCAAGTGCGAACCTACTCTCTCTCTCTCTCTCTCAATATAAAAAAATAAACATAAAAAAAATGTATCGCTGGAAGCAGCTTAGGACTTGATTCATCTGACAAATGCATATCCTTTGCTTCCCATTAACTATTCGCATTTGAAAATACATATGCAGGAGTGCCAAATGACTGTCTTTAAAGGGAGGATTTGACTTTTGGAAGGACCTATGGGTACTTTGATTTGAGACTTAAGTAAAATAGGTTATCAGTCTTAATGATTCAGATTTCGTTGTTAAAAAAAGAGGTGAGAAAAAGTTACTTTGCCTTACTCAGTGTTGAACTTCCCTTTGCCTGAAGACAGATGATGCTTGACAGAAGGAAGACGATAACCTCATTATTCAGAGTCATACTTCATTTTGTTTCCCAGATACCCAGTTCCCAGTTAAAAGATTTTTAAAAAAATCTTTTAAAAGGTTAATTTATAAATATTCCTTTGGGAGCACGCTGTGCCACTATTTTGGCCCTTGCTTTTTCCCCTTAACAGTAGATCTTAAAAAAAATTATTTTTAATGTTTATTTATTTTTGAGAGAGAGAGAGAGAGAGAGAGAGAGGGAGAGAGAGAGAGAGAGAGCAGGGTAGGGGCAGAGAGAGAAGGAGACACAGAATCTGAAGTAGGCTCCAGGCTCTGAGCTGTCAGCACAGAGCCTGATGTGGGGCTCAAACCCATGAATCACATCATTATCTGAGTGGAAGTCAGAGGTTTAACCGACTAAGCACAACATATCTTAGAAGAGAATTCCATTCGATTACTTAAAAAGCCTCTTGCATCCTTTTTATGGTTGCATCATATCAGCTTGGCAGGGCAAGCTTACCCTCCTCACTCTTCTTTTTTCATACTCTTTACTTGTCAATGTATTTAAAATTGGGAATATGTTAAATTCTGATTTATCTATAAGGATTTGACATCTTTGTGATACTGTCTTCCTAGCCAAGTGCATGATGTGTATCTTTCCACTTGTTCAATCTTTTTAACCTCAGTGAGAATTTCAGACTTTTTTCCTATAGATTTATACAGTTCTTAAATTTGTTCCTACATATATCATCTCTTCTGTTTTTATTTTAAGTGAAGATTTTTTCCCCCCCATTTTAACTCCTAGTTGGTTGTTTGGCCAAGTGAAGATTATTGATAACTGTACATTAGCTTTGTACTAGCCACTTTACAGAATCATTTTATTATTTGTGATGGTTTTTCTATCTTTTTGTTTCTCTAGGTGTACAATTATATCAATTCATAATTAATGATTATTTTACCTCCTTCTTTCGAATTTTTATATCCTTTATTTTCCTCTTTTGTGTAATTGAATCAGGTTGTACGTAGTAGAACAATGTTAAAAACTAATGGTTGGGGGGCTCCTGTGTGGCTCAGTTGGTTCAGTGTCCAACTCTCGGTTTCATCTCAGGTCATGATCTCATGGTTCATGAGTTCAGGCCCCACATCAGGCTTTGTGCTGAAAGCGCAGAGGCTGCTTCGGATTATCTCTTTCCCTTTCTTTCTGCCCCTCCCCAACTTGTGCTCTCTCTCAAAATAAATAAATAAACTAAAAACAGACAGACAAACAAACTAATGGTCAGGGCACCTGGGTGGCTCAGTTGGTTGAGCATCTGACTTGGGTTCAGGTCATGATATCGTGGTTCATGAGTTCTAGCCCTGCATTGGGCTTTCTCCTAGTGCAGAACCTGCTTCAGAGGATCCTCTGTCTTCCTCTCTCTCTCTCTGCACTTCCCCAGCTCATGTTTACTCTCTCTTCTCTCTGTCAAAAATAAATAAACTTAAAAAAATGTTTTAATAAAAACAGCAAAAAACTAATTGTCATAGTGGAAATCCTTGATTTCTTCTTGACTTAAATAAGATTGCCTTTAGTCCTGTCATGTTGGCTTTGGGATTGAAATGGAACTATATGTGTATGTTTACTTTATATATTTATACTTACAGATAACATAAAATATACAATATATTTATATAAGTATGTAATAGTTATATATTATGTAAATATATAATGTCTGTCTCTATGTTAGTATCTAAGTGGTTATGATAACTTTCCTGATTAGATATTTTAATATGTTCCATTGTAAGTCACTGCATGTATGGAATAAACCCCACTTGATTTTCATACATCTACATGTAAAGATATATAAGCTTACCCTTAAAATATTCTCTGAAGAATATTGTACCAACCCCCCACCCCTGCCACCTTTGTTTTTTGGGCCTACCTATCGCCCATTCCTCATTCCTTCTCCTCCTGTTATTAAATCCCAATTTGTGGGATGTAATATACACTGCTTTACATGGCATGGCCATTCATTTCATTAAGTCAATCATTATGAAGCCTGTTTCTTGACCAGTGATTGGATTAGGAATGGATACATGATACATTTTAGGCTACTAAAGATGTACAGTGCCTAGGAAAACATTCTTCCACAGCTCAGATGTAGTCATGAAAATAGTAGACAAGGAATGTAATCTCAAAGTGTAAAACTGGGGTCCCAGGAGGACAAAGGACAGGAGAGATCCTCCCAGGGAGTTGCCCCACAGGGTGACAGTTGGCCACCAAAGGCCACTTTCTGTTGCTATGGAAAGAACTCCTACATTTCTGTTCCTTAGGGTATATAAAATAGGCACTTAGTGATGATTATATTTTGTTCCCATTCTTCTTCCTTGAATTAATAGTAAATTACATTTATCCATTTTCTTCTTCATTTTTGGCTATTGGGAAAAAAGGCAATAAGGGACTGCCTTGTCTATAGAGACTTTGAAAACAATAATAAAACTGGCTAAAAGTTAGTCTCCTTTTCATTATTGCCATGTGGCAGCCATTCTGAACAATGTTAGTAATAAAAATACCCCTCTACGCTAGAGTGGACAGCTCCCACTGGCATCCTCTTTTATGTTTCACTTTGGTTGATATCATTTAATTACTGAATTAACCTACCTTGGAGCCACAGTGCCTTGGGACTTCCTGTTATGTGAAGAATTATTGTTAAATCCATTTTTGGCCAAATTTTCTGTTACTTCTCCATTAAGTCCTTATTACCTGATCCTCCACTAGAAAGCTAATCTCTGCTCTCATCTTCTACTGTCAGTCTATCTTTTTTTATATACCTCTTTGGTGTCACTTGTTTATACTCTTTATTTGGCTTCTCAATGATTTTTGAACTTCTTGACATCAAGGAATTTATCTTATTTATATTTGCTTGCTTAGGATAATGCCATGTTGGTAGTTGAATAACTGATTATTCCATGAATAGATCTTTAGCCTTATGTGATCATTTATTTTAATGTCCCCAAATCATCACTGTTAGAATACTGCTCTTTTGGAATATCCCATGCTTTACTTTGGACAGTAGGAACTTAAAGACTTGATAAATGATGTATTTGTTTTATGTTGCTCAGACCAGCTCTCCTAGTTCTTATGAAATAGAACTTCATGGTATGGTGAGCAAGGCACCCTGTAGTTCTCGTTTCGGGAGATGTCTGCTCAGATACTTTAGGTGAGGATGTAAGAAGTCTACTAAATATGGGTCAGCTGGGTGGCTCAGTCTGTTAACCATCTGACTCTTGGTTTCGGCTCACATCATGATCTCACGATTCATGGGTTTGAGCCCTGCATGGGGCTCTGTGCTGACAGCTTGGAGCCTGCTTGAGATTCTTTCTCTGCAGCCCCACAAAAATAAATAAACATTAAAAAAGAAGTCTACTAAATATACATACAATTTTAAAGAAGAAACATACTTTCCCTGAATGAGATTATAGAATTTGTTGGTTTCCTGTGTTACAGATGAGAATCCACTAGATGGTACTATTACGTAAGTAATCATACTTGGAACAATACTGAAAAATGTTCTCCATTAAAAAACTTCTCACTGAAATATTTTGTTTTCAACTCAAACTATGCCAGCTTGATTAATAATGTGACTTCGTCTTGAGTGAGGAAGTAAATTTTCACTATTAAGATTTATGGTAAGCTTCTTGCAAAATAAATGAGCAAGGTAATCAATTAGCAGTGTTTCAGTTGTTTGTATGTATGGAGAATTGTGAACCACAGCATGTTGTATCTGAAAACTGAGCTCCTTTCAGAAAAATGTTTGGGTGCATTTGAGATGGGAATTGCATTTGGTATGCATTTAAAATTAACTGCTTTGGAGATGGCAATTTATTGAGTATTTGGTGTTTACAAAGTTTTGCCAGGAAATCAACCACTAATCTGGGAAAGTCTACACATGACACACTATGCAATTAGAAGCAGATTTGATTTAGTGGAACAGCTACATGGAACCCTCTTTGTAATATTTTCCATGGAGTTCACACTCTGGACCTACTTTGGAGTTGGGCTATTTGGAAATAAGCCATTTTGATACCTAAGTATCCTTGAAAGTAATCCAAAATGAACATGCTTCATATAGAATTCACTTTATAGTATCATTTTAACAGAATCTCTGAATCACTGAAGTAATGAATTACACATATGGAGAATTCAAATGCTTGAACATAAAGGAAAATTCTATATTTGTATTAAAAGCAGCAATTACGTATATCAACATTAAAGTTAGTACAATTATTTAAATACTGGGAAATGTATGCTAAGTGACATATAATAGAGTAAGTAAGCTAATATTACATTTTTCCTTCAAGCTTTTAAATCCCTCTGATGGATTCTTAACCTGATCCATGGGTCTCTTAAGTGTTTATAAATAGAAACTGGGGGTCTGGGAAATTTGAGTAGAAAGATTACATCTAATAGAAATGCAGCATTTTCTTTAATTACAAATGTAGACAATAAACCATGGAAATATTATCAGTACTAGTCCTTTTGACGTCAACAGAAATTACAGATATTTTCACATCACATTCTAATTGTTTTAATTTCTTAAAAGATCTTTCTTATTCATCACGACTTTAAAGTTATGGTGATTATTACACTCTTTGCTGAATCTTGTTTTCAAGATGATAATAAAGAAATAAGTGTGTTATTCTATAATAGTTTAGAAATATGTTACCATATTTCAGTATAAGTGGTTTCCTTTATAATCCTATGTATTTTTAATTATGCATTTAGAGATATTCTTCGGACAAGACTTCATGAACTTTATACCAGACCATTAGAGGGATCCATAATGCAGAAATGTTTAGAAGCCCTTTGCTTTGAGAAGGACACTCTGGCAAAACTGAACATTGCTTCTCTGCCTTAAAAAAAGATGTAGCATCTCTTGGACTCTGCCATTTAAGGGCATTGAATGACTTACAAGGTGGATGACCTTGAATAGATCTATGATTACTCTTCCATTTAGGTATATGAGTTTAAAAGGTGACTATTTCAAGTAAGAGAATTTTTAGAATTTCCAAATTTATCAGAAAATAAAGGTTTTAAAATACAGACCAGTATAACTCAACTTTCTATAGCAAATGGGATTGAGAATTGAACTAAATAGGCAGGTACCTTGTTTCTTAGTATTCACGTCCCTTAAAGCAATTCATAGACTGATATTAACTTTTCAACTCACAGATCCATATAACTTCAGGAAATTAAGAAACATTAAGAATTTTTTTTTTTTAAACCAGGAATAGAATCAAAAGTTGATGTGGTAAGTGTACTACACGGTCCTAAAGATATAGAAGGAAATGGAACAAAGCCAAGGTATTTGGTACCTTGAATTTGGTAGACTCATCAGCAAATATTGTGTCTGCAGACACACTCCTATAGACCTATTAGCTATGCCAGGTACCTTAAATGTGTGTTTCATCGCACATCACTGACATCTCATTCGCATTTAACTATGAGTGCTGACAGAAATTTCTGTGACTAAAATGTCCAGGGTGTCCTGGTTCTCTTACGTCTTGCTGAAAATGCCAGTTTTGATTAAAATTTTTTTAAAGGGAACTTTAAGAACTCAGGGAGAATTTAGGAAGGAAAGATTGGAGATTTATCTTTTTAGTAGAAAACACTACAACACTTTTTCTTGATCTCGTAAAGGCTCTTGTATTTTAGCTATTTGTTAAATGTGAGGGATTATTTCTGTGTTCAAAGAAAGGCTGATGGTGCTGAATACTCCTCATTCTGCACAGTTTGCCAGTGGAAAAGTTAGAACTTCTGGGTCTGGGGTTGTGCCCTTCATCCAGAAGGATTTGTTGCTGGAGGAACCCAGGCATGGATGCATTAGGGCAAACTCAAGCCTGCTGTTTTAATGCAGCGGCCTTCTGTGAACTATGGTTCATCTACATGTAGAAAATCAGCAGGTCTGCTGCTTGGGTTCTGAACTCTTTCCTTCTGCTCAGTTAATGGCTCATGCGCTGGGCAGAATGATTTCTGCTCCTTCAAATTTCTCCTTCATTTCTCTTAGAAGCCTGTCTTCTCAGTGTCTCAGCTGTTCCACTCTTCAGCAGCACACCTCAGAGTTAGTGTTAGCCTTATATTTATGTCACTCTGCCCACTGAGTCCTTAGATCCTGATTAGATAGCATTTACCCACCTCTTAGTTTATACTGCCACGTTGGTTCTCCAGGACCTGGTCATTCCTGGCCTTGGATGATGTATATAATGTGGCTGTAGACCAACGAGAGTGATTTTCCTTTGTGCCTTTCAGAACTCAGTCTTACAACATTAGCTTAGTCATTCTATGCATCCTTTTCACTTCATTAATCTCTTTTCCCTTCACTCAGTACCAAATGCAGGGCTAGCCATCTTGATTGTCACTGAGATTATGTCATTCTAATCCCTTAAGTCCTTCAGTGGCTCCCTCTTTTCCTCTTCATTATCAGTGCTTTAGTTGCAGTCAGCATTTTGTCAATATTAATTTCCTCATATCCTGAGATACCCTTTCATCTTCTTTCTGCCCCTCCCAGATGTCTTTCATTCAGAAGTTGTTCAGACTTTTTCTATTATCTCCTTTCCATTATACTCTAGAAACATGACCTCGTATTCTAGACCCCCATCCATACTTGTTATAAAATATTTCTCAATTATTTACAAGAAAATGCTGGCTAATAAACTCACCAGTTAGTGTATCTCCCCTCAGTGCTAACACTTCTATTACATACAGATGAGGACTCATAATTGCAAACATTTTAAGGTGTTAATCCACCTATATGTGTTTGAGTGGTGGCTTCTTTATGTGCATCTGGTTCTGCCCCAGGAAATATTTTGTCAGAAACTGCAAAGGTGGTTTCTGAGTCTAGAGTTGTATCTTGGGGAGTTGAGTTACACACCACATACACTTGGTTGCCAGTAATGGATCATACTTTTCATATACTTTAGGTCTTTAACAGCCTCTGAACACCTAGTTAGACAAATAATTCAACAACAAAAAGATATAGAATGTTGGAAAAGTGTTGAAAACATTTTGGTTAAAGGATATATACATATATACCTGTATATTGGTATCTTAGCTCAGACTGCTGTAACAAGATATCATAGATTAGGTGGCTTGAGCAATAGTCACTTGTTCTTCACAGTCCTGGTGGCTGGGAAGTCCAAGATCAGGGTGGTTGTAGATTTGATTCCCAGTGAGAGCCTACTTCCTCATTTACACAAATGCCTTCTCACTGTATGCTCACATGACCTTTCTTTTCTTATAAGGGCACTAATCCCATCTTGAAGGTGGGGCCTACTTTAAATGTATTCACTTCCTCTGCCTCCAAATATCATCACATTGGGGGTTAAGGCTTCAACACAGAAATTTGGGGGAGACCCAGGCATTCATTATGGTTACATAATCTGCAGGACCCAAAGCAAGATGAAAATTCCCTTGATTAAAAACAAGGAACAAGTGCCATTGAAAGTACTAAAATATAAAAGTTTCTTCTTTCTTTTGCAGTTCTCCCTTGACCTGTCATAGTATCCTTTTCTTGCTACTCAATGTCACACTCCTTTGAGCATGGGGATTCTTGTTGGGGTTAGTATAGATAGACCCTTACAGGTGCCAAGGACCCCACCCTGTGCTTTGTGCTTGGGCCCCAGGCTGCCAGGCTTTCCCTCCTGCCAGCATCAGAACTCTGTGAGAAGTCCATCCCTCTTTCCCTGGAAACAGCTGTGCTACCCAACGGTGACCAGATGATCCCCAAGGGATTGCAGCCATCACACTGGTATGTGGTGCCTGGATCAGGGGTGGGTAGGAGGCTTGTCCTCATCAGGTCTTCTGCTAAGTGAGGGCCACCACCATGCTCCTTGCTGAGACAGGTTTCTGTGAGCGCTCGCATGTACCACCCTGACACGCCTAGAAGGTGGAGGGTGGCAGCAGTACTTGTGTTGTGGCAGGGAGGGGAGATTGAGTGGGACCTGGGGCACCAGTGTGTCATGACCTGGGCAGCTGAGAGCTCATCACAGGGTGACAGCGGGATGCAGGACTGCACGTGAGCCAAGGCTCCAGCCCCTGGAACGTACTCCATTGTCCTATTGGACTTCACTTACAAAATACAAATTATAAGATAAAATGATTAAGAATTTTAAGACAGAGACCTTGGACTCTGAGCATGGGGCCTTTCGGAACATGAATCCCATTGTAGCTGTACTGGTCATGTGTCCATGGAGACAGCTGGGCACGCAATCCCCAAGCCTTGGCTGTTATGTCGTATAACATTTCCAGATCAAGCTAGTAAATCCTCAAAGAATAGGAATGATAGCATAACATATTATGTTGCTCCTCATAAATGGCTATGCTGCATAGTCTGAGCCCCACAGTATACATTACGGTAGGATACGTCAAAGGCTATTCACTGAACATTGATATATCAAGACAGTGAATCAACAGCAGGATCTAATCCAAAATTAAATACTCTCTTGATGAGTGTTCATCTAGCTTGTAAAATTTATACACAAAACAGACATTTCACTTTCTATACATATGTTTCCGAAATCTGAGGATCTCTACATAGGTACCTCTTAATTATTTTTTCTCTACCAAATTGATCAATGTTTAAAGGAAACAGCATCCACAGATAGAATCCAGAAGGGGGAGCTCTGAACTCATTTAAATATCAGGATGTGAAGTTTCTAGTTCAGAGTGTATCCATGGAGAGAAGGATGGTCTTGAAGTATAATTAGTTCCAAGGCAGAATTTTATCACTTGAGCCTTTGGGGAGTGGTAACATGTAAACACTTATTAAAATGTGGTGGTGGGAAGAGGCCCGATCCTGTGTAAGTCAAACAAGACAGATGCACATAAAACCAAAGGGTTTCTGCCCTCTGAGATGATGTGTTCCTTGATTGAAGATATATGTCACATAGTAGATTTTCATCCATGTTAAGAGATAGCAAGGAAAGAGTAAGGACATCTTTGCAGCTTACAAATAGCTCTGACAAATAGAGATATGAGCAGTGCAGCTCTCAGAATCTAGTATTTTTCCCAGGGCATTTTTGTAGAAAAAAAAAGAAGCTATTGACTTATGTTTCCATATATTAAGTTCTCATATCAGGAAGGATTAAAGTATATTGTAGGATGTCTTGTACAAATATAAATAAATTGAGAAATAAACAGCATTTTATAAACAGATGAGACAAAGCAATAGAAATGAAGGCTTATAAAGTGTGTTGAATGGTCTACTTTGTGTTTTTGCCTCTATTTAAAAAAATTTTTTTTAACGTTTATTTATTTTTGACAGAGAGAGAGAGAGAGAGAGAGAGAGAGAGAGAGAGAGAGAGCATGAGCAGGGGAGGGGCAGAGAGAGAGGGAGACACAGAATCTGAAGCAGGCTCCAGGCTCTGAGCTGTCAGCACAAAGCCTGATGATGCGGGCCTCAAACTCTAGACCTCGAGATCATGACCTGAGCTGAAGTCGGGCGCTCAACTGACTGAGCCACCCAGGTGCCCTGCCTCTATTTTTTATTCGTGTAAAGCCACCTTAGTCTTTTGAGCCAGATGAAGAAATTAAAAGTGAGTGTTGTATTAAGTCAGGAGTATGCTGGGACAATGGCTGGTGAAACTTGGAGGGTGTACTCATTCTCTTGATCTTTCTGCTTGGTTCTCCAGCTTGGATTTGAGATAAGGACATAGTTTGTAAAAGTTGGCAAGCTCTACCCGGCATGGCTAAATACAAAGACTTGGTTGGTTCTACACAGCTAGAGAGTTTGGGAGACTTTTTATCCCTGGGGTAAGGTTAGTAGAAGTGAATTGGGAAGGAATTGTATTAATTGACCTTAGTACTTTCCAAAAAAGGGCTGAGTTAGATTCGCAGAGTAGCAAACCAGAGACCTTTCCTGGCAACATAGCACGACCCACTGTCCTATTATGTTTCTTTGTCATGTTTTTATTTTTTTACCACCTGGCTTTAAGGTGTGTGTTTATTTGCTTTTAATCTGTTACCCCACTGAAATGTACGTATCATCCTGAAGACAGAGCCTTTGCATTATTTTAGAGTCTATCTTCAGAGTGTAGAACTGTGCGTGGTACAGAGCAGGTGTTCTGTAATTACTTGTGAAATGAATAAATCGATGAATGTGTAATGTCACATGATTTATCATTTTTTTTTGTATTTGAGATCAAACTCATGAACAGAGTAAAAGAAGAAAGAAAGGCAGCAAATGGAATGAAATGAAACATTTTGCAGTGCCCTTTAGTCTTTTTGCCTTTGCATCTTCCTAAATACCTCTCCGCAAACTCCTCTGAACTGTGAATCTTTCTTGTTGGCACTTTTCATTTCTTTCCCATGTTAATATTTTATCACCTCTCTTACATTGTTGTAGTTACATCTAGCATGTTCAAGGACAGCAAATTATGCTTCCCCAAAATATGCCACGTTGGCATATTGATTATATTGAATTAAAGTTACTTAAGAAATAGCTGGTGCAAGAGAGACACTCTGGCTCTCTTTTGTCTCCCCAAAAACAGGAAATAAACCTCTTGTGTGAAAAGGACCTTCCGAGCACCAGGAGGGTAGAAGGCATACTAATTGCCAGAGATAAGGAATTTGAGGCTGAGAAGACTGTATCAACAAACTCTGTTACTACATTAATTTGCTACCCCAAGCCCAAACCCTTTATTTTGTCACATCTTCACAATTATTTCTTTGTCCAAAAGCTATAAAAGCTGCCTACTTTGGTCACTTCTTTGAATCTCATATATTTGGGGCTCCTGTGCACGTGAAATTAAATTTGTTTTCCTGTTTATCTTATACCAGTTTAATTGTTAGACTAGCCAAAGAACCTAGAAGGGAAGAAAGGAAAGGTTGTCTTCCCTTATGATGTCAGTAAGAAAATAGAATGTTTCATATTTCACATGGGAATGTACTTTATTTGTTTATTTATTTATTTATTTATTTATTTATTTATTTATTTATTTATTTATTTATTTAAAATTCAAGTTAGTTTACATATAGTATAGTACTGGTTTCAGGAGTAGAATTTAGTGATTCATCACTTCCATGTAACACCCAGTGCTCATGCCAACAAGTGCCCTCCTTAATGCCCATCACCCATTTAGCCCATCCTTCACCCACCTCCCCTTCAGCAAAACTCAGTTTGTTCTCTATATTTAAGAGTCTCTTATGGTTTGCCTCCCACACTGTTTTTATATTATTTTATTTTTCCTTTCCTTCCCCTATGTTTTGTTTCTTAAATTCCACTTATTTGTGAAACCATATATTTGTCTTTCTCTAACTTATTTTGCTTAGCATAATACACTCTAGTTCCATCCACATTGTTGCACATGGCAAGATTTCATTCTTTTTGATTGCTGAGTTATATTACACACACACACACACACACACACACACACACACCCCATATTTTCTTTATCTGTCCATCAGTTGATGGACATTTGGGCACTTTCTTTAAATAATGGCTTGCCCTAAAGATCTTGCCTCTCTTTGTGTAAGTAGTTTCTTCCTCACCTTTCTTAGATGTCAGGAAAAAGTCCATGTATAAATGAAATTCCATCTTCCAAGCAACATCTTACAAAGGACTCTTTTTCATCTTTGGTCGCTGCTGACAGAAATGGTCTCCTTGGGCTGGGAGTGGGGAGGTGGTGGGGGGTGGGAAGGACAGTCTCTTCTCCTTTCATGGCTTTTCCATTTACTGAGAGTTCTTAAGGGAGCATTATGCACAGAAAGTAGGTGCTTCTATGTATTTTAATAAATATTATCTGAAATATAGTGTCAGGAATAGTCAATTCTTTTTTTTTTAAGTAGGCTTCATGCTCAGTGCGGAGCCTAATGCAGGTCATGAACTCATGATTTTGAGATCAAGACTTGAGCTGAGATCAAGAGTTGGATACCCAACTGACTGAGCCACCCAGGCACCCCAGGAATAGTTAACTTCTAATGAATACAATTGAGACTCACACAGAAGGTCAGTTGTAGAGATTGGGAAGAAGAAAATGCCAACTGTGTGTGTGTGTGTGTGTGTGTGTGTGTGTGTGTGTGTGTGTGACAAATGTCCTGGGACCAACATCCTGAGATTTTTTGTGTGTGATGTGTTAATGTATAGAATACTGTTTCTTCCCCCACTGCCACTGTCTTCTCTCCACAGTAAAATTGCAGTTTACTTTATATTTTGCTTTGTATCTAGCACAGTATTGCACACTTCACAGTGTTTAATATGAATTCATGATTTGAAATTTGAAAAAGAATCAGCTGTTAATGGAAAGAATTTGGAGGGAGCAAAGGACCTAGTAAGACAAATAAGCCATATATTTAGTAGACAGAAGCACAAATTGAAAGGGTCATTTATGATGTTTTCTATGGACATTTTAAAGCTGCACTAATCAGTATAATAAACAATCATTAGAAATGTTTTACATTGTTTAGCCAAGATATCTTTATTTTTAATATGTAATTAGGCTTAACTCTAGGACTGGTATCTATTTCTTCTTGTAGGATATATTCACATATTTATCTAGGTAAAAATTCATAATGCCAAGGTAGCATCATTTTGCTTCATTCATATTTCCTAGTCAAGATCATACTGTGTTTCCTCTGCTGCATAACAAAAACCAGGTTCTTTGTTCTGTCTTGAAAGGTGATACAGAATGAACTCAGCCTGCCTTTGTTTGTCTATATCCTATGCCGTATTAGTCTTAGTGAATAATCTAAACTCAGGACAGGCTCTCATTTTTAGCTCTTGGTGGTGCTGACACACACAGAAACACAGTGTTTTACAGTTTACAAGTTTAAGAGGATACTGTGTAGAATACAACCTCACAAAAATAAGGTTATACAAGTATGCAATAAATTAAACAATGCTGACATGGATGTGATAAGGTATAGATAGGCAATAGCAAACTGTTGTGCTTACTGCTGTAGTTTATTTTTTAACTGAAGCAGAATGTAAAGTACCCAATTTTCATGTCATTGGATTCTATCCTTCATAATTTTCTCTGCTCAATTTCATCAGGTTCTTAGGTGTGTTCCAATTTAACCCTACATGTACTTACTGTTTGTGTTATGTTAAAGTTTGATCCAGTTACACTTTTGGGCTGGTGAGAGAACATTGCTGATGTAAATGAAACTGTCTTTTGGGCACATTTTCATAAAAAGCAAGTCCCAAAGCTATAGCAGAGGAAAGGCTATTTGAATTTAGCATTCCTTTATCCTTTCCTTTCCATATTTAGTTTTTTACTGTTGAGAATTAAGAAAGATTAAAAAAATAAGTGTATTTGAATTACTTCCCCGCACCTGTTATAGTAAAATTAAAAAGCAAAATATCAGTGTTCACAAAGGGGTGACAGGGCTTTGTACCTCCTAAGCCAAAGGGAACAGAAGAGGGCCTGGTGATGTAATGTAAGGTCAGGAGGGAGATAGATGCTCTTTTTTTAAAAAAAAAAAATTATTTATTTATTTTGAGAGTGAGAGAGAGAGAGAGAAGAAGATTAAGGAGGAGGAGGAGGAGCAGAGAGAGAGAGGGAGACAGAGAATCCCAAGCAGCTCCAAGCTATCAGTGCAGAACCTGATGTGGGACTTGATCCCACAAACTGTGAGATCATGACCTGAGTGGAAATTGAGAGTCAGACACTTAACTGACTGAGCCACCCAGGCACCCCAGAGATAGATGCTCATATAATATAGTATAATATAACATAGCAGAGCACTTCCAGAATAGTGGAATAAGAACTGTTGAAAATCCACTTCTCTATAAAAGCAATGAGAACATTAAAAAAAAATAGTCAAGAGCAACATTTCCAAAACTCTGGAAATTAATCAAAGGTCTACAATAATTTGGGGACAATTTATGTAAGAAAAATGTTTAAATCTTGGTAAGAACAGTGAGTTTTGCAGTGTTTTAATTTGCCTTATCCCATCCCCTTCTCAGCAGCTTTGAAATCATGGTAGCCAAGAAAACCAGCAACCTAGTAGCCACTGGAAGGGGCAGAATGGGTTTGGAGATACTTAAAAGCCCCATTCCCAGATAGCTGTCATTATTTGACTTGCCTATCAGTTCCCTGGAAACCCCACTGGCAGGGCTTGTCTTCATTTGACCTTTCTGTCTCAGTGGTAATAGCTTTTTCCCTGAGGCATTTGTTGAAAATGTGATCATATTTGGTTGTGATCATATCTGGACCTCGTTAAGAAGCTGACCAAAATCTTAAAAGGAAAAGCTGGGTAACGAGATTTCCTGTGGGGGCTTGGAAAAGCTCTGACATATTCCTGGGAATCTAGAAGGTCACATGCATGTGCAAAGCCATGTGTATGTCTAGGAATAATCCGAGAAGGCTCTTATCTCTCACATCTGGCTGATCTCGAGTTCTTCCCAGTCAGGAAGTGAAAGCTAAGGCAGTGTAATAAATTCTCTGCAAAAGAGTGAAACCCACACAGACCACCTTAGCAAATGCTGGGAGACTTACTGGTTCTAGAGATTTAAGAAAATCTGTATCCAATTATTAGCTGATCCAAAGCTAACTTGGCAGAGACATCAGTGGCTGCACATGACAAAGAGTACAGATTTTACAGAATTAGTTCAGGAAAGCCATTATACACACAAACAGCAACAAATCTTGGGTGTGTGGGGAGATCTGATTTTCAGAGTTGCCTTATTATTATTATTTAAAGTATTTGGTTTTTGACTAAATGTTCAAGGCATTCAAAGAAAGGGAAAGTATGACCCATGCGTAGGAAAAAACATTCAGGAAAAACACACTCTGAAGAAGCCCAGGTATTACTAAAACACCATAAATTACTAGGCAGCCTTTAGATCAGCTATTATAGATAGGTTGAAAGCATTAAAGAACTAATTAAAGAACTAAAGGAGAGTGTGGGAGCAAAGTTTTATCAAATAGAGAATATCAATGAAGAGATAGAAATTGTAAAAAATAATCAAATAGACTATCTGGAGAAGAAAAGTTACAACTAAAATGAAAAAAAATTCGCATGTCGTACTCAGTAGGAGATTTGGAGTGGCAGAGGAAAGAATGAAATAATTTGAAGATAGGTCAGTTGAGATTTTCTAGTCTGACAAACAGAAAGAAAAAAAAAAGGAATAATGAGCAGAATCTCAGAGATAGGTGGGAAACCCTGAGTATGTCACCAAATATGACACCAAATTCTGGGAGTCCCAGAAAGAGAGGAGAAAGGAAAAGAATGCTGGAAACCACCAAAACCTGGGAGAGGCAGGGCATAGATTTTCCTCTAGAATCTCCAGAGTGAGAATGTCCTTATCCTTGCCAACACCTTGATTTCAGCTCAGTAAAACTGGTTTTGGACTTTTGGCTTTCAGAGGTATAGGAGAACAATGTTCTGTTGTTTTTATTCACCTGTGTTGGGGTAATTTTTTATAGCTGCCATAGGAGACTTGTTTGCTCCCCAACTCATCCTATGGGTCTTGTATTA
Organism: Felis catus; assembly: GCF_018350175.1. NCBI lineage: Eukaryota > Metazoa > Chordata > Mammalia > Carnivora > Felidae > Felis > Felis catus. The sequence goes on along the minus strand of NC_058370.1, from coordinate 112,946,604 downwards.
TCTTGATGCCAAAACCAAAGAGAAGAAAAAAACTACACACTTTTTGGATATAAATTTAAAAATCCTTAATAAAATAGTAGCAAACTGAATCCAACAACATAAAAACAAACAAACGATCAAATAAACAACACAATTATATACCATGATCAAGAGGGTTTATCACAGGAAATACAAGGTTGGTTTAACATTTGAAATCAAGGAATTACATTATATTAGGAGAATGAGGGATAAACCCACATAATCATTTTAATAGATGGAGGAAAATAGTTTGATAAAATCTAGTACCCTTAAATGATGAAAACACTCAGAAAACTAGGATTGGGGGGGGTGGGATTTCCTCAACCTGCTAAAGAGCATGTATCAAGAACCCACAGCTAATGTATTTAGTGTCAAAATGTGGGATGCTTTTCCCTTAAGATCATAAATAAGAATGTCTGTTCTTGCCCTTTCAATTCAACATTGAACTGGAGGTTCTAGACAGGATAATTAAACAACAAAAAGAAGTAAAAGACATCCATATTGGAAAGGAAGAAGTAAAGCAATTTCTATTTGCAGGTTACATGGTGTGTATACAGAAAATCTTAAGGATTCTACTAAATAACCATTAGAGTCCATAAATTTAGCAAGGTTGCAAGATGCCATATCAATATAAAAACATCAATTGTATTTCTATATACTAGCAATGAATAATATCAAATTGAAATTAAGAAGACAATTTTATTTACAAAAGCATCAGCAAAAATGAAATAGGAACATTTAACAAAAGAGATGCAATACTTGTATGCTGAAAACTATAAAACAGTTTTTGAAAAAAAAATAAAGAAGACTTAAATATTGTAAAGACATCCCATATTCACAGATTGGAAGATTGAATACTGTTAAGATGGCAGTACTCCCTAAAATGATCTATAGACTTGGTGCAATCCCTAACAAAATACCAGTTGGCTTTTTGCAGAAATTGACAAGCTGATTCTAAAATTCATATGGAAATGTAAGGGGCCCAGAATATCCACAACAGCCTTGAAAATGAATCAAGTTGGAGGACTCACACTTCTTGATTTCATAACTTACTACAAAGCTACAGTAATCATGACAGTATGGCACTGGCATAAGGATAGACATACAGATCAATGAAATAGATTTGAGAGTCCAGAAATAAACTCTTACTTTTATGGTCAATTAATTTTTGACAAGGGCACCAGCACAACTCAATGGTAGAAGGAATAGTCTTCAACAGATGGTGTTGGGACAATTAGATTTTCAATTGCAAAAGAATGAAGTTGGACTCCTATACTACACCATATATAAAATTTAACTCAAAATGAATCAAAGGCCTAACTGTAAGAGCTAAAACTATAAAATTCTTAGAAATCATCATAGGAGTAAATCTTTGTGCCTTTAGATTCGTTAATGGTTTCCTACATATGTCCAAAAGCACAAGTGACAAAAACAAAAAAGACAAATCAAACTTCATCAACATTAAAAACTTTTGTGCTTCAAAAGGCACCATCAAAAAATTAAAATGACAAAACCACATTGAGATACCACCTCACACTGGTAAAAGTGGCTAAAATTAACAACTCAGGAAATGACCGATGTTGGCGAGGATGTGGAGAAAGGGGAGCCCTCTTGCACTGTTGGTGGGAATGCAAAACGGTGCAGCCACTCTGGAAAACAGTGTGGAGCTTCCTCAAAAAATTAAAACTAGAGTTACCCTATAAACCTGCAATTGCACTACCAGTAATTTATCCAAATGATACAGGAGTGCTGATCGGAAGGGGCACATGCACCCCAATGTTTATAGCAACACTATCAACAGTAGCCAAAGTATGGAGAGTGCCCAAATGTCCATTGACGGATGAATGGATAAAGAAGATGTGGTATATACATGCAATAGAATACCCCTTGGCAATGAGAAAAAGAATGAAACCTTGCCATTTGCAACAACGTGGATGGAACTGGAGGGTGTCATGCTAAGCAAAATAAGTCAGGCAGAGAAAGACATCATATGATTTCACTCATATGTGGAATTTGAGAAAGTTAACAGATGACCATAGGGGAAGGGAAGGAAAAATAAGATACAAACAGAGAGGGAGGCAAACCATAAGAGACTCTTAAATACAGAGAACAAACTGAGGGTTGATAGGGGTGGAGACTTGGAGTTTGGGGAATATGGGTGATGGGCATTGAGGAGGGCGCTTGTTGGGATGAGCACTGGGTGTTGTATGTAAGTGATATATCATGGGAATCTACTCCTTAAGCCAAGACTACACTGTATGTGAGCTAACTTGACAATAAAAAAAAATTAAAAAGGCAACCCACAGAATGAGGGAAAATACTTGCAAATCATATCCCTGATATAGGGACTATTATAAAGAATATGGAATTATCTCCTACAACTCAAAATAAATGACAGATTACCCAAATAAAAAATGGGTAAAGGATTTGAAAAGGTATTTCTCTAAAGAATATATTCAAATGTCCATTGAGAATGTAAGATGCTCAACATCATTAGTCATTAGGGAAATGCAAATCAAAACCACATTGAGATGCCACTTCTCATCCACTGGGATGTCTATGATGATAATAATAGTCATAATAATGATGATGATGATAAAAAAATAAGTGTTGGCAGTGATGTGGAGAAATTGCACCTTCATACTTTGCTAGGGGGATTATAAATGATGCAGATGTTTTGGAAAACTGTTCAGCAGTTCCTGAAAATGTTGTATTTAGAGTTAACATATGATCCAGCAATCTACTCCTGGGTATATACCTCAGAGAATTGAAAACATGTCTACACAAAAACATATATCCACATTAATGTTCATAACAACATTATTTATAATATCTGAAAAGTGGAAACAACTCAAATATCCACAGATTGATGAATGGATAAATAAAATGCAGTATAGCTATACAATGGAATATTACTTGACAAGAATAAGGAATGAAGCACTGATACATGCTTCATCCTATATGAACCTTGCGAACATGCTAAGTAAAAGAAGCCAATCACACAAGGGTACATAGTGTATGATTCTATTTATATGAAATGTCCACAAGAGGCAAATTCATTGAGACCAAAAATAGGTAGTGATTGCCAGAGGTTGGAGACAGGGTGGAATGTGGGGAGGGGGGAGACTACTAATAGGTATAAAGTTTCTTTCTATGGTGATGAAAATGCTGTGAAATTAGACAGTGGTGATAGTTGCACAGCTCTGTGAATATATTATCAACTTGTCAATTATATACTTTAAAAGGGTGAGTTTCATATGTGACTTATGTCTCAATAAAGCTGTTATTAAAAAATATATATAATGTGACCTAAATATTATACTCGGAAATGATATTAATTTGGATATAGAGCAAAAGGATATGGGAAAGAGGTTAATTCTTACAGTATTAGATGCCTCAGAAACAAACAAAAACCCTACTTATTCAGAGTTGATCAAAGAATACTGAAGAGAGGAGGAAAAAAGGTACCACTCCAGTATCTCTTGCTTCCTTACCTGTTGTCAAGACTCAGCTTTCATTCTTTCTACCAAGTAGCACAAACTTGTGCAAATCAGCCTGTGTAGTAATACAGTATTCATAAGGTGAATCTTCAGTCTGTTGCCACCCACACATCCTAACCCTATACTCTCCATATTATTCTTTACTCTTCTTAATAGACATATAATTTTAAGACTCATGTAATAACATTTCCTTCTATTCCAAATTATTGTACATTAGCAAATATCTTGGGAGTTTAAACAATATATCTTATTGTTATTTTAGCTGGGAAACATAACTAGTTATTTAAAAAAATAGGCCAGTTTCCTTTTCTAGCTTCTCATTTATGTCATTCTGGTTCATTGAGGAAAATCGAAACTAACCTGATTATCTCCCGGCTTCTCAAGGAGAAACTAATTTTTTTCCGGAGATTTAGATAGTTACAAAATTGTAGGACAGGCCAGAGGAAGAGAAGATAAGAGGTGGGGGTCTCCCCAGAAATCAGGAAATTATCAGCAGCTACTGCCTACATCCCAGGAAAAGCCTGACAGTGTATCATGAAACTGAGGAAGGAAGCTGCTGTTGGTCTGAACTGTGGGCCAGAGTGGATTCTCCTCCTTCCTGCCTTCCAAAGCTCATGCAAATGATTCTTTTTGATGGAATCTCAGTTGGAATCCAGTTGGCAAGAGATTCTGGGACATATAGTTGCCAAATTTCTAGCCCCTGTGGTACATCCCTGAGGAGAATATAGGAGAGCACTGACGAGAGTGTTACTGAGAAATAGCTAGTATGATATGCCGTTAGAAGTTAAAGCGCTGGTCAGAATGAATTTTATGATCTTTAACCAAGTACAAATCAAATAAAATAACACTAGGAATGCTGTGCTATTCTTTTACATCAAGCCATTTACTTCTGGTAAATTTAGCTTTGGGTGAGTAACTTTTAGGTTTAGAAATTAAGCTTTGTTCTTTAAAATACTAGATTTAACAGAAGACCATGGGGGAAGGGAAAGGGAAAAAATAGTTTCAAACAGAGAGGGAGGCAAACCATAAGAGGCTCTTAAATACAGAGAAAAACACTGAGGGTTGGTGGGTGGGGAGAGGGGAAAACAGGTGATGTGCATTACGGAAGGCATTTGTTGGGATGAGCACTGGGTGTTGTAGGTAAGTGATGAATCGTGGGAATCTATCCCCCAAACCAAGAGCACACTGTATACACTGTATGTTAGCTAACTTGACAATAAATTATATTAAAAAAATACTAGAAAATTTACTACTGGGGTGCCTGGGTGACTCAGTCTGACTCTGAAGAGCGTCTGACTCTTGATTTTGGCTCAGGTTGTGATCTCATGGTTTGTGGGTTCAAGCCTTGGATTGGGCTCAGCACTGACAGTGCGGAGACTGCTGGGATTCTCTCTCTCTCCCTTTCTCTCTGCCCCTTCCCCAATCACATGGTCTCTCTCCCTCTCTCTCTCAAAATAAATAAATAAACTTAAAAAATTTTTACTGCTGTGTTTTGCCCATTTTTATATTTTACCTTTCTTATGTCTCTGGCTGCCAAATAACTAACTTAAACCCAGAACATGTTTGTATTTGTATCTCATTTCTACTGTAAGAAATTGCTGCAAACTTAGTGGCTTGAAGCCAAAAGTTTGAGATTAAAAGTCAAGTGTCAACAGGGCTGGTTTCTTCGGGAACACTGTGGAGGCTATGTTTCCTTGCCTGTTCTAGCTTCTGGAGGCTGCCTGCATTCCATCACTTGGCCCTTCCTCAAATCCCCCCAACCTCTTGATTCTATCATCCCATCTCTTTCTCCTCTTCCCCCATCAAATCTCACTCTGCCTCCCTCCTGTAAGGGCATTGTGATTACATTTAGGCCTGACCTGAAAAATCCAGGATAATCTGTCCCATCACATGAGTCTTAATCACATTGGCAAAGTTCCTTCTGCCATGTAAGGAAACATTCAGGGCTTCAAAGATTGGGACCTGGATATCTTTGGGGGCAATATTTAAAAAGTATATGAGCCTTTCTTTTCAAAGGCATTTACCATCATTTCTGTTTTCTACCAGTACTTTCCACAGTGGAAGCCACCAGGCCTATCTCATCACTATACTTTGGGTCTGAAATTTTACAGAAAGGGCACTCTGGCGTGTATTGCCCTTTCTGCGATGATCCTTGGTTAGCATGCTGCTAAGAGCTTTAGCTTTCCAGGCACAAAGGGCCCTGGGACTGTGGATACATTTGCAAAGAGTTCTTCGTTTTTTCAATGTCATATCCTAAGTTTTCTCCTAAAGAAGTATCTCTTTTCTGCTAAACACTTTGCTTGTTTGCTTGTTGACTTTTGGCTCACAAATCCCACTGAGGCCGCACCACCCCTGCCTTTTTGTTTACTCAAGCATGGTCTAAAGCAGTACTGTAAGTGGAGCCTGGGAAGAGAACTGGAACCAGTCCTGGGCCTTTTGCTTCTAGGGCCCTAAAACGTTATCCCTTTGCTCTGTATTCTTGGATCTTGCTTAACCCCATCGGCCCCCCATTTTCCCAAGGAACAAAGACTCCTAGTGCATTTCCCTCCTGCTCGTGTCTAGTTCCTGTGGTTCTTCTGTTGGAGATGAGGGCTTCTTTCTGAGCCTTAGTTATAAAGATGAGAGAGTAGATGGGTTTCTTTGAGACTATCAAGTGACCATTGTTTTCACTCAGATTACATTAGACTGCTCTTTATTAAAATCCTCAGCAGGATTTTACTTCAAAAGGAAAAAGATGGTAAGAATATGCAGTAATTGGAGGTGAATAATGACAAATGGTCAGATAATCCCTCAATTTGGGAGAAGTGTATTGTTTGTTATATTTGAACATGGAAGAATTAGATGTTCTGGAAGTCCAAATTAAATTGCAGTCTGGATATAGACTAAAAAGGCCCTGAAAAGTAACTAGAATTCATAAGCAACTTTCTGTGCACAATTCTTGCTTTCTTGCTATTTTACTGTTGGAAATGGATGAATGTAACCTATTAATCTCAGGTAGAATTGCTGATTTTCTAGGATGGTGCAGTAATTAAATAGTTGTTTTTATCAAAGGGTTTTATTTTTGCTCCTATCTGGAACAGAGTAAACAAAGATCTAATTTATGTCAACAAAACACTTTATGAGGCAGAGTAAATGACAATGTCAATAAACACTTGAAAGGAAGATTTGGTTCCAATTCATGGTGACTAATTGAGGTGACAGAAATCTCATATCAACAGTTCCTTCTGTACTAAAGCTTGGATGAAGTAGAAATGTACTAGCAAACTTTTTTGGGCTCTATCTTTTTGCATCCTGATTGCTCCCCATTTTTTCCCTGGAGTAGCATAGCACCATTCAGGCAGACCAAGATTAGCAGCATGTGGAAAAGGACAGGCCCTCAGTGTTTTGGTATACAGTCAGAGACTTGCTGGCATCTGACATCAGACTACTTTATGCAAGAGCACCATTCCATCAAGTACATTATCCCAAGCTAGAGGCACAGAGGGGTCGCTTAGGTGTGTTAAAGTAATTTTTTAAGGGCCAAGAAGGAAAGACTTCAATGTGGGATCATGCAGAAGATATCCTTTGTTCTATGAAATAATCAGATGTGCCAGAATGATCCTTTATTTACACAGGACGTTTCTAACAATAGATTCTGATTCTGCTATTAGGCCTCCTCTTTCTCATTTATTCCAAGAGAATTTGAGATTCAGGAAGAGGAGGGAAGAATTGAAAATGCTAGATGTCTTGAATATGCCACTGATGTAAAGATTAACCTTTAGAATAGGGCATCTGCTATGGCACAGCTCCATGCTGAAAGTCTGTTTACAAAGGAAGGCATTAATCAAGACGTATGAATCCATTTATTATGTCTTTGCAATGTTGCTAACTTCGTAGTGAGCCGGTGAGTGAGATGGCTGAACCCTGACAGCTAATTTAAACCCAAGGTCTTCACTGTCCAGAGATTTATCAGAGAGTCAAGCAGCCAGTATCTTTTACGACTTGCACCTTCTCCCTTTTCAGAGGTAGTAAATGAAAAAGACTGAAAAAGGAGGTACCATCTAATGCAGCTGTGTAAAATCACATAAACACCATGCCCTGGGCTTTCATTATAACACCTCCTTCTTAGCTAATTACTGTCAGCATTAAATTACAGAGTCAGGAGGCCCCACTCAATACCAATTCATTCATTTCAGGTCACAGTTTGGCAGAAAACCTGTAGCGAAAGGCCAAACCTTTATCCACTAAGCCTTTTATTTGTGACTAAACAAAAGTCTTGACAAGTAATATAATTTGCATCAAGCAGGGCTACACCAAAGACCAATTAATAGCTTTTTTTAAAAAATAAAAATTTGCTCTAGCCTCTAGTCCACTGGACAAGATTTATCATTTTGCATATCAAAAGACAAAAGGCAGTAGATTATTTTCTTCTCACATCAAGCATTGTATCTTGTAGTATTACCAGCCTTACAGCTGGGTAACATGATTTAAAAAACAAACAAACAAAAAAAAAAAAAACAAAAAAAACCCCAGCAAGCTCAACATTTTACACCCATCAGATCTGAGTGATTTTCATACTATGCTGGAGAGGTGAAATTTTTTGGTGGTATTGGTTTTTGTAATATTGTTGATTGGAGAGATTTCCTATCCTAATTCTTTTAAATTCCATTTTTGCACAATTCAGCATGCAGGTGGTCAGATTGAAATGTGTTTTTTAAGAAATGAAGAAAGGTTTTAATCTGCCTAGGTGTTTTCTGGGATATAAAAGTATATAAAGCTACTAACCTTCCAGTGGGTTTGATTTCCTTTTTAACTATCATTCTTCAGACTGCTTATTTAGGAAAAAGAAATCAAATGTATTAAAGCCTAGTATATATGGTTGGTAGTTTGATATAGTTTCTTAAATAAACTGATTTTCTGATCATATAGAAATAAGATTGAAATGAGAAATTCAAAATCAGCATATCTTAAACTTAGGGTAAAGTGATGATATTAATCCGTAAGAATCTGTTTCTATTGATCTGCTATGCTTTGGTTTTAGAGCATAAGGGAGATGCTTTCAGTGAAAACATTTTGTTGCTTTGAATGAATAGTTCTTGTGGCTTTAATGATGTCAGAGTCTAGCCTAGGCACTTTTTTCTTTTCTTTTCTTTTTTTTTTCCAAAAATTTTGTTTTATTTTAAATACCCTTTACACCCAACATGGGGCTCAAACTCACAACCCCGAGATCAAGAGTCACATGCTTCGCCAACTGAGCCAGCCAGGCGCCACTAGGCACTTTCTTATATATGACCTATTTATTTAATTCTCACAGGAGAGTGTGAGTTAGGAATACTCTCCATTTTATTTTTTTATTAAAAAAATTTTTTTAATGTTTATTCATTTTTGAGAGACAGAGACAGAGCATGAGTGGGGTAGGGGGAGAAACAGAGGGAGACACAGAAACAGAAGCAGGCTCCCAGGTTCTGAGCTGTCAGCACAGAGCCCAACACAGGGCTCCAACTCACGAACCATGATGTCATGACCTGAGCTGAAATCAGATGCTTAACTGACTGAGTCACCCAAGGTACCCCAGGAATAATCTCCATTTTATAGATAAGTCAAGCCAGGAGAGTGAAATGTCTGATTCAAGATCCCATGCTGCTCAGGGGAAGAAATAGAACTGAAGAAACACAAGTGTTCTATTCTGAAAGCCACTGACTTTTGCCACACCCCTGCCTCTTGCACATTGGAATTGTCATTAGGGGAAGATTGTATTTCTGTTGAGCTCATCATTACCATTATCAATAGTTTGTTTGTTTGTTTGTTTGTTTGTTTGTTTAGGTCAATATTTGAATGCAGTGCCCCTACCAGCAAAGTTTCTGAAAGGAGAGCCTGCTGTTTATTAATTAACAAACCAAGAAAATTCTAGACTTTTCCCCCCCAATTCATGTACTGTTTTGGCAATGTTTACACTTGTGAACATGCAAAACAAAGACGCATTTAGACTGTTGTTCTGGTACACCCACTATCTTTTCTCTGTAGACTGGAAGAATGAATAAATACTCATGATAAAGTCTTCACATACTAGGAACTGCTAAGTTAGAGAGTTTAACTGAAGTGGATGAATATGGAAATGTATAGAAATGTGGTCTGTGAGGTTTCTTATGCTGTTAGCTGCCTGAGACGTGGAGGGATGGGCATGGCAGTGACACTATGTAATACAAACAACGTCATACGTAAGTTTCTGCTGTTCTTTGTACCTGCCCCTTCTCTCTCCGGGCCCAGTGAAAGATGGATTTCGTAACTGCAATATGGTTGCTAACAAGGCATCTATTTTGCAGATGTGTTTTGTGGCTATGCCTTTTTTCCAAGTCTTGAATCTGACTAAATCAGGATGAGATAGCCTTTGTGAGTGCCTACACAGTGACTGGCACTGTGCTAGATGTTGGGAGAGGGGTCAGTACTGAATAGGACAAAGTCTATAAATATATTTCTACAGGAAGTGGTGGCATGCACTTGGGTGGTAGAAATGGGCAGATGCTTGCAGTGGAGGGTATGACAATAAAAAAGCACACAATACACAACAGAGTTAGAAGGAGGGTATTAGAAACTGTTAATGGGGGCTGAGAACAGCTTTAAAAGAAGGTGGCTTTAAAGAATTAAAAAAAAAAATGATTTCCTAAGTGGAGGAGATTGCAGGTTCCAAGACAGGCAAGAGGATGTGAAACAGCATAGTCAAAATGCCACAGGTCTAGATGGGAAGGCAGGTCATGAAGAGACTTGTGGACCAATATGTTATCTTGAAAGCCACTGAGAGCCACTAAAGGCCTCCAGCAAGGCATCACCATGATCAGATTTGTAGGTAGTCAGCAGCGTGGGGACAGATTTCAGAGTGTCATGGAAACCAGTTAGGACCTCTTATCCAGTTATCTTTACGCCTAAACAGGGATGAAGCAAGCACTGGCACTCCTATGATTCCTAAATTTGGTGGTGCTGCTGTTATATTTTAATAGTTATATGTGCCTGGAATGATCCATTAGATCTCCAGCAGGATTCCACAGGGAATGAGCAGCTGAGATGAAGATGTGCCTAGTGAAGTGATAGTGGGATATGCCATCAGCATCAAGGCCTGTAGGGGAGTGAAGGAGGCAGGACTGGACAGAAGGGGAGCTGAGCTGTGATACAGTGACACAGAAGCAGGCCATGGGGCTCTCAGGAGCTGGATGGCCTTCAGAAGCAAGGGGCTAGATCTTTTTTTTTTTTAATGATTATTTTTGAGACAGAGAGAACATGAGTGAGAGAGAGAGACAGAGCATGAGGGGTAGAGAGAGAAGGAGACACAGAATCTGAAGCAGGCTTCAGGCTCTGAGCTGTCAGCACAGAGACCAACACAGGACTCGAACTCACAAACCTTGAGATCATGACCTGAGCTGAAGTTGGACACTTAACCATCTGAGCCACCCAAGTGCCCTAGAAGCAAGGGGCTAGATCTTTACATGTCTGTGGCCAGTCATTGGATGACGACTGTCTCCATGGAGGGGAGAGATTGTTGGCTGAGGGCAATTCCCGGAGTGGGAGTCGGCAAGGAGCCATCAGCTGTGACAGTGCAGTGGCTGGAGGAAAAAGCACCTCAGTCTTCGAGCGCTCAGTTGAGCGCTCAAATGCAGCAAGGCGACCACCATCCCTAAAGACATTATAGTTCTCCTGAGAACATTCTTGTGGAGCAATAATGCTCAGGAAGAGCTCACTTAGGCCTTTGCTCTTGTTCTTTCCTCTGCCGGAAATATTCTTTCCCTAGCTTTTTCTTGCTTCTTGGTGTCCACTTCTAATATCTCCACTGAAAAGGCTCGTCTGATCACTCCCTGTAATCAGCCCCTAACAGTCACTCTCTAGAACATCAACATGTTTGATTTTCTTTATAGTCCAACAAGATAAATACAAATCTCATTAGCTGTCTTCCTACCCCTTGCATGTGAGTTCCAGGGATCTTTTCTGTCTTGTTCACTGCTACATCCCCTGCACCCAGAACAGTCCTGGTCACATAGTAGATGCCACATCAATGGTTGCCAAATGAACAAATCAAAATTAAGTTCAGGAGAATGGATATCCAGAATTAGAATTTTTCAAACGAGGGATCACAAGGAACTCTTGTCTTTTGCTTTTGACACTGGTGCGGCTCAATTCCAGGAAGAAGGTTTGTGTCTCATTGCTTGGCTGCACTTTGCAGTCGCCTACAGAGAACTACTGGAGAATATCTCTTGATCGTGTAAGATGGATAGGCCTCTGGGAAGAGCTTAGCTCTTAGATCTCACATTGAGTATCTTTTTTTTTTTTTCTTTTGCCTCTGGGAAGTTTAAGGATTTTTATTATTCTAAAATAAAACTATCTTAGAGGAACATAAATTATCTATTAAAGAGACTTTTGGAATTTTAGCATAAAAATCACGAGTGGAATTTGTGCAGAATCGACAAGCTACTCCTCTATAATCACCTAAACCATTTTCTTTCAAATAGAAACAAACTGAAAAATGTAGTAATTTTCAAGTGTAGAAGCAAAAAGGCACTTAGCACAGCTTGAAGATTCAAATTATTCTGGAAACAGCGCTGGTGTACTTGGCTTTAATTTGAACTTCAGCTCTTAGAAACAACCGATTGAGAGTCGCACCTCATGACAACTGCTGACTTCAGAATGGCCTGTGGATGGGAAGGGGTAGGAGGCAGGGCCCTGCTTTTCTCTTCTTTTGTCTCCCTCTGCCTGTTTCAGCCAATGAGTCTTGTAGCAGTCCTGTCCCGGAAGCACTCGCTATGTTCGTCTCAGAGGAATGGAAGGAGTCTTTGGAAGTCATTTGTTCAAGTCCTTGTCACTAGCCAAGAATAAATGGACATCATTCTTTTTAAATTCACTTTTATTTATATTTAAGTATTTAGATATGTTGCTAGAAGAAAAATTTGGGTCCTCTCATTCAATTAAGAGCAAAAGAAATATTTTAGTCCAGAGAAGAAATAGGAAAGCTTTTGGGTAGTTAGGGAAGGTGCTAGGATACTTAGGCAGGCTCGTAGTATGTTTAAGCAGCAATAGAGAGGAAAGAACCCAGGTTGAACTGGGACAAATGCAGATTTGTCTTTATTAAAGAAAGTCCCATTCAGCAATTAGAGCAGTCTGAGGTAGAAATGGAGTGCCTGAGGATATGGTGAATAGTCAGTCGGCTCGGTGTTTACACAGAGCATCCATGCATAGCCCTTGCAAAAGAGATTCAAGAAATGACTTAAGAAACAGAAGCAAGATGATATTTAAGGGCCCTTGCAGCTTTAAAGTCCTGTAAGTTCTAAGGAGATTATAGATGCTGGAGAGGATGTGGAGAAACAGGAACTCTCTTGCACTGTTGGTGGAAATGCAAACTGGTACAACCACTCTGGAAAACAGTGTGGAGGTTCCTCAAAAAATTAAAAATAGATCTACCCTATGACCCAGCAATAGCACTGCTAGGAATTTACCCAAGGGATACAGGAGTGCTGATGCATAGGGGCACTTGTACCCCAATGTTTATAGCAGCACTCTCAACAATAGCCAAATATTGAAAGAACCTAAATGTCCATCAACTGATGAATGGATAAAGAAATTGTGGTTTATATACGCAATGGAATACTACGTGGCAATGAGTAAGAATGAAATACGGCGTTTTGTAGCAACGTGGATGGAACTGGAGAGTGTTATGCTAAATGAAATAAGTCATACAGAGAAAGACAGATACAGGGGCGCCTGGGTGGCGCAGTCGGTTAAGCGTCCGACTTCAGCCAGGTCACGATCTCGCGGTCCGTGAGTTTGAGCCCTGCATCGGGCTCTGGGCTGATGGCTCAGAGCCTGGAGCCTGTTTCTGATTCTGTGTCTCCCTCTCTCTCTGCCCCTCCCCCGTTCATGCTCTGTCTCTCTCTGTCCCAAAAATAAATAAATGTTGAAAAAAAAAATTAAAAAAAAAAAAAAAGAAAGATACCATATGTTTTTACCCTTATGTGGATCCTGAGAAACTTAACAGAAGACCACGAGGGAGGGGAAGAAAAATAAGTTAGAGAGGGAGGGAGCCAAAGCATAAGAGACTCTTAAAAAGTGAGACTAAACTGAGGGTTGATGGGGGTGGGAGGGAGGGGAAAGTGGGTGATGGGCATTGAGGAGGGCATCTGTTGGGATGAGCACTGGGTGTTTTATGGAAACCAATTTGACAATAAATTTCACATTAAAAAAAAAGTGAGTGGCTCTCCATTATTTTGTGTCACTAAGTAGTTATTTGTTGCCATAAACACTGTATTTTTTATTATAAATTTTATTCTCTTTATCTTTTTAATTTTTAAATGTTTATGTATGTTAGAGAGAGAGAGAGAGAGAGAGAGAGCGAGCAGGGGAGGGACAGAGAGAGAGGGAGACACAGAATCCAAAGCAGATTCCAGGTTCAAAGCTGTCAGCAGAGAACCTGACACAGGGCTTGAACTCACTGACCGCAAATCATGACCTGAGACAAAGTTGGACACTTAACGAACTGAGCCACCGAGGCGCCCCATAAATTTTATTCTCTTTAGGCCACTCCTCTTTTTTTGGACTTCCCCATCCTCTCAGGTACTTACGTCTGAAAATTGGAATCACTTATCATTCTTTCTCTTTCTTTCTCATATGCACCCCTTCCTCATCCTTGGCCTGTTGGTTTTTTAAATTTAAATAGTATTTTTATTCTGTCTTTATTTTTATTAAAATTATGCATACACAGTTTGAGTCAGATGATTTTATAAGACTTAAGAAAACAGAAGTCTTTCCTGTGCTTTATTTCCTTTTCTCTGTGGGCAACCACTTTAAGCTTTTTGGCTGTTTGGATATGTATCTCTGTATTTCTAAATAGCAAGTTTATTTTTCTAGTTCTTAATTTTTCAAATTTAGGAATGATGTATTGACTCCCTAGTTGGAAGATGAGAATTTAGTTCTCTTTCACCTCTTTACTCACCCCCTTTCTTATGTCTTCCCTTATTACATCATAATTTAGGTAAGCATTATTCATTGTTATGACTTTGCATGTTGAGGCATACAGGAAGCACTTTCCTTCCTGACTTTTTATTTTTCTTGAGTTGATAGTTATGTGTTTTGTTTATTTGTGTGTGTGTTTCCTATGTGTATACTCATTATTAAATCAACCCAAAACTCTTGTACAGTTTTCTAAGTCTCTTCTCAATTCTTTATTTGTGTGCATCAGGTGATTTATTAATTTCATCTTCTTGATGAAATGCTCTCTTGGACTTTTTTAGCTCATTTTGATCTGCCTGTTGTCTGGACCTGCCTTTGTAGCTGGTGCACAGCCAACATCTTGACATTTCCCTTTTCCTAGTGATCCTTTTTCCTCCTGAGAAGGGCCCCCTTTTACCTATATCTGGTATCTTCCTCCTTTTTTTTTTTTAAGTTTTATTTATTTTTGAGACAGAGGGAGACAGAGCATGAACGGGGGAGGGGCAGAGAGAGAGGGAGACACAGAATTGGAAGCAGGCTCCAGGCTCTGAGCCATCAGCCCAGAGCCAGATGCGGGGCTCGAACTCATGGACCACGAGATCGTGACCTGAGCTGAAGTCGGACGCTTAACTGACTGAGCCACCCAGGCGCCCCTCTTCCTCCTTCTTGATCGCTATCTCATTTTGGTGGGATCAATGCCTTCCAGAGAGAGGGTGTATGGAGATAAATTTTTTTGAAACTTACTTCAAATTACTATTTTTATTCTACCCTTTTACTTGATTGATAATTTATGTCTTGTAGTAGAAATCTAGAACACTTCCTGCTCCTCCCCCCCCCACCACACTGAATATTTAATGCATTATTTTCTGATTTCCAAGGTTAATGTTAAGAAATTAAAAGCCATTCAGATTCCAGAAATTTTGTGTTGTGAGAACTGTTTCCTTGTAAGATTTTCTTTTTTTCTGTCAGGGTTCTGAAATTCCCAGTGGTATCTATCTTCATATGTTGTGTTAGCTGCTTGGATTGGGCCTTTAAAATCTATAAAATCATGTTCTTTACCCCTGAGCTATTTTCTTGAATTATTTCTTTAATGATTTCTTCCCCTCCATTTTCTGTTTCTCTTGCTGGAAACTCTGCCATTTGGCTGGTCGATCTGCTGAACTGGCTCTCCTATGTCTTTCCACTCATGTTTTCCATTTGTTGTCTTTTGGTTTTCCTCTCTGGGAGATTTCCGCACCTTTATTTTCCAAACCATCTCCTGAGATTTCATGTCTACTATTGGATTTTTGATGAGTTTTACTTGGGTTCTCTTGTCTCTTTAATAACATTCTATTTTTGGTTCAAGGATATAATATCTTCTTTTATCTCTCTGACTTTATTAACATTATTTTTCTTTCTCTTGTTCCTTGAAAAGTTCTTTTCCTCCAAGTTGCTTTTCTTAATTAGCTATTTAACTCATTAACTTTTGGTTCTATCATTCATGATAGGTACTTTTTCCATATGTCTAGTGATCCTCATAAAAGAGTAGAGAGTTAGATCTGATTAGAAAATCTCAGTGGATAGTTGGTGATTCTCATCAGTGAGATGCTCCATAGGCTCCCCTGGCTGGGCCCTTTCACTGAAGGACTGTATCAGTACCTTTAGGTCTTTCCATTGGGCTGATCAAATGCATTAGAAAAGAATCTCTCTTTCTTTCTTTCTTTCTTTCTTTCTTTCTTTCTTTCTTTCTTTCTTTCTTTCTTTCTTTCTTTCTGTTTTTAAATTTTTTTAAAGTTTATTTATTTGAGGGAGGGAGGGAGAGAGAAGAGAGAGAGAGAGACAGAGAGACAGAGAGAGAACAAGTGGGGGAGGGGCAGACAGAAGGAAAGACAGAATCCCAAGCAGGCTCTGAACCATGGGTGAAGAGCTTGATGTGGGGCTCAAACACACGAACTGTGACATCATGATGTGAGCATAGATCAAGAGTTGGACACTTAACTGACTGTGCCACCCAGGCACCCTCTTTTTATTTATTTATTTATTTATTTATTTATTTATTTATTTATTTATTTATTTATTTATTTATTTATTTAGTATTTTTTTAATTTATTTTTTTAATTTACACTCAAGTTAGCATATAGTGCAATAATGATTTCAGGAGTAGATTCCAGTGATCCATCCCCTATGTATAACAGCCCGTGCTCATCCCAACAAGTGTCTTCCTTAATGCCCCTTACCCATTTAGCCCATCCCCCGACCCACAACCCTTCCAGCAACCTTCAGTTTGTTCTCCGTATTTAAGAGTCTCTTATGTTTTGTCCCCCTCCTTGTTTTTATATTATTTTTGCTTCCCTTCTCTTATGTTCATCTGTTTTTTATTTTAAATTCCTCATGAGTGAAGTCATATGATATTTGTCTTTCTCAGACTGACTAATCTTGCTTATCGTAATACCCTCTTGTTCCATCCATGTAGTTGCAAATGGCAAGGTTTCATTCTTTTTGATTGCCAAGTAATACTCCATTGTATATATAAATCACATCTTCTTTATCCATTCATCCATTGATGGACATTTGGGATCTTTCCATACTTTGTCTATTGTTGATAGTGCTGCTATAAACCTTTGAAACAGCATACCTGTATCCCTTGGATAAATATCTAGGAATGCAATTGCTGGGTCATAGGGTACTTCTATTTTTAATTTTTTGAGGAACCTCCATACTGTTTTCCAGAGTGGCTGCACCAGTTTGCATTCCCACCAGCCGTGCAAAAGAGATCTTTCTCTGCATCCTTGCCAACATCTGTTGTTGCCTGAGTTGTTAATTTTAGCTGTCTGACTGGTGTGAGGTGGTATCTCATTGTGGTTTTAATTTGTATTTCCCTGATGATGAGTGATGTGGAGCATTTTTTCATGTGTCAGTTAGCCATCTGGATGTCTTCTTTGGAGAAGTGTCTATTCATGTCTTTTGCCCATTTCTTTACTGAATTATTTGTTTTTTGGGTGTTGAGTTTAATAAGTTCTATATAGGTTTTGGATACTAACCCTTTATCAGATATGTCATTTGCAAATATCTTCTCCCATTCTGTCGGTTGCCTTTTAGTTTTGCTGATTGTTTCCTTTGCTGTGCAGAAGCTTTTTATTTTGATGAGGTCCCAGTAGTTCATTTTTGCTTTTGTTTCCCTTGTCTCTGGAGACGTGGAGAAGTTGCTGCAGCCAGGGTCAAAGAGGTTTTTGCCTGCTTTCTCCTCTAGGATTTTGATGGCTTCTTGTCTTACGTTTAGGTCTTTCATCCATTTTGAGTTTATTTTTGTGTATGGTGTAAAAAAGTGGTCCAGGTTCATTTTTCTGCATGTTGCTGTCCAGTTTTCCCAGCAGCATTTGCTGAAGAGACTATCTTTATTCCATTGGATATTCTTTCCTGCTTTGTTGAAGATTAGTTTGCCATATGTTTGTGGGTCCATTTATGGGTTGCCCCTCTTCTTTTTAATGTTTATTTATTTTTGAGAGAAACAGAGAGAGAGGGAGCAGGGGAGAGGCAGAGAGAGAGGGAGGCAGACAATTTGAAGCAGGCTCTGTGCTGCCTGATGTGGAGCTCGAATTCATGAACCTTGAGACCATGACCTGAGCCAAAGTCGGATGCTTAACCAACTGAGCCACCCAGGTGCTCCAAGAATCTATGTCCTGTCGTGAAAATATATGTTTGTTTCTGGGAGTTGAATCAGGAAAGAGAGCTTAGAATCTCAGCACTGAGTATGTAAACATTAACTTCATATGCTCATTTTCAGTATCATACTTCTGTAGGAATCTGGGTGAAGATCTGTATTACCCCTTTCAGACAATAAGCCTGCTATTTGGAGGGTCTTCTTTATTTTCAACCCCATTTCTAAAAGTAGCTGGTGCTGGGGCGCCTGGGTGGCTCAGTCAGTTGAGCCTTCGACTTCAGCTCAGGTCATGATCTCCCGGCTTGTGGGTCCCAGCTCCGCATTGGGCTCTGTGCTGACAGTTCAGAACCTGGAGCCTGCTTCAGATTCTGCGTCTCATTCTCACTCTGCCCCTCCCCAGCTCGTGCTCTGTCTCTCTCCCTCTCAAAAAGAAACTTAATTTTTTTTTTTTAAGTAGCTGGTGCTGCTGATTCCTGAGCCTTTGGGGAAATCTGTGTTATAAATCAAGTTGCTTTAATCCACAATTTATTTAGTAATCTCATCCCTGTTACTACCACCTCAGAAATCTCTCTTTTGTCTGTACTGTCCTTCAAGGTCACAGTATCTTCATGAGTTTTTAAATACATGATAGCACTATTATTTAAAAATAACTTTATTCTCTGTGGTAATATTAGCATAGGCTTTTAAATTGTCTCATCTTCTTCATCAGTGAGCACAGAATACTGCCCGAGTTTCACTTCATACATGTTACCTCCTGCTCTTAAGATGGTGGTGGGTCACTTTGTAATTAAGCACTGACTTCTATTCTGCATTCTAGAATTTCATGAGAGAACCACATCTTTCTGGGCTAATATTCCATTACACGTTTTTTTAAAAAAAGAATTAGTTAAATCCAAGTTAGTTAACATGTAGTATAATAATGGTTTCAGGCATAGAATTGATTCATTACTTACATATAACACCCAGTGTTCATCCCAACAAGGGCCCTCTTTAGTGCCCATCACCGTCAGCACTTATTTCCAATGTTCCTTCTCTCCTGCAATCTTTGTTTTAGTATTCATTTATTTATTAATTGATTTATCTTTCTGTTCAATCAGTGTATATTTATTGAGCTCCTGCAATGTGCCAGGTGATATACCAGGCTATAGCGATACAAAGGAAAGCAAATAAGACACAGCCCTTACCCTCATGGATCTTACAGTGCGGTAGGAACAGGGTAGGAGTAGGAGATAAGTTAAATAATCACACAATAAATATACAGTTATACATTTGATGGGTATTACAAAGGAAAAGTGTGAAGTCATCTGAGAGGAACTGATTGTGTTCTGGAAGTCGATGAAGGTTTCCATGCCTCAGTAATATTTGAGCTGCGATTAAAAGATGAAGTGGGGGCAGAGCATTCTCGGTCAAGGGAAGGACAAGTGAAAATGCCAGGAGGCATGAATACTAAAGAATAGTCAGAGATCTGAAGGAAGGCCACAGAGCAGTGGGAGAGGGTGGGACATTGGTAGATGATGGGGCTGGAGAGGTAGGCAGGGGCTATATCAAGAAAGGCCTTATAGTCCTACTTAAACTTTGGGCTTTACCATACAGCCCATAAAGTTTCTGGAATGATTCAATGAAAGAACTTAAGATTAAGTTTGTATTTTTACAAGGTCACTCCCATTGATTGCAACGGGTAGAATACATTGGATGGGTCCAGAGAGACTATTTAGGAGCTGATTGCCGTTCATATGTATGGGACTTGATGGTGGTTTGAACCCAGATGATGACAGTGTTGATGGAAAGAGTGTTTGAGAAATATTTAGAAGTTAAAATTGCAGGACTTGATTAGGGACCATATATGGCTGGTAAAAGAGAAGAAAGAATCAGAGAAGATTTCTGAGTTTCTGTCTTGCTCACCTGGGCAGATCTTGGTACTATTCACTAAGGTAGAGAACAATTGTATCTTCTTTGAGGACAGTAAAAAATGACACAAGACAGAGTGTTCTATTTTGCGTGTTTTTTTTTTTTTTTCTCATCTGACTCTCTCCACTAAAATAGGAGCTTGATGAGAGAGAGAGTTTGCCTTAGTCATTTCTGTAATTGTACTCCTCACCCCGGAGATATTTTGCCCAGTGTTTATACTGGTGGAAGAAAGAAATAATGCTCAACCCTGATTTGGGCTGCTGGAATGTGACTCAGAGTTGGACTTTTTCTTTTTTTTTTTTTCATGACAGAAAGATGTTTACCTCCACCTTATTTCTGAGATATGTAATTTTTTCGGGGTGCCTAGGTAGCTCAGTTGGTTAAGCGTCTGACTCTTGATTTCAGCTCAGGTCATGATTTCATGATTTTTGAATTTCAACCCCATGTCAGGCTCTGTGCCAGCAGTGTGGGGTCTGCTTTAGATTTTCTCTCTCTGCACCTCTCTCTCCCTCCCTCTCTCTTTCTCAAAAGTAAATAAAAAGATAAACATTTAAAAATTATATTTTTTGGAGGGGCCTGGGTGGTTCAGTCGGTTAAGCATCTGACTTTGGTTCAGGTCATGATCTTGCATTTTGTGAGTTCAAGCCCTGCATCGGGCTCTGTGCTGAAAGCTTGGAGCCTGGAACCTGCTTTGGATTCTGTGTCTCCCTCTCTCTCTCTGCCCCTCCCCAGCTCACACGCTGTCTCTGTCTCTCAAAAATAAATCAACATTAAATTTTTTTTTTAAATATATATTTTTCAAGTTGTATGAAGACTAAAGCAGATAGCAAGTATAAAAATATTTGGGAGAGAAAAAGGACTCTCAAAAAGAATATATTTCATCATTATTATGCCTATGCTTTCTTTGGCCCTCACATTAAGTTCCACACTTTTCTTTTATTTATAGAAAGAACTAGGTAAGACATTTTAACTAAGGGTTTAATCAGTGCCAGACATAATGAGATGCATTAGTTTGTCCCACACACACCACTCCATGAGATGTCTGCTGAACGGGTTCCAGATACTATTCCACATGAGTCTGTGGAAACTTCTGTTAGCCTACATCTGGGCAGTCACCTTTCCATTTGGTTTCTCCGAAAAATTTTATACTATCTATAGTGGAAGCAACATTTCTCATACTCTCTATAATGGAAGTAACAGAACACCTTTAATGAGCAATTGCAATTAGTACACTGATTCAGGAGGGTGTTTGAAAGATAACAATTGTGATACAGTAGGTTAGCTATTAGTGTATATATTTGTAATTATGTTTGATTTTGGTTTTATTTAAGTCTTACAGCTAGCATTTTTTTTTTCCTAAGGGAATTTTTTTGGTATTTGTTTTAAAAAAGCCAAAGTCCTGGTTCATTGCAAATTCAAGGGATACTAGAGAGATGTTTTGTGGCGGTGGCCTGCTAAATGGGAAATCTTTTTATAGGTAATGAGGGGCTGGGTTAAATCAGTGCTTCTTCACCATGGCTAAAGGTTTTAAAAATATCTATTCTCAGGTACTCCCCCTGATCAGTTAACTCAGACACTGTGGGGTGAGATCTGGCATTATTATTAACACTATTTATCGGTGTCTCCACATGATTTTACTGTGCAACCAGTATTGAGAACCATTATACTAGATAATCTATAGCTGTTTACCCAACTTTATTTTTTTTAATGTTTATTTATTTTTGAGAGAGGAGGGTCAGAGAGAGATGGGGACAGAGGATCCGAAGCAGACTCTGTGCTGGCAGCAGTGAGCCCAATGCAGGGCTCGAACCCACGAATCATGAGATGACCTGAGCCAAAGTCAGACACTCAACTGACTGAGCCACCCAGGCATTCCTCCCTAACTTTCATAGTCTATAAATTATTTTGTTTTTCTTGGAAGAAACTTTCTATTGTACTGCAGTTGCAGTCTTTATATTCACATTGCTTATGGCATTTCCCTTGTCCATTTTGCAATTTATGTATTAGACAATCTGAAGAAGTAAACATCTGAGTTTTACACTTCTGAGATCTCTAATGTGTAGAGATGTAGGCAGTTTTGGTATTAGCTGGGCTGCCTCTTGCTATGCAGATAAGGGGCTTTCACACAAGTCTGTTACTTAACCAGTGTGTCTTTGTACCTGAGGACCTGGCTTTCTCCTTCAAGACATATTTCTGCCTCGGCACCAAGATCAAGACCCAAGGTCATCTGAAATTATTTAATTTGACATGGAAGAAATCACTGAGTAGATGTCCAAATGTGGAAGCTGTTAGGTTAGTGCTAATGTGCAGCTGGGCTGGGAAACATTGAATAATCCATCTCCTTATAAAATGTTAAATACAATTTAGCTACCCTAATTAATTGCCATTTGTGTAGCATAGGACTAGCTGTGTGGCTTCGGACAAGTTAATTTACCTTCTCTAAGCCAGAGTTCTGAGCTGTAACATGGAGCTGATAATACTACCTTTTACTTGGATTGTGGTGACACTTGGTTGAGATATTTTATGCAAAGGGCTTAAGTCAATGTGTGGCATATGGCAATCACTTTGAAAAGTTACCTAATACTACTACTCCTGCTCCTACTACTCCTGCTACTGCTACTACTACTATTGCTGTTGTTATTATTATTGTGGTGGTGATGGTTGATATTGTTATTATTGATCTCTGATCAGGGATGGCTCCAAGCAAATCCCAGTAATAAATATATCCTCTTGCCTGTCAATCCTTGAGTCCCACACTTGCCAGTCTGGAGGCCACAGGTTGTGGGGAAGTTGGGGGCTGAGAAGCACAACCATGTGCAAACCTTCAGCCTTTCTTTCCACATGTTCTGTGCCTCTTTTACTTTCTTCCAGGCCATCTGCCCCTTGGATTAATCACGAATGTCTTGACTCTCCTGAAGACCGCATTCTCAAAGTTCTTCGTATATGCATTCATTCGTTTGTTCATTCATAAATTCATTTATTTATTCCCTCATTCAAAGTAAAACTTAGTAACTGAATATTCTGAAAGTTTTTTTGTTCCTGAGACAGAAACCATTTGTATTCAAGCCTTCAAACACAACAGCTTCATTTTCTGTTGTGTTTAGAGTGAGAGCATTTTTTAAAAAAGAAATAGGGAAGGACCGCAGAGAAAACTGCGTGTTGCTTCCAAGGCCCTGAAAGCCACTCCCTCACACCTCAAACCACACGTACAGGAGAAATTTCTTTCCTGAGGTGCTAGAACAGGCTGTCAAGGCCTAGACTCAACACCCCAGCCTTCTGTCCAGCAGATGGCAGACACTTGGCAATGATTCTTCTACCCACCTTATATTTGCATTAACCTACCAGCTGCATCCGTCACATTGCTGGGTAGGTAGCATGTATGCAGTACTACTGATTTATTTGTTTGGCAGTATGACCAGGGGTTTGAAATCTTGAGTAAAAAAAATGTATTTCCACAGAAGCAAATGGATGAAGAAAGCTTGCAAACTTGTATTTGTTGCCTTTGTATCACTGAGGCTCTTGCTCTTAGGGTCTGGGAATCCAGGTCAGACTTTCACATGCACTAGGACTTTCACATGCACTGTTCAGGTCAGACTTTCACATGCACTGTTCATGCACTAGGTGCTATAGGAAGCGACAAGTTGCTTGCTGTGTTACCTGTGTAATGCAAGATGTGGAAACGAATCTTAATGTCCTTCCATTTGGAGTCCACAGGGCAAGAAAGAACATCAAGGGCCTTGATTTGCAAAATATGTACTTATTTACCATTTCTCTTCTCTTTTAAAGGCCTGTATATGGGCTTACATAACTGGCAATAATTACATATTCAATTTGGTCTATTTTCTCATGTTTTATGTGCCTGCTATTCGCCTTCATTGCTGATTTTAAGAACTGATTCTGTATATGTTGCCTTAATTAGTTTGGATGTTCTGTTTCTATGGATTTCTGAGGCACATCTTCTGTTTATGCATTTTGTTGTTCAGCACTAGGAGTTTAGTTACCATCTCTCCCTTGGAGGACCCGAGCAGAGCTGTAATTCAGAAAGGATTCCTATATATTGGCATACTTGCTAAATTCAAGAGATTGGTTATAGAAGATATTTTTTTTAATTATGTTTTTTATTTTAGTTCCAGTATAGTTAACCTGTAGTATTACATTCATTTCAGGTGTACAATATAGTGATTCAGCACTTCCATATGACACCTGGTGCTCCTTAATCTCCATCACGTATTTCACTCATCCTGCCACCCACCACCCTTCTGGTAACCATCAGTTTGTTCTCTATAGTTCAGAGTCTGCTTCTTGGTTTGTCTCTTCCTCTTTTTTTTTTCTGTGCTCATTTGTTTCATTTCTTAAATTCCACCTATAAGTGAAATCATATGTTTATTTGTCTTTCTCTGACCGACTTATTTTGCTTAGCATTTTACTCTCTAGCTCCATCCATGTTGTTGCAAATGGCAAGATTTCATTCTTTTTTATGGCTGAATAATATTCCATTGTATGTAGATACCACATCTTCTTGATCCATTCATCTATTGAGGGACATTTGGGCTGCTTGCATAATTTGGCTATTGTAAAAAGTGCTGCAATTAACATGGGGTGCATGTATCCCTTTGAATTAGTGTTTTTGTGTAAAAACTCAGTCATGCAATTTCTGGATCCTAGGGTAGTTCTATTTTTAACTTTTTGCAGAACCTCCGTAGTCTTTTCCACAGTGACTATATCAGTTTGCATTTGATTGTGGAACATCTTCATTTGCCTTGAAAAGTAATTTTTCTTGTTTTTTTTTTTTAAATAAAAGAATGTATGTTTATTGCAAAAGTATTTGAAGCTGGAGGAAATTTTTTTTTCAATATATGAAATTTATTGTCAAATTGGTTTCCATACAACACCCAGTGCTCATCCCAAAAGGTGCCCTCCTCAATACCCATCACCCACCCTCCCCTCCCTCCCACCCCCCATCAACCCTCAGTTTGTTCTCAGTTTTTAACAGTCTCTTATGCTTTGGCTCTCTCCCACTCTAACCTCTTTTTTTTTTTCTTCCCCTCCCCCATGGGTTTCTGTTAAGTTTCTCAAGATCCACATAAGAGTGAAACCATATGGTATCTGTCTTTCTCTGTATGGCTTATTTCACTTAGCATCACACTCTCCAGTTCCATCCACGTTGCTACAAAAGGCCATATTTCATTCTTCAGAAAATTAAAAATAGACCTACCCTATGACCCAGCAATAGCACTGCTAGGAATTTACCCAAGGGATACAGGAGTACTGATGCATAGGGGCACTTGTACCCCAATGTTTCTAGCAGCACTCTCAACAATAGCCAAATTGTGGAAAGAGCCTAAATGTCCATCAACTGATGAATGGATAAAGAAATTGTGGTTTATATACACAATGGAATACTATGTGACAATGAGAAAGAATGGAGGAAATTTTAATAAGGGAAATAAAATTTCTTTCAATGTGATCATGTGTGTAAACACACATACCTTTTATTCTCCTTAACGTCTCTTCCCTGGATCAATTTAACAAAATTATTCTATTTATTCAGCATTGTATCAGAAATTTTTATCATGTTTTTATACTTTCTTTGTATTTTTTTCAGCTTTATTGAGATATATTTGACATACAGCACTGTATAAGTTTAAGGTGTATGCCATAATGATTTGACTTACATATATCGCAAAATGATTACCACAAGTTAATACCTATCATGAAATGAAAACCTATTTAATATAGATTAAAAAATGTTCTTTTCCTTGTGATGGGAACTGCTGGATTTATTCTCTGCAACTTTCAAATACATCAAACAGTAGTGTTAACTGTAATCATCATGCCATCACACTTTTTGAAAGCACTGTTTTTACTGGCTGTATAATCTGTATTTTTCATGGATAATTTATCTCTTCCCTTAAGGTTGGTAATTTAGTGTGTTCCTGTTTTTTCACAACTACCAATATCATACCAATAATGATATGAATAGACAATATGTGCAGGTATGATTTATAGATGACACTGGTAACATTCCCAGATATTCTACTATAGATCGGGGCCAAGTCTGATAGTTGTGCTAGAAGAAGTCTGAAGGTTTATGACTCACTAATAACCTTTTATTTCATCATTAACACATAGGTTGGTTTGGACCTTGTTTCTAAGTTTACACAACAGATCATTTTCCAATGAATATATTTTCCAATGAATACATAGTTTTGCTCTTAATTTGGTACTTTGCTTTCCTGTCAAGTGTGTTATTCTTATAGCACAATAGGGCCAGATGATGCTACAAAAAAACAGTGTAAAACCTTTTGACTCAATTATCCTACATTCATTGTTTCTTTCTGGGATAAATGCTGAGAATTATCTACTTCATTCCACAAAGAATTCTTGTGGCTTAAAAAGATCATAGAATAAAAGAAGAAAATGTAAAGATATATGAAAATGGAATCACGAAAAATAAATCCTGACTAAGATAAGAGTTTAAATCTAAGGGAAAGCTTTAGAACACATAAATGTGGCCCAAAGGGCCACAACACTTCCTAGCTTTGAGCTTGAATTAGGCCCTGAACTGCCAAAAGAAAGTGGGAACCGTATTCTGTCACATAATTCACAATGATCTCAAACTGAAAATATACCGTGCTTTAGGAGATAAAGCACTTTGTGGAGCACAGAAACAATTTTACCTTATTCAGTCTACCTTGCCAATTCTATTAAAGGCATCTTAGAATATTTCATGATTGCTCTTAAGAAATATCTTTCCCCATTGAGGCATAAGACATAAAAAAATAGAAAAGGAAAACACCCAAATGGTGACCCTATGTGTGTTCAAAATGCATATGGTGTGTTCAGCTGGGTTTGATCTGAGACTCCAGCAAAACTCTTTCTGAATTTATTTATTCATTTTTGACTGGGTAAGACATTTACATCACATGTTTCAAAATACATAAGCTACCAGAGCACACATAGCAAAAGTCTTCCTCTTTCTCCTGTCCTGCAGCCACCCTGGTCCTTACACCAGGGGTAACCCATGCTACCCATTTTTGTCCCAATCCCTTTTTTCAGGATTTGGTGACACCATCAAATGAGATCAAGAAAAGACAAATACAATTCATCAGACGATTTCAATCCTTGGCTTGGAGAAGGAGAAATTCACATAACTGTGCCGTAAAAACATTGACTCAGTTTGGGTGTTGCGGTATCTGTGGTCAGGGCCTGCTTCATAGGCGCGCACCTTATGAGCTTGCACAGGGTGCCTGTACTTGCTTTAATGCTCTGTTTTCACCATCTTGAAATTCTTCATGATTTTTGAACAAGGGGCCCTGCATTTTCCTTTTGCACTATGTCTCACAAATTATTTGCCAGTCTTGTTGGCAATATTTTCCAGGTAAAAACCAATAGTATAATTTATGACTTGAGTAGTCCATGACTGACATGGGACAATCACTTGGTGTGAATAAAATTCAGGTTCTCACCAGTCTCTGAGGTACACTGTGTTGAAACATTTGCTGAAATGTGGGAAACTTTCTGATAGAATAAAATTTCTAAAAGAATGGGGAAATACCAAACCGAATAGTAATGTGCTCCTTTTGAATGCTAAATTCCAGATAGATGCATTAGATTTATATGATTGTATAGTTAACATTTGTCTTATTCTTAAAGACCTACGGGTTGGGTCTTGGCAACTGACGTTTTAACCATACTTAACAACCGAGGTTATACTTGACCATGGCCACTTACATGTTTTTGTATTCACACATTATTTTTTTGTATAAACCACGGATATTGGATATTAAGTTCTGGCCTAAGTTATTGTTGGGAAAGGGAGGTGGATATGCCCCAGAAAATATCTGTGCAAATATAGTTGTTCCACTCCCACCAGGAATAACATTTCCAACTATAAGAATTTAATCTGCCTCATCTATTGCTGTGGTGCAGAGAAATGCTCATTCCTTAGGCATTGGGGAAGAACATCTGCATTGAGAACAAAAACTCCAGCATAGACAACTCAGAGGTGGAAGAGCTACTAGACTTTGGGAGTAAGGCTATGATTTTTTAGGGCATATGGGAGTGGAGTCATGGTAGAAATCCATTAAAAAATGTGCAGTACCCTGTGGGTGGGCTTTGAGCATGGGCACTTACTAAGTCTTCATAATAAGGGCTGTGATGGCAGAGGAGGCCTTTCAAACCAGTGTAGACCTCATGCGCAATAAGGTTGCCAGATGCCCAGCTAAATTTTAATTCAGGTAAGCAAAAAGTATCTTTTTTAGTATAAGTATATCCCAAATGTTGCATAGTTTTAAAGTATTAGTATGTCCTATGAAACATTTGGGACGTATTTATAATAAGACAAAAATGACTAGTTTGTCTGAAATTCATATTTAAATGTTTCCTCTATTTTTAGCTTCTGAATCTCATCATCCCACTTTGGGACACCATAAGCCTGGGATTCTCATAAAATGATGCAGACTGGATCAGAGTGAGGCCGTTAAGCCACACTGCTTAGGGGCCATCACCAGATCACAGTGGGGAAAATGGAGGACAGATGAGACCTACTGCATGCTTTTTATAGTTCATTGTATGTTAACTGTGACTGATGAGTTGAATCAAGTTCCCATTAATAATAACATGGCACTTACTATGTACTGGTCACTGTGTTAATGTGCATTACTTGCATTATTTTTTTTAATTGCTAACAACAGTCTTATGAGAACCTATTATTAATCTATTTTAAAAGATGAGAAACAGGGTACCCCTTCAACAATTGCAATATAATCCACATACCATAAAATTCACCCTTTTAAAGTATAAGATTCAGTAACTTTTGGTATGTTCACTAGGCTAAGCAAACCATCACCACAATCAAATTTCAGAGTGTTTTCATTACCTGCAAAAGAAACCCTGTGCACATTAGCAGTCACTCTCCATTCTTCCCTCTCACCAGACCCTGGGAACCACTAATCTGGTGTCTCTATGAATTTACCCATTCTGGACATTGCTTATAAATGGAGTCATACCATATGAAGCCTTTTTTTAACTGGCTTCTTTCACTTAACGTGATGTTCTTAAAAATATTACATGAAAAAAAATTTTATCTTCCAGTTTTTTTAAATTTATATCCAAGTTAGTTAGCATAGGGTACAACAATGATTTCAGGAGTAGATTCCTTAGTGCCCCTTACCCATTAGCCCATCCCCCCTCCCATATCTCCTCCAGTAACCCTCTGTTTGTTCTCCATATTTAAGAGTCCCTTATGTTTTGTCCCCCTCCCTGTTTTTATATTATTTTTGCTTCCCTTCTCTTAGGCTTATCTGTTCTGTGTCTTAAAGTCCTCATAGGAGTGAAGTCATATGATACTTGTCTTTCTCTAATTTCGCTTAGCATAATACCCTCCAGTTCCATCCACGTAATTGCAAATGGCAAGATTTCATTCTTTTTGATTGCTGAGGGATACTCCGTTGTATATATAAACCACATCTTCTTTATCCATTCATCCATCGATGGCCATTTGGGCTCTTTCCATACTTTGGCTATTGTTGATAGTGTTGCTATAAACATGAGGGTACATGTGCCCCTTCGAAACAGCACACCTGTATCCCTTGGATAAATATCTAGGAGTGCAATTTCTGGGTTGTAAGGTAGTTCTATTTATAATTATTTGAGGAACCTCCATAGTGTTTTCCAGAGTGGCTGCACCAGTTTGCATTCCCACCAGCCGTGCAAAAGAGATCTTTCTCTTCATCCTCACCAACATCTGTTGTTGCCTGAATTGTTAATTTTAGCTGACAAGTGTGAGGTGGTGTTTCATTGTGGTTTTGATTTGTATTTCCTAAAAATATTTTTTTCATTAAGTTTATTTATTTTGAAAGAGAGAGAGAGAGAGCATGAACGTGAGTGGAGGAGAGGCTGATAGAAAGGGAAAGAGGGAGAATCCCAAGTAGGCATAGCACTGTCAGAGCAGAGCCAGATGCGGGGCTTGAACTCACGAACTGTGAGATCCTGACCTGAGCCGAAATCAAGAGTTGGACATTTAACCGACTGAGCCACCCACGCGCCCCTTAACATGATGTTTTTAAGGTTCATCCACTCTGTAGCATGTACCGGTGCTCCCATTCCTTTTTATGGCTGAATAATATTCCAGTATATGGATGTAGTGTATTTTGCTTATCCATTCATCAACTGATGAACATTTGGGTTGCTTACACTTTTTGGCTGTTGGGAAGAATGCTGTTTTGAAGACAGAGGTTTGATAGGGTAAGTGATTTACTCAATGTCATGCAACTCATAGATAAAAGAGCTAAGATGCATAGGTTTAAGATGATAAAGACCTGCGATGATTCAGAGCTTGAACTTGTAACCACTATTTCATGCTGTGTCTTGGAATTCTCAAAAATCCTGCCTTCATGAAGTCTCACATCTTTGTACAACTTCTTGGGTCTAGATTAACTTGTTAGGTTATTAGTGATGAGATCCAGAATGGTTATAACTAGATAAGTGGCCCTCTCCTGCAGAATTCTGTCCTAACAACACATATTCCTGGCTGGAATTTCAACTTGTTACATATTTTCATATTATAGTCCAAAGAAGGAAGATGAGGAGAGATCCCTTAGTTTTCCCCCATTTCTTTGTCTCAATTCCAAATCCTCTACTTCTCAATGTTCAGGTTTAAAAAAAAAAAAGTAAGTTATGTAAAAGAATATCTTGTGGCTTTTCCTGAAGCTTTGGAAAGTTGAATACTTTATATCGGTTTTCCTCTTTTGTGTTGCCAAGGAACAGAAAATAAAAACAAGAAAATAAGCACCAAAAACCCCACAAAACAAAACAAAACAAAACAAAACCCCTCAAATAAACAAAAACTCCCATAAAACAAGAGAGAAATGGTTTGAGAGCCCCTGTTGTTTTATTGCCTGTGTCAATTTCTCTCTTTTTACACCATCCAACTGTGCCTTAAAGGCCTGCAGCTCCTACAAGTGAGAGGCAGCTTGGAGAACAGCAAAGAAACCAAAGAATGCACCTAGTTTTGCTCCTTAGTAGAGACTCGCTGGAGTTCCACCCGCTGTAAACAAGAATCCCAAGATGCAGAAGGGAGACATGTTATTTCTTTTCCTTCTTCCAGTTCTGGTTAGGCAGTATTTAACCATTCACTAGGAAACATACATGCTTCATTCCAGTATCAGCATCTTTTACATAATGCTTTATTAGGGAGAACCTAAAAAGGGGAACATGTTTGAGTTGAGCTGCTTGAAACAAAGCTCACTGTGCCAGCTGGTTGGAAGGAGGGCAGACTTTCCCCGGGGCACGACTTCAAGCTGGGGCAAGCAAAGGTAAAATCTTGAGTTCACATTTCCATTAAAAACAGGGATTATGATTTCGATCCTGCTGTTCAGTGTTCTCTCTCCCCTTTTTTCCCAAATGAAAATCCCCAGCCTGTAAAAAATAAAAATTAAAAAGAATCTTTCTGGCACCCTGCAGCAGAGTCACAAAGCTCAGCCATACATTTAAGCTCCTGTACCATGAATGTGCTCATAAGGCCCATGGATGCTTCCGTGTTGCTTCCTCACAGCAGTGGGTGCGAGGAGCTCTTTGTTCTAATTCCTGGGGGTGATATCATCAGGGCAAACCATATAACTTGCCAGTGTCTGAATTCTAGCTTGTGAAATGGGCAAGAGAGACCTATCCACAGGGGTTTAGGGAAACTAATTAAAGTTTATAAAGGCCTTCTTGGATTTACCTTAAAATATATGACTATGAATTCTCATTGTTATCCCCTTAGTCCCAAGGGACCTAAAGGACTTTCATGCATATGAGCTTATTTAAGCTCTGCAGCTCCCTCATGAGGCAGAAATAGACATATCTCAATACTCACATTCCATAAGGGGAAACTGAGGATTTCAGAGGTTAAGCTTAGTGCCCACATTTTTGTTACCTGACTTCTAGTGGGGTGCATTTTTCACAAATTCATATTGCACTTGAGGTAGAATCTTGGAGAAAACTTGATTTTATGATTCAGATTTGTCTCTCAAGAGAGCTGTGTGAATATTTTTACTGCCCAGTAATTTATGTAACAGGAAAAGAATGTGCCAGTATCATTGGTCCATGATGTAGTATATAAATGATAATGGAGAAAACAAACACCTTTAGAGAAAAAAATAAAGAAGAAAAAGAATTATTCAACAAAACAATTTGGAAATAGTACATTTCTGTCTAAGTCAGGCACCAATACCTACACACACACACACACACACACACACACACACACACACAGCCTTTGGGGAGTGACAAAGTATGGGTTCTATCTTTATATATAATGAAAATTACTCTCCAAATGGCAGTTTAGCTTATCTTAATGGAATATTACCAGTATATTAAAAAATTCCTATAAATTACTCAACTGGCTTTTATAATATTGGCTTATTCTATTTTAAATATCTAGGAAGTTATATTCTGCTTCTAATTGGACTTGATACAACTGGTTAGAAAAGAGTCAATTGCTCACTTTGAGGAAATACAATAACTCTTCTGGGCAATTTGGGTGCCACTTAATACATTGGATGAAGTAATTTTCTAAATGGTATCCTAGAATTAATGCACATTTGAAGAAGAGTCATTTACCCTTTTTTAGAGGTAGGTGCAGGCTTTACGATGGAATTCAATGGCTAAATCTAATTAAAACACCAGTTATATGATTTTTTTTTTTGTTTTTTTTTTTAATGCTTGATCAGTCCCAGTCTTGGCAAGTACTCTGAGTAAGCCCTTCTCTGCTAGGACTGCAGGATCCTGATGGTTGTGGTCTGTGCCATTTATAAGGTTTGGATTCAAGATTCCATTTAATGCTACTTTTTTCCTGAACAAACCATAGAATTCTAGAGTGAGTGGGGTTGTATCTCTGGGGGGGATTTGAACCGCCTTTATCTTTTCTTCTTCCCTACTCTGGGGGATCTGGTGACTATTGTACATCTCTAAGTTGGAATGAAGAGAGATTGGTTGAGGTGGTAGGTAGGTTTTCTGTGAGTTGAGGGGGAATGTTAGCACAAGGAAGTGGGGTAGCTGTGGCCCAGAATTCTATAATATGGTCTACCTTGGTATATGTTCTGTGGGTTCTTGAAAAGAATGTGTATTCTGTTGGTAGATGCAGTACTCTATGAATGTTGGTCAGATCCTGTTGGCTGATACTGTGTTTGAGTTCTTCTGTATCCTTGCTGAATTTCTAGATAGTTGTTCTGTTGATATTTGGGAGATAGGTGTTGAAGTCTCCAGCCAGAAATGTGGAATTGTCTGTTTCTCCTTTTGCTTTATCAGTTTTGCTGCAAATATTTTGCAGTTCTGTGGTTTGGTGCATACATATTTAGAATTGTTAGGCTTTCTTACAGTAATGACCCATTTATCATTACATAATAATGTCCCTTTCTGTCTCTGGTAATTTTCTTTGTTCTGAAGTCTATGTTATATGATATATTCATATAGCCATTTTTGCTTTCTTTTGACTGTTTGCATAATATATCTTTTTCCATACTTTTGTTTTCAACTTTCCAAGATCATTATATTTGATATTAATTTCTTATAAAATGTATATAGTTGGGTCATGTTTTTTAATATACTTTTCCAATCTCTTTTGTTTGGTGTATTTAGATAAATTAAATGTAATTATTCCTATGTTAGGGTTTAAGTCTCCAATTTAGTTTTTATTTTCTGTTTGCTCTTTCTGCTTTGTGTTTCTCTGTTTTCTTTTTTCATGAATTCCTGTGGGTTATTTGAACATTTTTTTTAGCATTACATCTTGTTTATCTATAGTGTTTTGAGTGTTATCGCCGTGTATAGCTTTTTTAGTAATTGCTTTGGTATTATTTTATATATATATATATATGTATATATGTGTATATATATATATACGTATATATACATACACACATATATGTATATATATACGTATATATACATACACATATATATGTGTGTGTGTGTGTGTATATATATATATATATATATATATATATATATATATATATAATTATCACAGATTACTGGTGTCAGCATTTTGTCAGCTTGAGTACAGCACAAACACCTTAGTTCTCTTTAGGTCCCTGTGCTCTTCCCATTTTATGATAGAATTGTCTGAAATATTTCTTCCACATACATTTAGAATCAAATCAGTGTTACAAGTTTTTTCTTCATTCATCAAAAATAATTTAGAAGAGTCAAGAGGAGTAGGGAAAGTCTGTTGTTTTAACCCATATTTTCCTTTAACATGTTTTTTTCCCCCCTGATGTTTCTAGATTCCTTCTTCAATTGTTTCCTTTCTGTTTAGAGAACTTTAATCATTTAAAAAAAATTTTTTTTTTCAACGTTTATTTATTTTTGGGACAGAGAGAGACAGAGCATGAACGGGGGAGGGGCAGAGAGAGAGGGAGACACAGAATTGGAAACAGGCTCCAGGCTCTGAGCCATCAGCCCAGAGCCCGACGCGGGGCTCGAACTCACGGACCGCGAGATCGTGACCTGGCTGAAGTCGGACGCTTAACCGACTGCGCCACCCAGGCGACCCTCATTTTTTAATAGTAGACATGCTCCAACAAATTCTCTTAGCTCTTATTCATCTGAGAATGCCTTGATTTCCCTATCATTCCCAAGAGATATTTTTGCTGGATAAAAGATTCTGGGTTGAGAATTATTTTCCTTAGTACTTGGAAAATGTGTTTTTCCTTGTGGTTTTCTGGTGAGATAGCTGCTGTAATTTGAATGTTTTTTTTCCTTCATAAGTAAAGTGCTGCTTCTGTCTCATTGTTTTCAAAACTTATTTTAATTTTCAGAAGTTTGACTGTTATGTGTCTTTGTGTGGATTTCTTTGCATATATTCTGTTTGTGGGTCACTCAACTCTTCTTGAATATGTAAGTTTCTATCCTTTGCCAAATTTCAGAAGTTTTCGTTCATTATTTCTTTAAATACTCTTCAGTCCCAACTTCTTTTTCCTTTTCTTCCACTCTGGTGGCAAATATTAGATTTTTATTTTTTTGGAAGTCCCAGAGATCCCTGAGCCTCTGTTCATTTATTTTGTTTCAGTCTATATTTTCTCTGTTGTTCAGATTGGGTAATTTTTATTGTTTGACTTCAAGTTCACTGATTCTTTCCTTTGTCCTCTCTATTCTGCTGTTGAGTCCACTCATTGAATTTTTTCTTTTGGTTTTTGAATTTTTCAGTTTTAAAATTTCCATTTGTTCCTTTCCTTTTTTTTTCCTTCTTTAAAAAACTGTTTTTTTTTTGTTTGTTTATTTATTTATTTAGAGAGAAAGTGTATAAGCAGGGGAGGGGCAGAGAGAGGGGGAGAGAGAGAATCCCAAGCAGGCTTCACCCAGGTGCCCCCATTTGTTCCTTTTCTGTGTCTCCTGTTCCTTTGCTGAGACTTCCTACTGATTTTTTTTTTAAGTAATTCCTCTAATTGCTTGTTGGGGTATTTTTAAGAAAGCTGTTTTAAAATCTTTGTCAGATAATTTTAACACCTCTGCCATCTTGGAGTTGGCATCTGTTGGATGTGTTTTTAAATTGTTTGACATCTTGCTGGTTCTTCATATGATGTATGATTTTTGATTGAAACCAGGATATTTTGGGTTATCTACTGTAAGACTCTGGAAGTGATTTAAACCTTCTGTCTTAGCTAGTTTCTCTGATAGTGCTCTGGCAGGGAAGGAGGTAGAGGACACCATCTCATTAGGGGGATGGGTGGGGGTAGAAGTCCAGCTTCCTCACTCAAGGTCTGCTAACACTGGAGATGGGGGATCTGTTGTTATTGCTGGGTGGGGATTGGAATTCCACCTCCTCACTAATTGTCTGCTGTTATCTCCCTGGCTGGGAGGAGGAGGGTTGTTTTGTCACTGCTTCCCACCTGGGCTTCGTTGACACCATGGAGCTTTGGGGATGTGGCTTCCTTACCAGTGGGCAGTGGTAAAAGTCTTGACTCTTCGCTAGGCCTGATCTGACACTACCCCACTGGGGAAGGTGAGGGATACTTTCTTACTGCCATGTGGTGGTGAAAGTACAGGCTTTCCTGATACCATGAGAGAGGTTCTCATTACACCTCGTGGGGATGAAAGCCCCACTTCCCTACTGGACCTTTTTTCACACCATCTTGGCAAGATGGATATTGGATATTGGCTTTGTTCCATCCTCTTGAGGGCAGAAGTCTAGATTCCCACTTGGACTTTGCTGGTATGAGTGAGGGTGGGGCCACATGTCTTTTGTGTGCATGTGTGTGTGCATGTGTGTGTTTGTGTGTGATGTTTGGCTGCTGTAGAGAAGTTATTGTCTAAAAGTTATATTTTGCTAGGCTGCTTCTCTCCTGGTCTTTTGGCTAGAGAGAACAGGCTTTGCTACAGGCTATTTTTTGTCTGTGCCCTTTGACATTTCTGAGTTGCTGGATTTTCAGTACCCAGTCTGTGTGGATAAAAGAAAACTCAGGATGTTCATTACCAAGTTGTTCCTCAGATCATGAAATCTACCTGCTCCTTTATACCTTTTGGAGACTTCTTATGTTTGTTTTATAATGTCTGGGGTTTTTCACTGTCCTTATGGGGGGAATAGGAAATGTGTATATATACATCATCTTTCTATGGATCATAGACTTTGTAAACTATAAGAAACCTAGAAAATATTTAACATTGTACTTGTAGTCCACAATATTGTATTGCACACTTAAAAATGTGTTAAGAGGGTAGATCTCATGTTAAGTATTCTTACTACACACTCCAAAAGATATTTAAGTCCATTCCCATATGTTCCAGATGGACTTCTGTACCTTGTATTCTTAAGACTACCTCGTTAGCTGTTGGCAGAAAACTAGACTAAGAGAGAGGTGTCCTACTTTTTAGCTTTTGTTATTCGTGTTGCACTGTCCTGCCTCATGTTTAGCTACTAAAAAGTTATTTTTGAAACATGAGAGGACCACATCAAGCAATTTCTATTCCTCCTCCTTTCTCCCACAAAATGCCCCCCAAAACAAGTAGGAACCAAACAAAAAAAGTAGAACAAGCTAATAATATGAAAAGTAGTGGCTAAAAGAGAAAAGTAAGTACTCTGGAGCAACAGGGTATAGCTCATTAATTAGACCCTATGTCCCTTTGGTTAAGCCAGTATGTTAAAAACAACAAAACAAAAGCAAACCCTGAGAATTTTTCCTAACACATGTGCTCTTTTATAAGACATGTTTTTTTTTTTTTTTCAGTGTGAGTTTGTTAACATAGCATGATGAAAAAGTTTTGGGTTGTGTGTGAGTTCCCTCTCCCACCCCCATTCTATTAATATTTTGAAGTGATCAGGGGCAGACTTTCTCACAAAGAGAAAACCTAGGTGATACATAAAATACCTATGAAAAAAGTTGCACATCTTACAAATGTATCTTCTCTGAGTGCAAATATGAGTGAGGTTATTGGCTTCAACAACAACTATGTTTCCTAAAAGATGAAGGCCTTTGTTAAATCTGGGAGTACAGATGGAGATACTATAAGGACATTATTTTCTGTGTTAAAATTGATTGTTAAAAAAGGCTATAAAATAGATCAAAATTTTAATTTTGATGAAGTTGGTCTCTTAAGGACCCACATCTGAAAGGGTAAGAGAAATTCCCAAGATTTAAGGAACAATTATGATGTTGGATGTAAATGCTGTTAAATCAGAAACTGTAAAGTCTAAGATTTTGTCCTACTTGCAAGCTAGCAAGTTAGTTTGCCACAGAATGTGTGTGTGTGTATGTGTATGTGTATGTGTGTGTCCTATGTAAACACACACACACACACACACACACACACACACATGTCCAGAAGAACACAAGACCCATGGGTCAGGGACACACACAGATAGCTTATTGCTCACAGTGAAAATAGTGAGAGTAGAATCTTGCATCACTTCCCCAACTCCAATTTCCCACAGGGAAATGCAAATTAAGGCCAGATACTTCCTGCACATAGAGTGAGTTTTCGTCACAGGAAACAAATCCCACATTTAGGAGACTGTGAGCTTTTATCAGGGTTGCTAATGACCTGCCTGTCATCTTTTCTGGAAAGCTATTACTCTTATCCTTGGAACATAAGCAAATGTCCGTGGGGAAGAGAAACAAGACTTTTCGAATGTTGAAAATCTTTGGGGAAGGAGGTATTCTCTTTCTTAGGTTTGTTCTCCAATCTTCCTTGAACAAAAGCCTATTACTGACCTGTGCTCAGAAAGCATAGGCTGCATAAAAAAGTAAAGAGTTCAAGAAGAATGGTCTCCCAACAGATTGCAGTAGGTATTTAACTGTGGCTAGTATTTTTATTTGGATTGGTATTGTTTGTGTTAGTACTCTGCTGATAGAGTTACACAGGTTTTCAGTGAACTGTTCCAAATGTATTTTC
The DNA here is from genome assembly GCF_018350175.1 of Felis catus. Classification (NCBI taxonomy): domain Eukaryota; kingdom Metazoa; phylum Chordata; class Mammalia; order Carnivora; family Felidae; genus Felis; species Felis catus. Next base: position 112,908,222 of record NC_058370.1, on the reverse strand, counting down.
TCCCCATAAACTTTCTAATTTTTAATACAAAGTTTACAGAAAATAAAATTTATCAGGAATACATAATCACATTATAGCAGTGATGTCTATTACCTTCAAAATGGAAAGAAGACAACTGAGTGGATTTATTTTTTCCTTCCTCTGATGGGAGGTATTGGAATGAGGAGAGAAGAGTAAGTGGAAGAAATGTGAGGAGTAGGGTCCGGGGTTTCACATGAATCAGAGAGGCACTCTAAAACCTGAGGATGTCCATTCATTTGGAGGTACACATACAGTGAATATAGTAAAGCTTAAGCTTTAGAGTCTCTCATTTACGTAAATCCTTTCAAATGACACAGAGGGCCCTCACATTGTATTTTCACATTATCTTGTGTTTTTGTAAACTTTGCAAAATGAAGATATTTTGACCGCAGCCAGGTAAGGGAGCTGTTTTTTTCTACTCTGGCTTCTCCTTGTGTTGGGTGGCCAGTGGTATTTTTTTGTAAATTAGCTAAGGGTAAGTTGAGCTGGAGATACAGTGATTAGACTTGATGAGGTATATTTAAGTAGTTTGCAGTTCTATTCCTGAATATTAAGTTGTTGTTAGCTGGACCAATGTAGAAATTTAGAAACTGCCTCCAGAAAAGCTTCTACCTTGTGCCCTGCAAGTCCAACTGGAGTCATTTAGAAACAACTGCAAAGCCAGAGGCTGAATAATGATATGACAGTGTCCTATGGTACCTGGCGCTGGAAACATGTACGTGCTACAGGAGAAACCAGGTATGAAAAATTTGGAATCAGGAGCCAGAAATTAGAAACACTTCCAAATATGACATCTTACATGTCACATTGAAAGAACTTAGATAGTGAATCTCAAATTTGATAGTATTCCCTCGAACTTATATATTACCAAGAATTTATTGTGAAGATAAAAGAAATTATCCATAATAAAACTATCAATAATAAAAGCAAATTTTGATAAATATGCTAGCAGAAACTAGGTTATCTTTCTAGTCTCACCACAGAAAGTGATTTTACAAACTGTGGTCATATTGAAAGTTAAATGAAAGATTGTGGCCAAAAATGTAGGGAAAAAAGTGTTATAGAAGTGTGTATATGGTTAATTATTAACTGTAATTCTGGATTGTATGATTTTTGTGGTATTTGCCATCTTTTTAACATTTACAATATTGTGGTATCCTTTCTCACTCTGAGTAAAAGTTCATATGCATATCTGATTTTGTCCTGCAACTGTGTGTTCTTGTCCTTAAAGAGTGTCCCTCAAATTGTATAAACTTTATGACCACAAGTCGTAGATCTACCCTTGATCATATGCATGGTATCACCTCATGACCTAGATTCCCTTCCCTGAATAGATGAAGTGAACACTCTCAAAAGGGAGAGTGGAGCCCTTGTATTCTTCAAGAGACTGTACATAGCATCAGTAGAGGTCTTTATTTTTTCTTTTTCTTTCTTTTTTTTTTACTCACCCCCCACCTGCCGTGACTCAGTCTATGGTTGAATATGAGATATCCATCTCTCAAATAATAGTTGAGAGAGAAAACAAACAGCAACCCATACTATATCTGGGAAAAATTATTGGGATAAAGCAGCTCAGTCTGAGTAAGGAAAGCATGAGAAGAAATGACAGCGCGATTGTGAATACGTACTTCAGCAACAACAAAAGCAGGCATGAACAAAAGCTCAAAAGAACAAACTATGAATCCAGTCTGGGAGGTACAAATGACCTGGAACAAAAGAAATTTCTCACAAATTGTCTGTGTTACTTGGTAATGTAGTAAAAATGGCAGTCATGTAACATCTCTGGGAAGCGATGATAGATAATGTAATGAGGATGCTCTAGAAAAAGTAAAACAAACTGAGGGAGAAACTAAGATATCACAGAAACAATAAAGTGGTTAGAAACATCAGGGAACAGATTAGCATAGGTGAAAACAAAAATACTGATTTAGACATAAGGCTTGAGATAGCCATATTGAATTAAGACAAATAGGAATAAGATATTTAAGTAATTAAACAGAAAGTAAAAGAGAGACAATAAATCCATTGCAAAGATGACTGATATCCCTGATATAATATAACCTAACCAATGGAACTATAAATGTATTCAGAGATTGATATAGTAGAAGAAAATTACTATGAAATAAAGAAAGAACTGAATAAGTTGGACAAGACTATTGTATCCTAATAAAATAGGATAGCAAAAATAAAAAAAAGTAATCGACATCAGACATAGCCTAATTAGGTTGAACTTTAGGAATAAAGAGAGAATTCTTAAGGCATTAAGGTGGAAAAAGAACATCATATAAAAAGAGAAAAATGACATGTTGCCTTCAAGTTTTCTTTTAGAATAGCAATAAGTACCATATTGGAAAGAGGGTGATCTAATATTATAACACTGAGACAAGTTGTTTTCAAGTAGAAAGCAAAACATACGTTCTCAGTAGTATATCATATATTTCAGGCAATGAAGCACTCATGAGCCCTTTCTAAAAAAACCAACTTGATGAGATTAGAGAAAGAGAACAAAATAAAAATACCTGTGGAAAGCAGAATAAGGTACCATCTCCCCAGATGTCCATGTCTTAATCCCCAGAACCTGTGAATATATTACCTTATGTGGTGAAAGGGACTTTGTAGATGCAGTTAAGGATCACGAGAGCAGGAGCTAATCTTGGATTCCTAGTGGTCCTAATGTGATTGCAACTTTCCCTATAAGAGAATGAGGGAGGTGGGGCACCTGGGTGGCTCAGTGAGTTAAGCATCTGACTCTTGATTTCAGCTCAGGTCATGATCCCACCATTGTGAGATCGAGCCCTGCATTGGGCTCTGAGCTGAGCTTGGAGCCTGCTTGCTCTCTCTCTCTCTCTCTCTCTCTCTCTCTCTCCCTCAAAATAAATAAATGAAAAAAAAGAGAGAAAGAAGGAGGCAACAAGGTCAGAATCAGAGAGGTACTTGAAGTTACTGTATTATAGGTTTTGAGGATGGAGGAAGGGGCCATGAGCTAAGGAATGAAGACAGCCTTTAGAAGCTGGAAAAAGTGATGAGACAGGTTTTCTACTAGAGCTTTCAAGAGGAATGTCACCCTGCCAACACCTTGACTTTAGCCCAGTGAAATCCATTTTGCATTTACAACATTCAGGACTGTAAGATCACAAATTTGTGTTGTTTTAAGCTTTAAGTGTATGGTAATTTGTTATAGTAGCAATAGGAAACTAAAGTACTACCAACCAGCCGAATAAAAACAAAAAGAGAAGGAAATCTCCCAGAATTCAGGAATGGAGATACCACAGTAAAAGGGACTTGCTGTGAACACTGAATGGCTTTGAATACAGAACTAAGACAAACTAACTCTGGGAAATTATGGTTTAGAGTAGGCAATAAATGTATAGTCTATTAATGGATTAGTTGAGATATTAGCTAGAATGCAGTTAGAATGCTATAAAAAGAAACCTAAAAATGAATTGCTTTAATGAAATGGAAATGTATTTCATTTTCATGTGAAAGCCTGGGTAGGTAATCCAGGGCTGGTTTGGAGGCTGAGGATATTGGGCTGCAGGCTTCTACTGCTTTGTTGTTCTGCCCCATCATTAGCATGTGGCTTTCATCTCATATTCCCACATGGATGTTCCAGCCATCACCATCATGTCTGCATTCTACCCTTTGGAAGTGTGGGAAAGGGACCTCGGCAAGGGCCTGTGTCTTCTCTGGAAAGACATGGTGTAGAAGTTATATATATATCACTCCTCCAGTATTTTGTTGCCCAGAATCTTGTCGGATGGCCACACCTACCTGTAAAGGAGGCGGGGAAATGTTGTCTTTAGCAGGGATGTCTTGTGCTCAACTAAAACTTACAATAAAAGTGGGAAACAGAGGTTGGGGAAGAAGCAGCAGTTTTTGCCACACTTGATAATATAAAAATAATGATATAATCTGAGTCAGGGAGTGAGCAGGGAGAGAGAAAGTATTGTGGTCTGCTTCCTCCCTCCCATTTTTATGACAGGACACGGTTCCATTGGAAGCATCTGAAGTTTTGAAACATGTAGTTGAAATTATTACAACTTAAAGCTTTAATAATCACTTTTTGACCTAAGAGTGATCTTTTTTGGGAATACTTCTTATGGTGAAAAGACATTTCATCTTCAAGGATTACTTCAGTGTTGCCTCATTTTCATTTTTTGCTTAAATAAAATTAAAAAAATTTAAAGTTGAAATAGCATGCATATTATGATTCCATTTTAATGAAACTCAATTGATTTTTCTGGATATATGAATAGACAGACAACTAGAATAGAATGGCACTCACATGATGTTAATTATGGCTATGTATGGGCTGTAGGATTTGGGACATTTTTTTTTCTTTGTTAGACTTTTCTGCATCATTTTAATTTTTATAATGAGCACACATAATTATAAACAAAATGAACAGGTCTTTTTTCTCAACAAAGATACAGTCATTACTAATGTGAGGAGAAAGAGATTCTTAAAATTTTATTAGAAGTATCACGGAGTGTCCTTAATTAGTGCAATAGCACAAGCTTGAATTTCTAAAAATCTCTTTAACAACTCTTCTGAATGTATTAATTATGTTTGCTGTTTTACATATCTCCTTTCTGTTTTCCTGTCATGATTAGCAGGAAACCCCTCCAACTCAAAAGGGGATGTTTTTAGATAGCAGTAAAGTGGAGATGTTTTCATTCCAAACTTTCTTGCGTAGGCAGGGATCTCCAGGAAGTAGAGGAGGCAGTGACAGCTGTATAGAGAAATGAGCTCGTACTGAATTCTGTGGATTATGGGAAGAACAGGAAAAGCATACGCATCCAGCATGGGATTGATAAAAGAATGTAAAGAGCTGTCAAACCTGCTGCTCAGCCCGGAGCTTCTGCTGCTCTGAAAATGGTGTTCTCTAGCACACAACCTTATTTTCCTGGCCTTTGGGTCATAGCTTATTGGATCAGAAATGAGCGCTTAATCTAGAGCAAACATTATTTTTGTTGGCCGGTGACAAGCTATATGGTTTGGCTTGAAGATATGATGTGTGCAACGTCTGATGCTCTGTCACTGACTGGTTTCCCATGAGGCACTCTGAGATGGAGATAGGTGTGTAGGAAGGTTATCTGGGAGTGTTCTCAGGATTAACAAGGGGAAGGAGAGGAGGAGAGGGGAAGGAAGGAAGCAGGAGTGAGCAGAGGGAGGCGTTGACTGGTGATGCAGTCTCAATGCAGTTTTGAAGCTAGAACGAATCTTCAGAGATGTCCCGAGTTGAGAAAAGAGAACTAGGCCATTATCCTCTTTATTCGTAAGTTCCAGCTGCCCAGGAAGGGGACACTGCCTTGTGTGAGGCAGCTGGGGCAGTCCCTGTGGAGGCTGACAGCTGGGGACTGTCAGTAGCACTCCCAGTGGCTAAGGGAGAAATCCCTTTATTTCTAAAGAGGGTCTGGGTGGCACATTGCAGTGTTTGTCCATTACAGCACTTTTCACCTTTTTGCTATCAGTTAGAATCTCAGTTTTGGAATTTAGAGCCCAAAAACAGTGCACATTGTCATTGTCCGTGGAAGAGAGTGAAAGTCATTGTGAGGAAGGGGCCAGTGAGGCCATTGTGAGGCATATGAAAGCTAATGTCATGAAGCAGAAGCTGTAAGTACCCGCAGAAGCAGCTTGCATTAGGTCAGAAAGCACAGAAGGGTGTCACCAAGCACCTTAATGATGCTGGCTGGACTTATGAAGTATGAACCCCTGTGGCTGAGCCAGCTCCAGTGTAGTTCTTGATTTTCTTTCTGTGGATGGAATTTTCCTCATGGTTTTATAGGCATTATTCCTTTAGATAGTAGTCCAAAGATCTGAAATTCTATGGTGATCTAAGTGTACATAATTCCATTTAGCCTCATCTACATAAATGCAAGGAACTCAGGACCAAGATATATAGACCATCCTCTTCTGGGGACCATTTATCTGTATCACCACTGCTATAATAACATGGCTCCGGTGGTGCAGGGTGATGAAAGGTACAGGTGTATGTTTAATGTTCTTTTATCACATCCATCTGGTGCCACTTCTATGTTCTTGCCCCACGCCATTCATTCCTCTGTTATACAGTGTGGTGGAACAACATATTCTGGCAATGGCTATCTAGTTAATAAGTACTCTGAGAGTATTTAGTTAAAAAATGAGATGGAGCAGTATTTATTATTGACCTTCATAATATTGAAGGTACTGATGTTAAATATTAAATATCAATAATGTAAACATTTGTTGTGCACATGTTACATGTCAGCAACTACGTAAAGTGCTTTGCATGTATTATTTCAATCAACACTCGAATGTCATATGATAGGTAGGTGTTTTTCTCACCTTTTTGCAAGCGAGGAAACTGGTGGTCAGGAGATTAAGCATCTTGTCAGAGGTCAGGAGGCTAGTAAGTGGTAGAGCCAGGATTTAAACCAGGCAGCTTGCCTCTAGACCCTGCACTGTTCTGCGCCATAGACAGAGAGGATTGTAATCCTTATAACCTCAGTGATGGGCTTTTGACAAAGTGATGGGTGATGGTCTGGTGAGCTCTGTTCTCACTCAGGGGCTGCTCTGCCTCAAATTCAGCCCTTTGCGATTCCCTCTTTAGTCTCTTCCTGCAGCTGGCCTCTTTCAAGCGGCACAAATATTATAGGACACCCGACACTTGGATTAATTTTCACCAGGATATTACTAGCTTGTCAAGCAGTTCAATCCTATAAAACCAACCTCAGATATTCTATGTTCGGGAGTCTCCGGGACACTGAAGAGAATAGACCAGGTTGAAGTCACCAAAGGCAAGTTCCCCTCAGAGGTGTTTTCACGCCTATTGACCCTGCCTAAAGATAAGCTTGAGAGTGCACAGAAGTTGAGGCCCGGAGTCATGCAGCGAATGCCAGTCGAATTTTAAAAGTTGGGTACGATCCAAATAATGTTTATTTTCCTGATTTGTAAATCGACATATTAAAATTGGTAAGCATGCTCAACTATGATTTTGGAGAGTGGCGGTGGTTCTGAGTCATGTTTCAACTCCTCCCTGTCAGTTTCCTTTTGTTGATTTGAGCAAGAACCTTCAGGTGATGGAAGTACAGTAGTCTCTTTGTTACCTTGAAAGCTAAAGCTTGTGCTGGAAGGTTGCCTAGCAACCTTTGTCTCTTTTGTATTCTTTTGCAAAAGGTTTTTTTTTTTTTTTTGTATCCTACAATGCAAAATTTTGTATTTGTATTTATTGACAATTTAAAATGAGCTTCTTATTGGTGTGTTAGAATGCAACAAAGTCCATGTGAGTCCATCAAACCTCTGAGTAATAATTATGAGACAGTGAAGGCTTATTTGGTGAAACTACGCGCAATAACAGTCCCACAATCATAAAGGCATTTCAGAATCCTGCTGTAAAGCATAAAGGACTCAAAGAATGCACAATTCCTAATGGAACTACATGTTTCTCATGAAATGTTGCTTTTTTAATACATATATTATTAGTGCTCTCATGGGCTAAATGTACTTTTATTGGAGATACTATCCTAAAGCTAAAGTTAGCTTAGCACTCAAAGCTATAGAAATAAGAAGGATACAAAACTGTATAAACACATGTAAAGAACACATGTAAAGTATTTTCATTTTTTTAAACTTTTAAATTTTTCAGAACTCATGGACATGATAATTTGCTAGTTGTTTTTTCTCTCAGTGAAGGAACCCTTAGGCTTTTGTGTGCTTTACATTCTGATTTTCATCTTTGAACTCATCTTTCCTTGGTTTCTCCAGGGTTTTAGAGGGTAATATCCAGAAGGCTTGAGAACAGAGCCTCCATAAGTATTCATGGTGAAAGCCATGCTCTTCTTAAAGTCTGGAGAAATTAAATTCTGATCAAGAGATCATCTTATGGCAAATATTTAGCTGCCCGAAACATAGAAGCTAAATTTGTGTAAACCACGAAACCCAATTAGAGAGTTGAACTGTAATTTAAGGTCTTCCTCTGTGCAAAAGATTGCCGGTAAAGTAATGTCAGGATCAAATGGAAGAGTATTTTTAGAAATTAATGTACCTATTTTAGTAACCTGGGACTAGTATTAAACAGTGCTCTGAAGTTTTTAAATGCTCTTACATTTGACAAGACTTTGGTATAAGACTGGTTTTATGAATAACTAATTTCAGCAGCTTCCCTAAATGGTCTACCCAGACATTCTACAGCAGAGGAAAGAAGCAGTGGAACATTTATTTGCCAATGGCTATATTGCAACAACCTCTCATCTGTAATATGAGAATTTTATTTATAACACTTTCAAAAAAGTCAAGACTTGAATAAAAATGTGGAGGGGGTCCTTCTTCCTGCCATCCTTCCTCAAAGTTTGCAGTGAGTTGGGACTTGCCCTTTGGGGGATGTCTTATTAGGGGCCAGCCACAGAGCTGATTCAGAGGGAGGAAGCTACATTAACTGAAGTTTGAGAAGGATCTGAAGTTGATGTTTATTTCGTCATCTTCTAATCTGGTGAAAAGCATGCCCATGACTTAGGCAGGCTGAGTGTGTGCATGTATGTATGTACATGTGCACATGTGACCTCTTTGCATTCATTCCCTATTTCTAGGTTTTGCAATTTTTAAATGTTTTTTTTTCCCCTTGATCAATCTCTAGATGTTCACTTTGACTAGATCCTACAGGCACAAAGTGTGCGTGTGCGTGTGCATGTGTAGGCCCATGGCTGGAGAGAAACAAGAATGCAACATTACTATGTGCTTCATGGCAGGGTCCACCCCTTCATCCTTTAGGTTGACTTACGGACATGGTATGTCTTTGAAAAATTATATCCGTAGGAAGTATGGGTGAGGAAGGATTTTGAACTTGAGAATTACCTGAGTTTTCTTCCTTCACGTGTCGGTAGGGAGAGCACCGTATGTGGCAGCTCTATTCATGGAGTCAGTCATTCTTCTGTAATAACTGCATCTGTTGGGAGGGAGACCTGCTATCCATTTGTTATTAGCAGCAGTGGCCCATTTTAAGAGCCTTACATATAAGCATGACATTGGAATCTAGGTCCTTTTTCTATCTGTTCTTGAAGAACAGAAAAGAACTAAGCGTCTCTTAAAGTTTTCCTAATCAAAGGTCTACAGTAGTTACTGAATTTTACTAACTCATTGGCTCTTCCCTGACAGGTGGACCTCAGCCTACTTTTAATTCTCTCCATTTTTTATGTACTTCTTGGAAGTTCTCAGGTGAGGTCATCTGTGTTTTCACAAATCAGCCCTTTGGCTCCCACCTGCCACTAGCTTACTCCATGCCATGCTGCTGCCACCAATGCCTGCAGTGTGAGATGTTGCTGTTCTGCCCTGGGATCCTGCCTATCTAGGCTGGTGTTCCCCTGCAGCTTGTCCCTGTGCTGCTTGCTAATCCCTTCTCCTGGTGTGGATACCCCCCAAGGATCCAGCCACATGATGTCTTGGCCCTAATACTGCTGCTGTGTCCTGGCAGTCTGCTCAGAACAGCAGGCTTGGACTAGATGGCTATTTATGCTTGTTCAGCTTCTCATTCTCTTTGGGAACCTATACCTCCCTCTTCTCTGTGGTCCAGTGGGATTACTGATCACAGTGACTTTCACACACAAGGCCCACAGGTGTCTCCTTAATTCAAGGTAGGACGGGGTGACTCAGTGTCCAGGAAATTTGCACTGTGAATGGAGGGACACCTCCTTGGAAGGAAGTTGTTATTCCAGTGGTATTTCCTCAAAGAGACTATATATGAGATTTGACAGTGACTATTCTGCTTTCTATCCTTCCTGGGTTTTGGTGGACCAGCTTTTCTTCTATAACTAAGATAGCCAAAGTCAGTTTTGGTTGCTTAGAACCGATTAACTGTTCCTGACACTGTAGGGGAATGGCCACTTTTCTGATCACGTAGGGTTAGTCATAGCAGGTTACTTGGCTTATAAGGAGATAGAAGATTTAATAAGACACCTATTTTGGTTGTGACTACAGCGTCAGTCTTTTCAGAGGATCTGCTGATGGTCTGGGTATGTGCGGTGGAAGGCTCAGGTGCTAGCCATGTCCTGCAATCAGGATAACAGCTTCCTCCCAACCCCAGGCCCTGTTACTGAGGTTGTTTTGTACAACAAATCTCCACCGCAGGCACAGAGTTCGGTGGGCAAACAGTTGCCTGGAGATACAACTAAGTGGAGAACATATATTCAATTCCATGTAATTGCATGAGTTACAACTTGGACAGATTTGACACATCCCATGGTGGACTTTCTCTGGTCCTGATGGTTCCTCTTCTCGCAGTTTGATTTCTGGCACTTCCTCTTCCCTTCCTTTGTCAGTTTTCTCCCATTAAATTGTTATAGGTACCATAGGAGTTCTTTCCCTAGAGGTAACCTAATGTGAACCTAATGCATGTAAATAAAACTGAGGTGGCATGAGGACAGTGTTACCTAACTCCACACAACTTAATGATTCCAAAATCACAGCCCGTACCCAGCAAAGACACCATTACAGTGTGTTTACGGACTGATTACCAGGCTCATGTAGTGCTAACTACATTTACAGTTATTTTATTTTAGCCTCTCAACAACCTGGAAGCAGCTACCATTGCCTCCCTGTCCCAGTATTTTCATGTTTTACAGATGAGAAAATTGAGGGTTGGGTTGTTGAGTATGGTTGCAGATGTTACCTCTATTGGAGTTCTATCTACCTGGATCTAAAGCCCATACGTCCTCTGTCACTGCTCTTCTCTTATTCAACTTCATTTTACAAATTCCAGTCATCATAGTATCAGAAGATGTAATATATTAGGTATGATTGCTGTTATACAATAATTCACCATTTGGCAGAAGAGAGAACCAATTTAACCATCAACTGTAATAAGACTGTATTATGAGACATGGGTAAAGTGTCTTGGGAGCTTGGGTTTAAGTCACGGAGGAAGGCTTGCTGGATGAGGTGAGTTCTGGATTGGAATTTGAAGATTAATAGGAACCTACTGGACTGAAACCTTCCTCACCCTTCTCAGGCCCTGATACTTTACTCCAGGAAGCCATAGATTACTGTCACCAGCGTGAAGTGTGCTTGGTGTCACTAATGACGTTTAAACTGAATTGTCCAAAAAGGGAATGGAAGGGAAGTGATCTGGAAAGAGGGAAAGGGAAGGAGGAGTGGGGACAGAAAAACAAGGGAAGGGTAAGGATGAAAGATGATGAGAATGGGCTGGAAGGGGAGAGAAGGGAAGGAGAAGAAAAGAACGAGAAGAGGGAAATTGTGTTTGAGCTTTTTTAGTCCTTTTGTTTTTAGCTAGTGCATACCATTCCCCTGCATGAAAGGTCCACACAGTTTGTTTATTCTTCTACTGAAGAATTTGGTTGTTTCTACCTTTTGTTAATTTTTGTGTTAAATCTTTAATATATGTGCAATTCTGAGAACACCAGAAAATAAGTGACATTAGACTCCATTTCAGAACCTGTAGTCTCTCTTGCATATCTTCCATTTTGGTCTTCCTTGGGAACAGCCTTGAGTTTTAGGACAAATTCATTAATTTAATCTTATAAATCTATATTTGAATATTCCTAGACTATTTCCTCATATAAGACTGGATGGCTTAGATAAATGTTGAAGTTTTAAAAATAATTCGGATGTATACTTTAACAAGTAAAAGAAAAACTTCTAAATTCTAAGTTTGGATTTTGCTTGTAGCTCTAATTCTCATTGGGACTTGTGTGCCTTATTAAAACTACACAAGACTCCTGGGAGAACTGTCTTTAAGGAATGGCTCAGGGATTGGATGAGAACCTAGAGATAAATAGCTAAAATTAAATATTTTTAGAGTGGTTTTGTATGTCATCTAGAAGTTTCTTCATTTTTAATGAACACGTTTTTTTTTTTTCAAAAATAGGATATTTTGATAGATGTTAACTTTAAGAATTTTTATTCATTTATTTTTAAATTCCAGTGTAAGTAACATACAGTTTTATGTTAGTTTCAGAAATACAGTATATTCAACAATTCTATACATTACTCAGTGCTCATCATGATAAGTGTACTCTTAATCTCCTTCACCTATTTTACCTGTTCCCCCCAATTACTTCCCCTCTGGTAACCACCAGTTTGTTCTCTGTAGTTAAGAGTCTGTTTTTGTCTCTCTTTCTTCCTTCTTTCCTTCCTCCCTTTTCCTTTCTTTCTTTCCTTTTCTTTCTTTCTTTCTTTCTTTCTTTCTTTCTTTCTTTCTTTCTTTCTTTCTTTCCTTCTTTCTTAGAGAGAGCACACATAGGGGTGGGGCAGAGAAAGAGAGGGAGAGAGAGAATCTCAAGCAATTTCCATGCCCAGCATGGATCCAAAGGGGGCTCAATTTCATGACCATGAGATCATGACCTGATCCAAGATCAAGAGTCAGATACTCAACTGACTAAGCCACCTACATGTCCGTTTGTTTTTTTTTTTTCATTTTTTCATTTGTTTTGTTTCTTAAATTCCATATATCAGTGAAATCATATGGTATTTGTGTTTCTCTGACTGACTTCATTTAGTATTATACTCTCTAGATTCATCCATGTTGTAAGTGGCAAGACTGTATTCTTTTTTTTTAAGGTTTATTTATTTTTGAGAGAGACGGAGACAGAATGTGAGTGGGTTAGGTGCAGAGTGAGAGGGAGACACAGAATCTGAAGCAGGCTCCAGGCTCCAAGCAGTCAGCACAAAGCCCGATGTGGAGCTCGAACTCACAAGCTGTGCTGAAGTCGGACGGTCAACCAACTGAGCCACCCAGGTGCCCCAAAACTTCATTCTTTTTAGGCTAATATTCCATTTTATATACACACACTTACATATATGTGTGTGTGTGTATATATACATATATATGTGTTGTATGTATACATATATATATATGTCACATCTTATTTATCTATTCATCTGTTGATGGACACTTAAGTTGCTTACATATCTTGGCTAGTGTAAATAATGCTGCAATAAACATAAGGGTGCATATATCTTTTCCAATTAGTGTTTTGGGTTTTTTTTTGTATGTTTTTTTTTATTTATTTATTTTTGGTAGATACCCAGTAGTGGAATTGCTGGATCATATGGTAATTCTATTTTTAATTTTGTGAGTAAACTTCATACTGTTTTCCAAAGTCACTGTGCCAGTTTACATTCCCACCAACAGTGCACAAGGGTTCCTTTTTCTCCACATTCTCATTCACTCTTGTTTTTGTAGTTTTGCTTTTAGCCACTCTGACAGGTGTGAGATGATATCTTGTTGTAGTTTTTATTTGCATTTCCTTGATAATTAGTGATGTGGTGTATGTAGATGCTAAACTTTTACATAAACATGTGTCATATTATTCTGGAATTAAGTGGTATCTTCCTCTGTTTCAGAAAAGCTTTTAGAGCCCCATGTATTTCTTTATTCACTCTTTCTCTTACTCATCTCTCTATCTCAGTCACTTAACATGTATTTGTTGATCACCTACTATGTTCTTCTAAGCATTGTTCTAGTTGCTGGGGATATAGCAATCAAAAAAAAAAAAGAGACAAAAATTGCCCTTGTGGAGCTCATGGGTCCTTGGCAGAGACAGAGTAGCAAGAAAACTAAGTAAGAGATATATATGTAAGTATGTGATCAATGCAGTGGAGTAAAATAAAGCAGGGAAAGGGGGTAGGAAATGTTGGGGTGTGGTGGGACCATTTTTTAGATGAGGTGGTAACATGGCAAGGGCATTCTGGGTAGAGGTAGCAATTGCAAAGGAGCATGACATGTGGACATCCCTAGCAAGTTTAAGGAAGAGTAAGGAGGTGAGTGTGGTTTCATAGAGTGATGAAAGGAAGCATAGTAGAAGACAAAGTCAAGGTATTATATGCGGGTGGGTGCAGAACATTTAGGGCCTTGTAGACCATCTTAAGGGCTTTGCATTTTGCACTGAGTGAGATGGAAAGCCATCATCCTGGCCTCTGAGTACCTTATCTTCCTCATTTTTAATGATCCTTTTCTCCATTCCTTTATTGTTACCTTCAAAATCTCCATTTCAATGTCCTACACTCTGACCATCTGCCTCCTATTTGTCCTGTCTTATTCTAACATCCCAACTCCAACCATTTGTGATCACTTTAGGGCCTTTTATTCACTGACTGCAGAGGTTTTCACTAGTTGTTGCCTTTGCCTTGTCCTATTTTCTCTCTTTCTTTTACAGGTAGAATTTCAAGCACATTTTATTTTTATTTTTTCTTGGAGTATAGCTGATATACAACGTTACATTAGTTTAGAGTGTATGACACAGTGAGTCAGCAACTCTGTACGTTATGCTGAACTTACCACAATGGTCTCTCTTCTCTTATCCAGCCTAGATCCCCATATGTGTTGCTGTAGTCACTGTGTATAACCACTGACTCCTGGGCCTATTTCTTCACTATTGAACTCATCCAGAAGAGGCCCAACCCTGCTTTAACCCAATCTATCTATTCTGCGTCTGCCCCCTGGACTGTATACACCTGAGACAAAACACCCACCCATGATGACTGGCCCTACACTTAGAATTTATGACCTTAAGTCCCAAGTGGGTCCAGAATACAGACCAGTAGGCTTAATTATTTCCTTCTTCCTGTTATCATTTTTCCATGATCCCCCAAGGACTAGTTTCATCTTACCTACTCCCCTCAAACCTTTAACATCCTTCACCATTTTGCACTCTCACTGATGGTTTTGAGTCTTACTTTGTAGAAAATAATGAACATAGAACTCCCTCCTCTTTGCAACATGAAATCTTCCAACCCATCTGCATCTGTACTTTATGCTCCGCCCTTGCTCCTTTTTTTATGGAGGAAGAACCATCCTTGCTCTTTCCTAAGACCAGCTACCTGTTGCTACTCATAGATATTGCTCTTAGAACTGTTTCGTCTCTCTCTGGCAATACCAGGTTTTCTTCCTTAATGTGTAATCACCATGCGTGTTAGAATATATCCCATCTACAAGTAAGCAAGCAAGCAAGCCAGCCTTTCCTTGACCGCATCCATACCCTCTTTTTTCTCTTTATCTTTATAGTAAAACTCTTCCAACGATGTCCATGCTTGATGTCTCCACTTTCTCCTCTTTCAGTCTTGCTTAAACACTTCAATAAAAATTTTATCCTTACCATAACAGGAAAACAGCTTTTACCAGTGTCACCCATGATCTTTCTTCATTTTTTGTTTTATGCAAGTCTCTGCAATGTTCAACAGAGCAATAAACTTTCTGAAATAGTTTCTTCACTTGGATTCTAGAATATCTTACTTTCCTGATTTTCCTCCAGCTTTATTAGTTTGAAAAAATTATATATCTCTTAGGTTATTATTCATTAATATTTGAAATAAATATGCATTTTATAAAATGCTTTTTAGTATCTAACAAGAAAATTTTATGATTTAATCTCCTTTAAACTTACTATCATGAGGGGTGCCTGGGTGGCTCAGTTGATTCAGTGTCCGACTCTGGCTCAGGTCATGATCTCACAGTTCATGAGTTCATGAACGGTTCATAAGTTCAAGCCCCATGTTGGGCTCTGTGCTGTCAGTGCAGAGCCAGCTTCAGATCCTCTGTCCCCTCTCTCTGCCCCTCCCGTACTCGCTTCTGTCTCTCTCAGAAATAAACTTAAAAAAAACTTACTATAATTAGTATATTAATACATATAGACTATTTGTCATTCTTGGAATGAATCTGTTTGGTTGTGGCATGTTACTCTTTTATTGTATTCACTCTGTTTCTATTTTAATTGGGATTTTTGTTTAAATATTCATAAATAAGATTTGCATGTGTGACATTTTGGCTTATTTTTTGGGTCAAGTTTTTTTTGGGGGGGTCAAGTTTTGATATGTAGTATGCTGGCTTTTTAAAATTAAATGTTATTTCCTCCTTTCTCTATGTTTTTTGATAACTGGTTGTTTTTATAAAAATGATTCCCAGTCCTTATAAATAATTCAAGTTTGAAAGGAAAAACAAAACAAAATGAAGACTCACTCTCAATTCTATCATTTGAAAATAACTATCATTAATGCAACATGGACATGATACCAGATATCTCTTGATGTGTATATATGTTATGTGTGTATGTACAAAGAATAGTGTGCCTGGAACTTGGCAGGTGCTCAGTTAATGATATCTGTTTCTTTAATAAATAGAATGTTAGAAGGAATTAGTTTTGCAAATGTGAAGTGATACCAAATTATATTTTTATTTATTAAACTGTATTAGTATTTGCTTTAAATAAAAATGAACAAAATTAAGTTTACTTGATGTTAACAGAATAAAAACAAATAGTTGAAATAACTGAAACTGGAGATGGTTCAGAAATTTAGATACATTTTTTACCATAAAATATTAATTTTTAAAAGATACCTCTATGGTTTAAGGTAAATAATTCCATAAAACAGCAAGATTTGATTTATATTATTTATTTTTACTTTTTATTTACTTTTACTTAACTTTTAGGTAATATTGATTGATAGCAATGTAATAATTCCTGTCTTCACTATTTTTTAAATTTTTTAAAATAATATGTTATTTTAAGTCATCATACTTATTTTGCTTGCTTTCTGTTCTTTACTCATAATTTCTAGTTTGTTTTAGCCTTATTACCATAATTTAATATTTTCAGTACTCACCAGTGATCCTTTTAGCATCTTCTTTATTCATCACAGTTGCCTTGTTTCCATTGTTCAGTGGAATTTGCAAGACAGTCTTGTGGGTGCTTTACTTCATTATCATTAATCAACCTCTTGGTTGGTTAAGTTCTTGATATTTCACGTTCCCCCAGAACTTTGCATATATTGTTAATATAATTTTCTGCCAGTGTATGCTTCTGTGGAAATGTCTAAGACCAGCCTGTTTTTAGTTTTATTTCATTTTATTATTTTCTAATGATACCATGGAATTTCTGTCAGAGGGGACGAACTCCTGGGTTCACTTCATCTTCAGTCACCCATCTTTTCCCAAAGCTATTCCCATTCTATCTGGTGACAGAAAGGAAACAATAAGGACACCTCTCTGATTCTGGTTTTATTACAGTAGATGTATGTGATGTAGGATTCCCCGTTTAATTGGAATTTCAGATGAACACTGAACACGGTTTTTAGTGTTAAGTGTATACAAGTGAAACTGGGTGTCCTGTAATTTTATTTGCTAAATCTGGCAACCTTAGATACCATTGGTGATAGGTTGGTTTTCTTGCCTTTGTTGGGGTGTGAGTGGGCAAGGAGAGCCTGCCTGGGGCCTTTCAATGTTTCTCCTGTCCCCTGGCTTATTGTTTTCTCAGAAGATCTTATGTCATTAACTTCCTCATTTGATTTCAATCCTCCATGTTCCTTTGGGGATAATTAGGTCTGAACAGAACTGATAACCTCCCTGTTCTGTAGAGACATTCCAACCACCTCACTGTAGCTATTCCAACCACCTCACTGGAAACTTGTAGAAAGGTGGCAAGGGCTTCTGCCCCCTTCAGAATTGGGTTGTCCATGTCTTTCCAGGGAACATCCTTGTCACTCAGTTTGCTTCTCTGTGAATTGGGACTATTAGTAAGAATTCCCAGTATATTTTACCTTAGCCTTTCCTTGCACCTGTTGTCATATGGGTCAAAAGCCACTCTATGCCATGTTACATAATACCATAATCTTTGCCTCCTCTAGACATTTATGGCAGAAATTTGGGCACTAGTTTATCTGACCTGTTTGTGTGTGTTTATGTGTGAATTTTTATTAGTTTTCACTACTTTTCTTTCTTCAGTATATGGGAAGAAGGTGTATTTGTGATCTGGCTCTGACCTACCATATTTACTCAAAACCGGTCTAAATAACACAATAATTATCCCAGCCTTAAAATTTGAAATATTTCACTCATAAACTTACCTGAATTCAATATTTTTGTGAGAATTAGCTCTTTGAAAACTTTGGAATTTTTTTCATGTTTTTTGTTTGTTTGTTTTTTGAGGGTTTCAACATTTTTAGAAAAAAAGTACAAACTATTATTTTAAAGTTATTTTAGCTTGTATCATTTCCCTTTTTGTATTCTTAAATTTGTGTTTTTGTGTTTTCCTCCTTTTTGAAAAATCTAGTGTAGTGGTTTACCCAGTTAATTTATTTACCCACCCTCCTAAGAGACTAGCTTTTATATCTATCAATCAGTTCTACTTTTTTGTTTTCTGATTTATCAATTACTATTATTTAATTTTTCCCTTAAGTTGGTGATATTATTTACAAGTGTAACATGCACACATTTTTCAAAAATATAATTCATTGTCAAGTTAGCTACCACACAGTGTATGCAACGCATGCACACATTTTTAAGTTGAATGGAATTTTACCTTTGTATACAGCCACGTAACCACTCTGCAGGCCAAGTTATAGAACTTTGCAATGCCCCAGAAAGTTTCTTGTGACTTTTTCTTATAAACTACCCCCATCGCCCTCCAAGAGGTAATTATTCTGCTGATTTCTATTGCCATAAATTAGGATGGGCTATTCTTGAACTTCTGATAAGTCAGAAGTACTGTAGTTAGTACTGATAAGTCAGTACAGTAGTGAACTTCTGACAAGTCTTTTGCTCAACATAATGTCTTCAAAATTCATTCATGTTATTGACAATATTTCATTTAAAATTTATTTCTATGCTGCCCTTATGTATGTTTTGTTATTTTCCAATTCAAGCATAATGGTTAAGTTTTGTTTATTTTTGTTTAGTAACATGATTCAGGTCATAGATTTCCCTTGTGGTACAGTGTTAGTTTCCCCTTAGGTTTTGGTAAGTATTGCTGGGGACTTAAGCAGTGATTGTAAGCTAATCATTTTATTTGGCCCCTCAGTGCCTCTGATTGTTTATGGAGTTGGAAACTTTAAATATCATGATTTTTGTAACCCAGTGGAGGTCGTGATGATTGATGAGATACTGTAAGATCACCAGATGGCCTCATCCATAAAGAAAGCCCAGCTCTGTGCCTACTTGGCTAAAATTTCCAATTGCTCTCATTTCAGAAGTGGGATTTCTGTATCCTGCTGGTAGTCAGTCCAACAGGAAGTTGTGCTTTCCCTCCCTTCCCAAATTAAAGATTGACAAAATGGAGGAGAAATGAACAGTTAAAAGTTTAAAGTGTGATTTCCTTTTTAAGATAACATTTTGACCAAAGTAGATTACTTTAACCAAACTAAAAGGCTCTTTCTACCTTTTCTTGTTTTAAAACTCTTGTTTCAGAATTTATTATTTTTTTAGCTTAAATTATCATGTTACTTAATGATGAGAATTTTATTCTGGGCTTTATTCTGGTTGAGGTCTGAATTCATAGTCATCAGAAGTTGAAGCAACTTTTATATGTTTCTCTATGTGCATGTTTTGTTGTTAAATTATATTTTTAATTTTCATTCCAGGAATCAGAATCTTGTACTAGATATTCTCTTCTTGGAATGCTTTCATCTCATGATTATAGCTGGCTGCTTTCCTATTGTCATTTAGACCTCAGAGAGACCTTCCCTGATGATCTGTCTAAAATAGCTACTCATCACTCCTTTTCACTTTTTCTATTTCGTATCTCTGTGTAGCACTGTGGTCAGTGGGTATTTTGTTTCCTTTCTTCCCTCCTTCTTTCTAGTTTTAGATGTCTGTCCTACTTTCGATGTTTGTCTCCCACCAGCTCACAAGATGGTATAAATGCCAAGAGAGCAGGAATCTTGTCTGTCAGAGTCACCTCTGTTTCCAGTGTTTAGAGCACGACCCAGAATAGGCCATTGTGAGACGTTAAATGAGTTAATGAAGGAATGAATTAGAAGTCCCCTCATATTCCAATGAACACAATGTTGAAGGAATTATAATTAGTGAACATTCTATAAAGCATAATTTAATGTTTGAATGATTGTCTGAATGAATAAACTTCTATATCCGTAGAGAAGTTGTGTTCCTTTTTATGCCATTGTGTAAATGTTTAATAATTCCTTCTCATTGAGACGGTTGACTTTTTCCCAACTCATGGCTCTTCTCTTGATCCCATTTTTGAGTTTATCCTGATCTCAATCCCTGACCTCCTTTTTCTTATTTTAATTGGGCACATCTGAAATATTTTTTTTTGAAAAATAGCTGTGATTCTTTTTATGTAAGAAAAGTAACTCAAAACAGTGACCAATTAATGAATTATTTTTTGAGTTTTTGATTACATTATATTCTTTTAGCAATTCACATATTCATGTGATAAATTCATGCTTATATGTGCTGGGCACTGGGGATAAAATGATGAGAAATGCAAAGTTCTTACCTTTGAGGAGCTCACATACTGTTGTCGAAGATCAAATTTTAAACACATAATTTGATGAGGGCAAAAAAGTATCATAGAACATACACATTGTTTCTTGAAAATTGCATAAGGAGTTGGCCAGGAAGGTAAGGATGAGAAGAACACTCTTAAATATGTGCCCAGGGGTCTCTTAGGTACCAGGTTCTAATCAATTTCAAGTCATTCTCCCTACAAATGCCTACTCTGTGCCAGTACTTCTAAGCAAGAGGGGTGCTGCTTAAGCAGTGTCTGGCGTATGGCACACACTCAAAAAATACTCAGTTAATAAATGAGTAACTTTGCTCATTCGATGACAAAGATCCATGGAGAGTTTCCTAGTGTGGTGTACATGAGTAACATTTTCTTTCTTTCTTTCTTTCTTTCTTTCTTTCTTTCTTTCTTTCTTTCTTTCTTTCTTTCTTTCTTTCTCTTTCTTTCATTCTTTTTTTTAATACTCACATTGACATCAGGGTGGAAAGACCTAAAACAAGAGCCTCGTCCCGGTGAGGCCTGCTGGGGTAATCCAGGGAATTAGGGACTCTGGCTTTCCTTGGAGGATCTGAGCAGGAACAGCTTTGCACATATGCAAAGCAGGGGGCAGTGCTGGATTCAGGAAAAATAAAAATGTAGAGTTTAGAGGAAGGGGCAAGAACTATTCTATTCATGGACACATTGCACACAGCAAATAATCTTTCTAAGTCACTCAGAAGTATTAAGAAGCAAATACCCTTTGCATTGGAATCATCCAGTTGTTACTCCCTTAAGTTACAACTTCCAAAATGAAGTCTTTTGTTCTTCTCCTCTAAGGCCTGATATTTGTCAACATTGGCTCCTGCTTTAGGGCAATTAAATTGTTTTTTGTTTGTTTTTTGGTTTTTTTTCCTAAGCAAGAAAAGCACTGCTGTCCTCCTTCTGTCAGACCTAGTCTGTGATGGAAAACTGTCTCCCCTAGAGTTTCTCTCACACTGACAGAGATTGAACAAAGATTGAAATGTAGAGAAGACTCTTCCGGTCCAGGTTGCCACTGAAGTCTCTCACCACCTGAGATTCTGTGGCTATAGATGATGTAGTGGTGCTTCCTCTCAATCAGGTAAAACCTCTCACGTATATGAGAAGTCCCATCTCTATGATTATTGATGTTTTTTAAATTAAACTTTAACTTTTTAAAAATGTTTATTTATTTTTGAGAGAGAGAGAGAGAGAGAGAGAGAGAGAGAGAGAGAGAGAGAGAGAGAGAAAGCAGGGGAGGGGCAGACAGAGAGAGAGAGGGAGACAGAATCCAAAGCAGGCTCCAGGCTCTGAGCTGTCAGCACAGAGCCCGACTTGGGGCTCGAACTCACAAACTGCGAGATCATGACCTGAGCCGAAGTCAGACACTTAAGCAACTGAGCCACCCAGGGGCCCCTATTAAGCTTTAAAGTAAGCAAAGTGTATTACAAAATTAGGCTGATTCTAAGCATGTGCAGTTACGGAATCACAGATTTTGTGTGCTGCTCTTTTTCTCCTAATGCACATTAACATAAATTCATAACCCATAAAATATATTTGTTCTTCTATCAGAGGATATGATCTTGTGTTTCCCTAATGGTACAGGACTTCCACATTGGGACTCTGGCATAGTGTTTCAAAGCCTGCTGTGCCACAAACCTTTGTGAGCAGTAGCTCTGGCTAAAATCTGGAGATGAGTAAAGAATACTGGAGGGTCTCAGTACCTCTTAGCCCTGAAAGCTGTCTCAGCCTGCTGATCTACTGAGGGGAAGAAATAGGGTCCCAGTGAACAAGGAGCCAAGAGTACACATTTTTCTTCCCAGAAAGAGGAAGTTAAGCTCCAGCTTTCGTGTGACCAATGAAGACATGATACCCGAGGCTGAGAGATCAGCTGTGTCTCTCTTGCCTAGGCAGAGAATGCCATGGAAGGCAGGGGCCACAGATCTGCAGGTGGTGCAGGAATTTGGGAAGAACTCAAGATGCACGCGAGGCCTGTGCTTTCTCTGCAACCCTGGCCCTCAGTCCAATCTCAGATGCTGGGAGTGACCAGATCTACAGGTAACTGGGGCTTACCTGCTCATGTTGGCCAACAGTCGGGATTTACAGTTTTACAGCTCCTGTTCCAATGGAGAATCAAGATTCTCACTGACCACGCCATCACTCTATTATATATATTTGGTAATTGAGGAGCCAAATGGAGAAATACTGTGGCTTTTAGCTGCAACTACAGGAAGAATTCAGAATGACAGAAATTTAGTTACAGTGGCACTTCAATTAATAACATCCATGGAAAACATGCCCTTTACAAGGATAGCATCATGTTTGAGAAAATGCAAAACAAAAACAGCTATAAATCACAAAAAGTTGCTGTACAGGCTTTTACTCGACTGAAAAAAAAAAAAAGACAATCCAACACACCCACAAATAAAAAATCCAAGCAATCAACCGAGAACCTCTCTTTCACAGCTTGTGTTGTTTCCCCACAGTTTAAAGTGAAGAAAGAATTCTCTGAGCAAAAATTCCTTGGAGTATCTGGTCTCATCTTTCTGCACCTGCCCCGGCATTCTGCCCACTTGTCCCAGCATACTGCCCACCTGCTCCAGCACACCCCCTGTCTGAATTCACAGATTACTTCCTCCTCTTCTAATGTTCAAGACCTTCTTTCATATCTTTTTCTCCATCAAAATTTAGAGTAATCCTGAAATCTGCACTGTTTATCCTCACTGAGTATTGATTAATTAATTATATTTTAACTCAACAGATCTGTCAGTATGCCCCATGGACCACAGTTTTTCAGATGACAGTGGGTGTGATATAACCAAGAGGAAAGGGTTGTGGGTCAGATTAATTTGGAAAGTGTGGGACTGAACAGCTTCAATGGACTTGTCAGAAACTTTAATGGGTATATGTAAATTTAAAAATCATAAGAAGGGTGTTAGAGCATCCACTGTTTCCAGAACTTATTTGACTGTGGTAGAAATTTATTTTGAGCATCTCCAGAAACTTAGGTGTGTCTGACACATGCTGGAGAATGCTGTTTTAGCTGAAACTCATTTAAGCATGCTTAAGCAGGGTGCATCTAAGCAGTCTGTTTACATTTTACACCTACAGTAGGTTGAATAGTGGCCCCCCAAAGATGTGTACAAGTCCTCACCCCCAGTACTTGTGAATGTGGTATTATTTGAAAATAGGGTCTTTACAGATGTAATTAAGAGTCTCATAATGACATCATCCTGGTTTTATGGTGGGCCCTGAATCTAATGATAGTGCCCTTATTAGAAATTCAAAAGGAGATGACACAGAGATACACAGGGAGGAGGTCATGTGAAGAAGGAAGCAGAGAATGGAGTTCTACTGCCATCACTGAGGAATGCCAAGAACCATAGAACTTGGAAGACTGAAGGAGGGGTTCTTCTGGAGCCTTTGGAGGTGGATGGCCCAAATGACACTGACTTCAGATTTCTTCTCTTTCGAACTAAGAGGAATACACTTCTCTTGTTTTACACCTCTTGGTTTCTGGTAATTTGTTTTGGCTGCCCTAGGAGTAGTACAATGCCATCTTCTTCTAATTGTGGAGTGTGGTGACTGAGGCTTCCTTTTTATTTATTTATTTATTTATTTTAAAAAGATTAGGCATCAGTGAACAATGGGCAGATATTTGTGAAGGCAGAGCCAGACTCTGTGTTTTGATCAGTGAAAATAAAGTTGATATGATCTTGTGAGTTGGTTGATTGCTGGTGGTGGTGGTGAGGTAGTTAGAAGAAATAGCCGTGGTTTTATTCAAAGACAATTCCTCTCCTTTTGGGTCCCTTTACATTGCTTTGCTATCTTGGTGAGGGGCTCCTGCACCCATCTATCTTCTTCAGTTTCCACACCTGGTCAGTCACAAACGCTGATGGTGTTAACTTGCAGTATTACTCCGGTCCGTCCTCTTATTCATCTGTTTGCTGAAGCACCTGAGTCCAGGCTTTATCAGCTCTTACCTGGCCCCCTGGAACTCCTGACCATCCTCCACTTAGCTTCATTCCAAAACATTTTTGTTCCAAGCATGTTGTGTATCCTCTTCTCTCTCATCACTTTAAATACTACCATGGGGGCACCTGGGTGGCTCAGTCCATTAAGCCTCTGACTTTGCCTCAGGTCATGATCTCATGGTTTGTGAGTCTGAGCCCCGCTTCTGGTGAGCTTGAGCCCTTCTTCCGGCTCTGTGCTGATGGGGCAGAGTCTGCATGGGATTGTCTCTCTCACCCTATCTCTCTGTCCCTGGGTCACTTGTGCCCCCACCTAATAAATAAATAAGTAAGTAAGTAAGTAAGTAAATACTACCATGACCTCCCTCTTCTCTTAGATGAAAACCAACATCTTTACTATGTGCAACAAGACCTGCTATCATCTGATCTCCACTAACTTTCCAAACTCATCTCACACCCCATTTCCCTCTGCTCTCTTTTCCCTATCTCAGAGGATAGAGGGAGTCTCTGTTGTTGAACCCATGCATAATTTCCATTTCTGCCTGCATGGTCACCTTGTTCATGAACTTCATGAAGAAACATGGGTTGATGGGGGAGGGAAGCTAACACATAACTGTTTATAGAAAGCCTCCTTCCCAGTGGAGGTCTTTGGTCATCGTTCATTTGGGACAAAAATATCCTTGTACTGTGGGTCGATTCAGATAGGTCCCTATACATAGATAGAACTCTTTCCTGAGTCCTCTTTTCCTGAATTTCCCAAGGAACTTTATCCTTCCAAGTTCCCGACAGTCTGGAGGAACAATTAAACGTTGTCCATGACTTGATATAAATTCTGACCTTAGGTCTTACCTGCTTCTAGGCAGAGTAACCCACAGGAAGAACTCCTCAAAGACCTACTCAGTGCAGTAGTCCACTTTTGGTACCAGCAGTTTTGATAGAAGTATCTGTAAATCAGGCTTAAAATGTCCTCTTGGTCAAGTGGTCATAGAGAATGTCTTTCTGAACCTTAAACAGTAGGCTGACAGAAAGGTGGTTACACAGCCTTTAGGAATGAGGCTTTAGGAGCAGCTACACCAGGAGGGTGAACCACCTGCTTATACTTTCAGGATGTGCTCAAGCCTGATCTCATAAATAACATGTCTAATTGATAATGGGGTGCCACTAGACATACTTATTTTTATGGGTTGTTAAAATCAAATAATGACATTTGCATGTCTCTTGGTTTTCCATTATAAGACATTCAGTCTCTACCAGGGCTCAATAGCAAGCCAAGAGTGGTTTCTCAAAATTTGAATAGCTATTTAACTGAGAGTGCATGATTTTACTATAGTTCTTGAGGCCATTTCTCCCATTAGAGATAGCTACAGTGGAGATGTCTACTGCTGTAGACAGTCTAAGCATCATTGGATCTTCTGGATCACAATTCCAGGGGGCCCCTGGGTCCCACTCACTGCATTCACTTTGGGGGATCCCAGTTAATGGCATAGAGAGAATCCTGGTATGGGTCTTTTTTCTTCCCTCCTTCCATCCCTGCTTCCTTCCGTTTTCCCCTTTTGCCTTTCTACTTTGCCTTACAAATTTATTGAGCTCTGTCTACCACAGTCGGCTCTGCCTAACCATGGAAAGACCCTGTCTCCTTCTCACTTCTCAAACTTAATGCAGTCCTTGCCCTTTTCTCCCTATACCCCCAGACTCCCAGATATAACTTTTATAATTCTGTCACTTTTGACATTATAATAGTTAGCACTTAATTCATTTTTTTTAATACTGTAACTCTTCCTTATTCTGGAGTCTTGGAACACATCATTGACTCTGCTACATCGTTTGACCTTTGTCAGAAACTTTCTAAGTAGGAAAAATGTGTTGAAGCCACATGTCCTCTCTGCTAATGGAAGTGTCATACATTAAGTTGAATTTGCCTTGGGATTTGAGTCGCTGTTGAAACCGGGTCTTGGGACATGTAATAACTGTAGGGAGCCAGGATTTCTGCTTTATTCTTATTTGAGAGATGTTCCCTCTGAGAGCGGGACATATGTTTCTTCCTATCATAAACCTTTTTTCAGGAAGGGCCTGATAGGTCGTTTGGTCCATTGCACCAACAAGACCATATCTCAGGAGGAAGGACGCTCTCTAGCATCTGATCCCTGCTGGTTTCACAGCCTGGAGACATGGCCTTGCCCTTGCTTCCTGGGCAGCATCAGATTCATGGCTTCACTCTTCATAGGTTTACCAGGTTATTACACTTCATTTCTCTTTTGAAAATTCCTCCTCTTCCTTAATTTCTCTGCAGACAAAATGCCATCCCACATTACACATCAGTCTCACATATTTATGGACTAATTTCATGTGCTTCTCCTTTTTTATGAACCACTCAGCTGCCCTTGTTTATCTTCCTGGGAACCATCATTTCCCATATTACAGCATTTTTATTCCTTGTCACTCATTTCCCTCACTTTCGACATAATTTTGTGACCTTTAGAATCCCTAAACTTGGTGTGTCACCCTCAGAGAAATCTCAGTAGATTCATGCCTTCTTTTTTTTCAGGGCAATAATAGAGTTTTGTACATGTACTCAACAGTGGTATTTATTCTTCTCCCTGGCCGAGCTCATAATATAAACTTCTTTCTAATTTGCTATTCTTGTTTGCTCCTTGGTGTCTTTTTTCATTATTAGCTCCCTATTTCCTCCACTCCCTTGGGCCTAGCAAGCTTCTCAGTCGAATGAGTTAGCATTTTTCACGTTGAGTTTTATACAGCTATATCTTGCCTGGGTTTCCACACTTATTTATGTCTTTCTATTATTTTATCTTTGCTCATTGATATTTGCAACATCCCTTAGATTAGTAATATCAGGAAAATCTCATTAACTTGCTGATCACTCTTTCTCCCAGATCTTTATTAAGATATTAAGATTTAACACCAATTCCTTAGTACCCCACCAGTCATTTCGGTTTCACGCAAGTCTTTGAGCCGAAATGAGAAAGGACCCTGGAGGTGTGTCTGTCAGTTCTCTTAATACCCTACCTTGCATGTCATCTGAATCTGTTAATTTATACATGCTCCTTAGATTTTCTAACTCTTCCTTCAGTTCTACTTTTTCTGTAAGAAGCTCTTTATAAGACTTCATCATTTATTCATTGTCCATATTTAGAGTCTTTCAGAGTTAAAGATGGATTCCCCCTATCTCCGTAAATTGTTGTAGAAGGTGAGGGGTACCGACATGTATTGAGTTCTTATTATTATGTTCTAATGATGTTAATATTATTTTATCCAGTGGGCAGCACTCCGTGTAAGGAGGTGTTATAACCTCCTTTTTGTGGATTTTGAAGCTGGGGTGCAAAGAGGGTTGTAACCTTATTACTGGCATGTGGTGAAGAAGTGGCTGAGCTGGAATTTGAACACAGTGCACCAGCCAACTGCTGAAGGTCAGTCAAGTAGGCAGCCGCATTGCTCTGTGGCCTGTTGGCCCTCTGCCGGGGGTTTTGGGGTACCTGGTGAATGCTGAGAGAAAGCATCCAGTGAGGAAGGTAGTTAGCATGCTGCTGAGGATAAAGCAGCTACAGTGTGCTCTGGAAGGATTTCAGGAATCTCGTGGGAAGAGCGATGCCAAAAAGGCAGTCCTAAAAAGCACCTGTGTGGCTACCTCCCCTTGTGACCTCCCTTTGTGATCTCTGATTACTCCCCACAACTTGACGCAGGTCTTCTGACTGTGCTTGACCCCCTGCGTCTGCTGCAGGAAACTTTTGGTCTGTTTAGCAGAGCACCACCTTGGGATATGGTATTATTCTTTAAGGATCATGGCTCTCTTTTCCTTCCACTGTCTCTGGTGGGGCATGAATTTGGAAAGACACAGCTAATTCCCTTTCTTAGAAGAAAGCTAGCATGCAGCAGTATGATGAAGGGTGCAGAGAAAAGTCATGGTAAGTGTAGAAAAGATTGACATTAGTGACCTCGAGGGAGAAATTTTGTCCAAATGGACTCAGTGGCTTGGACACTGTCCAACTGTTATCAGTTTGGTTGTGGCTGCTCTGTAAGGTTCTCTGAGTCATATATACCCTCCTGACGCAGATCTTTCCCTTCTGATCCACACCAGACCCTTGGAGAGCCTGCGTGCCTGGGCTTTGGAACTTGTTCCCCTGGGTCTCAGCATTGGACCAGTCCTCCAGTTTCCATACTCCCAAAATAGCTGCTTGGGACTTAAGCAGCTGAGGTCAGATTCCTGGTCATCTTGCTAACCTAGAGGAGAGGGCAGGTGGATCAAGGTTGGTCCCTTGGAATAGGGAGGAACCAAGGGCCACATGCTGGAGATGTGTTCTCAGATAGCCATCCTTAGGTTTATTTAGATTAAGTTATAGCAGCTCAGCAAATTTACATATACTGTTAAACTCACTATCCTGGAGTATTGTGCTGGGCATTTAAAATAGTGATAGAAGTGTCCCAAATAAGGTTGCCAGATTTAGTAAATAAAAATACAGGATACCTGGTTAATCTGAATTTCAGATAAACTATATATATATATATATATATATATATATATATATATATATATATTCAGCGTATGCTCCAAAGAGTGTATGGAAACATTTTCTCAGCTGCGTAGAGACTGTGTGGGTGTTAAGTAGCACAGCTATAGCTGACATCCTCTACCCTGATGAGCTTGAAATATTGCATGGGACATATTTATACTAAAAAAAAGTTATTTGTTGTTTATCTGAAATTCAAATTTAGTGAGGCATCGTATATTTTATTTGGCAACCCTAGTCCCAAAGGCAGATGCCTTAACTCAAGTAGTAAACACGTCATGGGGAAGATCAAGTCCCATGGGAACTTGACACTTGATGCTGTAACAGTATGAGGCAGGAGCTAATTCGGGCCAGATGAATGCCATGAACAAAAATCTCAGAAATGTGGGGCGCGTGGTGGCTCAGCCGGTTAAGCCTCCGACTTAGGTCGTGATCTCACAGTCTGAGCCTTGCATTGTCAGCACAGAGCCCACTTCCCCCTCTGTCCCCCTCTCTGTCCCCCTCTCTCTCTGCCCATCCCCAGCTGGTTCTCTCTCTTTCCTTTCTCTCTCTCTCTCAAATAAATAAACTTAAACAAAAAGCTCAGAAATGTAGGATTTCCACTAGATTCAAAGACTCCATAGGACTTCAGGAGGCAGAAATAAGGTGTGCTTGGAGAGGGGAGTGGATTTCAGGTGGGCAAAGAGACCTAAGCAAAGGTGTGGAGGTGGGAACATTGTGGGAGATGATGAGTAAGACTGTGGGAGAATAAACTGGGAAAGGATTGAAAAGGAAATTGATGTTGAGCTCTGTTCCGTTGTTCATGTAGGGCCATTAAGCATTTTAACCATGGGAAAGAAACACCGTGAGTCATGTTTCAGGAAGATCATGGTTCCCTCTAGGAGGAACCTGAGGCAGAGGGAGGTTAAGTAGTTTGCCCACCACAAGCCTTGTAGCAAAGAAAGGGGAAAGGCCATGTAGATATGGTCAGCTTTAAGCAACTAAGAATTATATATGGAAACCTAATTCTTTTTCTAAAGGGCTTAATCTTTTTCTTTGTGCCTTTTCCCTAGATTGTGTAGAAACTGTGTAAGTGGCAGAGTTGTAAGCTGGCAACGTCTACCCTCAATGAACTTGACCTCTTTCTCAACCTCTTTTGATATTTGGAGTTTAGGACACACAATTTAGTAGATCCTGAGAGTATTTCTCCCCAAGTGCTTGGATGACAGCGAGGAAGTACGTATTCACCTGCTTTATGCTGGCCTAACCTATGGGGTCATCCAGGAGGTCCATGACCACCTTTCCAGCTGCAAATGAGTCGGGTTTAATTTAATCCACTAAATTGTTGTCATGGCCAATGTAAATCCTCCTCCAGCCCATCTCTCTCTTTTTCAAAGGGATATATAGTGCAGTAAGAATGTGGCCTCTTAGCTCAGTGCTGGCAACTTTAGAACTGTTTTCAGTCTGTGGGTTTTATAGTGATTATGCTATTTCTACTTCAGTACAAAGGCAGTGTTTTCTTGCTTGCTTGCTTGCTTGCTTGCTTTTTTTTTTTTTTTTAAGTGACAGAGAGGAGGGGCAGAGGGAGAGAGAGAATCTTAAGCAAGCTTCACTCTTAGTGTGGAGCCCAACGTGGGCTCGATCACATGACCCCAGGATCATGACCTGACTTGAAATCGACAGTTGGACACTCAACTGACTAAGCCACCTTGGTGCCCCCAAGTGTAGTATTTTCGAGGAAACACCATCCTGTTTAGTGCTTTGAGGCATTTCTTTTGTTTAGGCCACTCAAATTCATGTGTCAAAATAATATCAGGAAAACATGAGCAAATATCCATCCTTGTAATTTTCTGGGAGGCTGAGATTGCTTTCATGTAAGTGTTTATAATTTTGCTTTTCATTCACACGTTTATATTTTTTCTTTCTGCATTAACTAATAAATTCTTGTTTTCTGAATATGCCCAGGCTGTAAAATCACCTGTCAGAGGTACTTTAGTAGGGATTTAGGCATTAGAGGGAATGTTGGACTGAATGACTTTTAAGGTCCTTTCCATTTATGAGATTCTGTTATTCTATTTCCTTGGTGACTCAAAATCAAATTATATACCGATTTTCCCATAGTGCTCAAAAATTGCAGTTGACAGAAAGAGGGCTTGCAAATATTGATTTATCACATATTCTGTCTTTTGTAGGTTTAATCAGGCGATATATTACTGGAATTTATATTTTGATAATAATGATTTAATTACTTAGCAACTGTTTACACAATGTCAGCTGGTGAAGATTTCTGACGATTCTCCATGCTTTAGGCTGTCTGAAAAATTACAGTGTTAGGACCAGAAAAGAATGAGATGTGTAATATAGGTGTCATTCAGGGTAAGATAGGATGCAAAAGTTATTCTTACACAGTGGGCAATGGTCTTGATAATTCAGAATCAGCGAGGGAGTTTAAAAAATATATAGGTTGATAGATCTCACCTTGGAAATTCTGATTCAATAGATCTGGGGTATGACACTGGAATCCTCTCTTCCCTAGAGAAAGTTGGGCTCTGACCTTCTACCTTCTTAACAAAAACTGAGTGCTCTCCACACTTGCCAGTGTCCAGGAATGTGCATGTGGGCTGGGGTCCTCCTGGGGAGCAATTATTTCTCAGAGTCACAGACAAGATTTGGGGCAACCCCTCTCCCTGATGCCCTCTGATTTCCTTTTGTTTTTCTAGCACTCCTCCCTCACCATGCCAAACCTCATGCATCTTTTACTCTGTTTCTCCTGACGCTCTCTCCCTTCTCCGCATGCATCAGTAAAATCAAGAAATCCAGCCCTTTAGAAAAAAATTTCCTCCATGCCATATCTCCCTTACTGAACCCACTTTCATAAGTAAGCCTCAAAATGGCAGATGGGATCCTGAAGAGAAAGACTAACTTCCTGTCTTAGTCTTAGTCTGTTTGGGCTGCCATAACAAAATACCATGAACTGGGAGGCTTATAAAGAGCAGAAACTTATTGCTCAGAGTTCTGGAGGCTAGAAATCCAAGATCAAGGTGCCAGCATGTGAGGGCTCTCTTCCACCTCTACAAACTTTTGTCCTCATATAGTGAAAGGGGCTAGTGAGCTCTGTGAGACTTTCTTTCTTTCTTTCTTTCTTTCTTTCTTTCTTTCTTTCTTTCTTTCTTTCTTTCTTTCTTTCTTTCTAATTTTATAGTTAATATTTATAGGTGCATAGTTTCATGCTCACATATTTTTAAGTATTGTATATATTAACAAATTTCACAATACATCATTATTTTTAGATAGAATCATTAAATGACACCTAGAAATCTTATATGATAATAAATCACAACTTCTCAAGAACAGCAACAAAAAAAATAGTGAAGATTTAGAAATAAGTGGTAGTCACTTAGGTGTTTTAATTTAACTTTTAGATTTGAAGCCACGATATCCACATAGAGACCCTGCTACCATATATTCACTTCAATGAGAGGGAAGCACTGAAATGCTGAATAAGGGCAGGTACAGATAATTTCAATCGTTGCTGATGGAAGAGTTTAAAATACGCTGTAAAAACTTTGAGAAAATGTCATGACTGGGCACGTTGGAACTGAGTACTTGTACAGGATGGAACATCTCTCAGTAGGTCTCAAGAAACTGCGAGTAAAAGTATTTCTTATGCTTTGGGTTCATAGTTTTGATACCTTCCTCAGAAGGCATTTCATATGCCTCATTGTCAGGATCAACAGGCATATCTTCCAGAATTCCTTCCTGTGGGCCTCCTTCTTCATTCTTGCCCAACTGATCCTTTTTGCCAAAGCCAGTGGCAGCTGCGATGCTCCCTGCTCCCTCCACTGTCTTTTGTGTGACTGCTGTCATCACCGGTCATCACCACCTCACCAACATTTGTCACTTGCTCTTTGGTCTTCTCAGCCACTGTTGTCACATCATGAACCGCTCCTTCCTTGGTTTTGGAGCCTACGTAGAAAACACCCTCTTTTGTCTTTCCTGCAGCTTCTGCCACACCCTGTTTGGTTTTTTCAGCAGCAGCCACGACTTCCTCCTTGGCCTTTGAAAGTCCTTTCATGAATACATCCATGGCTAATGAATTCCTTTGAACCTTTTTTATAAATGCTAATCCTGTTCAGGGAGGGTTCCACCCTCATGACCTAATCATGTCCCAAAGGCCCCACCTCCTAATGATATCACCTTTGGAGGTTAGAATTTCAACATATGAAGGGGTCTGCTGAGTGGCTCGGTCAGTTAAGCATCTGACTTCAACTCAGGTCATGATCTTGCAGTTTAGGTCATGGTCTCACGATTCATGGATTCCAGCCCCATGTCAGGCTCTGTGCTGACAGCTCAGAGCCTGGAGCCTGCTTTGGATTCTGTGTCTTCCTCTCTCTCTCTTTCCCTCCCCAACTCATACTCTGTCTCTCTCTCTCTCTCAAAAATAAATAAAAAACCTTACAAGAAAAAAGAATTTCAATATCTGAATTTTGGGGAAAACAAACATTCAGACCGTAGTACTTACCAGTGGGTGATGCCAAATTGGGAGGTGGTTCTATAACTCTTTATGTATTTCAATAACTTTATAAATCTGCAGAATAGTCTGTCTTTTCATTGTATAGTTTGGTCAATAGGTCGTTCACATTACTGGCAGACTGAAATTAGTAAGGATTTTTTGCTTTCAGTGTGGACCTTCCCCAAACTACCAAACACATTGCTCCCACAATGCATTCTTTTTTCCAAGTTAGAGACAATTACTTGGCCAGTCTAACTTTAACTTACGAAGGTGTTTGAAGGCGGATGTTGACTTGTTTGTTTTCCTTTTGGTTCAGGTTTCACTTCTTCCTTGGTAATTGCTTTCGGAAGAAATACTTAGCAGAAAAGCAAACTGTTGCACCTAAAGATTGATTATACCTTTTCTTCCATTACTCTGTCCTTATCAATTTTATGTGACATATGTGAAAGTCAATATAATGTTCATTTTTCATGACTACATGAAGAAAATGCTCAGCTCTGAAAACTTTAAGAAAAATCAGAGACTTTCTCCTTACCTGCTTCAATCCCTATTGAATATAGTGTTTACCATTATAGTTTTTAATATGTACATGCATATCTTGAAAGTCTTTTTTCTTTTAATTTGAATGTTTTATGTGGTTATTTTAGAAAATGTAGAAAAAAAGTTTATTAAGAAAATTAAAAAAAATAAGAAAAACCATTTGCAATCTAGAGAACACTGTTTTATAGATATATGTGTGTAGGTATATATAGTATTTATATACATATATTTGTAATCATTGATAAATTCTGTGCTGAAATGTGCAATAGAGTATATATTCCCTTTTGCTCCTTTTTTTTTTTTTTTGAGAGAGAGAGAGAAAGAGAGAAAGACTGGGAGCTGGGGAGGGGCAGAGGGAGAGAGAGAATCCCAAGCAGGCTCCTCACCCTCGGCACGGAGCAGCCTAACAGAATCTAACAAGAGTCTGATGTTTCACCAACTGAGCCACCTAGGTGCCCCTCCAATTAATTTCTTTATAAAGAATACTAGATGTGGAATTATTGGGTAAAAATGAATAAAATTTCTACAAGGCTCTTGATGCATAATGTCATATAAATTTTCCAGAATCTTAAAGCATATGAGAGGATGTATTAGTTATCTATTGTTGTAAAAAAATTTTACCTCAATATTTAGCAGCTAAAAACAAGCTTTCATTATCACCCAGTTTGGGAGGGTCAGATATCCCACCATGGCTTATCACAGTTTCACTGGGCTAGGGTCTTTCATAGGGTTGTAGTCAAGGCATTGATCCCTGCTGCTTATATCTCAAGGCTCAAACGAGGGTGTGTTTGCTTTCAAGTTCACTCAGGTGGCTGCAGGCTGACTTCAGATTCTTGCTGGCTCGTGGCCAGAGGTATCAGTTCCTTGCCACCTTGGCCTCTCCTTAGAGCAACTCACAACATGGCAGCTGACTTCTCTCAGAGTGAGCAGGGGAGAGAGTGAGAGAAAGCAAGCAATATGGATGGAAGGCACAGTTTTTCTGTAAATTAACTTTGGAAATGTTAACTTTGCTGTACTCTATTTTTTAAAAATTTTTTTAATGTTTACTTATTTTTTAGAGAGACAGTGCAAGCAGGGGAGAGGCAGAGAGAGAGGGAGACACAGAATCTGGAGCAGACTCCAGGCTCTGAGCTGTCAGCACAGAGCCCGATGAAAGGCCCGAACCCACAAAACTGTGAGATCATGACCTGAGCTGAAGTTTGCTTAACCAACTGAGCCACTCAAGTGCCCCTTGCTGCACTCTATTTGTAAAAAGCAAGTTGTCAAAGCCCACACTTGAGGGAAGGGCAAGAGTACAACAAGGAGGTGGGAATCATGGCAGCCATCTTTGAGGCTGCCTATCACAGAGTACTACTATCATTGCATCATTACCAGCACTGAATGTTTTTATATTTAAAGTTTTTTTTCAGTTTGAGGTGCTCCTTGGTGCCTCAGTTGGTTAAGTATCCAATTTTGGCTCAGGTCATGATCTCATGGCTTGTGAGTTCAAGCCTCACCTTGGGCACTGTGCCAACAGCTTGGAGCCTGGAGCCTGCTTTGGATTCTGTGTCTCCCTCACTCTCTGCTCCTCTCTCGCTCAAACTCTGTTTTCTCTCTCTCTCTCAAAAATAAATAAACATTAAAACACTTAAAAATTTTTTAGTTTGATAAGTAAAAGTAATCACATTTCATTATAATTTCATTTTTTATTTCTTTTGTTACTAATGAATGAAGTGTTATTTATTGTTTATGGGTTGTTTCTAATTTTATTCTTTATTTTTTAATTTTTAAATTAAAAAAATTATTTTTTATCTACACATTCAATGCAATCCCAATCAAAATTGCACCAGCATTCTTCTCGAAACTAGAACAAGCAATCCTAAAATTCATATGGAACCACAAAAGGCCCCGAATAGCCAAAGGAATTTTGAAGAAGAAGACCAAAGCAGGAGGCATCACAATCCCAGACTTTAGCCTCTACTACAAAGCTGTCATCATCAAGACAGCATGGTATTGGCACAAAAACAGACACATAGACCAATGGAATAGAATAGAAACCCCAGAACTAGACCCACAAACGTATGGCCAACTCATCTTTGACAAAGCAGGGAAGAACATCCAATGGAAAAAAGACAGCCTCTTTAACAAATGGTGCTGGGAGAACTGGACAGCAACATGCAGAAGGTTGAAACTAGACCACTTTCTCACACCTTTCACAAAAATAAACTCAAAATGGATAAAGGACCTAAATGTGAGACAGGAAACCATCAAAACCTTAGAGGAGAAAGCAGGAAAAGACCTCTCTGACCTCAGCCGTAGCAATCTCTTCCTCGACACATCCCCAAAGGCAAGGGAATTAAAAGCAAAAGTGAATTACTGGGACCTTATGAAGATACAAAGCTTCTGCACAGCAAAGGAAACAACCAACAAAACTAAAAGGCAACCAACGGAATGGGAAAAGATATTTGCAAATGACATATCGGACAAAGGGCTAGTATCCAAAATCTATAAAGAGCTCACCAAACTCCACACCCGAAAAACAAATAACCCAGTGAAGAAATGGGCAGAAAACATGAATAGACACTTCTCTAAAGAAGACATCCACATGGCCAACAGGAACATGAGAAGATGTTCAGCGTCGCTCCTTATCAGGGAAATACAAATCAAAACCACACTCAGGTATCACCTCACGCCAGTCAGAGTGGCCAAAATGAACAAATCAGGAGACTATAGATGCTGGAGAGGATGTGGAGAAACGGGAACCCTCTTGCACTGTTGGTGGGAATGCAAATTGGTGCAGCCGCTCTGGAAAGCAGTGTGGAGGTTCCTCAGAAAATTAAAAATAGACCTACCCTATGACCCAGCAATAGCACTGCTAGGAATTTATCCAAGGGATACAGGAGTACTGATGCATAGGGCCACTTGTACCCCAATGTTCATAGCAGCACTCTCAACAATAGCCAAATTATGGAAAGAGCCTAAATGTCCATCAACTGATGAATGGATAAAGAAATTGTGGTTTATATACACAATGGAATATTACGTGGCAATGAGAAAAAATGAAATATGGCCTTTTGTAGCAACGTGGATGGAACTGGAGAGTGTGATGCTAAGTGAAATAAGCCATACAGAGAGAGACAGATACCATATGGTTTCACTCTTATGTGGATCCTGAGAAACTTAACAGGAACCCATGGGGGAGGGGAAGGAAAAAAAAAAAAAGGTTAGAGTGGGAGAGAGCCAAAGCATAAGAGACTGTTAAAAACTGAGAACAAACTGAGGGTTGATGGGGGGTGGGAGGGAGGAGAGGGTGGGTGATGGGTATTGAGGAGGGCACCTTTTGGGATGAGCACTGGGTGTTGTATGGAAACCAATTTGTCAATAAATATCATATATAAAAAAAATAAATAAAATAAAATAAAATAAATAAATAAAATGAAAAAAAAATTATTTTTTTAAAGTAAACTCTACACCCAAAGTGGGCCTCAAACTTACAACCCTGATATCAAGAGTTTCATGATCCACCAACTGAGCCAGGCACCCCTAATTTTATTCTTTAGATTGTCTATTTATTTTCTCCCATTTTTTCCCTTTGTGGGTCTTAGTCCCCACCCATCCCCTCATCTTGAAATGCTAATTTAATTTGAAATTGTGACTTATCTATGGAAGAAAGAGTTCCCTGTAAACTTTAGGAAGTTGAGAGAAATTTATATCTCATTTTGGTTTGTGCTTCAATGCAAGCACTTGTTTCTTAACAAAAAGATTGGACTTTTACCTGTGGCCACTACTGGCAGTTACTATTGAAACTCTGAAGAAAAATAATGAAAAATTTGACATTTATTTCCCCAACTGCCACTGGATTTGTAATGACATGTTGACATTTAATGGTTTTAACATTTATTACAGATGATCTAGCAATTTGTAGGCTAATCATTAGCATCTAGCTTTTTTATTCAAAACTGGTGAAAACTAATTAAAGTGCCATGCCTAAGAATTTGCAGAACTATAAAAGCCTTATCTACTAAAATGTTTCAAGAAGGTGAACTTTTAAATTTAAAAATCCAAGTTTTGTTTAGAGGATCAAGAATTAAATAGCAATAAGTAACACCACCTGTAATTGCAGGAAGCTTATTATTTCTGAAGACCAATGAATACATGTTGTATAAGAAAAGGAACATCAAACCTGTATTGGTCAATATGTGACCTTGGGCGAATCATTTAAGCCTGCTGATTTCTTCATCTACAAAACAGAGACCTAAGACTTTGTTACATCTTTCAAAATGCCATGAACATTAATGAAATAATACTTGCAAGACATAAAATTAATGGGAGTATTTTTTTATGACTCTCACTAAATTCTGTTTTGTAACTCAGTCCCTCAATTGTTGGATCGCTTTAATTGTAGGACAGACCGTTCTGCCTTACTTTACGCTAAAATCTGTCTTCTGCTGATTTCTACCCATTTATTGCAGTTTTATTCTCTGAAACCATGCCAACTTTAATTCCTCTACTACATGTTAGCACTTTAAATGTTTGAAATAAGCTCCTTGGTTCCCCTCTAAGATTTAAAAAAATCCATACTAAGCACTATTCAGTCTAAAATAAAATTTGCTTTTTAATTTAGGAAAAACTTAAAGAACTTGAAGGAATTGTCATTTTCTCATGTGAAGTCAAATAACCAAAATTACTCAGTAAAAACTCAGCTACAATGCTTTACAATGAAAGGACATTTTTACACAGATATTTGGTCATTATTCTATGGTTGTTTATAATACGGTGGAGACAAGTGATGGGGCCGACAGAAAGAGAAAGCATTCTGATTGCTGAGCACCTGCTGCATTTGTAACATGAATATGGCTCTCAGAGAATGCCTTGTTCTGGCAGAGAGAAGACTCTGTGGGGTGGACTGTAGTGGTGGAATTGGAGGAGGATCTGCTTTACATTTGGAGGTGGATAGTGGGTTGGATGACAAGGTAGAGAAATTTCTTTCCCAGTGCTATGGCCATAGTAAATGCTCAGTATATTTCTTGGATCTTTTAGTGTGATGATGTTTTGTTTTAGTCTTTTAGCTGGGTTGATGAAAGTACTATAGGAAATCTATAGGACTATTTTGCTGCCGGTCATATTTAATCTTTCTTCATTCAATTCAATTAATTTTATCAGTTCATGTTTTAGAAGTGTATATTATGGATCAGACATTGTGCTGGGCATTGGAGATTTTTTAATGTTTATTTATTAATTTATTTTTGAGAGAGGGGAAGAAGGGCAGATAGAGAGGAAGGTAGAGAGAATCCCAAGCAGGCTCTGCACGGTCGGCACAGAGGCTGACATGGGGCTCACACCCACGAACTGTGGGATCATGAGCTGAGCCAAAACCAAGGGATGGTTGCTTAACTGACTGAGACACCCAGGCAACCCTGGACACTGGAGATATTAAAGTGAATTAGGTAAAGTCCTTTTACTAAGACAGCTTGTTTTATAGACAAGTGACAGATAGGAAGACAAGGGAGTGCCATGGAGAGGTCCAGGCCTTCCCATGGAGGTGGATCACAAGGTACAGAGGGGGCCTCTCAAGGCTTCTCAGAGTAATACTGAGGTTGAGTCTTGAAGACTGGGTGAAGAAAGAGAAGGGCATATAGAGATGGATATATG
Organism: Felis catus; assembly: GCF_018350175.1. Lineage (NCBI taxonomy): Eukaryota > Metazoa > Chordata > Mammalia > Carnivora > Felidae > Felis > Felis catus. Next base: position 112,868,816 of record NC_058370.1, on the reverse strand, counting down.
CAAAGGCCCTGAGAATACAATCCACATAGCCTATCTAGGCAATTGCTAATGGTTGAAAATGGCTTGAATTAGGGAGCTAGGGAGGAGCAGTGGTGGGAGATGAATCTGGAAAAGGAGCCAAGGGCCATATTACACTAGCTACCTGCCAAGTTCTTCTTTAAAAAGAATTGAGTACTCTTCTTACTTTCCATTGTCTCTGGCTTAGACTAATGTTCTCATCTATTCCCACCAGACTTGTTCCATACCCACCTCCCACCCTTGCCCCAACTTTGTTTTCCTGCAGACACTACTTCTAAGCTCTTCTCCCTATTTGCCCCATCCCTGTCCTTCTCCCCTAACAGTAGGCCTTTTGTTTAGTCTTTGACTTCTGGTTATAGGCTCAGGGAGCCCAGGCTATTTAACTATAGTCCCACATGTCAGGGGTTTATGGAACTCTTAATTAGCAGTTATGTAAATAGGTATAAGTTAAAAATTTTAAACCTTTAAAAAGTTTTTTATTTCTTTATCTAAGCCACTAGCTAAAAGTTTAACAGTATCAGTTCACTTTCATTGCAAAGGTCAGAAACAATTCAAACTAGCTTTGAAAATGAATATATTAGTTCATATCACTGAAGGGTTCAAGTGTAGATCAGCATCACTCATTCCTAGATCTAAGGTTCACCAAATGGCAGCAAGACTTTGGCTGTGACTCTCCTATTTTGGCTCTTCTTTATTCTGTGCTGGCAGCATTCTCAGGCAGGCCCTCTCCATTTGGTGGCCTCCGGTGGCTCTAGAGTGATGGTATCCTTAGAGTTAGCATTATCCAGGTAAAGAGTGCTTCGCCTCCCCAACAGTTCCATCCATTCTGGATTTGAGCTTCATTGGCTGGGCCTGTGTCTTGTGCCATTTCTGAAGAAGTTACTATAGCCAGAGGGATGGAACACGGCTAAGTGACAAGGCCATTTCACACGCCTATATCAGGAGCTGGCGGTTTTGAGATAGCTTAAGCCCAAACCACATGCTCAAAATATGTAAGGGGTGGTTTCCTATGATGACTAGAATGCCATTACAGGAGAAATGGGTGCTGGGCAGCAAAAAAAATGTATCTAACATAAAGATTTTACAGTTTAATATTCATTTATTCATTTTACAAAATTTACTGAGTGTCTGTGATTTAAAGATACACTGATGTATAAATATGGTCACTGTCCTCAGAATGGTCATAACCTTCAAGTGGAAAAAGATATGTAAGGTACCATATTAATTAACAAGCAACAATTATCTTTGGATCAACTTCAGTCTTATCTTCAGTGTTATCATGAGGGTCTCTGTCAAGCCTTTGCTGAAATTGTTATGTATTGAAGATACTAGAAATGTCAAGTCTGAAATGAAAATATAAGTTAGATTTTTACTGCCTTAAAAACATTCAGAAAAATGTTTTGAATACTGTACCAGAGGCTATGAATGAAGACTTTGATATATTCACTTTAGGAGAGCCAATGGGTGAACACCAGCTGTTTCCCCATTACTTGGGTGTGATATTGGAAAATCTGGAACTTCAGAACTTTTTGAAAGGATGAAAGAATATGAGTTTGGCAATCTTGGCTGTAGAAATTGTCTATAAAGAAGATGATTGAGAGTGATCATAATCTTAAAGAGGAGAAATGATCCTAAGTGACAATCACACAAACAAGATACAAAATAAGCAAGAATAAAAGTATTCTAGGAGAGAACACTCTTAGAAAATTCAGCGTTGAGTTGAAATTCTTATTGGAATGCCAAGAGGCTCACATGAAATATACTACACACTTGAAGATATAAAATGTATCTTTATAACTAATGGCCCCAAAGAACATGGTATTTTACATTTACCTAGGCTCATTTATCCCCAGATCCAATCAGACTTTCTAGATAAGTGCCAAATGTTAAGTGGCTTATTCAAGGTCACGCATCTTATCTTCCTGTTCTCATAGTTCAAATAAAATTCTAAACTTATATTAGTATGTGTAACAGCTTAAATTTAAGCTTTTTTTGTTGGTTTTAAGGATCTGCTATGTAAAGATTAAGAAGAAAAATGCATAAATGTAACACTGTGAAAGAGCATAGGTGTTCTGGTCACAAATCTCAATATAGGAAGCATAACCTGCTTCTAACTTAGATTGTTTGTAAGACATACAAGTACTTCTTTCTCTTTCTCTTTTATTATTAAGTAGATAGAAGAGTATTTAAAAATATGTGCATAGTATAACAAATATAATGAAAACAGCGTATCTACCACCTAATCTGACAAATGGAAAATTATTAGTAATCTTAAAGGCAATATGTACAGTATTGTATTTATTATATAAATATACCATAACTTACTTATCCATTATACTGTTGATGGGTATTCATGTTTCTAGTTTTTGTTGTTTTGAACAGTGATATACTATTCTTGTCCATGTTTCTTAGACTTAGTGGAATTGGAGGGTCATCAATATGTACCTCAGCAGATAAATGCCAACTTATTTTCTGGAGTGACATTAACAACCAATAGCAGTGTGTTAGAGTTCTCATTGCTCCACACCCTTGCAGCTCTTGGTTATATAGACATAAATTTTTATCCGTCTGTAAGTATTTTATTATGTTTTATTTTGTATTCTTTAATCACTAATCAAGTTGAGTGTCTTGGTAACGTATTAGGCTCTTTGGAGAAATGTCTATCCAAGTCTTCAAACCATCTTCTACTGAAGTTTTTGTCTTTAGTATTTCTTTAAATTATTGAATTAACCTTCATTTTTTCATGACTTGGCCTGTTCACTTCTAACAGAGTCTTTTGACAAACAGAAGATCATAACTGTAATATACTTAAATGTACCCCTCTTTTCATTTAGAGTTTGAACTTTTGGCCTTGTGTAAGAAATCCTTCCCCACCCCAAAGGTCAAATAGGCGTTCTTCTGTTACTTTTATAAAAGCTTGTAGTTTGGGGTTTTTCCCCCTATTCATAAGTATTTAATTCCCTGGAATTGACTTTTCATAAGGTAAGGGTCCACTTATCCTTCCCCCATGTGGACGCCAGTGATTTCAGAGCCAATTAATGAAAAGGCATCCTTTCCACACTTCCTGCTAATGTCATATTTGTCACACATCTGTATTACATATATTTGAGGGTCTTTTGGGGGGCTATGTATGCTGTACCTTTGGTTTATTTTTCTAGTCTGACCACTAGCATCGTGTATTAACTGCTATAGATTCAAAGAATAATTAGCTGCTGTGGCATTCCTCACTTTATTTTCTTCTGCAGCGTATATCTACTTGGGGTCATTTGAGAGTAGGTTACAGATATAATGGCCTTTTATACCTAAAGACTTCAGTGTATATAATTATCACGGTCATGAAATTTTATATTGATCTACTACTATTATTTACTCTACAGATACATTCAGATTTTAACAATTATCCCAATAATGCCTTTTATAGCAACACTTTCCTTGATTTCATATCCAATCTGGGTCACATATCACAGTTAGTTGTTATGTCCCTTTAGTTTCCTTTAATCTTTAACATTTCATCAGTTGTCCTGTGTCTTTAACTATAAAGACATTTTTGAAGAGTACCCAGGTCACTTGTTTTGTGGAATGTCCCTCAATTTGAGTCCAGTCACATTTTGAATAGGAATGCCATATAAGTTACACTCCTCCTTTTTCAGTGCCTGATATCAGAATGTCAATTTTTCTCATTATTGACAGTATTAATTTCGGTCACCTGGGGTGTCAGCCAGGTTTTTCCACTGTAAAGTTTTCATTTTTCCCTCTGCAATGAATAAGCAATCAGCAGAGAGAAACTTTTAAATTATGTGAATGTTCTGTGCTTTATCAAACTTTTATGCAGTGGTTCTACTATTCATTGGTGATTCCACTGAATCAATTATTTTTACTATGTTTTCTAATCAATGGTATTTTAATCATACCATTCCTCCTGCTTTTTTAAACTTAAATTTAAGTTAATTAACAAATAGTGTAGTATTGGTTCAGGAGTAGAATTTAATGATTCATCACTTACATATAACACCCAGTGTTCATCCAGCAGGTGTCCTCCTTAATGCCCATCACCCATTTAGCCCATTCCCCCACCCACCTCCCCTCAAGGAACCGTCAGTTTGTTCTCTACATTTAAGAGTCTCTTAGAGTTTGCCTCCCTCTCTGTTTTTTATCTTATTTTTTTTCCTCCCCTTCCCCTATTTTCATTTGTTTCTTAAATTCCTCCTCCTATATTAAAAAAAAGTTTATTTATTATCTTACAGAGAGTGTGTGTGTGTGTGCATGCAAGTGGGGGAGGGGCATATAAAGAGAGGAGAGAGAGAGAATCCAAAGTAGGCTCTGAGCTGATAGCGTGGAGCTTGACACAAGGCTTGATCTTGAACCTTGAGATCATGACCAGACTTGATATCAAGAGTTGGTTGCTCAACTGACCGAGCCACCCAGGCATCCATCAATCATCCTACATTTATTTATCATTAACATTTTTAGAAATAGATACAAGTTCTGTTTTTTCAAATCTTCTTGGTCATTTAAAAATAATTTTTGCTTTTTACTTTTATTTTTATCTCTTATATTTCTCTCTATATGATAAAGTTAGCTATGCTTTTTATGTGTTTGATAATTCCAACATCTGATCTGTTTGGGTCTGATTTTTCTATGTGCTGTTTCTTTGCATGTGTTGTTTCTATGTGCTGTTTCTTTGACTATGAACTCAATTTTCTTGGTACTTTATATCAGTGTGTTCTTTGCATTTTTCTAGGCACTTTTTGGAACAGCCAGTACCCTAACTTACAACTGCCAACTTCCAGGCACTTTACATTAAATTTTCTGCTGAAGTTTTTCAGACCATTCAGGTAGTATGAATTTGGGCTGTGGAACTCATGAAGGCTGACTTATAGTTAAGAACTTTTAAAAAAAAATTTTTTTTTCAACGTTTATTTATTTTTGGGACAGAGAGAGACAGAGCATGAACGGGGGAGGGGCAGAGAGAGAGGGAGACACAGAATCGGAAGCAGGCTCCAGGCTCTGAGCCATCAGCCCAGAGCCTGACGCGGGGCTCGAACTCACGGACGGCGAGATCGTGACCTGGCTGAAGTCGGACGCTTAACCGACTGCACCACCCAGGCGCCCCTAGTTAAGAACTTTTAAAGAAGAATTTTCCTCCTGACATGCAGCATTGAAATTCAACAGGCAATGATTTCTTGCTATCTTTGGGATGAAGAAGATGTGGGTCTATGCCAAGTTTATTCTTTCTCTGTGATTGTAGCTGCTGGATAGCCAGCTTTATGGATGGAGTCTTCTATGAGATTCCCTGACTTGGGATGGCCCTGACTTTATCTTCTGTACCCAGTGCCCCAGGGAGCCATGCAAATGAAACTCAAATCCACCAGTTTTGACATGCTCCTGGGAAAAATCTGGCTTTAGCAATTTAGTCATCTCTCTGAATTCTTATTTCCACTTAATGTTTGGCCTCTGAATATTTCTTACCATTTCTGTTATCCATTTCAAACATTTTCCAAGAACCTTTAATAATTTATCCTGTCTTTTTAGTTGTTTTTAGAGACAGTGGTGTTAACTATCATACTACTGGCAATGGAGTCCCTCACGCTCTCTTTATCTTCATATTGAGACCCATTTTATCTTTTACAAAGTAACACTAACATGAACATATTGGAATATGTTAGTGCAGTAGACTTCAGTGTGCCTGTTCTTCTCATAGAATAATGCATAAAAATCCAGTAGAGGCTTAATGAGGTTATTTCATGCAATTGTAGTCAAAAATCCACTTTCATAGGTGATTTATTTGATCACAGATGATGTTTCAACTTTTTGGCTGTGTTGATGAAATAGTAAGTAAAATGTTTTGGCGAGGAATTAAATTAGGTCTTATGGTCCAAACAAATTTCAAGAATTTTTTTTACATTTTATTCTGAATATTTGTTGGAAGTGACTCATATAGTGAGCAGGCATTTAGTAAATTTTAATTAGGCAAGCAATGAATAAATGAACAAATAAATAAGTATCGTTCAATAGCTCAATCCCAGTTAAATGTGCACAGAATAGTCTTCAATTGGCCATCAATGAATGAGTCAGGTTTATACCTGAGCTCATCGATCTTTAGTAGTTTCCACAAACCTGACAATGGGGGAGGGTTGGAGAAAGAGGCTTTCAGTGAAACACTGTAAATACTTGCCTCACTTGAGCCACTAAATTGAATTTCTAGCATAAATCCTATCCTAGCATCAACAGTGCAGTATTATTTGGAAAGGTACAATTGATGTAAATATAAGTGCTGGCTATTTATCAAGCCATACCATTCTTTTCCTACCAAGAGATAAACAGATTGTAGCATTTGCTGTCGTTGAAATACATTGAATTTTCAAGGACTGCTTCCTAAAGTCTGGGTATTTTTTTTTTTTTAGAAACATGTTTGCCTGAAATTCTGGCTGCTATTGCTCTGAAAGGGGGGGGGTACTGTGAGAGTAGTCAGAACTGTAACAGAATTATAAGGACCTTAAAATCTCAGAAGGGAGTCTCATCATGCCCGGGAGAACAGCCCAAAGCAAGACAGAAAGTTTCCTGAGCAGGATAGAGAGCCTCAGTGTCTGTGGTCAGAAAATAGGCTTCTTAGTAACTGGCCACTAGGTAGATATAATCATAGGAACAGAGCAGGACTGGGTCCTTGTCATACAGGCAAGGCTTATGGATGTCTGAAGGTAGCATTTGAATATTAATTGAGAGACACATTAGGCTATAGATCATTTTCATCTAAGCTACTTCCTAAAAGTTATTCCTTACACCCCATCTCCCACTGCTCTTTGAAAAAATTTTAAATGTTTTATCATTTATTTTTGAGAGAGAGAGACAGAGTGCAAGTGAGAGAGAGGCAGAGAGAGAGGGAGACACAGAATCCAAAGCAGGCTTCAGGCTCCAAGCTGTCAGCACAGAGCCTGACGCGGGGCTTGAACTCATGGACCACGAGATCGTGACCTGAGCCAAAGTCAGATGCTTAACCTCCTGAGCCACCCAGGTGCCCCATCCCTCTGCTCTTTGAACAGGCTAGGGCAATTTTTAATTCTTCATGTTCTGAGTTTTTTGTATGTCTTTAATGATAATAAAAGCCTTACTAATTCATTTAAATGTATTTGCACAGTAGCCTTTTCTAAGGAATCCTCCCATGCGATATGCTAGAGAGGTACCCAGGTCCTACAAGACCAGTGGTCTTGCATTCTAGAAACCAAGTTTTAAAGGTTATGAAAATATTGGGGCGCCTGGGTGGCGCAGTTGGTTAAGCGTCCGACTTCAGCCAGGTCACGATCTCGCCGTCCGTGAGTTCGAGCCCCGCGTCAGGCTCTGGGCTGATGGCTCAGAGCCTGGAGCCTGTTTCCGATTCTGTGTCTCCCTCTCTCTCTGCCCCTCCCCTGTTCATGCTCTGTCTCTCTCTGTCCCAAAAATAAATAAAAACGCTGAAAAAAAAATTTAAAGGTTATGAAAATATTGACTACTAAATATTCATTTTCTCAGTTATAAATAAAAATATTATTACTACCTTCTTCTCATATATTAGATAGAGTCAATTGGCTAAGTGGAGAGGGATCTATTTGTAGGTTGCCTAATTTATCTCACCTAAGTCATTCAACTAGACAGCTTATACTGAGTTTGGTTACATAATTCATGAAGGCTATATGACTCCAAAGCTATTTAATTTATTTTTTTATTTTTGCCAGTGACTGAGCATTGGAGGAGTAAAAAGTACAAATTTAAAATACCTATTTATGTTCAAATATTTTTGGTTCAATAACCAAATCTGTAATCTGCCTGTTCAGTACAGAAAACTATCAGATGTTGCTTTTTGATATCTGGCTGCTAAACACAGTGGTGATATGTTCTGATGGCTGAAATAGACATAGTATTGTAAAGATCTTCATGTTTTGTCATCGTCTTGGTTCCCACCACTATCTACGAATCTGGAAAATAAACAATTGTAGGTAACTTATCCAATTTAGAGAAGAGTTCTGACTATGAGAACATTTAAATCACTTGAAAAGGCACTCCTGTAGATAGATTCAAGAGAAATTTAACCTTATTTTGGATTTCCTAAGACATTATTGAATTGTTCTCATTGTTGATTGAAAAACATGTAGGTAGCAGCAGTATTCAAGTGGCCACATTGCATCCATTCCACTTATTCTATTTTATTTTCTTGGTATGAACAGATATTTGGTATAGAGCAAGACCATCCCCAGCATTTAGAGTGTCTAATTTAATTTGGTTTGATTGCTTAACTATGATCTGTAACCACAAATTTTATGTATTTTCTGGGAAGGTACAGGTATAAGTCCAAAATTTGGAAAATAGACAATACACATATTTGCCAGAACTGCTAGTCTAGAAAATTTTAGATTAAATCTTGAGACAGAGGAAAAATCCTAAGATGAGCTCATACAAATGGAGGACAGCATACATGGTGTGAGGAAGACAGTAGCATCAAGGATTAACTCAATAGTTCTCAGGGGTGTGGAGCAAACTTAAGATACTGGGCTTAGGTGGGTTGTGCGTGAGAAGCTAAGTGAAAGAAAATTTTAACAACAGAAACAGACTAGCGTGATTTTACAATATTTCCAATGTTATAATTTGTGAAGGTTAGCTTTTCTGAAGAAGGTGTTGAGTAGTGATAATAATAACTATAATATTAACAGTTATAGCTAACTTTTATTCAGAACTTACTAAGTTCTACTCATTGCTACTATTTTTTTTTTAAATGTCTTGCAATATGGGAATGTAAGCTGGTGCAGCCACTCTGGAAAACAGTATGGAGGTTCCTCAAAAAATTAAAAATAGAACTACCCTATGACCCAGCAATTGCACTACTAGGTATTTATCCAAGGGATACAGGTATGCTGTTTTGAAGGGACACACGCACCCCAATGTTTACAGCAGCACTATCAACAGTAGCCAAAGTATGGAAAGAGCCCAAATGTCCATCGATGGATGAATGGATAAAGAAGATGTGGTTTATATATACAATGGAGTATTACTCGGCAATCAAAAAGAATGAAATCTTGCCATTTGCAACTACGTGGATGGAACTGGAGGGTATTATGCTAAGTGAAATTAGTAAGAGAAAGACAAACATCATATGACTTTACTCATATGAGGACTTTAAGAGACAAAACAGATGAACATAAGGGAAGGGAAACAAAAAAATATATAAAAACAGGGAGGGGGACAAAACAGGAGAGACTCATAAATATGGAAAACAAACAGAGGTTTACTGGAGGGTTTGTGGGAGGTGGGATGGGCTAAATGGGTTAGGGGCACTAAGGAATCTACTCCTGAAATCATTGTTGCACTATATGCTAACTAATTTGGATGTAAACTAAAAAACAATTAAAAAAATAAATAAACTTGAAAAACCACTTTAAAAAAAATAAATAAAATAAATAAAAATATCTTGCAACCCCCCCCACCCCCGTCCGAAGTAGGTACTGTTGCTATCATCTCTATTGTACACATGAAGAAATTAAAGTTTAGAAATAATAGGTAACTTTTGCAGCTAGGAATAAGGAGCCAGGGTTTAAAAACTGGTGCCTTATAAATTATTAAATTATGGAGTCAATGGACTTTGAGGAGCATATTCCAGGACTGGAACAGGAGAAAACTGGGGGTAGTGGTCATTTGCTTAGATGGCACATTGAGAAGGATGCAGTGGAGTATGGAAAATAATTATATGGATGTTATTACTATGAAGCAGGTGGATGGGTAAGCGGGAGCAGGACATCCAAGGCTGTATATGAGCAGTGAACTTGAGGTCACCTGCTCTCTACAGCGGGGCCTCATTTCTTTTGTGTTGGGATGGCCCAGCTTTCAAGTGACACATTCTGGTTACCCCAGACCACTGGTGAGATGCGGTGGGATTACGGTCTAGAAGATGATGCCATCGAATCTTTCCTCCCAGTGGTTCTTACCCCCCACCTCCCCTCACCTGCACTTGTACTTCTCTACCTACTTGCTTTCAGACACACTGTTTCTTTTGTTTGGAGACAGATCATCTCCCTTTGGCACTCTTTTTTTTTTTTTTTTTTAAACTCAGTTGAGATGTGACTTCAGTTGCAGAGCTTTTCCTGACTCCCCATTAAGGGAAGGCTTTCGTGCTCAACCTGAAGTGCCCAAGTCTTCCATCAAAGCAATCTTGTAAGAATACTGTGATTGTTTGCTTGTCTGTTTGACTTCCCAGCAGACTGTATGCTCTAAGGCAAGAAGTGGGGGTTTTAATTTGTGTATGTGTGTGTGTATTTGTGCCTTGCACATGAAATCCCCTAGTAACAAATGTGTTAAAGCTCAATAACTGAATAAGCGAATGAATCGAAAGTAGCGGGCAAGAGAACAGTGAAGTGGTGTGGCAAGGGAGTGAGTGAAGGAGGTGTTCAGGTGAATATTCATATCTAAGAGTGGAGCTCAGTAGAGAGAGATGGGTGAGGATGAAAGGCGAAAGAAGCAGAGGGACATCCTTGTGGGAAGAGTCGGCGGACCACACAGCCTGCATGTGCATTGCTCAGATTATAAAACAGGCCAAACAGCAACATGTACCAGTGATAACACAATTCAACTCTTTGGAGAGCTGCTTAGAATTTTCTTGTGCTAAAAGCAGAACACCTGATTAATATTTTACCATTTTAGCTCTCACAAGGCAGAGGGAGTAACATGGGGAAGCCTCTTCAGGACCTGGTGTTAACACAGAGCTAACAGGCCTGGTGTGGGGAACCAAGGAGCTCTGGGGAAAGGACTTGGCTCTCTTCGCACAAAAGGAGCACATTTATTCTTCTATTAGAATTGTACACACATCTGTAAAAACTGGATCATAAAGAAATGTATAAAGAGAAAGAAGGAGGAATAAGCCCAAACCTCCTTTGATTCCTATTACTGCTTAACATTTGTGGTGTTTTGTTCAGGTCTTTAAAAATATGAATATACATATGTAGTTTTTATACATTTGGGATATATGGTTTGGTAACATTTTTAAAAAGTTGATCCTATTTTGAGGATAGTCCTTATGTATTATTTCAGATTCCTTTATAATAATACTTAATTAGATATATGATTATCTATGGATGTATCACTTTGGGAATACATAATCTCTTATTGTTGGATGCTTAAGTCATTTTCAATTTTTGCAATAATGAGTAATACTGCAAAGATGTATTTAGGCAACACTGAATTAATGTTGTTATGTATACATTTTCTGGATGGATTTCTAGAAATGAAATTATAGGCAGAATAAGACTATTAGTGTTAAGGCTCTTCATACATTCACTTCAGTTTTCTTCTAGAATTACACTCCCACTAGTGGAGTATGGAAGCGGTATTTTCACTTTATCTTGGCTTATGTTCAAATTACATACACATACCACATATGTATGTATACACATACATTATGTATAATATTAGTAAATACACAATACATATCTTGATTTGCATTTTCTTGATTACTAAAGAGTTTCTCTGATTACTAAAGAAATTAAAGATTACACAAACTTCAGTAATTTGTCAGTTAATAAATGATATCTTTAAGGCTTTCATCCACTTTTTTTCTTATTTTTTTTTCTTATAACTCAATGTGGTTCTATATGAATTCCTTAGACTTATTTTCTTTACCCCTTACTTTGCTTCTGCATATAATAGGAAGAAAGAAGAGATGACCCAGCAAATAAGTATCCTCATCCCTTACAGGAGCAGGGATGGAGTGGTAGATATTGTAAATCTTTTATTTCTATCATGTTCAATTTTTCTGGCATTTGCGTAGGAGGCAGAGAAAGAGAAACTAACAAGTGAGAGATATAGAGGACTCAAGAGTATAGGTGGGGAACCAAGAGAGAGCCATGAAGGCTGGCAGAAAGGACCACCCCAAAATATGCCATTTTAGCATAAGGAATATTTTTGAGCTAAAGCCTCTTGAAACATGTGCAAGAAGACCTCTCTGACCTCTCCTTGTATTCCTGAAAGCGGGAGATATAACTCCCTTGTGAAAGATGCTATCCCTATACCAGGAATCAGAGATAGTAGTCAGGGTCAAGAGAATTTTGTACAAACAGATCTTGTCAAAATAGTGCTTATCTTCTTTTAGTCTGTCCGCATACTTTGTTTACTTTTCCCCAATTGCCTCTCTTTGTTCAATTTCATATATAAAGCATTTAGGTTTGGTACTTCTTTGGGTCTCCAGTTCCCTATGAGCCCCTCCACAATGCCATGTGAAACTTACATTAAATAAAATTTTATGCTTCTCTCTTTCTCTTATTAATCTGTCTCGTCACAGAGCCCTAGCTGAGAACCTGAGGAGGGTTAAGGAAAAATTTTTCCTCCCCTACAGCAATGTAGTGGAAAACAAGGCAAGAGAGAGAGTTTCAAGAAGGAGCTGTGGTCAACAGAGATAATGCCCCAGAGTAGTCACATAAGAACAAGACCAAACACACACTAGGATTATCAGTGAGTATCAATTACACACTTACTAGGTATCATTAATTGTTTAGTGCTTTATATACTTTCTCCACTTAATCTTGATAGCAATTCTTTGAAATGGTACTATTATCCCCATTTACAGATTGGGACCTGAGACATATGGAGGCTAAGAATTGTGTCTAAGGTCACACCACTAGCATGAGATTCATATGCAGGTTTTTCTGGCTCTAAATTTCAAATATTTCACCATAACAATTGACTGCAGTGTGAGAAAGAGCAGCGAGGCTACTTTTGAAATGCTGAGTTCTCCACCATGATCTTTTTAAGCAGACATTAGACAGTCATCTACCAGGACGTTTTAGAAGGTTTTCTTCAATCAAATGAGAAGGGATGTATAAGGTTCTCCCGAAAAATTCTAACTGTTGGGTTTGGTGGTCTTTCCAAAGAAGAGGTGAATATTCCTGTTATAAGACAGTAATGTGTTGTCATTTCGGACATCTAATAATATTTTCAATGATATAATGCATGACTCTGGTCATCATATCTGGAGGAATTTTGCATTTTATGTAAATTAAATCCACACATGGATTTCTAAATAAAGGGTGCTGGTTATTAATGTTCAGTTGCTGGTTATTGGACAATATTTGACAGTAATGTGCTGTTGAGTCCAGAGCCACAAAATTCTGAGCGGGAAGAAATGGTTCATACTTACATTCCCAGATATGTTTATTAACTTGATCTCTGCTTTACCACATCTGCAGCAGAACAAGTGTTTCTGCCATTTTTGCATATTTTCCTATCCATGACCTTCATAATTTAGATAATGGTAAGTGATTGGTAGCCACACACTTACTGATATTTGTAGCTGCAAAGACCTCTGCCTTCTTGTAAGTGGCAATTACATTTCTTTAATCAATTTGAAGCACGTTCTGGATTCACTGCTAATCTCCTGACTGTGGGCTCTGTTCAGTACAGGTCAGGAAAGTAATCGTAACAAAAATGTGAAAGACATAATTATGGTACCATCCATCCCAATGCAATCAAAGCAATAGCTAATTTCCATTTGTAAGTTCAGACGATATTATGTGGTCTGTCAAATACATTTCAAAGCTGTAAGCTATACGAGATGAGTCATTCATAATGTATAGAGAGCAAATCCTGGAGAGCATAGACTGTCTGCAGAGATTCCTACAAATCCTGGCATGGAATATGTGCTCAGTAAATGTTATGGACATAGACATATTTGTGATTTGGAGTAACTAATGTCACCTGTGGCTATAAAAATTGTATTTTGATTTGTGATGTGAAATCAACTGAAGATCTTTCTATTGAATTTCATTTAGTCATATATTTGAGTATTGAATCCTAGGGAGGTTTGGTTAAGTAAGCACCAATTTGTGATTTTAGTGGGAATATTACATTTTTGTTCTGGTATTATTACCAGATTATAATGTGAACATATTATAAGATGTTTTAAAAAGTACTTTTTGAAGATAAAACAAAGATTTAAACCTGAAAGAAATTAAAAGTTCTAGAGGTTGTCTCCATTTCTTGGGAGGCCAACCAAGTGGATTGGGCTGGAGATTGTAGATGTTTTTAGTGGCATCTTGGGGACTTCCTAGAAGGAAGTTAGGGAGAAGCGGCAGGGTGAAGGTTAGGGACCAGAGGAGGAGCAGGGTGCTGGGAAAAAGTGAATGTATCCTGTTTTCGTCCTCCACCCCCCCCCATTCTCTCCCTCTTGCCTTCCTTCCCCTGTCTCCCTGCCTCCCACCCTCCCTTCCTCTCTCCTTCCCTCTCTCCATCTCTGTTTCTGTCTTTGTAGAGGGTGGGGGACTCCAGCCCCATGAAAATGGATACCTCACACCTAGAGATAAGTAAATCTCAGGTGAGTTTGGACCCCTTGTCCCCACCCCCCACATTTGATTTGGAGGAGAAAGAGTGGGAGGAACACCTAGATATTTTGTGGTTCCAGAGCTAGGAGAAACACAAGGTCTCACTGGTCAGTGCAGTTCAGTTACTGTGCAGATGAATCGGGAAGGGCTGAGAGCCCTGCAACCTGAGTCTTGCTCCTGAGCCAGGGGTCCTGCTTGCCTCTCAGCTGGAGAAGGTGAGCTGATTTCTTCAGGCAAAGGTGCCACTTGCTTGCCCAGTTCTGGTCCATGTGGGCTGTTTCCACCCAGCGAACAAGTCCTTTACTGCTGCATAAGGCACTGCATGGACAGATGACACTGGGCACAGGGGCACGTGGGGGCATCTCCTGAAGTTCCATCAGGTGCCCGGAGTCCCCAGGACTGGGATGTTTTCTTTAAGGCAACTTTAAGCTCAGGGGTGAAATAGGTGCCCCATTTGGTCCCCACCACTCTTCCCTCAAGAAACCCATCGCACTTCCAACTTCAGCCCTCCACCTTAAACCCTTGTGACTTTCAGGGTTTTCACCTGAACTAGGTTACCTCTTCCACCAGTTCTGTGTGCCCACAGTCCAGCTCTTCCACAAGTTGGCAGAGGTAATGATATATGAATATTTTATTATAAAATACTTCCAACATTCAATGTGTTGTAGAGAAACACATTACCAGATCCCATCCACCCATCAGGTCAGGTCTATTTATTTTGCCATATTTCCTTTAGATTCCCGCCCCTACCCCACCCCACCGCCCACCTGCCAAATTGAAGCATACAGATAAAGTGCCAGGAGAGTCTCTCACTGATTCTGTTCTCCTGGTTTTTGTCTCAGAAGTAACTATGACCTTGAATTAATGATTATCACCCCTGTGCATGCTGTTAATCAGTTATTATTACTATACCTAAGTAATACAGAACACTGTTGTTCATGTTTCAAAATTTATACAAATGCTCTCATAGATATCATTTTACAAGGTTCTTTTCTAGCTCAGCATTGAGATATTTACCCATTCAATACTTGTAGCTCTAGTTCGTTCCTTTTAAGTGCTGTTAATATAGTATCCCATTATATGAATCATTAGAATGGTTGTAATATTTATTCAAAAGAGGATCAACTTTCACTTGTTTTGTACCTTTTTTTTTTAATTTTTTTTTATTTTATTTATTTTTGGGACAGAGAGAGACAGAGCATGAACGGGGGAGGGGCAGAGAGAGAGGGAGACACAGAATCAGAAACAGGCTCCAGGCTCCGAGCCATCAGCCCAGAGCCTGACGCGGGGCTCGAACTCACGGACCGCGAGATCGTGACCTGGCTGAAGTCAGATGCTCAACCGACTGCGCCACCCAGGCGCCCCTGTTTTGTACCTTTTTAATCGTACAATGCTCCCAGGTTACTTGCATGGAAGTATGCAGGTAACTTGCATGGAAGCTATATATAATTATTGACACATGTGTGAGTGTATTTGTTCAAGGAAATTTTTTTTTTAAATTTATTTAATTTTGAGAGAGACGGAGGCAGTGCGAGGTGGGGAGGGACAGAGAGCGAGACAGCGAGAGAGCGAGAGGGAGAGAAAGAGAATCCCAAGCAGGTTCAGCACTGTCAGCATGGAGCCTGATTCCACGGGCCCCAACTAACGAACCGTGAGATCATGACCTGAGCTGAAACCAAGAGTCTGACACTGACTGAGCCATCCAGCCCCATGTTCAAGGAATATTTTTAAAGTGCCTTCTAGCTTGTCAGTCCCCATGTTTAGTGCTGAAACACAGAAATAGATATAACATGACTGTGGTGTGAAGTGGAAGGCAGATAAATAAACAAGCAAATGATTCTGCAATCAGAGCTGCGCGATATTCAAGCATTTACAGCGTCCTCAGGGACCACAGGAGGTTGTGGGTGAAAGTCAGTGTGGGAGAGACAAGTTAGGGAAGCCTTCACAGGGGAAGGGACTTTTGAGTTGCTTTTGAAAGAATGGATTTCCCAGGAGCTAAATGGGGGAAGGATTACCCTTATAAAGGGATTAGCACCGGTAAAGAAAGACAAGGATTTTGAAAAGGAATAGTTAGATCAGTAAATTGCAAGTAGATTAGTCAGCCAAATAACTGCTGGTGGGGTGCCCAGTGGGGGGTTGCCTGGCTATTACAATTTCCCTTCCCTCAGATGAATGGATGAATGGTGCCCACCACGTACAGCACTTGTAGCATCTTTTAATAAACACTGAGAAGTTCGGGTGTTTGTGTTTATCCCACTCATCAACATGGTTTTCTAAAACTCTCCTGTGTTCCCTTCTTCAGGGATTAAAAGCATGGTCATTGTGGCCCAACAGACCTGCATTTAAAATGCAGCTCTGCCACATGTGATCTTAAGTCCTCTGAACCTCAGTTTCTTCATCTGTGAATTGGAATAATGGCAGGTTCCCTGCTTTGCAGTAGTTCAGAAAGATGAGCTAATGAAGTCGTTGACTCTCCAGGCATTTTCTTTTTCTTGGCTGGCAGGACTGCGCTCTGTAGGGTTCTGACAAAACTGCGGAGTCCCAGAATTCCTAAACTCATTTCAATCAGGGAGCAGGGTGGGCTACCTGTTACAGTAGTTTCATAAATTTCAGTGCAGAATATTTATAGGGATCCCATGGAAACAGCCTTTCTTCTCAAAGAAGGCTTTTGAAAAGCTAGATTAAGCAAAGTGAAACAACTTTCTTGCCCTCAGGATTTCCTAAAGACATTATAAGTTAATGAGTATTTTGAACCTCAAAGAATGATATCGTGGGATAGGGCATTTCCCAAACTTACTTGACAAAGGAGTCCCCTTTCAGGGTACCTCTGTTACTATCTTCCTGAACCACAGTGCTTCACAGAACAAAGCTTGGGAGTTGATTTAGTTCTTAACTGAGACTTTGAACATGCAGTGTCAGGACACAAAACAGATTCACAGTTTCATACTTGAATCTTATGGTTCAATATTTTTCCTCTGGAAGTGATACAGAGAATGCATTATAGAAATCATGTTTATCCTGTGAGATGTTAATTTCCAAGTGATTGTGATGCGTCAGAAAAATACCTCTGGTCTTCCTTATTATCTGTTATGACACTATTATCCCATCCTGAAATTCCTCTAAATATTTCTAGAATCTATTGCATTTTTGTTATGAGTCATATCTTTTTTTAGTTTGAATATAGTTGACACAATGTTATGTTAATTTCAGGTGCATAACTTAGTGATTAGGCAAGTTTATATATACATCATGCTATATGCTCACCCCAAGCGTAACTATCATCTGTTCTAATACATCACTAATACAATGTCATTGATTATATTCCTTATACTTTGCCTTTTATTTCTGTGACTTATTCATTCCATAACTAGAAACCTGTATCTTCCACTCCCCTTCACCCATTTTGCCCAACCCTCCATCCTCGTCCCCTCTGGCAGCCATCAGTTTGTTTATTCATTTGGTTTTGTTTGTTTGTTTGTTTGTTTTTTTAGATTCAACTTATGAGTGAAATCATAGTACTTATCTTTCTCAGTCAGACTTATTTCACTGAGCATAATACCCTCAAGGTCCATCCATGTTGTTTTAAATGGCATGACCTTATCCTTTCTTGTAGCTGCATAATATTCCATGCCTGTGTTTGTGTGTGTATGTGTGTACCATATCTTTTTTATCCATTTGTCTATTGATAGACACTTAGATTGCTTTTATACTTAGCTATTACAAATAATGCTGCAGTAAACATAGGAGTACATATATCTTTACAAATTAGTGTTTTCTTTTTTGGGGGTAAATACCCAATAATGGGATTATTGGATCATATGGTATTTTTATTTTTAATTTTTTGAGGAACCTCCATACTGTTTTTAACAGTGGCTGTATGAATTTATATTCCAGCCCCAGTGTATGAAGGTTCCTTTTTCTCCATAGCCTCATCAATACTTGTTATTTCTTGTGTTTTTGATTTTAGCCATTCTAACAGATGTAAGCTGATATCTCATTGTGATTTTGATTTGCATTTCCCTGATGAGTGATGTTGAGCATCTTTTCATATATTTGTTGGATATGTATATCTTGAAAAAATGTCTATTTAGTTCTTCTGCTTATTGCTTAATTCAATTGTTGTTTGTTTTTGGAGTTGAGTTGTTTAAATTCTTAATGTATTTTTGATATTAACCCCTTATCAGTTATATCATTTGCAAATATCTTCTCCCATTCAGTAGGTTGTCTTTTTCTTTTGTTGATGGTTTTCTTTGTTGTGCAGAAACTTTTATTTTGATGAAGTCCCAGTAGTTTATTTTTGCTTTTGTTTCCCTTGTTTTAGGAGACATATTTAGAAAAACGTTACAGCCGATATCAGAGAAATTATTGCTTATGTTCTCTTCTAACATTTTTTATAGTTTCAGGTCTCACATTTAGGTATTTAATCTGTTGTGAGTTTATTTTTGTATATGGTTTTAATAGATGTCCAGTTTCATTTTTTTATATAAAGATTTCATTTTTAAGTAATCTCTACACCCAACATGGGGTTCAAACTTAGAACCCTGAGGTTAAGAGTTGCATGCTCTACTAGCTGACCCAGCCATGCACCCCCAGTTTCATTTTTTTTGCATTCTTTTCCCAGCACCATTTATTGAAGAGACTGTATTTTCCCCATTGTATATTGTTGCCTCCTTTGTTGTAGATTAATTGACCATATAAATGTGGGTTTGTTTCTGGATTCTGTGTTCTGTTCCATTGACCTATATGTCTATTTTTGTGCTAGTACCATACTGTTTTGATTACTACAGCTTTGTAGTATATCTTGAAATCTGGGATGGTGGTACCTCCAGTTTGTTCTTTTTTTTAGATTGCTTTGGTTATTTTCTGTCTGTATACAAATTTTAGCATTATTTGTTCTAATGGATTGTGAAAAGTGATGTATTTTGAGAGGGATTGCATTGAATATAGATTGCTTCAGATAATATGAACATTTTATCAGTATTGATTCTTCTAATTCATGAGCATGGAATATCTTTACATTTGTTTTTTTCATCATCAATTTTTTTCAACAGTGTTTTATAGTTTTTGTAGTATAGGTCTATCACCTCTTTGGTTAAGTGTATTCCTAGGTATTTTATTCTTTTTGGGACAACAGTACATGGCATTGTTTTCTTAATTTCTCTTTCTGCTACTTTGTTATTGATTTATGGAAATGCAAGTGATTTCTGTGGATTAATTTTGTATTCTGCAACTTTTCTGAATTCAGTTATTACTTCTAGTAGTTCTTTGGTGGTGTCTTAAAGATTTGATATGTATAGTATAATGACATCTGCAAATAGTGACATTATAACTTTTTCTTTACCATTATGGATGCCTCATATCTTTTTCTTATCTGATTGATAGGGGTAGGATTTCTAGTACTATGTTGAATAACAGTAGCAAGAGTGGATATCCTTGCCTTATTCCTGATCTTAGAGGAAAAGCTTTCAGTTTTTTTTTTTTACCATGAGTATAATGTTGGCGGTGGGTTTTTCATATATGGCCTTTATCATGTTGAGATATGTTCCTTCTAACTGCCCTTTGTTGAGAGTTTTTATTATGAATAGATGTTGAATTTTGTCAACAAAATACTAGCAACTGCATACAGTAATACATTAAGCAGATCATTCACTATGATCAAGTGAGATTATGAATCATATCTTAGAGGTAATATGATTGAAAAAGGCTATCTGTTTTATAAATACAGTATTCCCTTTAAAAATTGTTTTATTTCTTAATTTTTAAAAATTCCAGTGCAGTTAATATACAGTGTTATGTTACTTTCAGTTGTACAATATAGTGATTTAGCAGTTCCATACATTACTCAGTGCTCAGCAAGACAAGTGTATTCTTAGTCTCCTTTACCTTTTTCACCCATCACCCCACCATCTGTTTGTTTTCTACAGTTAAGAGTCCATTTTTTGGTTTGTCTCCTTTTTTTTTCCATTTTACCTGTTGTTTCATAAATTCCACATATGAGTGAAATCATATGGTATTTGTCTCAGCTTCTGATTGGTTTATTTAGCTTATTTATATTAACATCTAGCTCCATCCATGTGTTGCAATTGGCAAGATTTCATTCTTTTTTTTATGGCTGAATAATATTCTCTTGTACATATACTGCACCTTCTTTATCCATTCATCTGATGATGGACACTTGGGATACTTCCATATCTTGGCTATTGTAAATAATGCTGCAGTAAACATATGGGTGCATGTATCCCTTTGAATTTTAATTAGTGTTTTTTTATTCTTTGAGTAGATACCCAGTAATGTGATTACCAGATCATAGGGTAGTTCTATTTTTAATTTTTTGAGGAGATGTCAAACTCTTTTCCACAGTGGCTGTATGAGTTTGCGTTCTCATCAACAGTACATGAGGATTCCTTTTTGTCCATATCCTCACCAATATCTCTTGTTTCCCATGTTGTTGATTTTAGCCAGTCTGACAGATGCAGTGTCTCATTGTGGTTTTGATTTGCATTTTCCGGATGATGAGTGATTTTAAACATCTTTTCATGTGTCTGTTGGCCAGCTGTATGTCTTCTTTAGAGAAATGTCTGTGTCTGCTGCCCATTTCTTAATTGCATTATTGGATTATTATTATTGTGTGTGTGTGTGTGTGTGTGTGTGTGTGTGTGTGTGTGTGTGTAAGTTAGGTAGTGAGTGTCAAAGCCTTGCTGGTTCCCATAAGTGGCCATGTGCTTATGCTAGAGGTCGGGAAAGGAGATGATGCCTGCCAGCTCCTTTGTACCTAGAGGGGTCCCCCTAAAATCCCTGCTCCTCTGGGGCAGTTTCTGAAATGAGTACTCTTCCTCTCATGTGTGCCAGTTGTTTTTCAAGCTTCTCCCTTCTATGCTGTAACTCTAAGGGCTGTTTATTTTGCTGTCTCTTTACAGGTAGTGACTCTGTTTCCTCTAGCCCTCTGGACTGTCCCAGAGTGGAGCCTGATCATTTTTAAAATTCCATGTTTTAAGTACAGCTCCTTGTAAGAACTCATGAAACGTGGCCCCTCTTGCTTTCAAAACCAAATGATATGGGGATTCATCGTCTCCCATGCAGGCTTCCCAGTAAGAGAGTCTGTTTCTCTCACTTCTCCACTCCCCCTGCTCCATCCTGTCCCAGGACAGCTGCAGTCTGTTTTGCTCTTCACTGCCTCTCAGCCCTTCCTACCCTCTTTGATGTGGCCTCTTCTCTACCTTTAGTTGTAGAGTCTGTTCTGCCAATCTTTGGGTCATTTTCTGGGTTATTTATGCTGATGCGAGTGTTACCTCGTTGTATCCATGGGACGAGGTGAGCCTAGGTCCTCTTAATCCTGCCTCCTATAGTGCTCCTGGTTTGTCCTCAAGTTTCCTGCCTCAGACTTCAGTTGTACTTCATTTGAGCCTTCTAGGATTCTCCATTGTTGCAGATGTTCTGAATAATGGTAATTCACGATAGCTGCACTTTATTTCATGGAGGAAAGTTTTATTATAAGGGAAAGGGAATATACAGAATTAAACAATTACAGTAAACATAAAGAGGGAGAGAAGTACAGAGAAGAATAAAGAAGGGTTAATACATCAAATCGGGTACTCACAACCTCCAGCCTTCTGGCTGGGGAAGCCCTGCAGGGCATAGCCCGGCCGGTTGGAGTCCTGAATGAGGGTCCTGGGAAAAGTGTATTCCCCTCAGGTGAGGCTTCCAACTAACTATTCCCACCAGGGCAATAGATACACCATCCGTGTATGATCTATGGTAAGTCATTAAGTTTGCCTAAGTGTAGTCCTGAGCAAGCTAGTTTGTGTGTGTGTGTGTGTGTGTGTTGTCATATCTCACAATCCCAGGATCCTGGGCATTTGTTTATTCCTTTCCCTCCCAGATCCATCCCAGGGGGCCAGCCTAATCTGGCTCCAGGAGGAATGTGAGGCCTGTAAATCCCTCTTGGTGTCAGGAACAGAAGGGCCAATTCTGGTCCTGAGGCCAAATACAGAGCACAAGCCAACAAACCTCCCATGATTGTATATGTGCAGCTCTGGGCAGAAATACATGACAAGTCACACAAACAAGTTCTATACAGAACAGTAGAGTATCAGATATGGATCCCTCATTATATCAATAAATTAGGGGTTAAAAAAACCGTGGATAGTCTACATTTCTCTGATCTGGCATATCAATAATAGCAAAATTTCTTATTTCCTAATGAGAAATTCAGAAGAGGAGCATACATTAAATATCAGTGATGAATGATAAAACAGGATCTTTTTCTATTTGTAACTTATGATGTATCCTTTATTTCTTTCCAAAAGGTATTTGAGAAGTTTACAAGTAAAAGACACATTCACAATATCACTTTTAAGCAGAAAGAAAACAATTAACAATAACAACAATAAATTATACAAGTGGGGAGAAACATATGTGACAAAATGTATGTTACTGTTGTAACAGCAATTAAAAATTAAATTTGGGGTGCCTGGGTGGCTCAGTCGGTTAAGCATTGACTTAGGCTCAGGTCATGATCTCTCCATTTGTGAGTTTGAGCTCCATATTGGACTCTGCACTGAGCACAGAGCCTGCTTTGGATCCTCTGTCTCCCTGTCTCTCTGTCCCTCCCTCGCTCCTGCTCTCTGTCTCTCAAAAATAAATAAACATTTAAAACAATAAAAGGAAAATTAAATTTGAATCAGGACTTCCTGGCAGCCAAGGAAATACAGGTGGTGCGGAGGGGGGAGGGAACAAGGTATCATGAGATTATAACATTAAAGTTTTAATCAGCAAAATTATTTCTTTGAGGGCTTAGCTAATGAGATCAGAATGCATTATGGTCTTGTGGATTAACTGGGTCCAGGAGTAGATTAAGAATTCTCCGAATTAAGGGCTCATGCATCCCGTGGGCTTTGATAATTTTCACTGGGCAGAAACAAGCAAACAAACAAACAAACAAAAACAAACATCCAGTCGAAGATGCTTAAAAATTTATCCTATTGGATTGCTTTAATTTCCTTACCACGAAAAACCTCACTGAAGCTGGAGGCCAAACATTCAGGGAATATGGATTGGATCGGGTGGAAGTCACTGAACTCTGCTCACTGTTGGAAGGATGCCTTCCACCTCTCCAAATTCATGGATCAAAAGGAGGCCCCAGTGGGGGCATGTATATGTTTTCTACATCCCAGATCACACCATGAAAACAATTTAGAAACAAAGGTTCTGAGGTTGCCAAGCTGTTTCCCTGTTGGGAACCCATTGGTGTGTCACTTCTGGTCCCTTGAATAGCCTCATTCCTGGGAGTCTGCACCTGCAGCTCAAAGCATTCTTGTTACTTTTTGAGACTCTAAAGAATACTGTTCCCTGTTCCCTTTGACAAAGAGCTAACGCTCTGAGGCTGAGTGTCATCTGCCCCATGGATGTTCCCCTGAGCAGGATATATGAGTACCACATATAGGTCAATAATTTAATGTCCCTTGGAAATAATGTTCTTCAAGAAGTCATTCATTATTTATTTAGAGGGAAGGCAGAGAATATATGAGAGAAGCAGGAGAAGAAGATTCTCTGGAGGTGGCCTTCAACTTCTCCTTGTTGGTCAGCTCTGGCCCTAAACATTCACATCACACTTAGCATAGCACAATCATGTGCACCTGATTGGACACATCAGAGTTCAGCTGTAATACTGAATCCGTAGGTTTCTGGAGGTCTCAAATCCCATCCAGAGTGGCTTATCAGAAATTCTTTCCAACAGCTTATAGTCTTCCTGAGAGGACTTCTGGTAAGTGCAAACGTCTCCATTTAATTACATTTCCAGTGATGTTTTAATGCCTCTTATTGATCAGTGCCCTGGTCAGCTGCCTGGCTGGCCTGCCCCTTAATCTCACTCTGGTAGGCCTCAATGGAACTTTCTTTGGGGTCTTTTACATACACATTTATGACCTTTTAGCTGTACTGAAAGCTACAGAAATCAATCAGACAAATTCCTACAAAGGCCAATAGTGAAGCCACATTTCAGCAAACGAAACATTAAAAAATCTTGCCTGAGGAAAGTGTGGAAGAAACTTGGCCTTTTCTTTGCCCCCGATTGCTTTTTCTTGGATGCACATTTGACAAGGGAAAAGAAAACAGAAATGTGGACAGTTTAAAAACCAAGCAACATGTGTATAGGAACAGGACACACAAGATAATCTACCACAGAACTATTTCACACATTAGGGTAAGCGCCACCTAGAGGGTTTTTAAGGCTCCTTCAAATGATTTAAGTGAATGTGTCATCTTTGATGAATAGTACCTATTGTATGCTGGGAAAAGTAGTAATGCTTGGGAAAATTGAAATTGGTAAACATTAGAAAGAAGAAAAGAAAGGATATTGGAAAGAAATTTTAATTGCATGAGACTCAGTGTTTAGATGGAAAATACCTTATTATCATATGGCTTGTCATCCATCACTGCCATCCAACTCTCTTTATCACTGGAAAATTCAACTTGTATGGTCTAGATATCAGGGTATACATACCCTTTGGTAACTTGTAGAAGCAAAGAAACTGGGCCATGTATCTTTTCAGAGACATTTGTGTACTCAGTTTTTCTGAATGTTTTACCTAAATGTGCAGCTACAATTTTAGGAAACAGAGAAGAGCCTTTTGTTTAATATAATGGATCAGGTTGACTGATAATTGGGTTTCCCACCCATGAGAACCCTGAAGGTGTTCACTCTTCTGTTCATGGATGCACACACCCATCCATTCCTTTTTTTAATCCTCATTCCCACTCACTATAGTGCCTGTGGGACAAGTATCAGGATTATTATGACACAGATCTTGTTCTGTCATCAATGACAGAGTTCATGCTTGGACAGAGCCAGAAGAGAACTTTCTGTGAGAGAGAAGAAAAAATTAGGAGTGTGTGTGGGGAGAAGGTTGGGGGGCGACGAGGCAAAAAGACTTTCTGAGGGAGGAAATAGGTATCTTGATGGATGAACTACAGTCAGTCAAACTAAATTTGCTGTCTCTCTGCATGCTTTTGGTGTATATATGTAATCATAAAAATAATATCTAGTGAAGGAAATGTGGGAAAATATGACAACAAAAAAATACTGAATGAAAGCATGCTTCTCCAACTTGGGAAGTCTATGCTATTCTCTTAACACAGTTACTGCAGTGATCACGGCAACTGGGTAGAGATGGTGAGATGAGACCCATGTGTCCCCTCTGGTAGTCTGACCTCTTCATTTGATAGATAGGAGTAGAAACTGAGTCAGAATATTGGGATCATAAAAAGTCACTTCTACTGACTCATCATGAGTTTATAGCTCAGCTGGGACCAAATCCTTTGTGTCCTAGCTCCTAATCTGAAGTCTTTTCTGCTCTGCCACACAAACCGCTTCAAATTAACTTTCAGTCAGAAGGTAACACTGTGTGGTGCATATTCTGGGGACTTTATACCTGATTTCTGTAGTTTCCATGATTGTCCCACATTTTCTGGGTTCCTTATGATGAACTGATATCAGAAAGTAAAGGTGTGTACCTAACTCGAAGGTGACTTCCGAGTGTGGTTAATCTCCTGTGTACAATGAGTTTTTTAAAAGATTCATTTTATTGGAAGCTAAGGCAATGCAGAGCAGTGAGTCTATTTGAATGCAATAGTGCTTTTTACGGAATCAGGTCCAGCCAATTTCTGATTCCCTGAGGCTAAATTCTATTAGGCATTAAAACTCAAATTTCAGGCACCTTGCACTGATGAACACAAGGAACATCTGTAGCAAGTTTCTAGCATTATAACCACTGAATACTGATTACTCTTGGAAGACCTAGGTCTACAGTGCTAATGGGCTAAAATGAAGAAGCATTTGTTTCCAAAAATATATAAGTACCTTCTACTTTTCAACTGGATGGAGAGGATGGTGGATGATTTTGATAAGTATTACCTGTAAGTTTTCAGTTTGATTTTTTTAACTCCAGAGCATTTATAGGGCTACCAATAGACATGTTAGTAATAAATACCATTAATTTGGCATCCACCACATTCTATACAGTTTATGTACATTATTCCAATCTTTTTAGTAACCCCGAAAGTCAATAGTATTATCTTTATTTTATAGGAGAGAACACTAAGGCTCGTAGAGGTTAAGTACCTTGCTGCAGGTAATGCTGTTAGAAGGTAGTTCAGACTAATCAAATGAGGCTGGAGTGACTCTATGTGCTCTACACAATTCCAGGGATTGTCTGATTTGTTTCTGTATCCTCACTTCCTAGCCAATCCTTGGTTTAGGAAGTACACAGTCAGTCTTTTGAATTTGTTCTAGTTAAACAGTGAGGACTTTGGTGTTTAAAAAGTTTATATATCCAAAAAAGTCAGCTAAGGAATAGTCCATGAGTGCAGCACGCTTAACCTTGAGTAGGAAGCTACTTGCTTTTTGCCCTGTGTTTATATTACTTGGAGTCTGGAGATAACCTGAGGCCTACAAGTTTCCATTCCAGCTTGAAGTCAGAGACCCCCAGGGGAATCTCTTCTCCGCTTGAGATGACGTAGAGGAGCCATCAGTGTGGTCTTGTCCTTGGCCTCTGAAGCCTTTCTGTGTTCACTCTCTTTGTTTGCCTCTCCTGATGCTTATCTCCTCAGACCTTATCCTTTCCTTTTCCCTTTGCCTTGCCATGGTGGAGCTCATTCTGGACTGAAGGTGGCCACATGCTCTGACTTGCTTTGTGAACTGACATGCCTTTGCTGAGAGATGATTTTTCATGGCTAGCTTCCTTCAACTTGTTAGATTTGTGGCTTCAGCCATTTCTAATTTGTTCTTCCCAGCAGTTCCCCATGACCCGATGTCAGGGGGATCAGAAGGAAGGATTGATGTGCAGAATGATAGGAGTAGGAGTCAGAGGGCAGGAATCCATCCTTGAGTGGTAGGAGGCTGGGAATTGATAGGATGTGACAGGAGACTTCAAAAGGCTTTGTGGGGGTTGACTTAGGGGACAGACTGTATTCCCATTAGAGATTGAGGAGCAGGATGAAAAGTGGGTATGAGGACTTAATTTTGGTTACATAGTCAAACTTTAGCTAAGTAAAAGAGGACAATGCTTGGACGTCTCACAATATCCAAAGATGAATGCAGCTGCCCTCTGGAACTAGGGACCTGAACGCTACTGCCTTTTCCCACACCTCTTTTCTGTGCTTCTTTCTGCCTCTCTGTCTTATTTTTCTCCCTCTCCTGCATCTGGTACACAGGGCAGGAAGCATGGACATCAAGATGGTCTTAGTCTTACATGTTACAGGTACAGTGATTAAGAAAGAAAATAGCCTTCTTATTTACTCTTGCATTTTTTCTCTCTTCTCTCACTTCTTTTTTCTTATCCCTCTCCTTTCAAGTTTCATATTTTTTAGGAATAAATATTCAGACCAGTTGGGGTCAGATGTTAACCCCTGGACTAATTAACTGTGGCAAATGGCACAGACATTATAGAAGCATGGCAGCTTTTGCTGCTGTCATGTGAATGGATTGGGGAGTTGAGCTGCAATTTTCTAGAAAAGTGGTGCAGGGGAGACCATTTATAATCACTACCCTCAAAATCCAGAATCTGATAGGACAGGTCAGTGAGTCAATAAGAGTATCAATTAATGTGGTGATTATGTATGATAATGAAAACAACCAACTTTTATTGGGCTCAAGCAATACTGTGCTAAGTGTGTGTGTGTGTGTGTGTGTGTGTGTGTGTGTGTTATAAAATTTCATTTAAGCATTATGATTCTAAGAAGTAGTCAGTATTATTCTCATCTTATAGATCAGGAATCTGGGATAGCCCACACTATTAACTGCCATGCTATACTGTCTGATCTGATGATTGGCACTCATTATAGAAGTATAACTTCAGATGTTTGATAAAGTTTATTAAATGATAGTGCAGATTAACTCGTTGCAATCCTTTTTCTGGGATCAGCAAACTAAATAGGTGCTAGTTTAAGAAGGTGGCAGTGCAGCAAGCTATGCGAGATAGTGCTTTGTTATCATGCAATGACTTTTGAGTATTTTTATTTTATTTTTTTATTTTTTTTTTAACATTTTATTTATTTTTGAGACAGTGAGAGACAGAGCATGAACAGGGGAGGGTCAGAGAGAGGGAGACACAGAATCCAAAACAGGCTCCAGGCTCTGAGCTGTCAGCACAGAGCCCGACGCGGGGCTCGAACTCACAGACTGTGAGATCATGACCTGAGCCGAAGTCGGCCGCTTAACCGACTGAGCCACCCAGGCGCCCCTTTTGAGTATTTTTAAATGGTCAAGTTGTCTCTTTCAACCCCACCTGGATAAAGTAAGATACAGTTATACAAAGTGACCTAATAAAGTCCAACATAAACCCAATGCCAAAGTGAAGAATACAATTTCAGTTTCTGATTGCCCAGATTTTCTGATGCCCTTACTGCTTTTCAGTTCAGTAGCTATAGAGAATTTTTATTTCTAGAGAGAAAAAAATTGATTCTATGGTTCTGAATAATAGCTGATACCTTCTACATTGATCTTATGTTGTGGGAGAGGAATTGATAATATATAAAGTTTCAGAAAACCTGGAATAAAGACCTTTCATAACCTTGGACATAGCAGCAGCAACTCAATAAGTATTTTTTGGTTTCAATTTTATTTAACACAGTGTTATTTAATACAAATCAAGAAAAGGATGAATTGGGGTTGTCTTAGCCTTGACTATGAACTGACTACATTCTCACTGACCCAATATTACCATATTGAAGAGAGTGTGGTGACTTGGGCCCCAAATAGCTAGTTTTAGCAACCGCCTCTCTATTTACTATTTGTAGCATATTTATTGAACCTTGGTTTCTTCATCAATGACATAAAAATGTTAATGACAATTACTTTCACTATCTCAAAGGTTTATCCTACATATCGAACAAAATAATTTTATGAAAGCACCCTATGCACAGTAAAAGTATCACACAATGTTTTTTTTTTTTTACCAGTTTTTAAAAATGTTTACGTATTTTTGAGAGAGAGAGGGGAAGAGAGAGAGAGAGAGAGAGAGAGAGAGAGAGAGAGAGAGAGAGAGAGAGGAGACACTGAATCTGAAGCAGGTTCCAGGCTCTGAGCTGCCAGCACAGATCCCAATGCAGGGCTCGAACTCACATACCATGAAATCATGACCTGAGCCGAAGTCAGGTGCTCAACCAACTGAACCACCCAGGTGCCCCTTATGGGCCCAGCATGCTTAATATTTTTTACCTTTTATAATTAATACTTATTTCAGAAATTCAAAAAGTATAAAGAAGTATAAAATGAACACATCTGTATCTACCACATAGTTTAAGATATAAAAGATTACTGGCAATTTGAATTCCCCTCCTATCTCATCCTAGGATACACCTGAAAAAGTAGAATCACATACTGAGTTGTTCCAAACATACTTAAAAGTTTTCCAATAATTGAATTGAGTATCAAAAATGATTTTCCTTTGGTATTCACACTTATGTTAACAAAATTCATCTGTTTTAGAAGAATTGATTTGATTTTTAAACAAAAACACATCAATTTCAAAACTATGTATATAAAAGTTAAATAACTTTATTACTTTGTGAACTCAGTATTATTAACATTTAATTGAATAAATACTGTATAAATTGACAATTATGAATTTATCAATAGCAACAGAGCGTTTTTCAATTTACACAATATCGTCAATAACAGCTTAAATCTTCTCTATATTGATTCAAATATAGTACATGTTTAAAATAATTTTTATTTTTATTGTGAAAAATTTCAATTTCAGCATGCATTCTTATGTCTGTGTACATAGGTCACAAGTAAGCTTTTCTTTTTCTTCAGGTGTCACAGATAACTTCTTCATATGCAGTGTGATATCTGTAAGGAACTAGAGATCACACTGTCATTTTTTTTTTTTGTATTTGATTATTGGATATTTGGG
This sequence comes from Felis catus, assembly GCF_018350175.1. Lineage (NCBI taxonomy): Eukaryota > Metazoa > Chordata > Mammalia > Carnivora > Felidae > Felis > Felis catus. The sequence continues at coordinate 112,838,554 of NC_058370.1, read as the reverse complement.
AAATGTATGTTTATTTCAAGAAAATCTTGACTAGAAGTTAAAAGCTGTGCACGAAAGTGTTAGCTCAGCAGGTTTGGTTTGCTCAAACCCTGCACATTCCAAAGGGAGTTCTGGCCCTTGATCCTTTCCTGGGAGATAATCTCTAGGCCCTTGTAATAGTCTGCTTGATAAGAGTGTCTTTATGTATCTAAGGCTTTTGGCCACACCAGAGTTTATGCTAAAAACATGATTTATAGTGAATGTACTGGTCCATGCTGTATCAATTTGACCTTTGGGGGAATTGGAGACTGAGTAGTTAAGGTCCGCCACACAGACATTCTGTACCTACTGACTGACCCCTAATAAAAACTGTGAGCACAAAGGCTCAGATGAACTTCTTGGTTGGCAATACTCTGCACATGTTGTGACACATCATTGCTGGAAGAATTAAACACTACCCATTTGACTTTTCTTTCCTGGTGCCTTTGTTTTGCTGATTTTAATTGGTATTCCTTCACCATTACAAGCCATAACCACGAGTCTAAGAGCTTCTCTGAGTTCTAGGACTTGTTGTAGTGAATCAGTGTACCTGAAGGTGGTCTTGGGGAACCCGTGATACAATTTTGTGTCAGAACTGGGATTGACTAGACTGACCCTGACTCAATAAAACATGATGAAAATGCAGCTTAGGAAAAGAAGAGTGAGAGGGTAGAGGTTGACAAACTTTTGATTCCTAGATGGTTGCCTGCTCACCCATGGTGTGAAAAAGCATCTGTGTTGTGATCAGTTACTATATGTAAAACTTACCAGTCAAATCCAAAAATGATAAATTCAATTCCTGAGGAGGTGGTTCCCTGGATACGTAAGGAAATGCAAAATAACAAGAAACAAGTCAAATATATAATCTCTTAGTTATCATTATCTGTAATAGCTAAAGTGAAAGTAAAGGAGTGTGTTAGAGTAGATCCTGATACTGGACCAAGCTTGGATTTCAGCCAATTCAGGGTAAGCTCTAGCCTCAGGGCCACCACCAAAAAGATAAATTATGATAATTTATGATATTCTATGATAATAGAACCTTTATGACCTTTCTTCACCAAGAAGATAATCCAGGTAGGAGGAGGACAAAACCAGGAAACAACTACCAGCAGGATAGGTATGATGTGAAGGCGTTGTTTTATCTTTTAGATTGATGTCATCAGCTTCCTAAAGAACTTTTACTAACATGAATGTGGGAGTGGCCAACTTAGGGGCAGTATCATGGGTTTTGAATGCATCTGGAACTCCCCAGATGAAGTGTCTGATATACTTTGTATATAAGCCATGCTGGATTGACACTATGATGACTGAGATGTTCATCCATTTAATATACCCCTTAACCAGGTCATAGGAAGTTCTATGTTTGAGGGAGCTCCTTTTGCATGGGCAGCCCATGTGTACTTACTGCCATAAAAGCAAGGAGTGCTTTGGGAGACCTTATCAGCTTTGTCTCAACTTCCCCTTATGGGTCTTAACAAATGCTAAGAAAATTAGAATGATTCACAAAAGAATAGAAGAAAGACAAAGTGGAGGTTCCAGGGACTCACGTCAGCAGGGTGGAAGTTGTTAATGAGGTTGAAACAAGGTCTCAATGCAGCACCATGGGAGGTTGGGTGGACTGGTGGGGGTCCTTGCTGTTCCCCAGTGTTGAAGGATCCCAAACAAATATCCTGTATTTACTCTACTTTGTAAGAATTGAAAATGTTGGAAGGCAAAGATGACAATGAAAAAACTGACTTCTAATTGCTGGGGATGATGGTCTGGCAACTTAATCAGAATGAAGATTGATAAAGAGCAAGGGTCTTCTAGCTCATCTCCTGGAAGGGGACTGAAGGCCATATGCACAATATATGGGGAAAATGGTCAAGGACTAGAGAAGAAACTTTTCTAGGACTCCTTCGTGTAGGAGTCAAATGCACTGTTATTCTAAAACCTGTTGGTGAAATCCTAAAAGGGGCTACAGATAGACTGGGAAGATACGGGACACACAGTTGATGGGATTTAGGTAAATCTTTGGGTGAAAACTGGAATGTTTGAATGGGCTTTACGTGAAGTGATTTTGTGTCTTTCACCTGAATGCATTATTAGGATGGATATTATATATGATTACAGAATACTTCCCTATCTAGTATTATAAAGCAAAAGGCATATAAGTTCATCTAGTTCTGATTCCTCCACTTTTCTTTGAGATTTGTGGAAGTGGGTGGGAAGTATGCTGGTAGAACCTTCCTCATATCACCTCAGCTTTTTTTTTTTTCTTTCTTTTTTCTTATCTGAATCAATGATCCTGGGACCAGGGCTGCAAGTACATGTGCCAGAAGCAGGGATGATCCTTTTGTAAGAAACTGTAACAGTACCTTTAAACCTTTATGTCCAAATCTCTAATGGCCTGATGGGATGGATTATGTCTCTATCCCATCTGGAAAAATTGGCATTAACAGTAAATGTAGCCATATTGCTCAGTGGTTAGGATAACCCTGTACCTATGCCCTATGAGATAGTTCTGTACCCATGTAATCCTACCCTATGTGGATGGGAATGAATTGAGGGGAAGACACTTGACAGACTGGTAATTGCTGCTGATAATCCAGACCAGCACAGTGGCTGAACCTAATACCCGTTCCAAAGGTGGAACAGTTTTGGTAAAAAATTAACGACAAATGGTGAGAAGGAGGAATAGTCGCTGAAGGTGAAGGAATGAATATGTGTGTTATGAAACAAGGGAAATCTGATATAACACTGATCCTTTCAGAGAGGCTTGGAGTAAGAGAACAGTACTTTCTCTCAGCACAATTATACCAGATACCTGAAAGGATGGAATCATATATTTGCTGCGATCACTCTTGCTTTTTGAAACTATTTTTTTTGACAAGGCCAAATGGAAGCCTGAAAACCTGACTGGTATTGCTCTGGGAGATATTTTAGTCTTACAATACGATGATGAACTGGATGAGTTGTTAGTGACTCGGTGGAAACTCTAGTAATATGCTAGTGTCCACTGACTGTCATTTCAGGTTACAACTACCACGGAGGATAACATTTGGGAGGGAATTTCCAGAAACTACTCCCTACCAGACCATCAAACCCCATGGTATACAACTCTTGGCAGACTGATTACTGTGTAACTATAAACCTTGATGATAAAATGCTTAGAAAGTTCCCTGGTTATAATGGGAAAAAAATATAGCAGTGGTATGCCTGCCCTGCCACAGTGTGCTATCCACGAATACATATTGCCCTCGTTTTTGTGGATGGAAAGCTATTAAACAGAATAGAAAGAGATCATGGGCTTCTGATGGGATTATAGCAGCAGATATTACATGGAGGTCCATATTTCCCTGGGGAACAGCCCCATCCTGAGATGATGGAGGCTTTATGGATTTAGTCAAAGTAAAGTAAACTAAATCTAGGTGTGATACTACTCATGGAACCCTAGTGTGGGTGGCCCAACGTTTTTGGGTATAGAACATGTATCCTGATTGCACTCAGGCCATTAGTATATAACAGTAATGACACGAATGGTGGATTTAACACTGGCTCACAAGAAACAAAAGAGCTTTAGGGGAGATGGATGCCTCACTGGGTATCATGGAACAAGCTAAATTCATCTTTGATGAGGAGCAGCATTCAGAGGAAAAGATTTGTTAACTAGAATAAAGAGATTAGGGGAAATTCTATTCTGGGAGGAAAGCAAGGGGTGGGATTCAGCCCAGAAAGATAATGAAGTTGGATGAAGTGGGAAAAGAAGGCTAAAAAATAATGCTAGATAATTTCCACTGTGTTGGGAAAGGGCTTGTGCTTTGACCCAACAGGGCCTCTCGACTGTTTTAACGTAGCTATAGGACAACGTAGCCATGGCAGTGGTCCTCATCCTAACTATTGAGGCTCAAGGATCACAGCTGTGGGGATCTTAAGGACCTTCCAATCTATGGAAGTTCTCTGAGGCCATTTGCAATTATGTCGATACATCATAACTGCCCTGACCCCAAGAATACATCACAGTAAGACATATCCTGTAGTACAGTTAGCAGGGTAGTATTAGAACTATTCCGAATACTATCCATGTCTTCAGAGGGAGGTCAGCCCTGATGTACAACAGCACCCAATGGGAACCAGTACCAGTATAAGGCTGTGAACTGGAACAGGGTGACTAGCTTTGTTTCCAGTGGACTTAGAGCCCAGAAATAACCCGGCTGTGGCTAACTGTAATAATTCCTGTCTATAATAGAATCCAGTATATGGGCAATGGCCAATTGTGATAAGGCATGGTGATAACCTCTGTAATTTTTCCTCATTTGTTCTGTGATGAAATAGAATTGTATCATGACCATTCTGTGTTAAGATGTAACCCTGGGATTGTGGGTGAAAGTCAATGACCTTATGTCCATAAGTCAGATGTATGATAATACTGATATTGATGATCAAATGTGTTAGGTTTAGTTAAAGCCTCTTTGGGATATAATACCAATGGAAAATGACCGGCCTGGAGAAGAAGTGGATTTATCTAACCATCAGCTAATTTCTATACTAAATAGTTTAGTACAAGTTTATCATAAGGGATAAAGAGTTATAGATCAAAGGGAATAGACTAGTAATCAAATTAGCACAAAAATATAAAAATATATATAATAGCTTTATGGTCTTTCTTTAAATCTACCCCTAATCCACAGCGCTCCCTCAAATTTTAAACATATTTATATCGATACTATTGCTGTATCAGTTATGAAAATGCTAAACTAAATGTAGTTTGTTCAAGCAGGAGCATTTTGCTGTAAGAGAGCCTAGGCCTAGGGCCAGGGTGGTGGTTATGCAGTAAAGGGGCTGCACATTCCAAAGAAAGGACTGGCTGTTGACCAGCTTCTGGGAGGGAACCTCTAAGCCCTGGAATATCCTTTCTGATAATAGTGTCTTTGTATGCCTGGGGCTGTGGGCCTTGACAGATAGTTAAGTGCTTCCCTCTTACAAAGACACTTTCAATGACATTGGGACCACTAGAATACTCCAGAGTAATCTCTCCTTTTCAAGAATCTTAATCACATCTGCAAAGTCCCTCTTGCCATGGAAGGTAACACATTCACAGGTTTTGCAGTTTAGGACAGGAACATCTTTGGGGGCCATTATTCGGGCTACCACATGGAACAAACTAGGCAGGTATAAGGAAAGCTACCAAGCAAGTCTTTTGAAAAGTGACACCTATCCAACCCTCCTTGTGTGTCTCGGGAGTTAAGAGGACATTAACTGGGGGTGTGGGGGTGTGGAAGGGGAGAGAACACGTCCTGTCCAAAAAGGACAGCTGCTGCTTAGTTCTAGTGACTATTGCTGCGTGGGAGGGTTGGCCCTGAGCTGCTGGAGAAGACAGGAACTCACATGTGCGTATAAAATAGTGCGGTGTTAAAATGTTGATGACTTCCTCGAGTTTTGAAGTTTCAAAATATATTGCGGAGGTCACACAAAGCAAAAACACATCTTGTCTCCTCTGCTGTTCACACTTTCACAATGATAATGAAACTATTTGAACAGAGCAATTGTTCTCCTGCTAGAAGCCAGGGCCTTTTTCCCCCAGGGGGGAAACGATACATTATAATAATGAAAATGTAATTTAGAAAATGCTCCTGCCTTTAATCCTTAGGGTTGCTATGTGGGGTTGATTGTACTGTCTCCATCTTCAAGTGAGGAGGAGCCAGGATGCGTGTCTTTTTTCCTTCCAAATTCCATCCTTTTTCCACTTTGTTCACTTTCCTTTATCTATAACTAAGTCGGGTTAAATTAATTAAATAAGGAGGCCATTAGACTGAGGTGGCTCTAAGGCTGTAGCAGTCTACGTAAGCAAACCAAACTCTCAGCTTGTTAAATGCCTCAAGTTTACGAAATTGAAACCTAAGGACAACCAGTCACAAACAGACAACTAGGCTTAAGGCTACAGCCAGTCAAGAATCTCTTGGCTTTGCTTCCACCTTTTCTCTATAGAAGTCGCTCCCAGGCCTCCTGCTGGTAGAGCACACCCTACTACTTCTGGTTTGGTGCTGCCCAATTTAAATCGAGTTTTGCTTAAATAAACTCTTAATTTTTTTTTTATTTTTTATTTTTGAGAGAGAGGGTGAGAGAGATTGAGTGCCGGCATGAGTCAGGGACGGGCAGAGAGGAAGAGGGAGACCTAGAATCTGAAGGAGGCTCTAGGTTCTGAGCTGTTAGCCCAGAGCCCGAGGTGGGCTCTAACCCACGAACTGTGAGACCACCACCTGCGCAGAAGTGGGATGCTTAATGACTGAGCCACCCAGGGGCCCCTAAACTCTTAACATTTTTAATATGTCTCAGTTTATCTTTTTAACAGTCTCAACAGGTACTATGCCAGTTGGTGCCTTAAGGCGTTTTTCATGTAGGTCCTGCAGAAACTGCTTTCGCACTGACTCCGCTTTTCTCACAAATCAGAGGCGCGAAACTGCATGGCTTCCTTCCAGCCTTGTTGTTTGAGCAAGCAGCTCAAACCCAGAGCATGTAAATGTGGAAGGACAAAGGTTGTCCAAACCTAAATTGCGGTCCACGTGCAGCAAGAAAACACATTTTCCCACCATTCTTGCATTGTAAGTAAACAAGCTAAAACCAGCCCATATTCTCCTTCCTCCAAGAGAGACTCAGCAAGCATCCATGGCTCTTTTTCAGGAAGCACTCAGAAGAAGGGAATGGGAGAGGTCAGTGCAAAGAGTGGCTTGAATACACACTCTCTTTACCATCTCATTTTAAAGTCTTCCTTCCCATTCCTTTAACTGAGTAGAGCTCTTTTGCTCAGCATTTCAGCCTCCTCCCTTTCCCCTCCTGCAGGTGCATATTGTGTATATCACACATTTACAGTTGTTAGCCATTAGCTGGCTTTTACTATTGATTCTTTCTTCTTTGTTACTTTTTTCCTTTGAAAGCTTCGTTCAGTGCTCTGGCATTAAAAAAAGCTCGGCATGAATAAAAACAACATAATTCTCCCCCTTTCTGTCTCTGTGAGAAGCCAATCTCAGAACAAGTTGCGTCCATTTTCTGTAGCTCAAGCGACTTGAAACTTGCAGTTGTACTTAGGGTTTTGAAGCAGGATGTGCAGAAGATTGGAAGAGGGCCATCAGTCAGTGAGCAGACTTCCCTGGGCAGGCATGCAGGGAGGATCTCTGAAGGCTGAATTTTTGTCTTTGTTTTTTCCTGTTTGCTGCCAACTGCCAGTTACAAATTGGATACAAATTCCTTAACCTTTGGCCAGCAGCACTCAATTTCATGCTTTCTAATTTATATGTAAACAAAATTGCAAATTTGACTTAATTATGTTTCCCTCTAGTTTTTCCACCTTATTTTGGAGGGGGGGATTGTTTTGTGATTTACTTCATTCTGATTAACTCTTGACTTTCTGGAACATTCTGCAGCATTATATAAAAAATTCCAACCTGTAACAACTACTCAGTCTGCCTGATTTAAGCAGCAGATTATAGCCTCACAATCATAGACTGTTGCCTAAAGCTGAAAACAAAACCTTGAACACCTTGAAACCAAAATGTCTCCATTTGAAAAATAATAATTAGTAGCACAACCTTGTTTTCTCTAAATAAGAGAAGTGAGAGAATTAAGTGAAGGCAACTATGGCTGTGAATAAATGGTACCTAGAAACTTCTTCATTTTTTTAAAGTTTATTTTTGAGAGAGAGGGACAGAGTGTGAGTGGGGGAGGAGCAGAGAAAGAGGGAGACCCAGAATCTAAAGCAGGCTCCAGGGTCTGAGCTGTGGGCGCAGAGCCCAACATGGGGCTCAGACTCACTACCAGTGAGGTCATGACTGAGCCGAAGTTGGACGCTCGACTGAGCCACCCAGGCACCCTGAAACTTCCTCAAATAGAGTCAGTCTTTACAATTTTCCTTCCCTGAGAAGACAACTATTTCCAATTGATGTGGACTTACCCACAGTGTTTATTTTATTTTATCATTTACAAACTATTCTCAAGGAAAAATCCTCCCAAAATTGGCCTGGGAACTGCTCTGGAATCTTCTCTGTTTGTTGCTGTATTGGTTTCCTAAGATTGCCATAACAAATTGCCACTAACTAGGTGGCATAAACCAACAGAAATTTGTTCTCTCAGTTCTGGAGGCTAGAAGTCTGCAATCAAAGGCTCTAGGGAAGGTGAGTTTGTTCTTTTCCTAGCTTCTGGTGGTTTTTGGCAATCTTTGCCATTCATTGCTTTGTAGATGCATCACTCTAATTTCTGCCTTGGTTTTCACATGGCGTTCTCCTCTGAGTCTCTCCGTGTTTTCTCCTCTTACAAAGGTAACAGTCATTGGATTTAGAGTCAACCCTAATCCAGTGTCTTCTCATCTTAACCAATTATATCTGTAAAGACCCTATTTCCAGGTAAGGGCACATTCTGGGATTCTGAATGGACATGAATTTTGAGGGCACACCATTAAACCCACAATACTTGCTGTTCACTGATTTAAACTAAGTATACATGATGCCAAGTGTGAGAATTTCAATCACATGTCTGGAAGCTTTATTTATTCAACTTTAAAAAAAATTATTCAACAATTTATTTATTTACTGTCAACATTTGGTAGATAGAGCCCAGATCTTCCTTTGATTCACATGTGGACAGTCTTTTCTACGTATCCAGAACAAACAGATAATGTATTGGAACAGTCAAGCCAGAAAGAACTGAATCCAAAATTCAGGGGGAACATTTTGAATCTTCTCTGTTAAGGACCACATAAAGATGCACCCTGTGAAGCCCCAAAGGGGATTCCAGCTAAGGCCTATATTATTATTTTCTGAAAGTCCTTCTTATTCGAGCTTTGGCTTATCATTGAGTTTTTAAAATTGAATTTAGCATATGATTTATACTTTGAAGATCTGATGGAAAGCTTTTGTAGCTGAAGTAGGATAATAACTTCTTGTCTTTCACTCCAGGAAAGTAGGCCTGTCTGGGTGCTACTGAAATGTTTTAGTGATATCTTAATACAGAAATATACTAATTTAAAAATTCCAACCTTGAGTCAACCTGTTAGTGCTGATGCCTAGTCCTTTGAATTTGACCCAATTCAGCAACAACCAGTATATATTCTGGGAATGAAGGAGAAAAGAACAAAGGGTGGGAATAAGTCACTGAGCTACTTTCTTTCCAGATTTCTCAACTTAATTAGTCTTTAATTAGTCTCTTACCCACTCTTCTAAACATCTAGACATCTGGTTAATAGTATAAGCTGATGATAATAGGGGAAGGTTATATGAATAACAGCTCCTGAAGGTGTTGCTAGGTGTATGGGTGGGGAGAAGTTCAGAATTAGGATTGGCCTTGATAAGAAAATGTAGGAGTCAGAGAAGGGCCTCCTAAGAAAGTAGCAAATGGATCTAGGCACAGTGCACATCAGGAAGCTTGAAGCACAAGCAGCCCCTGAATCCGACAGACATATTGAGATAATTATAGTTAAAACACATCTTGAAGGCATTTGTTGACTATTCAGTTTGCCCTGATAACCACTGTTTCTTCACTTCTGCTAAATTCATACAGCTATCCGTGGGTGATCCACAGGGAAGCAGGACAAATGATAAAGGTCCATAATTATAACACTGGTTTTCTTTATTACATTATAATAAAGAGACTTCATTAGTAAGAACTTGTTGATTCCTAGATTATCAATTAATCAAGTGGATTTTGACTATTTTAAAATTAACTAAAAATTCTTTTCTGAGAATTGGTAGGATATAGATTTTTCAAATAAATAGCACTTTTATTTTTCCTCCCACAATGATCACTTTGAGGCTTACCATAGTTTCTGAATTATATTTATTAGTCATGCCATAACACATTGATTAATACAGCAAATTTAGTAGATTCATTAAGAAACTGAAACATAAGTTAATCAGTGTAATCTCAATCATCATAATGTCTGTTGTTTCAACCATCATAATATTTGTACTATGTGGAAACATATCAGATGACTGCTAGGGTTATCTGCTTTGAAGAGATTCATTAAATTCACAGTTATTTCGCTTACAATATCAATGTCAAATTAATTTATTCCAAAATCTTAGAAATAGACGCATTTGTGAAGAGGTCATTTTTGTTTCCAGATGTTGATAACAGATACCCATTCCACAAAAGCAAAAATACATCAGGCAAAAAATTAATTCAGGCTGTCATAGGATATTTCAACCTAATTTCATTTATTTGTTCACTCATTTACTCCATCAGTGGTTATTTTTGTGAGAACCAACTATATGTCACTGACTGCTCTAGACACCAGTGACACAAGGGACAATGCAAGCCCTACCCGAATACTAGAGTTCACATTCCAGTCAGACGTGGCCGGGGAGCCAGATGCTAAACAACGATGAGGACAAATACCCAACGTCTCAGGTGCTGACAAAATGTGCAAGTGCCATGACAGATGGCAAGCAGGGTAGGAGGATAGTGAGGGAGATGGGAGTGTGGCTCTCGTGCAGAGACTTGAAGCAGCCACCGGCAGAGTTGCACTTCTTGTGAAGTACGTGAAGCCTAAGCTTCAGGGACTTGCACGGGTGTCTGCGAGTGAAGGGAGCTGCGGGGTGCTGCACAGTGGAATTATGTGGAGGCAGAGCAGGTTGCCATCAGGAAGCATTTCTGTGTAGGCAATTCTGTTTAAATGATGAGGATATCTCCAAAGACAGTGAACAATGGACTCCAAAGTCATCTCCAGAGCTCCCATAATTTGCTATAGTTTCTGTTCTTATTCTAAAAAAAAACCTGTAACCTAAAGTTTTATTTCTTTTTATAAAAGAACATTCCCTGTCATAATTATATTAGCTTCAGGTCCCAACCAACCTTTATCCACACCGGCCCTGGGAATCTCAGGGCAAGCGGCAGACAGAGGGAACTGCAAGGATGCCAGTGGCTGGAGCTCACAAGAGGGCTATAGATATGGGCTCTTGCAAAAGTTGTGGGAAGAGGCAACAGAACTTTAAGAACTGTGGGTTTTATTCTTATGAGGTTGTGACACCAATTAAAATTGAGATCAGAGGAATTACTGGATCTGATGTACATTTCAATTAGATCCTTTTAAAAGAATCACTCCTAGGGGACACCAAGGGGCAGCAGTGGTTGGGGCTCTGTGGGTAACAGTAGAGGGGGTGAAAAATACCAGCATCTGGGATATATTTTTTAAAAGCAGACCTGAGAACACTTGCAAGTGGATTGGGTGTAGTTAATAAGGAAGAGAGAGGAGTCAAGGAACATGCCAAGGTTTTTAGTTTGAATAATGAGTGGATGGAGGCACTGTTCACTGAGCTGGGGAGTTGAATCAGAGTTCAGCTTTGGAAATATTAAGTTCAAGGTAGACATCCAAGTGGAGATTAAAAGTAGACAATTGAGTATATGAGTCTGTCACAGTTATCGTGTCATTTAATCCCCAATGCAACTCTGTGTAGGTATCATTATTCCTGTCTGAAGGTTGCAAAAAAAAAGTGGCTTAGATATAATCCAATATTGTTTAACAATATGTGGCAATTCTAACATTTAGAATATCTGATCGCTTGTTCATCACATTGAATCATCTTTCTTCACCTGTTTCCCTCCCTCCCTCTGTGCCTTTCTTCTTTCCTTCCTTCCTTCCTTCCTTCCTTCCTTCCTTCCTTCCTTCCTTCCTTCCTTCCTTCCTTCCTTTCTTCCTTCTATACTTATTTTACAGCTTGTTAGTGCTAGGTATTGGGGTTACAAATACAAACAAGATATGGTCCCAGCCTTCAACTTGCCTTATGATCTTAATAACTTTTTGGATATATTAAAGTGTGGAGCAAACAGAACCCAGTAAAATTGATAACTTGATATTTTCTTGAGTCCAAGTAACCATGGGTTATAAAAAGTAGAATTCACAGTAACTTTCTTGGGAAAAAGGAAACACTAAAATTAATAGATTTCAAGTTTAAGACACTTATTGACTTTAGATAGAACATATAAAAATATATCTTAGAATTCAGAAAATATAATTGGGCCCTTATTTTCTAAGCCCTTGGTATGCTTTATTTTATTTAATCATCACAGTAAGCCTTTGAGATAGCTAATATTATTATTCCTACTTTATAGATGAAGAAATGACATAAAGAGGTTAAGTGGTAAGTGGCAAAGCTAGAAACCAAACCCAAGGTATCTGATTAAAAGGGGCATTTAATCATTTTGCTAAACTGACTTTAAGAGTTAAGAGACTTGGAGTGTAGTCCAGATTTGGTTTCTAAAGTTTGAGACCCTTATCCTTGGACTTCAGTATCCTCATCAATAAAGTTGGACTTGGAAACCTCTGGACATCTCATATGCTCTAAGAAGATTATAACAGTAGTCACTACATTTTATTATGAGATATACTTCTCATTGAAAAAATGACTTAGACAATAAATACATATATCTATCATTTATTCAGTACCCACTATGTACTAGGTTAAGTGCTTTGTATAGTTTATGTGCTTCAGTAATTACTACAGCCTCACGGGGTCAGATTTATTACGTGTATTATAGATGAAGACGCAAATTCAGTAATTTGCTGAAGGCCAAAAAGCTGGTAAGTTTTGGAAATGGATCTAACCCAGTTCTGAATCCAAATTCCATGGGCTTTACGCCATTTTAGTTTTTCTCTAGAAAAGTAGGGATAACCTTAAATGCAAAAACTCCAAAAAATGTCAACTCTCAGAAAAAAAAAAAAAGAAATTTTTGCAAGTGTTGAGTCTAGTTAGCAGAAGAGGGTGTTAAAATGCTAAAGTTGTTTGCCACAACTTCAGCCTAGTGAGAGAATCTCAAATAACTTAATGTCCCTGTTTGGCAAGCTTTTTATAGAGGAGAACCTGCCAACATTCATCCATTAGTAAAATCTAAGATCTCTTTAGGAAGTTCTGCTTGTCATTAATATCATATTACGTAAATTATCTTGAAGACATCAAAATGTTTTGGAAAACAGACTCAGTCTGAGCCTTGTTGGAAATATCCATAACAACTTTAATTATCTAAAGGACTACTTCGTGGCATGAAGTATCCTGATATTTATGTGTCTCAGTATCTTAATTTCTTTCTTTTTTTTAAATTCTTTTAGATGTTTATTTATTGTTGAGACAGAGATTCACAGAATGTAAGCAGGGGAGGGGCAGAGAGAGAGGGAGACACAGAATCTGAAGCAGGCTCCAGGCTCCTAGCTGTCAGCCCAGAGCCTGAGGCAGGGCTCGAACTCATGAACCGCGGGATCATGACCCGAGTCAAAGTCAGATACTTAACCGACTGAGACACCCAGCTGCCCCTCAGTATCCTAGTTTCAAACATAAACAAAAGAAGAAAGGATAGTATGATGATCCTCATTACCCAATACCTAGTTTCAACAGTTATCATATATTGCCAATTTTGGTTATCTGTAACTCCCTATAGCTTTCTCCTTGCTGTTTTATTTTTGTACAGCTTTATTGAGGCCTAATTTACAGTCTCTAATCCATTGTAGGCACATGATTCAGTGATTTCCAGTAAATTTAGAGAGCCATCACCACGATCTTGTTTTAGAGCACTTCTATTGCCTCAAAAAATCCCCTCATATCCATTTGTAGTCAATCTCCCTCCTACAACCAGCCCTGAGAAACCACTTATCTGCTTTCTACATCTATATATTTGACTTTTCTGGCCAAGTGCTGTTAAGGTTCATTCATATTTTGATATGTATCAATAGTTGGTTCATTTTTATTGTTAAATAATACTGCATTATCTTTTTGAACATTGGGAGTGTTTTCAGCTTTTGGCTACAGTATATAGTGCTGCTGTGAACATTTGTGTACAAGTCTTCGAGTGAACAGGAGTTATTTCTCTTTGGTGGACACATAGGCATGCAATTATCATGTTGTAAAGTAAGTTAATATTCAACTTTTTAAGTAACTACCAAACTCTTTTCAAAATGGGTGTATCGTCTTACCTTCTCACCCGCAGTTAATTATTCTAATATATTTACATTTTCATATAAATTTTAGAATCAGCTTGTCCACAAAATTTTTCGGCGTGAATTTTGATTGGAATAGCATTAGATGAACCTGCAGGTCATTTTGGCGAGAATTGACACCTTACCTGTGTCGAATCTTCCAATTCGTGCCCAAGTAACTTTCCTTACTTATTTAGGCTTTCTTTGAATTTTCATCAGTGTTTTACCGTTTTCAGTACATATGCCTTGTTAGATTTATGCCCAAGTATTTCATTTTTGAGAGGAGCTGATGTAAATGATACTGCTTTTAAATTTTAGGTTTTCAATTATTCATTGCTAGCATAGAAACAGGATTAAGTTTTGTGTTCGGATCTTGTATCCTACAACCCTTGGTAGACCCACTTATTGGTACCTGGATACTTTTTTAATTTATTTTTTGTATTTTTTCGTACAATTGGGATTTTCTATATAGACTTTTATGTCATCTCTTGGGAAGACCAGTTTTATTTCTTCCCTTGTAATTTTGTATCTCTTTTATTTATTTTCCTCTTTTCTTACATTAGATAGGGGTTCCAGCTTGCGTAGAGTAGGAAATGATGTTGAGTGAATAGAGTGGTCATTTTTGCCTTTTGATCTTAGGGCAAAGCACTCAATCCTTCATTATTAAATATGATGTTATCTATAGTTATGTTGTTTGCTTTTGTTGTTGGTTTTTGTAGATGCTCTCTTATAGATTGAATACATTCTCTTTTTTTAATTTGTGGAAAGTGTTTATCATGGATGGATATTGAATTCTGTTAAATACTTTCTCTGTTTCAGTTGATGTATTCACATGATGTTCTTCTTCAGACTGTTTATGTGGTGGATCATGCTACTTTATTTCACATTTTAAACTAGCCCTGCATTCTTGAGATATCCTCTATTTGGTTGTGGTATTTGTTTGCTTTTTTATGTTGCTTGATTCTCTTTGCTCATATTTGTTGAGGATTTTGTGTTACCTTGGCATTGTGGCTGTTGGTTTTTTTTTTCTTTTCTCCTGCTGCTTGGATTTTCCTGGTTTTTCACATGCAGAGTAATTTTGGATTGTATCCTAAACAGTGAAGCATTATGTAATGGGACTCTCTGATGTTGCTTAAATCCCACTGAGAATGTTGCAGTTTTTGTTTTAGCATGCAATAAATCCGGTTCAGTTCAAGATGCAAGTTCCAAATAGGTTTCAGTGGGTTGTAGTTTTAGTATCAGTTCCATTTTCAAGGCTTTTGCAGTGTTTTATGGATCTATCCTATGTGTGTGCTACCTACTGAGTGGCCAGTGTGGGATTTGGGCAGGGGTCTGTCCTGTAGTTCAGTTCTCGGTCTTTGGTATCCTAATTAGGGTCAGACTCATGCATGCACATCTTGGGATTGAGTCAGAATTTGTGAACAACTTCATGGGTTGCTTTTTCGAGCTCCTACCTCTCTGTGATCCCACTGGTGCTTATACTGGCTTCCTGGGTCTTCTTTTTTTCCAGTCTTTTGGCCAGTGATCTAGAAATGCATATGTCCTGGGACTGCAGCTGCATCTCAGCTAAGTGGGAGGAGGACAGAGACAGCAGAGTCTGGCTTCTTACACTCACCCTTAAGTAAGAGGGTCCATCATTTTGGTACCACATCTCCTCTAATTGCAGAAGAAGATTCCTGTCTCTCAGAAATTTAGATGCTTTGTGAATCCCTGCTGCTTTGACTGGGGCTGTGGTGGGTTTGCCTTGAAGCCTGTGGAGAAGAACCAGGGCCCACACAGGATCAACATAGGCATCACTGTGCTGGTGAGTGACATGTGCTCCCTGCTGTTGTTACAGTATGTGGGGCAGGGGTGCAAGGTGCGCACAGGTAAATGTGTGCTGCGATCCTCTGCTGTGATTGTCTTTCATGTGGTTTTGATTTGTACTTGTCTCGTGACTAACAATATTGACATCTTTTATGTGTTCACTGGCTATTTGTATGTTTTTTGGAGAAATCTCTACTTAAATCCTTTCCCTTTTTTTAACTTTATTTTTTATTTTTTTAAATTCACACCCAAATTAGTTAGCATATAGTGCAACAATGATTTCAGGAGAAGATTCCTTAATGCTCCTTACCCATTTAGCCCATCCCCCCTCCCACAACTCCTCCAGTAACCCTCAGTTTGTTCTCCATATTTATGAGTCTCTCCTGTTTTGTCCCCCTCCCTGTTTTTATATTATTTTTGTTTCCCTTCCCTTACGTTTGTTTATCTGTCTTGTCTCTTAAAGTCCTCATATGAGTGAAGTCATATGATTTTTGTCTTTCTCTGACTGACTAATTTCACTTAGCATAATACCCTCCAGTTCTATCCACGTAGTTGAAAATGTCAAGATGTCATTCTTTTTGGTTGCCAAGGAATACTCCATTGTATATATATACCACATCTTCTTTATCCATTCATCCATCAATGGACATTTGGGCTCTTTCCATACTTTGTCTATTGTTGATAGTGCTGCTATAAACATGGGGGTGCACATGTCCCTTTGAAACAGCACCCCTGTATCCCTTTGATGAATGCCTAGTGCATTTGCTGGGTCATAAGGTAGTTCTATTTTTAGTTTTTTGAGGAAACTCGATACTGTTTTCCAGAGTGGCTGCACCAGCTTGCATTCCCACCAACAATGCAAAAGAGATCCTCTTTCTCCTCATCCTCGCCAATTATCTGTTGTTGCCTGAGTTGTCAATGTTAGCCATTCTGACAGGTGTGAGGAGGTATCTCATTGTGGTTTTGATTTGTATTTCCCTGATGATGAGTGATGTGGAGCATGTTTTCATGTGTCGGTTGGCCATCTGGATGTCTTCTTTGGAGAAGTGTCTATTCCTGTCTTTTGCCCATTTCATCACTGTATTATTTGTTTTTTAGGTGTTGAATTTGATAAGTTCTTTATAGATTTTGGATACTAACCCTTTATCTGATATGTCATTTGCAAATATCTTCTCCCATTCTGTGGGTTGCCTTTTAGTTTTGCTGATTGTTTCCTTCACTGTGCAGAAGCTTTTTATTTTGATGAGGTCCCGGTAGTTCATTTTTGCTTTTGTTTCCCTTGCCTCTGGAGATGTGTTGAGTAAGAAGTTGCTGCGGGCAAGATGAAAGAGGTTTTTGCCTGCTTTCTCCTCTAGGATTTTGATGGCTTCCTGTCTTACATTGAGGTCTTTCATCCATTTTGAGTTTATGTTTGTGTATGGTATAAGAAAGTGGCCCAGATTCATTCTTCTGCATGTCGCTGTCCAGTTTTCCCAGCACCACTTGCTGAAGAGGCTGTCTTTATTCCATTGGATATTCTTTCCTGTTTTGTCAAAGAGTAGTTGGCCATATGTTTGTGGGTGCATTTCTGGGTTCTCTGTTCCATTGATCTGAGTGTCTGTTATTGTGCCATCCTTTCCCCATTTTTAAATTGGGTTGTCATTTTGTTATTGAGTTATATGGGTCCCTTTATATATTCTGTATACTAGTTTCTTGTAGATACTTGATTTATAAACATATTCTTTTATTTTGTAGGTTTTTATTCTTTCTTGATGGTAACATTTTTTGAATCACAAAACTTTTTTTTAAATTTTGATGAAGTCCAATTATGTAATATTTTCTCTTTGGTCGCTTGGGCTTTTATTTTCAAACCTAAGAAATCATTGCCTGGTCCAATTTCATAATTGCCTGGTCCAAATAATTGCCTGGTCCAATTTGCTCTTATGTTTTTATTAAGAGTTTTATAGTTTTAAGTCTTATATTTTAGTCGAAGATCCATTTTGAGTTAGTTTTGTGTATGGTGTGAGGTAAGGATCCAACCTCATTTTTTTGCATGTGAATGTCCAGTTGTTCTTTCATTTGTTGAAAAGATTATTCTTTCTGCCATTGAACTGTCTTGGCACCTCAGCAAAAAATCAATTGGCCGTAAATATGAGGGTTTATTTCTGGGCTGTCAATTCTATTCCATTGATCTACATGACTATTATGCTATACTACACTGTCTGGATTACTGTAGCATTGTAGTAAGTTTTGAAATTGAGAAATGTAAGTCCTTCAACTTTGTCCTCTTTTTCAAAACTGTTTTGGCAGGAGAGTGTTTTTATCCTAGGATAGTACGTATTTAAGACTTGAAAGTTAATGTTATGGCAGGCTTAGTTATTAGTTATAACTTAGTTATAACCTGGTTCTTATCCAGGTTATACTTTTTAAAAATTCTGTGCTTTCCAACCAAACAAATCTATTCAAATGCTATTCCTATTGTTAGAAATGTGCTTTGCCAGTCCCATGTGCCATAGCAATTTGGGGCGCATATTTTACACTTAACCACTAATGTCCACTCTTGAATCTGCCAGATACTTTACCTTTGGATTTATCTTCTATGTTGGTCATCCCCACATTAACTTTTGAGCTGGAGATTTGGTTTTCTGAGTACATATTTTTAATTGAGTTTGTCAACACTCAGACACTGTATCTTTCTGTGTGCTTTGTGTACACTTCTGCTGGAATAAGGATCATGTACCACTGTGGGACCATGCCCTGGCGTCATAGGGACCTAAGGTACATATTGGTATTCTTTCCTGTGGCTTGGTGCTCAAGTCCATCCCTAGTACTAACTGGATGTTTAACCCTTTCCAACGAGTTGGGTACGTCTTTGGTGTTGAGACAGCACAAGGCTGTATGTGTCTACGCAGAGATACTATTTCTAGTGTTTCTTTTTGAGTTAAATGGATAGATTAATTTAAGGTAATGGGCAGTTTTATACTTAACAGTTAAACCCTTTATATGAAGCAGTTAATAGGGTTTTCAATTCTTTGGATCTTTATTTAGACTTTGATTTTGAGATCAACAATACTCAATCAGGTTTTAATCCACTTTCAGTGAAATGGTAAAAATGGTGGAAAACAGGCATGTCAATTCACTTGGAAGCATGTGTGTATATTCAGGCTACATGATGGCTCCATAACCTGAAAACAAATAGGCAATTGGTCTCACTTACTGATGTAACTAACGTATTCACAGAAGACAATCTGACCATTGAGAGAATGCACATGCTTATAGAGCTACAGACACTGGAGCTTACTGCTTTGTAGATAAGAACCTGTGGGACTCTGGAGAGATTCAATCAACATTCAAACTGTAAACATACTCTGTGCCAATTCCAGGTTATATTTAAGTTTTGGGTTGATTTCCCAAGAAGCAAGAGGTTCAGCACTTGTACCAGGATGTTTCGATGTTTCTTTTTAAACCTGGAATCCCAGTTGCTTATTGTTTATAGAGGTCAATGACATTGTTTTTGGAAATGGGAATGGAAAATTCTCTAGAGTCCCAGTGAGGTCAGGTCAGGCTCTCTCTGAAGGTTGTTAGAGAGCCTGGGTTTTGAATCAATTGCATGAATAACAATTTTGATTGTGTCCGGGTCAGGCACTGGGCACCTCCTTGTCTACTGACTACCTACTTGTCCTTGAACTGTAAAGAGTAGACTGAGAAATGGCCTAGGCTGTGGCTGACAAACCCTGTTTCCAGTATTTATGGAGAGAGAATTGTTACATGCCTTAGCAAGGCTGTCTTTAGAGATTAACATGCCTTGTTCTTTTTTATTCCTTTTGATCAAGGCCTGTAGCTTTTTAAATAGTTTCTGGAGTGAGCCTCTACCCAGGCTCTACCGAGCCTCTACTCGCCATTCTTTGTCTCCTTCTCCCTTCATCATTTTTGTATTTAAAGAAAAAAATGAAGTTTTTATTCTTTGAATGGAATAATCTATAAAGTCTCAGGAAATCCAGCTCTTTAATTTTCTCTCTGATTCTGATTTGATGAGTGGCAATTTGATTTTTCCTCCTTTGCATCTTTTCTGGCCATTTAGGAAATACTGAAGTGATTGCAAACACAGGGGAAGCCTCCTTAGGAGAACTGATTCAGCAGCAGCCCTCTGCTGAGAGAAAAGGCTTTCCCCTTCCTCTTCTTCATTGTGACCAGGGCCACTCAAATTATTTGTCCACAGGAAATGCCCTGGCTTTCTGGGAGCTCTAATGGGCCTGACAAGCAATATTGCTTATGCTAATACATCACACTCTCAGTAAGGGATTTCAACAGTAAATTTCCTTTCTCTAGGGATTCATTTAACAACATTTATTCAATACCCACAGCATGCAAAACATGACACTACACATGGGAAGAGAAGGCAGAGAATAATAAGGAATGGTGTCTGTTTTTCAGGAGCTTTTTAGTTGAGAGAAAGAAGTGTATTAGGGTTCTCTAGAGAAGTAGAACCAATAGGATAACATGTGTGCACCCACCCCCCCCCCCACACAAACACACACATACACACACACACACACACACACACACGCACACACACATACATGGAGGGAGAGAGACAGAGAGACAGACAGAGAGGTTGATTATAAGAAGTTGGCTCACACAGTCATGGAGGCTGAGCATTCCCAAGCTGGAGACCCAGGAGAACCAATTGTGTTAGTTCCAGTTCATGGGCAGGAGAAGACTGGTGTTCCAGTGCAAACAGGCCATAGATGTTCCTTCTTACTCCACCTTTTTGTTCTATTCAGGTCTTGATCAATTAATTGGATGAGGGCTCCCCAATTAGGGACAGCAACCTGCTTTACTCTATCTATGCATTCAAATATTAAACTCATCCAGAAACACCCTCTCTGTGAACTTAGATTATTGTAAGTAAAGAGAGGGTAGATGAGGAGTCTCTGGTATCAACTGTGATAGAAAGATGAACATAGAAAAGAAATGTAGGCCATGAACAGTGGAATTCTCAATGACATGGCCAGGAGTATATATGACACATCTCAAAAAGTAGTGGAAAGAGCAGAGCACATGTGTTTGAGAAGCAGGACTGGAAAATGAGTAGAAAAGAAACAAGCAATGTATAGAGGGCAGTAAAAGCAAATTATTTTTGGGGGGTTTGGAAAGAGCTCAGCATATTTAAATGGCACTCCTTGTTGTTGTTGTTGTTGTTGTTGTTAATGATAAGGCTCTAAAGTAATTTGAGCTGGGATGTAAATGGTAGTGGGACTGTCACTTCACAAAGAATGCAGCTGTTGATCCATATTCTTGGAATGGTTGATTGGGAAGGAGCCTTTGAAATCTTCTAGGCCAGTCTGTCATTCATGTAGGACTCCATTTTAAGCATCTTGATGGTCAAATGTTTCTATAGGAAGGAAGCACACAATTTGCAGTTATACCATTTGTTGTTGTTCTATTAAGTCTTCATTTGTGACTTAAGAATCTTACTTTTACAACCAAAAATTTCCTTACTGAGCATATATGCACTAAACTAGGAGGAAGGATTTAGGGGCCTGTCTTTGGGAAAAGTACCCTTCCCTGGGGAAACAAAACTGAAGTGTCGGTCCAACTAAGGATAGCACTTCCTCCAAACTACAGATTTCTGCTCCTTCTCATAGGATTTAATCAAAGAAGAATCTTCTTTGGGATGCTGACATCTTTATCCTCAGCCTGTTAAACTTGTTGGACTCCACCTCTCAATGGGCACCATTAGTCTCATTACCTAAATGTGGGTTATAGTTTCAGGAATTATATAGTCTGTATCTTATCTGGTGGCCCTAATTTTAAATGCCCAGTTCTGTAATTCTCATTAATTCTTTTATATGACCCATGTCAATACTAGCCCTATCTTGAAGAACACAAACTCTCCATTTCAAATGCGATCTTGCTTTGAAAAATGAATATTGTTAGCTACGGTCACTTCTGAACTCTACCATACTCAAAGTCTGAAATTAAGAGAAAACTGCTGTAAAAATACAAATGCACCATGTCATTTTGCAGATGTTTCTAGAGTTGCTGAATACTTTAGCTTTAATTAATGTCAGCAATGAATTTTAAATTGGGTAAAAAAATCAAGTGAAAAATTACAAGAAATAAGAATGTGATTCTGAGGTATCACTTATTATCACTATTATGTAGTGATATTTTGCTAAAGTATATATAGAATAAAATGTGACTCTTGTACAGCATGTATCAGAACAATTGTGTAATTTTTGGATCTCAGTACAGAAGGATGATCTGAAAAACGTTTCTAGCAAGTGCCAATGTACCTTTGACAAATTGATTAGTACCAAGTAGTAATACTTATATTCCACAGCTCTAGAGCCCAGGGATCATGTTATATTTAACTTTGTTTTTCTCATGGGTCTCAGAACAATCTCAGTGTGACTTTAAGGATTATCAAAAAGAATTTGTTAAATTGTGTATTTGCCTTTAAAGCCAAGTTTCCCTCCCCTCAAAGGATATCATGAGGTAGAAGGTCAGGCTTGAAGAGGACATAATGTCTTCCCTGAAATGGAAGGCATAACCTACTGGAATCAAATCAGCTAAAGCATTTTAAGAACCTTCCTGTTTGAGCCAGGAGAAATCTTACATGCATTTTTTTTCCAGAGGTGCAATAAAGTAGTGTTGCTGAGCCTTCAAGCCCATGAGAAGGAGGGAGCTGGGTGCTATGATGGAATGCTTGTAGCTGTATGTGTGTGACTGTGTGTGTATGAGTGTGTGTGAGTGTGAAGAAAAGTTGTCAAAACTAAATTGGCTAACTCTTATCTGGAGAGCAAGGGCTTGCTATATACTGGTGATATCTTGTGACTTCCTAGTGTTCTGAGTGTTAGAAAAACATTTCTTCCCTTGCCCTAAGGTGCTTCTACTGATGTATGATATATTACTAACCTGCTTAACACTATTAGGTATATTGCTCTTGCACTTGAAAAACAATCCAAATGCTTTCCTGTGCACTCAAAGATCCCAGTTATCAGCTTCTGACTAGCTCACCAGTCTCATCCTTAGCTCTTCTCCCCTTCACTCATTCTGCCACTGTCTCTCTGCTTCAAATGCTGTTTCCCTGAATTTTTTGCATCAGCTAAACCCTTATCCTTTTTGCCTCAATGCAAATGTGTTTTCAGAGGTATTTTTTGAAAATCCCAATGATGTAGCATTTCCTGTCTGTACCTGTTCTCTACCTTTTCCAACTCTATCCTGTTCTAATTCAGGAAGGGAGCTGTCTCAGACTCCCAGATCTGGAAAGTCATTATTTAATGTGGCTGATTTTGACTTTCAACTCAGGGAGCTCAGTGAATTCTAAAGGATTTTGCTGGTGTCATCAACTCACCTTATTTGACCAGCATAGAAAAGAGGGTGGATGATATAGCAACCTAACACCACTTTGGATAAAACCCAGTCACTTTGTATTCTCTTTTACTCTTTTGTTGTCTTTGTAGCACTTATTACTATAGAAAATTCATAATACCTTATTTTCTTACTGGTTTGATAGCTATTTATGAGAGCAGAGATCTTGTCTTTATATTCACTGTTGAATTTTCAGTGTTTTAAATGGTGCCCAGCGCATGTAAGTACTCAGAGATCTGTGCAATGTAGTTGAATGATGAAATGATTCTACGTGTGAGGTTTACTTTAGATGACAAGTATATAGCAGGGCCTGGTACACAGTACAAAATCTACAATTGTTCTACCTCTCTCTAGCCTTCCTTACGAGAGAGATTCAGTGATCTCTTGTAAGTGTTACTTGAGCAGCATTTAAATCCAGCTATCATAAAATTAGTTATATATATTTTTTCTTACCTGTTTATTTAAATACAAGGTAATCTGCAACTTAGACCATATTAACACTTTCTCCCTTCTTGGAAAGTACCTATTTTTGTAATGATTCTTTAACTCTACTCATTTGGTAATGAGGATGTTATTCCACTATAAAATTAGGTTGACAAGAATGACTTTTAATCAGATCCTCATATGCCCGTTGTATTTCATATACTTTATAGTGTTACTCAGATAAGAATGGTGTACAAATATTTGTATATACCACAAAATTATATTGTGACTTATATGTTGTATTAAAAAGAACTCTATATCAGTGCTTTTTGGCTTTATTTGAACAAATTAAGCCTTCCTGGTGTTTTCTTACAATGAGGTCAGTTAATCAGTTCAGCTCTACACAGCTTGGTTAAGTTTGCACACCATAGACCTATTGTGCATTGACTCCTTCCTGTTCTAATTCAGAAAGGGGGCTGCCTCAGACTCCAAATCCAGAAAAATTATTACCTAAAAATGTTGATTTTTGACTTTTAATCCAGGGAGTTTAATAAATTCCACAAGTTTTGCTAATGTCATCATTTCACCTTATCTAGCCAGGATGAAAAAGAGGGTTGATGATGTAGGCAACATCACCACCTGAATAAAACCTGGAAAGCCATTCCATTTAATCTGAGAAAGTCATGATTCCCCTGGCTGTGCACACTGAGCAAGAAAAGCACCATTGCAACTCCCTTACCCCCATTTTTTTTTTTTTTGTCATGTAGAGGCCTTGGAAAGATTTCTCCTGTTTGTCTTATTTATGTCTCCTATATCTCCTATTTCTCTAGCCATTTGTTGGTAATTGGAGCTTTGTTCCTCTGCTGTTTGGAGACTGGCATATCTCAGCTCCCATGAAGAAGAGTCTCAGGGTCTTTTCCTTTAGCTACGTATGCCTGGAACTTAGACTCCAGCCCAAGCTTACTGACCTCCTAAGAGAAGGAGTAAATCCTTTACTTCTACCTTATAGGGATATAGCATCAGTGCAAAGGACCTAACATGGTGTCAGGTTGAAGGACAAAATCTGCAGTTTGTTATTGTGTGGAATGATAGGTCATCTGAAACCCACATACAAGCATCATTCTTATAAGTCTGGTTTTCATAATGAAAACTGGGTACAAGAAGATTGAACCGTCAAGGAAAACAATTTGTATTCTGAGGACCAGCATAAGTTATAACTTGAACCTGCTTGGAAATTGTTGTTATTCCTCTAGGAGGGGGTATGGTGGAGCTGTTGAGTGTTCCCTTTGAATGGGTCTGTACTTTGCTTTTTGCAATACTGAGTGATGAGAAAGTGGAAGAAGCTGTCCTGATGGGTGGCTTGGAGACAGGAAGGGAGGAACCCCAATGTGGGCCACAGCTAGAGTAGCAAAGGCAGTCACTCAAAGACATTTTGATTCTGTCATTATGAAAAAACACTCTGGCTACATAAGTGGACTATATCAACACTCTCCTTTAGTCCCCTTTTGACATTCATTTAAAAGCACAGTGCATAAAGTCCCTACTGTGTGCTCAGTCCCAGAGACAAATTGGTAAGCGAAACATTAAATATATTCAAAAAGAGTTTTTGACAAGGCAAGTATTTTAAGGCTCCAAGTTTATTTAGGAACAGGAGGTATTTTACGGCCACAATTCTCTCATTACCACAAAACAGACTGTGTTCCTAATTCGAAAGCTCCTCAAATGAAATTCTGTGTTTCCTGTATTTCCCTTCCTCTAACTTTAATGTATGCACTTGAGAGGCATTAACTGGGCACTCACCATGGACTGCAATTCTGAAAAGATATGGGAAGAAAGAGGTAAAGAGAGTCCAGTTCCTGTTTTAATTGACCTCACAGTATATTCAGATTATAAATATTAAACAAATAATGAATCACACCATGCTGTGATAAATGCAGGAGAAAAGGTCTGCCTAAAGCCCTTCAGAGGGTAGGCTAAATGCTAGAGTCAGAAAAGTTGCGAAGGAGGGGCGCCTGGGTGGCTCAGTCAGTTAAGCATCTGACTTCGGCTCAGGTCATGATCTCATGGTTCATGAGTTTGAGCCCTGCATTGGGCTCTATGTTGACATCGTGGAACCTGGAGCTTGCTTCAGATTCTGTGTCTCCCTCTCTCTCTGCCCCTGCCCCTCCCCTGCTTGCACTCTGACTCTCTCTCTCTCTCTCTCTCTCTCTCTCAAAAATAAACGTTAAAAAAAAAAAAAAGAAAAGTTGTGAAGGAGTCTCACCAGCCCAAATGAGATAATCATATCTAATTTACATGTTTGGGGCATTTGGTGAGATATTCTATCTAGAACATTCAGCATATGGTAATCCTTCACACCTGTTAGTTTTTATGATGATGACAAATTCACTTTGTTTCTTTTTACTCTTGTACTAGAGAAATTTTATTTAAAACTATCTTAACACTCCCAGAATGTTGATCTAGTGCCTACTTTCTTTTTCTTTACCATGTCCCTTAAATAAAGGCTTCCTTATCTATTTCTCTTCTTCTTCCTCTCTAGAATATTTGTCTATCAACTTGGCTAAATTAAAACAAAAGATTTAAGGCAAAAGATGGAGTAGAAAATGGAATTGGGAAAATGAAGGCAAATGGAAATTAGACTATTGTAATTCTGCACACATCTTTTCCTATCCACAGAAATCGGAAATCACATAAGGAAAGTGCCCAGAGAATGAGGATGTTTTCCTTCTGCTGTATCTGAAAATAATAAGATCAGTCAGTGGGGATGGGATTGGGTTTTCTAGCCTATGAATGAAGC
Source organism: Felis catus (assembly GCF_018350175.1). Classification (NCBI taxonomy): domain Eukaryota; kingdom Metazoa; phylum Chordata; class Mammalia; order Carnivora; family Felidae; genus Felis; species Felis catus. The sequence goes on along the minus strand of NC_058370.1, from coordinate 112,812,221 downwards.
ATAGGACAAGTATTGTTCTCAGCATGTCTGCAGTTCTTGAGCAAGAAGGCAACAAGTGGGTTTAGAGTAACAGAGTTAATTTGTACTTATGGGAATTTTTGGGAAAGGTACTTAATATAATTTCTAACTGCAACATATAAATTAATATATTTTTCTAGGGATAGACAGTCTAGGGATAACAATGTACTTAGTAGATGTAAGTAGGTATCATCTTTGAAAAGTACTGAGTGCATTAGGTTGCCTAAAAATGAGCAAAAACAGCTGTAGTCTTTATTTTTATGACATTTAGTATTCTATTTTTCTAAAAAGTTGAACATGGTTAAGAGGCAGTATTGTGTAGAGGTTTAAGAATACAAAGTCTATCCTTAGCTATGTGACCTTCAAACATCAGCTTCTTCATCTCTAAAATGAGTGCAAAGCCAGTTATCATGTAACAGGGTTTTATGAGGATTAATTTGCAAAAAGCTTGATAAGGTTATTGATACTCAGTAACTTTTACCAATTGCCATGTGATCATATACATCTATAATTATCTAGTATCTCATGACCATACCATGGAGCACTCACAGATGCCAATATTAATTTCTTGTGATAATGTTCTGTTTCACTTTTTAGTCCTTTTGAGGATAGGGAATAAACTATGATAATGCTTCTGTATAACATTTTAGTTTAAGAAGTTCTTTGTTTTATGGTTGCCTGGGTGTGTTCCAAGACTCAGGGGGCCCGTGGCTTTTCCCATTACTTATGCCACAGAAGTCTCACCTGGTACTCCACCTACTTTAAATGCACTAGTTGGGTAGGCCCTATAGCTCATTTGGGTCTGTCATAAAATCAACACTCTCCCTGTGACTTGAACAATCTGCCTCAGAGGAGACCAAGCCAACCGAAGCACATGCTGCTTGCCAATATGAGGCTCGACCTGGCATCTGCACAGAAAGAAATTTCTCTTTCGGTGCCAGGTTTTAGTGGCAGCATGTTGGGTCATGGTGTGTAGGCTTGATGCTTGGGAACTGAGCTGGAAGTCTGTGTTGCACCTGTCAGCTTTCCTAGGTTGTTGGAGGTGCTGATCAGGGCAGAAAGGCCAGGCTAGTCTCATTCTTTACATGTGATTTGGCATTCTACAGGAGAGAAGCTTCTAGAAATGCTACTTCTAGAAGTGCTATCTCTAGAAGCAGGCAACCAGAAGTCTGGAAGGTAAAGGATGAAAACTATTGATTTCTGAGAACTTTGTTGTTGCTTCAGATTGGTCTGGTCAAGTTTGCAGAGTGCTCTAAAACTTCTAATTCATCTTCCACCTGTCAGTTAGCTAATGCCTAACTGTATTTAGTATTAGCCGTGCCACCGTCCTGTTTTCCCAGGCAATGTAGTGACAGTGTCATTAGCTATGCATGTTCACAGGAGTGGAGCTCTAGCCTGGGCTAATGTGATGAGGTGGGCAGCTGGTGAGATGGTATATGTTGAAACACCAGTGTTTTGTCACAAGCCCTATATATAACATTTTCATTTGTTCACATGAAGATTTTGAATTAGTAATTTTAACTAAACTAATTTGTTAAGTCATTTAAAAAATCAGTTGCTAATAATTTTTCCATATATATTCTTGGTTCTCTGTATCAGCCCAATCATTTGACTGCATTATTACAAAAATGGCACAATGGCGGTTGCTATGGCAGTCAGGCAGAAAAAGAAGAGAGCAGAGAGTCCTAGCCACATGTCTCCATAAAGGAAAATATTGTTGTTTTTGAAAGTTTATTTGTTTGTTTTAAGAGAGAGAGCAAGAGCACATGTGTGCAGGAGGTCAGAGAGAGAAAGGAGAGAGAGAGATTCCCAAGCAGGCTCCACGCTGTCAGCACAGAGCCCCATGTGGGGCTCAATCTCATGAACCATGAGATCATGACCTGAGCCCAAATCAAGAGTCAGGTACTTCACCAACTAAGACACCCAGGTGCCCTGGAAAGTACAGTTTTTAATGTCAACTTCAAAGGTTTTAATAAGATAACTTTACAAGGATCTATTTGAGGGCATATGTGAAATTACCTTTATGCAAAGGTAAGACATTTCCAAAATGAGACTCATTTTGGAGAGAAGAGTTCCACTGGGATAATAAATTTAGAATCATCCAGCTAGGGAATAGAGTTGAAGATGTGCTGAGTGAAGGAGGACCTGGAAAAGAGAGGGGTGTGTGTGTGTGTGTGTGTGTGTGTGTGTGTGTGTGTGTGTGTGAAGTAATAGTAGTGGTAGTAGTAGCAGAAGAAGAAGGAGAAGGAAAAGAAGAAGGAGGGAGAGAGGGAGGGCGGGAGGGAAGGGAAGAAGTGGTCAAATGAGAGGAAAGATCTACAATTTAGAAAAGGTCTATGAGAAGACCCTTTATTCCCATTAGACAGGATGCAGTTGCTAGCTGCCCTGATGCTCAGAACCTTAATTCCTGTCACCATCTCCATCCCTATCTCCAAAGGGAAGCTTTGCCTCTGCAGTTGCTATTTTGGGAGCTTTCTTATTCCCTGTCCCCTTGAATGTGATTAAAAAAATTTTTTTTAGAGTAATTCTATAAATGGTAGTACACAACGGAAGTCCAGAAATATAAGAATGCTGAACCAAGAGTACCAATATGTTTATTTTCTCATGACAATTTTGCTGCATGTTCAGGGCCGATAGCAAGAGATATGTGCGGTAAGGGCGTAAGGCTTGTTTTCAGCTGGCATTCATTCTTACTGGTTGCTGCCAATGGTACTGTTTGTTAAAAATGTTATAAATGTCATTTCCATCTATATATACCCCAACCAGCTCCCATTTCTCTACTCCTCTCCCCAGTACAAACAAACCACCTTCTCTTAGTTTTTCTCAGGTCTCTTTCTAATAATACCAGAGCCTATCACCTAGGGTGACAGGAATGTATGTCAAAGACATCTTCATGCTCTAAAATAAATTCTTAAAAGGTCATGAATTTTATTGTTCCACTGAAAGAATGCAAACCATGTCAACCTCCATGGGGAAATAAACTATTTTTTTCTCCCTTTTCAAAAATAAACCTTCAAGTTGGAAGATACTCAAAGCCCTGCCTATGAGTTCATATTGAGAATTTGTAAGACAACGTCTGTTTTGCAATTAGTGTCTGTACAACTTGTCAGAATTAAAGAGGGCTATGACAGCTGACTTTTATTTTGTAAAACAAAGGAGGCAAGCGTTTACCAACATTTCTTATGTGTGCAGCTTGTCTCACTGGAAGTCTTTGAGTAAATTTTGTCTTAGAGTTCTTTTGTATCCTTAGTAGCTAATGTGAAGCTCTGTATCAAGCTTCTTAATAATCTTCAGACCTGTGTCTGAATGCCAGATCCATGGAAGTATATTGTGGTCATTTTATTTTCCCTGCTTCGCCCAGATCTCAAAAGGGTACTTTGGTAGGGTGAATAATGGCCTCTAAAGATATCCAGGTACTAATTTCTGGAACCTGTGAATGTTTCCTTATATGGAAGAAGGAACTTTGCAGGTATGATTAAGTTAAGGACCTTGAGATGGGGAAATTATCATGGATTATTCAGGGGATAATGTAATCACACATGTCCTTAAAACAGAGAGGGGGAAAGAGGGAGAGAGAGAGAGAGAGAGAGAGAGGGAGAGAGAGAGATTTGATTACAGAAGAGAAGTAGGAGCTGTGGGGACGTGTGAGAAGTAAGGGAGGTGATTCATTTTCAGAAATACCAAATAAAAGCTGTGCTAACAACATGTTTACAACCTATTAGAAATATGTATGAACCACCCCCCCTTCCCCCCCGCCCTCCACACACACACCCACAATGGAGTCCCAAGATAGTTCACTTCATGCTTCTTCTTCCCCTCTCCATTTCATGGGCTTATTTTCACAGGCTTTGCAATGAGCATGTGCCAAAGAACAAAGGGAGGAGGGACTGAAGGTCTCTGCCTCACCTAAGGGAATGTACATTTGTTCCAGTCAGACTCCTTTTTGCCTTACATGGGCATAGCTAATGTCCAGGTAAGTCTGTAACCTCTGTGCTACTCAGCCAATGAGGAACCAGGGGAAGATCTTGCATGCTAGGAAGTAAATTGTCTGCTGTAACTGCCCCCAGGGTGCCTGTCCCTCAGACGCCCACTTTTGCAAGAACGTTGATTAAAGCCTTGCTTCACTGTGCTCCCAGTCTCTGCATCCCTCCTTTGATTGGGAAGATGGGCATATTTCTAACAGGACGAAAGCTAGTGGCTGGAGTGGTTCTGGAAGGAATTCAGGAAGTCTCCAGATGCTAGAAAAGGCAAAGCAACAGATTTTCCCAAGAGTCTATCGAACGAACCAGGCCTGCCTGATTTTAGACTTTTGACTTCTTGTACTATAATACATTTGTGTTATTTCATGCACCCAGGTTTATGATAATTTGTTATAGCAGTCATGAGAAACTAATACAACCACCTTTCCCCTTCCCATTAAAACCAGTTTCAATACCAGGGGCCAAGAGATTTGTGTGAGGAAGGTAAGGACACAAGTAGGCCTTTCCCTGCAGCAGGAAGCTTCTCTAGGGAGAAGTTTGGTGTCTGTCATTAATTTTGGAAAGTTCTTGGTCATTATTACTTCAAAAATTTCTTCTGCTGTATATGGTCTTCTCTTCGTGGTATTCTAATCATATGTGTTATTTCTTTTGATTTTGTACCACAGTTCATTGATATTTTGTTTTTAATTTTTTCTTGATACCCTTTTCTTTTTGTATTTTTGTTTGGAAAGTTTCTGTTGATCTATCTTTGTTCACTGCTTTTTTTTTTTTTTTAAGTAGGCTCCCTGCCTAAGGTGGGGCTTGAACTCATGACCCAAAGGTCAAAGGTCACACTCTCTACTGAGTGAGCCAGCCAGCTGCCCCCGAGTTCACTGCTTTTTTCCTCATTTGTATTGTGTCTTGTGAAGAGCTCATTAACGACGTTCTTCATTTGTCTTACTGTGTTTCTGATTTCTAGTATTTCCTTTTGGTTCATTCTTAGAGTCCTCATGTCTCTGCTGATATTACCAGTCTTGTCTGTTGTTTGCCTTTTCCATTAGAGCTTTTTACATAAACCATAGTTATTTTGAAGTCCTTGTTCAGTAATTCTAACATCTGTGTCATATTTGAGCCTCTTTGTTGCTTTGTCTCTTCAGAGTGTGTCTTTCCTCACCTTTTTTCATACTTTGTAACCTTTTGTTGAAAGCTAGATTTGTTGTATGGGTAATGGTTATGAGGTAAATAGGTCTTTGGTGTGAGAGTTTGTGTCAGTCTGGCCAGGAGTTGGGTCATCTTTAATATTTGTTATGATTATAGGTTACAGGGGCTTCTAATTCATCTGGTGTCCTTGTTTTATCTCCTCTGTTGGCTTTGGACCTTCTTTCTGTACTGATTCCGAGAAAGAGGCTGTGTATTCCAGCTCTTTTAGCTCTCATCCACTGTTTTTATACTGGAGGCTTGTTGGTGTGGTGGTAGAGTGTAAGGGAAAAGAGATCATTCTGTAAATTTCTGATAAAGCGTCAGTCTTTCAGTGGGACTGTGCCTTAAAGATGTGGCTTGTGCAAGTATCTAGGTCCTTCTCTATGGTTATAGCATTTCCCCCCATCCTTCGTGCCCGCTACTCCTTTTCCTGTCTGCAGCATTTCCAACCTATTTCCTTGAAACCCAGTCTCCAGCTGACTATGGATTCCGCCCCACCCTTCTTCTTCAGGTGATAGAGGGAGGCTGGACTAAGGAGGGATTTTCTTCTGCCAGAAGGGACAGGAAGGTTTCGGTGACCTTTCCCCCTGGAGAGTAGGCTTGTATTATAGAGAAGAGTCTGGAATAGTTTCACAGTGAGTATTCTTCCCTTCCCTCAAGGGGACCTTTCTTGGATCTTCACCATGAGAACTTGGGAGTTCCTGGAAGGAGAGCCCTTGAAAGTAGGGGCTTATTTTTATGTCCCCCAGGAACTTTCCACTCTCATGCTAGCCCCCACTGAATCTCCAGGAGTTTGTCAAAATCACTAGTCAAGTAAATGGTCCTACCACTTGTGGCATCCAGAAGCTTCTGCCACAAGTAAGCAAATGTGAGATGCTGCTTCTCTCTGGATGGTCTGTTTTTCCAGATTTGGGGTGGCAGTTTACCCTAAGATATCTGAAGAGCAAAGAAGAGTTGCTGATTGTCAGTTTGCTCACTTTTCCCCTGAGTTCTCTTGTTTTAAATTTTTAAAATGTTTATTCAATTTTGAGAGACAGAGAGCGAGTGTGAGCAGGGGAGGGGCAGAGAGAGAGGGGAGACACAGCATCTGAAGCAGGCTCCAGGCTCTGAGCTGTCAGCACAGAGTCCGACGTGGTGCTTAAACTCATGAACCATGAGATCACGACCTGAGCTGAAGTCAGCTGCTTAACCCACTGAGGCACACAGGTGCCCCTCCCCTCAGCTTTATTGAGGTATTATTGACATAAGACATGATGTAAATTTAATGTACAATGTTTTGATTTGGTATACTTACATATTACAAAATGATTATCATCACAGCATTAATAAACACCTCCTCCCTCTTATCACATAATTACCATTTCTTTTTTGTGATGAGAATTTTGTCCACCTTTTTATGTTGAAGGACTAGATTGATGACTTCCAAGTTATTTACATTTTGGAGCTGAACTAAATGTATCTCAGGAGCCTACTTAAAAATGCAAAAGTAATGAATGCCTCCTCTTTCAGGAATGAGTGGCCCCTTAGCAGCCCTGAAATTCTACACAGATTTACCTTTTCAGATTACCTAGCAAATGGGATGGAAACATGTGCAAGTATATTTAGTGAGCTGGTGAGGGTTGGAAATGCGGGGTGGGGTGGGGTGGGAGGGCTTGACAAGGAGGGAGTCTGGGGTGGAGTGGAGAGAGAAGGATTCATAACTTGATTCCCTGCCAAGGAGAGCTGGACAAGATGGCAGCATGGGGAAAGAAAGTCAACAAGGGTTGCTGGCTTTTCTTAGTTCAAGGAATGAGGAAATGTGGGAGGGAATGAAGAAAGGGAAATATGAGTTGGGATGAAAGGGGCACTTACAAAGGGGGGATTCACCAAAGTTGATGAATATTGCTTAGTCTTCAGAGCTTAAAAATTTGACATGCTGCTGTTCCCTGGGAAAAATGCTTGGGAACTGGATGGTATAACTTATAAAAGGACTCATAGTTTTGAATATATTTAATAAATGTCTATGTGGACAAAAAAACTCATAGGGGTATTGTAAGGTTTCAATGAGATGATAGATATATTTTATTATTATTGTTTTTATTCTCTTGATTATTACATCTTCTATTATTATGTATGATTTTTTTTCCTGTGAGAAAATTCAGCCATGATATAACAATGGCAGGACCTTTTTTCTGAGTTCCCTCAAAATCAGTTTATATGATTGGCTTCTAGTATAGTTATCAACATTACTTAATAAAGAAAGGTATGTATAGTATGTGTGCACATGCATACATGCATATGTACATATATATGTGTGCTTATACATACACATATACACACATTGGTATTTGCTTAGAAAAATTCTAGAAGGATATGCAAAAAATTACTTATGTTAGTTATTACTGGAGAGTTGAGACAGAAAATGGGGAAGAAAATAAAGTTTTATTTTTTATTTTATACTTTTCTACTTTGTTTAATGTTCTGTACAATGAACAGTTTTACTTTCAACAATATAACTCACTTTGATGTCTTTTATATATGTATGTATGTATGTGTATGTATATATGTATGTAAGTGTATGTCTATAGTTAGATTTTCACGCCTATGAATTCTTTCCTTTGCTTTAGAGTCATTCAAGAGAAAGTATCGAGTGAATGGTATCATTTTGTAAAAGAGGAAATAAAACTTGCATGTTCTCAATGAACAACATATAAACTATACAGGTACATGATGAGGATTATGTATTCAATTTCAATGTTGTTTCAATATTATGATATAAAATGGGTTTTATTTGTGTGTGGTAAGATGAAAGGGACAACATTGAAATGACTTAAGAAAAGTGAACAAAATAAATATGAGGAACTATTTTGGACATGCAATTGGAAGCCTCAGCAATAGGAAGGTGTTAGTGACCAAATGTGCTTTTTCATGTTGTCACAGTCTTGACTTGAGATCACGTCAAGAGAAGGCTATGGAGAGTTCCGCAGGGCATAGAACACAATTCTGTGTTTTATCAGAAGGGACACAAATCCTTTCCTTGTCTGACCGAACGCTTCATATGCAAGTTCAAACATTTCAGGAAAAAATAAAATACCTAGTTAACACCCTCTTCTTTTACAAAAGAGAAAAACACATCCTTTGGGGTATTGTAGTGAACACGCACTGCAAATCCTGCCCTCCTCTTTTGTCATGCACTCGGAATCCAGATGTAAGCCCCTAAGCCCTCTAAGCCTTTCCCAGGCACTAAGGCTCTTTGCCTGCACCACTGAGACCCAACACAATACAAATCTTGAATTGCACGAGGTGTTTAGGGGTGGGCTAAATTATATCAAAACAGGTTTTCTGATGCAGTGATGATGATCTGAGCCATGAAAGATTGTTATCAGCACTGACAGTTTACGTTTCCCACCAGAGAATAAACACAAGCCCAAGAGTTATATGTTAATATCACCTTCCAAGCCATAGTTTTAGAACAGGTGGTATTACTGAGAGACTAAAGTACTAGGGATATTTAAGGACATTGATTTCATTGCTCCAGACTGCACTGCTAACTCTGGGTGGCTAACCTGTAAATGTGTGTGACAGATCAGAAGGTGGAATTTGTGGGGGTCAGGTAGGAGAGGGGATAGATGAGTCTTTACAGATCTATGTCTTCTAATGGAAATATCCCTGATGTAGATAACTGCAAATAGTGTGTCCACTGCCTTATCTTTCAAAGAAGAGAGACCCGTAGAACCCTAGACTCAGAGCTAGAAGGGCCTTTAAAATAATGTAGACTGGGGTGCCTGGGTGGCTCATTGGTTATGCTCACAACTCTTGGCTTCAGCTCAGATCATGATCTCATGGTTCATGAGTTTGAGCCCTGTGTTGGGCTCTATGATGACAGCTCAGAGCCTACTTGGGATTCTCTGTCTCCCTCTCTCTCTGCCCCTATCCTGCTTGCTCTCTCTCTGTAAATAAATAAATACACTTTAAAAAATTAAAAAAATAATCTAGGCCAACTTCTCCTTTTTTTTTACATATGAAAACACTGAAGCCCAGAGAGGTGACTGAGTTACCTAAGGGAATAACAGTTACTATAAAAAAGTAACACTGGTATTCACATAATTACTGGGTATTTATTATAAGATAATTTATTTTATGTCTTGAGTATCCCAAATTAATACATGATATATCTATAGGGCCAAAACAATTGGTCAGAATTTAAAAGCCTCCTTCCCATTTATTTATTTTGTAGCAAATTTACTTTTACTGCTAAATTGTATGTCCTTTATCGTGTTGTTGAACCATTCTAGTTTCTTAACTGGCTACTCAATTGGTTTAGTAGAGACAAATATCTCCAGTAATCAGGAGGATGCTAACAGGTGATTCACAGGCTGGTCGATGACAGTGAGTACCTATTTTTAAGCTCTCCATGAAACTAACGATAAGCCCCACAACGATTCTGCAAACTGAGGTTTCTTTTCCTGGTTTTGTAGACTTTTGAGCTTAGAAAGTTTAATAACTTATGCAATACCACTCTGCTTATAGGTTGGATTAGTCTCTTTGGACTAGAGCAAAATACCATGAACTAGGTAGCTCACATAACCAAAACTTGTTTTCTCACAGTTCTGGAGGATGAAAGTCCAAGACCAAGGTGGCAGTAGCATTGATTTGTGGTGAGGCATATTTTCTTGGCTTGCAGACAGCTTCCTTTCTACTGTGTCCTCATATGACCTTTTCTCTGTTGTGCATGGGAGGAGAGAGATCTCTGGTGTCTCTCTTCTTATAAAGACACAAGTCCTGTTGAATTGTGGCTTCACCCTTTTGTCCTTCCTTAGCCTTAATTACCTCCTTAAAGGTCCTGTCTCCAAATACAGTCACATTGGGGATTAGGGCTTCAATATATGAATTTGGGGGGGACCAGTTCAGTCTATAGCAGAGATAGAAGAGTGGGGGTGTGAACTTAGTCTGCCCGACTTCAAAAGTCATGTTTGTTCTATGTTACCTGCTGATTCTTAGTGTATAAAATGGCAATAGTAATATTTTTTCCTATCAAATTTATATATTCATCTCATGGTTGACAATTTAACTCTATTGTGTTTGTCCCCACCCAGCTTCCCACAGTAGGTGGGATGATGTTAACTAAATGGTAAAAAATAAAATATTTTCTTAACTGGGATACTGTGGCTCTGGAAAGAAGATTCCTTCTGGGCCTGTGAGTGCCTGTGTGCTGACCTGGTTTAAGCTCCAACTGTAGGAGCTTGACAAACAGGTTATACTATTGACTTATTCTAAGCAAGTACAGTCATTTAAAATTAACTTAATCCACAAAAATATGTATTTTATGCTTATTCTGTGCTGGGTGCTCTTCTAATGGTTGTGGGAAAGACTGATGATAAGATCCTTGCTTAAATGGAGAACACAGAAGAAGATAAGCAAAGAAATAAGAATTTAATGCAAGATTGGTGCTCTAAAGAAAATGAAGTAAGGTAGTAGGATAGAGGGGGATTGAGAGTGGGTAGCATTAATTTGGTACTTCAGGGAAGACCTCTTTAGTATTATGACCTATAAGCTAAAACCTGAATGATGACAATGTGTATTAGTCAGGGTTTTCCGGAGAAATAGAACCAATACAATGGATGGATGGATAGATGGATGGACTGATAGAAAGAAAAGAAATAAAGGAAAGGAAGAAAGAAAAAGAAAGAAAGAAAGAAAACAAAAAAAAGAAAGAAAAAGAAAGGGAGAAAGAGAAAGGGAAAGAGATGTATTATGAAGGATTGGCTCACATGATTATGGAGGCTGTAAAGTCCCACAGTCTGCCATCTGCAAGCTGGAGGCCCAGGAAAGTAAAATGATGATGTAATTCTAATACAAACCCAAAGATCTGATAGCCAGAGGAACCAGTGGCATAAGGTCCAGTCCAAGGCCTCAGTACCAGGAGTGCTGATGTCAAAAAGGATATCCTGGTTGAAACAAGAGAACAAATTTATCCTTCCTCTGCCTTTTTGTTCTGTTCAGGCCCTCAATGGATTGCATGATACCCACTTGTGTTGGTGTAGATGCTCTTTACTTAGTCTACTGATTCAAAAGCTAACCTCCTCCTAAAACATACTCACAGGCACACAGAAATAATAGTCTAGCAGTTCTCTGAACATCCCTTATCACAGTTAAGTTGACACATAAAGTGAACCATTACAGATAGGGTTAATGGTGGAAAAATTTGGGAATTAGATAGTCCAAGCAGAAGAATAGTAAAATCAAAGGCTCTGGGTGGGGAAATGCAATTTGTTTGAGGAACAGAAAGGCCAGTATGGCTACATGCCATGAGTAAGAGGGGGGGAGTGGCCAAGACAAGATGGGAGGAGTCAACAAGGGCCAGATCACAGGAGGTCTGGTACAGTGGGGAAAGGACATTGGCATTTATTTTAAGTGCAAGATGACTTTCTTAGAAGGTGTTATGTGGAGAATAACAAGGTCTGATTGACATCTGTAAATCATCATTTTGTGGGGGTACATATAACGTTTTCAACAGTGGTAATTTTGTGTCTCTTCACCATGAGTATCTTCCTATGAGGCAGAAGGAGGCAACATATTCTGTGGAGTGGTCAATTAAAAATTGGTTTTTGAAGAACTGCTGTACCAGAAAATTAGAATATTTGTAGAAATACAGACCTACTTAAGCTTTGCTTGTAGCTAACTCATGTTTAGTGTGTAAAGAAACTTGGACCACTTGTCTGTCATTGCCTGTCTTGTTTCTTCATTGTTCAGATAATCTGGATAATGTTCTAATGAGGAGTGAATTTGCAGCTTCCTTTCTTAATTACCCCTTTCCTTCCCTCCTCCACCAACTCTTTCTTCCCTTCTAATAAGGGAGGCAGTTTATGTTTTCCTTCAATAGGTGCTCTTTTCTCCATGCAAATTCAGCCTGTTCCAATTATATTTTCTGGGCACTGATTTCATTGTCTGCTTATAAACTCCTCTAGTTATCAGAATTTAAAAGCTATGATGGGAGGGAGACCTGAAGCTGGCATATGAACATGAGGCTAGCAGATATTTACTGCTTGCCTGAGACAGTTGCTATGAGCCAGACTCACTCACCAGAGGATTCCAGAAGGGGCTATGCTATCTCCCCCTGCTTCACCTCATTTCTGTACTCTGATGACACCTGTTTCAGGGCAGCTAGTGTGGTTTGGGGACATCTGTAGATGTTAATGTAGCTTGCTCCCACAGAACAGCTGATGGCTGTAAGCATCACTTATGGGTGAAGCAGGGAGAATAAGAAGTCAGAGGTATAATGCAGGAAACCTAGGGGATCAAAGGAGTAATGGGGACAGGATGAAAAAAAAAAGGAAAGTGAGACACAGTCAAAAAGTGCTGTAGATGGTAGCAGGTTTTGAGGACATGGAGGAGATAATTCTGATTTAATGTGAAGAAGTAGCAAATGAACAATGGAGCATGTGATGACAAGGATTGGGTGGAGTGACAAGATATGCTCATTTGTGCTTGTTCAACCATGTGTCCATGATGATGACAGCCCAAGTCTTGTCTGCTTCCCTCTGTGGATGTTGGCTGCATTGGATGCCATAGCCCTCTAGTAGGGATCTCTGGTTCCCTGACTCCCTGGTAGCAGCACAGAATTAATTAAGTTCTATTTTATGAGGACCATCATTGTATATATCTGAATGTCCTTTCTTTTGCAGGACTATATACACAATGGTCCTGTGCAATGTACCCCCAAAGTCCATAAGCCCTGAAGATAGCTTCTAGCTGCCTAATCTCTTTCTCCTTCTCCTTCTCCTTCTCCTCCTCCTCCTCCTCCTCCTCCTCCTCCTCCTCCTTCCTCTTCCTCTTTTGGTACTATATGCCCTTATGTACTATATTTATCTTGGAAGGCAGATGAACTATAAATTGAGATACATAAAGCTACAAAGAAACCCAATTATATTGAAATATGCTATCCACATATTAAGAAACAAACATGATATGCCACTATATGTGCTTTTTAATTAACATATTAACATGTTAAGTAAATAAGATCTAGTGATGGGTCTAATAATTTCATTATATTAAAGTGGCATGAACATATTTTAAGATATCTGTGCCGAGTGTAATATGATATGAAAATATCTATGATTTCTGTTGGTGACAGAGTAAGGTACTATTGGTTTCACTGTGGGTTTTTTTATTTATTCATAATTAAATAACATGCTAAATTTCAGTCAGATGTTAGTAAAACTAAATATTTATTTTTTTTAAGCATTCAAGGTCACAGATGCCCTATATTCTATTTACTGACCTCAGGAAATTTTTGATTACTGATTCATTTTCTTTAATGGTTATGGGTCTGTTCAAATTTTCTACTTTTTCCTGTTTCAGTTTTGGTAGTTTATATGTTTTTAGGAATTTGTCCATTTCTTTTAGATTACCCAATTTGTTGGCATATAATTTATTATAATATTCTCCTATTATTGTTTGTGTTTCTGCGGTGTTGGTTGTGATTTCTCCTCTTTCATTCATGATTTTATTTATTCGGGTCCTTTCCTTTTTCTTTTTGATAAATATGGCTAGGGGTTTATCAATTTTGTTAATTCTTTCTAAGAACCAGCTCCTGGTTTCATTGATCTGTTCTACTTTTTTTTTTTTTTTAATTTTGATATCATTGATTTCTGCTGTAATCTTTATTATTTCCCTTCTTCTGTTTGTTTTGGTGCTTTATTTGCTATTCTTTTTCCATTCCTTTAAGTGTAAGGTTAGTTTGTGTATTTAGACATTTATTCCTTCTTTAGGAAGGCCTGGATGGCTGTATATGGTAAGAGTTAATTTCTGGCCTAGTAGGTCCCTGAAATAGAGAGATTAGGTGGCTAGCCTACCCACCCCCAAACTGGTAGATGCACTCTGGTTCTGGGTTCTTTCTATAAAGTTTAAAATATCCCTGAGGAAATAGGGTAAGTGCAAAGGTAAAGCCAGATATGCTTCCTGCTTACTGTTTCTCTTGGCATTTACCATGTGATTTTCAAATAACATGCCTTACCTACTGCTATTTCTTGACTTTTCAATATTCAACTTTAACTGTTTGTTGACTTTCTCCTTTGGAGGAAGACTTACAGCTCTTTTCTCCCCATACCTATTTTTCCATTCAGTTCTTTGGCAGTCGAGAGCCTTTTCAATATGGAAACTTAGTCCTTAACACCTAATAGAAGCTGTAACTTCTATCATTTGTTTGATCATTTTTTCCCCCTCTGTTTTCCTTGCTTTTAGTTAAGTGCTCGATCTCCTGGACTGAATGACTAATTTTTTCTCATTGTATTAGTCCTCTGTTATTTTACATTCCTTTTTTTTTTTTTTTTGTAAGTTGGTAGGGAATTTTTTTCAAGTGTATTTCCTACTTTTTTACTGAATTATAACTTTTGCCTCTCATTTTTTTATTTTCTGGAAACACCTTGTCCCTCTATTGGAGGGGTCCCTCCTATTCTTCTTTCATAGATGTTATAATTTGATTCTTTTATGAAATTTATTTTGAAGTTTTTAACTTTTGTTTTTGGTCATCAGATTAATCCTATTCTGAGATTCTTTTTTAAGGTTTATTTATTTTAGCTTATCTTTTTCATCTAAAAGCCTTTTAAAAAAATGTTTGTTGATCCTCGGGTGTCCATATTTTAGAGTGAGGAGCTAAAAGACCAACTGGAAATTGCTATGGAGTATAGTTTTGTGTCCTCCCGTCCCCACCTCAAATTCATATGTTGAAGCCTTAATCCCCAACATGATGTTATTTAGAGATGGGGCCTTAGGGAGGGTATTAGGTTATGAGGGTGGAGCCTTCAGGGTGAGATTAGTGCCCTTATAAGAAGAGACACCAGAGAGCCTTCTCCTCCTTTTCCTGTCTTTGCTGTGTGAGGAGTCAGGAAGGATGTGTGTTCTCACCAGGAACCGGATCAGCCAGCACCTTGACTACCCAGCCTCTAGAACCATGAGAAATAAATTTCTGTTGTTTAAGCCACCCTGTCTATAGTCTTATAGCAGCCCAGACTGACAAAAACAGAAGCTCTATGTGTGATAGGTGGGGCTTTTTTACTGATGGGTTTGTATGGCATTAAGTCTGAGTTTTTAAACTATTTCTTTTAAATTTATTTATTTTGAGAGATAGAGAATGGGTGGCAGAGGGGCAGAGAGAGAGGGAGGCTCCATGTGGTCAGTGCAGAACCAAATGTGGGGCTTGATCCCAACTGTGAGATCATGACCTGAGCCAAGACCAAGAACTGGATGCTTAACCAACTGAGCCAACCATGTGCCCCATAAGTCTGATTTTTTAAATGGGAATTCCCTATCCATTATAAGTCAGGGTATATTTCACTCCTCTATCAAAACTCTCCAGTGGCATCCATCTATCTCAGAGCAAATGTCCAAACCTAAAAATAACTTACAAGGCTTTATGATGCACTCCCTGACTCCCTCCTGCTCCTTTGTTACCTCTAGACCCCATTTCCTACCATTCCCCACCCTGCTCACCCTACCCAGGCCAACTTGGTCTCATGGGAGTGTCTTCTCACTATCCCACACATAATGAGGTCACTGAGTCCCTCTTCAGGCCTTTCCAATTACTCTTCCCCCTGTTTGGAAGTTTCCTCAGATACTCACCTCAACTTCCTCAGATTGCTGCTCTACTGTCACCCTCAGGAAAGCCTTTCTGACCACCTTATATAAACTACCTCTTTCCCCTTTGCTTTCATGTCTACTATCCCTGCTTTATTTTTTCTCCTGTTATATGTCTCCATCTGATGTTACTTTATTACTTTTTGCCTTATTACTTCTTTCCTTTTCTTTCTTTCTTTCTTTCTTTCTTTCTTTCTTTCTTTCTTTCTTTCTTTCTTCCCTTTTTTATTTTTTTTAAAGTTTTTTTTTAACGTTTATTTATTTTTGGGACAGAGAGAGACAGAGCATGAACGGGGGAGCGGCAGAGAGAGAGGGAGACACAGAATCGGAAACAGGCTCCAGGCTCTGAGCCATCACCCCAGAGCCTGACGCGGGGCTCGAACTCCCGGACCACGAGCTCGTGACCTGGCTGAAGTCGGACGCTTAACCGACTAAGCCACCCAGGAGCCTCTCTTTTTTTATTTTTATGCAGCCTTTCTCCAACATTTAACCTCTGAGAGCTGAGGTTTTTATGTTTTGTTTACTTCCATAGCCATAGTTCCCAGAACAATGCCTGGCACATACTAGGCACTCGGTGCAGTTTTAAATACAGTTGTTTGGCTATGAAAATGGGAGAAGGGTTCCAGAGATCTGGCTTCTCCTTGTACCGAGTTTTAGCATTCCTCCTTGCCCTGTACATGTGTTGATAACCACCATCTGATAACCACCACCAGAGCTATCACAATTCCTGAGCCTTTCCAGAATCCTGAGGTGCAAATAGTCTTTCTTTTGGCTCTCAATCATCTATCATCCAATAGAATTAGGTTTCAAACTTTCTAAGGTCCTCAAAGTCAGTTACCACTTTCTTGTTTTCTGCCTCAAAACGTTTTGTCAATTTCTCTTACTCTCCTGTTCTCTTGAGCTGTCACCTCACAGCCCTGCATGATGAGAAACTTTCCTATATGCCTCAGTGCAAAGCAAATGACAAATATGAATATTCTAGATTTTTGTCAATATGGATCTGAAATGGTATACTCAGGAGGAAATGAAATTACCAGAGGGGATCAAATAGGTTGTGTGATTGTGTGTGGGAGATGTTGCAGTACAGACAGAAGCCTGAGTATGTGTTTGGAGTAGATTATCTTTCTGGTCACTTTCAACTGTAGAAGTCATGATTCAGTGGTTCTGTGAAATGCTCTGAACTGCTAAGATAAAAGGTGCTATGGACACAAAGAGCATTATTATTAGCTCCATTTGTTGAAGTGATGTTATAATCTTTGTTCATTTTCAGTTTTATTATTCATTTGAGCCTAGTGAATCTTCTTACTGGCTCCCCTTTTGTATTATCACAATATCTAACAGCTTTAATCAGTCCATTTGTCTTGACAAAAATTACATGGATGGCTGTCCCTATTCACAGCACTGTTTTGTTTTTTAAATATCCGTTCAACCGTAGCTTCCTTCTCGTAGAATACCCCATATGTATATTCAGTCTCAGTGTTTCGGTTCCACCAAAGAAAGGTCCCTTGTCTGTTTTCCACTAGCATGACCAGCTTTAATACTCATTGTCTGAGATCATTGTTTTTAATCATTTCACATTCATGTGGAACTCCTATGTAGCTCCATTATCAAGAATCAAAACTAACCAGCATTACTTAATGGAATCTTTAAATAGATTGTTAGAAGCAATTTTATCCACTTGTGTTATTTAGTCCCATGCTCCTCTTTTATCAAGAAATATATTCCCTTTTACCTGGCCTTGTCAGACTTGATTACTAGACACGGAGAGCATTAATAAGATAAAATTCTTAGTCAAGATTAGAATCTTATATGAAACTCCGTGTTTGACTGCTGTGGAATTGTCTGGAATATGGTCATATATTCAGTTTTAAATTGGTTACATTGCTTTCTTGTTGATTAGACATACCACCCTATTGCTATAAGCTTCAGGTTCTCTGGACTTTTGATGATCCATCTTAATGGAATTTATATTATGTATTTCTTTCCTTGAGTAGTATTTTAAAGATTGTTTTGGAAGCTGACGATGCTTGCACAAGTGTCTGAATGCCCTGGCTATGATCTCCTAAGGGGCTCTGTAGTATCTGGGGCCTTATAGACTAGACAGAAGAAGTCTATGGTCATATGTTTTGCCTACAAAAGCAGAAATGCAAACTGGTCAATAAATTCTTCTTTAGTCCTTGTAAAAAGTCAGTCTCAGGCTGATCAAAGGAATGCTGGAGGTACAGATAATTTGTGAGGTTTTATTTTATTTTATTTTATTTTATTTTATTTTATTTTATTTTATTTTATTTTATTTTATTTTATTTTATTTTTTAAGTAGGCCTCACACCCAGTGTGGAGCCCAATGCAGGGCTTGAACTCACGACCCTAGGATCAAGACCTGAGATCAAGAGTCAGATGTTTAATTGACTGAGCCACCCAGGCATCCCTTGAGGTTCTATTTGTTTTTATAGTTTATTTATTTATTTTGAGAGGCAGAGAGAGAGAGGGAGAGAGGGAGGGAGAGAGAGAAAGAGAGCAGAGGAGCAGGGGTGGGGCTGAGAGAGAAATGAAGAGAGAGAGGGAATCCCAAGCAGGCTCTGCGCTGTCAGTGCTGGGCCTGACTCGGCTTGAACTCATGAACTGTGAGATCATGACCTGAGCCAAAATCAAGAGCTGGATGCATAGCCAACTGAGCCACCCAGGTACATCAAGTTTCCATTAAAAAAATTTTTTTTAATGTTTATTTATTTTAGAGAGAGAGAGAAAAAGAAAGAGAGAGAGAGAGAGAGAGCAAGCACAAGTTGGGGAGGGGCAGAGAGAGGGAGACAATTCGAAGCAAACTCCAGGCTCTGAGCTGTCAGCGCAGAGCTGGACACGGGGCTTGAATCCACAAACTGTGAGATCATGACCTGAACTGAAGGTAGATGCTTAACCCACTGAGCCACCCAGGTGCCCTGGAAGGTTCCATTTTAAAATGAAATTTGTTTGTTTGAAAAGCAGCAATATATAGTGCCCTACCCTTAAAATCTTTAATTTAATTTTTCTTTGATCACTTAAAATCTGATAATTGCCTTTTGTCACCCTCCATGATATTTTCTCAAGAATTCCCCTCAGATTATAGCATGTGTTGGGGTTCTATTCCTAGATCTACTTCTCATAGACATTCTGCTTAATGTTACTGAACTTCAATTTATATGCATGAAAATTAGATTTTAAATGCCTTTCTTTGTATTGTTAAAGCAAATAAAATACAGGCAAAAACTAATATGAAATAATTTTGGAACTATCCACTCTTGAGTTCATGTTTCTCTGCTTTTTCCATTAGTATGCGTAACTTGTGTCTATTTGTGTATTAGTATTATATACAGATAGATAGATATTTTATAGACAGGGAACTAGGAAAACCTAATTATAAACTTTAATCTCAGAATGACTATTTAATTGCTCAGATCTTCAATTTTCCTATTTACCCACAGAAATAGCAAGACAAATACAGGCATATATAGCTCTAACAATTGCTGTTTCCTTGAATTTACATTTGATCAATTGCTGGCAAATCAAATCATATTTTTATTATATGGAGGAGGGAGGTGGAGGTGGCATGCTGTTTAAGGAAATCTTTTTATGAATTTAACAATTAACCCCCTAATGCATCTGCCTTTATAAATTTGGATTTTTAAATAATGGGTTTTGGTAAAAGAGTAATTCAAATTTTAGAAATGAAGTCGTATTTTAAATGTACTCAAGCATTCTTTTTAAAATGTTACCTAATCTCAGATCCTTCTATGAATATGTTTTGTGTTTTATTATTTATATTTTGATAGATTTTGATTTTTATAAGCCATTTTTAGTTTTTCTTAAAGTAGGGCACAGCTGGATTACTTTTCTTTATCCTACAGAGGCATAGTGTAGGGTAATTAGTTAATATTCCCACCATTCTGGAAAGATGAATAAAACATGGAGCTGTATATACTGTTGACCTCTGTTCTCACCTTTTCTCCTCATGTGTGGAAGAATTTGTAGTGGTTGGAAAATTGGCAGGGATATGTTACTGGTTAATTGACTCTGTCTCAAGGCTTGTTAGTGTTCTCTTCAAGATACATTTTTATTTTATAAGAAGAAATAAAAATAATTCAAGTAGAAGTAAAAGAGAACAAGGGCAATAGGAACTTGAGAATTGAAAAATTTATTATAAATAAAATAACTGGCATAAGAGCAAAAAAATCCTGAAAGCTGTAATTATTAAATTTCTTCTTAAGCCTGGAGCACAGTAGTGAGAACATAAACTTTCCATTCTTCCATTTGTTGTATGCTTTCTCTTCAAGCATAAGGCGCTTTTGTGTCATTTTTTATCTGTTCTAGAAAACCTTTTAAATCCTCTCAGGCTCTGAAGTTCAGCCTTAGTTCTCCCTGAACCCCCTCATTACGTCCCCACACCTCTCTCTCTCTCTCTCTCTCTCTCTCTCACACACACACACACACACACACACACACACACACACACACACACTTCTCTGATACACTTTCTTACTTGGGCATGTACTACATTTCCACTGACTTCTCTAAGTAAGTGATGTTCTCTTTCTCCTTTGTGCAAATGAGGAAGCCATTGATATATAAGGTATTGTCTTATTTTCTGATTTTAAAATAAAATCTTTTAAGGTTCTGAAAATATTGCAACTGGGATGAAGATCTTTCCTTTTTTGTTGCCCTGGCTCATTTGGGCTTAAAGGCAGTTTTGAGAGGAAATGAATGTTCCCTATGGAAAAAAAGGTGCTAATTTAAGGGAAAAAGTGAAAAAGTTGACCCTGGCCAACTTTTAGTCTCTTGCTTATTAGCCTGTGAGGCATAACTAAGATGGAGAAATCTGGGTTCTGGATGCTTCTTCCTTTTTTTTTTTTTTTTTTTTTTTTTTTTTAAGAGAGAGAGAATGCAATGGTGGGGAAGGGGCAGAGAGAGAGAGAGAGAGAGAGAGAGAGAGAGAGAGAGACAGAGAGAATCTCAAGCTCGACCTCAGGAACCTTGAGACATGACCTGAGCCAAATCCATGAGTTGGATGCTTAACCGACTGAGCCATCCAGTAAGGACCAGGTCCTTATTTCTGTAAACTGATCATCACCTAATCAAATAATTTTCTCATGACTAAAAATCTTACATGCTTCCATCTGATTCTCCTTTCAGGGAACTAGTTAGACCTTGCTCAAGTCTGGGGGCCTTTTAGAAGTTCTTTACTGTTATCTAAGAAAAAAGACTCCTGCTAGCCTGATATTACCTACCTCCTGTAGGTTATGGTGTCCTCTCATTTCATTAGCTAATGGAAATTCTTCTGGATAAATGCATCAGTCAGTAAGGCTATTGTCACTGAGAGGAAAAGATCCCCTACCCCCTGAAAAAGACCATAAAGAGTAAGAAATTTTCCAGTGGCATGGAGGCAGAGATCTTGGGGATTCTGCCTAGTTGCTAGCTCATTGTGGGGCTTGTGCAAGTTTAATCTCCCTTCTGGATCCCTAGTCTAAAAATAAAATGATTTTGTCACTAGGGAAGCAGCCTATGCCTATCAGTATTTTTCTTTGTTTTGGTTATTTTTTAAAATACCTTTGAATTTGCTGAGATATAATTCACATGCCTACAATTCATCTTCATTCAAAGTGCACAACTTAATTTTTCTTAATATTCATAGAGTTATGCAACCACCAGCATGAACTAATTTTATAACATTTTCATACCCCCTTAAAAAAACCCTTATACCCATTAGTATTAAATCCCTTTTTCCCTAGCCTTAAGCAACCCCTAATTTACTGTCTGTCTCTGTAAGGTTCCTTATTCTAGACATTTCTAATAGAAGAATTTGTACAATATTTGGCCTTTTTTTTTTAATATATGAAATTTATTGTCAAATTGGTTTCCATACAACACCCAGTGCTCATCCCAAAAGGTGCCCTCCTCAATACCCATCACCCATCCTCCCCTCCCTCCCACCCGCCATCAACCCTCAGTTTGTTCTCAGTTTTTAACAGTCTCTTATGCTTTGGCTCTCTCCCACTGTAACCTCTTTTTTTTTTTTTAATATTTGGCCTTTTGACTGGCTTCTTTCACTTACATAGTTTTTAAGAGTCAGACATATTGTAGCATATGTCAGTACTTCATTCCTTTTTACGGCTGAATAATATTCCTTTGTATGGATATACCACTTGTTATTTATCCATTCATCAGTTAATGGACATTTGGATTGTTTCTGCTTTTTGGCTATTTGTATTGAGATATGAATCCTTCATCATATCTATCTATCTATCTATCTATCTATCTATCTATCTATCTATCTATCTGGTTTGCAAATATTTTCTCCCATTCTTCGGGTTGTCTTTTTACTTTCTTGGTGGTATCATTTGCTGCACAAAAGTTTTTAATTTTGACATGGTCAATTTATATATTTTTTTCCTTTTGTTACCTGTCTTTTTGGTATCATATCTAAGAAACCATTGTTTCACCCAAAGTCATGAGAGCTTACTCTATCTTTTTTTTTTTTATGTAAGTTTTATAGTTTTGGCTTTTATATTGTGTCGAAAATCCATTTGTTTGTCTTTTCATTTCAGAGTTGATCAAAACACTGAATACTCTTGAAAAAATTGGCCCAACGGTCCATCTTGTAGTAGTTCCAGATAATGGAAAAGCTGACAAGAAACATGTGCTGAATACTTTTGGCTTCAAGCGGTTGTATTCTGACTCCATGTTTCCATTGTTTTCCTTCACTTACACGTCTGCTATGGTAAGTTTTAAGTTTAATTTTGTTCGCTCACATGGCTGGCCAGTGGAAGAAAGTTTCCATATTGAAGTCTGAAACCAATAGCTGATGGGTGTTGTAGTAAAGCATGCCTTATTGCTATTATTACATTTTTGTATGATTTTTTTTTTTGCTCTTTATTTACCACCCAAACCCTAGTCTATTACCTTTCTCTAAGATCGTTTTCAGCTTTTCCTTTTCACATAATTATAGAATGTGACTTTTTATAATCTCTTTAGTTTCTCATTTTTTTATTCTTATGTTCCAGAAGGTTTTTTTTTTTTAAAGCCTTTATTCTTTGACAAGCTTTTTAAAAAAGATAATAATGTTGTTCTATATCATTATTCTGTGGTAGTCACAGCCTTTAATATATTTTGGACATTTAATACACATTAAACAGCAAAAGATTTATGCTTGACCTTTCAGATGACTATCAACTGGATTAGATTTCCTAATTAGCCATTGATCTGACCTCACTGGTGCTTCCGAATTTAGACAGTGACATCCCACCCCTCCAATATATAAAGCTCTAGTAATAATCTGAATGACGGAATAAGAAAGTTAACTGCTGAAGACATTTAGTAATGGTCAGGCCTCCCAATATTAGCCACATCTTGCAAAATGTTGACTTCCATATTTCTTTTCAGAGGTGGTCACACATGTTTTTAAGAGAGCCCTTCATTTGTCCCCTTCACCTCTAGGTAAAGAGTTATCTCTGTTGAACTTAGGAAAACTGTTCCATATAGTGGTTGTCTTCCTGCTCCCCAGGAAATAATCTGCTGGAATTCAAAATACAATTATCACGCTTGACCACTTTCCTATATCCTGGAGCTGACCATTATTAATGGCATCCAATTATTCATAGCAATCAAGCAGCTGACCTTGCTAAACAGATCACAGCAGTGGGTATTTGACAGTCAGTCTGCTGGCTGGGCGTAATAGGAGGAGACAATGTCATATCCTGGTCATCTTTAGTGAAAACAGCATGACATTTGCAGACTTACCAGAATGCTTTAATAACTTGATTGCAAGATTTAGTGTGTCATTATTTTAAAAGCATATGTTTAGAATATGCTGGCAGGAGCAGGAAAGAAAAAGTTGATTTAGGTAAGCTTGGCATTTGGGAATATCTTTGGTTTACCCCAAATCGCTAATTAACTACTTGAGCTTTGGTAAGTCATTAGGTTTTCTGAGCCTCAGTGTCCTCAACTCTAAATGAGGGCATTTTGCCTACTTTCAAGGGTAGTGGTAAAGGATCAGTGATATAAAACCTATGGAACAATCAGGTAAGGAGAAGTTGCTCAATCATTGTCAGTTTCCTGTCCATAGTGTCACTCTGAGCCCCAGCTCCAGCAGAGGCAAAAGACATAGCATGAAAGCCTTTTTATTCTTCACCAAAGTTCAGGATAGGTTTTGACTCTCACATGAATGCTGCTTTTTCATTCTGCTTTTTCCACAAGCCCACAAGTCGAAGGTTCTCCTTTATTGGGCAGCGGTATTAAAGTGTGATATTTGTTTGCGGTGAAGGAGCCCAAGCGTTAAAAACTGACATAAATTTCCAGGTGGTTGGCTTTTGACCCCTCCATTTCCTTGACTGTATTTTCCCTTTGAGTTGGCATGATATATAACGGTTCTGATTCAGCTGCAGAAAGGAGCGACTTGTTTACTTTTGGGAGTATATTAATTCTCTCATGCCACTAGGAGGGGGATTTTCACAAGGAACTAACTTTATGTGAGTTTTGAGCCAAGCAATTTGAAAGGGTTTGGAGAAATGCCCACAGTTTATAGTCCCTCGAGGGTCACTGGCATGTTCTAATTCAAAGTGACCAGAGAAGAATTCCTTCCTTATGTCCCTACTTCCTTGTAGCCATGTGAGATGCCTTAGTGTCATTTGCATCCCAATTAAAAAAAAAAAGAAAAGAAAAGTAATTCATACATTTTTAGAATCTCTGGAGTGAAGTAAAGAAGACATTCTCTTTAGAATTTCTCATACACACTGCTCAACAGTGGTAGATACACAGGGAATTTAATTTGCCATAGACATCAGGAAGCATTTAGCAAAGTTCACTAAGAGAAACAGGTACTTCATTTTAGAGAAGGTGGCTCACAGTGTCAGATTAGCCCTGAGGACAACTGGGAGTTTCCTAGTAACCTGAAAAATTGCCTCTTGTTTTGCACTCCAGGTGGATCATCTGGATATGTAAGTGGGTGAAAGGAAATGAAGGAATTTTGTGGTGGCTTGGGACTCTGGTATATTCCACCTGCAAATTAGGCAATTCAGGAAGTGACCCAGTTGGCTTTGTAGACAGTAAAATTCTGTAGTGGTTAAGGGCATAGTCTTAAATTCCGACAGACTTAGTTTCAAATGCTAGCCTTTTCACTCTTTTATTAGAGTTTTCTTATCTGTGAAATGGTAGTAACTCTCAAGGCTCTTGGAGAACTTAAATGAAATCATAAATGTACTAATATCCTGGTGCTAAATGTAATGAATTGAATAGTATCCTCCAAAAGATATGTCAATGTCCTAATCATTGGAACATATGACTGTGACCTCATTTGCAAAAGGTCTTTGCAGATCTAACTAAGTTAAGTATCATGAAATGAGATCATCCTAGGTTAACCTGATGTGTCCTAAATCCAATGGCAACTGTCCTTATAAGAGACAGAAGAGGAAAAGGCACAGACACACAGAAAAGGAGGCCATATGAAGACAGAAACAGAGATTGAAGTGATGCACACACAAGCCAAGGAGCCCCAGTAGCCACCAGAAGTTGGAAGAGACAAGGAATGAAATCTCCCCTAGAGATTCTAGAAGGAGTGTGGCCCTATCAATGTCTTGATTTCAGACTTATGGCCTTCAGAACTGTGGGAGGATACATTTCTGTTGTTTCAAGCCACTCATTTTGTGGTAATTTGTTATAGCAGCCACAGGAGGTAAAGGACTGAGCATAGTGTCTGGTCCATGGTCAGTGTTCTGTGAGTAGTAAGTAGCCACTGTTCAGATAAAGTAGATCTTTTTGAGGGGAGAAAGAGTGTGCTTTCAAAAACTTCTTTTTAAACTTTTTTCCTGACTGGTTCATTTAGCCTTATTTGCTCATTCATTCATTCGTTCATTCATTCAGTTAGTCTTTCAGTATTTTGTTAAGCAATTTCCACTTAGTGCTAAGCGTACTAGATACTTTTAAAAGAGCAGCACTACACGATGGTGAATAGAAACATATGATCCCAGCCTCATTGAGTTTACTCTCTAGTGGGAGAGACAGACAGATAGAAAATAAATCCTCACTGTGCACTATGAGGAAATCTGGTGGGTTTAGGGACAGAGAAGAACAGAGAGGATTAAATAGGATAATCAGGGTGATGGGCTCCCTGCAAAGAAGGAAACAGGGAGAAAAACCAGAGACATCAGTTTTAAGCAAGTAACTGAGACTGAAAAGCTGTGGCAGAAGGTATAGAAAGAAAACAAAGGTATTTTTGTAGACGACTTTTGTGTTAAAGCAGAGTGTTGACTTTGAGATTTGACTTTGCATCAGGGGTGAGAAACGCATGAGAAACAGAAGACATTTGGATCTGCTGAGTGGAATACTGTTGCTGTCCATGGGGCAACAAGGTAGTGTCTTAGATGTTTTAGGGCAGAGGTTGGCAAACTTTTTCTCTAATGGGCCAGATAGTAAATATAGCTTGTGGGCTGTATGGTTTCTGTTGCAACATTTTGACTTTATGTTAGAGCGTTAAGCAGACATAGACAACATGTAAAGAAATGAGTCTGGCTATGTTTCACACTTCATTTACTGGACACTGGAACTTGAATTTCATATAATTTGCACATGTCTTGAAATATTTTTCTTTTTATTGCTTTCTGTCAACTGTTTGAAAATGTAATAACCCTTCTTAGCTCAGGAGCCGAACAGGAACAAGCAGTGAGATGCATATGGCCCACAGGTCATTGTTTGCTGACCCGTTTTAGAGCGCAGCTTCTGCTCTTACAGGCAGAGGGTCAGCTGTCGATGCCTAGGGATCCTGCCCTATGCAGCAGCCAGCAGGCAGGAGTGGAGACTTGTGGGGAAGAGACGGCCCCTTGGGGAAGTAGTGTGCTATCTGTTAAGAATTCACAGTTCTTGCTGGCCTGATAAACATGGGCCTGAGCTTGAATTAAAAATGATTTTTCTTTTTTGCTTTGTAAATCAACACATAATGATAATGTGTCTTCTTGATGTTTCAGCTATAAAAGTGCAAATTATGCATGAAATTGATGTACATTATTCCATAATGAACAAATCTGATAGAAAAACACATTAGGTATTTATATCGAAAACAAGTCGTTCATAACTGTTAAAGACATTTTGAAAGGGAAAAGTGTGTTCCTGAAAACATGAATGACTGGAAGTCGGGCCCATTCAGTTATGATCAGGGAGAGGGAGCCCTGTGTTCTTACAACATGTTGCTGGCATTGTCCAGTTGGCTTTATGGCCTTAGCTTTATGACATCACTTCCTAAATGATAGTGCATTTCTATATAATATGGCATTTATAACCTCCACCACACTTTGGCTCTGGAAATAGGTTGATAAACAAATGGTTATGAATTTGAATTTGTTAAATATTTTGTGGATTCAGGTGTCTTATTATTCAGACCCTGTGGGTACTCTGCAAATTGAGCTTAAGTTTTGGCTTCTTGATTTTTAAGCATCTTCCTCCACGTTTCTTTAAAACCTCATGTTTGGGGGCACCTAGGTGGCTCAGTGGTTAAGCGTCTGAATTTGGCCCATGTCATGATCTTACAGTTCTTGAGTTTAAGCACCAAATTGGGCTCTGTGCTGACAGCTCAGAGCCTGGAGCCTGCTTTGGATTCTCTGTCTCCCTCTGTGTCTCTGCCCCTCCCCCACTTGTATGTGTATACTATGTCAATAATAAAGATATGAACATTTAAAAATAAATAAGTAAATAAATAAGTAAATAAATAAGTAAGTAAATAAATAAATAAATAAATAAAACTTCATGTTTCAGCTATCCTGATTCTATATGGCACCCCCAAAAATACATACTATTGTCAATAAGTTTTTGTATGTTTAATGTAAAATGCCAGTTTAAATCGAGCCACTTTCTACAGATCATAGATGATTTTAGAGCTTAAGGAGGCCTGAGAGATGACCTAACCCAACTTCTTCATTTTATACCTCAAGGAAATGATGGGGAAGTGACTTTATAGTTCATTAGTTTTACCATTAACTGTAGTTGGTTTCTATCTCACTCTGTAATGAGCTCAACTCTCCTCTGTCCACTCAGAAATGCTTACTTAATGATTTGTAGAGGGGACAAAATCATTCCCAGCCTCTCTTGTATCATCTCTGTTTTCCTAATACACATATCTGGGATATCAGAAAATCATAGATGTGTTGTCATAGTAACTTTCTTTTCATGTAGCCCATGGCTTTGAACCTTGGCAGTAGGAACCACTCCATGTAATATTTTTACTCTTATTAAGAGGGTAGATTAAGGGTGTGCACACTCACCTCAGAGAGTGGAAGAAAAAATCATTCTAGAGGGACATGGTCTGTAAAAGAGGCAGAGTGGGTGCTCTGTGGATGTTAAGGTAGATCAGCGAGTGACTGATCAGGTGGCTGAGACTGGTGACGGGGTGAGGTGCATGGCTTTGGGAGCAGCTGTCCATACGAAGGCATCTGGTCAGTGAGGGACACTGGAGGCCCTCCAGACAATGGTCGGTATTGTCTCTAAGCAGGCAGCAAATAGAGATTATTACCTTGGATTTGGGGATAGGATTCAAGTCTGGGAAGAAGCTCTCCCAGACAAAAGATACCTTTTGTCTCCCAGACAAAAGATACCTGTGTCTTCAGTGGGGGTGGGGGGACGGGGTCCAGAAGAGTAGGAATGAGAGTTTTCCAGAACTGGGAAAGAGGAGCCGAGAGAGGAATCCAGAAAGAAAGGCAGTGATAAAGGTGAAGGAAAGCAGTTAGACAATTTAAGCACATATTCCCCATCTGTTTGGGCTCCAGGAGCTTGAGTCCTCAGTGAAGTCAGCCTTCCAGAGAAGTAGAGAGATAACAAAGGCAGGGTTCAGGGCAATGACCTGGTTCACCCCTGTCACTCCAGTGTAGACTGTACTCAACAGTTGTGCTTGATCCCTGTCTGCCTTCACATGGTCTGTTGGGCCTGACAATGCTCACTTGCTCTCCAGAGATTTTCAATTTGAACACTTCTGTGAAAACAAATTCCTCACAAAATCTGGAGAAAATCACTGTTCTTTTAATGGCTCTTGTTCCAGGGGAGAAATAGACAATATCAATCCATTTCCTAAATATCTATTCCTTATATGGCAGAGTTATAGTAATTGATATGGCCTTTTATGTATTTAAGGTCACACTAATAGGGCTATCAGACTGTCAGCCAGTGATTTTTATCTTTGGTGTAGTTCTTGTTTTGGCATTTCATGACATCTGATTGGTAGCACTACTGATATTTATAAATAGTTGAATCATAAAAAAAAGATGTATAAGATTTAATGCCCCTTTAAATCTCGTTGAAAAAGCCAGTCTCAAGGATAGAAATGTCTGGTCCTTTCTGGACCCATCCTTGCTCCTAGTAGGTGAGGCAAGCCACCTGATTGCTGTGTTTTATCTGGTCTTAGTTCTGTTTCTGGACACACTACATATTTCAGAAGGATCTTGGGTCAGTTTCAAGCCCACTTTGCTGCTCTTTCCCTTGTTAACCAGGCTGCTTATATATGGATCTAGGTGAAGTTTCACGTACATAGCAACTAGCATATACTCATCAGCTCAATCATTATATTTGTTTTCCAGGATTGGAACTCAGTAATTCCATTCTTTGGAGTCTTGGCTAATCTGTTTTGTTTGAGTTTTGCTTGCCAAAACTAGTTGTTTGCGGAGGGATTTTTCTTTTTTAATTTTTTAAAGTTTATTTATTTTGAGGGAGAGAGAGGCAGAGAGAGAAGGAGAGAGAGGATCCCAAGCAGGCTCCATGCAGTCAGTGCTGAGCCCGATGCGGGGCTTGAAGCCACGCACTATGAGATCATGACCTGAGCCAAAAGCAAGAGTTGGGCACTTAACCAACTGAGCCAGTCAGGCATCCTGCTTTTTGGGTGGCTTTTTGGCTTCTACTGTTATGTAACTTCCACTTCTGGGTCTGGTTTTCCATCTTTCATCCTAGGTTCCTTCCCTGAATATCTGGAACCTACTTTCTATTTTTAACCTCTAGTTCCATGCACATTATGGGCATGGGGCTTGATCTGTGGAATTTATTTTCTTGACCTGCTTTGAACTCTTTTTTGCATTCTTTAGTGATTGCTAAGCCTCTTTCTTGTTCTAGAAGCCCCCCTGCTTTGATTCAGCCTTTCATTAACCGTTGCTCCCAAATTTTTCCCTTGCCCTTCTGTACCAGTGTCTTGATTCCTTCACCACTCCAGCTTTTTTTCTGGTTCTCTGGGCTCCTTAACAACCACATATCAATGCTTTGATCATCAATACCTCTGACTTTGGTCCTGGACATCTAAGACTCTCCTCATTCTTTCCTATCTCAAACCGACTAGATGTCAACACTAGATTAAAACCAAATCAAACCAAGCCAAACTAAATCATATGTACTTAATAAAAACATAAATAGCGCTGTACCACCAATGGATTAGTGAAAAAAGTCAGGCTGTATGCCTACATAGCCTTATATTTATTCATATCATAGCATGACTAGGTTTATTTTGATAGATTATCTACTTTAAACAAAAATACTTTTTGTAGAGCTCTATGTACAACATGAGAAACAACCTTGAGTTATAGTTATAAATCCTATTTGAATTAGAAAGGAATTTGGCTCACCAGTACCCTTCTCCTCTTTGAGATGGCTGATAGAAATTCCTTAAAATATTTCAGTTATTTGAAAGAATATTCTAGGGCTTTCTATTGTTTATTGCCTTTGATATAACATGAACACAGTGCCTGCAACTGGCTTTCAGAGCTTTTGGGTTTTGATCATTTATCTTTTGATTTATAGATTAAAAAAATTTCCCTCATTGAGAGGTTTCTTTTATACATTGTGGGATATCACTTGATTTTGTAACATAACCTATAAGAGAAAATAGAATACAAAATTTTAAAATCCAATTTATAACATCATTTTTAGTTACATTTTGTCATCAAGTAGTATGATGTAGGCTTCCTTAAGCCTATTAAAAGAGATTTCTTTCAAAACATTTTATTTAAAAAGCAAGAAAATTAACATAAGCTTTATCTTTTCAACCTTTTAAAATTATTACATGGTTTATAAATCAGCATATAGTCTTTCTTGATGAACATACTATGTGTACTTAAAAAGAATGCATATTCTTCTGTTGTTGGAATATTCTATGAATGTCAATTTTATAGTTATTCAATCTTCCTACATCCTTATTGATTTTCTGTCCATTTGTCATATCAATCACTGAGAAATAAGTTTTGCATTGTTCAACTATAATTGTGAATTTATCTATTTCTCTTTAAATTGTCAGTTTTTGCTTCATTTAAATTCATATTTAGGTGCATACTCATTTAGGGTTTTTATGACTCCTTGATGAGTTGACATTTTTATCATTATGACTTTTTAATCTTTATTCTTGGTAATATTTCTTGTTTTAAGTCTTACTTTACCTACTTAATACAACCATTCCAGATGATAGAATGAATATTTGTGTCCCTAAAATTCATGTTGATACAATCTTCAGAGTGATGGTATTTGGAGCTGGAGCCTTTAGGAGGTGACAAGATCATGAAGGCTCCACCCTTACAAAAGATTATAAGATTACTGCTTTTGTAAAAGAAACCCCAGAGAGCTTCCTTACCCCTCTGCCATTTGAAGAACCACAGTGAGCAAACAGCCTTCTGTAAACCAGGAAGTAGGCCCTTACCAGATGTGGAATCTACTGGCACCTTGAACTTGGGCTTCACTGTCTCCAGAATTGTGAGATAAATTTATGTTGTTTATAAGTCACCCAGTCACACTAGCCTGAATTAAGACATACCCCTTCATGATAATGTCTTTGTGACAGGAGCCTCAACAGACTAAGACATCAGCTTTATGATTAATATTTGCATAGTCTGTTTTGCCATGAATTTACTTTAAACCTATTAATCAGGATCTTTATATGTGAAAGGTTTCTTTTGTAGATAGTACCTAGTCGGGTCTTACATATCTTTCTACTGTGACAATGTCTGCCTTTTAATTGGGATGTTTAGATCATTTATATTTTAGGACAACATTGATTTAAGATTGTAGAATTGTAGTTATTTGTTTCTCAAATGTCTGATGGCATTTACCAGTGATTTCAGTTTTGTTGATTTTCTGTATTGGTTGTCCACTTTATATACCGTTGATTTCTACATTTATTTTATTTTTTTCTCCATTCTACTTACTTTGTGTTTAATTTAATCTTATTTTTCTAGCTCTTACAGTGGATCTTAGATCATTGATTTTAAGTGTTTCTTCTTTAATGTAAACATCTAAAGATATACATTTTTCTTTATAGACTGCCTTAATTACAGCACACAAAATTTATTATGTTCTGTTTCCTTTACCATTCAAGTCAAAATAATTACTGTTTGTTGACTCATGTTTTATTTAGAATTATGTTTCTTTTAAAAATTATTTGTTTATTTTTTAATTCCAGTGTAATTAACATAGTGTTATATTGGGTTCAGGTGTATAATATGATGATAATTTCACTCATGTGAAATTTAAGAAACAAACAACTAAACAAAGAAAAAAAAGATAAAAACCGGACTTTAAAAACAATTTTTAATGTTTATTTAAAAAAAATTTTTTTTTAACGTTTATTTATTTTTGAGACAGAGAGAGACAGAGCATGAATGGGGGAGGGTCAGAGAGAGGGAGACACAAAATCTGAAACAGGCTCCAGGCTCTGAGCTGTCAGCACAGAGCCCGACGCAGGGCTCGAACTCACGGACTGTGAAATCATGACCTGAGCCGAAGTCGGCCGCTTAGCCGACTGAGCCACCCAGGCGCTTCTGTTTATTTATTTTTTGAGAGAGAGAGAGAGACAGAGAGAGAGAGAGAGAGAGAGAACATGAATGGGGGAGAGGCAGAGAGAGAGGGAGACATAGAATCTGAAGCAGGTTCTAGGCTCAACATGGGGCTCAAACTCATGAACTGTGAGATCATGATCTGAGCCAAAGTCAGATACCCAAGTGACTGAGCCACCTAGGCACCCCAGAAAAACAGACTTTTAAACATAGAATTATATTTCCAAATTTTCAAATATTTGGGGATATTAGAGGTATCATTTTTTCTTTTTTTTTAATTTTCTTTTTTTCTTTTTTAAAATTCACATCCAAATTACTTAGCATATAGTGCAACAATGATTTCAGGGGTAGATTCCTTAATGCCTCTTACCCATTTAGCCCATCCCCCCTCCCACAACCCCTCCAGTAACCCTCAGTTTGTTCTCCATATTTATGAGTCTCTTCTGTTTTGTCCCCCTCCCTGTTTTTATATTATTTTTGTTTCCCTTCACTTGTGTTCATCTGTTTTGTCTCTTAAAGTTCTCATATGAGTGAAGTAATATGATTTTTGTCTTTCTCTGACTACTTTCACTTAGCATAATATCCTCCAGTTCCATCCATGTAGTTGGAAATGGCAAGATTTCCTTCTTTTTGATTGCTGAGTAATACTCCGTTGTGTGTGTGTGTGTGTGTGTGTGTGTGTGTATACACACATATACATATATATGTATATATGTATACACACACACACACACCACCCCTTCTTTATCCATTCATCCACTGATGGACATTTGGGCTCTTTCCGTACTTTGGCTATTGTTGATAGTGCTGCTGTAAACATGGGGGTGCACGTGTCCCTTTGAGACAGCACTCCTGTATCCCTTGGATAAATGCCTAGTAGTGCAATTGCTGGGTCGTAGGGTAGTTCTTTTTTTAGTTTTGTGAGGAACCTCCATACTGTTTTCCAGAGTGGCTGCACCAGCTTGCATTCCCAGTTATTGATTTTTGATATGGTTCTATTTCAATTAGAAAATATATCCTATATGTTTTCATTCCTTCAAAATTAAGACTTGTTTTCTGACCCAACACATGGACTATCTTGTGAATGTGCTATGTGCACATCAAAAGAATGTGAATTCTGCAGTTGCTTTTTGTAATGTTCTGTAAGTCTCAATTGATTTAAATTAATGTTCTTAAATTATTCGATAGTGTGTTTCCAATCTTTAATATTCTTTGATTCTTTTGCGATTATAACATGTCCCTCTCCACCTTTACTGCTATTCCTTTTCTTGAAGCATTTTTTGTCTAATTTTAAATATAATTAGTCCAGCTTTCTTATGTGTATTATTTGTATGGCATATATTTTACCATCATTTTATTTCCAACCTTTGTGTGTATTTATATTTAAAAGGATCTCTTGTGGAGAGCGTATATTTGGTCTTATTTTTTTTTCTAGTCTAATAGATTTTGCCTCTTAATTAGAATAGTTAATCCATTTACATGCACATAATGTGATTATTGGAATGGTTACGTTTAAGACTACTATCTTACTTTTGATTTTCTATTCCTTCCTCCATTCTTTGTTTTTTCCTTGTTTTCTTTCTTCTTTTTGATTAAGTGAATTTTTTTTAGTATTCTATTTTATCTTTATACCTCCTTATATTGTTTTTTAGATTTGTTCTAGAGATTAACATATGCATCTTTAATTTATCAAATATAGCCTAAATTAATATTATACTGTGCGATGGACTAAATATTTATATCCCCCCAAAATTCATAGGTTGAAAGCCCTAATCCCTCATGTGATGGTATTTGAAGATGAGGCTTTTGAGAGGCAATTAGGTCATTGCCTCTCAAATTAAATGGAGCCCTCAATGAGATTAGTATTCTTACAATAAAAGACATGAGAGAGATGATCTCTTTTCACCATTTGGGAATACAGCAGGAAGTTGTCATCTGCAAAGAAGGTAGAGAGCTCTCACCAGGAACTGAATTGGCCAGCACCTTGATCTTGTACTTCCCAGTCTCCAGAACTGGGAGACGTAAATGTTTATTGTTTAAGCCACCCAGTCTATGGTATTTATTATAGCAGCCTGAATTAAGACATACCCCTTCATGATAATGTAAGAATCTTACACTGCTATGCTTCTATTTATTCCCTTTATATTGTTTCTCCTATTGTTGTGATATCTTTTACTTTTATATATGTTTGAATCTTACAGTCCAATTATACTAATTTTACCTTAAACAGTCTCTTAAACAAATTAAAAAATGAGGAAGCTTTGTTTTTGTTTTTGTATTTGCCCACTTAATTTACAATTTTCAGTGTCCCTAAATCCTTCTGATAGATCAAGGGTCTATACACTTTTTCTGTAAAGGGTCAGAGAGTAAATATTTAAGGATTTGCGGGCAATACAGTCTCTGTCACAACTATTCAAATCTGCTATTATAGAGTGAAAGCAGCTGTAGATAATTTGTAAACTAATGATTATGGCTATGTTTTAATAAACTTTATTTATAAATACTAACACTGAATAATTTTCAAAATATTGTTTTTCTTTTGATTTTTTCTGATCAGTTAAATATGTAAAATCATCTCAGTACATAGACTGTCTAGAAACAAGTGGATGCCTTGATTTGGCTTGTAGTCTGTAATTTATCAACCCCTACTATAGATCCATGTTGAGTTCTGGTATCATTGTGCCTCAGCCTGATGGCCATCTTACAACATTTCTTGTAGTGCAGGTCTGCTAATGACAGACCTTGTTTTTGTTTGTCTGAAAATATTATTGCCCCTTCATTTCTGAACAATATTTTCATAGGATATATACTGCTTCGTGGACAAGTTTTTGTTTTATAATACCTTAAAGATGTTATTCCATTGTTTTCTGGCTAGTTACACCTCTAATGCTATTTCCTCTACCCAAAAGCGAAGTAGAATCCTGAAGCAAATGCAAATCTCACCTCACATGTTTCTTATCTTTCGAGGAACACAGTCTACATTGTCTCTTGTCCAGTGCCTCAAGACAGTTGCTTTATGTATTTTGTTCATTTGTATATTTATTTTTACACTGAGAATTGTCCTACACCTGCTATTCTGTCAAATCAGATCTAAAGGGTATTGTTTATGTTCAAAACATATATACTGATTGATTTATGTTATATTTATAAAAAGTCATGCTTGGGTCCTGAGAAGTATTTGTATTTAAGAGTAAATATCATGCTCTATAAATTAATCTCTCTCATTCTGTCTTTTTTAAACTCCCTTTTTAAAAAATGAGAATTCTAGCTAGTTGAACTCTGAAGCCATAATGAAAGCCTTAACTTAGGCTGTGAAACTTGATGGTCATAACCTCAACCAATCAATATTTATTGAGTACCATCTGTGTACCTGATGCTGGTAGGTCTCAGAACTGTTACTCTTGCAACTCAAATATTATAAAATAAATCATGACATGACATCACTTCTTGAGGAGAGGTTGAAGAATAATGTCACGAAACAAATGAGATTCCACAATTCTAAAGCACTAGGAGTTGATCTACCTGGAAAATGAGTATTCTTTGAAAAGCAAAACAAAACACTGAGAACCAAATTTTATTCCTAAGTCTGTTGGAATGATATTGTTCAGTTCATAGTCCTTCCAGGTCTCTTTTTCCTTCTCTATAGAATAAAACTTCCATGCTCTATGATCTTTAAATTCCCTTTGCTATCTAAAATTTGTGATTCCCTGCATGTCTTTGTACCTTTTTTCTGTCTTGTGAACTTAGGACATAAATAGAGGAGCATAATTTTTGTGAGATTCTGCATTATGAATGTGATTTTGATTATTTAAAATATGAAATGTTAGAGTGCACTTAAGTTGTGCAAAATGGTTTTCTAAACATAATAGGTAGTTACCTTACACGTATGCTTTTATGTGTCCTCTGAGTCATATCTGCTCTCAGTAGCTGCTGACAAAACAGGATTTTACTGCTGAAAGAGCAGCAGATCTAATATTGCTGCAAAAGAGCAGGCTGAATTTTATTTTGCCTTGGGTCATCAATAAAATTCTAGTCATGCTCTGATCCTACACTTTTTATTGTTCCCCATGATGCATCTCAGGTAAAAGAAAACTTTACTTTTTTAGGCATTGCAAAACTTAAACGAAGAATTAGAAAATACCTGAAGGGTCATACATAAGTAGTAGAGATCTTGGCGAGGCATTCTTCCTGATGTAGTGACACATGTAAGTGGGTGTATTTAGTAGGGCCATGCTGACTGCTGTAATAAATAGACCTGCATATAAAGTGGCTTGGAACAATAGGACCTTGTCTTTCCCACATGTAGCAGTCTCTGGCGGGTGACTATGTGAGCAGTGCAGCTCTCTGTCTTGTGGTCTTTCAGGAACCCATGTTAATGGAGGCAGTGCCATCATTCAGGGTCTTAGAAATAGATAGGGACCCTCCCAACACAATATACCATTATATGGCTGCTGAAGTTATATCCAATGCAGTCAGTCAGAAAGGGTGAAAGAGCATGGAGAAATTCAAGACAGGTTTCTGAAGACCAGTCCTCTTTAATTCTATTTGGCTTCATCCATTTGGAAGAGAGGTGGAGAAATCTCAGAATCAGGAAACAAAGCCCTACCTGACTCCTGAGCTCATGCTCTTAACCACTCTCTTACATTATCTTTTCTGATTGTAATTTGCTTTAGTCCATTCAGGCTGCTGTAACAGAATATCATAGACTGGGTGGCTAATGTGCAACAGAAATTTATTTCTCACAATTTTTTGGAGGCTAGGAGTCTGAAATCAAGTTACCGGCAGAGTCAGTATCTGATGAGGGCCTGCTTACTTGTTCATAGATGGCCTTCTTTTTGCCGTGTCCTCACATGGCAGAAGGGGTGAGGGAGCTTTCTAGAGTCTCTTTTATAAGGGCACTACTCCTATTCATGAGGGCCCTGTTCTCATGACTAAGTCACCTCCCAAAGGCCCCACCTCCAAATATCATCGTACCGGGGATTAAGTTTCAGCATATGAATTTTGGTGGGGGGACAGACATTCAGTCTATAACATTGTTTAAATCTGGAATTCTACCAAATAAACTGTTACTAGGATGCAATCCTTTATGAACCTATGCTAATAGAGAACAATGAAATTTTTATTTGAATGTTTCCTATGATTTCCCCAATTTTTCCCAAAGGCGCTCGCTCGCTCTCTCTCTCTCTCTCTCTCTCTCTCTCTCTCTCTCTCTCTCCTCTCTCTCTTTTCATCCAGCTCTAAACTGGATGTGAGGGCAGAACTTCCTTTTTTAATGACTTGGAGATCTATATTCATCCTGGGAAATGTGGAGAACATAGATGAGCACACAATCCAAAATCAGCAGCTGTGTTTGTCTTGGAGCTGCAAGGTTCATATCTTTCAAAGAAGGTGGTTTTTAAAACTCTCTAGCTTAATCTGTATGAAAGGCCTCTCACCTCTTTCTTCTGAATCAAAGAGGCTGAAAAGTTTTATTTATTTATTTATGTATTTATTTATTTTCATCATACTTGATAGCCAATAATCTCCAGTTTCATGTAAAAACTTACCTGTGCACACGAATCTGCTTAGGGATAAAAAAAAATACATTCTCAGTAATTGTTAATGTCCTATTTTCAAGTCCTCAGAGGTATTTCTATATTTTTCAGTGTATGCTGCTCAATTTTCAATTGTTCTTCTTGAGGCTTTTCTGACTTTGGCTATTTTTCTGGACATATATTTCATAATCCTGATAAACAGTACATATGATTTCAGCTGTCCAGAGAATATACTACTTTTAATAGATATTAGCTAAGATGTATTAGCTAAGATGAAAGAAACTTTCCACTTGAAAAATGTCCAAAGACACTTTCCGCCAAAAATTTGAGGCAAACATGCCAAACATTTTGCTTCTTTTAAAAACATATCCATCTAAGAGAACTGCACATACCATGAGTTTTATAGGTAGAAAAAAATCTTTCACTTAGACCTTTAATCCAGAGTTGTCCTGGGTTATAATGATAGGAACTCTAGTGGGCTTACCCTTTAGCAGAAGACGGGATTGTTCTATGACATTTGAGCCTGTTGAAGACAAAATTAATTGCATGTAGGAAGTTTGTGGGCTCACATGGAAGAAGAAATGACCCACATTTGATGATAAGATCTGACCACTGTGAGATGCTGCCAGAGTTATTAACATGCTAATGATATACTGAATATAGATTAACTACCTCATTATTTTATATGCTTTATTTTATTACAAAAATAGTTTGGGAGTAGTATAAATAATATATTCAATGAGCATAATTTTGCCTTTTTTTATTGTTGTAAAATACACGTAACATAAAATGTACCATCTTAACCATTTTAAGTGTATATTTTAATGGTATTAAATACATTCTCATCATGTTGTACAACTGTCAGCACTGTCCATCTCCATAGCTCTTTTCATCTTGTAAAACTGAAATTCCATATCCATTTAGCAATAAGTCCCCTTTCTCTCTTTTCATCTAAGTGGAATCATGCAGTATTTGTCTTTTTGTTACTGGCTTATTTCACTTAGCATAATGTCCTCAGGTTTCATCCATGTTGTAACATATGTCAGAATTTCCTTTTAAGACTGAAGAGCATTCCATCGTATGGGCATACCGCATACATCCTCCATTCATCCGTTGATGGATAGTTTGGTCATTTCCACATTTTAACTATTCTGAATAATACTGCTATGAATACGGGTATACAAATATCTCTTTGAGATCCTGCTTTTAATTCTTATGGGTATATACCCAGAAGTGGAATTGCTGAATCATATAGCAATTCTATTTTTAAATTTTTAAAAGTTTTTATTTATTGGGGCGCCTGGATGGCTCAGTCGGTTAAGTGTCTGACTTCGGCCCAGGTTATGATCTCACAGTTTGTGAGTTTGAGCCCCGCGTCAGGCTCTGTGCTGACAGCTCAGAGCCTAGAGCCTGCTTCTAATTCTGTGTCTCCCTCTCTCTCTGCCCCTCCCCTGGTCATGTTCTGTCTCTCTCTCTCTCCTTCAAAAATAAATAAAAACATTAAAAAAATTTGTTTGATACAGAGAGCACAAGAGAGCATGTGCTAGCATGAAGCAGGGAGAGGGGCAGAGAGAAAGGGAGAGAGAGAATCCCGAGCAGGCTCTGCAGTGTCAACGCAGAGCCCAAGCAGGGCTTGATCCCACGACCTGAGCCTAAATCAAGAGTTGGACCCTCAACTGACTGAATCACACAGACACTCCTATTTTTAATTTTTTTGAAGAACCACCACAGTGTTTTCCATAGCATTTGTGCTTTTTTCATTCCCACCACTGGCACACAAGAATTTTTTAAGGGAGGCAGCTATAATGTAATAGTAAGCACATCAATCTTAAAGCCAAAACAAAAAAAAAACCAAAAAAACAAAACACCAAAACTGAATAGGAGTTCTAGTTCCTGTATAGCAGTCATGTGACCCAGGACTGAATGATTCTAATCTCTCTGAATCACCGATTTCTCATATTTAAAAAATGCCTACCTCACAAGATGCTGTGATTTAATGAAATAATGTATGTAAAGGTCACCAAAACTGTCAGTTTTTTAAAAAATATGAATTATTTATTATGACATAGTTGGATACTGAGTAATTAAGACTTATACTCTTTCCTGATTGTGTGTGTGTGTGTGTATACACACA
The DNA here is from genome assembly GCF_018350175.1 of Felis catus. Taxonomy (NCBI): domain Eukaryota; kingdom Metazoa; phylum Chordata; class Mammalia; order Carnivora; family Felidae; genus Felis; species Felis catus. Next base: position 112,771,957 of record NC_058370.1, on the reverse strand, counting down.
TATATGTATATGTATATATATGTATATATATACAGTATATATATGGGCACATACACATTCACACATACTTTTCGGTAGTTTTAATGAGTATTTCTCTGCAGAGCTTAGTATTCACCGTACCTACTGAGTTTCAGTAAAAGTTAAATTTTACACCAGCGATAATAATCTCATGGAGAAGAGCTCATTTGCTACTATTAGCAGAAGAGTATCAGTAGGAAAATCCCTGCTGTGCATAGTTGCACTTGTTAGTTCAGTCATGTGCTATGCCATGACTTGTTCCTTCTGAAGGAAACCCAGGGAGCTGTGTGCAGTCTATGATTGGCTTGGGTTTTAGGAGCTATGCCATTTAAAATCTCTGTGACCTAGGATAAGTTCTTGTGTCTCTGAGCTTCAGCTTCTAAGTTTTAAAACTGAGAGATTTGGAATAAAGCATTTTTAGGGGCTTTTCCAGACTCAGAAATCTCTGACTGTGAAGTCACTGTACGGTTGGTCTAATATGATCTGGTTGTTAATTCCTGCCAATGCTCTTGAGTTCAGGTAGCACAGTGGATCCAGAAGCAATTTGTTGAGAGAGTAAAGTAATAATAGAAGTAGGAATAATTTATACCCATCATGAATGAAATTTCTTCACTGTAATAAGAGAATGACCTGTGATTGGATAAGATCTGATAAAATTTATAGTCTTTGGAAGAGAAATTATGTAAAAAATCAATGACTATGCTTTTTAGTGTATAATTAATAAAAATAATATAATGTTCCAGATCAGCTCTGGCCAATAGAATATTCTGCAATTTTGGAAATGTTCTATATCTGCACCATTATTGTGGCAGCCACTAGCCACTATATATCTATTGAGAATTTGAAATGACTAGTGAAGAACTGAGAATTATTAATGTTACTTAAATTTATTTAATGAAACTTAAGTAGCCATGTGTGGCTAGTGGGTACCTTCCTAGAGCACAGTTACAGAGTGTGATCTGGGGGTGCCTGGGTGGCTCAGTCGTTAAGCATCTGACTTTAGCTCAGGTCATGATCTCACAGTTTGTGAATCCGAGTCCCACATTGGGTGAGCATGAGCCCTGTTTCAGGTGAGCATGAGCCCTGCTTCTTCAGGTGAGCTCTGCTTCTCTCTCTCTCTCTCTCTCTCTCTCTCTCTCTCTCTCTCTCTCCACCCTTTCCCCGCCCTATGCCCCTCACTCACTTGCGCTCTCTCTCTCTCTCTCTCTCTCTCTCTCTCTCTCTCTCTCTCTCCCTGTGATCTGTTCTTCTTTAGGGAAATAAATCTGATTATTCATCTTATTGTGCATTCATTAAAACTAACACAACTAACACAAGGCATGTAGTAGTAGACTGATAAATAATTGTGGCAGTAAAGGATGTTTTTTGAAGAAAAAGCATCTATGGTCAAGTATATTTGGAAAAGACTACATCTCCTATTGCTTGTTTTTGGAGATTCATAGTACATGTTAATATGTGCCTTGGACAATTCTCTGGTACATAGATTTATTTTGTTTTCAATCTGCAACTCTCAAACTTATTCAACTACAGAGTCTTTTTATGTGTATATGTGTGTAAGAGAGAGATTGAGAAAAGACAGGAGGGAGGAGAGAGAGAGAAAGAAGAGGGGGGAGAGAGAAATGGATGAGCTCACTCCCGTTAGGTGCCTGGATTCTGCTCTTCACACACACAGATGGATGATATTGATGGAGTGAAGGGATTTGGAGTAGACACTAGAGGACAAGCATCCAGGAAACCAGGATGGAAAATATTTAAGGACTTGGAGCCCTCTGTGGAGTTGGAAAAGGAGGCTTATAATCTGGAACTCCACAGGAGACCGGTGGTCTTCATGAGGTGAGTATCTTCTCCCTTGAGAAATACTCACTGTTCCTACATATTGAAAGTAATATTTGTTTATAATTTCTTTTTAAGTCTTAGGAATCATTTATTTAGAGGTCTTTTCTGTTTCTTTTTGAAGGAATGTCAACTTTGAACCTGAATTTGGTATTTAAAGTACAGGGATTTCCCCCTATAAAGATTTGTTTTAAGTTTATATTAAAACAAAACAAAACAAAAAAACAAATTTTTATTCTTGGGTTTCCATAATTGAAATTTTGGTTGGAGCTGAATCACAGTTAACTAAAAATTAGTTATAGTTAATATCTAATAGACAGAGCAAGAGGAAACAAAAATGAGGCTTCTTGTTTATCTAGCTTTCTATCTTCCTGAGAGTTGGTGCATAAAAGTGTGAGTGAGAAGGGGAGCTGCCTGAAACCACTACCTGCTATAACATTTTTTTCCCAGAGAGTAAAAATACTCAGTTACCTCTTGGTTTATGAGGCAATGAAATATTCCAGCACATAAATATTGACGCTGAGACCCATGGGATGTAGGAGTGCTAAGCACATTTGCAAGACATAAAGACCAAAGCTAAATGAAGTTACATCTTTTCCTATAAAATGCAATCTGTCCCTCAATGGATTTTACCATCCTATTGTTTTTATTTCCCCCGTCTTTATAATTGGAGACATCCTGCTGGCCCATTGAAAACACCACTAGTATTTCTTCCTGAAAGTTAGCCAACCTACTGATTATTCTTAAAATTCTGATTAGGTGTTTGCAGTTAAAATTAACACATCAGGGAAATGCCAGGATGGGAGCCGGAAGTTGAGAACAGGAAAATGGCTAAATAAAAACAATCTGTGGGAACAATATTGTGAAATGAAATAGATTTTTTAAATGGAAAATATTGTATTACTTTTAACTTGCCTCAAAGCAGGAAGAATCTGAATTCTGCATACTGAATACAGCTGCTCTAATGTTTATTTAGTTTGTATCGACATGGACGGGGGCTCCATGGTAACAGCAGAAGTTAGTATACATACATATATATATATGCGTGTGTGTGTGTGTGTGTGTGTGTGTGTGTGTGTGTGTGTGTGTGTATGCTGGCAGGTGAGTAGATGTTAGAATTTGAATTTTCTTGTTGGAAGTTGCATAAAACAAGTTTGGGGCACATTGTGTTGGATCCCAAGGATTAGTGGGGAAAAATTCATTTCCTGATCAGGCTCTGCTTTACAGAATCATGTAAGAATTCCCTGGTGAGCTATGAAACTTTAGAAATCTTATTTCAATTGTGTATGTCTTTGTTTTCCCAACAAGATCATAATATCCTTGAGAATAGAGATAATAATAATGAATGTATTCATTTAACAAACATTTATCTCCTGCCTAGTAGATTACAGGCATTGTGCTAGGTATTGGATCCTGCAATGAATAGTATAGTCATGGTCCTTGCTTTCAAGGAGCTTATATTATTGTGTTGGGGGAGACAGATAGTAAGCAAATGAAGGGCTGAATATATTTCAGATACTGACAAGTGCTGAAAGAAAAATGAAGAAGGTAATGGGATCAGAAATAAGAGTAGTCTAGGAGAGCGTTTCTGAGAATGGAGCTTGAACTGAGGCCCAGCATGAGGAAAGAGCCAGTCACAAAAGGGCACATTGGTAAGAGAAATAACAAGTGGATGACCTTAGCATGGAGAGCTTTATCTTTCAAGGACAGAAAGAAGACCAGGCCAGGGTGGCTGACCTAAAGGATCTCTTGGGAGAGTGGAGCCAGGTGAGGTCTTAGAGGCTAGCAGAGTAAGATCACTTATTTTGCGGAATGCTTTACCTTACCTGCATGGTGTTTCATGGCCAAACCACAACTCTGATTTAAATTCCAACTCTCTGTCTTTTCCTCTAAAATATGGAACAAGATAATAATGCCTGCTCTCACTACTTCTATCCCATGTAGTACTGGAAAGTCCTAGACAGAGCAATTAGGCAAGAAAAAAAGAAAGAAAAATCATCCAAATTTGAAAGGAAGTAAAATCATCTGTTTGCAGATGACCTAATCTGATATGTGGAAAACATTAAAGACTCCACAAACAAAACAAAACAAAACAAAACAAAACAAAACAAAACAAAACACCCTGTTAAATTCAGCAAAGTTGCAGGATACAAATCAATATGCAAAAATTAATTGCGTTTTTATATGCTAACAACAAACTATCAGAGTGAGAAATTAAGAAAACAATTCCTTTTATAATGACATCAAAAAGAATATAAAATATGTAGGAAGACTTGTAAACCTAGAACTATAAAACACTGATGAAAGAAAAGCAGACACACATAAATGGAAAGATATCTTAGGTTCATGGACTAGCAGATTTAATATTGTTAAACTTTCCATATTACCCAAAGTGATCTACATATCCAATGTAATCCCTGTCAAAATCCCAATGACACTTTTGACAGAAATAAAAAAAAAAATCCTCAACTTTGTATGGAACCACAAAGGAGCCTGATGAACCAAAACAACCTTGAGGAAGAACAAAGCTGGAGGCATCATGCTTCCTGATTTCAAAATATATTACAAAGGTACAGTAATTAAAATAGCTTTGGACTGGCATAAAATTAGACATATAAAACAATAAAACAAATAGAGAGCCCAAAAGCAATCTGTCACATATATGTTCAACAGATTTCTGATAATGGTGCCAAGAATACACATAGGGAAAGGACAGTCTCTTCAACAAAAGGATAGTCTATTTTCAGTCCTGGGAAAACTTGATGTTTACTTGTATAAGAATGAAATTGGACCTTTATCTTGCACAAAATCACAAAAATACACAAAAATTAACTTGAGATGGATTAAAGCCTTGAACATAAGTCCTGAAACTGTAAAACTCCTAGAAAACTATATTGTGGAAAACTTTGTGACATTGGTCCTAGCATGATTTCTAGGATATGACACCAAAAATACAGGCAACACGAGCAAAAATGGGCGAGTGAACTACATACTAAAAAGCTTCTGTGTAGCAAAGGAAACAAAGAGTGAGAAGACAACCTATGAAGTGGAACCTATGGAGAAAATATTTGCTAACCATATTTCGGAGAAAAGGTTAGTTTCCAAAAAATATAAGGAGATTTTATAACTCAATAGCAACAAAACAAAGTAAAACAATAAGAAAAAAAGCAAAACAGAAACAAAATTTTAATCCAATTAAAAATGGGTGAAGGACTTGAATAGACATTTTTCTACAGAATACATACAAATGGCCAACTGATACTTGAAAGATGCTCAACATCACTAATCATCAGGGAAATGCAAATCAAAAACACAATGAGATATTACCTCACACCTGTTAGGATGGCTTTTATCAAAAAAACCCCAAAGGACAGCAAATTTTGGTGAGGATGTAGAGAGATTGGTATCCTAAACACTGTTGGTGGGGATGTAAATAATTGAAGTCACTATGGAAAATGTTAAGGAGTTTACTCAAAAACTGTATGATTCAACAACTTGGGTATATAATCAAATGAATTGAAATCAGGATCTTAGAAAAATATCTGCATCCCCATGTTCATTGTAGCATTATTCACAAATGCCAAGACATAGAAACAACCTAAATATCCATCCATGGGTAAAGAAAAAATGTGGTATATAAATGTAATACAATATTTCAGCCTTAAAAAAAGAAGGTTATCTTGCCATTTGCAACAACATGAATGGGCCCAGAGGACATCATGTTAAGTGAAATATGCCAGACACAGAAGGACAAATACTATGTGATGCCACTATATGTGGAATCTAAAATAGTTAATCTCAGAAACAGGGAGTGAAATAGTTGTCTGCAGATGCTGGGGAGAAGAGGATATGGGAGGTATTAGTTAAAAGGTACAATGTTTCAGTTATACAAGATGTCTAGTCATAGACATCTAGATGGCATAGTGCCATAGTGCATGTAGTTAACAATACTGTATTGTATATTTAAAACATTGCTAAAGTGAGTAGATCTTATGTTAAGCATTCTTATCACAAAAATAATATAAATAAGAAGGCAGGAGGAAACCTTTGGATGTGATGGATAGGTTTATGGCATAGATTGTGGTGATGGTTTCATGGGTGTATACTTTCTCCAAAGTTATCAAGTTGTATATATTAATTGTGTACAGGTTTTGTATTGCAACAAAACAAAGCAAACAAAACAAAAACTGTTATGTAAGAGAGGATGAGACTTAGTGCCTTTGTCCTTATTAATGCTGATAATAGAAAGCGATATATCTCAACTGCATTTCTTTACCCACTATGAATGATATACCTATCCATGGATTACCTTTTAATGCTGTAGAGGATGCAGAGGACTGGTCAGTCATGTGATAAGCACTTCTGTTTCTTACCAAAGGTGACTATTGAACTTAATCTTTATTTAATTGTTCACCTGTTCTTGTATAAGTATCTGTGTTCAAATTGGGATTCTAAACTTTGGGTTTGTCAGAATTTGTCTCTCCTAAAATCTTGGCAAGGGCTTCTTATTCCTCTCTCCCCCTCCTCTGTCTTTTCCTTCTTTCACTATTCTTGCCATGACTATCAGGAAGCTCAAATATAAATTTAATCCTAAAAATGCAGTAACTACAGAAGCCTAGGTATGTATGAAATTTGCATTTCCCAATAGCTAAAGGTTTGTTTGAAATTTTCTATTTCTATTTTAATACTCATACTTTATATGTACCTTTAATTGCAACACTGCCAAATCCTTTTCAAACAGGAAGAACATCATTTGTAAACTACCATTTGCTTAGTGAACAAGCCATCTGCAATGGTAATTAACGTTTTCTTATTCCTATAGTCAGACTTTCAGTTTCATTCTTTGGGCTTTGTAGCTTTATTTTATTAGATTTCTTTCTTTTTTAAAAAAGTGTTATTTTGTATTCAAATATAATTATCATGTAGTGCTATAGTAGTTTCAGGTGTACAATGTAGTGTTTCAACAATTCCATATATTACTCAGTGCTCTGAGATAAGTGTACCCTTCATCCCCTTTATCTGTTTCACCAACCCCCCCCCCCCCAACCTCCCTCTGGCAACCACTAGTTCTTTGTGTTTATAAGTCTGGTTTTTTGTTTGTCTCTCATTTTTTTTTCTTTATCTGTTCATTTGTTTTGTGTCTTAAGTTCCACCTATGACATGGAGGGACCTAGAGAGTATAGCGCTAAGTGAGATAAGTCAGAGAAAGAGAAATACCATTATGATTTCACTCATATGGGATTTTTAGCTTTAGAACTGTAACTCCCATTAGCCTTTCACCAACTATTTGGGTTTTACCCGGATTGCCTCAGATCCTTCTACTTCCCCTCCTATGTTGTGTGGGCTTTTTCTTGCAACAGTTTGTGTCAGAGATTCTTTTGGAGAACTGCTTTCTGGCTGCTGGAGCTGCGCTGACTGTTCCCACACAGCTGGGAGTGAACATCCTTCCCGAGTGGCCCTTAGCCAACAACTGATTGAAGCCCAGCTCCTTTGCTTCCAGTTAGGACAAACTGTTGAGTAATTTATACCGTAGAGCTATCGGCTCCAGGAAGCTGTGTTTGAGGCCGATGGTGAGAGTGTGTCTGGTCCTTCACATGAAATCACACCTTTGCATGGCTCTGTCACCTCTCTTTGTCCTGCTTTCTTCATTCCCTTGTTGGTTACTCTTGGGAGCACTTCCTTAATAAATTGCCTATCTCTGAATTCTCCTCTCAGAGTTTGCTTCCAGTGAACCTAATCCAAGATACCATTTATTGACTTTAAATTTTTACACACACACACACACACACACACACACACACACACACACAATGTTGGGATACTGACTGTAGAAATAAAAAGCCATATTAATTATTTAAATTAATTAAAGTATAGAGACATTCAGAGTAGAACCATGTAACTATCCCAATCTTAGGGTAATTAATAACAAGTTCTTATTGAAAGCAGCAAACCTCTTTGGGATATTGTTAATAAAGACTCAATACCCACAGTGAGGAGAGTGAGGCAAAATGATGGCTTTGTAGTCCAACCAGTTTCAATACCATTCATTAGATGTATATAGCACAGCATGTCCTCAAGCTTTATCTTTTTTAATCTCTAAAGTGGGAAACACAATACCTACCTTGTAGGATGACGGAGATGATTAAAAATTGCAACATGTAAGACAACTGTCTCAATAAGATGTTCATTCTCCAAATTAAACCTACATGCATTACAGGTATAGAGATAACATGGCATTTAAAGAGAAATCAGATTCTTAAATACAAAGAAGGGAAATCTCAGGGAAGACTGGAGTGAGGGTTGTAAGATGCAAAAAAACAGTCTAGACAAGGAGAAAGATAAAAGAGCTATTCAACTACAGATTTCTTTTAGTTGTTAATTAAAGAAGGCAGGAGATTAAAATCAGGAGAAAGCGGACATTAATATCTGTTCACTGTTGAATTCCCTGTATTTCACATAATCCCTATCACAGAGAAGGCTCTTCCTGTAGAACACAATCCCATTGAATACAGTTTATAATTTGCTGTATATACCCCATGCTCGAATTAACCTCAGAGTAGACCTTACATAGCTCTTACTCCTCATGTGGATTCAGTCATTTCCAAAACAACAACATTACAGATTTTAGTGTTTTTATAGAGTGTCTAGTTACTGAAGCTTTCAGAATACTATGTTAATTAGCTATTGGGCTGTGAGGACCTTACCAGATCCTTGTAGTCAATATCCTAGAGTTTGGAACCGGCCCTCCAGGTAACAGCAACTCATAGCACTATCCCAGCCAGGCCGATTTATATCTGGACATGCTACTAGTTATAAAATAACACTATTAACGGGGGCTTAATTCAATTTAGTGGTTCCAAACAATAGTACATTTCTTTGTTTAAATCAGTTGGAAGAAAAGTGTGCTTAAAATATTGCCAAAGAAATCAGCGAAAGTTTCAAGCTTGCTCATTTACAAATGGAGTGATTGTTGAAAAGGGTAATGGGAATGACAGTTATAAAACTGAGGAGCCCAATGAGAGAAGCTGTGAAATTATGACTACAGTGGGGGAAAAAAAAAAGTTTGTTAGAAACGTTCACTTCTGAGGACAGATTGGGTATGGAGGTAGCGCAAAATAATAGTGAATCTGATTCTGGGCACACTTAATAGGAAAGTTGTTGACACTCTGTCACGCTGTCCTCCACATGAAACAGATGTCTCTTTAGGGAAGGAATAGTCCAGGAAAATCCCATAGGAAGAGGCCATTCATGACAGAGATAGGAGAAAGAGATCATGATCGAGTCTCTATTCCTTTCCTTTCATTTAATTTATAGGGGCATAGCAACATTCATTCACTGTGTGGTTGTTAGGAAAATTTAGAAAGGGGATATGCCAAATTTTAGAAAGGTAATATGTCCATTGCAAAAGAACTTCATCTTATAGATGAAGGAGAATGGCAAAGAGGCAGCCTCTGGACATTTATTTAGATTAAATACCAAAGCTATGGAAATAATTGTAGGATGACTAAGCTAGTATGTAATTGCGCTCTTGCATGGTGCAGTCATTCTACGGGGAGACGTTTTCTTGAATCTTTGCTAATTGCATTAAGCATTAAGACAATTACTGCAGTTCCCTTTGGAACACTTCTGTCCAAAGTTAACTTTAAGAAGGAAGAAAAAGATCAAGGATTTAGAAAGCCAAGCCAAGAGTTTGGAGGAATAGTAACAAGTGATGGTTTAATGCAAACAATTGCCAAGTTAAGGTACAGAGGGCACCAAGTATGTTTTAGACACCATGCATTAGAATACCAGCTTGGGCACCTGGGAGCACATTGTTAAAGTTTTCCTACTTGAGAACAGATTCAGTTAAAGGAAAGGGAAAGTCTCAGAGTCTTGTTAATTCAATAAAAAGGAAGAGCTTGTGCTTCTAATAATGCAATATAAGATTAGCTATCATGTGTATAATGGTGGGTATCACATGAAATTCACTTTCCTTAATTATGTGTATTCGCTTCTCTTTAAAAATGAGAATTCTAAGCTTTCCCATACAGATGTATTTATACTTTCAAATAAATTAATGTAAAAATGGTCTTCTAGTTGGGTTTCAGCATATTGAGAAAATCTTAACCCTGCGTTTGAATGAATGTCAAGAAATTGCTTCTGTATTAAACATGTAAAAACTTTTAGTTTTTTTTTTTTTTTTTTGGAAATGCTTATAGTGCAGAATGTCTAGCTTATGGCTAGACAGAAAGCATACTCCCACCCTTCACTGAATTGTTTCAAAGAGCACTGGCTTATATAGTATGTACTTTCCAGAGTAAAACTATTAATCTTGTGCTACCATGAATTCATGTGTGTGCTGGAATGGCATTTCTGTAAGAGCTCGTAGTTTTGTAATTGTACCATGAAAGTTATTGATTATGCATTACCGAGAATCAGCAATAAAAACAAATGGTTAAACATGTTTTGCATGAAGTGAAAGGGGATATAAATCCTTAATATGATACTAGATTTATGAGCACAAAGTAAACAGAAGTTGAGGCAGATTTGGCATTTCTTCAGCAAACAATGCTAAATGTTTAATATCTGTGTGATGAAACACATTCATCTTCTGGTTATTGACCTGTTCAAATTTTCTGTTCACATATTGTCCTCTAGAGGAAGACACTTCTTCACTTTAAACTGACCACTTAAAAACGTATCAGGTGAAGGTTTCTCTGTGGACTGGGGCAGGCTGGTGATTAAATTTTCTTGAGTCAGTAGAGAAATTAAAAAAAAAATCAATATTGTGAGTTTTTCATAAAGGTAAACTTATTCTATTCTAAAAAAACTGGCTTTTTGGTCTAAGATTATGTCCTATTTACATATGTGGTTTTAAATTTCCCTATTATGAAATGATGGTGACAGTAGGAAGTACTTAGGTTTTTGTTTTTTTAAATAAACTTATTTGGCAAAAAAGTTGATGCCATATGTTGGTCCTCATTTTTTTTAAAAAAGTCACTAATCAATAAATTTCAGAACTGGTGCACATTAAGCATTATACAACTATAGTGGCTGTGAAAATACTGAAATAAGTTTATAATTATTATTAAATAACTATTGCCCTAAATGCCTGCCTTTCCACCCACTCTGGCCACTCAATCTCATTTCTTGGGACCCCAGACATTCTACAAGTAAGTATTTAAAAGTTAATGCTTGTCACAGCTGGGGTCATCAGGATACTATTTGACTATTCAAACTTTACAGGTGTTAAATATTTTAAATACAGCCCATGGTAAAATCAAATGCCAGAACCATTGGTATAAAAGGAGTGTTGCTATCTGATTCCTTTAAGAAAAACAAAAACAAAAAAAATGCTTCTCAGACACGGAATCCCTTAAAACTGTTTTCAAGACAATCTGGCAACTCCTAGTTTGATAAATATAAGGATAGGGTTGTTTTTCTTTCTTCATAGACAGTACAGTATGAAAATCTCCATAAATAGAGACGCAGGGCTTTATGCTTCCCAGGCATCAATAGTTACAGGATGAGAAAGAGTGGGAAGACCTTAGAAGCTTCTCAGGAGAGAGAGAGAGAGAGAGAGAGAGAGAGAGAGAGAGAGAGAGAGAGAGAGAGACGGACACAATGCATCTCTTCTCTTTCTCAGAATTTTTCCTTCGGTAAGGGAAATAAGGTTTATGCAACTAGAAGGAAAAAATACACTGACTAAAACAAAACAAAATAAAACAAAATGAAACAAACTGCAGCTTTGACAAAGAGCACGCTTTAAACCAAGAAGATGAGGACGAATATCTAAAGAGACTTGAAACAGTAAGCAGAGTAAGGGAAGTTTAAAATCTTGTTTTGAATGTGTTAGATCACATTAACCACCCCCTCCTCCACTTTCTCTTTGTTCTTATATGCATGTCTTTTAAGCAAAAGATAGGACCAGAATGAGTGTTTAACTTGAATTGGCCTTTGAGTAGCTGCCCCATTAAACTTCAGAGACAGCCTATCTCCACTGCTGCAATCAAGTGACTGTAGCTGGTACTGCCCCTGCACATGTAAGCTGCAGAAACCCCTAAAGAGGCGAATAACCCTCCTTGGGGTATGAATCACCAAAATGTATGATGCTCTTACCTGAATAATATTGTCATTTGAAACATAAACTTTATTTCTCTGCACTTTGAAACAAAGTGAAGCTAGTTACCTTGATTCTGCTTTTCTTATTTCTTGAAACTCTGCCAATATATCTGCAGAAACCCTGCAGTAAACCTGCATTGATAGGTCTCTATTATAAAATGCGTAAATAAAACATTTTGATGCCACATAGAGGTTTAAAGTATTGAGGGTATGATTATATGATTATGGTTTAAGGTTTTTACATTAACTATCTTTAGAGTGAGGTCTGGGATAGGGAGGGTTAATAGGCACAGTGAAATGAGCAGAGAAAATGCCACTGCAGGTGTTTGCTTTAATGGGGTGTTGATGGAAAGCCAAGGGCACGTAAGTAGGGAAATGAGTGAAAGAGGGAAAGTGTTGAAGTGGTTAGTGTAAAACACAGGTCTGTGACAATGTAAAGGTTTAATGCCTAGAATTGTTTTGGCTTTTCTTGTTTCAGAATGCTGCTTTGCTAACTATTGTATAAGGCCAATTACCTTCCTGCAAGGACAGGGCAACTAGAGTGGAGATTTCAGAAATAGGGTTATTGAATCACACATAGGAAGAAACACATTCCTTATATTAATTTCACAAATTTGGCAGGTAAAATGAATTTTTTCTCTAGCTTATCTTTGTCCGTTTTATAAACTTTATATATTAGGAAACCTATAACATATGCATATATAGTCGTATAGAGATTAATATAATGAACTCCTATTTATCCAGCCTCAAAAATGATCAATTCCCCCACCAACTTTCTGGCAGCAAATCCCAGACATTATATCATGTCAGTTGTTAATATTTCAGTATATATCTCTAAATAATAAATACTCTTTTGAAATATATTACAACCCCATTGTCATACCAAAAGTGATATATCATATTTATCATATCATAAATAAATAATTTATTAATATAATAACACCCAGCTAATGTTCAAAAGTTTATCTCATTTTTAAAAGATGGTCCAACACTCAAAAAAATACATCCATACATTGCAATTGGTTAATGTGTCTCTGTAGTCTCAATCTATGGGATTGCTCTTTCTGATTTAGTTTCTTCTTGCCTTTTTTCTTTTTTGGTGGTTGTTTTAGCAAGTGGGCTGTTTGTAGACAGGGTAGATTTTGTTGATTACATCCTTGAGGTGTTATTTACATGTTGCTCTGATCTCTCTATCTTCTGTAAATTGTTGGTTAAGTTTGATATTTTTAGTAAGACTACTTCATAGATGTTATTGTTTACTTTCCCAAGAATGTCTAAAATGTTTCTTGTTTGTAGGTGTCCTGCTGGCAGTCACTGAGGCCTTTACCCAGATCTTCAGTGTTTTCATTGCTTCTTATTATCAAATATTTGGCTATCCTGATATATAGTTCATTAAGTCAAGGAAGAAAGATTGCTTGACTCCACCCCTCTAGCTGTTTTCCAAATAATGATTTGGTTCAATAGCATCTTCTAAGGAAGAAAAATGATATTTTAAAATTATATTTTTAGTATCATTTTAAACTCACAGATTAAACACATTTAATACATTCTGATCCATAGTGTTACTATCCTTACTGGTCGTACACAGGCCTTGGACTTGAACTGAAATACTGGCTCCTCCCTGGGTCTCTGGCCTGCTGGCCTACCCTATAGATTTTGAACTTGCCAGTTTCCATAATATAAGCCAATTCCTTAAAACCTCTTTCTCTCTGTCTCTCTCTCTTCCTCCCTTTCTTTCTCTCTCTCCTTATCTCCCGCTACACACACACACACACACACACACACACACACACACACACACACGCCTTATTGGTTCTGTTTTTCTGGGGAACCTTGATTTATACACTTGTTAAACAAAATTTGTATTAATTCAGTGCATTTTTTTCTGGGTGTTTACTATGTTTAAGGCATTCCTTTAGGTGCTGGATATGCAACAGAGAAGAAAATAGGCAATATGCTTACTGACCTCATGGATTTTAAGTTGTACTGTTTTCGTCAGTTACTTCCTTAAAATGCTTTGCCACTTTTTTTTCATTATTTATGCTAGTTTTGTTCAGTATTTTAGTTCTATATACTAGACATATAATTATTGCAATAATTATTTTGCAAAACAACTTGATATATGTTTAATTGACCCAACTTACTTGTTTACTATTTCTTTCTCCTGCCATTTTTCTTGGGTAGCTTTTCTTTTCCAGGAATTACAATATCTGTGGATAGTAAATTTTAGTAGGGATCCGTGGGTAGTAACTTATTTGGCCTTTATTTAATCTGAAAATATCTTTATTTTATCCTCATTCTCTAAAGTTTTGCTATGTGTATAACTTTAGGTTAAGAATTTTTTCTTTCAAAATATTTAAGTTATATTTCCATTTTATTTCAAGTATTAAAATATAGTCAATTATATTTCTTTACTCCTGCTACTTTTAAGATTTTTTCTTTGTCTTCATGTTGTACTATGAACTAAGTCCATATTTAGATTTAGATTTATACTGCTTGGGAATAATTTTTACATCCTGAATCTGAGGGTTCATGGCTTTCTTTCAGTTTGGAAAATCATCAGATTTACCATTTGGAATATGACCTCGATCTCATCCTCTTTTTTCCTTCTGCAACTCTGATTAGATCCATCCTATACCTCTCCCCTTTATCTCCTCTGTTTCCTAATGGGTCTTTCATATGTTCCATCTTTTTACCTCTCCATAACTGTATTCTGCAGACTTTCTTTGGCCCCAGTGGGCCAAAGCTTGAGGCTTTTCAAATAACATATGTTGTAAGACATCATTAGAAAATGGTGGGCTTGTGGTGCATGGGTGGTTCAGTTGGTTAAGCATCCGACTTCAGCTCAGGTCATGATCTCAGGGCTCGTGGGTTTGAGCTCCGCATCAGGCTTTGTGCTGACAGCTTTGAGCCTGGAGCCTGCTTTGGATTCTGTGTGTGTGTGTGTGTGTGTGTGTGTGTGTGTGTGTGTGTCTACCCCTCCTCCGCGTTCACACACTCTCTCTCTCTCTCTCAATAATAAACATTAAAAAAATAGTTACCAAATTTTAGGGGAAGTATTCTTTCCTTCCTCCTAGCTCCAAGTTTGCATCCTATCCTTTTTATGTGAGGTGGACTTATTTCTAGCTCAGCCTATTTCTATTTTTATAACTATTTCCATATCTTCTGTGTGTGTGTGTGTGTGTGTGTGTGTGTGTTTGACTTGTTAGATTTCCAACCTTTTACTACTGTACAAAAGTTCTAGTGAGGTATGACAATAAGATCTAAGTGTTAGA
Source organism: Felis catus (assembly GCF_018350175.1). Lineage (NCBI taxonomy): Eukaryota > Metazoa > Chordata > Mammalia > Carnivora > Felidae > Felis > Felis catus. The sequence continues at coordinate 112,756,730 of NC_058370.1, read as the reverse complement.
CCCTAGTGAATTACATGTATATCCCCTCAGGTTCTTACATTCTACATAGAAAACTACTACATTGGAGAATTCAGAGTCAGTAACGAATTTTAAATAAGAAAATCTCTTGACTCTACTGTCTTAATAAATTATGTACAATTTAAAACTCTGACAGCGATTAAATTAAAATAGCATGAAGTAAACCATACAGATAAGCATCTTACTTCCCCAGTGGATCATCATCAAAACCCATTTAGATGTGCACACTTTACTTTACACAATGGAATTTCAAAAACAATTTTGAAGTAAAGGAAATTCCAATGATAAATAGGTGTTTCAGTGAGGTCATTCTGGGTGAGGCAAAGAGGAGGTTGGATTAGAGCAGGAGTTCTCAACCTTGGTTGTCTATTAGGATTACATTGATAGCTTTAATATAATTTTGATACTTCAAACATTTAATTTAATTGTCTGGATTGGGACCTGGGCATCAGAATTGTTTTCTAAAACAATTGCCCTCACATAATGCTATTTTCAAACCAGCGTTTAGAACGATAGAGCTAAAGCAATATAAATGGAGAGAAGGATCTAAACTTAAGAGATAATTGTAAGACAGAATTGTATGACCTGATGACCATGGGATAGTGAACAACAAAAGTTCACCCTGGCAATTCTAGATTGCATGACTGAACACACGCTATATTTGTGTTGCTATGAGTTAGGCCAAGTGCTAGCCATGTGTTAATTAATTTAATTTCCATAGTTGTGGCAGAGCTGTTTACCTGTTTACTAAACTCGTTTCTCTTTTCTTCTGTACATAGAGTTGGACTACGTTCCCAAGGATTTTTTTTGTAATTAGGTCATGAGGCTGAGTTTTGTTTGCTTAAAGGAATATGTGTGGAGTGATACGTACCATTGCAAGTACGACCCATTTAAAACAAACAAAAAAAACATACCTGCTTTCTCTTTTATTTTTTGCCTGCCAATTGAGGCTGATGCCCACATTGTGTTATGTGTGGCATCTTTTCCTTCTCTCCTGAGTCCCTGAGTGAATATACGTATAGAGAAGTGTGAGCATCACAACTTTTATTTCTCCATCATTGAAGTTGAAAAGAGAGATAAAATATTGTTGCATCAAGCCCCCCAAATTTTTGGGCTTATCTGTTAAAGCAGCTAGTGTTACCTTAATAATTCTACTAGATAAGTATTATTATTAGCCATATTGTACAGATTTATATAGCAGGATGAGTAGGGTTTGTGGAAAGATTTTTGAGATGCTTATATTGCATTCAAGTAGAGATACTTACAAATACAGTTCTGAAACTCAGGCTGGTGGTCAATGTGATAAATACATTTGTGAGTCATCAGCATACAGGTGATTGTTGAAGCCATGGAATCAATCCCTGGAGGATACAATGCAGAGAATAAAGGAAGTAGACTAATGATAGAGTTTTAGTACTAACAATATTTAAAAAGAGAATCTAGTGTGGGAGACTAAGAAAAGAAGTCAGAGAGGTTAGAAAAAATGGGATGAAGTATTGTCAAGAAAATCAAGAGAAGAGATATCTTTAAAATGGAAGGCTTATCAGTAGTGACAAAAGATCCAGAGTTCAATGAGCTAAAAACCAAAGAAAAGGCCACTTATCCAATTAGGTTGTGAATGCTGACCTTTAAGAAAGCCCTCTCAGGAGGTTGCCATGATTGGAAGTCAGATTGAAATGGTTTGACATGTGACTGAGAAGTGAAAACTGGTGGGCAGTACATGTACACTACCTTTTCAAGGTATTTGGCAATAAGGGAAAAAGGTGTTGTGTAGGATAAGCATTTTGAACCCTGGATCAGTTGAATACTAGAAAAAATGAGATTTGGGACAGCAGGGAATGCATGAGATCAGTTACTTTCCTATGTGAAATTTCTACTGTGAGAGGAAAATAAATGAATCATCATTATTATTTACCTCAATAATAGTAATAAGTTATTAAATGTAAATGGAACTATGTTTGAAAAAGTTAGCACTTTGAAGACAGGATAATTTAAAGTTATTTTGTCAGGGGCGCCTGGGTGGCGCAGTCGGTTAAGCGTCCGACTTCAGCCAGGTCACGATCTCGTGGTCCGGGAGTTCGAGCCCCGCGTCAGGCTCTGGGCTGATGGCTCAGAGCCTGGAGCCTGTTTCCGATTCTGTGTCTCCCTCTCTCTCTGCCCCTCCCCCGTTCATGCTCTGTCTCTCTCTGTCCCAAAAATAAATAAACGTTGAAAAAAAAAGTTAAAAAAAATAGTTATTTTGTCAAGTGAGACAGGTAGAGTAAAACAAAGGGACGCTCTAAGAATCAAGTTTAGGAATTAAAAAAATAAGTACGGAGAGCATCATGCTGTTGGAAAATGGGAAACAACTACATATGTTCCAGAACAGGAAAGAAATGAACCTGGAGATTGATCAGACACGATGATGAGTTGCTAACATAGTAATGATATCCTACAAATACGATTCATATTTAATGAACAGGGAGGGAAATCCATGTTCCTTTTTGTATTTAATTCTTCTCAGGCAGGAATCCTGTATTCACACTGAGGTCCCATGCATTAAGAGTACTGCACAGAAGCTCAAGAGGCCTGCAAGGAATTATATACCGGGGAAACTGTTCACATATGAAAGTTGAAAGGGAATGGATATGTTTAACATAAAACACAGAGTTCTGAGGAATGACTTCAACATTTAGATAAAGTTCTGCAGTTAAATTAAATGTGATAGCGAAAAAAAAGAATAACCTTTCTCACAAAAGCACTGTGTTAGGGGTTGGATAGGATGCAAGGGAAATGTTTTAGAGGGGCCAGTGTGGTAACATGGAGTCTCATGGGTCTGAATGGATGCGCCACCATGAAAGCCATCCTGAAAATGGGAGGGAGGGGCATGCATGTCAAAATGTGAGCTGCAGGCCGAGTTGTCTCAAGACATGGGCAAGAGCTAGGCATGTATTCTAGGTCTAGAAGGATGGGGGTATTCAGTGGTCAGAGAGATGGGGCTCCATTTTATGGAGGAGAGTGGGCACAGCAAAAATCAAAAGGTTGGATCAAGATACCAAACTACAAAATTTGCAGGTATCCAGGCTAGAAGAGGACTGACTTTGAGCTGAATGAAGTGGTACCTGCAGAGCATCTTCCCAACCTCTGGGAAGGACACTAGCCTGTGTTCCAGTGATTGTGTATTCTTGTAAAGTCCACAAAAGCAAGACTGTTTTGGAATTTTGTTGTTAAAATGACTGTCCCTTCCCAAATTATGTGTGTTGACTCTCACTGTCTCTACTTGGCATTAGGTTTAAGGCACAAATATCAAGAAAAAGAATTGTCCCTTTGCCTCAGAATAAGGGTTTCTATATTTCCTTTGTTGGTAGTAATCAGAGAGCAAACTTAGCCAGAAAACTATAAGTGGCTGGGAGGAGAAGCAGCTAAGTAGGTCATTTTCCAGGCAGGGGTGTAGATAAAATTATGTGGTAGGAAGAGACCAAGTCAAGACCATCTTCATACAGGTGTATGTGTGTAGTATAGATTATTTGGTGTTGTAGATGTCATCTTCTTGAAATTACCTATTATCTTCTGCTTTTTTTTCTTTTGAGTTGTTTCTCTTTTCCTTTTTTTTTTTTTTAAGTTTATTTATTTTGAGAGAGAAAGCAAGAGAGCATGAGCCGGGGAAGGGCAGAGAGAGAACAAGAGAGAGAATTCCAAGCAGGCTCTGCCCTGTCAGCACAGAGCCTGACGTAGGGCTCGATCCCAACAAACTATGAGATCATGACCTGAGCTGAAATAAAGAGTCAGATGCTTAGTGGACTGAGTCACCCAGGCATCCCTCTTTTTCTTTTTTTTTTTTTTTTAATGTTTTTAATGTTTATTTATTTTTGAGGAGAGAGAGAGAGAGAGACAGAGCTCAAGAGGGGAAGGGCCAGAGAGAGAGGGAGACACAGAATCTGAAGCAGGCTCCAGGTTCCAAGCTGTCAGCACAGAGCCCAATGTGGGGCTTAAACTCATAAACTGTGAGATCATGACCTGACCTGAAGTTGGACGCTTAACCATCGGAGCCATCCAGGTGCCCCTCTTTTTTTTTTTTTTTAAACGAAGGTTTTGTTTGCTTTTTTTTTTTTAAAGATTTTTTAAAAATGTTTTTTATTTATTTTTGAGAGAGGGAGTGAGAACAAGCCAAGGAGGAGCAGAGAGAGAGGGAGAGAGAAATTCCAAGCAGGCTCCATGCTCTCAGTGCATAATGTGGGACTCTAACTCATGAACTTGAGATCATGACCTGAGCCAAAACCAAGAGTCAGACTCAACTGACTGAGTCATCCAGGAGTCCCTCTCTTTTTCTTTTTAAATGTATGTATTTTTATATGCTGTTTGGTACTGGGGATATGAACTCAGAATTATACCTGCCTTCCTAGATTAGGAGTTCCTTGAGGAGTTCCTTGAGGTTTATTTCTTATGCAGAGTCTACTTACACTGAAGAGAGCCAGTGCACAATTAATGAAATTGCTATGCTTTCTATTAGTTCCCTACTAAATTGGGAATAGGGACAGGCAATGACAGATTTCCTTGAGGAGCTGAGACACAGGCATGCAGAAATGTGAAATTTGAAATAATCTGAACACATTTGGTAAAACCTCTGTATATCCTTAGCCCACAGTACTTACATTTTAAATTCAGTTCTAACCTCATTGAAATAACTTTGACTGTATCCTGTTTTAATAGCAGAAATTACCAAGATTGAAAATTTTTAAAAACTGATTTAGATCACCTAAATCAATCTTCTGAAATTCTCAGGATGTAGGAAAAATTATTTGAAGATATTTATTTGATTTTAATATATAGCTTTAGGTTTCATTCAGTCATTCATCCAACAGATATATTTAAGAATTGAATATGTGCTCAGTTATGTACCAAGGTTTAGGATTATATTGATAAACAAGGGTATGATCTGTACTCTATTGAAGCTTCAGTCAGGTATGGGTTAATCAAAATGCTCATGTTGTTTGAAATGATACATAAGATGGAAGTTAATGTTCCTGGGTGCAATATAATGATGGAAGCTGATATAGATTTATGTGTATTGAAGGGAGGATAAGATGGCCAGGGGAGTCTTCTTAGAGGAAGTGATCCCAGAGCCAAGGTCCAAGCATGGCTAAGAGATCCTGGTGGAAGGAGATGAAAGGACAGGTGAAAAAATGTTTCATGGAAAGAAAACACAATTGTCAAAAATCCTGTTGTCCAAACCAGAAAACATAGGTAGAAAATTAGAGTGGCTGCAGTGAGAACAAAGGAAAGCTTGATGCATGGTGAGGATGGAGGTGGAGAAAGAGGCCAAACCATGCACGACATTAAAATCATGACAGGAATTTGGCTTTTTCTTAAGAACAATGAAAAACCATTAAAATATTTATATAGGGCATAATGTAATCAGATGTGGGTTTTTGCAAAATTCTTGCTGGCTCTATTGTATGGAAAAGATCACAGGAGCTAGCGTGCATGGAGGAAGAATAGTGGGAAGCTACTGCAAAGGTTCTGGTAGGAGAGATGGCAGCTTGCACATGGTGGTGTCAATGGAGACAGAAAGAAGTGGGTAAATTTATGGGACATTTAGCGATAAAATAGACATTATTTTGTAATGGATTATATATAAATAGGGGGAGGGAGAAGGTGGTGTCAAGTTGACTTCTAGGATGATAGCCTGTACCCGTACAAAAGGCTGATTGATGAAAACATTCAATGAAGTTGGAACCACTGGTAAAAGACTGGGTTTGGTGGGAAAGATGACAAGTATGATAATGGACTTGTTGGGTATGGAGGTGCCTCTGACATAACCAAGTAATACATTAAGTAGGTAGTGAAGTATATGAGTCTGGAGCTCAAAGGGTAGGTTGATCTTAGAGATGTGACTTTGTCTCAGGATGTTTAGTTTTGAATGAGACTCCCTTAGAAGACCATGTAGGAGCAAGCCTTAAGAACTCTAAATTTTAGGGGCGCCTGGGTGGCTCAGTCGGTTAAGCGTCCGACTTCAGCTCAGGTCACGATCTCACGGTCCGTGAGTTCGAGCCCCGCATCGGGCTCTGGGCTGATGGCTCAGAGCCTGGAGCCTGTTTCCGATTCTGTGTCTCCCTCTCTCTCTGCCCCTCCCCCATTCATGCTCTGTCTCTCTCTGTCTCAAAAATAAAGAAACGTTAAAAAAAATTAAAAAAAAAAAAGAACTCTAAATTTTAATGATGGTTAGAAAAGCATGCATTTGCAGAGGAAATACGAGATGTAGGGAGAAAATGCCAGGTGAATGTTTTTCTTGGAAGCCAAGCAAAGGCAGCATTTGTAGAATGAGGTAATAGCCAACATTGTCAAATGCTGTTAAGAGGTCTGGGAATATGAGCAATAGAAACCTTAATTGATTTCAGTAATGTGGAGATCATTGGTGACTCAAGAGAAAACTGTTTTAGTTAAGTGGCTATTCAGGAGGGATTGAGTGGGGAAGTGAGTGGAAGTTAAAAAAAAAAGTGGAGTCATCTCTTTGAAGATACTTGGCTATGTAGGGAAGGGAGAAGTAAGGCAGCAGAATAGATATGATAGATGCAGTGGAACTTTTGTGTGTGACTGTGGAAGTCTCTTGTATAATTAATGGTTCAGAAATGTGTGCTTTTTAGGTAGGACTTGAATAATAATTTTGGTATTTAAATAATAATAGAAATTTACAGTCATAGTGTAATTTGCTCAATGATATATTGCTGGTAATAGCTATTATTTATTTATGTCTTTGTCTTTCCATTAGAATATTCTTTTACCATGAGAATTACAGTCTACTAACAGCGGGGCCATGGGTTTATGAGACCATTTCAAGTACACAGAGGGCAGTGAACAGCAAGGGCTGCCTCTTTCTTGATGTTGCCTTGCATTGCAATAAGGAAATAATGTGTACTGAGATTGACTGGGTTTGTACTGTCCTGAAATGGACAGTGGTGGAGCAGGCACACACATAAGAGAAATAAATGCAAAAAAACCCATAAAATGCAGGGGAGATGTCTGGAGAAGAATGCTCTTCCTTTATACTCTGAGATGGTAGGGAAGATATGGCACTAGATATTTGAGGATTACTCTGGAAGTGCCTTCGTGCCCTTGCACATTTGAGGTATGAAATACCATACACATTTTATTTATCATGATGGCCAATGAGTACTACAGGATTTACTGAGAGAGGTTCAGAGTGTTCAACTCATGACAGATGTTTTTTTCATATTGTATTATGTACACATTACTGGTATCGTCAAAAAATTAAAATTTATAGTTTAAATTGAAAATATCTAACTTTTTTTTGGCATTTATTCATTTTTTGAGAGACAGAGAGACACAGAGCATGAGTGGGGGAGGGGCAGAGAGAGAGGGAGACACAGAATCTGAAGCAGGCTCCAGGCTCTGAGCTGATAGCACAAAGCCTGACACGGGCTTGAACTCTCAGACCGTGAGATCATGACCTTAGCCGAAGTGGGATGCTTAACTGACTGAGCCACCCAGGCGCCCCAAAATTGAAAATATCTAAATCATGCCTGTGAAAGGCAGTGGAAGCGTGGTCAAGACCACAGACATTGGAATGAGACTTCTTGAGTTTACCATGAGCAGTTCACTTGGGCATATATTTTCCTTTTTTTTTTTTAAGTTTATTTATTTTTGAGACAGAGAGAGACAGAGCATGAATGGGGGAGGGTCAGAGAGAGAGGGAGACACAGAATCGGAAACAGGCTCCAGGCTCTGAGCCATCAGCCCAGAGCCCAACTCGGGGCTCGAACTCAGGGACCGTGAGATGGTGACCTGAGCCAATGTCCGATGCTCGACCGACTGAGCCACCCAGGCGCCCCTATATTTTCCATTTTTAAGTCTCAATCTCCTTATCTGTCATAAGAGGGATATTAATGATAGTAAATAGTAGTACCTTCCTTGTAGGGTAGTTGAGAGAATTAAATCAGGCTATACTTTTGAAGCGGGAAGCACTGGTTCATATTAGCCATTCTTATGAGTGCTTTTGAGTCTCTTTGCATCAAAAATTCGCCTTCTCAAACTGCTACAACTGGGGGTAGGTGGCAGTATTCCAGAGTGTACTAGAAGCAACAGATGAATGTAGGATGTCTTCCTGAAGTGTATGTTTTGTTGATATTTACTACATTTTTATATTTTAACATAGAGTTTAAAAACACCCTTTTGAATTTTTTAGATAAGGAGAAGCCTTCAAAGAAATAGGCTGTCCTTGGAGGGTGGGGCCAAGGCTCAGACTACTGCTCCGGAGCCAGGGAATATGCGTCCATTCATTTCTGCAGCTATGGTTCCTCGGTGGCCAGAGCCGTAGCTGCAGTTGTAAGGTGCAGAAGCAAAGGCACTGCTTGTTTAACCACTGATTTCAGTAGATTAAAAATCAAGAGGATTACATGGATTTGTCTGTGCAAATCCTAAAATGATTTTCTGGATTTGGGAAGAACCTTGACATGTTTTAACTTAGCACTTCAACTGAGAAATGTTCCCAGCATCTTGCTGTTTTAAGTAAGTGAAAACACTGTCAACTCAGATTACTTCTGAAAATGGCAAACTAAGATGTTTTCAGAGACACTGAAATATAATATGCTTTGCATTTCTTTTGGTAAATAGCTTGATTTCCTTATTTACTATGAATAAAAGAGTTTGGCAAATTTTCAATTCTGAAATACATAATTCTTAGAGAATATACTATATGTTTTTTTCCCAGTTTTATAGATTTGCCAAAACCTAGATATATGCTTCCATATTAACATTTGGGTGTTATTTTAAAAAAGAAACTGGATTTGATTAAAACATAGGCAGAAAGACAAATAGGTATATACCAACATAGAGCAGATTTGGTATCTCTTTTCACCTGTAGCTTCTATATGGAGCATTTCAAGTTTAACTTTCTTATTCTTTTGAGAGGAAATTGGGGAGCATAAATTGGAGTGGTTGTGATATTTGTCTCTGGGGTTTTACACATTCCTTTCTCTTGTTTGCGAGAATCCCTTTCTTTATCTTACAGGCTAATTCAAAGCCTGCTTTGGATATTGCTTCCCTCAATGAAGCCTCTAGACCATCCACCCACCAGAATTGATTACATCTTCACTTGTGCAACATTCTGCATTCACTAAAATGCAGAGCAATGATTTCCTTACACGTCTGTATTTCCCCTGACTTGAACTCCTTTGTTCAGATTTCAATCTTCTTTATTTTATGGATTCAGGGACAGGCATGTAGGAAGTCCTCAATATCTATCTATTAATTGAAGTTGACTGAAGGAAGGGTTGCTAACCACTTAGCAGGTGGAATTGAGAGTATAACAGATGTGCACAGAGGTCTTCTAGAGGTATCAGAAGAACCAGTCATTAATGGGTTGTCTCATAGAAGTATCCCTGAAGCAAAAACAGGACCTCAGATGGTAGAAAAGTCCAGAGTTCTGCCAGACATATCTGGTCCTTCTCTAAAACTATGTAGGGAATGGATTGGTGTCTGGGAGTATAAGTGGGGCACCGTGGGGATGAATTCAGTCTGCTATCATCATCCTTCAAGTTATGAATCTGTGATATGACAAGTAATTACATGTTTATCGCTCAAGTAATTTATTAATCAAGTAATCTATAAGCCTCACAAGCTATGAATCTGTAATATGACAATTAATTATGTATTAATTAGTCTAGTGATTTTCACTCAGGTCTGTGGTAGTTGCTTTGAGTAGATTAGGGATACAGAAGAATGATCAGGTCTGTTCTCTGGTATGTAATAGCTTGTATTTAGTGAGGGACAGGCAAAGCTGATGTCCGTGGAATAATAGGAAACAATAAAAGCCAGTATAACAGGATGAGGAATGGGATATATCCTTTTGTTGGAAATTAATCAATGCTCAGAGCTGAGGACATCAGGTGATGACTATGGTCATTTCTAAAGGAGTTTCTAGACAAGTTTTCATAAGATTTCAAAAGATGCAGCCAAACTGGACAGTCAGCTCTATTCACATCTTTCACTTGGAGCTCCAGGAGAAGTCTAGAGATTCCCCTGACGGGAGACTCGTGGCTGAAATTCCACAACATTGGAGATGTTTGTGATCCCCTCATCTAGGGGACAGAATCCAACTGGGGGAGAGAACCATCAATAAATTCCAGGGGGCAAGAGAGTCCCTCTGAGAGATTGGGGAGTGTTTTCCAGAAGTGCATTGTGGCATACAAAAGTTCCCCCAATGTTTGCTGAATTGCAGTAAGAATATTTTACTCACTGGAACTGGCTGGCTTTATACCCTACTGAACTGAACAGTTTGGGGAAGGGACAAATAGGAGAGAAATGACAGATGGAAAAGGCCATGAAATCCATGATATTGTTGGGAGAAGGGAACATGATACATTTTCTGGGAAAACCTGGCATTATCCCCTTTCGTTTGTGGGGGAGAGTAGCTGGTCAGGCCTTAAGACACCTGAAGTCAGGACCTGGCTGGAGCTTCCCCTTGCTGCCAGGCAGGAAGGGGGCTGTGTTTCCTGAGCCGGCACACCATACTCAAAAAATCTGAATGGATTTAGATGGTATGGCATGTTTTTATCATAATCTGTGAAGATACTCTGTAATTTCGGTTATCATTTTGTGTTTGACACAAGTTAGTTGAAGAGAGGGTCTTTATTTTATTTTCAGATTATATGAGCTTTTTATTTTTATTCCTAATTTTATTGTATTATGACCAGCAAATTTGTCTGGACTATTTCTGCTTTCTAGAATTCATGGAGTAGTGTGTGTGTGTGTGTGTGTGTGTGTGTGTGTGTGTGTGTGTGTGTGGCCTAATAATTTTTGTGACATTTTCTTGGATCCTTGAAATAAAGCATAGTCTCTGTTTCCATGGTAGAGTTTTTAAAGTATGTCATTAGAGGTACTTTATTATTTATATTATTTAGATTGTCTGGGTCTGTATTTTCTACCCCTAATTGCTTCTATTTCTCCTTTCAATATTTGCTAGTTTCATTTGTTAATATTGATACTGTGTTTTATAATGTATAGATAGTTCTGTTACAGTTTTACTGACAACTGTATCCTTTATCATTTTAAAGCTTTCTTCTTTTTTCATCTTACATGTCTCGTCTTTCAGTCAATCAGTGTGATATTAATATCATGATTTTGGACTTCTCTTTGTAGTAAGAAAGTAATTTAATTTGTTTATCAATTTCAAATTTTCTAAATGGTTTAGGTTCAACTTACATTTATAGTATATATTTGGTTTTGCTTTGTAATTAAATATAGAAGGCTTTTCCTTTTAATAGATAAATATAATTCCTTTATTCCTGCTGCAATAAAAATATGTTTGGTCTTCGTTTTGTCATATTATTTTATTTTATGCTTTGTTTCTGATAGCTTTTAAAAATATTTCATGGCCTGCCCTGCTTTCTCTGCCTTATGTTTGTGTTCCTTCTGGTAATTAGTAAAGTTTATATTTTTGTTGTGGTTGTTTCCAATAAAACTGTAATTTTATATGATAACCTTAATTCTTTCTTTAGACAGTATTTATTAATTTTCTATGATTAATGATAAAATGAGTATGATTTTCTTCTTTCCTTTTTTGCCTCCTCTCTATGTTCTAATTTTAGTTAACTATGTGATGTATCCTAGTATTTACTTTTTTTGTTTTTACATCCAATAAGCTTCTTCCTCTATTATTGGTTTTTCCAGATTTCCCTATTTTTGACCTTCAACTATTAAAAGCGAGAAAGCCCACATCCTTACGTTACTTGCTATCCTTATTAAACCTTTCCTGCTAACATTTTGCTTATACACTATTGAGAGTTGGAACATCCTCTTCTGTCAACAAAACCTCCGTCTTGTTTGTCTCAGTCCTTCTATTACACACATGTAATACTTGCAGATACTTCTTCTGTCACTTTGTCTCCAGTCAGAGCTTTGGTGAGAGCTTCTAGGAGATTCATCCAGAAGGCTTAGGGGAACGATATTCTTCATGTCCTTGCTGTTCTTAATATCTTTTCAAACTTGGATTTTTATCTTTTGATAAAAAGATTGAACTACCAAAGAGAAAACATGAATGATGCATTCAGTAGACGGGTTTTTTTTTTCTTCTTCCTTTGTTTCTGGCCTTCCCTGCCTCTTGCTATCGGTCTGGTTGTGTAAGTGCGGGGCTCTCAGAAGCCTTTTCTGCAAAGTGACTGTATATCCTTTGACCACAGCTCAGTGGTCCAGACTAGGTGCTACACCCAAATGCAGCCAATCGGACTCCCAGATATAGAGACTTGTGGGAGGGGAGCTAGAGATGGAGATGGAGATGACTGACAGAAGGAGAGAGCTAGAGAGAATGAGAGAGAGTGCGTGAGAGCCATCTTTCTCTGGGTGGCTGGACTTCTGAATAAGGTTGTTGATGGTCAGGTTGGTAGCCAGTACATGGGGAAAACAGAGAGAAATAAATAGGAAGAAACACAGAGAGATGCACAGCTAAATGAGGCTGAAGACCTTGTTTACGGATTCTAGTTTATCCTTCCAGTTTGTTCTTCAGGCCTGGCTGCTTGTTCCTGTGAGACATGTTTATAACTTTATAGCACATTCACCTATTTTACGTAAATAGGTTTCTGCTATTTGAAACTATACTAAATAAACCAACCCATACCCTCTATGCTCTCATAAGTCTACCCAGCTAAAAAAAGAGTGAGGAAAATCAGATTAGATTATCCTTTCTTGCCCCTCAGAGTTCTTTCAACTGTAGGGTCACCATGCGAAGTCAAGCACAGACCCTTTATTATCTAGCTCAACTACATTAGATCTGGTTTAAGGACCAGGCCCTTATTGGCTGGTCAATATGGTACAATAGTGCAAAATTAAAAGCAACTGAAAGCTTTAGTCATTTGGATTTCCAGTGGCTCACTGAGTCACCCCTGTGAGCTATAGGCAGGTACATTTGGATTCACACAGCTTGCTGATCTTTCCTTAAAATGCTGTTGTGGTTATCTATGCTTGTAACTCAGCCATTGGCCTGTCTTCTTAAAAGCAGTCTGATCAAAAAGCACACTTCACCAAATAGGGCTATTTTAGAAGCACTCACAGTCTGAAATCCAAGGTTCACCAGCAGGGCTAAAGTATCCCTAGACAATTGAATATTCTTTTGGTAATTTGAAGAGCAACCTGAACTTCTTCAACTTCCCCTAAGCTGCTGGGGGGAGGGAGGAGCTATAGCTCTAGGAAGAAGCCTCGTGTCAGGCACCTTGAGAATGTGTAGGCCAGCTCAAGATACATACAAAAATATAAAGTTTAATTAGTGTTTAGCTTAGAACTTGGTTGAAAACTTCATTTTAAAAGTCTTTTTACTTCTTTTCCATTATCAAAACAAGGGGTATTTTACTATAAACACTTAGAAAATAAAGGAAAATGGGATGAGGAATAAAAGTCAATTCAGAGTCTTACCACCAAAGAAAAACACTGCTAATTCTACCATTTTGGTATTGTTTTCTTTCCGGGCTTTGTGTTTCATTTCTCAACATCTGTGTTCTCTCATTTACTTGATGTAATGCTGTATATTTACAATTCTGTATCTTTTTTATCTATGGGTTTTCTATACTATTGTAAAGTCAATGTAAATGTTTTCAAAGGATTCATACTATTCCATGAGACGGATATTGCGTAGTTTATTGACCATTGTTTGGGGATATTAATGTTTCGAAGTTTTGGCCATTTTAGTGTTGCAATAAATATTTTTTGCATAAAACTTTTTGTATGTGTAGAATATTTTTGCAGGTTGTATCCTCAGACATTTTTGCTCCGATTTGGGATGTTTTCATTCTGGCTGCAAAGTGAGTCTGCCACCTTGGCCCAGCTTCACTAGTTACAGGTCTCTGAAGTGGTGGGGGCCCATGGCGGGTCTGGGAACGCTGAACGTGAACTGTAAATTCGAATAAATCTGAAATCCAGGTTGATCACTTTGTTTTCACCTCACTGCATCCCAAAGATGAGAACTGGCTGAGAATGCGCCCAGATTTGGTTCTGCCAGCTGGCAAGGCATCCCTGAATAATGGGAGATTATTAGAATCCTGCCCTTTTCCAGAGAGCTTTTATCCACATTCATTTCTGTGTTGTGCCAATTACAGATGGCACAGTGGTTTTCTTTGTATGCATCCTGGCGGCCCCTGTCCACGTAGATTTGGGAGGAGACTCTATGTGCACATCACTTTGGCTTTCTGTAACAAGGCACGACAGCAGGATTTCGGGTCTATCATCCTAAATTCAGAAGTAGCTGTATGCCTGAAGAGATTATCCGTGGACTGTTGAATGCCTTGGCGTCTTTATGCATGACATGTCTCCTAGAGAGGACTCTAGTCATCACACTGAGTATACAGCAGAGATCATTTGCTCCTTGAAGTTTTTAAAAATTTTTTTTTCCAGTGGTGACATTCTATCCATCCATACTGGAGGCACAGTGGGACACAGCAATAAAACAGAATTTACCACAAGGTGGAGTAGATTGGGCCCCATTCACTTGTATTTAGCTATTAAAATATCTGATAGTATTTTAATGTAAGCTTCCTTCTCTGACTGCTGGACAGCTCGGCCCCCATGGTCAGTACTGTAATGAATCTTCAGCACAGAAATTACCAGCCGCCACTCTGCTTACTCAGGGAGCTAGGTGTCTCTACCTATCCGACTGCTGAGCTTCTGGGACAGGATTTTTCCTTGCGTCATTAGTTAGGCATTCTAGACATTTGTTTTCTCCTATGGGTTTGATAAAAGCAAAAGTAACAGCCCAGCTACCTCTCCTTTAGACAAAATATTTGTTAATCGTAGCCAGGACATACTTGTGGTGGTGGCGGGTTGTGAGTGTCAGCTGCAGATAAGGGCTCTGAAGCTGGGCTGCCTGTGTGCGGCTTCATGGGTGCTCCGTACCTTTTGTGGCTGCACAGTCTGATCGAGGTCAGCAAGGGACAACAAACCAGGAAAGGGAATCAGAGGGCCTCTCGGTGAGATGACCTCATGGGTCTAGTCCTTGCTTTGGGCGCCTTTGTGTGGCTCTACTTAATTCTTTTGTGCAGAACTGGGGGATTGCCCTTCCTCTGCTAGCAATGTGAACACTTACAGTGTTAACAACTGAAGGGGATCGCCGGAGCCTGGGTAGTGGGTAAACCACTTTGCACCTTCTGGTTTTTGTCATCAGGGGCCCGGGGAACATACTCAGTTGGTCAGGTGGTATGTGGGGGCTGAAAATCCACGTACGAAGAAATTGTCTTCATCTCAGACAGCACTTCTGCCTCTGTCCCTGGGCTTGGGATATAGAATTTTTCTCTGCTGATGCTCAGAAGAGAAATGCTAACATGTTTCCATGGTGTATGTGTGCATGTGTAATAAATGAAGAATTGTAGCATATTGGTGATCAGTAAATGTTCACTTCCTTTCTTGCCAGAGGGGAGCTAATAGTATTTCTAACTTCTAAGTTTCTAAAATTTTTGGAATTTTAGAGTCAGAAGACACCATAGAGGTCCTTTAATCCAACCACCATAATTTATAGATCAAGCAAGAGATGCAGAGTAGTTTTAGGGATTTTTCCCAAAGTAGTAGAGGTTTTGTTGACACAACCACGTTTATAATCTCGGTGTTCAGACCCCAGCCAGATGACCCCTTCATTACACAATACCTATTTTTAATTTAAGAAGCAAGAAGAAACTTATTTCTGTACTTATTTTTTTCTTTTTTAGAACAAAAATACTTTGCTGGGGCAAAAGAAGGAGTAACACAAAAGTATTCATTATTATTATTATTATTAGTGTTACTATTTAGCATACTACTTTATGCATTTTTTAAAGTTTATTTATTTTGAGAGAGAGAGAGAGAGAGCATGCATGAGCACGTGCACATTTGTGCATGGGAGCGCTGTCAGCATAGAGCCTAACACAGGCCTTGATCCCACAAGCCATGAGATCATGACCTGAGATGAAATCAAGAGTAGGACGTTTAATTAACTAAGCCACCCAGGCTCCCTTAAAGTATTTTTGAAATATGCATAAGGTAGGGGGTGCGGGCCTGGGTGGCTCAGTTGGTTAAGCATCCGACTCTTGATTTTGGCTCAGGTCATGATCCCAGGATTGTGGGATTGAGCCCTGTGTCAGGCTCATACTGAGTGTGGAGGCTGCTTAAAATTCTCTCTCTCCCTCTTTCTCTCTATGCTCCTATCCCACTCTTGCTCTCTCTCTCAAAAGAAAGAAAGAAAGAAAGAAAGAAAGAAAGAAAGAAAGAAAGAAAGAAAGAAAGAAAGAAAGAAAGAAAATAATAAAATAAGAAAATACTTCATTGAAGTATTACTAGCATTCAGATTCAGAAAGCTTTACATAATGAGTTTCATGATAAGAATTTACCTGTAAAATCATTGGCATAATCTATGCAAAAAACACATCCATCACCTCCCAAAGTTTCCTCCCACCCTGTTTTCCTTTTCTTTCCTTCTTTCTTTCTTTTCTTTTCTTTTCTTTTCTTTTCTTTTCTTTTCTTTTCTTTTCTTTCTTTCTTTCTTTCTTTCTTTCTTTCTTTCTTTCTTTCTTTCTTTCTTTCTTTCTTTCTTTCTCTTCCCCTCCCCTCTCCTTCCCTCCCCCTCTCCTATCCCCTTCTCTTCCCATCCCTTCCTCTCCCCTTCCCTTCCCATCCCTTCTCCTCTCTTCCCTTGATAATAATACTTAACGTAAGATCTGCCATCTTGGAACATTTTTAAGTATACAATACAGTATTGTTAACTCTAGGCATTATGCTGTATAGTAGACCTCTATAAGAGTTATTTGTCTTGTGTAACTGAAACTTTATACCATTTGACCAATACCACGTGGCTCTCCCCTTACCTGGGTCCCTGGAATCCACCATTCTATTCTCTGCTTCTAAATTGGGCATTTAGTTTCCTCATGTAAGTGGGATCATGTAGTATTTGTCCTTCAGTGTCTGGCTTATTTCACTTAGCATAGTGTCCTCCAGGTTCATCCATGTTGTTACAAATGGCAAGATTTTATTATTTAAGGCTAATACTCCACTGTATGTATAGTACATTTTAAATTATTTATTTATTTATTTTTGAAATAAAATTTTTTTAATTATTATTTTTTTAGTGTTTATTTGTTTTTGAGACAGAGACAGAGCATGAGCTGGGAGGAAGAGAGAGAGAGGGAGACACAGAATCTGAAGCAGGCTCCTGGCTCTGAGCTGTCAGCACAGAGCCCGACGCGGGGCTCGAACTCCCAGACTGTGAGATCATGACCTGAGCCAAAGTCGGTCGCTCAACCGACTGAGCCACTCAGGCGCCCCTTATTTTATTTTTTTAATAAAAATATTTATTTATTTATTTATTTATTTATTTATTTATTTATTTATATATAAAGAGCATGGGAGGGGCAGAGAGAGAGGGAGAGAGAAAATCCCAAGCAGACTCCTTACCAAAAGTACAGAGCCCAATATGGGTCTTGAACCCACAAACTGAGATCATGGCGTGAGCCAAAACCAAGAGTAGACATTTAACTGACTGAGCCACCCAGGTACCCCAATAGTGTATTTTTAATCCATTCATCTTTCAGCAGACATTCAGGTTGCTTTCATGCCTTGGCCATCATGAATAATGCTGCCGTGAGCATGGGAATGCAGTACTCTGGGATCCTGTTTTCAATTTCTTTGAATATATACATATCCAGATGAGATTTCTGGATTATATGGTAGTTCTCTTTTGTATTTTTTGAGGAACCTCCATACTGCCTTCCATAGTGACTGCACTGATGTACATTCTCACCAATGGTGTATGAGAGTTCCCTTTTCTCCACATCCTCAACAATGCTTCTTTTGATTTGTTTTTATGATCATAGCCACCTTAACAGGTATGAAGTGATATCTCATTATGGTTTTGATCTGCATTTCCCTGATGATTGGTGATATTGAGCACATTTCCATATACCTGTTGACCATCTGTAAGTCTTCATTAAAGAAATGTCTATTCTATCCCTCCCTTTGAACTTTAAAAAATTGGTTTATTTGCTTGTTTGCTATTGAGTTGTAGGAGTTCCTTATACATTTTGGATACGAACCCTTTATCAGATACATGGCTTACGGATATTTTCTCCTATTCCATAGGTTCTCTATTCACTTTGTTGGCCGTTTCCTTTGCTGTGTGGAAGTTTGTTTTTGTTTTTGTTTTTGTTTTTGTTTTGTTTTGTTTTGTTTTTTAATACAATTCCACTTGCCTGTTTTTTTATTTTGTTGCCTGGGTTTTGATGTCATCTTAAGAATTCATTGCCAAGACCAATGCCAAGGATTTTTTTCCCTTTGCATCTCTTAGGAATTTTATGGTTTTGAGTCTTATGTTTAAGTCTTTAGTCCATTTTGGGGTGATTTTCAATAGAGACATCAGTGGAAAAGCAATATCTATAACATAATAACTGTCTCTACTGAGTGGAGATATTAAGAAGCCGCTGCTTTGTGTGTATAATGCTGTCTACTTGTCTTGCTGAACGAAAAGATGGGTACTAAGCAGGACTACAAAAGACTTGATGCATCTTCCTGAAAACTAGTAAATTCTAACTTCTTAGAGGTTTTTTACCCTTAATTTTCTATTATGTAACATTTTTTTATTTGTTTATTTTCCTTTCATGTACGTGGGGGTTGTAGAGAAATGGTAATATTTCACATACTTTTGAGTCTTACACTGTCTCCCAGAGTTTTGCACAATGTCCATTCATTAATTCAGTGTAGCACAGAAGAGACTTGAGTTGTTTATCTCTGTTGAGTTTGGACAGACCATCTCATCTTTCTGGGGGTTACACTTCTTAAGTATTAAATAAGGCATTGTGCTAAAGAATCATGTATTTCCTTACAACTCAAAAACTGTGTCTTTGGCTTTAAAAATAAATATCTATTGCTGTTGAGAGCTTAGTACAGGGAACCTTGTCGGGTCTTTATAAATAGTTGTTTGATAAAAATTCTGTTATAAATGAGTGATGAGTCAATGGACATTTATTTATCGAATAGTGTATCCTCTGCCATATCTCCCATACTCTTACAGTGGACAGGTGTTTAAATGAATACACAGAAATCAGAATAATCCAATATGGTGTGTTATTGAGTAAGAACAGAATGATCTGTTCAGACAAACCTGGGTTTGAATTCACCTTCTCATTCACTGAACAATTCTTGAAAATTACTTCATTCCTTTGAGGTTCAGTCTCCTCATTTGTAAAATGGCTTGATTATATTACTTCACTGAATCACTAAGAAAATTAAATATGTAGTGTGTAAAGTGCTTGGCACATAGTTTCATTAAATCTCTATTGATTTGCTCCGCTTACACTTCAGATTTGCCCTTGAATAACTACAGAGATCATGCCATAAACAGATGGTGGTTGCCAGCCATCCTTGGTGTTCCTTGGGTTATAGGTGCTTTACTGTGATCTCTGCCTCAGTCTTCACATGACTTTCTCCCCTGTGTGTCTGCGTCCTAATTTCCCTCTTTTTATAAGGGTAGCAGTCGTTGAATGAGGGCCTACCCTATTCCACCACAGCCTCATCTTAACTTGATTATATCTGTGAAAGCCCTATTGCCAAATAAGGTCACATTTACTTGGTTCTGGGTGGACATGAATTTTGTGGGGACACTTTTAAATTTATCACATTTTAGCAATTTTAACTGTCTGACCCATGAACACATTATATTTTTTCATTTATTTTTGTTTTAATTTCTCTCAAATATTTTACAGTTTTTCACTGTACATGTCTTGCACATCTTGATTCATACTCATCCCAAGTATTGCAGATATTTTTCGTGGTTCTAGAAATGATATTTAAAAAATAATTTCTTTAAAAAATTTTGTTTTTACATTTATTTATTTTTGAGAGACAGAGACAGAGCCCAAGAAGGGGAGGGGCAGAGAGAGAATGAGACACAGAATCCGAAGCAGGCCTCAAGCTCTGAGCTGTCAGTACAGAGCCCAGTGTGGAGCTTGAACTCACAAACAATGAGATCATGACGTGAGTCGAAGTTGGACACTTAACTGACTGAGCCACCTAGGAGTCCCCTAAAAAATAATTTCTAATTTTTGCTATGATATACAAATGAAACTGATTTTTTATGTTAATCTTGTTTCTTAAGTAAATGCTAAATTCACTTATTAGTTCTATTAGCTTTTTAAAAAATGTTTATTTACTACTGTTTATTTTGAGAGATAGAGAGCAAGTGAGTGCTGGGGGAGGGGCAGAGATAGAGAGGGAGAGAGAGAATTCCAAGCAGGTTCCATGCTGTCAGTATGGAGCCCAAGGCAGGGCTAGATCTCATGACCATGAGATCATGACCTGACCTGAATCCAAGAGTTGGATGCCTAACTGACTGAGCCACCCAGGCACCCCAGTTATATTAGCTTTTTTGTGTGAATTTTGGGATTTTCTACATACAGAATTATATCTACTATGAATAAAGACGGTTTTACCTTTTTCTTCTCAATTTGCATTTATTTTGTTTGTTTTTCTTTGTTTTATCATAGTAAATAACAACGTTTAATACAATGTATAGTGGAAGTGCCTGGAGTGTTTTTCCTGATCTAAGAAGAGTGTATTTTATCACCATTAAGTGTATTAGCTGTACGTTTTTGATAGATGCCTTTTATTAGAATTGAGGAAGTCTACTTCTGTTGAAAGTTGGCTGAGAGGTTCTTTTGTTTTGTTTTGTGTTTTAAATCAGGAATGGGTGTTGGATTTTAGCAAATGCTTTTTCTATATCTATTAAAATAATTATATATATTTTTTCATTTTTTTGCTTGTTAAGATGTTGAATGATACTGATTTGTTTTTGAATGTCATACTAACCTATCATTCCTGGGATAAACCCCATTTGGTCATGATATAGTATCCTTACTATATATTATTATATTCTATTGGTTAAATTTTTGTTTACAATAGTTGCACCAATATTCATGAAGGATATTGGTCATTAGCTTTCTTTTCTTGTAATGACTTTGTTACGTTTTGATTTCAGACTAACAGTGGCCTCAGAGAAAGAGTTGGAATGTATTCCTTCTCCAATTTTATGGAAGGGTATTTACAGAATTGATATGATTTCTTCCTTAGATGTTTGGTGGAAATAACCAGTGACGTGATCTGGGCTTTGAATTTACTTTATAGAACAGTTTTTAAATATAATGTCAATTTCTGTAATAGGTATGAGCTAGTTGAATTATCTGTTTCTTTTTGCGTGAGATTTAGTAGTTTGTGTTTTTCAAGGATTAGTCTATTTAATTTATTGACATAAAATTTTTCATAGTATTTCCTTATCATCATTTAATACCTGTAGAATCTGTAGTGTTGTCACTTCCTTCATTCTTGCTGTTGCTAATTTGTTTTTCCTTTTTTCCCCCTGTGATATGTTTGACTAGAGGTTTCTCAATTTAAATGATATTCTCAACCAGTTTTGGGTCAGTTTTATTTTCTATTGTTTCTTTTTTTCTATTTCATTCATTTTTGTACTTAGATTTATGATTGCTTTCTTTCTACTTACTTTGAATGTAATTACTTGTTGTTTTCCTAGATGTTTAAGTTGGAACTGAAGCGACTGATTTGAATCTTTTCTCACATAGGGATTTAGTGCCATAAGTTTCTCACTCATTACTGTACCACAAATTTTGAATATTGATTTGTTGTGTTTTCATTTCATCCAGTTTGCAATCCTTTCTAAAATCCTCTTTGATATCTTTTTGATCCACATGATATTTGGAAATACGTTTTTTAGTTTCCAAATACTTGGGGATTTTCTAGAGATCTTTCTTTAATTCATATTTATTGACCTGTTATTGATTTTTTAATTTAACTATGTTGTGATTAAATAACATACTTGTATGACTTAAATCCTGTTATAGTTATATTAAAACTTATTTTATTGCCCAGAAAATGGGATAGGTAAATGTTCAGTGTCCACTTGCATATGTATTCTGCTATTGTTTGGTCCATAAATACTAGTTAGATCAAGTTGGCTGATAGTGTTATTCATATCTAAATCCTAACTTCTTTGTGTCTATTCTATAAATTATTGGTAGAGGGGTGTGGTGATTGGATTCCAGTAAAGAACCAGGAGTATGGAATCTGGGAATAGGATAAAGGGGAGAAAAACTGTCCTGCAAATATCCTAGGTATGCCTTGGATATGCCTTGGTATGCCTTGGCCCCTCCACTTGGACACTTGAAAAAAATTATCTGGCATGGATACAGTGAAAAGATGAGTGAATCTGGCGTAAAGAGACAGAAGTGTGTTGGAAAAGCGTTTAAAGCACATTAGCTACATCCAGTTCCTCTTGTGACTCTGTTAGTGTGGCTGTAATCACTGCATTAGCTGTATAAACCCGGCCATCCTGTTTATTCACAGTGGTTTCCTGGCTTTGTTGCTTTATAACTAAGATGTATGTAAACATAATAAACACTCATACAAAACATCTGTCTCAAAATTGGTTTAGTTTCTTCATAAAGAAGCCAGAAATTGTGATATGATCACAATAAAAAGATCATGCTGTTTGTAATGCTAAGGGCTTTTCATTACCTTAGCAAGGTTTTAAATGAATAATAAGCTTAAAAGTCAAGTAGAATATTGTAAGGTAATATCTCAAAACATTTCATATTTATTTGCTTTTTGTTCAGATACTATGGCTTCTAGGTATAGCAGTGTCTGATAGACCTTGCTCAATATAACCATAAATTTCTTTGGTTTTTACCTACCTGTCAAATTCCATAACAGCCAGATAAGAATTCCTGAAGATCATTTAAAATAATAGTTGAACTATGTCCTGGCACTTTGTTGAAGGTTATACAATATATTATCACATTTAATATTTGCAATTAAGCAGGTCCTATCCTTTATATCATTTCCTAGAGGAATTTCCAATTTATAGAGTTTAAGTATCTTGCCCCAAATTGCTATTATCAAGGACATCAAAGTCAAGTCTCTTTTGACTTCAAAGTTCTTAATAACTGTTTTACATATTTCTCTCATTGTCTCTTTTGGTCTTTTTTGTTTGTGGAGGACTGAACTACAAATTCAGCAGGCTTCACATTGCCCTCACTTAGCATTATCTCACTTAGTCAAAAGGTGCTATAGAGTGAATGATTGTGTTCCCCACAAATTCAAATTTTGGAACATAAGCCTCACTGTGATGGTATGTGGAGGTGGGAAGTGATTAGGCCATGAGGATGGAGCCCTCATGAATGGAATTAATGGCCTTTTAAAAGAGATCCAGGGAGCTCCCTTGTCTCTTCTACCATGTGAGGACACAGCAGGAAGCGGCTATCTGTGAACTAGGAAGCAGGCTCTCTCTAGATGCCAAATCTACTGGCACCTTGATCTTGGACTTTCCAGCCTCCACAATTATGAGAAATAAATATTTGTTGTTTAAGCCACTCAGTCTATGGTATTTTGTTATAGTAGCCTGTAAGGCCTATGACACAAGGCCATTCTAGCATCTGTTCTTGGAATTCTTCAATATGCTCTGCTGGCTTTGTGATTACAGGGTTTGCTTGAATTAGGAATCTTTCTGCCACTCCCTGCTACCACCCTAAAAACATACATACATTAGGATGATATGGAAGTTGACCCATAGAAATTTGTAAAATACAACAGCTTTTCTTTATTTTTGATACTGTGAGGTTTAGATTAATTTTCCTTCTACCGGAACCCAGCACAAACCAACTTTTTATGGTTTATTGGGAGGGAGCAAACTTTCTCTGGACATTGTGTGCATTGTCTCACAAAGACTGATGGGGGTAGCAGAGGGCTTTCCAACTGAGCATGACTGAGGCCAGGTGAGAAAAATTTCCCTCGGGTATACAGTAAAACCTTGGTTTGCAAGCATAATTTGCTCTGGAAACATGCTTGTCATCCAGAGCATTTGTATATCAAAATGAATTTCACCATAAGACATAGTGGAAAGTCAGATGACTCATTCCACAACCCAAAAATATTCATATAAAAATGATTACAGGGGTGCCTGGGTGGCTCAGTCTGTTGAGCGTCTGACTTCAGCTCAGGTCATGATCTCATGGTTTGTGAATTCGAGCCCTGCGTTGGGCTCTGTGCTGACAGCTCAGAGCCTGGAGCCTGCTTTGGATTCTGTGTCTCCCTCTCTCTCTGCCCCTCCCCTGCTCACGCTCTGTCTCTCTCAAAAATAAATAAGTATTAAAAAATAAAAATAAAAAAATGATTACAATACTATAATACAAAATAATAAAAATACTAAATATAAAGAAAAACAAATTAACCTGCATTTACCTTTGAAAACCTTCATGGCTTGTGTGAGGGAGACAAGAGAAAGGAGGGTTATTGTGTATGATGTCTTTCACTATCACTAACAGAATCACTGCCATCTCTTGGCTCAATGGAATCTTTTTTCTGCATGGGGGCCATTGTTTATGTTTGCATGGATGTTGACTATAGTACAGTATGTATAAACTCTTGTCATATACTGTATTTAATGTAACTGGCAATAAGGCAGCAGAGGAAAGGGTCTATATCTACATGCAGTCTGACCTAGAATGAAGCCAAGCATTCCTTATTCTTGTATGGAAAAGCAAAGGACAGTCCATAGGTGTTTTGAAGTGACAAAAAATACACTAGTGCCAGTTGTGGGCACCTTCCAACATCCCAAAAATAACTGATTTCTGTCAAACACTATGGCCTGAGATTGAGCCTCCAAGCATGGGAGATGATCACCCACAATCCCACAGCAAGAGAGAGAGAGAGAAGAACCATTGGCTCAGTTGTGGTCATGTGACATTCATCACCATGTACTACTCAAATTGCAAGACATCACTCGTTTATCAAGTTAAAATTTATTAGAAATGTTTGCTCGTCTTGCAGAACACTTACAGAACAAATTACTTGCCATCCAAGGTTTTACTGTATTTAGTGTGAGTAGAGAGAATGGTGAATAGTGGTGGGAAGGCTTACCAGAAATCATGAAAGGTGGGAGAAAGAGGAATCTAGTCAAGGATGTAGCGAGGCCAGTTATGAGAGAGTCAGAAATTGCCAGTTGGAGTTGAGGATAACAAGCAGTTGAATAGAAAAAAACCCCATCTTCAGATGCAGGTCTTCCTGGCTAGTCCTGTTCAGCTTCAAGTTATGAAAAGCCATAATTATGTTTTGAAAAAATTTTAGGTGGCACCAGTCAAAGTCTTACATACTTTATATATTTGTTATTGTTATATTTGTTATTATTTATGTATTTATTTTTTATTATATTTGTTGTATTTATAACAATTAAATTCTCATGAAAATCTCCTAACTTCTCATAAAAATCCTATGGAAGGTATTATCCAAATATCACAAGAAAGGAAACTGAACACATTCAGAAAATTTAGGGGTAGATCTTAGGGCTGATATAATCCCAAATCTTAGGCTTTTCCCTTAAATTCTCAATATCTTGACCATTATTATTTCTGTACCTAGGAAATTGGAAGAAAATCAATGTAGTGATATTTTTAAAAGCCCAAATTCCCTTTTAAAATCGATTTTTGTCAAAGAAATATTCTTCAGAATGTATTTATTGGAATAAAAATCTTTCCTTGGAGATTCAAAGTACTTTGGTATACCATTAAAATAATTTAATTACCAAATTATCTGAGGGTGATAACAGAATAGTAGACATTAGGCTAGGGAGTCCCTCAGTTGCAGAGCTCCACATGACCTTGTGAGCTTTAGTTACTACATAGGATTGTCATCTTAGAAGCCGATATGTTAGCACATAAAGTTGATTTATGTTGAGATTAAAAAAGGAAATAACCATTGTATAGTCAGATTGTTATGAGGCTACCATAATCCAAAAACACTGGTTGGTATGTAAAATTCTAAGATGATTTAGAAATTAGAATTTCGAAGTTTGTTTTACAGCATAATTCTAGAGGAGGGCTAGAGCTGTGGAACCAGCATTCTATCTGAGTTTGATTGAAATGGTGAAATCAGCAAAATTCTACAAGAGCAAAAGTAAAAGGTGATCATAGTGCTGATATTACCACAGAACATCCTTCAGGATGTTCCTAATCTCAGCATAGCCTGCAAGAAAATGAAAAACATGTGAATAAATGAATGTGTCAAAGGACTGTCTTTAATGGTTTGGTTGTGTATGTGGCAACAAATAACAGATTTCTGTCTTATCAGACATGTCAGTTTTTTGCATGAATTGTAGAACCCTGCTTAGGTTAGTACATTTTGCTTAGATTGAAGCTATGTAAAATTACTAGATAGAATCTTTAAGACTAAGATGGCTTCCATGATTCTTGCTTGCTAATGTTCACACCTCTGATTATGGATAGACCTGTGACTTATTTCTAACCAGTATAATATGGCAAAGGTAATAGAGTATGACTTACACAAATATGTGACATTGTGTAAGAATCTGTCTTGCTTGAGAATTTCCTTATTGACTTATTGACTTGATGAATCAAGCAACCATGTTGGGAAAGCCCATGTGGTAAGGAACTTAGGCTCCCCTCCAGTGGCCAACAAGAAGCCTGACCCTCAGTTTTACAGCTGCAAGTAAGTGAATTCTGCCAGCAACCTGAGTGAGTTTGGAAGTGGATTATCCCCCCGACTGAGATGAGAATACAGTCTAGCTGACATCCTGAAGAGGATGGTTCTCTAAGAAGAGGACCCAGCTAAGCTGTACCCAGGTGCCCAGCCGACAGAAACTGAGACAATAAATATGTATTGTTTTAGGCTGCTAAATTTGTGGTAATTTGTTGTGCAGCAGTACATAACTGATAGATATTCCATCTAGCCAATGTTACCCTAACCTCTCCCTTGATTGCTCTCTTAAGTCACTTTGTTTATCTTAAAATCTAAAATAATAGTTGTCCACGTTTAATTATCTGTCTCCCTTCTCTTAATTCTCTTACTAAGTTTGTAACCTCTGACAAGCCACTTGAATCCTCTGAAGCTCAGTTTCCTCATCTGTAAACTGGGGTTAGTCATACCTGTGCCCTCTCCCCTCAATGTTGTGAGGATTCACTAGACTTGTGTTTGAAAGAACCCCTGAGTGATGTTTTAACTCCTGACTTTACTGATTCTCCCTACACAGCTGTAACATTCATCATGACTTATCCTATATGCCCTAGCTTTTGATACATGTCAGGCCATAAAGTCTTACCTTACCTTACTCTGGATTCTTAACTTCTTGTCCACCTGGCTTTCCACGTAGACAACAATTGGTTTATTGTAGCCCATGGGCTGAGCTCATTAAACAAGAAGGATAGTGGTGGCCACCAGCTTTCAGCAAATGAAAATTTTGAAGCTGGTATTTTTCAAAGTTCTTTGGTGTTCTTCGAATAGGGTAGTCTCACCAGGATATAGGCCTCCACCCAAGAGATAAACAGAATGCATAATTACCCTTCCAGTAGTTTTGAGTCCATGGGGGAAAAAACATGAGCATGTTTGTGCTCTAAATTAGCTATAGAATGAATTCTGATCCCAGGTTCCTTAAAAGAATTGGGAGCAGATCCTCAGCACCCACAAAATGATACCAGTTTCCTGGTTAATTGTGATTACTCATCTGAACATGAGTTCCTTAGAGTCCCCAAATGCTGCTTCTATCTTCAGGGTTTCCATAAATAAATGCCCACCTTATAGGTTTGTTTCTTCTGAGATAAATCTCATGCTGTATTACCGTAGCTCTTTGACAAAATTGTGTATGGAAGAAATGTATCAGAATTCTAGGAAGTTGATGGAGAAAGGAACTTAGTAACAATCTAATAACAGTAATGATAGCTAGCATTTTTAAATACTCACTCTGTCTTATGGACTGTGAAGAGTGCTTGATATGCAATGTCTTGTTTAATGTGATCAAAATCATTCGTTTTACAGATGGAAAAATTTGGTTAATTGTTAACTTTCAAAATGCTCACTTTTACTGGTAGCATGGGCTCTATTTCATCAGAGTGCTTCAATAGGAATAATTGAATACATAAATTGCATGCATATGAGTTTTAAAGTAGGCAGTATAGTCTAATAGTTAGAAACCCTGGTCTTTGGGGGATACAAATCTGGGCTTAAGTCTTGGTTCTGCTATTCTCCAGTTGTGTGATATTGGGTATGTTATTTAACCTCTCTGAACCACTATTTCTCCATTCGTGTCAAAGAGATTATTTTGTGGGGCACCTGGGTGGCTCAGTTGGTTAAGCATCTGACTTTGACTCAGGTCATGATCTCACTGTTCATGAGTTCAAGCCCTGCGTCAGGCTTTGTGCTGACAGCTCAGAGCCTGGAGCCTGTTTCGGATTGTGTCTCCCTCTCTCTCTGGTTTTTCCCTACTCATACTGTCTCTCTCTGCCTCTCAAAAAATGAATAAATGCTAAAAAAAATTTAAAAAAGAGATTATGTCACTACATTGGGTTGTTGTAAGAAAAAAAATCAAGACTAAAATTTATACTATCTCTCACCTAAGTGATTGTGCAGTAAAGGATAGCTACTAGTGTAAATTATTTTTATACCAATTAAATTTGTGTCAGAATTATCATTACTATAACCTAAATTTTATCTTTTAATATTATTTACACATTTTGCAAATGAGGAAGTCACAGAAAAAAGAGGTAAATGCTGGTCACATGTTCTGTAACATTAGGTAAGAGCTGAGATTCAGAGAGATATGCAGACTTCAACTGTCAAGCTCTTTCCTATACTGTAATGGTGTTTCTTTATACTAACTTAACAGCTCTTTTCATTCAGCTGAGAGCTTAGTTTCCTTCTTAGGCTATAACTCATTGAAGGCAGGAATCTTATATCACCAGGGAAACCAACACTCCCCCACCTCCAAGTAGGCCTTCAATAGACATGTATTTAGGTTACAAGAACAAGTGAACACATAATTCTAAGGAATATGAACAGTGAGTACAAGTTAAGTCACTTGTCCTTCAAATTGAATCTCAAAGGTAAAACAAATAGAGGTATCATAATAGGGCAAAGTGCATCATCAGCCATCCAGAGATCCAGGAGAGGGCATCATTGCTGGGTAATTACCTTGTGCAGGTAATTACATAAGCCAAATATACATATATTAGCCTAAGATGATATATATATGAGCCATATTTTTCCTCCTTGCTTTCTGCCTCTCTGACCACAGTTCTAGAATTTGGTGGTCATAAGAAGATGGTACTTCATTAGTTAATTTGTTCATTTAATGGTATTTATTAGGCTAATATGTGTCAGGCAATGTATTAGACCCTATGCAAATATCAGCAAAACTGAGTCTTTTGTTATGGAACTTAGAGTAGGGAAGAAAGATGAAATGTTAAATAGAAAAACATAATTCTGATAACTGACTATCAAGATTGAGGTAAGGTCAAGTTGCTCTTAGAATTAGCAGGGAGTCCTGATCAAGACTAGGAGGATCAAAGAAGACTTCCTGGAAGAAATGATAAATGAAGTAAGTCTCAAAAGAGTTAACCAGACAAAAAATAAGAAGGAAAGATGTCTATTAAGTACCACATACTCAAGACATGGAGATTGGAATCATCAGGGGCCATTTGGGAAGTGCAGATAATTCAGAGGATAATAGAGCTGGAGAGTGACAAGGCAATAAATATTACTAGCAAAGTAATCATGGCCAGATCTTGAAGACCTTATAAACCACTAGAGAGGTTTTTGACTATGGCCTAAAGGCATATGGAAACCATTGAAGGCTTTCGAGCAAGGGAATGGCCTAATTATGTTTAGAAAGAAGACCCTAGATGTCTGTATAGAATAAGACCCAGGGCTAGTGCTGGAGGCTATGGTAGTGAACCAAGTGAGAAGTCTTAGTGAGGACTTGGAGACCAGTAAGAAGAAGGGAAGGAGGAAGCTACATATGACTCCTAGGTTTGGGTGACTGGGAAATGGAGGTATAATTCAATAAGGAATGAGAAGCAGATTTTAGTGGGACATAGGGAGAGCTTTGATATGTGGATGTAATAAGCAGAAGGGAAAGGAGAAATAATGTATTAAAAGATGGTAAGGGTGCAGTGATGCCACTAAAAGCCAAAGTTGGAGAAAATGATGAGGTTAAGGAATAATGTATAGCAGCAAAGGAGAGAGAGCGAGAGGGAAAGTAAAATAAGTACTGAAAAGTGTTAATTGAATTTAATAATACATCAGTCACCAGTGGCCATGGTAAGAACAATTTCAGAGACGAACTGGAAGCCAAGAAAAGACGGTTATATATTTATATTTGGAAGGAAAAGAGCCTAAGGTTGGCATGAAGTCATATTCAATTTATCCTTCCTTTGGGCACATGGTAGGGTTTTGCTTTCTCACACCCTTTGAAGTTAGAGCTATGTGACTTGGTATTGCTAATGAAATGTAAGATGTGACATTGTCACTTTGAGCTGGAAACTAGAACTGGTGTGCAATTTTCTACCTTTCCTTTCCCTGTCTCAGTGATCTGGAAAGCATATGTCAGAATAAATCTTGTTAGCCTGTGTGCTTGAAAGACTGCAATGAATACAACCTTCTAGGTGACCCACATTGAGTGTGTAGTATGAGCCAAAGGTTAAGAACTTAGTTAATGTTGATTTCTCCTTCTCTTGCACTTTGCATTGCATCTCAGCTCTGTGTCCACCAATTTCCTTGTTTCTCTTCAGAGTTGTTTAATCTTGGAATGTAGAAAGTGGTCTACATGCCCATCACATTCAAGCACCCAGAACAGAACAGACTGGCTAGAGACTCTGTATCCTAGTTCCAAGTTCCCACTGAAAGAATTTGGTTGGTTAAGCATGGGTCAGGTGATCACTTCTGGTTCTAATTAGCTTTGCCATGATATGGTAGGGAAAGAGATATGCCATGATACTGAAGTTGTGAGGTGAGCAAGTTCTCCAACAAGAGGTATAGTGGAATAGATGGCACCTTTGACATCTCTAGTACAGTTGTAAGAATTCGGTGATTGTATCTTGTGTGGAATTAAAGGCATTGGCTAACTTCAAATAGGGCGGATGCAGTTTATGACATTGCCTAACTAAAGGTTGGACAGGAAGTCCCCAGACTCTCAATACCAATTTTCAATGCCCAGGACTTTGCGGGGGTGGGAGTGGGGGTGGGCAGGAATGAGAAGAGCTATAAACCTCTCTTTATGATATGCAAAACCATTGGACCAGAGGACCGGTGGCTCCAACAAGAAACAAAAGGTACAACTTATTGGTAGAAAGCTCCAGACCAGCAGAAAGCAGGTAGCTGACAATGGCCACATTTGCAGCTAAGAGAAAGCATACGATATGAGATTATTATCCTCTTCTGAAGGCAGTATCATGGACGTATTGGGAAAGAGGTATTCAATAGATGGCAGACCCTCAAAATGGGAAATTCTTTAACCCAGACAGCTCTCAATGATGCTGGGGATTGCTTATTGTAAAGCACTATTAACTTTAAACCAACATGATTTTTTGGTTTCATGATATGAAATTTCTTGCTTGGTTCAAAAGCTAAGTAAAAGAAATCCTTCTAAAAACTTCCTTGTCGTATGTTGTGGCTGACGAGCTTGCAAGGAGGCAGTTTGTGAAAGCTGATTTGGTTTCCAGTGGAGATGTTTTCCAGGATTCCGAGTGGGATCTTGGATTGACAGAAATACGATGAACTTAAAAAGTAACTGGAATAGTTAGTTCTGTATGTATTTGTGATACTAGGGTTTTGTTGCCTTTTGCGACAGGGAATAACTTCTTATTTGCCTTAAGACGGAGATGCCATGAAGGGGAAGAAAAGCAAAACTCTCCCCATTGAACCGATGTCAGGAAATCTGAGGGTTTTTTTCCAAGCCAGTCAGGAGCAGAATTAATTTGCAGGCCTCTGACAGTCTTGTCGTCGTAATCAGCACGGCAGGCTTAGGATCAAAGCCAAGTGGGCAATAGACATTATCCCTCCTCAGAGCTCCATCTGCCCACTAGAAGAACCAAACTCTATCTCTGGCCTCTCAGCTCTCAATCCTGCCTGAAATGTGAACTTCGGCTTCTGCTTGTTCCCACTCTTAGTGGAGTATACTCTCAATAGTTTGTTGATTAACTGTAGTGGAGGGATAAATGTCTTTCTAAGTCTATGGTAATGATTGCCTTCGACTGGACAGGACCCAGTTCTGACCTAGACCTAAGGTGTTTCCCTAATGGTATCTTGCTGTTGCGCAGACATAATACCTGAGACTAAAGTCTGGCTTAGATTTTTTTCAAATACGATTTACTCAATACAGTGTATTTGGAGACTAGCAGGGGCTACAAAGGATGATAAAAGGACTTTAAGCTTCTGGCAGTGGAAAATGCCAAACAAACCCAAGCTTCTACTTGACTTTGCTAAGATTGGGAGTGAGCACCTGCTGGGCATCCTTGGAAAGCAACCCATCTAGAGCAGATGGACCATGTGGGCCTAGCCGCCATATTCAGAGAAGCCCTGGGCTCTCTCCTATGAATGCCACTGTCTCTTTTGCCATTTCAGTTATTGCTTTTCTGAATTATAATATGTATGATCTTGTTATCTAATCATATACAAGTGAACCTTCTCTTTCCATCAAAGATCCAACCTCCTAGAGGGAAGGGAGAATGATTTTTATTTCTAGGATTTTCTATAATGCCTAGTGGAGGGTATGGAAAGATTCAGGTAACAGGACTCAGATGAGACATTTTCTTTCGGGGGCAGATTTTTCTTGGTTTTGAAGTGTTGTTTTCTCTGTATTCAATCTGACTACTTAATTGGCTCCAACTCATTGTCCTGCTCTGGTTCCTCAGTAGTGCAAAGTTTCTGGTTATGACTGTGTGGCCTTCATAGACTCATAGTATCTAAATTGTTGAAGTAATTGCACTTCAAAACCTCATTTTGTAGAAGGGAAATTGAGACCCAGAGTGGAAAGAAATGTAAGGCCAGGTGTTCTTACCCTCATGCCCATCTTTCCCCATGTCCTTGAGCCCATGGTCTCATCTGGCCTTCATTTCTTCATGATCCCTGGTTACCTGTTGATTTGTGATTCAGTCTTGACTCAGGCTGAAATCCCTGTCTCTCTCTTGACATACTCTTTTCTTTTGAACCTGGACTTTACCTTTGTTCACTTGCTCCAGATTTTTTAGCTATTTTGGTCTTGTGTGATGCCTTGTCAGACACTGGGGACCTGCATATATCCATAAACTGTTATCTTCTGAACACATACCCCAAGGCCCTACAACAAAGAGGGCCAGAAGGGCTGATAAGCAGGGTGAGAAGTGCCTGCACTTGCCTGGGTTTGAGCAGGTGGAATGATGACTAGTGAGGCTGCAAGTCACAAGTGCACCAGGCCCTAGGGCCTCCTGAAGAGAGTTAGAGCTTAAACAGAAAACCATTAGAAATCCTGAGGCCAACTGTCCTTAAAGTACTCTAGGGATGCTTTTAGTATTTTAGAAGAAGGGAGAATTTTCTAGGAGGGAATAAGTTTGCCCCTCACAGATGGAAGCAATTTCCTAAACCAAACCTTGGGAAAAAAATCTGGTGATTTATCAGGTTAATAACAGCTTCTTTCTTTCTATCAGCCAAATTCTAGAAAGCTGGATTAGACGTTGACTACCAGTTTAGGGAATATGCACAATGCCTAGTTTTGGTGAAGTTAAAAAAAATAGAGCTATGAATTGTCACTATTATTATTATTGGTGTCATTATTATTAATTGAAAAGTGTTTAAAGAACACAGGAGAGTCATATAAGGCCACCTTTTCAACGAAAAGGGATCTAAGTAATTTGATATTCAAACCTGATCATTTTCTGATATCTGAGCTGCTTTTAGCATCCCTTTTCCAAAAGGCAAAACTGGCAATCTCCCTAAAAACATTCATCTCTGTCAGATTAGTTTATCAGATTAGCCAGCAGAGAGCTAGTCTGGCCCACTTGCTGCTGCTTCAGGCTGCCTGGAGGCAGAATTGAGCCTGGCAGAGGACTAGATGGACTTGATCAGAGAGAGAGTTTATTGCAGTTGCTTCGCTTGGGATGGAGGGTGAGAAGTCCTTTATAAAAGGAAAAAGCAGGGGGTGGCCCAGGGAGGGGCCTGCACTGAATTGACCAGACCAGATTGGTCAAGTCAGTTCACAGAAACACTCCAATTGGTGAAACAGGTTGCAGATCATCAGGAAATTTAGGCAAAATAGTTTAAAATTTGTGCTTGTTGGGATTATCTGGAACACATGATCTTAAAGCCTGATTCTATCAAAATGAAACATGTAACTCATAGAATTATAAACCGGACTCATTGAAATGCATTCATTTGCCCCTCTGCCCGTTATCACTTATCTTGTTTATCACTGAGGTGGGGAGTGGTGGACAGCATCAACTTGCATTTGCAAAAAAGCATCTTGGAATTTCAAAAAGCCATGACTGTTAAATTCTCTCCATTTTCTCTCGCAGTAACTCCTTATCATCTTAATTTCATGGGTCAGATATTAGGATGAGCCTGAATTGCAGGTTCTGCTGAGAAGGAAATGGCTAAACGAATAATACTTTTTACTGCTTAATATTTATTGAATCCATCTAATTCTAATTACAATATTGTGTTTCATCTCCCACAAGATGGCTTTTGCACGCGGAGTGAGATGACCTGTAACATATGCTGCCATTATTATCAGGGGTTCCTTGTAGTTATCATTGTTGATTTAAAATCTTAGCTAACTACAGCACACAGAGCTCGGAAATCAGATGAGCATCCAGTGACGATGTACCTTTCTACTCGATTGAAAAAGTCCCTATGAAATCCAGCCTAATTCTTTTCTAAATGTACCTTCATTTGCTGCTAAACGGACTGGCACACACAAAAATACAATATATAGCATTTTTAATAGTGGGAGTGTGAAGTTTTTTAGCCTGCACCATTTTGGGGTGTATGTGTGTGTAGGTAATATATTGAAACTTATTACTCCACATATTATTTTGAGTAAACTTTTGCTGGTAAATTGAGAAGGAAGAGTGAGAGAAATAGTGTAAGTATATGTAGTCGGCACTCAGTGTAACTTTGCTGACTTGAATCAAATCCTCTGTGTGCTTGAGACAATGGTAGGGTGAGGAGTGTTGGAGTTCCAAAGGCTTGGCTTTTCTGTGAAGTCACAGAGTTGTGTTGGGTTGGTTGTTTCCTTCTTAGTGCACACATCCCCAGTCTTTAACGACTAGGGTATTTCTGGCCTTAATTGTCTAATTGAGTCTTTAATGCTATTCTTTGTCTGCTGGAAACTTGGAAAACCACCTGAGAAAAGAAGGTGAATCACTAATGGGGGCAGAGATAAATTTCCAAAAGGAAACCGGATGAGGTTTGGAGTTGATAGGAGTTCGGAGCCAATGGCCAAGAAAGAATTCTTAAGACGTCTTTGGTGTAAAAAAGGTGATTTTATTAAAGCAATGGGACAGGACCCATGGGCAGAAAGAGCTGCCCCAGGACCCTGAGGAGAGACTGATGATATATATATACATATATATATATATATATATATATATATATATATATATATACACATACATACATACTTGGGAGTTGGGGAAGTTTCCAAAGGGATTTTTATATGCTAAAGAACATTCAGGGGATACTGGAGGCCTAGCTATTGTGAAGCTAAGGTTGTTTTCCCTCTAGTAAGGCATTAACATTAGGATAGTAGGGGGTTCCTGGAAAAATGTTCTATTCTATTTTTTTTAATGTTTATTTATTTTTGAGACAGAGAGAGACAGAGCATGAATGGGGGAGGGTCGGAGAGAGAGGGTGACACAAAATCCAAAACAGGCTCCAGGCTCTGAGCTGTCAGCACAGAGCCCAACGCGGGGCTCGAACTCACAGACTGCGAGATCATGACTTGAGCCAAAGTCAGACGCTTAACTGACTGAGCCACTCAGGTGCCCCTCTATTCTTCTATTTGCCTCAAATATTTGTCAATGGGCTGCAGGTTATAAAGAAATTTAATTTTACTTGCCATTTCCTTCTTGCCTTTGTTCCCCATATAACTATAGAATGTGATGTTGGCGTTATAGGTTTCTGGAGGTTAGGCTGTTGATAAGATTGCCTTTTTCTGGTAATTTACTAAGATATTTATGAACTGATGGAGACTCATGTCTTGCATGACTGTGATCTCTGTTAGTTACATTTGTTGTCTTCCTTTCCTTTGTTCTTGGGCAACAGGTGTTGCAGGATTTGTTGTCTCACAGCTTCAAAGAATAAAGAGGTGGACACAGAATGAGCAGAAGGGAAAAGTTTATTAGAGTATAAGATTAGAAAGGAAGAATAGTAGGAAAGTTTTTCTTTACAGAGAGGGGACATTTGAAAGTGAATGCCCATGACAATAGGCAAAGGTCCTTGTTTTATAAGGTTCTGGTCACCTCCCCCTCACCTTCCCTTCCCTTTTTTGTTTCATCTCAGATTCTACCCTTATTGGCTGGATAACTAGGTGCTGGGTTGTCCATTCTTGACTGGCTCATTTCCATTGTATGAGGGGTGGTCTATGGCCATACCATTCCTTGTGGGTCATGTAGGTTTTATGGTCTACTTTTTTTAGTCAGGTCTTTGGTCAAATTCTGGAGGGAAACCTGAAGGGGAGTAGGTGGTATCTGTTACATTCTTAAGGGGAATTTTAAGCCTGAGGGGGTTTGCTGTGGTCAGACACTCCCAGCATTGTCCCAAAATTTGTGTTTTTCCCTCCCAGGATCTCAGGTCCTATCCTTTCCCTCTCTGCCTATTTTATCCTACCTTTCCCTATTATACCAGGAGTGCCTGAGGAATGTCACACATATCCCACCTGGGGGCAGGTGTTAGCCCTTGCTTTGTCCTCAGCTTGCCTTATGCTCCCTCATCAAAAGGTGGGGAGACAGAAGAGAACAGTAGCTAAATAAGATCCATATTTTTCCTTAATTTAACTCACAGGCACATAAGAAAATTTAGTTGTAAAGGTCTTTTTGTTTTTGAATAAGACTTAAATAAAAGACTGAGCTTTCTAAACCAATGAATACATTTATCAAATTCTTATTGTCCTCCTTTTCAGGAAACTACCTGAATCTTGATAGAAAAGACACAATGATTGAATATGCACTTCTCATTTTGGAAAAATACATTAAATGAATGTATTTGATGCTGTGTAACCCACTCATTTGTTGAAAAAATATGGTAAAAAGTATTTTAATCCTTAAACACACGTGTGTATACATACACACAGAATGCATTATCATATGAAAGATTCCCTTAAAAACACTTTTTAATGTTTGTTTACTGTTGAGAGAGAGAGAGACAGAGAGAGAGAGAGAGAGAGAGAGAGAGAGCAAGCAGGGGAGGGTCAGAGACAGAGAGGGAGACATAGAATCCAAAGCAGGCTCCAGGCCCTGAGCTGTCAGCACAGAACCTGATGCAGAGCTTGAACTCACAAACCACAAGATCATGACCTGAGCTGAAGTCGGATAATCGACTGAGCCACGCAGGCCCCCTAAAATTTTTTTGTTATTTATTTTTGAGAGAGAGAGAGAGAGAGAGAGAGAGAGAGAGAGAGAGAGAGAGAGGCAGAGAGCGAGGGAGACACAGAATCCATAGCAGGCTCCGGCTCTGAGCTGTCAGAACAGAGCCGGACACAGGGCTCTGACCCATGACCTAGGCCGAAGTTGGATGCTTAACTGACTAAGCCACCCAGGTACCCCAACATAGGTTTCCTTTTATTGAAGTGGTTAGAATCCAGGAAGACTGATCTAGTCCTTTCCTACCCTCGAGAACCACTGTGTTAGGCTGTTTC
The DNA here is from genome assembly GCF_018350175.1 of Felis catus. Taxonomy (NCBI): domain Eukaryota; kingdom Metazoa; phylum Chordata; class Mammalia; order Carnivora; family Felidae; genus Felis; species Felis catus. Next base: position 112,719,037 of record NC_058370.1, on the reverse strand, counting down.
AGATTGTGTCCTACTTTAGACTTTGGTTGGAGGCTCTTTCTTTAAACTCTTTGTTGTACAATACCTGTTAATACAGCCGGACCTTCTGTGGTTTTAATTTGAATCACTGAGGTATTTAAACAATAATAGAGTAGCTTTCATTACTCTGGTTGTGTGCTAGGATTAAACACTTCCTTTCTGGAGCTTTCCCAGGCAGTCTAAGCAAGGGCGCCGCAGAGGAGATGATGAGCAGACCTGAGAAGCTGCAAAAGTCTATGACACCCCTGAAGGTGAAATTCAGCGAGCTCCTGCTGTTACAGTTTCTAAAAGTGAATGCAGGATTTGGCATTGCTGAGACCTACCTCTACCCAAAGAACTCAAAGATTTGAGGGAAAGGGGAAGGCAGGGAGTTGGAACAGATGCCAAGGCAGCTGGAGACAGACCCTGAAATACATAATTGCGCCCAATTTAGTTACTGAATGTAGGGGTGCTTATATGTACCATGTTTTTTTAAAGGAGTAATAGACTTTTTATTGCTACTAAGCCTGAAATAAACAAGTGATTTGATCATTTTGTCTAGATTAATTGGTAATGAATCCATTAACAACCATTAAATTCAGCCAATCACCTAACTTACTAATTGGTTTATAAATTCACCACTCCAGTAAAAGGGGTCATGTCTGCACAGGACCTTGGAATCTCAGTATCCCAGAGAAAAGGGGTTTTCAAATACATATTTATCTTTTTTTTTTTTTTTTTAAAACGTTTATTTTTGAGACAGAGAGAGAACATGAATGGGGGAGGGTCAGAGAGAGACAGAGACACAGAATCTGAAACAGGTTTTAGGCTCCAAGCTGTCAGCACAGAGCCCGATGCGGGGCTCGAACTCATGGACCGCGAGATCATAACCTGAGCTGAAGTCGGACGCTTAACTGACTGAGCCACCCAGATGCCTTTCAAATACGTATCTGTCTTATAACTGCACATGCTTACATCCTCAGATGTCTGGGACCTATTATATCGTGTTTAGTATTGGAAAAATGGATTGAGAAACTAAGGCTAGTTTTACAGAAAGGACTACTCCTAAGAAAAGGGTTATAGATGTCTAGCTATAAGGAAATGCCATGTTCCCACACTTCTCAGGCTTGAAATGCTGTAAGCAGGTGTAAAGCTCCTATTTACTGTTTCTTTTCAAAAAACAATGTACCGAGTGCCATTTTTTACTTCCGTACATTTGAAAAATGGTTCATTTGACAACCTGTGTCTTCCACCTAATGTAGTGTCACAAACGGCCTGGAGACCACCACCAGACACATGCAGTCTGGGTTGGAAATTTGACTGGAAACTTCCTGTGCAGCTCAAGAACAAGACATGAGGCCTAGAGCACGGGCTTAGCAGCTCACATGTCCTTTCTGCAGCCTCTAAGATATGGTTATGCGTGGCTTGCACAGAAGAGGCTACCTTCTCCCCTTGTTAAACTTAGCAGATGCTAAAACATTTAGTAAAAAACAAAAGCATTGGTACTTTGGGTTATACCAGTAAACATATTTTGACTGTGGGATATTATAAGCTTCTAAGTAATTCGCATCAACTTTAAAGAATGCCTGCAGTCTTAGGATAGGTTAGACTGTGCTGCAGGAACAAGCAAATCCTGATATCTCAGTGGCTGATACCGTGTTAACATTTGTTCCTTGTTCAAGCACAGTCTGCTGTAGGCTCTGCAGTCCTCCTGAATACCCAGCTTCCAAGTGTGACCCCGGGGTCCTGATCACTTCCCTCTTACAGCGGCTCTGCCATTCAACACAGGGCTCCCTTGTGCCAGGGAAGAGAATTTAGAGAATAGTTCATGGACGTTTCACTCCTGCAGCTCTAAAATGACAAGCATCATGTCCCAGCATAGTTTACTGGCCAGAACTAGTCACTTGGTGGGACCTTGCAGTTAGATCTCTTTTAGGTCTTAGATCTAGAACAAAACTAGAGTTAATGAGTGCTGTTAATGTCAACCCCACCTACAATGTGCCGCTATGTGGGGAGCATGACAAAGATGAATGTGATAGAGTGTCTACATTTCAGGAACTCCTCATCTACTGGCTTAATAACATGCTTGTGAAGATGAAATAAAGGGCAGTATCCATATTAACAAAGCAAGACATAAAATTGGCCATAAGGAATGGTTTCAGTTATGTAAAATATAATTGGCAGCAATCATTCAAAAACATGAATATTACAGTAGAAGGAAATAGTGGTCTTTGAAATCCAAAGCTTAATGTAAAATTTATTTATTTATTGAGATTTAACTTCATTATATATTGGCTACCTTTAAAATTTTGGCTTCATGCAGATTGGTGGGATTGGAAAAGTGAAATGGAACCAAACAAAAATAAACCAAAAACCTTATTTGTTAATATGGAACTGCAACTGATTCTAAGGAGGACGCAACTCATTGTGCAGAAGAACTTGCAGGATTTGAGAGATAAAAATGGAAATCTGTTTCAAGTGGAGGCAAGGCAGATAGGAAGCCCCAAGAAGAAATGACATTTCCTTAGAAGTAGAAGACTTTCACCAACATGAGGAGGCCAGTCTCTTCTCATTTTTCTGATTGAGGAGTTTTAAAAAAGTAGGACCTTTGCCAGCTTTTTCCCCCCACCTTGAATTATGCATTGTCCAGAATTCCAAGTCCCTCAAGGAATGTTTTCTTTCTTACCCCTTTTAGAGTTTTTTTCCTGAATATAAGAGTAAAATTTGCTCATCGAGGAAAACTTAGAAAGTACAGGGAAGCTTTAAAAAATGGAAATAATGGGGATGCTTGGGTGGCTCAGTTGGTTAAGCTTCTAACTTCAGCTCAGGTCATGATCTCACGGTTTATGGGTTCTAGCCCCACATATGGCTCTGTGCTGACAGCTCAGAGCCTGGGGCCTGCTTTGGATTCTGTGTCTTCCTCTCCCTGTCTGCCCCTCCCCTGCTCATTCTCTGTTTCTCTCTCTCTCTCAAAAATAAATAAACATTTAAAAAATGGAAATAATCATAGTTAATGCCCTTGTTCAGGGACAACTTGCATTGAAATTTTGGTATATTTTATTTCAGACTATATATATATATATATCATATATATAGTATTTATATTATATATATTTATATTATATATTTACATATATAATATATATTTAGACTATATATATTATATATAGATTATGTCATTGTATTGTATTGTATTGTATGTCATTGAAGCCATACCTTATAGGCAACTTTAGGTCTTGCTTTGTTTATATAGATACTGTTTCATACTTACATTTCATTAAGCATATTTTTAAAATGTGGGATAAAAATCTATTTTATGAAAATTACAAATGTTACTTAACTATTCTGCTAACATTAGTCACATGTTCTAATTAAATTAAATTAAATGATTTAAATGATTCTAAATTAAAATGATTATAAATAGCCCTGTGATGAACAGCAGTAATTAGTAGGTAAGGCCTCGACCTTACAATCCTGGGCTAGACTTAACAATCCTTTTTGTTGCTGGAAGTGTTTCATGAAGCATCCTCAAAAGATAAAACCTAATACCATGTTTGTTTGAAGGGACAGTAAGGAAAGGTGATAATAAAATCACCTCCCACATATCACAAAGCTTAAAGTTAAGAGTAGATTTTGAGCTAATTTGGAAAACCATGTTAAGTATGGAAGCACATTCTAAGTTAAGAAAGCTGTGGAAAGCAAGTATGTCAATTAGCTTTGGCCACAATATGGCTAGGTAGCAAACAACCAAAAAGTCATAGCCACATGCAAAGCAAGCATTTATCTAGCTTGTCCAAATGCAGATGGCCAGGCTCACCTGACCTAGGCAGGTCTTTACTAGGCAGTTCTGCTTCAGATCTCTGGAGTTGGGAGTATCCCATTATAGGTCTGTGGGTAGACTGAGGCAGCTTCAGTCTATATGTCGCTCACTTTCCTTGCATGAGCAAGATGATCAAGATGTGAACTTCTCATGTCTCTAGCGGAGCAACCCCCATTCCTTAAGTGCTTGTCAGGCCCATATCTTGCCTGCTAACATTGGCCAAAGTAAGTCATGTGGCGAAGCCTAAGGCAAGACGAGGGAAAGTGTTTTCAAGCCATGAATTTTGGAGAGGAGTGAATACCTCTGAAGTAGAATCTACCACAACAAAGGGAGAATATTATAATGACTTATCTTTTATCAAAGAACTTCTGTCTACTAGAAACAGGCAAAGAAGGCCTCTTCAGGTCTCCTTGTCTCTTTCTTTTCCATACATGTACCTAACTAACTGAACAGCATGCTTCTGTGGACAGCCTCGACACCCTGTGAGCAAATGATGGAGATATGGGGCCCAGACTTCAGCATGACGTCCCCTGAACAACATTTACATAGACCAGTGTCTGTGTTTGTTCTCTTGAAGGAACCACCCTTCATACAAGAATCTGCTTCAGTGCATAGCCCCGGTGTCAGGCGACACTACCCTCATTTGCTTTTCAGGGCAGCCATCCTCAATTCTAGCCATACATTAGAGTCAGTTAGGGAGCGTTTAAAAACCACATGGTGCCTGAGCCCACCAAATCAATGAACTCATAATCTGTGGGGGCTGAGGCCCTGACATAGCTATGATTTAGGTGCCCAGTGAAAGCACTGTATATTCAGCGTTGAGAACCACTGTTCTCATACAACCATTAGCTTCTCTTTCAGTCTATTTTCTGTTTTCTCGGCCCTAGCGTTTTATTCACAGCTATGTGTAATTCCACTCTCACCTGTCATAGAATACTGAAACCTCCACAGCCAGCTGACATTTTTTCAAATTTTCTCAGTGGGGTGGGTAGAGGGGTGGTAGGGGGCAGCTTAGAAAACCTATAAATTCTTTCATATTAAGAAATTGATTAGCTGTGTTGTACCTGAGCCAGTATAGACTCCATTCCCAGCTGCACATTAGAGTTACTTCGGGAACTTCAAAACAAAACAAAACAAATCAAACAAAAAAAAACCCATTTCTGCCTGACACCAACCTCTAGAGATTCTGATTCAACTGTTACCCCAGCCTGTGATATCGTTTTTAAAGGGCTCAGGTAAATTTTATTTTTTCTCCTTAAGTAGGCTTCATGCCTAGCCTGGAGGGCCCAGTGTGGGGCTTGAACTCATGACCTTAAGATCAAGGCCTGACCTGAGATAGTCAGACACTTAACTGACTGAGCCACCCAGGCACCCCTCAGGTACTTTTAATATGTAGCCAGTTTTGAGAATCATAGAACCTTGATAGGGCAAGCACATGATTTACTAGATGTTTGGGAGCTCTGCTAAGTCCCTGAGTAATACAACTCTCTGACACCAAGCACATCTTTTCTTCTTTGAAATAGCCTTTTTTGATCATACTTACTGTGTCTCCGTGAGTGTGCCGTTCCCTTGTTGCCGGTGTGTGTGTCTAGTATTTCTGGTATCCTGCACCAACATGCTTCTTGGGGCATAATCGTTAAGCAACAAGATATTTATTCTCCTGTTCCTGTCCAGAAATATTTGTCAGAGCTAGTTCTTCTCTTGCCTCTGGATGAGAATCTAAGTGGTCCATGACTGCTTCAGTAAGTGCTACATCATTGGCACTATCAAAAGCTGGCTTTGTCACCTGGACCTGGCAGGTGTTTCAAATTGATTCTTCCCCTCATGAGATGCCCAAGTATTCTTTGAAGGAAATTCCCTCCTTCTCTCAAATTCCTGGGGATCTCTAACTGTAGCCTCTTTCGTAAGAGCAAATATGTCTTTATCCTGGCTGGTAACTTAAGTCTTTCCACGGCCACTTAGAAACCAGGTATGGCCTACAGTTTCTTTCTTCTCAAGTCTGTTTTCCTCTTGGACAGGACTCAACAACATTCAGGCTCACTCTCTCCTGCCTGGCACACAACTGGCCCGTGGGAAACGCTTCAGTATCTTTTGTGCCAACAAACTCTAGGAGTTCTGGCTGAACCCAGCTCAGCCACCGTTCCTTTGACCTATCCTTAGTGGTTGGTCAGCTTGCCTCTGGACCATTACATTTGCAGGAGGGAGCCAGACACCAGGCCCAAGGCTCTGTAACAGGGAGACAGCGCCCTGAGTATCCCGTGGAAGCCCCTCTCACCAGTGTGAGGTGACTAGCTGGCATTTCCTTACTTGACTCAGAGTTGGGGCAGGATTCGCCCCACGTTAATGAGTCTTGCCAGAAATGCCTCCCCAGTGCTGCTGATGAAAAATGTGTTAATCATAATTAACTAAGTCACTGATGCTATTTAACCTGAATTGTTCTGCTTAGAGTTACCCAAGTGAGAAGTGGCTGGATTGCAGACCACACCTGCCTTCATGACGATCAATTTGGGACTCGTGTTTAGAACTACTGATTGTTTTCTTTGTCCTTGGCATATTAATGCATCTTCATACTTATGGCTCATTACTCCCTTTGGCAGTCTTATGGGCCTCTTATTTCACTTCTGTTTCAGCTGCTCTGGTAAATGACTGCCTGCCTGCCCCCCCTGAGGACCCCAAAGCAAATTTCAGGTACGCCATGTAGCCTATATTTAAAATCGTGTTGCTCAACACATTCCCTCCAAATTTCATAAAAATCTGTCAGGCCGATTCTGCTTATGTGGTAACAGAGATATGTAAAAATATATACAAATATATTTTTATTTTTATAGCTACACATAGATGCAGTTAAAAATAAATAAAAATTAGGCAGTAAATCCAACGGGCTAAGGGAAAAGAGTATTTTGATTGTATTGTTGGAATAGATGGGAATTTGAATGGCGTTGTTTCTCAACCCTGCTGGAGGCTGGGGGATAGTAAATTTCCTCAAATACCACTTAAGTCTCTGTGCTCCTTGCTATTTGTCTTGCCAGGGATATCATAGGTCTTGATGGATTTGTTATGTGCAGTCATGCTTGGCTGATGGTTCCACCTCTTTGATCGTCCCACCAGGAATTCCATTATGGGGCTGTCCTTTGGAAATCCGCTTTTAGCTCAGCCTGCTGTGCTGCCACGTGCCCTGAAGGCTTAGTTGGGTAAACTTCTTGTTAGGTGCTCTGCTAGGCGCTTAGTATACAGATGTGAGTCAGAATGAAAGGTTTAGTTTTAACCTTCCCAAATTGCTAAATATAATTACATCTTTTTATACATCTTTACTATAGTAGAGGTGCTGTCAGAAAGACATAATTCTTTTTTTTTTTAATTTTTTAAATGTTTATTTATTTTTGAGAGAGAGAGAGAGAGAGAGAGAGAGACAGGAGACAGAGTGTGAACGGGGAGGGTCAGAGAGAGAGGGAGACACAGAATCCGAAGCAGCCTCCAGACTGTGAACTGTCAGCACAGATCCTGGCTCGGGGCTCGAACTCCCAAACTGTGAGATCATGACTTGAACCTAAGTCGGGTGCTTAACCCACTGAGCCACCCAGGTGCCTCAGACGTAGTTCTTTTAGAAGGGAAATGAGTTCTTTGGATTCTTATGAAGTTGTGGATTCATTTTCTTTTTTGTCCTAGTAGCCATCATTTGTCTGAAAATTTTCTTGCAGTTTATTAAAATGAGTTCTCTCTGCACTGTTCTGGAGAACTTAGCTCTTTTGGATAGAAATGAGTTGGAGTTTCATTTTTATTTATTTGTTTGTTTATCTATTTATTATTATTTTTAAAATTTAGTGAATCACCAGATCTGACAGCTCACCAAGAGGTGCCAGAGTTTTTTCTGCATAAGCAGCTGGGTATAGCCAAGATGTGATTTCTAAAATTGGGAATCCTTAACGGTACAGTTGAGAATTGTATTAAATTTAGCAGAGGAAAAATAACCAGAGGGGGATTCACTTCAACTTTTTTTTTTTTTAATTTTTTTTTCAACGTTTTTATTTATTTTTGGGACAGAGAGAGACAGAGCATGAACGGGGGAGGGGCAGAGAGAGAGGGAGACACAGAATTGGAAACAGGCTCCAGGCTCTGAGCCATCAGCCCAGAGCCCAACGCGGGGCTCGAACTCACGGACCGCGAGATCGTGACCTGGCTGAAGTCGGACGCTTAACCGACTACGCCACCCAGGCGCCCCGATTCACTTCAACTTTTAACTTCTGCAAATGTCTGATTGATTCTCATTGTTCTCAAATTTTTAAATTATGTTCTTCAAGGAGAAAGGGTGTAAGCTCCAAGGTTGCAGGGTTAGTCTAAGTTAGATGTTCTGTCAATATTTTTATCTTCAAAGGTCCCATAACATTGACATTCAAATCTATGTATATTAAGCATTTATCTATATTAAATTATAGATTTTTTTCTATAGCCAATGCTAGGTAGAAATTAAATGTAGCCTGGTTCCAGGGCACCTGGATGGCTCAGTCCATTAAGCTTCTGACTCTTGATTTCAGCTCAGGTTGTGCTCTTGCAGTTGGTGAGTTCGAGTTCTGCTTCGGGCTCTGTGCTAATGGTGTGGAGCCTGCTTGGGATTCTCTTTTTCTGCCCCTCTCCCACTTGTGCTTACTCTCTCTCAAAATAAATAAATAAATAAAACTTAAAAACAAAATGTAGGCTGGTTCCTTTACTCCTCCCATTTTACTCTTTCCTCAGTGATTAGAATCCTTACCTTTCAGTGCATATGTGTAGGTAGAATGTTGCTGCCTCTCTCCTCCACTCCTGTCAGCTCCACACTGTACTTATTGGCTTAATATATGCCCCATGCTAGCCCTTTTTAGGGGAGGGCTAACTTATGTGCATACATAACTGCTGTCTCTGGCAAAGATGGAATTCTGCAACACATAACAATGCCTTCATGGTCCCCATTTATTTATTTTTTAATACAACCTCCCTCCTCTTTATCTTTTCCCCAGTCACTCAGCAGACTTTGAGTCTGGCTCAAAGGCTATCCATTTGGTACACATCCCTTTCAACAATTTTATCTTCTTTCCTACCTACTTCCTCTAGAAATACATTGTTCATTTCTTAAAGATATGTGTAATTCTTTCAAGTATGGTATTTCTTTTTTTTTTTTTAATTTTTTTTTCAACATTTATTTATTTTTGGGACAGAGACAGACAGAGCATGAACAGGGGAGAGGCAGAGAGAGAGGGAGACACAGAATCGGAAACAGGCTCCAGGCTCTGAGCCATCAGCCCAGAGCCCGACGCGGGGCTCGAACTCACGGACCGTGAGATCGTGACCTGGCTGAAGTCGGACGCTTAACCGACTGCGCCACCCAGGCGCCCCTCAAGTATGGTATTTCAATCACAGCAACTGTATCCCTAGGTATTTTCTGAGTGAATTAACTATTAAAGCTTATAAATAGAGCTATGCATGTACAAATGGTCAACAGCAGTTGGAATATCTTGTCACCAACAACACTGATAATTGGGCATTCCACAGATGGTGTTTCAGTTCTCTTTTCCCTTTGCCAAATGCCACTCTATGGTTCTTCCCCAATCCTACTCCCCCCTGCCCTCTTTTTTGGTGTTCATTGTTCTAGCTTCTGGAATCCCTTAGAAGAAGCAAAGATGATGCAAATAGAATATCCAATACAGGCCCAAAGGATCATCTTTTCTTTTTTGCTGTTCTGCTTCTGTTCTTATCCCTTATTTTTCCTATTTTTGGACTAGGTATATCCTTTTACTATTTTTCTAAGTTAAAAATGATGGCACCCATTAAGATCTATGAAGTAGGTATATAGGAGAAAATTTAATTTTTTTAATGTTTATTTATTTTTGAGAGAGAGAGAGAGAGAGCAGGAGAGGGGCAGAGAGAGTGGGAGACACCGAATCCAAAGCAGGCTCCAGACCCTGAGCTGTCAGCACAGCCTGACGTGTGGCTGGAACTCACAGACCACGAGATCGTGACCTGAGCCTAAGTCAGACATTTAACTGACTGAGCCACTCAGGCACCCCTATAGGAGAAAATTTAATTGGCACCATCCTACACTTGAAAACTAAGAACAAGGATGGGTTAAATCACTCTAGATGAAGAGCCAGGATCTGAACTTTCCGTTGACGCATAGCTATTCCTTTCTCTCTCCCTTGCAATAGCACTTTAAAGTCAACCATAGCAGAGTTTCAGAAATAAATAGAACATAGAACACTTAAATTAGAGCTGTGGTCTGCCTTTAATGATTAGCCAATAATGAAATACTGACCAGAAATTTACCTAATTACCTATCATATGTGAAATCTCCACTATGCAGCTTGGATTTGAAGGGACAAATTAATTTAGATTTGAATCAAATCTGTTTAGTTGGAATTACATTGTAGCTATAGGTTGTCCCAAAGAAATACATTCATAAGTAATGGCATATCTTAGAATGCTGGTTAATTCTTGTAACTTCCAATTCAAAAGTTTCTAGTCTTAGATTTTATAGCATTTGGGTGGAGTTAATATAATTGTTGAGCCTTTCTGATTATAGTTTCCTTGCATTCATGCATTTAACCAACACCTACCGAGGGCCTAATGTGTGTTAGATACTGTTCTAGGTGCTGCAAGAATTACTAAGTGAGTGTTTGTAATTTTGCCATCATTCAAAGTGGATCCAGAAATGAAGGTTAAGAAAGGGTCAGCATGAAGACATAATACAGTCTCTTTCTACTGCAAGTTATGCTGATTTTTTTTTTTTCTATTGGTTGTTTAAATGAAACAGAATGTTTGGGCTGCATGGAACCTATTCTGATTAATCCCTTCCATGCAGAGTAGCTCAGGATCACAGAGCAAATTATTAGCAGCTAGGTCCAACCTGAGATTGCTGAGTTGGATATTTGTTCCAAAATATTGTTAGTGTTATGGAACCAGGCTGGAACACTGGTGGAAAAACCAAGTGGCACTCGGAGATCTTGGTGGATTGGAGATTTATTTAACACTGGCTGGCTCAGAGGAGACCATTTCTCCAAAGATCTGAGCCCCAAATGAAGGGGTAAGGGTAATTTATAGTTGTCAGCTTCCATATCTGTAGCGGGTTTTCGCATGGCAAACAGGGCAAAAAGAACCGGGAAGAGGGGGTCTCTAAGCTAGAGACCAGAGCTTGTTTTAGTCCCGTCGACCATCTTATGGTGTAAAACTTTATTCATTTTCCCAACCGTCTGACTCTTAATTTTTGACTTCCCCTTTGGTCTCACCCAGAGAACATTTGTCTATCCTGTCCCCCATCCACCCCTTTGGAAATCTTGATTCTCAGCATGAGGAAAACCTCAGGGTCATGAGTAATCCACTTAGAACATCTTCTCTTTACGTGTTGGTTGATAAAAACAGAATTGCTCAGAGTAGAAAGATGTCTGTGGTTCTACTATGACCACTGCCATGTAGTTGTATAGATTTCTATCTTTACATACTTCATTGGATCCTTATAAAATGATAGATTAACAAAGACAGATTTACCATCATGTGTTTCAGGTGAGGGAGTGGAGTCTCAAAAGATAAAGCAATACCAAAAGTCACCAAGTCACTTGGGGATGAAAACAAGACTGGGACACAGATCTAATTTTTGGTACAGAACTTTTTCCTAAAGCATCCCAGGTCTTCATATTGTCTTATCTGCAGTTTCAAAGTTTGTTATCACATAAGCAGCCACAGATCCTGAGCCTATGAGCCAAGTCAGTATATGATACATGACACATGTCGTATATGACTTTGTGCCAGTAGATGATTATGATTGCCATTGATTAGGTAAATGATTGAGTGAAGCCTAGGAAGTCTCTAGGCCATGAGTCTCTAGTCTCTAGGCCTAGAGTCTCTAGTCTCTAGGTTGTGGAGGGAAGGCAAGGGAAGGCAATGAACATTTATTGAATGTCTGTTAGTTACAAATGCTATTACTGTGAGCATAGTAGCCCTGTGAGAGAGTTAGGTATTTTCTACATTTTTGAATTGAGAGATGTAAAGTTCTGAGAGTCAGGATAATGCAGCTAGAAACTAGCACATTCAGGTGAATGTGTTGCAGTGAACTATACTCTTCTTTGAATCAAATTCAATTTCTACATCAAGGCAAATAGATTTGTTCTCTCAGTAAAAAGAGCTGGATGTTCTACCCTGTTGTAGTTGAGGCAGTCAGTTAATGAAGCATGGTATGGCATGAAGAGACAGATCAGGTTTGGAAATTTAATCTATAAATTATACTGTCTTATTATCATCATCATCAAACTCAATAAACTTCAATGTTTCTGGTCTTCTTTATCCATTTCCTAAGAAAAAAAGAATATGTTCAATTTTATTTAAACTGGTATTGTTTTTTAGTCATGAAATCTTTAACCATGTATGTATTCATGTGGTGTCATACTCATACATTTGCATGTGCTAATACCAAATGGAGTCCTGGGAATTTCAAATTTAATATATAATATATTTTAGAATAGGGACTATTTAATACTTATGCCTCCAGACATTCTCTGGAGAGTTCTAGTTGGGGGGGGGGGGGGGGAAGAAAGAAATAAAAACTTTTTCAAAGCTTCCCAACACATCTAAGAAGTAAAATCCTATTAACAAATACTTTGGCAAAAATTCCATCAACTAAAACTTCTGCTAGCAAATTTCATTGAAAAAAAAAAAAAAGAAAAGAACAACTCCATTAAAATGACAGCAACAGCAATAGTCTATTCCAGGTTGGTGGTAATGACTTTCTTTTGGAGAGATGGTTCTGATCATGTAAATTTTTTTTAATGGAAATGTGTACATAATGAAAATTTCTCACATCTAGCTGCTTTTCTTGACAGTGAAATATCTCCATGGATATACTTGTCAACTTAACTGACTGAGTATTTCTTTCATGCAAAGAGATAACATTTGCACTTACTGATGAGATCTGGAAGGATTTACTAGATGAGTGGTTAGCCAAACAAGATGTGAAGGATAAAGGCTTTTCTAGATGTCCTGGTGGAGCATTGTCACAAAATGTTGGTTCCTTCGGTCTCCAATTAACATTTGAGTTCCTGGATACAGTGATTTAAAGGTGGGCATTAACTGAAAGTAGTTTTGAAATTATTAAGATCTATTTGGTTGAAGAGCTGATAATTACTTTCCTAATTTTTTTCTTTCTACCTAAGGCTGTGCTTAAGAAAGAATTTCTTTCAGTAGATTGCCTTATTGTTTTGTTGGTTATTTCCTATGCAAAATATTTTTATTTTGATGTGATCTCAGTAGTTTACTTTTGCTTTTTCCCCCTTGCCTGAGGAGACATACCTAGAAAAGTTTTTGCTAAGGCTCATGTCCAAGAGATTACTGCCTATGTTTTTTTTAAATAGGTTCTGTGGCTTCAGGTCTCACATTTAGGTCTTTAATCCATTTTAAGTATTTTGTGTTTGGTTTAAGACTGTGGTCCAGTTTCATTCTTTTGCATATACCTGTCTAGTTCTCCTGAGACCATTTATTGAAGAGACTGTCTTTTTTCCACTGTATGTTTTTGTCTCTTTTGTCATAGATTAATTGACCATATAAGTGTAGGTTTATTCTGGGCTTTCTATCCTGATGCATTGATTTATATGTCTATTTTTTTCTGCCAATACAATACTGTTTTGTTTATTATAGCTTTGTAGGATATCTTGAAATCTGGGATTGTGATACCTCCAATTTTTCCTCTTTCTCAAGATTGCTTTGGTTATTTAGGGTCTTTTGTGGTTCCATACAAATGTGAGGATTATTTATTTTAGTTCTTTGAAAAAATAATATTGGTATTTTGTTAGGGATTATTTGAATCTTTGGATTTCTTTGGGTAGTATGGACATTTTGATGATATTAGTTCTTCCAATTAATGAGCATGATATGTCTTTTCATTTGTGTCATCTTCAATTTCTTTTATTAATGCTTTATAGTTTTCAGAGCACAGGTCTTTCACCTCTTTGGTTAAACTAATTCGTAGGTATTTTATTCCCTTTGTCTCAGCTGTAAGTGGGATTGTTTTCTTAATTTCTCTTTCTGCTACATTATTAGTGTCTAGAAACACAACAGATTTTTATGTATTAATTTGGTATCTTGTAACTTTACTGAATTCATTTATTAGTACTAATAGTTTTTGGTGGAGTCTTTAGGCATTTTTTTTTTCCAAAGAAGATGCACAGATGGGCAAAAGACACATAAAAAAATGATCAGCATCAATAATCATCAGTGAAATGCAAATCAAAACCCTAATGAGATATTATCTCCTTCTTGTCTAAATGGCTAATATAAAAAAGACAAGAAATAATAAGTATTGGTGAGAATGTGGAAAAAAAGAAACCCTTGTGCACTGTTGGGAATGTAATTGGTGCAGCCACTGTGGAAAACAGTATGGAGATTCCTCAAAAAATTAAAAATAGGATCACCCTCTGATCCAGTAATTCCACTACTATTTACCCAAAGAAAGTGAAAACACTACTTTGAAAAGATATATCCACCCCTATCTTTATTGCAGCATTATTTACAATAGCCAGGATATGGAAGCTGTCCATCAGTAGATGAACAGATAAAGACGAGGTGGTGTATATGCACAATGAAATATTACTCAGCTATAAAAAGAATGAGATCTTGCCATGTGGGATGACACAGATGGGCCTATTGAGTATTACGCTAAGTGAAATAAGTCAGACAGAGAAAGACAAATAAGAAAGACACAGAAAGACAAACCGTATGATTTCACTTATATGTGGAATCTAAAAAAATGAACAAACAAAAAACGGAAACAGAATCATAAATACAGAGAACTTTGGTGGTTGGTGGGAGGGAGTGGGTGTTGGGAGTAATAGAAAAATAGGTGAAGGGGAATAGCAGGTGCAAACTTCCAGGTATAGAATAAATAAGTCACAGGGATTAAAAGTACAGCATGGGAATATAGTCAATAACATTGTAGTAATAATGTACAGTGACAAGTAGTAATTATACTTACCATTGTGAGTGTAGCTTAATGTATTGAACTCTTCAATCACTGTGTTGTACGCCTGAAACCACTATACAGCATTGTATGCCAACATTCTTAAATGGAATCAGCAGCCTTGAGCTCTAAAATTTCATAGATTTCTTAGAAGGCGAGTTGTGGGATTTTCTTTTATGTATAGTGTGTGGTTGCTTCCTCCAACACTATTTCTTGACTGATCCACATTTGATATTTCTAGCAGCTCTCAAAATACTTGAGCCTGTGAGAATGCATCATTATAAGACCCTGGAAATTGAAAGTACAGCTTTAGGGATAAATTCTGACTGTAGCACAAGGGCTAGGTCATCTTCCAAACGGGGTCAATAGACCTAGGAATCCTCTGCCTATGTGTATGTTGGGCTCAGGCACAAAGAATTACACTCACGGGCTGCTATAGATCTAACAGTTTGTTTTGCAGGTGCCAAAGGAAAGGCTTTTTTGAGACACAATACTGGTTGGATGTTACCCACCTGCCATGGAGCCATCCCTATGAATTGCATGGCGGTGGAGCACTGGGACTGCATCTAGTCAATATGTCTGTCACAAGACTTAGTAGGCTCTATGATCTGAAATTGAACTTATTAATGGGACAGAGTAAAACCTGGAAGAAGATTATGCTTTTAAATGATAAGGGTACTACCCACAATTTTGTCACCAGAACTTTTGAATCTTCCCCAGAATGTTCTGGAGCTGTGTTAATAGACCTCCCTATTGCCTCCAATTCTGTCTCTTCCCAACAGCTGCCAGTTCATAAGAATGCCTCTAGAACAGGGCTTCTTAGACTTTCATATGCGTAAAAATATGCATACAAATGTCCTAGGGATCTTGATAAAATGTAGATTCTGATTCAACAGGTCTAGGGTGGGACCTGAAATTTTATATTTAAAATAAGCTCCTGGGTGATACAGATGCTGCTTGTCCACAAACCTTTTGAGTACCATAGCTTTAGATGTGCTTTCAAGAAAATAAAATGAAATTAACATTTGTGAGTCAGAACTCAAGTTCAAAAGCTCCAGGAAATTTACAGATATTGTTTCACCCAGTTTTCTAAGAAATCTGAAAAATGCATACTATGTCTGTTTTACAGATGAGAAAGCTGAAGCTTGGATACTTTAACTTGACCCAAATTAGCTGGCTAGTAATGGCAAAGCTAGGATTTGATCCTGGTTTCTCTGACTCCAAAGGTTTTCATCCTTCTGCCTGACCTTGCTGCCTCCAGTACTCATGTCCCTCAGAGTATACTGACCTGCCAAGGTTTTTGTTTGTCAGAGTATCCCAACAGATGAGTAAACTAGCAGATTGACATATCTACACCACAGTAACTGTAGTTATACAATACTAGTAATACAATAACAAAGTGATTATTTATTTAAGTTGGCTTCACTCCCAATGTGGGACTTGATAGTCTAGCAACTGAGCCAGCCAGGTTCCCCACAAAGTGATTCTTTAAAAAGTCATAAATACAGAGTAACAAAGAAAGCAGGAAACCTTTGGAATACGGGCGAGCAGAAGGACAAGTGGTAACTGTACTAAAATACCAGACAAAGCTGGGTCTAGGACACAGTGAGAAGAGCCAGAAGCCAGCTGATAGCTGATCAGTGATTCTCAAACCTCTGCTGGAAGGGCCATCTTGTGAGTTAACACCATTCACTAGAAGAATGAAGGCTGGAATTTTTAGAATAGCTCAAGGCCTAAACAAGTAGGGAAGAGTTGGCTCTACATTTGTAAGACAATAGTGAAGCTCTGGTAGGGAAATGATGAAAAGGACAAAGGAAGTGAGGAAGAGCCTCATAATTACTACCCAACACTTACTGTAAATGTTCAAAAAACAACAACAACAACAATAGAGGCAAGGGAAAGCTTTTGCCTTCAGGAGGAATCAATGTAAGAGAGTATATGCTAGAGCCAAATAATAAGGACTTTCTTATTTTTAAGAAATCAAGAAATGGGTTTTCTTGAAGAGATGGGACTGTCTAACTGGACCTGTTAAAACATTGAACTTATATGGAGGAGAAAGAGCTACGTGAGTTCTCTTAATTAAGGAGAACAGTTTTAGTAAAACTCTAGAGGTATAAATGCTTGTGCTAAAAAAGAATGAGAATCAAGGATAAGAGTGGTTGAGGTAAGGTAACAGGAGCTAGGGATCTGAACAGAAGGGAAATAGCAGGCCAGTGAGCAGAATCAACAAAGAACTACTTACCACTGACTCCAGGGAGAGGCTGCATGAGTCATCTCTGGGTTTTGCTTGCTCCAGTATACCTGTCAGAGAGGGGCTGACAAGTGTAGAGTGGGGCTGACAGGTGAGTACCATGGCAGTCAGGGAAGCATGTGGGGGCTGCCGGTTACAAGGAAATAAAACCTTGACATGAGGACCTCATTCCTTCTAATCTGAGTGGATCTCAAGAGGGCAACAATCTGTAAGTATTAAATTCTTGACCTAGGTATCTGTATTCATCTTGAGAACATATTTTGCTGCAAATCACAGTGACAACACTCCTGTTGCTTAGTTCACTGAAGAACAAAGTGTGAATTGGTGAATCATGGGAAGCATTTGTTTCCATCTCCATACGAGAGGAGTCTTTTAGGAGGTTTGGTCAGGACGATGCTTGGAGCCTGTGGTTGCAGGGTACCCAAATGCCTGGTTATTCCACTTACGAGATGATAATCATTTCAGTTGTTTCTTTTAATTTTAAGCCCCATAAAAGGAGTTATTAAAAATATGATTTCTTCTTAGATTTTCCTCAGTGTCTTTGCAATCTGTTCAGTATATATTAATGCTCAACATATATTTTCCCACTTATTTTTGAAAACGTTCCTGAGACACCACCTTAGTTTTTGTTTGTTTGTTTCAGAAAATAAGATGCTTTATGTGACCACAAGCAAGCAAAAACCACCCCAAAGTAGCTCAAGTAACATTATGGGAAAAAATAGCTTCAATGTTGGATTTTGAAAGCACTAGAATTTTCCTTTTCTGTTTTCAGCTGTGGGACAGAGGAAGAGACAGAGTCCTAAAGTTACTGTGGTGTAGACATCAACAACCATGGATGATCTTGGATGTGTCATTACCTCTCTGGGTCTTGATATCCTAAAATACAAAAGGAAAGATTACACTAAGCCATCTCTCTGATCCCGTTAGCACCAACCCTCTGTGATCTTGAAGATGTAATCTCTGGTTTATAGATCTGCATTTATGTCAAGGGAAATGTCATGGTAAGTTTTACATCATCATAGCAAAACTGCTAAAGTAGTAGATTGAACAATGCATTTGTATATCACAATGCAACCGGTCATCCCTCATTTATACAAATCTTGTAGAAGAAATGACAGTCAAAAGCCTCTCCATATTCAAGTATAAAAAAAATCTATAAAATTGTATTCAACTGGTTAGCAGCCTGTGTCTGAGGTTTTAATAGAGTTATATTTCTTTTCTGTGTTCAGAGAAGGCTTTTCCAAATGGATATGAGATGGGCACTTGATTTGGCTGCCCTTTCTAAACTGTAGACTGAATTTATTCATGCATCTCATGATTTATCTCCTTTATTTGTTTCATTAAACATGGTTTTTATTTTTTCAGAAGCCAGCGCATATATTTTGTCATTATGGAAATGAATTTCAAGTAGGAAGGAATGAGATAAAAGATTTATCCCGCATGAAACAAATCTGATGTGTGAAAACCTGCATTAGAAAGAAAAAGATATATCAATGTAAAAATTATTCACTTTGCCCAGATATTTAGGAATGTATTTATTCCTCAAGGATTAAATTAGAGAACACTTAACCCAATATTTATTCATTCATTCAATTAACACAGATTCAATTTATGCACAATTTTTATAATTTCATTTCTTGTTTAATTAGGTCAATTTGTGGTGTTTAAGTAACTTCTGATTTTTTAAATGAAAGCATAAGTAGAATTTCTATTTGACAGTAGTAACTACATTGGATTTGGAAATAATGCAAAATGAGAGGACAAATAAAACTAAGAGAAAACTAATAAAGGTTAGTATAAAGCAAACCAAAACAAAAAAAGAACAGATATGGTTCCACCTAAAATCTGAACAGATTAAGAAAAAAATACTGAACAGACTAAGAAACAGAAATACAAAATCAAAATAATGGTCTGATTTTAGAATTTACGGTTTAGAAAAGGAATCCCTCTCCCCACATGCCCCTTTCTCTTTCTCTCTCTCTTTTACACATACTCTGTCTCTCTCACTATTCCCTCCTCAAGTTGGGACACACTAGGTTCATTATGTCTCCCTTATGGGAGACACTGAGATTTGGGAATTTAATCCTTTAAAGATTTTGCCATACTAGAGATTCAAATAGGATCATTCAGTTGATTATACTGAGTTCCTAGTATGCTAACTTTTATAATGGCCTTTATTTCCATGCAAATGAATGAAAAATGCTGTGCATTCTGTGTGTGAGGGGCTAGGAGGATTCTGAAGATGTTATTAAAAAAAAAAACAACAACTGATATTTATTTGGCACCTATTATGAGCTAAACACTATGTTAGTCATTTTGTATGTGAGGCAGTTCACTGAATCAGAAATTAAGGCCTGAAGATGACCTTTATCAAGGAGAGCGTCTAGGCATCATCCCCCACCTTCAGGTTTAATATATCATCTCTGTACTAGACTCATTCCCTAAAGTATGGTCACAGTCTATGAATTGCTTATCAGCTGGTTGTTTTCTCAGTATAGTAGACAGAGGAATATAATACTGCTGGGCATGGTTATTGATATTAGGGAAGTATGAAATGGAGGAGGAGGAGGAGGAGGAGATCAGAATAGGGAATGAATATATTTATTTAATGAAGCAACAAGAAAATCCTCATGGGAAAGGCTGTGTTTGAAATTGGTTTCTAAGAAATGAAACAATTTTGACAGGTAGGAATAGGGCTGGGAACATTCCAGAAGAAAGGAAGAACTCAGACAGAATCACCTGTGCAAAAAGGAAATCAGACAGTTTTATGGGAATCCTTAAGTAGAAAGCCAAGAAGTTCTAAAATGTTAGATGAGATTGCAAAAGGAGAGCTCAATTAGGAGGCAGTAATAGCAGACTAACTCCATGTGGGTCTGGGCAATCAGTTGGATGGGGAGAGTGTAAGGGAAAGTGAAGACTACAGTGAGTCAGCAAATAGTTGATTTTATTGCTATTATTATTACCAATAGGAAAAGGAAACCAGAACTAGTAAAAATCTTCCTGTGTGAACCTATTTACATTGCTTTTCTTCTTGAACCCTTTCTTCTTGATACTTATCCTAAGCAGAAAATTAACAACAGCAACCGGCTCTCCATGCCAGATGTGGACACACCAAATGGGATCAATCCTTGGACTGGAAACCTGGGTTCCCAGGCTGTGGCCACAGTACTAAGGGAGAGTGGATGCCAGCAGTGCATTATCACATTTCCAAATTAGTCAAGAGATCAATTTTTCCCAAGACATTACACTCTCTTCATTGGGATAATTTATGTATCTATTCAGTTAGCCCAAATATTATTTTCTCTTTTAATTTATGGGTATTTTTTCAAACAAATACTAAGTTGTTAAGACTTAAATATTTATTGGGGCTCCTGGGTGGCTCAGTCAGTTAAGCA
Source organism: Felis catus (assembly GCF_018350175.1). Taxonomy (NCBI): domain Eukaryota; kingdom Metazoa; phylum Chordata; class Mammalia; order Carnivora; family Felidae; genus Felis; species Felis catus. The sequence goes on along the minus strand of NC_058370.1, from coordinate 112,698,605 downwards.
ACCGACTTAAGCTCACGTCACGATCTCATGGTTCATGAGTTCGAGCCCCATGTCGGGGTCTGTGCAGCCTGGAGCCTGCTTCAGATTCTGTGTCTCCCTCTCTCTCCGCTCCTCCCCTGCTCACATTCCATCTGTCTCTCAAAAAATAAATAAACATTAAAAAAATTTTTTAAAAATTAAAAAAAGACTTAAACATTTATTAAGTTATTTGGACCTAACTACTTAATAAACAGAACAGTTAGATAATTTATTTACCTTTAATTTTTAATTTTTTGACCCCTGAGTGATGTGAGAAAAATTACTGATACATTAAGGTGCTATAAACTTAAATTTTGGAAAATATGCATGTATACCTGTCTCTCTAGGACTGGGCATTATTTAATGCCATTAGATAGGATAAAATTTCTTTAACTCCCAGTCTCAAGAATCTTTTTCACCATCCCACTCCAGCTACCCAATTCCACCATTATATTTTACACCTTGTTGTCAGGAATAACCGTACCATTCCAGTGTCCTGTTTTAATCCATTCTTTGACCCCGCTGGGAGTTCTATTACTGAGTAGCTTTTACATTACTCATTCCTTTCCTCATGTACTCTCTTCCCTGATCATCTAGATCAGAACACATGCTCCATTACACTAAATATTCCCTTAAATATATCTTCAACTCCTTTCCCTTCCCTTTTCCTGTCATACTTACTTTACAATATCTCTATATTGATTAAACACAACTCTCCAGATACCTCACCTCTGCACTCAAGCATCAGAGTGTAGTTGGAGAAAAAGACACAACCACGCTGCCTAGTCAATGTTAAATTCTCAAATACATCAGCAATGCCTCATGGCCAGCCGAGCAAATTCACCTTATTTTCTGAGATGACCCGTTTATACCTCCTTGTCTTCCAAACTCTAACAACGCTCCCCCAAATTTTATTCCTTACTTCCCTGAAAAACTAGAATCTATCAGAATAGACTTCTTTTCCCTCCCCAAATCTCTTTCTATGCTTGCATCCTTATCTCCTCTCTTTTTCTTCTTGTTTCATGATTAAACTAGCACCATTCTAACCTACAGTTTCTGTAGTTGCCTATTAGATATATTACTTCTTTAAGGGCTTCTCTTTGCATCTTACTAGTTTTTCTCTTGTAGATCTCTTCTGTAAATATAAAATCATGCTATAAAGTCTTTCCCCTTAAAAATATAGGAAAGCATTCACCTTAGATCAAGCAGTCATCCCATTTGCTCCCGCTTATAGCAAAACAAAAACTGTCTCTACCCACTGACTGTCTCTTCCTCATCTCTCATTGTCTCTTTGATCCACTCCAATTAGGCTTTTGTTTTCATTATTCTGCCAAAATAACTCTTATAAAGGATACTTCCATTTTTCCAGGCTCAGTGGTCTCTTTTCAGTTTTTATATTATCAAATTTCTCAGTAGCATTTGGCATTGATGATCATTCCTTCTATTTTGCACTTTCTCACTGGCTTCTGGGGTAATACTGTCTGAGTTTTTCTCCTATTTCTTTCATTATTGTCTGTTTCATCCACTTCCAGTGAATCCCTATATGGAGGGTTTTGTCTTAATCAACTATACACCGAGCACCTATAACAGAACCTGGCACATGGTACCATGGGCCCCAGAATAGAGATAAAAGTTTCAGATGGAAAATTTAAGGCAGACAGTGAAGGCTGTGACTTTGAACCAGACCTTAAATAAAAGGTAGCATTTCATCAAATCTTTTATTTTGAAGGGTTGGAGAAAAAAGCATTAGCAAAGATACAAATTTAGAAATCCTTTGTTTGTCCTCAAACAAACCCTGGAAATAATGACGTGCTTTTGTGTCACACTACAGCATGGAGGTTAGAGGGTTCAACATATTAATTTTAGGGCCAAACACACAGTGGATAACAGACATCTACACTAAGTCCAGAGGAGAGTGTACATTCAGAGCTTAGGGGTAGTTCCTGGCATATGGGGGATATTAAGGTACATGAATGGATTTTTACTAGAATATAGTATATTGATTAATTAATGCTTTTGCAGGCCATATTTGTGAATTGCAATTTTTTTCATGTCAATCATCAATTATTAACTTTTAGCTTAGAATCCATTCTTCCTTGCCTTGCTTTGTGATACATGAGCTGAACTCTATAATACATTCATCACCTTGCACAATGCTAGGCCTTGTCAGTAGAGGGCGCTGGAGGGACATCTCTTCCAGTTTCAGCACCTTGCCTTTTCTCTTGCTCCTAGGGCATAGTGGCCAGCTGGTAGCTTCCTAGGTAGTTTCTCCAGGATCCTATGGGTGGTTCCTGAGTGAATCTGCAGGTATCTCACTGGGGAGCTTCCTAGAAAGTCCTGTGGGTACCCCAGTGGGTGCCTTCCATGAAAATCTTGGCACCTCAGTGAGTGGTTGGTTTTTTGCTTGCCAGTCCCAGCCTGCAGGCATTCAACAAACCAGTCATCGGGTGGGCCACAGCCATACCCTCCAAGGAAATCTGAATCTCAGCCCTGGTGGAGCCCCGTTGTGAGGTGGTTTCTTCCTTGGGTACTCTCCTTTAGCCCCATTGGTAGTGGCTGCTCCTGTGTCTACTTTTACTGTATTCTTTAGTATTCTCTTATGTTTTACTAGTAAAATATTCATTCCCTGCATACTCGTTAATAATTCCTGATATTCAAGTTTCCCTGATCAAATTACCACTGTGGTTTCTGTGATTGGATTATTAGTAGTAACTTATTATTCCACATAAAATGGTTATCACTCAAGATGTAGCAATGGGTGCATTCAGAGTGTGCCTACTAAATGGTCATTTATTTTCCTTTCCAACTGCCAGCAATAGGTCATCATGTGGTAGACTCTACATCCAAACTCAAATAACCCAATTTACCCAAGTATATGTTGAAACAAAACAAAATAAAACAAAACATCATAGGGGCGCCTGGGTGGCGCAGTCGGTTAAGCGTCCGACTTCAGCCAGGTCACGATCTCGCGGTCCGTGAGTTCGAGCCCCGCGTCAGGCTCTGGGCTGATGGCTCGGAGCCTGGAGCCTGTTTCCGATTCTGTGTCTCCCTCTCTCTCTGCCCCTCCCCCGTTCATGCTCTGTCTCTCTCTGTCCCAAAAATAAATAAAAACATTAAAAAAAAAATTAAAAAAAAAAAAACAAACAAAACATCATAAAATGTCTCCAGTCAAATGAGTTTGAGAAGTGTATGAAAATGATGTTTTCTTTTCTTGACAACACATACTAATTAAACAAATATTTGAATGAGAATAAAATGAACTTGAGATTTAATTGTGATATGTTGAAATTGTATTTCCAAGAGAGATAAGTCATCAAATGGAGAAACCAAAACAAATAAAATATGTTTTGTCAAACTTCTGTGTCTATACTAGTAGAGAGAAAGAAAATACTGAGCCAGCATTGGTTAGTTCTTGAGGGAAATTATTACTGCATTTTCTAGAGGCATAAACCAGAGACACTCTATGGTATAGACTAGGGAGTAACAAATTATGGCTGCAGGTGGACCTCCTGCTTTTGTAAATAAAATTATATTGGAATACAGCCATGGCCATTTATTTACACATTGTCTATGGTTGCTTTTACTCTTTTATGCAGACTAGAGTAGTTCTGACACCAACTGAATGGTCCCAGAAAGCCTCAAATGTTTACTGTCTGTTTAGGAAAGTTTCCTGACTTTGCAAGACATGAGATTTCTGTCATTGGGGCTTAAAAGCAGCTAAAAAAATGGATTTGGCTGTGTTCCAATAAAACTTTATTTGTAAAAACAGCCTAGAGGTCACATTTGGCTTGTGGGCTTTAGTTTGATGACGCTGCTCTAGAGCATAGTGATAAATATTATCTGAATAAATGAAAAAAAAAAGAATTTTAAAAGATTCTAAGACTGCCTCCACATTCTGTTCTTTTTCAGTATGTGTGGTGTCTGTTTGATGGCCATGTGACAACTGAAGACTGGCTCTGATGGATGACTTAAGTAACCTCTGGAGGGTACCCACACTGTGACCATAAACCACTATGCCCGTGTGGAAAACACTGCAGTCCTGGGGCGAAAGACAAACTTCATGCTTGATAAAAAAACAACTAAAAGGTAAGGTTTCTCTCTGGTGTGCTGCAGTCTTCAGTCTTCTGTTTTTCATTCCCACTGGCAGCTCAAAGCTGTCCTCAATCCATCATATGCCTCTTGAGTGTGTGCTCTGGGTTCACTGTCATGATGAAAAACTACTTCATGAATTTAGTGTAGGAACTCAGGATTGAGTCTGAGCTGTTTACATAGCTTCTGGGGAAAATGACACCCAAATGTGGGGGAAACAATCCAAGGGGCATTTCAAGTACGTGTTTTAAAATAGAAATATTGACAATGGTACCTATTTTTTTTCCCAAAGGAGTTTGTTAGTTCTACAAATCCAGATAGGCACATTTCGCTGGCCAGTTTGGGCTTACCTAATGTGATGATGCTACCTCTGTTGCGTCACTCAGATCTACCTTAGCACCTCTATCCTACTGCCACTCTCATAATTCAGGTTTTCATTCCTCTCCTCTGAACTGCTACCTCTAACACCTCATGTTTCTAATTTGTTTTACCTTTTCCAGACAGATTAATCTTCCTGAAACACAAATCTGATCATGTTGCTGTTTCCCTCAGATATTCCAATTGATTCCCCTTTGTCTGGAGAATAAAGTCTAATCTTAGCCATTTGACAGTCTTCAGCTCCATTTATCTCTACCACTCCTGCTTACACCCTCCTACCTCCTTTCATGGAGGATTGCCAGATTAGTATATAGGATATCCAGTTAATTTGAATTTCAGATAAGCAATGAGTCATTTTTTGGTATGAATGTATCATATATATATGTGTATATATATATATATATATAATATATACATATATATGTATATGGAAGACATTCGTACTATAAAAATGACTCATTGTTTATCTGAAATTTAAATGTAACTGAGACTGAGTGTCCTATATTTTTATTTGCTAAATCTGGCAACCCTACTTTCATGCCCACTACATTTGCCAGATTCAAATAATCTTTGTTCTCTAGATGCCCCTATGGTTTTTAGCATTTCGGATTTTGCCAGAATTACCTTCTCAGTACCTAGATACCATATAAAAATTTATATAATGTTCCCTCTCCTTAGCCAACATGATGTAGAAGAAAAGATATAGATGAGATAGTACGAGGTATACTTGGATTATCATTATAGCTCCTACTTGGCCATCTCTGTGACCTTTGGAAAAACTGCTTAGCTTTTACAGACTTTAGTTTCTTTACCTACACAATAAGGGTAATAACCAACTTCAAGTGATTACTTTAAGGTTAAGTATGAAATTTTATAAAATCTTTCTAAAAATATATAGTTCATACAAGAGGTTCACTAACTGGCAACACTTTACTAACTTTCTCCTTATATCAGTGCTTCTTAAACTTGAGGAACCTCAAGGCCCCCAAAATATATCTGGATCCCAATGTAAGAAATGTTTGATTAAATAGTTCAAAGTTAAAGTGGTTACTTAAGGTGATCATTTTATTTTATTTTATTTTTATTTACCTCATAAATAAATAGACACTAATCAGACTTAACCAATGAAAGTCTGTGGCAAAACATGGTTTACTAGGTATTTATCTAGGTAATCCAGAATAGATTATATTTTTAGACTCCCAACAAAATACAAAGATGGTATTTTAAAACTGTCATAAAGAACTTCCATGGAATCACTGGAACACTGAGATGGTCTCATTAGAGAAACACGGCATTCTATCTTATTTGTCTGTATGCTTTACTCTACTAGACAGATTGTCTTTGTGCAGGATACATGTTTGAGTCTTTATTTCTTCACCATGGAGCCTTCTGCAGAGCAAAAACTTCTATTTGTTGACTGAAGAGCTAACTGATTGAATAGATATTGATCTCTCAAATTCAGAAGTATAGGCTTTAAATTTTTTTAAATAGTTTTGAGAAAGAGAGAGAGAGAGAGAGAGAGAGAGCATGAGTGGAGGAAGGGCAGAGAGACATAGAGACAGAGAGGGATACACAGAATCCAAAGCAGGCTCCAGGCTCTGAGCTGTGAACACAGAGACCGATGTGAGACTCGAACTCATGAACCATGAGATCATGACCTGAGCCAGAGTTGGACATTTAACTGACTGAGCCACCCAGGTGCCCCAGAAGTATAGGCTTTAAATGTTTGGCTTATGTATATGTTTTGCCCATTTGTCAATTGTATCCAAGTTTATTTTTGTTTATTTTTTTGCGGGGGGGGGGAGAGGGTGCAAGTGAACGAGGGGCAGAGAGAGAGAGGGATTGAGAGAGAAGCAAAGCTCATCCAGGGCTTGTGTTTTACCCAAAGCAGGGCTTGAGCTCACCCAGTGTGGGACTTGACCTCATAAACTGTGAGATCATGACCTGAGCTGAAGTCAGATTCCTAGGCCCCTTTTTTGAGACAATTGTATTTTGATACAACTGCATCACTTCTGCCAGGTAGAAATGGGTTATATAATTTGGGCCATGGTTTATTGGGCATCTGACTTGGCTGGCATATGCTGAGTCAACCAGATTTTTTTCTCACAGGATGTGAGAACTGTTGGCAATTTCTGGTAGGTGCTTAAAGTTAAAGTTGCTGTCTGGCTTTCATGAAGCATCTTAATTCTGCTGGGAGAAGCAGAGAAAACTATTCTGCAGAGGGTGATAGTAATGTGGCATCCACTGAGTCAGTGCTTGGAGAAATTGTAAAGTAACTTTGTGACCTGCTTTTCCACTTCCTGTTTTGGTATGTGGTGGGAATGAAGTGGTCATAATTATGATTTTTGTTTAAGGAAGTTTAAGACTATTTTTTGTTACTCACAACCAAATGATCTCTAATTACAGCACCCTGGTCAAAATGGGTATTCGAGTATACCTACCAGGATTGTTTCATGGAGTAGTGAGGATCACTTGTGGGCAGTGTAGATACTGCTGCAACAAAACAGAAGAAACTAAAGGAGAGCAAGGAAAAAAGGACCACTGATTGGCTAAGTGGCCACAAAAAAAAAAAAAACTGGGGAAAAATAGTCTCTTCTAATTTCTACTAAGTCCTAGTAGATGATCTGTACCCTCTCCTTCATTTCCCACGAAATGTTCAGAAAACATACCATTCACTATACTTTGGATATGTATGTCTTCTTGTACTGAACATGTAGGATGAATAAGTTGGATGGCAAGATTGATACCTGGATTGACTGATTGCAGCAATGGGGTCCAGACTTGCATCTCAGATGTGCTGGGTGATGGCTTCAGCCTTCATTTCACTGAGAAGAGTATTCGTAAAACAGGCATAATAGAAAGAGCCTTGGACAAAGAATTGAAAGATATGGGATAACAGCCAAGATCCCTCACTTCTTTGTTATGTCTCGGGTTGTATTACTGAGAGAGTAATCCTGGAAAATGTTAGATGAGTTTTACAAAGTTCAAATGTTATCAAGAGAATGAAAGCACTTTATAAACCATAAAGAGCTACAAAGGTTAAATGTGGTTTTAGGTTCACAGTTTAGGTTATGAACTTCTTTTGTTTCTTTCCCAGTGCTTAGCACAGCAACAGTAACGTAGGAGGTGCTCATAAGATGGGTGTTGCAGAAATGAATCTAGGCTTCAGGGTCACATATGCATTTTATATACATATAAATTAATCTCAGAGCATTCATTGACAAAGAGGATGTAAACTGTCCTATCTAGTGTGGGACAAAGGACAGGAAATAGCAACAGAATTGATTTATGTTACAAGGAAGCATTCAAATGATACCCAACAGTGAGAATAGTAGCAGAGGAAGTTGAATATCCCTCCCCTAGAGAGTCTAAAGAGATTGGATTCTGTTCTCCTTGGAACAATTTAAGTCTAATCTTGATGAACTTGAAGATCTCTCAGCATCTCCTCTATCCCTTTAATCTTAGGATTAAAATGAACCTGAAATCTTCTTTACTGCTGGGACAGAAATTGATGTCTTCTGTATGGGCTTAGATAACACAGATTCAGTAGGAAAAGTCCCACAAATGCACTGCAGCATTTATGTAGCTTGGTTGGTTTCTCCATTGGCTACTTTAAGCATATTTATTATAAACATTTTTGATGTGTAATTCTAAAAGGCCTAAAATAGTTGGTGGGCTTTTTTACCACCAGTGAATCACCCTGAGGGTATATATACCTTTGGGCCTCTGATGTAAGTAATAAAGGGAAAGTGTGACTTAGTGCTCTTGTGACTAATTTCATGTCAGTTGCTTTTATTTATGCAACAACATGAATGAATCACTCCATGTATTTCAGTGGCTTTACATAAATGTGTAAGCAATACATTCCAGTTTCTCACCGTGGCAGCTTTTAAAATGATGGCAACATATAGACTAGAAGACATAACGTCTATATATGTTCCTTTGCAGTCTTCCTGGACTGATGACCTTCACTCTTAGAACTGCCTTTAGATTGGGACAAGACAGACCCACCATTGGAGGCCCTGAACTTTAGAGGTCCCTGTGTGTCACACAAACACACAGAGAATATATTCATTTAAGAACATGTGATAATTTCTGTTTCTTGGGATTCAGGACTCAGCATGGGCACAGTGCAGTCTGAAAAACTATGAACATTCATTCTCATGGCATAATACTGTTCAGGTCTCGGAGAAGTACCTCTCCATATCTTGCCCTATATTTTCAAAACAAAAGGTAGCCATATCCAAATGCCATAAAAGTTTGTGAGTCATGCTTCTGCCAGTGTCATCACAGATGGACTGTGCTTTTGGAAATCAGAATTTGAGGGCAAAAGGTACACAGATAAAAGGAAAGGCAAACAATTTTGTATCTATCTGGATTTAGTGAGGAAAACAGAGCCACTTTAGGTATTATGGGGAAGAAAATATCAATCAAAGGAATTCGAGTTTACATGATTGTGGCAAGAGTGGAGAGAGTGAGTGCTGGGAAGTCTACAGCAGGAATAGTCACTAATGACCTCAGCCTGAAGCACTAAAGTGCGTGATTCTTAAAAGTGTGTGATTGCAGCCAGGAAACTGCTGCAACCTCGGCATCTTTGGGAATGCTCCTACCAACTGTCAGACAATCACAAAAATGTGGGTGCATCTGGGATGTCTGGGAAGTCCTGAATATCCCTCATCCAGCCATCAATCTGGTTATCACGAAGTCCCAAAAATATCATGAATTGGGTTTCTATGAACTTCTAAGAGATCTCAAGAATTTCTTCTCTAGTCTGCCTGCAAAATATCACGAGAGTTTCCCTCATTGGCCAGCTCTAACCCAAAGCCATCAAAATAGGAGATCTTCAAAAATACAGTTCCTGGCTAATCTTCTGCATTGCAAAGGAGGGGATAGTGCTGTACTAGGTTAACAAAAAGCAATTCAACAAAATTGACCCCTTTACCAACTCAGCACTTCTCCCTGTATTTAATTTCTTTTTTTTTAAGTTTATTTGTTTTGAGAGAAAGAGAGAGAGAGAGAGAGAGAGAGCGTGTGCATGGGAGTGAGGGAGGGGCAGAGATAGAATCCCAAGCAGGCTCTGCCCTGTCAGGGCAGAGTCCAGTGCAAGGCCCCATGATATCATTACCTGAGCTGAAAACCAAGATTCAAAAAGTCAACCGACTGAGCCACCCAAGCAGCTCCTTCATTTAATTTCTGAGTGATGACAAATATAATGTCTCATTTCTAACTAGTCTAATACAACTAACCTTGATTCAAGTGCAGACACATTCATTCTCCCGGAAGGGAAAGTACAAAGGCTCCTATGCCATTTTATCCACTTCTGATATTCTATGACTTGAATATTGAAATGTAGAGTCAACCCATAGGAGCATATTTTATGTTTAACAATGGAAGATGGAGAAGAAGGTTAATTTATGCAAATGTATATATATCAAAGAATAAAGAAAATATAGATAGTTACTAGCCCTTTTTCTACAACTTGTTGCATGGCCATTCTTGATACTCACAACTTCTGACTTCCATTACTGATAGTCCCTTTTGCCCTAAGCAAGTTTATCATAGTTTCCTGCCTACTAGGGACTCAGAACTGATGAAGTGATAAATTGTTCCCTTAGCAGTGGATATAGCCACATTAGCCGTGGTGAATGCAAATTCTTATGTTTGAGACTCTACATAATGTCCATAACTCCAGCCATGATATTACTCACAAAATGGAACGTTTTATACATCTGATTTTTGAAGTCTCCTCTGCTGTTTGTGCTGCTGTGGTTACATGAGACACAATACCCCTCAAACTCTGTGACCTTCTTGAAAGATCTGTCCACATACCTTTTCTCCTAAGCAGATTTTCAATTTTTGAATCTGGCTCTTTTCAAATCCCTGACCACTCACTCAGCTAAATTGTTGGTGTCTGCACACATAAAAGTGTGGACTTATATTTCCATTTCCTAGGCAATCTTGTCTTCCAGACAAACCAAATAACAACTCAAAATTCTATTTACAGGGAAGATATCCATGAAACAACGACCCTTCAAAGGCCACTACTGCCTTCCATTTTTGGGTGGTTTTAGATTATCTTTTGGGACCATTTGTGAACCGTGCCCAACTGTTTTCTCTTGGTAAACTGGTAATAGGGGAGTCTCCATGAGGCCACATGTAAGGTGAGAGAGAAGAGGCAATGAAACAGAAGTAGGCACCCTGAGAGACATGCTCATGCAGCTTATGTGTGTCTTCAGGACCATCTGGAGCCCAGTTTCTCATATGCCACTAACACTTGGTGATGGACTGCTGCCACCCTCATCAGTGTTTATGGCTTCGTGATTCAGATACCACTGCATGTGATGAACAGGTTGGGTTCCATAGTAACTCTGTGGCTCATATCAGTTATTCAGGGCCCCAAGTACAAAAGAAGCTATGTTTCAGAGGAGAATCGTTCTGCCTTCTGCAGAAGAGGGCATGAGTTACTCTAGAATCCCAAGGGTCTGCATGATGATTCATCAATAGTGGCATGCCAAGGACTCCATGCATCATATCCATCACAGATACCTCATGTACCGTGGGAACAGCTTCATTATAAGGCACAAGAAGCAGAGAGGCTTGCATGGGTGTGGACCCATGGCAGGGCCTGCTCTCTGGACTCCACTAAAAAGTAGAAATCATGTAAGTTACTTGGTAAATTGTCCAAGCAACTTTCATGCCCAAATCTGACATATGTTGTCTTCAAAATTCAAGGAATCCTTGGGGTGCATGCGTGGCTCAGTTGCTTAAGTGTCTGACTCTTGATTTTGGCTCAGGTCATGATCTCATGGTTTATGAATTTGAGCCCCGTGTCAGGCTCTGAGCTGACAGAGTGGAGTCTGCTTGGGATTCTGTCTCTCCATCTCTCTCTCTCTCTCTCTCTCTCTCTCTCTCTCTCTCTCTGCCTCTCCCCAACTCTTTTGCATGTGCTCTCTCTCTCTCTCTCTCTCTCTCTCTCAATAAAATAAACTAACTAACTAACTAACTAACTAACTAACTAACTAACTAAATAAATAAATAAACTAAAAAGAAAAAAAGAAGAAACAAGAGGCCTAGTAGGCATGGTGTTTCTTTCTTAGTGGTAGTAGGTTCCAGATATACCAGCTTGTCCCTCACCTCAGATCTGATATGTTGACATGCATTGGAACTCTAGAAACCTTACTCAAGTTACAGAACTCTGAGTTACTGAGGGGTTTATTTCTTATGTTTTGTCATACATGTGTCTTACCAAGGTATCTAGGGTAGGGATTGGAAACAGTTTTTCTGTGAAGGGTCAGATATTAAATATTTTAGGCTTAGCAGATCATATAACATATATAACATTCTTTGTCACAATAGCACTACTACTATTCCTCCTTCTTCTTCTCCTCTTCTTCCGCCTCCTTCTTTTCCTTCTCCTTCTAACAATTCTTTAAAATATAAACAATCGTTCTTGGCTCATGAGCCATGTAAAAACAGGCTCCCAATAGTTTGTTGATCCCTGCTTTGGGCAATATTTCTCCAACTTTTTTTTTCTTTTAAAATTTCCACTCCATTTCAAGACTGCTACTTTTGTAAAATACAGCAAAAAATGAATAGCTAAAAAATAAAATTATAAACACATAGGGCATACAAGTTTAAATTTTTTAATATTAGGTTCAACAAATTATGCTATCAAATTTCTATATAATTTCTAAATACTTCGTTTAAATTTGTAATTATTTATTTTTGAGAGTCAGAGAGAGACAGAACATGAGTGGGGGAGGGGTAGAGGTAGAGGGAGCTGATAACTCTGAGCTGTCAGCACAGAGCCTGATGCAGGGCTTGAACCCATGGACTGTGAGATCATGACCTGAGCCAAAGTCGGACGCTTAATCAACTGAGCCACCCAGGCGCCCCTCTAAATTTTTATATCTTACTGTAAATTTTTATAATTAACCTATTGCATATTAGCGACAAATTGGTCTGCAGACTACACTTTGAGTTATACTGATCTAGGGTATTTGTTATTCCTTGCTCACCAGGTTGGTCTGCATTCAATTTAGTGAATTTACATCATAATCTGTGAAATGACCAGATGGTCAACTTCCATAGAACCTAGATTGAAACTGTAGACTGGAAAGTTAATGTATTCCTGAATGAAGGCAGAGGAAGTTTGTTGCAATTCCTTCATTTCTTAAAGGAATAGAGAGAGAAAAAATTGTACCAAATCACTAACTTCACATCAGGTATTAGCGGTTGTGCTGATTTGCTGGAACAGTAGCTGCTATTGGAGTCACTCCTTGATTAATTTATGATAATCCATTGTAATTCTCTAAGATTCATCTGGCTTCTGCATAGTCCAGAGAGGTGAGTTGATGTGGAGTTTGATAAGCATAACCTCGCCACCATTTTTCGTGTCCTTGACAGTGGCATTAATCTCTGTAGTTCTCCAGAATGCAGTATTTTGTTTGTTTGTTTTACCAATCCATGTCAAAGGCTACCCGTGTCTTATTTTCCTGTGCCAATGAGGTTTTTGTAAAATACAATTATCTTGCTTTTGGACAGGGACAGATCTCTGCTTATCTCTGGGAAATCTGAAGTCTGGTATTGACACTTAGGCAAGATAAGGATGAGATAGGCTAGGTAGTGATTTTTTAATGTGCTGTTAAAAGTGCAAAATTTCCTTGGTAGAGGCCAGGGCCAGTTTTTTAATGTTCTTTAGAGACATGCAGGTTGGATGACTTATGGCTGGTTTAACCAGTTGCATAACCTGGGTTTGTCTCTAGGATAAATAGGGCGTAGAAGACCCCTCTGGAAATTTTTGCCACAGCTCTCCTGAACTGAGAATTCTCATACATATCCAGACGTGTGGTGGCTCATAGTCCAGAAATGAGGCTCATCCTGGGTGGTTCAGAAAGGAACCTGAGTGGCTGAGCCTGCAAGTCTGTTGGCCCCCAATGCTTCCTGTGTTTGCTTCTTTTTTTTTCTCTGCCATATGCTTTGCCTTAAATATACTTAGGATGAGTGTACTCTTAAGAGTCTATTCAATTCTCCAAAGTTACATAACCTTTGTGGCATCATTGCTGTTTTTAGATTTAATCAATCAGAGAACCAATTCAGACCCTTATTCTTAGAACATTTTCATTTTCCCATACCAACATCATTCCAATCTTGATTCAAATAGGAGGGGAATGAAGGGGTTTAATATAAGAGCTAGGGCTTTATAAATGTAGACAGACTTATGGGAATAATGGTGAGGGAGGCTGTAGCCAAAAGGTCACAATTATGTGGGTGTTATTAGAATTGCTGTCATTTTCAGCATTTGTTGAGAAAATTCCCACCTATAGGGAAAAAATAGCTATTTGTATAATTTTGACTAAAAACGTTGATTACTAAGTCTTAAATATTCAGACATGTGATGTGTGGGATTTTATTTACAGTCTTGCTTAATTGTATTGACTCAATAGACCACATATAGTATCTTTATTATAGTATATTTGCATTTAATAAAATAGTTTCTTGATAAAACTGGAGAAGATTTTAAAGTTTATTTAGCCACATGATTAAAATAGGCATAAATAATATGTAATAACAATGGTTGTGTGGGATTTTCTGGGAATGAGAGTTTGTCTTTATCAAGACAAAGTTTTGGGTGATTTTGGACTCTTCCTTTTTACCCCTACCATTCAAAGATGTTTTGCTTTTATCTTGTATTTCTTGGTACGATTTTGTTTTAAAATTGCTTTCTTAAATTAAAAAAAAAAATTCAAAATCCACTGACATAACCCAAATCCTTATTTTATATTTGGGGAAATTAGGGTCTATAGAAATACATGAACTTTCTTAAGGCCACATAGTGAAATAGTGCAAAACTAGGAGTCAAACCCAAGTTCCTAGCCCCTGACTATGTTCTTTTCAGTCTTTTTACAAGCAGATAGCAGAGATCATTGGACTCTTGAAGTTCTTTGCAGAGAAACAGAAAAGGCTGTGATGGCTTATTTTACTTAAATTCAAATAGAATTTCATGTTAGTCAAATAATCTATATTATATTCTAGTATATATGAATAGAAGCTAATACCAAATACATACTGTCTCCTTCTCTGTCTCTGTCTCTCACATGCACATACATGCACAAAAATAATTTGAAATTAAAAAAAAATTATCTTTTTCCTCACAATTGCCTCCCTCAAGTTGGAAGAATACCATTTTAGTGGCAGGGTACCTAAGTATAACTGGAGAAATACCAAATTCATAGACACAGATGCAGAATTTGAGAACCTGGTGACAGTCCCTGTTGTCTTCCTCCCATATTTTTTAAGGCTCTGCCTCAAAGAGTTATAATTAATATTTTATATATTTAAAATCACATGTGTTTTATACAATCAAAAAATAATTATTTTATTTTCTCTCAGAAATCTTCAAAAATGGAGTTTTGAGATCTGGTGAGAGATTTTAAAATACATTCTAAAAATGTCTTCTTCAACAGCCCATCTCAGAGTTTGGCCTTCAGTTGAAAAGTTTAAAGATTCAGAGGATAGTGTTCAAGTGACCAGAAAACTGGGGATTTTTTTTTTTTAAGTCTGGTGTACTACAAGTCTGACATTCTTTCTGATGAATTAGTACTTCCTCCTAATCTAAAAAGAAGATTAAAGCTTCATGAATAGTTCAATTATATGTTGTGGGTTGAGTATCATAAACATTAATAGAGAGTTACCAGAAGCATCAAGATAAAAATGAACCCTTAGGTAGGTTGCATCAGGTGCTCTTAGAACAAATTCTTCCTGGAATTTAACCTCGTAAGGGAGACTTTTCTAGCTATTGCACTTAGAGTTAGGGTGTTACATGACAAGTCATTCCAGGAGAGAGATAGCCTACCATGTTGTTTGAGAGTTTCAGTGTATCTCCTCATCCTGCATCTACAATTTCTGAAAGTTACTTATTAAGTATTTTTCCATTGAAGTTAAATACAACTTTAACATATGATAAGGCTGTAACTGAATGGTGTTTTGACCTCCTGGGGTATGGTGACCAAGTAGTCAGCCCCCAAATACTGAAGAAACTATTCTGTGTGCCAGGCATCCAGGTGGTGACCCCAGGGGTGGAGATGTGAGGGGGTATGACTTTAGAGACCCTGGGGCTTTCAGAATATGTGATACAGTGGGTAAGGGAATACTCAGGATCAGAGATGCCTGGAAGTAGCCAGATTAGGAATTATTAACTGAGCAGAATCAAGCAGGTGGTGAAGGAAGATTTCCAAGTGGCCAGCCACTAAGAAAGGAACTTTTCCAGGCAGAACAAAACAAGGCATTAAGAGACATTGCAAAAAGTTATTCTTAGAAGGATCCTGGGAAGTCTTTAATTCAGTGCCTGGGATACTCTGAAGGGTAGTTAAAAAGAACTTCTTAGA
Source organism: Felis catus (assembly GCF_018350175.1). NCBI lineage: Eukaryota > Metazoa > Chordata > Mammalia > Carnivora > Felidae > Felis > Felis catus. The sequence continues at coordinate 112,682,733 of NC_058370.1, read as the reverse complement.
CCTGAGTTGAGATCAAAAGAATTTTATTTTCTTAGGCACCAAGGACACTGAGGAAATTAATTCTGGTCTCAATATTGAAGGGAATTAAATGTGGAAAATGAGAATGAAAAATAGTGCTAGATGTTGACCTACTGGAAGATGATGTGCAAAGAACCCTCAATATTTGAATTGATTCCTTAACACCAGAGAACATTTGGCCTAGAAAGTCAGTGTCTCTCACCTAATTGTTTGAAAATTCTATGCTGAGTAAGTAGATCATGATGCATAACTTCACCATGGCTGTTAACACTCCTTCCCACTTTCATGTCTCCATCTTTTCCCCAAGCAGGTTTTCATATAGCTGGCTTCTCTGAATATAAAGGGATCATAAAAAGTGAATTTCCTCATAGAGTTGCTAGATTAGGCAAGGAAAAATACAGGAGCCCAGTTAAATTTGAATTGCATATAAACTATCCATTTTTTAAGTATAGGTATTTCCCAGGCAACATTAGGAAGATACTTGTACTAAAAAAGTATGCATTATATATCTGAAATTTAAATGTAACCAGGTGTCCCATGTTTTATTTGACAACTTACTTCTTCAGCTTCTTTCTCAGCTAATGCTTTCTCTATATCGTCACCCATTAGCTCCTTTTTTGTCATTTCTCAGAAGATGTTACACTTTCTTTCTAGGACTGATCCATTGATATGCACTCTTGATTCCATTCATTTCTATTTTTTCTAGAAGCTTACTCTATCAGTATTTCCTCCATTTTGCACTTTAATTTTTCTCCTCTTTTATAATCTCCTGTTTCCTCCCTTTCCTACCCTCTCCGTTTGCTCCTTTCCCTCTATGAATAATACATCTCTATCCTAACACAATTTTTTCTTAACTGCTAAGCTGCTCAAAAGAATGATCCATACCAACTACTTTTTCTTCTTCACAGTACCATGTTTTGCATTATAATTTTGTAGTAATGTGTCTGATTCTCTAAGTAGTAATAATCCTAACTGTGGAGAAATGATTGTCTAGGGAGGGCAGTGTATTATCTAGAAGTTTATTTCTTAAAATTGCAGTTTGAGGCGAGGCCAGATGATAGTCAAGGAAGAAGTAAAGTTGAGAAGCAAAAATAAACACTGAAACAAATAAAAATAAGTTTTAATAAAAATTGTTACTATTTAATGAAATCTTTGGTCCATAGATTATTTAATCCTTACAAGAAGGGGTGCCTGGGTGGCTCAGCTGGTTAAGCATCTTGTTCCTAGCTCAGATCTTGATCTCAGAGTCATGAGTTCAAGTCCCACACTGGACTCTATGCTGGGCGTGAAGCCTACTTAAACAAACAAACAAACAAAAATTCCTCACAAAAACTACATATAATTTTATCTTACTCAAGATCACCCAGAGACTAAGTGGTGGAGCAGGCAATTGAACATAAGGATTTTGACTCTAAAGTCTATGGGATGTGGCCATGAGTAATCATCATGTAAACAAATTAGATAAAATAAATGCCTACCCAATTGCTTATGCCAATTTCAGTTAGTTCTTGAACTGTATATTCTATCATTAGCATGATTACTGTTTGCTCTGGTTATTAATTGGGTGCAACATAAGTGCTTAATTTTTTAATGACATGATTGCTTGATTGCTTGGAGGAAAGGCAGTTTGGATCAATGAAGACTAAAATTTGCATGTTACAGAAATTCCCTTTTATCTACAGTTTCACTTTCCATAGTTTCAGTTACCCATGGTTAACTATGGTTGGGAAACAGATGTTACTTCTTCTGACAAATTGTCAGAAGGTTAATAGTAACCTAACACTGTCACACTGCCTATGCCATTCACTTCTCTTGACCTCATCACATAGGCATTTTCTCATCTCACATCATCACAAGAAGAAGGGTGAATGCAGTATAGTAAGATATTTTGAGAGCAAGAGACCTCCCTCACATAAATTTTATTCTGGGATATGGCTATAATTATTCTATTTTATTATTAGGTTTTATTCTTAAACTCTTACTGTACCTCATTGATAAATTAGCTTACCATGGTATGTAATTATAGGAAAAAGCGTAGTATATATAAGGCTTGGTACTGTCTATGACTTTAGGCATCCACTGGGAGTCTTGGAATGTATCTCCCATGGATAAGAGGGAACTAATGTATTCATTTTCTGGATGACATTTTTAAATTAAAATTTAATGTTTATTTTATTTTTGAGAGAGAGAAAAAATGAACAGGAGAGAGGCAGAGAGAAAGGGAGACACAGAATCCAAAGCAGGCTCCAGGCTCTGAACTGTCAACACAGAGCCCAACATGGGGCTTGAAATCACGAAGCCTGAGATCATGACCTGAACTGAAGTTGATGCTTAACTGACTGAGCCACCCAGGTGCCCCTTCTGGATGACATTTTTAATTGCCTGACTGAAATAACAACTTGGACTACTGCAAGCATTTCTGAGTCTTCTTTAAGTAACCAAGATTCTGGTATACCCAGCAATTTAATGTATCATATCTGTGTTTAAGATTGTATTTAGACATTAAGTAATGGAAACATGCAACTGGAAGACATGGACCTGAGCATTCTTTTTGGTGACTGGCCATAGAGTGGATTTTCTATATTTTTAGTATTTTCATCTTCAAATTTAGTGTGATTTATTTCCCAGTCTCTTCCACCTCCAGTTCAACAAATATGTATTAAACACTTATTACATGCATAGCTATTTGGATTTGCAGTTGATAAAATAATAACAAAATCTCTGGCTTTACGGAAGTGGTTGGGAAAATGAAACCCCCAGATATACACAGGATGATGAAAACCAGTGCTGAGAGCCTGAACCAGGATGGCCAGAGTGATGCTGGAAGAGAAGGCTCCCAGGTGGGGGACATCATTAGAAATTGGTGACTAATTGAATATGGTTGTCAAGAGAGGGCTATATTGTATGAACACATAAAGAACCTTTGAAAAGAAAAAAAAAAAAGAGAAGGTGAAGAATGAAGAATAAAATAACATCAGCAACATCAAGAAAAAAGTTCGGGGTTACCTGGGTAGCTCAGTCAGTTAAGCCACAGACTTTAGCTCAGGTCATGGTCTCATAGCTCATGGGTTCGAGTCCCCTTGTTGGGTACTGTGGTGACAGCTCAGAGCCTGGAGTCTGCTTTGGATTCTGTGTCTCTCTTTCCCTCTCTGCCCCTCCCCCAACTCGCACTCTGTCTTTCTCTCTTTCAAAAATAAATAAACATTAAAAAAAAAAACTAAAAAAAAAGTTCAGACAGGCAATTATCGACTAAATTCAAACTTTTATTTCTGTTAATGTTTTCAATGTTAAAAGTCTCTTTTCAAAAATAAAATTTAAAATTGAATTGAGCCTCTGTAATCCTCTTCCCTTTCCAGGTTTGTCTTCTCATGTTCTAATTCTTGCTAATCATTTTCACATCAGTTTGACTGCATAAGAGAAGAATGTTCAAAACTGACATAGCAACTTTTGAGTTGGGAAGCATATTTTTATTGTATTTTAAAATGCAGTGAGAAGTGAATATTTTGCCCTTACTTAAACTCATACACAATTTTTGGGAAAAAATAAAGGAGTTTTATTTACATGCAAGGGTGCCAGATTTTTAAAAGGCAGGGGCCCATGAAAAGGGACAATACATGATATTTTGAGCTCAGATTATTAAATGGCAGTCCCAACTCCAGTTTATAAAATGTTTTGTTCAGGTATGACAGAAACCAATAGGTTTTGATAAACAAAAAATTACAGGTCTCCTTATTTTACGTGGTTTCAAAATCTCTTTCCAGTTCAGCAAATATGTATTAAACACTTGCTATGTGCATAGCCTAATTGGCCTATGGCAGATAAAATAATAGCAAATAATCTCACCATTTTTGAGATTCCCCTTTCATCTGCTTGCAAAAGCATATGTTCTTTTGGATATTTTCTTGTTCATAGATGGTATTAGGAAAGCCCTTCACCCACAGCCCATCTTGGAAAACAGTCTCTTTAATTGAGAAATGCAAAGCTTTTCCAGGCAGGCTGTGGAAATATTGTGCAAAATTAGATTTTTTTCCCCCTTTAAGTCCCTTCTTTTGGTCAGCCATTCATTTGAGGTGAAGATTTGACTAAATAAGTTTGCTTTGTGATTTTCCCATTCAGTATTGTTAATTTGATTTCATAATGGGTTTGAGGCATGTGGTTTTCCCACTTTTAGCTCTAGTGCATAAGCATGGATATTGGACACGAGCAAACCTTGTATTTAGCATTGTTATTCTCTAACTGGCTCCACTTCCCACTCAGTGAAATAACTTGTAAACCAAAGGCAGGGATCTTAGGTGATGCTAGGTTGTCCTGTGGTTACCTGATCAGTGATATGTTCACTTTTCTAGAGAGAGAGTGGTCAGACTAGCAGGAATATTAGGATGATCTTTCTCTCCATGTACATCATGGGTTCCTCCTTGAGAGACCAGAAGTATTTCTAGCACTGTGATTTTTTTTTTCATTCACAGCTTTACTGAGATATAGTTCATGCATCAGTCATACAGTTTACCTATTTAAAGGGTATAACTTGATAATTTTTAGTACATTCACCAAATAGTTGAACTGTCACCACGATTTTAGGACACTTTCATCATCACTAAAAGAAGCCTTATACCCCTTAGTCATCACCTCCTAAATCCTCCATCCACTCCAGTTTTAGGCAACCACTAATTTATTTTATTTCTCAATAAATTTTTATATTCCTGGATTTCACATAAATGGACTCCTATAGTATGTTGTCTTTTGTAATTGGCTTTTTTTTTCATTTAGCATGTTTTCAAGATTCATCCATGTTGTAACATGTGTCAGTATTTCATTGCTTTTTGTGGCCAAATAACATTCCATTGTACGGACATATCACCTTTTATTTATCCATTTATTAATTGATAGACATTTGCATTATTTTCACCTTTTGGCTATTATGAATAATGCTGCTTGCTGTTCATTACAAGTTTTTGTATGAATGTATGTTTTCATTTCTCTTGAATATATATCTAGGACTGGAAATCCTGGCTTAAATGGTACCTCTGTGGTAGATACTGTAACTGTCTACTCTTTGGATCATATTCTTCTTGAGGCTTTTTAGTTAGCTTCCAGTGCAATCCCTAATGGGTAGAAACTCATTGGAAAGAGACTTTATCTTGTATTAGGCCTATTTCCTTGAAGTTTAACAACAATAAGAGTAATTAAAATTAGTAAAATCATACCTCAAAGCTATATAAACATATGCCGATGTGTTTTCTAATAGGTCCAATCACTAGGTTAAAAATCATGGAAGGCGTTTATTGGGCTTTCTTTTGGAAAGCAAGCTTACATTCATTGTGCTGAGAATCTGTAATTACACTAATAATTATATTTCCCAACTCAGGAAAACAGGAAATATGTAAGAGCATAGCGTAGGTCAGAGAATTAAATTTGGTTTCATGCATGTCATGGATTCTGGTTTTGGTGGGTATTAGGAAAGTTTGTGGAATGGGTTTATGGGTCTTTATCTGAATTTTTATTGTTTTTGTTTAGAATATACAGCATATATCTATTGAACTGTTTGTTTATAGGCTAGAGAGAACTTATCTATCTATGGCTTCTTAAGAGGAAGGTAATGTAAAGGTACAGAAATTATAACCTAGCTTTATAGTGCGATTATAGTCTAGCTTTACTGAAAGACAGTTTACTCTGGGGGACCAACTGAAATAAAGTGGAAGGGTTTTATGTGAAAATAATGAAACTTGTATTTAATAGAGGTGTCAAGGTTTACCTTAAACTTTATACTAAGCTTATTTTGGGTGGCTAACATCATTACTGAAAAAGCTATTTGTGAATGTGGACCCTGGAGGAACCTATCTTGGGGTCCCATGTGGGACATGTGGTTAGCCTTTTTAATCTTCTTTGAGCCATCACAGGGCTTTCTCTTTTCCGATGCCCAAATTCTTTCTGGTTTCTTTCACAAGTTTCTTGTTAAGTATTAAAATTTATAGAGCAAGGAGGACTGATTTGGAAAAGGAAATTTGTTGTTTCCAACGATCTTGGCCATCTTCATTCAATTGTTTGATTTGTAATGCTGTGAGATTTTTTCCCTCTTCTTTTGTTCTTCTTTAAGAGTCTTGATAGTGCTTAGCTATTTGTGGTAATTTTTCCAGATGAGCCACTTGCCAATCTCAAATCTCCCAGTAATTTTCTTATTTCTGTTTCTAATACGTATGTGTACCAGAATATTATATAAAGGTATCAGCAAGACTTTTTTTTAAAAGTCATTGATTCAAGAACCTTTTACCTATAGTTTTGGATACTTATCCAGTCTTAATAAGGATGACATTATGAATGGCCTACAATAATTTTCTTTTGAAGCTAATTATTTGTTATATACTCATCCTCTGGTATGATGTTCATTAGGTTTCTATCTACTTTGGTTAGTCTTTTTTCTCTCTCTGATATTCTTAACGAAGAATTGATTAAACTGATGGAAATTTGGCAGTCTAGGGTATAGAAATATAACATTATTCTAAATTTCTGTGTATTTTTTGCCTGTATTCTATAAATTTGTGACAGTATTTAACTATGTTGTGAACCTTAGCATGGAGTTGAAGAGGTCAGCAAGTTTTTACTGGGTATTGAAGAGAAAGCTCTTTTTTGCTAAGGGTGGGATCAGCTATTAGAAAGGATATGAGATTTTGTGAGAGTGGAAAAGGAACAATGGGTGAAGTGTCCCTTGAAACTGCTATGGGTAAGGAAGCTGTGAAATAATTTCAAGTTTTCTTCATAAGAGCCTGTATCCTCAGCAAATGTCAAAGGAAGGAGAAGGAACACATGTTTGGTTTTTTCCTACATTTTCATTGTTACATTGAACAGGGAATCTTGTGAAAAGAAAAAAAAAAGCTACATGATACTCATGTTGATATAGAGAGGATTCAGTGTAGCAATCAAAGAAAGCAGCCCATTAGGCTATTGAGATTTTTGTCTTGAGTTCAAATTCTCCCCATAAGTGAAGGATTATGTTAAAGGCACAATTACTAACTATGGGTCACAGAAAATTTGGATGGTCTTAAATGAAGGAATGCCACTTAGTCAAATACATACTTGTGATTATAATGAGAGTATATTAAATGCTGGTCACTCTACCCCAAAATATGGCACCTTAGCATATTGAATATTTTAGGATGAAGGAATTTGAGAAACAGCATATGCGGCAGGAAGGCCTTTGTGGCCTCCCCTGGAAAGCAGATCCTAAAACCCTCATATGAGAGGTGCCTTTTATATCCCTAGAAGAAAGGAGCATCTTTGTCTCTGAAGACGAAGGGACATAGAGAGGAGTCTGAATAAATTGTGTCTTGCTAAGTTTCTTGCAGTTTGCCATGATTAACTCATACCCTTTGTCTTATCATTATCTTTTCATTACTTTCCACCCTTCATCAAACCTAGTGTGAAATCATTCAAATTTAACTGTTTCTTCTGGTCCTCATTTCCTTATGAATGCTCCGTTGTCACATAAAACTTACATTAAATAAGCTTGTATGTTTTTCTCTTGTTAATCTGTCTTTTATTATAGGTGTCCCAGCTAAGAACTTAAAAGGGTAGAAGAAAAAGATTTTGTCTTTCCCTACATAAAGAAGCAGAGGTTTTAAGATAAGATGGGGGGGGGGAGTGTATCTTATAATTAATTACTTCTACAAACACACAAAAACAAAGATATCTGTCAACACAAGAGATTTGGAGATTTTTTCATCAGCAAAATATAGTAGTATCTGTGGACATAGGACATAGGACAACTTTCCTTCTCAACCATATTGTTAAGACTGTAGCCCCTGTGACCTGGTTGTTAGAAAGCCTGAGTCAGAGGTTTTCTGGATTCCTATCATCCAAGTCAGACACATGACCAGAGCAAAGATAGGTACCACCTCTCAACACTTGTTTCTGGTGGAGAGAACCACATAGCCAAGAGATAAAATAATCCAGAAAATCAGAAAGCCATGAGCTAGAAACAATCTAGTCGCACCCTCAGGGATAGATGTGCTATAGCAATGAGGCAAGACTAACCAATGGAGACACTGACAGCATCTTGGGTCTAAGAGATGGTTGTCACTTTTCAAGAATGCAGGTTAATCAACTCCAGTGGTTTAGGTCTTAGAAGGACTTCTAGAACACTGTTAAAATATTTTAGAAAAAAATCTGGGGTTGGGGAGAGAATTTTTATTTGTATGCAAGTGATCTAAACTTTAAAAAGGGGCCCATAACATAGAATAAACAGTGTTCAGAGCTTACCTTACTACACAGCAGTCCCATTTCTGATTGGATAATTTGGCACAGTTCTGACAGAAACCATGAGTTCCTATCTACAATATCAAATACCACAATCTTTCTTGTTTTCTCAGGCAACAGTGCTTTGGGAAAGGTTTCTTCCATCCATGGCTACTTCTTTGTGTGGATTTCTTTGTAACTCATGGCTGTTATTCAGAAGTTTCTGCTATTCATGGCCTTTCTTGAAAAGTAAATCTTTGTTATTTTAGAAATGTAAATCTTTTCCTGAGTGAAAAAAGCATTTGGCTTGATTTGTGAAGTTTACTAGACTGAGTGCAAAATCTCTTTTGCCTTCTTCAGTATTCCTTTTATATTTTTTCCATCATTTCTCTTCCCTTGAGACTGAGAAATGTAGAATAGAATGTATTGACATGGGTTACAATTTTGTCCTGAGCGAGACATTTTTATAAGAAGCAGTACCTGGAAAACCAAGGATTATAGATAAATATTTGTTCCATGCCTAACATTTATAATATATTAAGATGGGGAATGTAGAATAAACAATGGACTGGGATTTAGAACATCCAGGATCTGGTCTTGGGTCTTCATTTATGAGTTTAAACTTGAACAAAACTCTTTTTGCTAAGTCACAGGTTCATCTGTAAGTAGGATAATGTACTCTTTTTTCTAACTCGAACAGATGGTTGTGAGATTCAAACACCTTGAAAACTAAATATAATAGAATATGAGTTATTATCACTCAATTAAAAATAAAAAATGACACTGCCAAGATAATGCATTTGTAGTGTTAATTAAAGTATATAGTGATACAGTTTATAAAATAGAGACCTAAATGTAAAGTAAATATATATACACAGATAGATAGATAATTAGTAACAAAAATTCATATCAAATCAGTAGAAAGATAAATTTTGCCACACAATTAGCAAATATTTTAAATTTATTATTTCTAGGGTGTCAGTAAACCTCAGGCCCTCACACAATGCTGGTAGAAGTGTAAATTTATAAACATTTCTGAATGGCAATTTGTAAGAAATAAAAGTCTTGAACATGTGTGGGCACTTCTGCAGAGTAATTAAGTTTCTGGGAATTTTAACTATGAGAAAATAAGAAACATGCAAGATGAATGTGTAAGTATATTAACTTTAATATTAGAAGTAATTGCAAATGGATAAGAGAACCATTTATGTAATCAATAATAAATTAAAATGCATCATGTATTCAGTGGATATCATCTACTCTCATTCTTTTTCATTTTATTTATTTATTTATGTTTGACAGAGCAAGTGCAAATGGGGGAGGGGCAGAGGAAGAGGGAGAGAGAGAATCTTCAGTAGGCTCCATGTTTAATGTGGAGCCCTATGTAGGGCTCAAGAAATCAAGAATCGGACAGACACTTAGCCAACTGAGCCACCCAGGTGCCCATCACCTACTCTCATTCTTGTTGTAGTCATTGATAAGCTCCCTTGTCACCAACTCTCATTCTTTGTGGTCTTACTTCGTGATTCTCAGTTATTCTCCTGAATATATTTCCTTTATATATTTTTTAACTCATGTACATTTAGATGATCATTCTGACCCTGGATTCTCAATTCCTTGATGTCTCCTCCAGTGATCTTTTCTGCTATAGTACTGCAACACTTAAGCAACATGTTGTCACAGTAACTCCTACCAACAGTAGTTTTCAAATTAGAGTGCCTGTGCTTTGAAACACAAAAGACTTTCTTAAGGAATTCTTGGGTAATTTAAGGAAATCACTTTCCAAATTCCCAGGATTCAGAAGGCCCCTTTCCTGAAATAGATAAGCTTGAGAATGAGCTGGTGGTGAGCGTCATGTCAGTTATCCTTTTCTGTTTCCATTTCCTCAATTGCCCTTCTCCTGTTTTACTACCTGTGTTAATCTCTTATTGGTGCTAGAACAAATTACTACAAATGTGGAGATTTAAAGCACCAGAAATTTGTCATCTTATAGTTCTGGAGGTCAGAATTCTGAAAATGGGTCTTATGAGGCCAAAATGAAGGTATTAATGGAGCCGAGTTCCTTCTGGAGCCTCTATGGAAGAAGCTGTTTCTTTGCCTTTGTCATTTTGTGTGGGCTGGGCACTTTCCTTGGCTCCTAGCCTCTTCCTTCAACTTCATTGCCAGCAACATAACATCTTCCATTGCTTCCTTTGATCTGAAACTCTTGCCTCCCTTTTAAAAGGATACCTGTGATGGGGCACCTGGGTGGCTCAGTCAGTTGGGTGCCTGACTTCAGCTCAGGTCATGATCTCACATCTCATGGGTTCGAGCCCCATGTTGGGCTCTGTGCTGACAGTTCAGAGCCTGGAGCCTGCTTTGGATTCTGTGTCTCCCTCTCTCTCTGCCCCTACCCCACTCTCTCTCTCTCTTTCTCTCTCTCTTAAAAATAAACATTAAAAAAATAAAAACAAGTATTTTTAAAAATTGCTATAGGAAGAATGCTTCATGTTACATTATTTTTTTTTAATTTTTTTCAACGTTTTTTAATTTATTTTTGGGACAGAGAGAGACAGAGCATGAACGGGGGACGGGCAGAGAGAGAGGGAGACACAGAATCGGAAACAGGCTCCAGGCTCTGAGCCATCAGCCCAGAGCCTGACGCGGGGCTCGAATTCACGGACCGCGAGATCGTGACCTGGCTGAAGTCAGACGCTTAACCGACTGCGCCACTCAGGCACCCCGATATGTTACATTATCAAAATGATATAACAGTTTTACTTTAAACTTTTAATATTTACAACATGATGAAAATTACATTCTTTGCATGTATTTGAACTTCCAATGAGAAAACTTCATCACCACTATACTTTTTCTAAAACTTTGTACAGTTACTTTTAACTTTGAAGTTTATTCCCTCAAGTAGTTGGACTCCAACAATATATTCACATCGTCAGGTCCCATAATCCATTGTTCGTACAAGTCTTTCATTACTGTTAGGCTTGCTTGTACTTTCCTTCCTTCCTTATATATTTCTTGTACATGCCCTCAGTATTTTGCCCCATTCTCAATTCATCACACTTCCTGAAAAAGCTTCAACTTTGAGGCTATGGATAAAAATCATATTTCTAACTATACTGAGCCTGCATTTCCCAATTAAATGTAGCTTAAAAAAAAAGAAAGGAAATACTGACTGGTCTTACTTTATATTCAGTAGTTATACTAAATGAATATGGACTAAATATTTCTAATAGAGGCAGAGGTAATCAGACTGGATTAATAAAAGTCAAGACTTAATTACATGCTGTCTGCTGAGACAGACACTTTCAATATAAAAACATAGGTTACAAGAAAAAGGATAGAAAACAATATTCCATACAAACGCTAATCATAATAAAGTTGGAGTGGCTGTATTATTAGCAAAGAAGTATGAATAATGTTATCAAGAATAAAGGGGGTATTGCATAATAATGAAAGTTAATAATACATCACAACCATATGTTTATGTCCTCAATAACTGAACATAAAAATTTATGAAGGAAAAACTGATAGATCTAAAAGGAGAATCAGGCAATTTCAGAATTACAGTTCAAGATTGCAAAACTTTTTTCTCCATAATTAATATTGTAATCAAACAGAAAATCAATAAAAGCTGTAAGACTTGCACAACACTATCATCTGACTTGAACTAATTGCATTTATTAAAGACTCCATCCCCAAATACAGAACTCTATTTTTTCTATTTTTTAAAAAACACTTGAAATATTTACTAAGATAAACTATATTTCTTTCCATAAAACAAGTCTCAATAAACTTAAAAGTACTGAAATAACACAGAGCATATTCTCTTAGCATAGTAAAATTAAAATAAATGTCATTAACAGGAGAATATCTGGAAAATACAAAAATATTTAATAATTGAGCCACACAGTTTTAAACAGCCAGTACACCAAAGAATTGAAATTGGAAGTAATGAAAAAGAAAACACAACATCCGAAAGTCTTTGGAAAGCACCAAAAGCAGCTTAGATGGAAGTCTATAGTTACAAATGCTTTTACGAAAAAATCAGAAGGGTCCAAAATCAGTTATCTAAGTTTGCAACTTAAGAGGCTAGAAAAAGGAAGAACAAGTTAGATTCAAAATAAGTGAAAGAGGGGTGCTGGATGGCTCAGTCCGTTAGGTGTCTGACTTCAGCTCAGATCATGGGTTCAAACCCCATGTCTGGCTCACTGACAGCTCAGAACCTGCAGCCTGCTTTAGATTCTGTGTCTCCCTCTCTCTCTGCCCTTCCCCCACTCATGCTCCATCTCTCTCTCTCTCTCACAAAAATAAATAAACATTAAAAAATAAGTAAAAGAAAGGAAAAAATGAAGATAAGTATGAAAATCTGTCAAAAGTGATGGGAGAAATCAATAAAACATACACCTGGTTTTTTGAAAATATCAATAAAATTTATTAATATCTAGTTACATTGAACAAGAAAAAAACAGAAGACCTATAACGCAATGTCAGGCATAAAAGACACAGCTATAGAGCCTACATACATTAAAAGAATAATAAAGAATATTATTAAACATTTTATGCAGTACATTAAAAAACAGATAAAAATAGCCAAATACTTTGAAAATAACAAGGAACAAAATTGACTCAAGAGTAAATTGAATGACTATATATTAGAAAATACCTCCAAGGCCAAATGGCTTCACAGGTAATTGGTATCAAACACTTAAGGCAGAAATTATACAAATTCTTTCAGAAAATTAATGAGGAGAACAAGCTTCCTAACTCATCTTATGAGACCAATATTACCTTATTGCTAAACCAGAAGATGTAAAGACATTACAGAAAAAGAAAATGACATAGCCATATCCTTCGTGGACATTAATGTAGTAGTCCTTAATAAAATATTAACTAAATCCAGTGATATGTAAAAAAAAAGGAAAATATACCATAACCAAGTGGGATTTATCCAAAGAATTCAGGATAGCAATATTCAAAAATCAATCAAGATTTCAGTCTCAGCCAAGTTGAAGTTGATTATAGTCTATCTCTGTCACTGACACTTTAAAAACTCTGGAGGGAAGACACACACACACACACACACACACACACACACACACTCACACTCACAGTCACATACACACCCCTACATGAAGACTGTGGGGTAAATAGCATCAGGCTGATTAGGAAGGGAGCAAAATTAATGACCATTAAATAAGTAGGGCTCAAGTGCATGATAGTGCGGGTGGCTAAAACTGCAAGTGATTACTGTCTTTCTGGACAATAAGGAAATACTATAAACTGTATGTCCACAAACTTGAAAACAGATTAAAGGGTCAGCAAACTATGGTCTCTGGCTCAATTTAGCCAGTCTGTTTTTGTAAATAAAGTTTTGTTGGAAAACAGCCACATTTGTTGGTTTATTTGTTGTCTGGCTGTTTTCACGCAGTAACATCAAAGTTGAGTAGTTATGATAGAGCCTGTATGCTTACAAGCCTAAAATACCTACTATATGGCCCTTTACAGGAAAGGTTAGCTCACCTTTGACTTTTTTTTTCAGGGTCAGTTTTCAGATAAAATGTTTTGGAGTCATCCTTGACGTCTCTCTCTCTAATGCTCTGTATCTAATCTATTGGCAAATGTATTGGCTGTACCTTAAAAATATATCCAGGGCCTGATTGTTTCTCACTATCCCCATAGCTATCCTTCTGATGGAGGCCACCATTCACTTTTAACTGCATTATTCCTATAGATTACTCCATGTTTTATGTTTGTTTGTTCTCTCGACTATCACTCTGCACTGTACTAAACGTAGACAGGAAAAGCTGGTTTGTTCAAAATAGAAATCTATTGTGTGGGGGTGGCAGCACCTGGGTGGCTCAGTGGGTTACATGTCCAACTCTTGATTTTGGGTCAGGTCATGATCTCAAGGTTTTGAGATTGAGCACCTCACATTGGGTACCATCCTGGGCGTGGAGCTCGCTTAAGACTCTCTCTTTCCCTCTCCCTCTGTCCCTCTCCTGCTAATGCAGGCTCTAAAGAAACAAACAAACAAATTATAAATAAAATTTAAATCTACTTATGTTACTTTTCTGCTTAAAAGCTTTCTTTGACTTCCTATTTTGCTCCGAGTAAAAGCTAAAGTCCTTCCAAAGACCAAAAGACTCAACACGGTCTGCCCACCTACTTAGCATCTCTACCTCCAACATCTGACATCTTTCATTTTCTACTCTCACTCACTTCCTGACCCTCTCCATGGCTCACTTCATTTCAATGCCCCGTTGACTTCCCAGCAGTTCCTTGAACCTGCTAGCCACTCTCCTGCTCAGGGCTGCAGCACATGCTGCTCATGCCTTTCCAAATGTCACATGATCAGTGATGTCCTACTTGAGCCCCCTAAATAACAGTGTCATTCCCCCCCCTCCCCCCACCAAATCCTACTCTCTCCCTATCCTCCTTACTTTGGTCTATATTCTTATTAGTACTTTTCACATTCTGACAATAAATATTTGTTGATGGGTTTATGAAAATACACAGAATATTAAAAATATTATGTCAGAAAAACTCTCAAGCTATGTAAATTAAAAAATACATATTATAATACCATTCCCCTGAATATTCTCAATTTTTTAAATAAATTTTATGTATATATGTCTGCATATACAGAAAAGGATGAATGTGTATTCACCAAGGTCTTTTACTGTGAGGAAGAATGTGAGTGGTTTTAATTTTCTTCAACTCCCTACAGTTACTGTTTATTATAAATTTTTTTAATGTTTATTTTTGAGAGAGAGACAGAGACAGAGACAGAGCATGAGTGGGGGAGGGGCAAAGAGAGAGGGAGACATAGACTTCAAAGCAGGCTCCGGACTCTGAGCTATCAGCACAGACCCTGACAAGGGGTTATACTTACAAACCCATGAGATCATGATCTGAGCCGAAGTCAGACACTTAAACCACTGAGCCAGCCAGGTGCCCCTAATGTTTATTATAAATAGACCAAAAATATTACTAAAATACAGGGAATAAATTTCCCTGAAAAAGTTGTATAACTGACAGGGGTCTTCAACTTGGTGCCTCTTTGATACATTTGTTTCTTTTTTTTAATGTTTACTTATTTTTGAGAGATAGTGAAAAAGAACAAAAATGGGAGGGGTATAAAGAGAGGGAGACAGAGGATCTAAAGCAGGCTCCATGCTGACAGCAGAGAGCCTGATGTGGGGCTTGAACTCATGATGTGAAGCTTGAGCCCACAAACCATGAGATCATGACCTGAGCTGAAGTCAGACATTTAACCAAGTGACCCACCCAGGCACCCCTCTCTATGATACGTTTGTAACACGGGGACATTACAGTGCCCAGAGTTCAGGGACTTGAAATCGTAGGCTCATGGCCGGAGAAGCTGTTCTAGAACATCTACTGCCGAGTATGAACTCAGGCTGAGTTGCCATATTGTGTGCGATTGTCCCCTCTTCTTTAGCATATCACTAGATCTCTCATAATTCAAACCTCTTTAAAAGATGTAATTTTAATAATTTAAGGCTTTTTAAATCTCGAAATTCACTCACTCCACATTAACTTGCCTTTTGACAAGAGTACAAACTTAACTGTTTAAGTAAATGGGTAGGCTATTTGTATGTCTAAACTTTGGATATATTATTCATGCCTCAAATCTGCTTCTTCCTGTTTTCACCAGGGCTTAAAAAAAGAACAAAACCCCCCAAACAAAAACAAACCAAAGAAACAAACAAAAAACCCCCAAAGCCTTAACACTAGGTAAACTGTTTTCACTTCTAAATACAGCTATGCAAAAAATTCACCAACTTCGGTTAAAGTAGGAGTTACTCACTAATTATACTGCCAACTTTAGGTTGATAGATACTAGATAAAAGTGGGATAGGGTATCAACCCATGGATCAGAACCTTGTTTTATTTTGCTTTGGCTTCTGAAAAATCAGTGAATGCTCTATTTAGGAATGTTCAGAACTGGAATATCATTTGAGTTTTGAATAGTGACAATTTTTTAAACTGAGTAAGTTTACTTCAAAGAAATATACTTTTTAAAAAGAATTTAAGTGTTTTTAAAAAAAGTTTGCTCATTTTTGAGAGAGAGAGAGAGAGAGAGAGAGAGAGGGAGAGAGTGAAAGAGAATGGGGGTGGGCAGAGAGAGAGATGGAGAGAGAGAATCCCAAGCAGGCTCCACGCTGTCAGTGCAGAGTCCAATGTAGGGCTCAAACTCACAAACCATGAGATCATGACCTGAGCCAAAATCAAGAGTTCAATGCTTAACTGACTGAGCCACCCAGGTGCCCCAGAAATATACCTTTGAGAAGAGATAACATTGACACAATTTTAGACCTCTCTAAACACTAAAATGTTTATTAGATTTCACTGTTCAGTGTTAAACCCGTTTCCTTCCTGGTTGAGGTGTTCATACTCCTCTCTCATTTGGTTCTCTCATAATATAGTATGAAAAATACATCACTCACTCATGTTTGGGTCAGTACAAATGGGTGACTGTTACTACAGTATCTGCCACAGCATTTGTGATGTTTCTGGTGTTCCAGAAAGTACAATTTCCATAATTTTGGGAAAGACTCTTTCTTGCTCAAATTTATCCAGACGCATACTTCTCTTTGAAAGTTTGCTGGCCATTTCCTCTAACAAACTGATATCTGCTGTGCAATCCTTACTGTGTATCCTCATGGAATCTTATAAAATTAACTCTCATTGAGCTGTCTACAGTTCTGAGGTCTTTTCCCAGAAAACACTCATATCCTTTTGCCACAAGTCTTTCTTCCTCCATTTGATTTTTGGGTCTGTGGTTGAGGGGAAGCTCCTAACTAAAAGTATAAAATTAGTTAATTGTTAGAAGTAATGAAAATAAATAGGTTGGATTCCTGGCCCATTGTTGACCTGAAACCTAATGAAGCTTTCAAAAGCCTGCAGGAAATAAGGGATGAGTTCTTGGCCAACAGACCTTGGAAGGGAGAAGTCACTTCCATTGGCAGTTGGAGCAGATGGCATCTTAAGCATGACAGATTTCCCACTACTCCAAGTAGAATCAATATCCAGTAGCATGAAGTAAATTAGCTGGCAGTGGGTAAGAGGTACGCCTATTAGTTTGATTTAGGTTTGGGTCAATTTGCATAGTTTTGCCATGATACTTTGTTTCAGTTCATTGCTTTTAACCAGATCCAACAGCAATCATCTCAAGGATTCTGTGATGACTGGCTCACCAAAATAAACCTGAAACTAGGAAGATTTAAGAAGAAAGAGCAAAAGATCTGAAGGAGCCAAAACTATATCTCCATGCTGGCTTTCTTCCTCTGTGGATATTCAGCTAAGGCAATTTCCCTGGCAGCCCTCTCCTGAGAAAAAGTCATAAAGTAGGAGCAGGAGGATGGAGAAGTATATGGAGAAGAAGTATATGGAGAAGATACCAATAGTTTTTGAGTTTGCTTTATGTGTGGTGTTTTCTACCTGGAATTCTTTTAATTTTTATGACAGATCACACAGGTAGCTAGTGACAATCTGACCTCAGATCCATGCTTGGCTGAGTCCAAAAGCCATGCCTTTTCAAACTTTCAGGTACATTATGCTGATGGTTGGTCTTCCATTAGCATTTAGCTCTTTTCTTCAACTCAGCATCCTGTCTCAGTCTATTCTGCAAGACTTTGCTCCCCAGGAAACTATGTGCTTGGCCTCGGTTGCACTGACTAAATAAAAGGGCCAGTTGTGTTTTAATTAGGAAACTGTAACTTAATGTGAAGAAATGAATTCCAAATGGTGAATTGTTTTACATACTAATGCAAGAACTATTCACCAAATATGTGCCAAATATACTGTCCTGAGTACTGGAGAAACAATAGTGAGCAAAAAAAAAAAAAAAATGGCATGGCCCTTGGTTTCATGGAGCATAGAACTTAAGGAGGAAATAGGCATTAATCAAATAGTCACATAATTACATGTGAAAATCCAATTGTTGAAAGTGATCTGAAAGAGAACTAAAGGATACTATATAATATTGAAGTCTGGTCACAGGTTGGGTTCACAGAGTAGAGGACATTTATTTATTTCATTTTATTTTTTTTTAATTTTATTGTTTATTTTTGAGAGAGAGAGAGAGAGAGAAAGAAAGAGAAAGAAAGAGAAAGAGCGATTGGGGGAGGGGCAGAGAGAGAGGGAGACACAATGCGAAGCAGGCTCCCGGCTCTGAGCTGTCAGCACAGAGCCTGATGCAAGGCTCGAACTCATGAACCGCGAGATCATGACCTGACCCAAAGTCAGACGCTTAACTGACTGAGCCACCCAGGTGCCCCGAGGACATTTATTAAAGAGTATTCTTGAGGGCATCACCTGTGGAAGGAAAGAGAGCAGGAGAGATCAGATTGGATTGTGATGTAGGCTCATTGAAGACTTCAGCTGACATTAGGAGAGCCCCAAAAGTAGAACACTGCCGGGTTGCCTAAAGTTGGGATGAGGGGCCAGGTCTTTACAGTTCATCTCAGTCAGACACTGGAGTTTTGTTGCTTTGGAAGAGAGGTGTTTTGAGAGCAGAGTAGAATGTGTGAAAATGGATACTTTTACTTACAATTTAGCTTATTGGGGAAAGGGGGATAGAATGGTTAGCTAGAGGACAATGAGGGATGCATGGAGTATTCTGTCTTCAGCAGAAGAAGCTCAGGCATGGTCCTGTTGAGATGGAGAAGCTTGGCGGGATGGGTGCTTCTAGGGAGGAGGTTTTTCCAGAGGCACAGATGTCTCCCCATGAAAATAATCTAGTGTAAGCCCTGCCTTGTTTCTTGGTTGGGGTTTAAGTATGATACACGTAGACTTAACACTTTCAACTCTTTACTTAAAGGTGTTTTTCAACATATTTGCGAGAAAGCCCACCTCAGCAAGTAGAATAATGAAGGTCAAACATAGAAGCCTGGGTCACATGCTGGGCATGAGCTAAAGGGGGGACATGAGTTTGGCACAGGATATTAGGAACGATCATTTTAGGATCTGGAATGGTATCTCACACTAACACAAAGGATGTGACTATTGATTGATCCAGAGCTAGAATTTGTGCCTTTATTCTAAGTATTGGAAATTTGCATGGTATAATTAGAACTAGCAGGTATGGTTGTTCCCAAGAAGAGAGGATTCAAAACATAGTAGCTACTGGGGATGGCAATAGAGAACTACATTCAATGTTAAGCTCTGTGGTTCAGCTTATCAATTATCTGCTTATACCTGGAATTGAAAGGTGAGAAAATATGAATTTTGAGCTTTTTGTGATGATAATATTCTAAATATGTTACTGTGCCATTTCATCACAAGGGATTTTGCAGTTTCCACTTTCAATCTGGGTGGCTAATTCTGTTGTCCTCACAAAAACACATTCATAGAGGAAGACCTGTGATATGTTTGTTCATTCATTCAGCAAATTTTTTTTTTAATATATACTGTGGGATTGGCACTTTGCTAGTAGCAAAGTAGAAACTGGTCAGACAAAAGGATTCAGAACAGTCTTGCAGGCGAAGACAGACAATGGTACATGACAGAAATAACTAAATGATTGCATATTTTTATAAATGCTTTAAAGGGAATGAGAAACCATGGAAGAGAATCACAGAACAAGAGTGATGTGGTAGGTGAGGGAACTCACTTTAGACAGAGTGATTGGAAAGATCTTTCCAAGGAGTTGACACTTTGGCTAAGACCTCAGGTTAAGAGAGAGAAGCTAGAAGAAAGAAGAAAGAGCATTACAGGCAAAGGGAACAGCATGCATGAAGATCCTAAGGCAAGACAGGGTTTGGTGGGTACAAGAGCCTGAAAGATGCCCAGAAAGATTAGAAAGGTTGCAGAGGAAACATGTCATATCACCAGTATCCATAGGTAGCCACGTGGAAAGAAGCATGAATTTTATTTTCAGTGTAATGGGAAGCCGTCAAAGAGTTTAAGAGGAGACTCAGGACCTGATCCACACTTAAGAATTATCTCCTGGCTGACTTATGGGGAAGAATTTTGGTGAGGGAAAGAGTGGAAACAGTAGTTTATAGAAGAAATAATAAAAGTATGGTGGGAAGACAAATTCATGGATTAAGTCACATTTTTGAGAAAAATGATTAAAATATTAATGAATTGAATAGGAGATGTTATGGAGAGAAGTAAATCTTGGATGACTCTCAGATTTCTGGATTGAGCATCTGGATGGTTGCTGATACCATTTACCCAGAAGAAGAAATTGGAAGAGAGTGGGGCGACTGAGGATTCAGTTTTGAGCATGTTGTGTTTGAGATATCTATAAGCTATTGAAGTGGCTATTTCAGGGAGGTAATGGGATATGTGTATGTTTAAAGATGAGGGCAGTGATCTGTGTATGAAGAGTAAATTTTGGAGTTGATGACACATAAATGATATACAGTCCTAGTAAAGGATGAAATCATTTAGGGAAGAAAATAATCAGGTGTAAAAGCACACCTTTCACAGAGTCTTGAGGAAGTCCAAAATTAAGATTTCAGGTGGATGATAGAATATCTTGGCACTAGAGTCAGAATTCCCCTGGTATAGTGACATAATATCTGGTTACATTTTCACAATGACACTTAGGAATAAATAATAAGAACACTTTTCATTTATAAAGCAATTGCTATGGCAGTCACTCTTCCAAGGGTTCCACCTACAGTCGCATATATAATTCTCACAACAATCTTATGTGGCAGGCACTACCATAGTCACCCCATTTTATTGTTGAGGAACCCAAGGTCCTGAGAAGGTAACTAACTTGCCCAAGGTTACACATGGAGGCAAGATTCAAACCCAAGCAAATTGGCTGTAGAGCCTGTACAAAGCTGTGATGCTATTTTACCCCTTAAAATGCACTTTGCATTTAGGATGGTGTACTGTCTCAAGTGGTAAAGGTTATGGATTAAGGCTACATTCAAGGGTGCTCATGATTTGCCCATAAGTCTATCACAGAGCTGACTGCACTGAAGGATGAGATCTGATTCGCCATAGGGGGAAAGAGAGGCAGAATGCACATGAGGTCTCACAGCAATATCTGTTCATCTTGTAATTTTCCAACCAGTACCCTGAGTTCCAGCCCTAGTGATGGAGAGGGAGAGAACAGCTTCTCCATGCTGTCTCCAAGACAGCAGGAATACAAGGCAGTGTGGCTGGGAGAACCCCTATAGCTAGTGTCACACAGAGGAGGGTGTCTACTCATTTCTGCTGGGTCCACAGTGTGGCTCCCCCTGGTCTGCAAGGCTCAGGCACAGTGTCTGTTGCAGAGAAGAAGGCTCTCTGCTTTTGGATGCTTTGTGAGTTTAGTGGTAGCAGATCATGGAGACACTTGGATTGGTGATGGCAGCATGTTTTGTAACTGCTCCATGGGCTCTGTGTCAACCTTATATCATTCAGAGGAAAACTTCAGCATGGATTTTCAGGTTTGGCAGACGATGTGGGGTAATGGAACAAGGTAGAGGGAAAGTAACATGAACCATGTATGTCAGTTATTAAGTTTTTTTTTTTTTTCCAGTTCCAAGTTCACCCTTTTATACTCGTCTTGTGGTGCTGGACAAGGACTCTGAAACCATGTCGGCCCCTGGATGGTTCCATGGTAGGCTCTGCCAGTAAGCCACTATGGGGAGACTGCAGAGCTGATGGAGAATGTAGACATGCTCCTTTGTGTTTGCTTCCCTCAAACTCTCTGTCTGCTGGCTGTTCTCAGAGGGCCTGCCTCAGCCTCACTTTTCACCCTGGCAACAACCACACCTGCCTACAGCAGCAGCTGAATCCAGTTCAAAATTCGCCAGCCTTTGAAGAATAAGGCTTCTTTGCCCCACTGAGCCCCCTCCTTAGAGGGGTCTTGGTCTCAGTCTCACGGGCCCTCCTCCAAGCTCAGATACACCCACCAATGCTCAGTCCTTCCTGAGATGTCTGAGATTCAGCTTCCCAGGATTCCTTGTAAGTTGTAATGCTCTAGTCTCTCCCTTTTGTTCCTTGGCTGTTGGGATGACAGCTGTCTCTTGCAGGCATTACACCTGTTGTACTATAGAAATGTCCTCTTATCCTTTCAGTTACCTAGTTAATAGCTATTTATCTAGCTATCACATCTTTATACTAAATTCTCCCACTCAGATAACTCACATGGTTTTTGTTTCTTGCTGGCACCCTGGTGGATAAGCCATGTGTGTTTATAAATCCCTGGGCAGGGAGGATACTTCCAGAATGCTTGTGTATGGAATTTTAGGAATACTGTGATTATAACCCTAGGCTTGACTTCAGGTTTGATATGTCTGGCACACCTGTTCTGATTTGTGCCTCCTGAAATCAAGCTCCATATTCTGAGCAAACCCACTGGAGGAATTTCCCACCTGAAAATATGGACAATTAAACTCACTTGACAGAGGGGTTTAAAGTACACACTGGATTCTCTGTGTGCTGCTTTGTAATTCTTAGGTGACAGGTAAGATTTGCTTACACAACAGTAGACTGAAAGGCAGGTGACCTCTGTTCTGGACTTGGTACTTTTAGCTTGACATATGACTCTTAACGGGTTATATCATCATTTTACGTCTGAGATTTTTTTTTTCACTGATGTGAAAATTTTGAGAAGACTTTGATGGTCTCATACAGGTCAAATATTATATGATTTCTTTCTCATTTCTTGCTGAAAATATTTAAGAAGTGTGGAGACCATTGTTGATGGAAGTGTATGAGACTGTATTAGTTTTCTATTGCTGTGTAACAAGCCACTATAGAAACAATACCCATATATGATTTCACAGATTCTCTGGGTCAGGAGTCCAAGCATGGTTTTCTGTATCCTCTGGTCAGGTCAGGGTCTCACCAGGCTGCCATCTAGGTCTCTTTTGACAGTCGGAGTCCTTTTCCATTATCATTGGTTGTAGGCAGAATTCAATTCCTTGTAATTCTAGGACTGAGGTCCCCTCTTTCTTGCTGGCTGTCAGCTAGGGGGTCATTCTCAGATCCTTGAAATCACTCGCCATTCCCTGCCCTTGGCCCTCTCCACAACATGGTAGTTTGCTTCTCTGGGACTGGCAGGAGAATCTCTCTCACTTCCAATCTCATCCTCTAGGATGGATCCAGTTTGTTTCATAGGCTCACCTACCCAGGATAATCTCTCTTTTGATAACTCATTGTTAACTTATTTAGGACCTACATTACATCTATAGAATCCCTTCACCTTTGTCATATAATGTAACCTAATCATAAGAATGAAATTGGCTCTATTCACAGACTTGTATTCAATAGGAGGAGAGGAGATAGGCTGTGGACAAGGAGTGAGAATCTCGGGGGCTACCTTGGAATTCTGTCTGCTACAGAGACCAGGCACCTACCAAGCTGGGATGGCTTCAGCCTCCTCATGTATTTGTGATTGTCATGGTTAATTTGAATGTCACTCATTTGAATATGTAGATTGGAAGCCACTGCAATCCAAGTGACCTCCTTTTCACCTTCCCCCAAAGTAGACCACAGCTGCTCTGGAACTGATCTGCAAGACCACACACTGTGCAGTTGCTTTGGCAACCAACACATATTCTGTCCCATTTGAGCGCTAGTTGAAATGGTTTCTGCAATGGCATCGCTACGCAGAGTTGGAACTAAAATGTCACAGCGTGCTAAAACCCCAGATGTGGCAGACACTCAAATCCAGTGATTACCTGAAGAGCCAGTGTGAGCCTTTGTGCCATACGTAAGTTTACAATATAGACTTGTTTTCATTTGTTGTTCAAAGGGATGAATGCCTTCTAACACCACTATTGGTTTGCTAGCCAGTATATTATGTACTGTATATAGAAGGTATGCAGATACAAGCAGATATTTGTTAAACAAAATCAAAGTTTCCTTTTAAGAATGGTTATTTATTATGTATCTGACTGGTGCATACAAAATTTGAATTTCCATGACCCCTGTTCCCCCAAACTACTTTGAACAGTCTACTAAAAGTACAAAAACGTCAAATTTCTTTTTGTCCAGCTAATTATATTTCTGACTGAAGTGACCCCTGCACCTTTAGAAATCCTGCTCATTTGCCAAGGAGCAGGAACTGTAATTATTCACTGAATTGCTCACAAGAATGAACAACTTACTTCTAGCATTTTTTGCATTCACATGTTTAAAAACAATCACCCAGTAGCTACACAGTGAGTTGCTGAGGGTATTTGGTCCTCATGATGCAGATGAGCAATCCCATGCACAGAAAAGATACCAGAAAAGCATTGTTATCTGCTCAGGTGACAAATACTGCCCGCTGCTCTTGTCAATTCAGTTCCACAAATATCAGCTCCTTCGGGTGTTGGTCAGTGTTCCTGACAAAAAGGTTTCCAGTGCCCAGAATGTTGGGAAATGTAGCACACTTTGTCTTCCCCTTCACAGCCACAGTTTCCATTAGCAGGTAAAAAACTCATGAAGGGGTTTAACCCAGCATTTCCCAAACTTATTTGACTACACACACTCCCTTTTCCCCTCAGTGACTCAGTAGATCACCTAACAGGGTCTCAAGAAAGTAATCATCCTGGAATGCATTTGGAGGTGTACTGTCTAGATTAGCAAGACTTTTGATGACAGGGGTTGTGCTCATTTCCTTTGGGCCGTTCTTCTAATTGGGGTGGGTAAATTGGGGAATACACATTGACCAAGCACACATGATGTGTAAGACACTGCACAGTGACTCCTTTTTTCTTTTAAGTTAGATTAAACAAAATGTTTATTTATTTTGAGAGAGAGGGAGAGAGCAGAGAGGGGGCATAGAGAGAGGGAGAGAGAGAATCCCAGGCAGGCTGTGCACTCTCAGTGCAGAGCCCGATGTGGGGCTTGAATTCATGAACTGAATCATGACCTGAGCCGAAACCAAGAGCTGGATGCTTAACCAACTGAGCCATTCAGGAGGCCCACA
Source organism: Felis catus (assembly GCF_018350175.1). NCBI lineage: Eukaryota > Metazoa > Chordata > Mammalia > Carnivora > Felidae > Felis > Felis catus. Next base: position 112,657,595 of record NC_058370.1, on the reverse strand, counting down.
CAGTAACTCTTTTTAACCTTTAATTACCCCTATATGACAGGTAATCTGACTTCCATGTTGCTGATGCAGATACTGGAGTTCAAAGAAGTGAAATAATGTCCGTAGACCCCCAACTGACCTATGAAACCCAAGCCCTAGGACCTTTGCACTCTCCTGTGCTGAAGCCTGAAAAACAAAACTGCTGATGACAGCATTTTGTACTTTTTACTTGAAAAGTACAACTTTCATGGAAGGGTTCTGGAGAGGCCCTTGGAGGAAAATTAAAGAGCCTATTCATGTCTCCAAGTAAGGTTTTGAATATTGTATGTTGGGCAGAGAGGCAGCAGTATTTTTATAGTCGGGGACACTGACGCTGGGGGTGAAGAGTGGGAGCTGAACCAGATGTCAGGCCCCAGTACCCTCAGGCTTTTGGGAGGTGATGACCACCCTTACTTCCTGAAAAGAAATGGGTCCTGGGTTTTGCTAATGCTCTGACTACATCACTTAGATTCCGGCTGAATATGTGCCTTCTTGTGCGATTTTGATAGAAATTGCACTGCTTTGAATTTTCTCTTAAAAGTAAGTACTCAAGCAGTCTTTACCACATGCACCGGCAATAGTTGATAAATTCTTTAGAGATTTCATTTTCCTGAAATGTCCTCTACGTAGAACAATTTACAGGAATAAGTTTCTAAGGAAAAAAGAAACCTTATAGCTAGCTTACTGAGGACTCCAGCGTATAACGGTATTCTATGTTTTGAGGACTGTCTTCTCAGTACTATATTTTAGACCCTTTTTGGAAAAATTGCTCTTGTGCTATAACCTGCTATAGCGATTTTGAATAATAGTGTTAATAAAAGGTGGCTTGTTGAGATTCAGGGTTTTATTCATTTCAGTTAGTAGAGAGAGCAATATTAATATGTCTTAAAATTGCACAATAAGAAAACCAGGGTGTGTTTATGTTTTCCATGGGTGTGATGTATTGAGTCATTCCACATCTCAAGTGTTGCTCAGTTTTGACTGTCATGGAAGGCATTTAATCAAGATGGACTTGAAAATAGCACACTGTGGTATTAACCAAATGCACTCACCATGGAAAGTGATAAAGAGTACTTTAGCTGAGTTATTTGTAACCAAAAATGCTCAGATACAAGTCCGTCGCATTCTTGCTTCAAGCAAGTGTCTCAACCACCTTGTCACTGACTTTGCACCTTAGCTCTGCCCTAATCCGCCCTGCTCCATCCAGCTCTGTAAACAACCAAGCACAGAAGGAGAGCCCCTCAGAAGACACTTCACTGCCTTCTGGCTGTTCTTCCTATCAAGCAGCAATATGTACTATTTTAGCATATTTATATGTGTGTGTATAGTGTATTCATATATGTGAAGGCTCTGCTTGTTTCTATTATTTGTGGCTTCTGAGATCAATCAGTCACCTAGGTGACAGGCTATGTTTTTCTCCCATGTTATGAGCTGTGTATCTGTGTGTGCGACTCAGTGAGGTGGTTCTCATTCGCAGTTGCTCATTAAAATTCCCCAGAAATTAAAAAAGAAACAAACCTGGGAATTAAGAGAACAATTAAATCAGAATGTCTGGAGGTAGGGTGAGAATCTAATTACTTACTGTTTATTCTAAAACTTTCCATTATGGAACATCTTTAACATATATACAAAGTGGGAAAATAATATAATGTACCCACAGGATAATGTAGCTACCCCCCAGCTTCTACCAATTCATTGTTCAGTTTGTTCATCTATACCCCAGTTGTTCCTACTTTCACTGCCTCCTTCTCTTGGATTTTTTAGACATGAGTCCTGGATATCATATCATTTCATTTGTACATATTTTTGTATATGTATATGTGTGACTAAAAGATAACTCATTAAAAGAATCAATATCATCAGGACCCTAAAATCTTAATAACTTAATTAATTCCTTTATATAATCAAGATACCCTGTTAGTGTTTACACCTCCTCAGTTGTTCCCAATTTTTCATTGTTTGATGGCTCAAATTAGGATTCAAGTGAGGGGAATTCATGAGATTTGTTAATGTGTCTCTTAATGTCTCTTTCAGTCTATAGATTACCTCCATCTCTTTTCCTTTCTCGCAATTTAAAAAAGGGAGTGGGTCAGGGGTGCCCGAGTGCCTAGTTGGTTAAGCATCCGATCTTAGTTGTGGCTCAGGTTGTGATCACACAGTTTGTGAGTTCGAGTGCCATGTCAGGCTCCACACTAACAGTGTGGAGCCTGCTTGAATTCTCTCTCACCCTCTTTCTGCCTCTCCCCCATTCATGCTCTCTCTCTTTCTCTCAAAAATAAATAAATCAACTTAAAAAAAAGGGGGACTGGGTCATTTGTATTATGGAGTTTTCTAAAGGGTTACCAGTGACTGAATTTCTGTGACATCATTAAACAGCTTTCCTTTATTTCCTATAAATTGGTAGGTAGAGCTATAAGTTTGATAGGATTTAGATGGGATCACTTTGGAAAGGCTATTTAATAAATTTTTTGAGCACAGACATCATTAGGTAAAACATTTCTGATTGTTTCTCTTTTTGTGATATTAGCATCCTCTGATAAACTCATTGTTTTTTTTTATTAAGGTTTACAAGATGGTGATATTTGAGTTCAGTGAGTCTTTACCTACTAGCTGGAGTACTTCTGTAATGAGAACCTTTCCCTTATCAACTCTTTGATTACCCCAAGAAATAGTTTATATAGCAAAGAAAAAAAATGCTTGGTTCTTTCCCTTCATTTATCAGGTTTCAAATAATGACATGGTTCCCATTTGTTCTAATGAAGAGTTTTTTAAATGGCATTATTATGAAAGCATGAATTAAGAAATATTTGATTTACTTTAATATCTTACAATTATTTTCCTTATTTATGCTTAAATTACCTCAACAATAGCCAGAGAAGCCTCTTAATTTTGGATTCTGAGACCCTCAGACATAGTCCTAGTAGCCTCTGATAACATTCTTACTTTCTGGTATGAAAGCTCATCTTGAACATTCCTGGAAACAGCCATTTCTCCAAGGAGTCCTAGGTTTTTACGGAGAAATCTATTTAGAGACACAAATCTGATTGCTAGGCATGCTCATTGTTACAGCATTGCTCATTTTCTAGGCCTTTCCAGTAGACAGAGCTGAGAAATATGTATATATTTTAAAATTCAGGAATGCAGTGTTTTTCTTTAATTTCCTCACTTTAACATCTGAATCTCCTTTCTTCCATGCCAAAAATCTAGTTCCTCATTAACATAAGAGCTCATTTAATATCTCATATGGCACATTGCATTTTCCAAATGCAAATGGCTACAAAAATATTTCCAATCCCACGTGTGCTCCCACTTATCATCAGAAGGAATCTATTTTCTTTCCATTGAAACTGTAAGCTTCAATGAACAGAATGCGACAGAAATGACCCTGCATGACTTCTGGTGGGTAGGTCATAAAAGGTGACGGAACTTCTGTTGGGCTTTCTCTCAGGATGCTCACCCTGGGAACCAGCCATTGTTGTAATCAAAGGTTCCAGAGAGAGATCACCTGTAGGTGTTCTGACCAACAGCCCCAGATATAGTCTCAGCAGACAGCGTCAACCACCAGACCTGTGAGTGAGGGAGCCTTCAGATGATCCCACTTTCCCAGCTGAAAAAGATTGGAGCAGAGAAGTTGTTTCCATCATAAGCTGCCCAAATACTCAGTTCAGAAGCAAAGTAAATGTCATTTCATTGGTATTAAATTACTCATGCCTTGTTGCTTTTAAGTATGGCCCTTTCTCTTATCTTTTTAATTTAATAGTTTTGTTAAAATATAATCGACATATAAAAAACAATTTAAAGTGTACAATTCAGTAAGTTTTGACATATGCATACACTATGAACCCATTGGTACAATCAAGAGAATAAACCTGTCAACCTAAGCCTTTCCTCCTGCTCCTTTGTGATCTGTGTAATCCGTACCTGCTGACACTCCTGCCCCCAACCCCTCTCTGTCTCCAGGCAACCACTCATTGGCTTCCTGTTATTATACATTAGCAGAATTTTCTAGAAATTTATACTAATTGAGTACATTCTGTACTTTTTTTTTCCTGGATTCTTTCCACCAGTATTTTTATTTTAAGATTCCTTCATGTTCTAGTGTCTACCAATAGTTCATTCCTTCTCATTTCTCTCTCTGGCTACTTTCTATTTGTTCCTTACTACCAGAAATTATGAAGTTTCCTAGTAATTTCTTCCCTCTCTCCTCCGTCTCTTCCAGGATCTATTTGAAATATTATTTTACTTCTAGATTTTACCTAAAAGCAATCAGTGTGCTCACTCTCCTTTTCATATATGTCCCTGTTTTGGTCCCCCCATTTTATTATAATCAGAGACTGTAACCATCACCTTATAATTTTCTGCCATGATCATCACCTCATCTCAGATGAGTATATTCTACATTCTACAGATGAGTGTATAATGTTTACCACCATATCTTACATCAGTATTTCTCTAGTCCCTTTGGTTATCTGAAGCTTTCTTTAGTAGAGAAACAGTTTTCTCTGTGTTCTTGAGGGTTGTTGTAGCTGTTTGCTTGTTTGTTTTGGCAGGTTAATTAATAACAGTTGTGCCCTTGGGGCTCCTGGGTGGCTCAGTCGGTTAAGTGTCCAATTTTGGCTCAGGTCATGATCCCGCGGTTTGTGGGTTCCAGCCCTGCCTGGGGCTCTGTGCTGACAGTTCAGAGTCTGAAGCCAGCTTCGGATTCTGTGTCTCCCCCTCTCTCTCTCTGTTCCTCCCCCACTCGCTCTGTCTCTTTCTCAAAAATAAATAAACACTAAAGAAAATTAAAAAATAAAATAATAGTTGTGCCCTTTTCACTTGGAGTTATGTTTGCCTGGACAGTTAGCACACCATGGTTCCACATTTTCTTTTCCAAAAGTATCCTACATGTGTTGCTTCATTTTCTGCTGATATGAAATCAGAATGTCTGATGACCACCTGATTTAAAAATTTCTTTTTCTTAACAAGTGACTTTGGAGAAGAGAGGAGGCATGCTTCATACCTACCTGACTCTTTTTTTTTATTTTTGTTTTTCTGAAATACAATTATTTTACAAGAATATGTTACAGCTGTGCTATCTTTTTCTCAAAAATATGTTAAATCTTTGTATGTTTTTTATTGTAAAACTTTCCTCGTTTCCACTTTCTGTTTCTTTTAAGGGATTATCCATCATGTTCATTTGCTTTTGAGGGATTTCGAGTTGAGTCTTCATTTCTAAAGTGATTTTTTCTTCTGGTTATGTTCTTTCCTGAGTCTTGTCCCCTATCCTTTCATAAAAGCTTCCATTTTCTAATAACCTCATTTCTGTGGGTTTCTAATTCTGTTTATGCTGTGCTTTCATAGCTTCTATAATTTCTTATAAATATTTTCAGTTTTCTTTTTCTGAAAGGTAGAGTTTTGTGGACATATATTTCTGAAGAGCCTTAATTGTATTCTGCTATATATATTATATATGTATTAACCAAGTTATTATAATACATATGTGTTTATACTGCTTATGTTACAGAAGTAAGTTTTCCCATGTTTTAGGGAGGATTATCCAGGATAGCTTTTCTAGATTCAGGGCTTTAGAACTACCGTTACTGTTATTATCATGAAATGATTAAAAAAAAAAAAGTATACTCATTTCTGAAATCCAACTCCTCTGTACCTTTCCCCCACTTCTTTTATCTAGATTTTCTTTCTCCTTTGGTCTGTTGTACCTGTGCTGCTCAATTGGTATTTTCCTCAAGGTGTTTTGTTTTGTTTTGTTTTATTTTTAATTACAAATGCTGATTATTTTCAAGAGAGAGTGAGAGTGCACATGCACGAGCCGGGTAGGGGCAGAAAGGGAGGATGGAGAGGACAGAGGATCCAAAGCAGGCTCTGTGCTGACAGCAGAGAGCTTGAAGGGGTCCAGAGGCTCTGAACTGGGAGATCATATACCATGAGCCTAAGTCTGACGCTTAACGAAAGAGCCACCCAGGTGCCCCCGGGGTGTGGTTTTATCTTGCATGGGAGCTTCCCTTTCTTCCTTTGGAAAATTCATAGTGCCCACCCCCCACATTAACACCCTGCCAGGAAAAGCCCTCCTAAGTTCTGCAGCAGTTCTCACACTGGCATCACACTTTTCGGTGAGTGTTTTTACACCGGGGGTGGGGGGCTCTCTGGTTCTCGGAGCCTTTGGAAGCTTCTGTGCTTTCTTTCTGTTTCTCCCAGGCAGAAGTGGATAATGTGTGTGTATTTACTGATGCTGGTTTTCCCCACTTTCTTGCTCATGTTTTTGGGTTTGTGTACACTCCTATTTTTGTTGTAGCCATGGGTGTTAAAATTTGTTCTGTCAGATTTGGTTAGAGGGAACAGGGGTTCTGAGATGTTTAAGAATCAAGGATTCCCCTTCCACTGTCTCCAAATCCTTGATACTTTTTTCTTCCCCCACAAATCTCCCTGGTGATAATACAACACCACCAGAGTTGACAAGTCAGAAGCTTTGAATCCTTTCTCTATTTTGGGCAGTGTTTCTCTTTAAATTCACTTAAATTATTTGAACTTTTATTTTCTTATTGATTAAATGATCACAATAGTACTTGTACTATCTTCCTCATAGAGTTGATATGTTATACAAAGGTCATATATGTGAAAAAATCTTTGAAAATGTGAATGTGATATAATCTGTATCCCAGTAGTTTATTTTTTTTAAGTTTATTTATTTATTTTGAGAGAGACAGAGACAGGTCAAGTGGGGGAGGGGCAGAGAGAGAGAATCCCAAGCAGGCTCCGCTCTGTCAGCACAGAGCCTGACACGGAGCTGGAACCCACGAACTGTGAGATCATGACCTGGGCTGAAACCAAGAGTCAGATGCTTAACTGACTGAGCCACCCAGGCGCCCCTCCCAGTAGTTTATTCTTAAATGAACACCAACCACCCAATAACCATGCCTCTGTTCCACATACAACATGCTGTAAGACATTGCAGAGGTGAGGGCAGTACTTAGGTTTCCTGCTAAAGAAATCTGAGCTCTTGCATTATTTTGAGACACTGTTCCGTCTTGGTTCAGAATGGTGGTTCTGAAGGTCTGCCCTGTCTTTGGGGGCCAGGAGAGAGCTGGAGGTCAAGTTTGCTGAGTCTGGGTTTAAGCAGCACAGGTATTCTCGATTTCTGTTTTACATCTGTTCTCCTATGTATTATTGTGTATGTAAAAGTGTTCCTCGACAACAATGATATATTGGCTTAGAAATGTCCCGGATTTGGCAATCCCTAATTTAGGTACACAATAAGCACCAAAATTTATTTCCCCATCAGTTAGTTATTTTCATCTCTGTGCACTTTCAAACACAGTACATGGTAGCTCATCTCTAAGCTACCCTTCACAATATACAGAACCCACCATGGACTCACACTGTGTGCTAATACTCACCTGAGCACATTATGTTATCTTCCCTGGTAGCTGAGAGTAATGTGCTAGAGAGAGAAGGAACATTTTTTTGTCTTGCCAACTCCTGGTACTTTGATAATTCCAAGCAAATTTTGGAAATAGTTAAAATTTAATTTTCTATCAGTCTTTCTGCCCTCCACTCCATTACTCTCATGCCCCCCTCCTTCTGGCCTCCACTGATTTCAGGCTCAGCCTTTGTACCATTTCAGCTGAGGGGCAGAAGAAAGGTTTGGGTCTCTAAAGTGATTTCCTGACCTCCCTTGGCTGAAAACTATGGGCTCCTTCCACAAAGCAGCTGATCTTTGTCGGCCATTAGATTACTATAATTAAGCCAATTCACATCAGCAAATGACTGATGACCTATAACCATTCCATGGCTATTAATATTTTTAAAGGAGGATGCTTGATTGCTAATTGGGGAATTTTACACACTGTGGCTAACAAAAAGGGGGAGGGACAAAGCAAAACATCGGGCTATATTGGGAAGGATTTTGCACAGATGAGCTAAGTAGTGGGTTCCTGGTTAGGGCCACTACAAAGCATGCAAGCTGTGTTCTTTGTATTTGCAGAAAGTGCCACTAGATGGAAGGTGCCCCTGGAGCTGAGTCACTCAGTGGCCATGACTAGGGTAAATCCATGACACATTTTCTTGCTTTTTTTCATGTTATACCTCACAGATTTCTCCAAAGCATTACATTTTGCAATGTCTTCTCAAACAATAGAGTAGGTCCCTTGTAAATGGAGGTTGTTTTAAAAGTCAGATATTTTAAATTGGGGGCTGCCTCTAGACATGCTGGGACTTCTCAGCAGGTCTGCAGCAGAGGCTGCCAGCTGCTCACCCCAATATCCATTCTCTCCTTCCTCCCTAATTAACAGAACCCAGATATGTTGGGAGTGGCAGTATGTCTAGCTAGAAGCTTCTTTTCCCCATCATTCTTTGTTAATAATAGATTGCAGGCATGTGTCTAAGATCTGGCCACCAACATGTAAGCAAAAGTGTTGCATGAATTTTCCAGAAATACACTTTAAGAGAGAAGAGATGCCTCTTTGTCCTTTTCTTCTGCCTACTGGCTGGGAACTGAGAGCTGATCGCTGGAGATAAAGGAATCATCAAGATAACGCAGAAAGAGGGGCACCTGGGTGGCTCAGTTGGTTAAGTGTCTGACTTCAGCTCAGTCATGATCTCTCGCTTTGTGGGTTTGAAGCTTGCATCAGGCTCTGTCAGCACAGAGCCTGGAGCCTGCTTTGATTCTGTGTCTCTCTCTCTCCCTGCCCCTCTCCCACTCACACTCTGTCTTTCTCTGTCTCTCTCTCTCTCTCTCAAAAACAAATAAACATTAAAAAATTAAAAAAAAAAAGATGAGGCAGAAAGATAAAAGCCAGGGTTTTTGATGGCAGTGTGAAGCCAAAATACCAACTCTGGTCTGCCCATATGTGGACAACCTTTACTTGAGAGAGAAATAAACTTGTGTCTTGGGTAATCCTCTATTTTCTAAGTCTCTGTTACTTACAGCCAAACCTATTCCTGTTACAAGCTCCCAAGTCACAATTTAATTACAGTCAGGGCACTGTCCCCATGTCATTTATAGTTAAACAAAATGATTTAAATTTTGCTTTGAAATATATACAAATTTCTACTTAAGAATATTCTTCTAAGAAATTAATTTTTAAAAGTTATCACACCTTAGAAATACTTTCTAGTTCAAATCTAAATTACAGCACGAACTCCCTAAGAGGTGCTTGGTGCATTGCTTCTCAGTCTTCAATGTGGGTATGAACCACCCACATTGTGTTGGAGATTGTGTTGGAGAATAAAATCTAGATTCTGACTCAGAAGGTCTGAGGTGGAGCCTGAGATTCTACATTTTTAACAAGCTCCAAGTGATGCTGATGCTACTAATCTAATCAGCACTTTAGATCGTCAGCATCAAGTCACCTAGGGTGTCCTTAAATGTGTAGCTTCATGGCTTCTCACCTCCCTTTCTTTCTCTGCCCACTTTCCCCTCTTGAGAGTTTCTGGAGGTGGGGATCAGAAAACAATTCATCATAAGTCATGTTTTCTGGGTAATTTTTTTCTTTTCATCCTTTCCCTGAAGAAATATCCTTTCTAAAAATCTTCTTGGATTGTAGTTTAAAGATAGATTTTGATCATGAGTTCCCTTTGATTTACTTGACCTCTTTATGTATGATGCATTCTAGTTCTTTTTTCACCTCTTTTTTCTCATCATTATTTCATTGATTGAAGCTTCTTGTATTGTTTTCCCACTAGTTTCTTTCCTCTATTTGGACGTATATGCTCCATATCATTTTTTAAGTGATTACCTTGATGTTTTAGCATGCATATTTATAAAAGTCTAAAGTTAATCAGTATTTTTATTTTCCTCCAGAATAATACAAGAATCTTATAATTTTTTAAACCGTGGTATTTATATGCAATTGTTATTCACTGTTTTGTTTTTCCTCTGATAGTTTTCCATGGATAATTATTGTTACAATTGTTGGGGTTGAATCAGTAGCCACTTATTTAGTAAATCATACCTGTGTAATGATGCTTTCATAGTAACCCAAAATAATGGGGTTTGAATACTTCCTGGATTGGTAAACAAGTGTTGGTGATGAGAGGGTAACATGCCCAGAGAGAGCATGGGGGCTCCACATACCTTTCTCCATACCCTGCCTTGTGAATCTCTTCTATTTTGATGTTCCTGAGTTATGTTCTTTTATCATAAACCAGTAACCTAGTAAGTAAATTATTTTCCTGAGCTCTGTGAGCCATCTTAGCAAATGATCAAATCCAGGATGGGGTGATAGGAATCATCAATCTATAGCCTGTCAGCTAGAAGTACAGGTGATAATGTGTTTTGATTGGTGTCTGGAGTTGAGGGAGCAGTCTTGTGGGACTGACCCCTTAACCTGTGGGATCTGACACTATCTCTAGATAGGTAGTGTCAGAGTTGAGTTAAATTGTGAGACAGTCAGCTAGTATCTGGAGCATCAGAGAATTACTTGGTGTGGGAAAACTATATACATTTGATGACCAGAAGTGAAGTATGTGTGTTGTGAATTAAAAAACCCAGGAGGAGTTTTCCTTTATAATCTTCAATTTAAATCTCAATCAGGATTGCGATTTTAAAGATGTAGTCAGGCAATGATGTGTTCAAATTATTCATTGTTTAGAATGTGAACATAAGTATATTTTAGATTTTGGGGCACCTGAGTGGCTCAGTCGGTTAAGAATCTGACTCTTAGTTTCGGCTCAGGTCATGATCTCACGGTATGTGAGTTTGAGCCCCACATCAGGCTCCATACTGATAGCTCAGAGCCTGCTTGGGATTCTCTTTCTCTCTTCCTCTCTCTGCCCCTCCCCCACTCACTCTCTCTGTCTCTCTTTCAAAAATAAATAAATAAAACTTAAAAAAATTTTTAAAAAATATATTTTAGATTTTAAAACTCAGAAGTCTGTGGGAAAATGGAGGTTTATATATATATATATGATCACTAATATTCATTATCATGTGTCAGTGAATAGATATTTAACAACTTTGTCCAGATGAATCTTGGGATTTTCTTCATTAAATCCTAAATTCCAATTTCCATGGAAAGAAAGGGCATGAGATTAGATTGTATTGGATATGTATATGTATGTACGTAACTATCACCTCCTTGATAGTTAGTAGATGTTCAATAAATTTTGGATAAATGGACGAATGAATTGACAGTGTTAATAAGTCATAGTCAAAGAAAGGAATATGATATGTTGGAGACTTTGTGTATGTGTATGTGTTTTTGTGTATGCATGTGTAGTAAGTGGGGTAGGAGAGTCCTTGCCTTTCCTCTAGTTTTAAGGAACTGATAGTCAAATAGGGACTGATAGATTTTATTGATGGATTCACTTGGTCAACAATTCCCATTGTCTGGGCTGTCAGACAAAGCAAACTTGATATTAGGTCACCTCCTAAGGCTCTGACTTGCCTCACACTATCTAACTCACTGAAAGAAACTATAGTGAGAGTCCCGCATTACTCATTTTCTTCATGGATTTGGAATGTTGGGAAAGACAATTAACAGCAATAATAGAAGTTAACATTTATCCAGCACTTATGATATGATAGGTATTCTTTAAGGGTTTTACTTGTATCAGCTCCTCCCATAGTAATCTTTCAAGATATGTGAACTTCCTAGCTTGATTTCACAGCTGGCACAAAGAGGTTAAGAAACTTGCCCCAGGTCACACAACTGGTAGGTTGTAGAACCTAGATTCAAACCTGGACAGCACTCTTAGTACCTACCAGATGCTTACTACCTGCATCTTAACTCATGAGAATAAAGACTGAAGAGTTTGAACCACACTGAGCAGTAGCTTTCTTCACTCCAGGGTAATGGTTCTCACCTGGAGGCAATTTTGCCCCTCAGGGAACATTTAGCAATATCAGAGACATTTTTGATTGTCAAGACTTGGAATAGAGTATCTATTGAGTAGAGGAAAGAGATGCTGCTAAACACCGAACAATGCGTAAGAATAAGCCTTCACAATTATTATCCAGTCTAAAGTTAGAGGAATCCTGTTCTAGGTTAGTAACTTTCTGCCTTGGCTGAAGATTAGAATGATTTGGGAAGGAACCTTACAATTATATCAAGACCTCGGAGAGTAGGATATTGTTTTAAGCTCCCTACATGATTCCAGTGTACAACCAAGGTAGAGATCTGCTTTCCTAGGGAATTTTTGCCCTCACAAATTCCAGTTGGTCCTCATCTCCATTGATGATATAAGTGGTTAGAGAGAGAGGCAGGAGTTTTATTATAGCACTTCATATTTGTGGGAACTTTTGCACCTTCTCTAAGGAAACATAAAAAAAGAGAAAGAATCTGAAAAAAAAACTGAACATTCTCTGTAGAGGTTGCTCTAAAATCCTATCATTTATTTTGTATTGAAATCTTGATTATCCTCCCCTAGCCAAACCTCTTCAAGACTAAGCCTTGATCTTGATGTCAGTTTGTAAGACTAACACTTTGATGGAGGTGAGAGACTCATGTATGAATAGTGATGGAGGAGCCATGGAGCTAGAAGGTAAGAAAGCTGAGAATGATATTTCGGGTGTCTGTCATCTTGTGAAGGTGTGGCTTTAAGTAGGGAACTTGAAAGAGGACTCTTCATAGGGATTTTGGCAATGGTGACTTCATTGTTTGGGGTATATACTTTGAGAAGAGTCAATGTCCAGATGTGAGCTCTTGAGTGATGGCCATGATGATTCTGCCTACTGCATAGTCATGAGGATCTAGGAGGCGGAGAAAACCAAACCTCTGATATAAACTTTAGAAATCAAGTAAGATTGCCTAAGCCAGGTTATATAGACATTAGGTTGTTCTTTGTTTTTAATATTTTTTAAACCCTTAAACATTTAATAAAATCAGCTTTAATGTTCTAAGTTTGACCTAGGTGTGCTAAGGAATCCTAAGGGGGAGTACTTCTGTGTTTATTAAAGGATGAGCAACACTTTTGAAGAATTGTGTTGTGTTGGTATCAGTGCCTCATATAATAGTTTCCAATGAAACCATGAATTCTTGAGTTAGGACTACATCTTCTAAACTTTTCTTTGCATCTAGAGGCTTCCTGTTTAAAGACTATGATATGCAAAGTGTGCTTTATTTATTTACTTTTTAATTTAATTTAATTTATTCCAGAAGAAATGCAACTCTTTGATTTTAGCTTGTAAGACCCGTATTGGACTCCTTAGCCCCAGAAATGTAAGATCATAAATATGTTGTATTAAGCTACCAAAGTTATGGTAATTTGTTATAGCAATCTTAGGAAACTCAAATAATCGTGCCACTCTTTCTGGTACAATGGGTCCATTCCTTTCTGACCCTTGCTTGTTCATAGCAATCTCTGCTGTTATTATCAACAAAATATATAAGCACAGGAAGTATGACTATGAAAATAAAGTAAGAACAAATGTGTGAGCGTGGCATATAGTCCCATCAAACAGTTTCCAGACTAAATTGTGAGAAATGATCTGCTAGAAGATATTTGTCAAATCTGTAATAGTTAATCACATGAAAGTACTCTAAAGATGTACAGAACATTTTGCATAATGTATTATACAGAATTATATATTTAATTTAATACATTTAAAAGGATGCAATTTCATGTAAATATGACTAAAAATTCTGGCTTGTGTATGAGGAATAAAATATTTTAAGGCCTGAGTATCCAATTAAATATGCAATTTTCAGGTCCCAAGTTTATAATGCCTGGGTACAGCTTTAATTTTGTTTTTATTTGAATATAGTTGACACACAATTTTACATTAATTTCAGGTGTGCAACTAATGATTCAACCAGTTTACACATAATGCTATGTTCACTACAAATGTAGCTTCCATGAACAGCCTTCATTTAAAATTCTATATCTACTTAACTTCTTGTAGATGTAGATTTTCTCTATTTTTTTCATATGCAGGCAAATGGCATTTACTTCTGATTACTTTGGAGAAGAAAAGACTTTTGGTTGTTCCATTTTTTGGATTTATATTTCAGTGTCAGAAATGACATTTGGGGATTTGGAATTCACAGTATCAGCCACAGTATTTTCTGGGTAAAATTAAAAGTGATTTTCTCTGACAGGGATAGAGAATACATGGAATATGTAGGTGAGAGAAAGAAGGTGAGTGTGAGCAGGTGTTGGTAAAGGAAAAGCAGTGGGGAAAATAGACTACCATAGCCGAGAAGTGATCCCATAGTGTAACACTTCTGGGGACAGTCTCAGGGGTGGAAGGATAGCCAATGTAGAGATAAGCAATATTAATGATATTTCTGGTTTTGTTCTTTCTGTATATATTTTAAAGTTATGTATCAAGGTGACTGTATTGTCTTCAATCTCACAGTTTTAACTAGAAAATAGAGAAGGCTGAAATATGTTAAATTAATAATGAGTTTAAATATATAATTCATCATTGAATGATTTTAGGACTCATAATTCTTTTAATTATCCATGGCTGATAATTCTCTAACTTTTAGTGGTTCTTAAATTTTAGTGTGTACAAAAGCATTACTCAGGAAGTTTGTTTAACCGACTCTGATTGGGGATCTTGAGGTGAGGGCCCAGAATCCTAATTTTAATAAGTACCTCAGGTACTTATTTTGTAGTGACTGATCCACAAACCACACCTGAATCAGCACCAGGCTCCTAGCCTCCACCCCATGCTCATTCACCTGAGGGGAGCCTTCTGAAGTTGATGTGTAAAGCTTACTTACTCATCGCACAGAGTGGGGTCCCCACACCAGCATCATGGACATCACCAGGGAGCTTGTTAGATATGTAGACACTCAGTCCCATCTCAGACTCACTGAATCAGAATCTGCATTTGAATATCCTGGGGTTGGGGGATGGTAATGGGATGATTCACGAGCACATTAGTTGGAGAAGCACTGTCTTCCTGGAAATTGTCAGTCTCCCTAACAGTGGTTTTTAATCAATGGAGTGCCTCCAAATCTTCTAAGGAACTCTGAAAAATTACCCTGATTCCACCTTAAACCCACTGACCTTTCAACAATACAAGGGCAGAAAATATCTTTAAAAAAGATCTAAAGGTGACTCTGCCTCACACAACTGGTTAAAAACAATTGCTCTATAGGACTTGCCTGGCAATTTAGAACCTTTGGGATAACAAAAATCAAACCAGATTACTCTCAAATATCAGATTTGCTTTGTGGGGTGACAGCCTAAAATTCAGGGTAGACATTTTTATTACCTCGTACAGTCTTTGTTCTTTTTAGCTTCCTTGTCCTAGTTGTCACTCTGGGAGAACTCAAAGAAGTCAGCTAGTTTTCATCTCTGTCTTGTGTCCTCAGGGGACAGCTGATTTATTCCCAAGTTCTCCTGCCTTTTTAATTTTTTTTTTTTAAGGCTGTACTAGTGTAGGTCAGCCTATTCATAATTCACTCTGAGACTGGAGAAAGGACTCTGAGGTCCTCATTTTCCTTAGGAATTGAGCAGTAGTTTGTTAAAACTCCAGAGCTGTCAGCCCTTTCTGTAACTGTGGTCCCCATAAATATGAGGAAATAATAAAACTTTATTAAAGGACAATCCAGGCGTGAATCTTTATTCCATTTAATGGGTCTTGTATTAAAGTAACTTTTAAGCTATTCCTATGTAGTTTTTAACTCAGTCATCTGTGGTGTAGACAGTTTACTGAAGGTATTTTGTTTATAACTGAAAAGGGCTATAAATTAAGGCCCTCGTTCAGATTGTCCTTAATAGGACAATAGATCCTTTGTAGGTGAGATCTGAACCAACTGAGGATAATCAAACTTTTGCTTGGTGGTCTGTGGCTATATTGTCACTTGCTACTTTTCCTGAATCCAGGAAGAGATAAAGGAAGCCAGACCAATTGCCTGAGGAAGTTCTTCTGGTGGTGGATTTCTTTAGGAATTTTTCTACCTTGCTTTGTGTTCAGTCTAACACCAGTCTAGAAGCAGAAAACCTTCCTTCCGGCATGTCAGTCAGCATAAGAATATAGTATTATACGGGAAGAGCTATGGGGCAAGGTTTTTCTTCCACGGCTTGAATTCAGCACCTTGGAGAAGTCCCATCTCCTTTCTGTGGGCACAATGCTGCCACAGACTCCTTGCCCAAGCCCTTTACCTGGTCTGCATTTTGAAATGGGACACGCTTAAGTGAAATTGCTGCTTTCCATGATAGAGCATATTTGGGCCAAGGGAGCTATGCCTATACTACCCTGTTCTGCCTCATCACTTTCTCTCTCCAAAGCCCGGGCTCACAGTTGAGAGGACATTTATGTACTCTGAGCAGTGTTAGAAGTATAATACTCTCGGGGTGCCTGGGTGGCGCAGTCGGTTAAGCGTCTGACTTCAGCCAGGTCACGATCTCGCGGTCTGTGAGTTCAAGCCCCGCGTCAGGCTCTGGGCTGATGGCTCAGAGCCTGGAGCTTGTTTCCGGTTCTGTGTCTCCCTCTCTCTCTGCCCCTCCCCCATTCATGCTCTGTCTCTCTGTCCCAAAAATAAAATAAAATGTTGAAAAAAAAATTAAAAAAAAAAGAAGTATAATACTCTCGGTAGATGGTCCTCACCAGAGGAGAAGGCCTAATCTGAGAAATGAGAGAATAATACCCATTGTGTCATCTTGCCGCTGAGGGAAGACATATCTTTGAAATAAGAATTACCATTGTCAGCAGGCAGTGCTTTACTTTAAGGACTTTATAATGATGATAAAAATTGTGGTTGGCAAATTAGTAAACATTTATTGCACTTTTAATGTTACATAGTAAATGAAAGAATATATAAATAGTGAGGGAGTAGGTTCTCATCTGCTACATTAAGTTGATTGCATGTTAGAAGTTAGCACAAAAAGGAATTCTCACCCAAGCTGAAATGAGTTGAAGAAAGGAATAGCCAGCAGGATGAGGATCCTGACTTTATAGCCAAGGCTAGGGATGGAGGCTTGTCCTCTATGGAGCTTCACAATGCTCTTTTCACCGGGGTAAGCCTCATATACTTTTTAGTCAAATTGGAAGATCACTAGTGATTTTTGTCCTCAGAAAGAAGCACCTTGATTTTCTGAAGCAGTGATTTAGCAAATTATATTTGGCAATCTTCTAGTTTTAGTCACTTGGACTATGATTGCATCATATTATAGTAATTTTATCAAGGAGTGAACTGACCTGGTACAACACTTTGTGGCAACTCATTGCCGACTTACTCCTTACATGGCCACTTTGTGAACAAAAGAAAAGCATAAGAATGGAAGGAGAATTTTGTCATTTTCTAATTTAACATTGATACATTTTTGGGCTTATGGAGTTTACAGCAGACATAGAGAAAGAAATCATGGATCTCTCTTCATGGTTCGCCAGGCCCATAACTGAGCTTAGAGGAGGTGTGCCTTCTCTTTTACCTCATAGTTTCTTTGCACCTATCTTGGAAAACTCCTTACCCATTGTTCTTTGGACCACGACAGCCAACAAATAGCCCATTTTAATTGTTCTACTTTCTCACAAGTTCCTTAAAGTATAAATAAGAACTTTGCTATTATTCCTATTTCTGTCTTTGACTCTTTATTTATTTATTTTTTTCAACGTTTATTTATTTTTGGGACAGAGAAAGACAGAGCATGAACGGGGGAGGGGCAGAGAGAGAGGGAGACACAGAATCGGAAGCAGCCTCCAGGCTCTGAGCCATCAGCCCAGAGCCCGACGCAGGGCCTGAACTCACGGACCGTGAGATCGTGACCTGGCTGAAGTCGGACGCTTAACCGACTGCGCCACCCAGGCGCCCCTGTCTTTGACTCTTTAAAAAAAACTTTTTGAATGTTTATTTATTTTTGAGAGAGAAAGAGCATGAGCAGAGGAGGGGTAGGGAGAGAGGGATACACAGAATCGGAAGCAGGCTCCAGGCTCTGAGCTGTCAGCACAGAGCCCGACGCGGGGCTAGAACTCATGAGCCATGAGATCATGACCTGAGCCAAAGTCAGATGCTCAACTGACTGAGTCACCCAGGCGCCCCTCTGTCTCTGATTCTTAACCTCTTTTGAGGGACATAGACATTTTGTGGTTGTGTCGCCCAGAATGAGTTGAAATGCCCGGGAGGAAAGGTGGCTATAGTAGAAAGCAAGAGGTTTAAGAAACAAATATTTGACTAATTCTCAACCCCACACTTCATAGCTAGGAAAAACTCAGATCATAATCAAAGGGGACATGTCTTCCTATTCACCATGGCATCCCTAGTACAGAGCGAGTGTCTGCCATATGACTCTCTGCAAAGATTAATGGACTAATTGGAAGATCACCTGAGATACTGGAAGTGAAAGGACACAGAGGATGAACTCAATGAATACTATTTGCCTTCCTCTGCTCTGCTGATGTGTGGGCAGGAGAAACCATCACCTTCTATAAACACATGTCAGACATGCAGTACCTGTGTTCAGAATTATCAGGGGTTAATTCATTTGATAGCTGGGGCTCCAAGGAGACAAATTCCAGTAGGAGTTGTGGAAGAGATAGCAAAACCAGGTTTTCTTTCCTTTTATGTTCTCTTCATACGATACCTTTTCAATTCCTTATCTAACCTTGGTTTATAATGACATTTTCTGGTGGGTAGAGAATTCTAGTCAACTCTACAGCTACAAAAAATATGTGAAAAAGGAAGGCAGGTATACACATGATTAGTTTGACTCTTTTTGCTTACTACATTTTTATCATTTTTGTGCTGACAGTGTTTCAATCTTTGCAAATTGAGAATGTAAAATGCTTAGCATTTTGACTGGCTAAATCCACAGTAGCAGTTACTAGCTGTTCTGCTATAACTAAGCAATTAGTGAAAACTTATTCAGTGCATAGGATGGTGCTAATTAGTGCCTGGAATATACAAATAAAAATGGGCATTACTGATGCAATAAGCAATAATTGCTAAAGGGTGCTGTTAATCTGCATTTCTCCACTCTGAGGACAAAATCTTGTCTGCTATGGTCTCCCTATCAAAAAACAGAATTTATTTAATTAGAACTTTAGGGAGGCAGAAAAACAATTAGTTTGGAGTGACCAAATGCAGTAGTTGTGAGTAAATGAAAATAGTACATAATGAACTTAAGCTATCATTTATGTGCAGTACTGCTGATGTATCGGGACTTGATATAAACTTACAATTTCTCCTATTAGCTTGGTGAGGACTTTTAGTCCTCTGTATCCTCTCCAATTATTGCAGAGAGGATGGACATTAGATCTGATTCCATGGACATATGGCCGTACTGCCCGTGGTCTTATGCCCAAGCCATTCTGGGTTGAACTCTTATTTCAAAGGCCTTGTTTTTCTTTTCTGCTTATGCATGGGCTCAAGGTTTAATTTGCTTAATGTTACTCTTTTGCTTTCATTAACCTCTATAAAATGCTTATTGTTAATTTTTTATGTAACCTAAATGGGCTATTCTTGGTTCTTTTGCATGGGGCTGCATAGTCCATTACCATGGTTTTAGTTACTTCCCAATCTTGCAAATCTCCCTCCAGAGCTTCAAACCCATATGTTCAAATTCCTTCTGGCATGTCCCATAGATCACTCAAACTCACATGACTAAAACTGATTATTTTCTACTCCCTGGCTCCCAAATTGTTCAAATTCAGACTTGGTTACTTACTGGTGTGGGGCTTGGGGAGGTCACTCCGCTTTTATGTGTCTCAGTTTCCTCATCTATAAAAAGGGATAAAGATAACAACTATCTCATAGAGTTGATGAGGATGAGTGAGTTAATATGTGTGACTTTACATTGTAAAAACTATATATATGTTAGTTATTATTTTTGAAAGTTTATTCCCTTAAAGTTCTCTAACTTTGCAAATGACACCACATTTACCCAGTGGCTCAAGCTAGAAACCTCAGTATCATTCTCAATTCATCTCCCTGAACCTCCAGTCACCTCCCATGAATACTATTTCCTACACATCTGAATTTCACCTCTTTTCTCCCAGTGCCACTGCACAATCCTGTATTACTGCAGTAACCTCCTAGATAGAGCTTCACTGTCTGCAATACATACTTCATCTCTACTTTTACACTAAATACAGAACTATATTTTAAAAATGCAAATCAAATTGAATATTGTCCATGCTTGAAACATTTCCATTCTCATGTTTACCTTTCCACTGTCTCTGACAAGGTCCACAGAAGTCTGAATAATCTGGCCTCTGCTTTCTTCTGTGACCTTATCCCCTACCGCATGCTTCCTTTGCTGTCACTTCTGGGTCTCTGTTGAAACTATTTCTTATGCCTGGTCTGAGGACTCTTCTTGCCCAGCTGCTCCTGCCCCCACCCCAGTTAGGGTACCTCCTTCTCATATTTTAGGTTTCAGTTTAGATATCACTTCTTCCAGGCAGGCTTTCTTTATTAGCTGCCTATGGATTATGCATTGCTTTGATTGCTTAGTATCCCTATTCCCTTGTAGGAAAATCAACTCCAGTGGCCTAAATTGATCCATTCCCACGGTGAGGGTGGCTTTGTGACACTTAAAAATCTAAGACCATTGTTCTCTGGTCAGAGAAATGTAAGGAAAATGGCCTAGTCCATATATCAGTCTAATTTCAGATTGTCACTAGCATGTGCAGGCCTGACCCGAGTGAATTACCAAGTATCAATTATTATAATTTCTCTTTCATTAGACTTTGTTCTCTTTGAATGTAAAGATTTTGTCTGTCTTGTCTATCATTATATCTTTTGTGCCTTAGCATGAAACAGTCATTCAAAAAAATATTTGTTGAATTGATTCATATATCTTAGGGTGTGAAATAACACGAAGAAATGATTTTATCCAGTACCCTGATAAAGTATGATACTCTCCTCATGTTTGACAAATGGGTCACCTGAGGTCTAGAAATTTGGACACGCCCTCTAGGTTACATAGAATAAACTAGAAAGAAAGTCTTCTGTTTCTTAACATGATTTTCTTTCTACCATTCCTAGTTACCACCCAGTTGCGTTTGTACATTTTTAATATGCTAATTTGCCCACAGAGAGACTGATAAACCTTGCTGTCTTATCCTTTGTTTATTAAATCTCAGGGTTAAAGTTGAATTAGACTGGACCAAAAGTGCCAGTTCAGGGAGTTGGGGCTTTATTTCCTAAGTTAATTTTCATACTCTGTGGAGCTCCTGTCAAAGGTCGCACTGCTAAGGACTTCCCACTCCTATTTCAGAGAGGTTCCTTGTTCATTCATGTTCCTTGGCTTTATGGAAAGCCTTCTTTTAAAGAGAGAAATGCATGAATAAAATATTTGAAAGCCATTGCTCCAGGGAGTACAGCAACAATTTCATTTACTACTTAAACTCAGCTTTTGTTGAACTCTTAAGGTAAAATCTGCTGCCTTTTTGTCTCTAAACAGCTTTTCTTAATAGCTTGCAGGGTGAGAGGTTAATGTTGTATCTATATGTTTAAATAGCTAAATGTTATCAGTTACAAAAGAAAATAATATATTAGAACCTGAAAGAATTTGGTGAGCCATATTAAGAAAAACAGAATATGCTTTAAGTTTTGTCTTTCATTGCCTTTTTGAGAAAATATGCAGTTGTGGGGAATTTGGAAAATGCCTCTTACATACACATTCTTATATTCTCTGGATTCGTTTAGTGATATATGCAGCTGTTGAGTTAAAAGAAAATGGCTAGAAAAACTGCTGACGCTTGACCAGTAATTGTGGATTAAAGTTAATGGGAATTTGCCTGGGGATGAGTGTTGATAGTCCTAATGATTTCTGAATAGCATTGCAAAGGCTTTTGAAGAATCTTTTAAATCTCTCAATCTCTCTATTCTGTTACTTGTAAAATAAGGGGCTTTACATAGATGAGGACAGCACACATTTTATAGATTTGTATGGTACTTTACAGTTTACTAAGTGCTTTTATATTTTTCTTAGAAAAATGTAAGGCTTCTCATAGCTCCATAATTCTACTACTTTATGTTTTATTGATTCTTTTGAATATTCTTTGAGATTTTTAAAATTTGAAACTGATATATTGAATAGTTTTAGTTTAGCAATGATACGACCTTCCAACTCTGTGCTTTTCTGGAGGTTATGTGGGTTATGACCATGTACTTTGTTAAGGAATAACCTACTGATGAGTAAATAGTGTAAAAAGATGCATTTCAAAACAATTTTCTTTTTCTAATACCTTGTGAACAAAGTGATAAGTAGCTGAATATACAATTGTGGCACAAATTTCCATATATCTTTTTTTATTTTCTGTAAAGAATTCTATAATACTGGGAAAATAATGCAGTCCATGTGGGAATTGGTTTTCAGATTATCATTATCATGGGCGATCCAAAGATGGTTGAATTATTAAATTTAAATTACTAAAACAAAGAACAAAATAATGTCCATTGTTAGAAGACACTCTAAATACTTCTACTAACTCAAATATTTTCTCATTTCTCTGACATCGGTTTGAGATTATTACCATTTGAGTCCCCAAAGTAGTGGAAACCATTTAATATAGATTATTTAAATTTTTTTTAATGTTTATTCATTTTTGAGAGAGAGAGAGAGAGAGAGAGAGAGAGAGAGAGAGAGAGAGAGCACAAGTGGGGGAGGGACAGAGAGAGAGGGAGACACAGAATCTGAAGCAGGCTCCAGGCTACAAGCTCTCAACACAGAGTCTGACACAGGGCTTGAACCCACAAACCGCGAGATCATGACCTGAGCCAAAGTCAGATGTTCAACCGACTGAGCCACCCAGGTGCCCTAATATAGGTTATTTTTAAATTAAAGAGAATAACTTTGGAGAAATTTTGTTGGTTTTCTTGTTTGTTGTTTTCCATTTGAGTATAGGAGTGATTCTTATCATTTCTTGCATAGATTTGTATGTAGGAAATAAGACTGCCAAAGAAGAAATAGTGGTGATTAATGCTAATACAGTTCCCTCCTCTAGACATCAGACATGCTCCTGTTCATACTTTCATGCCTTTTCAGAACAGCACCTAGAGGAAGAAAACAAATGGAATGACATTTATATGTAGCAGTTACTCTCTATATGGGAGTAAAATGACCCAAATGAAGACTCCATATCTAGGTAGTCATTTTCTTCTCTATGTGGAGCTTGGATGATCTTATATAGTTTTAAGTGCAGGAATTGTACCACTTCTATTTCTACCAACAAATTTAAATGAGGAAAAGATCTGGGACTTCTCTTTTGAAATTCAAATTTGTTAAAGCTAATCTTGTGGACTGGAGTGGCTTTTAACCAGTCCATCTTGAAGAAAAATAATCCCAAGAATCTGCTTTGAGAGGAGCAGGATTCTCAGTTAGGGTTGACTCTTGCATGGAGGACTAGAGGCTGAAGACACTGTGTGGCTCATATGCTAAATTTTTCCCCTGGGATGTATCTGTGTGAGGACATGGGACTCGCTTAATTAATACAGAAATTAAACTTTCAAATTCAACTACACATACATGACAGAAACTAGAAAGTCAAAATAAGAATTTAATTTTTATGAACCTTTCTAGATTCACTATCACTAAATTTCAAAGAGCATGTACCACGGTGTGCAATGGAAGACTTTATCTTTTGTATTCCTTTTTGAATTTGGCTCACACATGCCTCTGATAGTGTGAGCATCTCTCCACATGGAAGGACAGCTAGTATTTAAAGGTTTGCACATTGACTATATGAGATTTTCAGCTTGTACTCTGATGTTAAGTTCTAGATCCCATATATTGTGGAATTTTGGTGTAATAATTGGAGTTCAGGCTAAGTTTGAAGTCGACACCCCCTGACTAAGCAGAACACTGACAAGATGTGACATCTCTGCCAACTTGAGGATCTACTTTGGCCTGGGAAAATTGGAAGAGACCTTGTAATGGAAGCGAGGACACCAAGAAGTATAACAAAAGATATCTGGATGAGGTGAGTTGGTCACTCTGTTAGGTTGGGATACTCTCATTTCAGAAAGAAGTGATACGGAGGCTTTGGTGTCAGCAATAGCATGAACATAGACTAGCTGGGTTTCTGCTTCATCTCTACAGGAAGCTGGTCATTTTTGCCCCAGTGAGCTCTGGAGGTGAAATCAAGAACTCTTACCACTCTAGGATGGTGGTGCTTTGAGAACCCAAGTAATATTGCTTTGTGACTCTCTTTCCAGCATTCGTTCCTTTTATTCTCTCTTTTAATTAAAATGCAAGGAGCTGGTCCCTACCTTGGTAACTGTACTGTGCAAATAAAGAATATATAGATATAGATATATATTAAAATCATTCACATTTATAAAATTATGCTCTGAAGACAGCAGTTAAAAGGGAAAGCTTGTTGTCCTATTTCAGAATTCTGGTAAAAGAAGCACAGAATACCCAGTTAAGGTAAATATTTTAGTTCTATTAATTAGTTTTTCCTATAAAATGAGAAAAGCTCATAGGTGAAATATAGTAGTCATATCAGTAAATATTTACAAAGTTTCTGCTCAGCCACATTAGACAAAGGATCCCAAATATCCTTTGTCCTATAATTCTTAAATTTTGTATAGTTTTACCAAATGAGAAAAATGGCCCAATTTTGATCATTTCTTCTTCTATAGCTTCTAGAAATGACCATTTTGCTGGAATGTGTTCCTAGAAATCAATAATGCTGTGAAACCTGTTTTCCCATAAACAATATTAGAGTTCAAAATCATATTTCTTATTCAGGTTTCAGTAATATATAAACCTATAAATTAAACCCAAAACATAAAATCAGGGATAGCTAACCATCACTATAAATATTCAATAATTGACTTTCATTTTTAGAAAAAGAAATAGATTATTATATTACATACAAGAGCTAGCAATATATTTTCATTTCATAGGTCTGTAATTGTCAAAAAATGGCAATTTCCTATGGTTTAACCTATTATATATAATTTACATGAAGTTCACAAAGCAGAATTTTGGTAGGTTATAAATTTGGCCACAACCAGTATATTAGCTCAAACATGGGTTTGAAATGTATTTAATAATAACCTTGCCTGCCTGATTTGGGAATGTACTTTTTAGGATAATTTGGATGGAAGTCCTGGGAAATGTGTATGTATTTCTTTTTTCACCCTTAAATTTTTTCCTGTAATAATAGAGCATCAGAAATCATCCCATTAGCCTCAGGTTTGTGCCCAAAGTATGAGGGAAACAATTGATATTGTGGATGAAGTTTTGATGATTCTTTTATTTACAATAATATATTTGAAAGTAAGGGTTAGTAAAAAGAACAATTAAATAAGTACATAAAGCTATGGCAATATAAATATTTATTAAAGCACTATTTAGTATAGTGAAAAGTAGGAAAAACATAAATGCCTGAAAGAAAGGATTAGCTAAATACATTACAGTACAAAGGGAAATTTTATAGACATTGAAAATAATGTTGTAGGGGCACCTGGGTGGCTCAGTTAGTTAAGCGTCCAACTTTGGCTCAGGTCATGATCTTGCGGTTTATGAGTTCCAGTCCAGTGTTGGGCTCTGTGAGAGCTGTCTCACTCTCTCTGCCCTCCCCTGCTCACACTCTCTCGGTCTCTCTCTCAGAAGTAAACATTAAAAAAATAATAATAATAAAATAAAGGAAATCCTTTAAAAATGATGTTGTAGAAGAGTATTAACATCAGAAAAATTATCATTATATATTGTTAAATGAAACATGTAGGTTACAAAATGATGCAGTATAAAAATACATACTGATACACATATAGGTAGAATAGAAAGGCTGTTCAACAGTAGAAATGCTAGTAGTGTTTTTTTCTTTCTGATTGTGTTGTTTTAGTTTTCTTTTGCCAGTCTAAATTTTTAAGTTTAAAAACTGTGAAAGAATATGTTTATCATTGTGATAAGATAAGAACAAGAAAATGCAGGACTTCCTCCCATTACTTCTCCCTCAAAGAATTTTTTTGAATTATTTCAAATTATACTATTGTGAACAACTTGTACATATATATATATATCTTTACATTCTCAAGAATGTAATTTTCAGTGGGATAAATTGAACAACAGTTGAGTTGTTATAGTAAAGAGTATTTAAAATATAATTTTTGTAGATATAAACAAAAAGATTGCATCCAGTAAAGTATAGGGGAAATGATATGAAAAAGATTTTCAATGGAAGCATAAATACACATGTTCAATATGTATATGAAAGTCAAGGCAAGTTAAAATAACATGATTTTCTATTTACCAGATTTGTTAAAATTAATGAATGTGATATGTCAAGTTTTGATAAGGCCACAGAGAAACAGGTGCTCTCATGTGTAGGTGAAGGGAATATTAAGTGGTATTGTGTGTTATTTACAAAGCAGAAACATAGCCAAGCCCAAAGTCATTGGAAAATATACTCTAACATTTAGTCAGAGGTATTACAAAGTTGTACAGCAAGGGCCTGGCATGTGTACTTTTATTTCAGACTTTGTCCATTTTAATATAATAGCTTGAGTAGTAGGAAGGTATTTGTGATGTTGTAAAAGAATGATTTGCTTTAAAAATAATTCCCTAGTGGTTTTCCAAATACACATTTTAGGACCATACTGTTTACCTTACTGAGGTGGATAAAATGGTTTCTCATGTGAAATGTTTATTTGTTAATGGGCAATATGAGGGCCATATCAACCCATGTATGCTCCTGTGTATTTTACCAGTCACCTCCTCATCTCTTCTTCCCTGTTTAATGCTCAGAATGACTCTGAGCAGTATTATTTTGGGTACACTGAATAATTAAATGACTTGAATACAATTCAATAGTTGGTATCTTTAGCAATGCAGAGAATACCATGAATTAACTTCTGCATGTGACTTTTTAAAATTATCTTTCCCAAGGTCACAGACTTAGAACATGGCAAATCCAGTCTTGGAATACCCTTGAGCTGTCTCCTTCTAACTCTGCCAATGCACATCTTCTGTACTCAGTGGCCAACAAATGGACTAATTTTTCCAAAAGCCTGTTCTATAACCACATTAAAAAGAAATTAGCCTAAAGGTGTAATCAGGTTAAGTACTGACCTTATGACTGAAGAGGCTTGTTCAGATGGTCAGACCCACATGGCTCAGGGAGTTCAGGCACCAGGCACATTTTCTGTGAGAGTAGCGATGAATAAATGTTTACCCCAAATCTGGCCCAGGCCATTACCTGACTGCTTCATTGCCTTTGATATTATCTTGCAGTATTTTCATCTTTAATTTTTTAATTTAGGAGAAATAAATATTTAGAAGCTTTCATTGTTATCTCACACAGGGGCAAAATGGTTGTGTCACACAGATTTCTTTATTACCTTTGGCCTTCTAGCCAGGACTCTAGATCGGGCAAAGTTCATCCATTGGTGGGTCAAGTGCCTGGATTTGTGAAGTGGTATAGGTCATAATAGATCAGTGAGGTGACTGTTTATTTTTGAATTATCTTAGAAGGCCATGAATTTGGATAAGTTTAGCTCAAGCCTTACAGCTGAGAAGTTTCCATTTGCTAAGCATTTTGGGATTTCATTTGTAAGAATGAAATTTAGACTGAGATATAAAGAAAAGAAAAATTATCTTTTCTATATCATCTCTCACAAGCTGCATGTAAGCAGTCCTTGTTGTTTCAATTCTCCTTTCCAGGAGAAGCTTAACCTTGCCTTCCTCCTTTAACAAAGAACATTACAATATAAATTATAATACAGACTGTAATGGCAGAGGCAGTTCTAGCAACTGCTGCACCTTTGAAACAAAAGAAAACAAAATAGGGAAGCTATTCTTCCATAAATACTGAGTTCAAGCTGATGGTTGCCAGAGGGAAGGGGGCTGGGGCTGGGTAAAATGGGTGAAAGGGAGTGGGAGATACAGACGTTCAGTTATGGAGTGAATAAGTCACGGAGATAAAAGGCACAGCATAGGGAATATAGTCCATGACATTGTAGCTACCCTTGTGGTAAGCATAGCGTAACATACAGCATTTAATCCCTGTTGTACACCTGAGACTGATGTCACATGGGTGTCAACTATACTTTTAAAAAGAGCTATTCTTAATTCTTTGTTTTATTGTTGGACAAAGGTAGGGATAAAAATTATTCTAATGTTATTAATGAAAGAAAACTGTTAGGGAAAAGAGACTCTAAAAGTGAAGGTGAAGGAGCTTTTTTTGGTTACCTAAAATTCTCCTGAAGTAAAAGAAAAAAATAAGGTTTCATTTAGGGTAGGAAAATAACATTTTTTAAATATATAACTATTTCAAGTTTTTATGAACTGGAAAAAGTAAACTCATTGTTACATCGATGTACTCATGTTGGTCAAAAATGTCTAAAATGATCAAGGCCCAAAATATGCCTACCTCTCAATAATCTCCTATTTATAGAGGGGTAGCATGAATCTTCAGGAAATCACTAATTTCCATCTTTGAACTTGAACAACAATGGGAAAAGACAGGCTTACAAAAGAATCTTATCCCTAATAGCAAAGGAAATGTCTAATTAAGAGATCACTCCCATTATTGGAGACCCTCAGAAATGCATTTTGCTCTTAAATACTCACTTTTCTTCACAAATGGTTTTAAAAGCCCTATATAAGATGTATGAAGTCATCCTTAGAAATGACTGTATGCTCAGGAAAATTAGAAGCACGCAGCAGTCATAATAGATCAGGGAAGCTTCATGAAAAGAACAAAAGCAGCTCAGCAGGAAGTAGACACTTGAAAACAGCAATTTAGAGTTTACAGGCATAGGTTGAGGCTTTTAAAAGGTACTTCCACAGTAGGTGTGCTGTTAATCCTTTATTAGGCCATGGAAATGCATTGCACTGAAGAAGCAATTTCCCCAGTTAAGCAAACATAATTTTTTTTTTCCTCACCAAGTCAGTTAAATACACCATTTTTCCTATGTAAATATTTGGGAGCAACTGACTTGGTCTTTTTTTAAGGACTTTTAATAGCACTGTCTTCCTACCTCCTGGACCAAATACAGCTAAATCAACTTAGCACAAGAGTATGAAGGAAAATGAAGAAGAAAGGTCTTGGGCAGTAGCATGAAGAGGAGCAAGAAAAGAGAAAGAGGAAAAAATGGTGGGGTGGAGGTGTTGCTGGATCTGGAGAGTGGCTTGGAGGAGCATCTTTCAAGAGAATAGGTGGCCATGAGAACAGGGAGAAGAGGCTAGGTGAGGTTCTGAGCTGGCTGGCTGAGGAGAAGCCACTCAGTAGAGAGTGCTCATGCCAGGCCCTATCCCCTGGTTGGCTTCTAAGATCAGTTCAGAAGTCTAGGAATGAATGGAAATGTGTTTAGAGGATTCCCTTCTTGGTCACAATATTCAGCTTTGACTGGTCTTCCTGAACCTCTCTCTTCCAAACATTCTTTCTCTGACTATCCCCCAGGGACCTCCACCCCCAAATCCAGTATCACTCTGCTTATTTGACCCTCTGGAGTCTCTCTGAAATTATAGGCAATACTGGAAGCATGGTAAATACTTGAGATGGGGGTGCCTAGAAAACTGTGTGCCCCTCTGTGCAGTTTCTCCCTGTCCCCATTTTTCTTGGTAGTTGGAACATTCTCTTCTTCCTACTCTGCCCAGCCTCTTAATGGCCTTTCCTACATTTTTCCTTGTCAATACCCAACCCAGTTTTTTGAAATCCCATTCAAATTCTACTTTTCTTTCTTTCTTTCTTTCTTTCTTTCTTTCTTTCTTTCTTTCTTTCTTTCTTTCTTTCTTTCTCTCTCTCTCTCTCTCTCTCTCTCTCTCTCTCTCTCTCTCTCTCCTTCCTTCCTTCCTTCCTTCCTTCCTTCCTTCCTTCCTTCCTTCCTTCCTTCCTTCCTTCCTTCCTTCTCTCAAATTAATAGCTTGCTACCCTGTGTTCCTGTAACAATTGGTACTTTTACTTTGGATCTTAATGCTTTATGTCTTGAATTAGATTTAGTTGTACAGATCTTGTCTCTCCCACGGGACCACAGACTTCTTCAGTGCAAGGCCTTGGTTTATCACCATAGACTTCACAATATCTAGCAAAATGCCACAATAGTTTATATTCATATACTTGTCTATACTAATAAATAACTTAAAATATGATGCCCTCCCAAGGAGTATTTGCATTTTAATGGAGATTTTTAAAAATATATAATGTCATTTTAACCTAAAGGACTAAATTCCAGTGAAACTTCTAGAAAGCAGAAGATACATTTTGGTAGGATGCTTTCCAAATCCTACCACATAGGCTCCTTTTTGAAATAATCCTGTCTGTAAGGGCTCATGACATATTTTGTACACCAACCTTATCTTGCAAGAATTCTTTTGATTTATTCAGTATACCTACTCAAAACCATAAGGCTTTGTCAGTGATCAGGCTCCATGAATGACTGATAAGCCACATTCTGGTTCCAAGTCAAACCACAGAATGAATTCTTCTGGATACTTTCTTACAGTGCTAATGTGTGGTTCAATTTGTTTGTAGTAAAAACAAACTAACATCAACAAAACATTCTTTCAGTGATAGTAACAGTGATTAGAACAACAACTTTGTAAACCTGGCTCTACCCCAGCTACTTGTAAGACTTAGGCCTTGGTTTCTTTTCATTTATTTATGTATTAATATTTATTGCATTCCTACTAAGTGCCAGGCATTCGGTTAGGGCTTTGAGATGTAATAGTAAATGGGGAGGCATGGCTCCTCTAGAACTATTCTGGAGAAAAGTGAACTTAGATGGATGGATATAAAAAATTTTACAAATTATATAAATATTTTAATCTTAGAAAAACAGTGATCTTCATCATATGAGGACTAATTTTAATACCAGAGTCCTATTCATCCCTCCTTATCTTGTTCAAGCTTATCTTACAAATCTGTAAATTTATGCATTATATGTATTTTTAGGAAAAATATGACATTTATTGAGCATTTTTATGTTTTAGGTCTCATAGTAGGCTATAGGGTGGTCCACCAAAAGATATGTCTATGTTCCAAAAGTTGTGAACGTGACCTTATTTCAAAATAAGGTCATTGCAGATGTAATAAAGTTAAAGATAGCAAGATGAGAGCATCCTGGATTATTCAGGTGGTCCCTATATCCAATCACAAATGCCCTCAGAAGAGACCAACCTGGAAGATATAGAGTAGAAGGTCATGTTTACAAGGAGGCAGAATTTGGAGTGATGTAGTCACAAGCCAAGGAACACCTGAAACTGCCAGAAGGAAGCTACAGAAAGAAGCTAGAAGATCAAGAGCCTGTAGTGGGGTCAGGGGGAGGAGAGGCGCAGCCCTGCTGATACCTCAATTATGGACTTTTTGTCTCCAGAACTGTGAGACAATAGATTTCTAGTTTATTTCTATACAGTTGTGACTGCCCTAGCATTTAATATGAGTCCCTTCATACATATTTGAATATACTAATTTTCTTTTTCTTTCTTTTTTTTTAATTTTAGCGAGAGAGTGTGTGTGAGATGGGGAGAAGGGCAGATTGAGAAAGAGAGAGAGAGAATCTTCAGCAGGCTCCATGCTCAGTGAGGGATCCCAATGCAGGGCTCGATCCATGACCCTGGGATCATGACCTGAGCCAAAATCAAGAGTTGGACCCTCAAAAAATTGAGCCACCCAGGTGCCCCTTGAATATACTATTATATTTAATTCTGCCTTGACACCTTCTGAATGAAATTAGGTCTAAAAATGAGAAGTGACAAAAGCTCAGAGAAGTTAAGGGATCGCTTATGTTCTCATGTATAGTAAATGCTCAAGGCATAATTTGAACTCATTTCTATCTGGCTCCAAAGCCTATATACCCTCTCTGCTATTCTAGATACATTCATATTAGGGCATCAGGAATGAATAATAGACTCAAGAGAACTACCGTGTTCATAATGTGAAGCATTCTTCATCAGTCCCAATTATGGAACCTATCAGAATATTCTGGATACCAAACATTTAGGTAAAGACAGGTCTCAGAGTGTGTTCCTTGCACTGTTTCTCTATTTTACATATTCAATTTTATCTTGAAGTTTCTTTTTTTTAAGTACAAATTATATTTTCTTCATTGATTTTTAATATTTTTCAGGCACGATTCCCATTCCTCCTTCCATTTCCCATCAAGCTCACAGGAATACAAATGTCCTATCATATGCAGAGAACTGTAATATACACTTCGATCCTGCTGCTAATGTGTGATAATTATATATTTTCCTTAAATGTTACAATGGCATTTTCTTCTTGGTGACTACAGTCTAATATATCATCTTGTTTCAAAGCCTTTTGTTTCTTTTTTGAGCTGGTTGCTTAGAAGCATAATATATTAGGTAATGTTTCCTCCCAGGAACAGAAAATTCTTCTTGGTTTTACAAATTATAAATAAAAGGAATTGTACTTTAAATAAACAACTTACATATGGAATTAGGATCTCCCAGAAACTAATTTTCACCATTGGTGAAAAGGCATTTATAGGAACATTTAATGAGAACGGAATGAAATTGTATTTAAAGTAGCTGGTTGTCATTGACCTCTGATCTTGCCTACAAAAAATTTCATCCCACTAGGGAATCACTTGTATATCTGAAATTATGTGGCTTTACCTTAATTTATCCAAGATTTAAAGCAATTCCATTAGCTTGACACTTATTGACAGTGCCCCTTGCTGATTGTATCCAAGAAGTGGTTGGATTTCTCTCAACTTTTCTTTGATTCATAAAGCTGCTTACCATAGCACTGGGAATCTTTATTGAAGAAGTAACTTTTGATTAAGTTAAATGGAGAGAATGGGAATTTCTAACTTACTTATATTGCTTACAGAAGCATAATTAAGTTGTGGGATAAGAGATTTCAGTGACTTCTTAAAAAAATTAAGAAGAGTAAGCTTGGAGAGTGCATATTCACAATGCAAAAAGCATTTTTAAAGTTAGGAAGAAAAACGGGGCACCTGGGTGGCTCAGTTGGTTAAGCATCCAACCTCGGCTCAGGTTATGATCTCGTGGTTTTTGAGTTCGAGCCCCGCATCAGGCTCTGTGCTGACAGCTTGCTCAGAGCCTGGAGCCTACTCTGGATTCTGTCTCCCTTTCTCTCTACCCCTGTGCCGCTCATGCTCTGTCTCTCTCAAAAATAAATAAACATGAAAAAAAAAAGATAGAAAGAAAAACAATTACCAAACCATGGTATGATTTGTGATTTGTTTTTCCAAGATTAGGGATGAATTTACTAAAGAGTTCTTTAGTTTTCAAGGTTCTACTTATAGCCAACAATTCAAATGAGTTAAAACACCACTGACTTTGAGAGACAGGGAGGGATCCTGAGAGCATTTTGACCAAATCCCACTGAATGTCATAGATATCAGCCTGGAGTTATAGATAGTGGAAGTGGGCTCCATACCTCACTGGCACAGTGGTCAAACCAATCTGGGTAGACATAAAGAGGTTTTGTTTTAAATTGTAAGCAATGTTTTTTCTTCCTCTTTGGAGAGTTTTTGAGGGGACCCCATTGCTCTAACTAATATGTGTTGTTTTGATTTTCCTGCTGTGTTTACATTAGAATTGAAGGCAATTCATGGATTAGGCAGTTAAAGGCAGATAATGTATAGGTGTCAGTTAGAGAACTTTACCTTTATACCTTGGCTAGGTGATTGCATGCATACCTAGGTGATTTTTGGATTACTTAGCATATGTACCATTTTCTTGTGATTATTATTTTTTTTTATTAAATGCCAAGTATAGGCCAACACATTTAAATTTTTTTTTAATGTTTTTATTTATTTTTGAGACAGAGAGAGAGCATGAATGGGGGAGGGGCAGAGAGAGAGGGAGACACAGAATCGGAAGCAGGCTCCAGGCTCTGAGCCATCAGCCCAGAGCCCGACGCGGGGCTCGAACTCACGGAGTGCGAGATCGCGACCTGGCTGAAGTCGGACGCTTAACCGACTGAGCCACCCAGGCGCCCCTAGGATGACACATTTTAAAGAGTGAGTGTTTCCTCGTTTTCTAAGACCTGCCTAAACCACACTGGCTGGTCTCTTCTCTAGCTTACCTCATCTATAAAGTACTAGTGTTGGTAGTGTTGATGGAGGGGCAAGTCATTGCACTTTGGTATTTGTTTTAGACTCCTTGGAAAGTGCTTCATGCAAAGGGATGGGAAGAGAAAAGGGTGTAATTGCAAGAAGGAAATGACTCTTCTAGTGATTATCCTTTTGGTCGCTAATCACTTGGCAATCTATAAGCCTACCTAGGATCCTGGATTCTGACTCTTGTTAGATTTATAAAAATCCCCTTGAAAGCTAAATGCCACTTTCATGACATGTACCAAAGGTATCAAAGTGGGAGCAATTAGTGTCTGTAGGCAATATTTTGTCATTAAAATTGTTTAGATTTCTGGATACGTGGTGATCATAAAAAGCAAACGAGCTGATTTTATCATTGTATTTTAATTCTCTAAAGACAATGTACTCAACCATTGGTATGCTACTAGTGACAAGTTATAAAAATATATGTAAGGAAAGAGATGTATCATATTAGATCTTTTAAAATGGCACATTTATTCAAAGTTGGAGACCTGAGCACATTATATCTATGACATTTTTCAGTGTACAGTGATTGTAATTGCATATATAAGTTTTAGGGCTTACTTGAATAAACATTGAGATTCCTAGGACCATTCCATAGACCATATTTGGCACCAATCTAATGAAAATGATATAGGAAAGGAATCACATCTTGCTAATAGAGCAGAGTTAGACATTTCTAAAGGAAACATTCATGGACGCAACCAGGAGTCATTTTCTCCAGGTGATAGCTCACATACAAGGAGATAAGATTCATGTTGGTTAAAGTTCCAGAGCCTTCTGTACTTAGAAGTTTCATTTTCCTCAAAAGCCAAAATATCTTATATTATCTCCAAGGGCTGGCTTCCAGGGTCAGTTAGAGAGCCACGTATGCACAGAAGAGTCACTATACTCAAGGGAGCCCAAATCGTGTGTCTTCATGGGGTGTGTGCATCTGGAATGATCATTTCTTTGTAGTTCCTCCTAGTCCAGATGAGATCTACCAATCAGGGACCATTTCTGCTCTAATCAATGTTGACTGGTAACAGAGTTTATAGCCTACCCTTATCTGGCTCCTAGGGAAACAAAGCTAGAAAGCTAAACAAGGTCAAATTCTTATGGAGCAGGGGAAGGGATTTTGTTAAATGATTGCCTATGACACTGGGTCATAGAGGGTCAAATTTAATCTCTCATAAGTCAATGATCATGCCTTATTAAAACAATAATTTATTTTCTCAATTGAATCATTGCCTTTTTGTTAGACCCAGCTTAGAGATAATAGGCAAAAAGATACATTTTCTTTATTCATGTGTTATCTTTATTTTCTTATCCTCTAACCTTATTTTTTGGTTACGACATGACTGATTTTCCTCTCAGAGCTTCCCCCAAATATTTTACAGACACTGAAATAATATTTTTACTATAGTGAGTAAAATATATGCTTCTCAGAATGTGTCAAAATGACTCTTTGGAGGTTGTTTTCTTCCTCTCCTATAACCATCATGAGAATTCAGCCATGATGATAAAAATATAATCTTAGTCCTTAGTGCTGTGCCCTAGAATTAATGTGCAAATGTCCAAAGCTGTAGGCATATGGGCCTGGCCTAAGAGTGCTTGATGTTTGCATATGTATTTTCTAAAATGACAGTGCTTCTTATGAATATTGTTGTGGCAAACATTTTATTTCAGTCTGTTAAGGAAGCTAAGAGATTGTGAAATATTTTCATTGATTTTCCTTCCTACTAGAAGAAGTAGAAATTCTTGCATTACTTTCATTTATAAGTGAGTATAAACTTGGGATTCGTGGACTTGAGAACAGCATGTAAGCACAGTATGATAATCGTCTCAGGAAAGCCAGCACTTAGCAAACACCTGTTACTGAAGCTCTGTGCCCAGTTTGACACCATAATTCTAAAGATTTAAGAAATTTAGACATGAGGTGTACTAAGAAGATTAAAATATTATGGTAGGAAAAGAGAGAAAAATAGGGATTATTTAGTCTGACACAGAGAAAAGGTAAAAAGGTAACCAACCTAACGGGCATATATCCAAGCACTTTTACTTTTACAATTTACTAAAATATATAATGAAGTGTGCCATGTTCTCTATCTAGGGAATGACTATCTTATGCGCTGTTTATTGTGTCAAAGGGGGCATTTCCTTTTTCCTTTCTTTTTTCTTCAAATTTTTGTTTAAATTCTAGTTAGTTAACATACTGTGCAGGAGTCGAATTCGGTGGTTCATCACTTATGTACAACACCTAGAACTCATCATAACAAATGCTCTCCTTAAACCCTATTGCCCATCTAGCCCATCCCCCCACTCACCTCCCTCTCTCAACCCTCCTTTTGTTCTCTATCATTACGAATCTCTTATGGTTTCCCTCTCTTTCTCTCTCTCTCTCTGTTCACCTAGGGTGCATTTCTTCGAAATGTGGTAAGTAGCTATAAAATTTCTTCATTTTGCTTACTGAATATTGTTCTCTTTTAGGATGAACTGTATATATGTATGCTTGTATTAAAAAATGACATTTAATAGACAAATTCAAATCAGAATGGAAATGTTTTCTTTCTCAAATGGTGTATCTCTACAACTAATGATTAGAGGATGATATAAAATAGCATGTTATTTATTATGAAGACATGTGATAAACTGGTTAAAATGTATGGCATCAAGAAGCATCTTAGGAAGGTCTGTTCTTTAAACTGACCTCTTGCATTTCTGGCAAGGAGTAAATGAGGGCTTAGTAAGAGGATCTTTCTCTTCTATACAGAATTATTTCCTTTCCCGTAGGTAAAATTTAATGGGCAAGTATATAAAGATATATGCTTACTAGATACTATCCAAAGAACTATCATATGCATCATAAAATAAATTGTATCGCTGAGATCTGTAATGGATGTCTCCCCACCAAGAATTTGATGTTATACATTGTATTTTTAAGGAATGATAATGTTGTGGCCATTACTCATGTAGAAAGCACTCCAGCTGTACAGGATGCTAACAGTTTGCTAAAATGCTTTCATTTATCTGATGTTTTAAAATTAATTCCTTCTTCCTTGGCCATTTGATTTTTGCACATTTTTTAAAGACTTGCTTAATCATGTTATTTAATAATTCAACTAACATTTATTGCCTCCGTATTATGTGTGAGATGTTTTTAACACTGGGTACCTTGGGGGATGGGCGGAGAATGACTATTATGCGCCCACTCCTGGGGATTTTTCATCTACTTTAACTAGTATGCATACATATATATGTGTGTGTTGTCACTTAGATTAAGGGGAGATAGAAAAGATAAATAAGGGAAATTCAATGAGATAAACCTCAAAGCAGTGGAAATTTCTTTGGTTAAAACATGGAGAAAATATTTCAACAAGTAGACAATATTATTGAATAAATTCTCTGATGATATAATTATGGTGAGATGAAAAAACATTGTCTATGACACAAAAATTAAATGGGTTGATATTTTCATGATTTAAAATACCCAAACAATTGGGTTCCTAGTGCATTCTGGCAGATGGAAGGAATTTACTAAAGTGACACATGATTTTTTTTCTAACTTTGAATTTTTCAGTATTTCTTTTAAAAAAATTGTTAACGTTTATTTGTTATTGAGAGACAGAGAGAGACAGAGTGTGAGCAGGGGGCAGGCAGAGACAGAAGGAAACACAGAATCTGAAGCAGGTTCCAGGCTCTGAGCTGGCAGCACAGAGCCCGATGCGAGGCTCGAACTCACAAAGTGTGAGATCATGACCTGAGCCGAAGTCACTTAACTGACTGAGCCACTCAGGGGCCCCTGAACTTTTTAGTGTTTCTAATCTTTGTTTCAAGTGTACAGTACAATGATTCAACACTTCCATACAACACCCTGTGCTCATCACAACAAATGAACTCCTTAATCTCCATCACCTATTTAACCCATTCTCCTACCCACTCCCCTCTGATAACCCTCCCCTCTGATAACCATCAGTTCGTTTTCAATAGTTCAGTCTGTTGCTTGGTTTGCATCTCTCTCTCTTTTTTGTCCCTTTCA
Organism: Felis catus; assembly: GCF_018350175.1. Classification (NCBI taxonomy): domain Eukaryota; kingdom Metazoa; phylum Chordata; class Mammalia; order Carnivora; family Felidae; genus Felis; species Felis catus. The sequence continues at coordinate 112,619,660 of NC_058370.1, read as the reverse complement.
TATGAGTGAAATCATATGGCATTTGTCTTTCTCTGACTTATTTCACTTAGAATAATACTCTCTAGCTCCATCTATGTCGATGCAAATGGCAAGATTTCATTCTTTCATTTTTGTGGCTGACTACTGTTCCATTTCATCTATCTATCTAGCTAGCTAGCTAGCTAGCTATTACATAATATATTTATATGTAATATATAATGTAATATATGTGGAATTATATATATAATGAAATATAATGGAATATTATATATATATATCAATCATATTTTAATCCATTTATCAGTCAGTGGACACGGGCTATTTTCATAATTTGGCTACTGTAGATAATCATGCACATAAATGTGCATATATCCCTTTGAATTAGTATGTTTTGTAGATGTGTTATCTCATGTTATCACTTGTTTACCTGTGTATAATTTAGCACCCCAAATAAGAAGAGTAATTTATCAGTAATATTTACTGTTTCTCAAGTGCCTTAGAGGATTTCAATAAATATTTGCTGCAAGAATGGGGGCACCTGGGTGGCTCAGTTGGTTAAGCATCTGATTTAGGTTCAAGTCATGATCTCACGGTTTGAGAGTCGGAGCCCCGCATCGAGCTGTGTGCTGACAGCTTAGAGCCTGGAGCCTGCTTCGAATTCTATGTCTCCCTCTCTGTCTGCTCCTCCCCCGCTCATGCTCATGCTTTGTCTCTCTCTCTCTCAAAAATAAATAAACATAAAAAATATTTTAAAAATATTTGCTGCAAGAATAAATATGAATGAATAAATAAATCTATAACAAAAACATTGAAATTATGTGAAGATTGTTTTAGGTCATGTGCTAAGTAAATTACATATTTAGAAAGTAGAGGAAGCTTATGTTGATGTTCTTTCAACTGACAAGTCTTAATTTATGAACTGCTTTGTGAAGAACAAAAACAAAAGGAAAATATGATTTTAATTGATCTGAATCTTAAAAGGAACGAATGGGTACTTAAATGTGAATACAGTCTTGAGTAGCATGAATTAAAATAGTCTGTTGTGTGTAAGGGAGGTAATAGCTCATTATGTTTTGTATTAATCAGAAATTTTCTTAAGAATGGTGTTTTTTATTCTTATTTTATGAGAGAGAGAGAGAGAGAGAGAGAGAGAGAGAGAGAGAGAGAGAGAGAACAAGCAGGGGAGAGGAGCAGAGGGAGAGGGAGAATCTTCAGCAGTCTCCATGCTCAGCACAGAGCCCAACATAGGGCTTGATCCCATGACACTGGATCATGACTTGAGCTGAAATCAAGAGTCGGATGCTCAACAGTCTGAACTACCCAGGCATCCCAAGAATGGTATTTAAATTAGGTCATTTCTACTAAGCTGTGTTCAGAATATCACTGCAAAAGTGAGGAGAAACCTAGAAATTATCTAATTTTGGAGATGTCTGAGAGGCTGGAACTGAAGAATTAGAATACAGAATTCAAGGCAGTCACTGCTGCTGAAAAATGACAAAGGAATCCTGGAAAATGGAGAGTCAGAAAGGAGGAGCTTCATGTGTAAACTCTCTGCAAGATCTCTGGATGACCCCTGAAATATTCATGCAATGGACATATTCCAAATGGGTCAGCTAAGGACAAAAGATCTGAACTAGATTTGAGATGTTAACCAAGAGACGAGTTTGCAGTTTGAGTTTAACCAAGGAAACTACCTCGGCTTACTACTTTGTAGTAGCCAAGGAAACTGGAAAAGCAAAACACAAACCAAAAATGCAACACTCTGCAGGGAATAACAGAATCTGGGGTTTCCATGACATGCCAACCTGAAACTAATAAACCAACTCTGAAATGACCCAGATGTTTTTCATGGCATGTTAGTGTTCTGGATCTACTCCTTTCTTGTATGTTGTTTCAATATACAGTATTCCTTAGTAGTCTTGTCTTCCTTGCCTCAAAATGTAGGCTGTAGCTATAGACTGGTATTGAATTTTCTGCATTTGTAGCTCTAAAGTTTTTACTTAGGAAGGCTTCTACATTGCTTTCCTTCATGCACTTTTAAAGATTCCAACTGAACTTGCTAAATGGATGGTTCTAAAAATAGGAACCTCAAGCTTATTTTCTTTCTCAAGCTCCAGTTTTGAAGATGTAAATATTTCTTCTATATCTCCATTTGATTTATTCATTTTAAATAAAAGGAATTTCTGGTCCGGATAAATGGAATCCTATCATAAGTCCTATAGCCATCTTTGCTCTGCCCCTCTTTAAATTTTTCTGAAATATCTTGGGCATATTCTATTATTGGGTCTTTTGTTTCCTTCTGGTTTAACTGCCACTACCATAACTTTAAACTTTATAAATTTACGTATGAATTACTCTAATGGATCATACCAGGCGTTTGGCATCCTACATATTGTTACTAAGTTATGATTACAATGTCCTCCTATGTTTTCTTTTGCCCAAATTGTCACCCTTCTTATTACTCCTTTATAATCAGAGTGACATTTTTAAAGTACAAATCTGGTCAAATATTTTTCCATATAAAATGAAATTACTTGATTGTCTATCAGATAAAGTTCAAATTCCTTTCCATGGCATTCAAGACCTCCTGTTCATTGTCATTATTTAATATACTGCTTCTTCTCACTATAGAACTTATGCCTCAACTTTGTGGAAAAAACTTCTATTACCTAACTGTGTCATGCTTATTCATACTTCCATGCTTTTATATGTCTTCTCCTTTCTGGGAATGCCGTATATATCACTTTTCACTTTGACAGACTCCTACATGCATTAAGGTTCTATTCAAGAATATCCTCCTCTGAGACGTCTTCCATGACACTCCCCAGTCTCCTATCCAGAGAGACATGTGAAAAAACACTTCTCAGTTGTGCAAAATACTATTTGCCAGAATTGACTTCTCTTCATTGAAACTCTCTCTTCCCTTGGCTCTCCTGATTTTCTTTTGATTTTTGTGTGTGTGTGTGTTTGTGTGTGTGTCTTCTTGACCTCTTTTGATGTCCATTTCTGAATGAGTCACTATATTGTCTTTAGAGCATGCTATTTACTTTCAAACAACTTTATGCAACTTTAATTACACAATTATATCTATGTATTTGCTGTCTATCACACCCCCACTCCAGCCAGAGTGTGAAAAACCCATGGTGTTTTTCCCCCATCTCCAGCACAATGAGAGATATGTTTAAGGCATTCAGTTATTGGTTGTTGAGAAAATAAATGAATGAATGCACAAAATGTTTTAACTTAAATATCTCTTTTACCAGATTATGAAGTTCTTGAGGAATATATGGTGTTTTATTTTTCTCTATATGCCTAGTTTTTATTATGCTGATACCTAGCATGTGTAAAACTTATTGCTACATAAAATTAAAATTATGAGATTAGAGTATGTGTGTGAAGAGGAAAGGAAAGAGTAATCTGATTGGGAAATGGTGGAGATGAAGATTAGGCAAAGAATCCACAACTACTTAAAAGAAATTTTATATTATCTTTATTTCTAAGATGAGAGAGAGGAATAAGGATTCAGGCATACTGATTAAGGTAAATTAACATTTTTACTCATCATGAGTATGGCAAATCTCTGTTTTAATATAAAATGTTTTACATATTTCACTCATAAAAAGATAGAATTAATTATACTCAAAATTACATGGCGCTGTGTGCCTCATACCTATAATTAACAAATACAGATAGAAATGTAACTTGTGAGTTGGGGAATGCTGAGGATAGAGAGGTGGTGGTAGTATACTTAGGTTTTATTTGGTAAGACTTTCATTCCTGGGAATGTGACTAAGTGACACTTGTGATTTCTTTCTTGTAGGTTTGCTTTTTTAAAAGTTGTTAGAGGCACTTGAGTGGCTAAGTTGGTTGAGCATCTGACTCTTTATTTTAGCTCAGGTCATGATCTCATGGCTGTGGAATCAAGCATGACATTGGGCTCTGTGCTGAGCCCGGAGCCTGCTTGGGAATCTCTTTGTCTCTCCCTTTGCCTCACTCCCCTGCTCTCTTTCTCACCCTCTCTCTTTCTCTCTCTCTAAAATAAAATTTTTTTACATTATTAAAATATGTTAAAGCCATCATAAAATTTAAAAAAAACCTTACCTATAAAATAGCAAATTTAAAATCAGAAGCCAGGTTATCAGTGAACAAAGGAGTATAAAAGTATCATTGAATTATTCAAAAACAGAATATTCTTTTTTTCTTTGCCTTAAACAATGTTTTGGGTCTCCATACATGGATGAATTTCAAATCAATAAAAATATTTTTTTTCTATTCACTCTGAATCTTAAGATTTTTATAGGGAGCCAGATAGAAATGTTTAGCCCTGTGGCTCAAAAGAACATGTTGTCCATGAAACCTGACTCAGCATCCCCTTAGGTATTACCTGCAGTGATTCCTCAGTGCTTAGCCCCTGTCTTGGGACAACAGTGTTTCTATTCTGAGTCAGCTGGAGATAATGATCTCATTTACTTTGGCCCTCTGTCCTTAATGTTTGTGATCAGGACATTTATCATCACCAGATACAATGATCAGATCCGTCACCCATTGTTATGGACTGAATGTTTGTGTCCTTTCCAAATTCATATGTTGAAATCCTAACCTGCAATGTGATGATATTAGGAGGTGAGGACTTTGGGAGGTAATTAGGTCATGATGGTAGAGCCCTCGTGAATGAGATTAGTGCCCTTATAAGAGAGCTCTTGCTCCCTCATTGCCCTCTGCCATATGAAAATAGAACCAGAAATACTTATCTGCAAATCAAGAAGCAGGCTCTCACCAGACACCCGATCTGGTTCACCTTGATCTTAGGCTTCCCACTCTTCAGAACTGTAAGAAATAAATGTTTAAGCCACTCAGTCTGTACTAATTTGTTATTATAGCGGTCCAAACTGGCGACTAAGACACCAAGTTATCCATTATTGTTTCTTCTGTTCTGAATTTTACACTGAATTCTCTCTGTGTCGTTTTCTATGTTCTCAATCGTAAGGAGTTTGGGTTTTTTTCTCTGCCTCACAGTACAAACTTGGCAAGCTCCTAATACTTCACACCTTTGCATTAAGGGCACTGAAGCACTGGGGGATCTTGGTTTGTCTTCTTATTATGCAAGTTAGTATCATCCCAAGCATGAGGACAAGCCTGACACAGTTGCCTTGTCTATGGGGTTAGTATGAGTATCATCTTAGAGATCATTGATAGGCTGGCAGATAAGGAGAGCTCCTGTGGAGAGCATGCCTACTTTGAGAGTCAGAAGAAATTTTGAAGACTGAAGCTTTGTTCTGGGAGTACAGAGCTTCCCAGTCTACTTCAGTCTTAAAGAGTCAGAGTTGGCTCTTAAGTTGGCTTAAAGAATCAGAGTTGGCTCAAAAATAAATCTGTTTCTCCTGATGGGAAAGGGACACTCTTAAGTCAGTGACTCACCTTTATACCAGGGAAAAGTGATATGTTCTAAGTCCAATTGAACTCTTGTTATGGTTTATATTCCCTTTGGTTGAGTCCTGTAGGTAAGATGCTTTGCAAGGTCAGGCAAGCACTATAGTAAGTGAGGCAGGGAGGTCCGGAGTGGATATCAACAAATATAATAGGACATGCATGACTGAAATGGGATGCCCACTGATTAGCCAGTGTCATTTTCTGGTGTTTTGTTACTGCTTTTTTTTCTTGTTATTTAAGCTTATTTTTCCTTTTTGTTTTTAAGTTTATTTATTTTGAGAGAGAGAGAGAGAGAGACAGAGAGCACGAGTGAGCAAGGGGGAGGAGCAGAGAGAGAGAGAGAAAGAGAATCCCAAGCAGGTTCTATGCTGTCAGCACAGAGCCCAACACTGGGCTCAATCTCACGAACTGTGGATTCATGACCTGAGCCGAACCAGGCTTAGCCACTCATGCTCCCCTAGGCTTATTCTTCAAGGAAAGCTATGCATCTGAACTTTTATGTGAAATTCTATGATTTTTAAATGTTCTGAACTATATCATGTTAAAAAAATTGTAGTGTCAGGGATCAATCCAACAAGAGGATATAATAATTATAAATATCTATGCACCCAACACTGGAGCAACTAAATACATAAGGTGCATATTAATGGACATAAAGGGTGAAATTGGTGGTTACAATAATAATAGGGAACTTTAACACCCCATTTACATTAATGGGTAGATCATCCAGGCAGAATATCAATAAGGCAACAGTGTCTTTGAATGACACATTAGACCAAATGGACATAACTTTTATATACAAAACATTCCATTCAAGAACAACAGAATACACATTCTTTTCAAGTGCACATGGAACAATCTCCTGAATTGATCACATGTTAGGTCACAAAACAAGTCTCAATAAATTTGAGATTGAAATCATATTATGCATTGTTTCCTGACTACAATGGTATGAAACAAGAAATCAGTCACAGAGAAAACCTGGAAAAGAAACAAATACATGGAGGCTGAACAGCATGCTGCTAAGTAACCAAGGGGTTAATGATGAAATCACAGTAGAAATAAAAAACACCTGGAGACAAATGAAAATGAAAACTAGTGGTCCAAAATAGTTAGAACATAGTGAAAGCAATTCTAAGAGGGAAGTATATGGTGATATGGGCCTACCTCAAGAAATAAGATAAGACTCAAATAAAAAATCTAACTTTATAAAAAAATCTAACTTTATAAAGGAATTAGAAAAAGAACAAAGACAAGGTGAGTAGACGGAAGGAAATATTAAAGATCAGAACAGAAATAAATGACAATAGAGACTAAAAAACAATAGAAAAGGTTAGTGAAGCCAAGAGCTGGTTCTTTTAAAAGGTAAACAAAATTGATAAACCATTATCCAGATGCATCAAGAAAAAAGACAAAGGACAAAAATAAATAAAATCAGAAATGAAAGAGGAGAAGTAACGACTAATACCACAAAGATTATACGTGGATACTATGAAAAATTGTATGTCAACAACTGGATAACCTAGAAGAAATGGATTCATTCCTAGAAATGTACAATGTTCTAAAAGTGAATTAAGAAAATATAGAAAGCCTGAACAGACCAATTACTTGTAATAAAATTGAACTTGTAGTCAAAAACTACCAAAAAAATTCCAAGACCAGATGCCTTTACAGATGAATTCTACCAAACATTTAAAGAACAGTTAATACCTATTCTACTCAAACTATTCCAAATATAGAATGAGAAAGAAGGCTTCCAAATGCATTCTATGAGGTCAGTATTACTATCATACCAAAACCAGAAAAAGACACCACACACATACACACAAAACTACCAGCCAATATTTCTGATGAATATAGATACGAAAATCCTCAACAAAATATAAGCAAACCACATTCAACAGTATATTAAAAGTATCATTCACCACATTCAAGTAAGATTTATTTTGAGGATGTAAGGATGGTTCAATATTTGCTAATCAATCTATATGATACATCGTATCAAGAGAACAATGGGTAAAAATCATATGATCATCTCAATAGCTACAGAAAAAGCATTTGATAAAATTCAACATCAATTTATGACAAAAACTCTCAAAAAGTGGGTTTAGAGGGAACATACAACAACATAATAAAAGCCCACATAAGAAAAAGCCCACATAAGAAAAGCCCACACTTTACATCATACTCAATGGTAAAAAACTGAGAGGTTTATCTATAAAATCAGGAAAAAGTTACGGATGGTCTGCTCTCACCACTTTTATTCAACATAGGACTGGAAATCCTAGCCACGGCAATCAGACTAGAAAAAGAAATAAAAGGTATCTGTATTGGTAAGGAAGAAGTTAAACTGTCTCTATTTGCAGATGACATGATACTGCATATAGAAAACCCTAAAGACTTCTCCCCAAACCTACTAGAACTGATAAGTGAATTCAGTAAGGCTGCAGGGTAAAAAAATCAATACCCATAAAACAAGAGCATTTCTATACACTAATGGTGAAGTAGCAAAAAGAGAAATTAAGAGAAAAATTCCATTTACTGTTGTACCAAAAAGAATAAAATACCTAGGAATAAACTTAAACAGTAGGTTAAAATCTGTACTCTGAAAACTATGAAGCATTAGTGAAAGAAATTGAAGACCACATGAACAAATGGAAAGATAATCCGTGCTCATGGACTGAATGAACCAATATTGTTAAAATTTACATACTACCCAAAGTGATCTACAAATTCAGTGCAATCCCTATCAAAATACCAGCTGCATTTTTCATAAAACTAGAACAGATCATACCAAAATTTGTATAGAAACACAAAAAAAAACCCTGAATAGCCAAAGCAATCTTGAGAAAGAAGAACAAAATATCACAATTCTACATTTTAAGACATACTACAAAGCTGTAGTAATCAAAACAGTATAGTACTGGCACAAAATAAGCACATAGATCATTAGAATATAATAGAGAACCCAGAAACAAACCCATGCTTCTGTGGTCAATTAATCTATTTCAAAGGAAGCAAGAGTATACAATAGAGAAAAGACAGTCTTTTCAATTAATGGTGCTGGGAAAACTGGACAACTACATGCAAAAGAATGAAACTGATCCACTTTCTTACACCATACACAAAAATAAACTCAAAATGTATTAAAGACCTAAATGTGAGGCCTGAAACCATAAAAATCCTAGAAGAGAACACAGGTAGTAATTTCTTTGATATTGGCTGTAGCAACATTTTTCTAGATTTATTTCTTCAGGCAAGGGAAACAAAATAAAAAATAAAATATTAGGACTACACAAAAACAAAAGCTTTTGTACAGCAAAGGAAATCATCAAAAAAGAAAAAGAAGGGAGAAGATATTTGCAAATTATATGTCTGATAAGGGTTAATATCCAAAATATATAAAGAACTTGTATAACTGAACACCAAAAACCCCCCAAAGAATCCAATTTATAAATGGGCAGAGGACCTGAAGAGACACATTTCCAAAGAAGACATACAGACAGCCAACAGACACATGGAAAGATGCTCAGCGTCACTCGCCATCAGGGAAATGCAAATCAAAACCCCAGTGAGATATCACCTTATATGTCTCAGAATAACTAGAATCAAAAAGACAAGAAATAGTAAGTGTTGGCATGGATGCGGAGAAAAAGGAACCCTCAGGTACTTTTAGTGCAAATGCAAATAGGTATGTACACTGTAGAAAACAATATGGAGGCTCCTCAAAAAGTGAAAAATAGAATGACCCTATGATCCAGTAATTGCATTTCTGGGTATTTACCCAAAGAATATGAAAACACTAATTTGAAGGGATATATGCCCTCCTATGTTTAGTGCAATACTATTTACGATAGCCAATGGATAAGGAAGATGTGGTGCACATGTTGACGCGAACTCATGCGTGCCAGTGCGTACCCGCTCACACACACACACACACACACACACACACACACACACTGACTATTACACAGCCATAAAAAAAGGATTCAATCATGCCATTTGTAATATGGATAGGCCTGGGGGTATTATGCTAAATGAAATAAGTCAGACTAAGTACCATGTGATTTCATTCATATGTGGAATCTAAAAAAACAAAGCAAAGGAATAAAACAAAAAGTAGAATCAATCCTGTAAATACAGAGGACAAACTGATGATTGCCAGGGGGCAAGGTAGTAGGAGGATATAAGTGGGAGATACAGGCTTTCAGTTATGGAATGCATAAGTCTTGGGAAAAATGTACGGCATAGGTAATATAGTCCATGATATTTTAATAGTGTTGTATGGTGGCAGATGGTGCTACAATTGTGGTAAGTATATCATAATATATAGAGATGTGAATTGCTATGTTATACACCTGAAACTAATGTTAACACTACATCAATTATACTCAAAACAATTTTCAAAAACTTAAAAAAAAATTGCGAGGTCAAATAAAGCTTGCAGGAAGGACAGATCTGCTTATCAGTTTACCATCTGTTCTCTAGGGGGAACAGGGAGGATGTGGAATTGAGTGATCTTCAGGTTTGAGGATAATACTGCTTTTCATCCATTATTGAACATCTCAGTCTTTGTCCCATGCACTCCAAAGCTAGGCTGCTATTTTAGCCTCAGAGAACTTGCTGTGCCCTTTGGAAGGATCGTATTCTTTGGAATCTGGTATCTTATTGACAAGAACACAGCAGCAAATCAGAATGATAGACTCCTTTTACAGGGCATATGTCATTGCTCTGATCTTAAGATAATTATTTGTGAATCATGTTGGGACCTTAGTAATATGGCCTAGCAAGGAGGCTGTGGATGTTAGGAAACTAAAATTGTTATTGTCTAGCCCTTTACAGAAAAAGTTTGCCAGGGTCTTGTCAAGTCAGTCAAACTGAGAAAACTTAGATGGATTGGTGGCTGACTTGGTGGATTATGACTGGCTTGGCAATAAGGGGCTATGGATTAGTTACTTGTGAATATGACCTAACTGGTGACTATGAATTGATGACAAGTGACTGACCTGGTGACTGTGGCTTGGTTATAGGGCACTGTGAACTGGTAACTATAGTTTGGTGACTGGTGAATATGACCTGGTGACTGGTGACTGTAGCTTGGATACCCAAAGGCTCACCTCAGAAACATTAGGAGTAATGGGCTTTGGGCAGCAAGATTAATTTCTCACCCCTCCCTACTGTTAAAATTATGCCTTACTTGCTGAGGCTTTGGGTAAAGATTGTAAAGGCCTCAGCCAGGTCTGTTTTTAGTTGTACACTTATGGGAAATGTAGGGATTGGTTTTTAGTCACTTACACAGAGAAATATTTTTAAAGGAAATGGAATGTAATGTTTTATAAAATGGCCTCTGTGTGGAAAAAGCGCAATAGTTCTCAACTTTTTTCTTCCCTTCCCAAATTGTAGTTAATGCACCACTTCATGCCCATTGAGACTGTGACTGAATCTCTTATTTTCTTTGAATCTTGTAATTCCTTTCTTATGATCCTTTTCTTTTTTTTTTCTAATTTTTTTTTTATTTTTTTTTATTTTTTTTTTTAATTTTTTTTTCAACGTTTATTTTTATTTTTGGGACAGAGAGAGACAGAGCATGAACGGGGGAGGGCAGAGAGAGAGGGAGACACAGAATCGGAAACAGGCTCCAGGCTCCGAGCCATCAGCCCAGAGCCTGATGCGGGGCTCGAACTCACGGACCGCGAGATCGTGACCTGGCTGAAGTCGGACGCTCAACCGACTGCGCCACCCAGGCGCCCCGATCCTTTTCTTTTTAAGAGCAGACGTTCACTTACCTTAGGATTGTGTTTCATAAGGTATTAATCTTCTATAAAGGCTTATTAAAAGTTTTTAAATTGGGCTTCTAATGACATTAATCAAGCACATTATAGCAAGAAAATGTAATTCTCCCTAGATTTAGTAAATTTTCATTGTATCAATCATAAAATCCCTATGTTCTCCTCTGTACATGGGCAGAATGAGGAAGCGGAACAGATTGTTACATGTGGAAAGGAGAGAAAGTGCAGCTCTTTGGGAATAATGGTGTTACAGGTGCCAAACTTCTTATATATGAAGGTCAGATAAGTTATTTTTTACAAGGGTATTGGGTATAATGCCTAAAGAATTTGGAAGAGTGAATCGTTATTTTGAACATATGTCATGGTCCCTGGAAGACGGTTCTTCTGGTCTTTGAATCCCCGTACCCATCAATACCAAACCACATTTTCAGTTTAAGAAAGGGTTGCTGATGGGAGGTACTTTCTGCCACAAGAAGTTAAGTCTCTGTAATACTGACATCTGTACTTTTTCCAGGGTACATATTTCTATTCAGATGGAGTAAAACTTAGCTGTTCTAGTATGAACACTTATTCAGGGTCTTTTGTTTGTCTCTAACTCATCAGATCCACTTTTACCCCATTTTTAAATCCTTTTGATCTTTGTTTTACACACAACTTTCATACTTATATGCTTTCTGAGCTGGAAAACCATATTACCTCTCTGGACCTCAAGTTCTCATCTAATGAAGGGGTGAGAGCTAATGTGCTTTCCAGTCTGATAGTCTCTGATGGAAAGACACACAGACTGTATTTATGAAAAAATCATTACTAGAGAAATTGAATTGTTTTCCTAAAGATAGCTTCGGGCTGCATGCAGTCTTGCCGCATCCATACCCCCTCCTCTCTAGGACCCAACACTCGTTGAGTACATAAATGGGATAGCTAATTGACAGCCAAGCTAACATACTTACGTGAGCTATGCCATCTTGGTTTTATGTATTCCCTTAATGATAATTAAATATGTTGAACACTAAACAATACCCATTAAAGTTCTAACACTTCTCCCAAAGTTTCTAACATCCTCCAGTAAAAGGAATAATTTAGTGCCTGGGAAGAAGGGAGGTCTGTGACAGTGACTTCATCTACAGATATAATTCAACTGAGAGAAGAAGGAAGACTGAGAATCTCTTTATTCATGCTGTGCCCCTATCCACTTTCAGTGAGTGGGGTCTAGCCATTGTTCAATAAGAACTTAAAAAAATAGTTAAAATTGCTGTTTAAAAATTGGGCACAGAGAAATGAGAAAAATTCAGACAAACTATTTGGTGTATATACTTATCTCTAATGAGTGAGGATTCTTCCTTCTAAGTTGTCTGTTCCTAGAAGATGCAAAGCAAACTACTAATGTGCAAGTCAAAGGTAATGTGACACTACCCCACCTCTTCCATTAGAATATAAAATTAAGCATTAAAAGGTTAACTTTTTAAAGTTTATTTATTTATTCTGAGAGAGAGTGGGTGGGGGAGGGGGGAGAGAGAGAGAGAGAGAGAGAGACAGAGAGAGAGAGACAGAGAGAGAGAGAGAGAGAGAGAATCCCAAGCAGGCTGTGTGCTGGCAGTGCAGGGCTCAGATTCGAACCGTAAGATCATGACCTGAGCCAAAACCAAGAAGCCATGCATGCACCCCTAAAAGGTTAGCTTTTAATTAAAAGAATGTTAAATTGATTTGAAGAACAATAATTAATATTCAATTATATAACTGAATAATAGACTACATATTCTTATGGAAGTTTTATCTGGGGTTATAGAAAGAAGCTATTATTTCAATCAATGTGTGGGTTTTCACAATGAACCCCTGAAATTCTGGTGCCTCCACTTGTGAGAACGTCTTAATGGATAATACTGAAAAGGAATGCTTGAGCTTTATTGCCAGAGATTTCTCCAAAGTCTGAGCTCATCTATTATCTATTATAGATGGGAAGAAATTGTGTGCTGTGTTTTTTCTCTCTCTTATTCACGACGTCTGATATTTGGAATGTGAAGAACAAGTAACTCTTGGTTCCATCTTTGTTGTGTCCCACTGAGCCATTACCACCAGTATTAAAGCTAAATAATGCCGACATGAGCTCGTCTTAAAAGCACCAAGGAGAAATTTGTTATTATCTTCTTAGCTGTTTGCTGAGAGCTGCTAGTATAGTAAATGCAAGGCCATATATTTGTCTAAAAATCTTAAAGGCTATATATTAAAAGCTGTAGCATGTTTACATCTTGTGTAATGTCAAATTATTATCATCTTGATAGTCTGTAACTTAAAATATTTTCCTATTTGTGACTTCCTTACTTTTCAAAGCAAGTAAATAATGATCTAATATTAATCTAATATGAAATAGCTGTGGTGTGTGCATATGTGTAAGTGAGTAGGGTGTAGCTTGAGGTGGATACTGGTCAGTATTTTAGAATCAAATATAATCAGAAACATCTGTATGTCATTCTCCACAGTACCCCTCTGGATAGGTTTTAAAGTCTTAGATTTATAGGTGAGACCATGAAACTACCAGATTCATATGTGGTAAATCGTGAATTGGAATCTGGTTTTGTGCTGTCTGACTCCAAACCTCTGTTTCTTAAGGTTTTTGGTCACTGTTCTGTCTATGCATGGTTTTTTCTCAAACAAAAGTATGACTTTCATGTATTATATTTAGCTAAGCTAAAACTGGCAGGCTTATATAAAGACTGTGTCTGATCCCATCTTACATTTTTCTTGTTTGTATAAAAACAAGAAATGTTGTTTTCTCTATTGCCTACTGTTTTCGTGGTATCTACTTACTTACAGTAAAAGTAAATAATATTTTCAATGGCCAATCCATTTACATGAGTTGCTCTAAAAATGTCATACTATACTGCCTATTCTTAAGATTCATTGAATCCAGCTAGTTGGTAAAAGTTATGGACGTGTTTATGTGTATGTATATGTGTGTGTTTACAGAGTTTTCAGATCAAAGAGTAACTGCCATGCAGTTTTCAGAATATATTTTATTATATTAAAAAAGAAAAAGGACTAAAATAAGTAATATTTCAAAAGCTAAATTGTTAAAACGTATCACAATATACTAGAAAATAATCAGAACTTGGTTTAAAGTGATAATGTGGCATTCTTACACAATGAAGCAGTTTATGGACACTTAGGCATAGAATCAGGGCATATAAAGACAAATTCTAATGTAAAAGAACCAAGAAAAGGAGCTATCAAAGCTTTCAACATATGAAGATCAGCTACAATAAGGATACAATTAGCATAATTTTCAACAGCCATTAAACTCTATTAGTCTAATGATGTCAAAATCTATGGAGAGTCCAACCAGAAACTGGAACCTCACAGACTGCACAGCATGGGAGCCAGCATGGACCCCTGGAATGACATGAATGAATAACTTCAGATTTTTGAACTTCTTGAAAGAGAGTTAGAACATTGGAGTTTGAATACAGACCTCATTGTGTGTTCATGCCAAGCTCAGAGCTGTAAATAGAAGCTCTAGACGTGACCCCTGAGCCTTTGTTTCTTCTGTCTGCTTTGTATATGCCCCTTCTCCCAGATCCAAAGATAATCTGAGCTCTTGTCACACCATAGCTAGCCTTGAGGGATGTATTGAGATTCCAAATGAAACTTTCGCAGCTGTGAAGTAAGTCTTCAGTGTTCCAGGACCTGCTTCCTGCTACGCTGTGTGCCATCACGGTGGCCTTCAGCACTGATCTCCTCCACTTTCTGGGGTCTTTCACATTCTTTCCTATATATAAAAAGGGCTTGCTTCTCTTTTGAGTCCCCAAAGATTCTGCCTTGGCCTTCAGACACTTCTGTACTGACAAGGCATAGGTTTTCTAGACTTCTCCAGATGTTTTGGTATCTTTCCTTAACTCTTTCTCTGATTTGTTCACCTAATAAATTCCATGTAAGCTCTCAATGAGCTCAATGTAAGAAATATTTATATTCTTGTTTTCTCTTCACTTTCCCACTCCCTCAAAATAATCATTTGAGCAGGTGTTATATTTCATACTTTAAAGGCTATGAATTTTAGGTTTTTTCATCTTTGCCCTCTGTGCTCACAGGACTTGCATCTAGATTTATCACTGCTTAGAAGGGCCACCAAATAATTGAGCAGCACATTTCACTGATGCTCTAATAGGCAAAACATTGGAATCCACCATAAATAATCTAGAATAGAAAGCATATCATCTTAGTCTAATGCAATCAAGTATGTCAGTAAATTTGGAGAAATCACAGTATAATGTCTATAATGGTATTTGGAGGCATTCATCAAGGACAGGAAAACTTAAACTTTAGGACTTCTCCATTATCTGTTTTCATGCTTTATATTTCTTGATACATTGATTTTTGTGGCTTAAAATGCTGTAATTATTTATCATGCAGGCTTTGCCCACCGTTAAGGACTATACGTTTGACTAACATTTTCTAGTAATGGCGAAAGTATGATTCCATTAGGAGATTATCAGACTAATTTTTTTTTTTTTGAAAGAGAGAGAAAGAGAGAAAATCTGTGCATACAGTGGGGTGGGGGGGGGAGGGACAAAGAGAGAGGGAGAGAGATGATCTTAAGCAGAGTCCACACCCAGCGTGGAGCCCAATGCAGGGCTTGGCCTCACAACCGTGAGATCATGACCTGAGCTGAAATCGAGTCAGACACCTAGCCAACTGAACTACTCAGGTGCCCCTCAGATCATTTTTTAAATTCAGGCTTATAATGCAGAAAGCATGGATTTATATTCATCTGATTCAGTCAACTTAATCAATGTGTATTGTATTGACATTTTGTCATACTTTTGATCTACCTTTCAGACAAAGCTACTCAGTTTTTAGCATCCCATGTGGCATATTTGGGCTTCTAACCTAGGGATACCAGTGGTGTTCTCTCTTCTGAGATCAGAGATGGGCACCATGGAAGAAGGAAAATGAAAAAGAAAGAAATTTACTTTAAAGAAGTTGTGAGATAGGCGACATCTGTCTTTGTGAACTATATTTCTATTTCAGGACTCCTTAATTCTTTGTACTACAGCTCTGAGGTCATTTCCTCTCTTCCTGCAGACCTGTCTGGGATCAGTGCCACAGGCATATGGGACCATCTGGGGTAGATGCTTGGATTCTGATCTATCCAGAAAAAACTGACCTACCCCTGTTATTTCCTGTCCTTTGTTAGTCTTGCTTGTGCTTGTTTAATGAACTAAGAAAACCAGTCTCTCAAAGTGACTCCATAGCGTTCCTTGGGATTCTATTAAATATTATGTGATAAATTGGGGCCATAACCAAACACATTTGGGAATTGTTTGGTTAAGCAAAGTTTCTGTAGTGTAGCACTTCTCAGAGACTTTAGTAAGCAATGAATCCCCAAGCAATGCATCAAATGTTCACTATTCCTCAAAGTTATTACACTATGGAAACTTATTTTATGGGATTGCCTTTTAGAATCAGTGTACCTGAAAATAAATTTGGGGAGGTGATAAAACAAGGTATAAAATATTGATAATGTGTAAATATATTATAAATATCCAAGGACAGTTAAATTTTCATGGACATGCCTTTTCTCTTTACCAATTACTGGAACAAAATTTTAGTCATTTTTTTTTCCCTAAAAAAGTTTTCACGTCTTTGTGAACTGACACAGACACAGGAATGGCATTTTCATGGATAAGGAATTGGTTTTGGAATCAGAAGTTCTAGTTTCTGATCCCAGATCTGGTCCTAACTAGCTTATGACCTTAGGTAGGATATCTTACCTTGCTGAGCCCTACTTTCCTCAGCTATAAAATAGAGAATATGGACCAAAAGAGCTTTTTGGTTCTAGTATTGACATGCTCTGATTTTGAAGAAATCTATTAATGTTAGATAATTTTTTTAGTGTTGCTTTATTTTGAGAGAGCGAGCAAGCAAGCAGGGGAGGTGAAGAGAAAGGGAGAGACAGAGAATCCCAAGCAGGCTCCATGCTGTCAGTGCAGAGCCCAACGTGGGTCTTGAACTCACAAACCATGAGATTGTGACCTGAGCCAAAACCAAGAGTCAGATGCTTAACCAACTAAGCCACCAAGGTGCCTCAGTGTTGAACATGAATTGTTTTCTTTTTCATACGTTAGAAAATAAGAGAATATGGAAGAATAGATAATTAGGACTTAAAATATCTCTCTATAAGAAAATAGAATATAAATATATATATTTACAAGTGTGTCTATGCTCAAACACATATACATATGAACTATAAAGAATGATAAAATAAACACCCTAGTGCCTGCTATCCAGCTGAAAAGCAGAAATTAAAAAATATCTTTTAAACTCTTGCTACACCTTCACTTTTGCATGTTCTTTAATTCTCCCACTGAAACGTTGTGTTGAATTTTGCGTCTATCATTCTCTTGATTTTTGTTTTAGTTTTACTATATATTATGTATATCTAGGCATGTTTATTGTTTTTGAGAGAGAGACAGAGAGACAGAGAGACAGAGTGAGTAGGGGATGGGGAGAGAGAGAAGAGACACAGAATCTGAAGCAGGTTCCAGCTCTGAGCTGTCAGCACACAGTCTGATGCAGGGCTGGAACTCATGAGCCATGGGATCATGATCTGAGCTGAAGTCGGACGCTTAACTGGTTAAAACTGAGCCACCCTGGCGCCCCCAGGCAATATATTTTTAAATTTTGTACATATTTGGCCTTTATAGAAATGGTATTAAATTATAGGTACTTTTCTGTGTTTTTTTTTCAATTAAATTGGTTTCTAAGTCTCATACATATTGATGAGAGTAGCTGTAATTTATTTATTGCATGGTAAAATACATAGTATCCCAGGATATGAGTACATCACAGTTAGGTTGTTATTTTGTATATTCTTGGATCAGACATTTAGCTCTGTAATATTTAGTCTTTCTTATTTTCTAATATAAGAAATAAAAACTTATAAATGTTCCTCAAAATATGGTCCTGTTAGGACCATCTAATAATTTATTGAGATATTTTTATCGTTATTCAGTTGAGAGTATTAAACTATCCAGTATTACTTCTTTGAACCATGAGGTTTTTGTAAATGTAACTTATAAAGTATATGTTTCTTTATCTTTTTAATATTGATTTTAACTTTATTGGATTATGGTGAAAGAAGGTAATTTGTATGATATTAATTTTTTCTCAATTTTTCAGAATGGTTTTTATGATTGGATATAGCATAAGTCCAAAGAAAATAAGCAAAACACTTCTCTTTAAAAAAAAGCATAAAATTCAATAAAACAGAAAAAATAAACACTGAAAGGATAAAAAATATCAAATGTTAGTCCCTAGAAAAGGCTAATGAAATGGACAAATTTCTGGTAGGCACAATTAAGAAAAAAGAGATATAGCACAAATAAATAGTAATAATAAATTGGTGTCATGGCTACAGAAGCAAGCAGAAATTTAAATTATAAGATGAAATACCATGAATAACTATACTAAAATTTAGAAATTGGCAAATTCTTAGGAAAAAGGTAAATGTAGGAAAACTGGCTCAAAAAACAATAGAATTCTTGTTTCCCTTCCCTTATGTACATCTGTTTTGTCTCTTAAAGTCCTCATATGAGTGAAGTCATATGATTTTTGTCTTTCTCTGACTGACTAATTTCACTTAGCATAATACCCTCCAGTTCCATCCACTTAGTTGCAAATGGCAAGATTTTGTTCTTTTTGATTGCTGAGCAATACTCCATTGAATATATATACCACATCTTCTTTATCCATTCATCCATTGATGGACATTTGGGCTCTTTCCATACTTTGGCTATCGTTGATAGTGCTGCTATAAACGTGAGGGTGCATACGTCCCTTTGAAACAGCACATCTGTATCCCGTGGATAAATGCCTAGTAGTGCAATTGCTGAGTCGTAGGGTAGTTCTATTTTTAGTTTTGTGAGGAACCTCCATACTGTTTTCCAGAGTGGCTGCACCAGCTTGCATTCCCATCAACAATACAAAAGAGATCCTCTCTCTGCATCCTCGCCAACATCTGTTGTTGCCTGAGTTGTTAATGTTAGCCATTCTGACAGGTGTAAGGTGGTATCTCATTGTGGTTTTGATTTGTATTTCCCTGATGAATCTACTCCTGAAATCATTGTTGCACTATATGCTAACTAATTTGGATGTAAATTTAAAAAAAATAAAAAATAAAACAAGTTAAAAAAAGCAATAGAATTCATGGATAGTTCTATAATAGGAAATTTAACATTGGCTTAAATTATACTCAAAAAAGGAAATCATACCCACATGTTTTCTTTTGTTTTGTTTTGTTGTTTTCTTCAGGAAAGTTTTTCCAATTTTTAGAGGACTATATAATCCTAATATCATACAAACTCACTTAGAGAATAGAGGTACTATAGGCCAAATTGTGGCCCAGTCCGAAGATTGGTTAGTGATTTCAGTTTGGTGGAAAATGAGGATCTTGGACCCCCACACCACTAACACATCAGAAGCAATTACATAAGTGTACCTGAAACTGGACAGCTTTATTTTGACAATTTGCCATCCATTTCTCCTAGTGGAGCTCAGACCTCAGAAAGGCACATGTCTGGTTATCAACTCAGAACTGCTGGGTGCCTGGCCTTTTGTGTTATTCTAGGCCAAGGAGCCACTTAATCTGTACCTTAACCTTCATTACAATGTCATACAGACAACTCTGTGCTGTTAATCCCCATAGCTTGCTCCTAGCTTCCAGGTTTTGAGTATACCTCTTTATAGTTTACAAGGATCCTGTATCCTGTGATTTAGGGATTTTCCAAAACCCAGTCTTCCCCACCCTTGCTTCTTGAAGTTTTTTGTTGGTTCACTTCAAGCTCAGCAATAATTTAGATTTATTATTTGTTGCAGTTCCTTTAGCATCTGGATATCTAACCAAGGACATTCAGAATAACCTGTGTGCCATAGAGCAAACAGAAGTGCTTCTCCATATTGAATTCTGTATATGAAGCTCATTAATAATTTTGAAGGGTGAAGTGTTGAAATTCCATAGAAGTACCCTGATCCAAAATGAAGTCTTCAGGGACTGCACTTTTTAAAAATTGAAGTATAGTTGACACACAATGTTACATTAATTTTGGGTGTACAACACAGTGATTTGATGACTATATATGTGATGCTATGCTTACCACAGGGCAGCTACCATCTTTCACCACACAACGCTATTACAATTTCATTGACTGTATTCCCTATGCTGTACCTTTCATCCCTGTGACTTATTCATTCCTTAACTGGAAGCCTGTACTTCCCATTCCTCTTCACCCACTTGACCCAACTCCCCTACCCACATCTGGCAACTACCAGTTTGTTTTCTGTATTTATGGGTCTTTTTCTGCTTTTTTGTTTGTTTGCTCTAAGGTTCTACATATAAGTGAAATAATATTGTATTTGTCTCTCTCTGACTTATTTCACTTAGAATAATACCCTCTAGGACCATCCACATTGTCACAAATGACAAGATATCATTCTTTTTTATGGCTGAGTAATAGTCCACTGTGTATATATACCACATCTTCTTTATTCATTCATCTATCAGTGGACACTTGGACTGTTTCCGTACTTTAGTTGTTGTAAGTAATGCTGCGATAAACATAGGAGTGGTTTTTTTCAAAGTAGTGTTTCCATTTTCTTCAGGTGGTGCCCAGTAGTAGAATTACTAGATCCTATGACATTTCTATTTTTAAGTTTTTGAGGAGTCTCCATAATGTTTTTCCACAGTGGCTATATCTATTTACATTCCCACCAATAGTGTGTGAGGGTTCCTTTTTCTCCACATCCCTGCCAACATTTGTTATTTATTGTCTTTCTGATACTAGCCATTCTGATAGGTTTTTTTTTTAAATATGAAATTTATTGTCAAATTGGTTTCCATACAACACCCAGTCCTCATTCCAACAGGTGCCCTCCTCAATGCCCATCACCCACCCACCCCTCCCTCCCACTCCCCATCAACCCTCAGTTTGTTCTCAGTTTTTAAGAGTCTCTTATGTTTTGGCTCCCTCCCTCTCTAACTTTTTTTTTTCTCCTTCCCCTTCCCCATGGTCTTCTGTTAAGTTTCTCAGGATCCACATAAGAGTGAAAACATACGGTATCTGTCTTTCTCTCTATGACTTAATTCACTTAGCATAACACTCTCCAGTTCCATCCACGTTGCTCAGAAGGCCATACTGATAGGTTTAAGGTGATATCTCATTGTGATTTTCATTTGTATTTCCCTGATGGTAGATAATGAGCCTCTGTCCACATATCTGTTGGCCATATCTGTGCCTTCTTTGGAAAAAAATGTCTATTAGATCCTTTGCCCATTTTTAATTGGATTATTTTATTTTAATTTTTTTGGTGGTAATTTATATAAGTTCTTTATATGTTTTGTACATTAACTTCTTATTGGATATGTCATTGCAAGTATCTTCTATTCATTAGATTGCCTTTTTGTTTTGTTGATGATTTCCTTTTTATTTTGGTGTAGTCCCAAGAGTTTATTTTTGCTTTTGCTTCCCTTGCCTCAAGAGGCATATCTAGAAAAATGTTGCTAAGGCCACTGTCAAAGAAATTACTGCCTCTGTTTTCATCTAGGAGTTTTATGGCTTCACATCTCATATTTAGGTCTTTAATTCATTTTGAGTTTACTTTTGTGTATGATGTAAGAAAGTGGCCCAGTTTCATTATTTTTTGTGTAACTGTCAGGGACTCCATTGTCGATATTTCCCACCGGTCACTTTCTTCTCTGATGTCTGACAACATGTTGTCAGACATCAGAAATTATTAATTTTTTGCATAAT
Organism: Felis catus; assembly: GCF_018350175.1. Classification (NCBI taxonomy): domain Eukaryota; kingdom Metazoa; phylum Chordata; class Mammalia; order Carnivora; family Felidae; genus Felis; species Felis catus. Next base: position 112,597,663 of record NC_058370.1, on the reverse strand, counting down.
TCTTGATATTCCATTTGGTTTGTCTTAGCTTTTAATTCCAATAAAGGGGAAAAAAGTCATATTTTAAATAGTTTATATATGCTTTAGTATTTGTAAGGTGCTGGGACAGTGTGAAGGTTCAGTAAGTAAATGTTAATTGATTAGTTTTATCATTGATTGAGGCACTGTTTATTCAACAAAAAGTAATAGGTTAGGTCAATTTAGTCAATTTACCTAAATTATTAAAATTGGTTATTTGGCTTAATTTTTTGGGGGGGGGCAACTTTCTTCATTAGTTAATTAAAAAAAAAAAAAGCATGACTCCTAGGGCTTCTGTGGACATAACCCAAAAGACTTCATCTAACACTTTGAGATCATCCCGATGAAGCTGTTTTCATTGATTACTGCCTTTTAGGGGATTGCCCAGGAGCATTTGAAGAGGGCTGTGTTTCCTTTTATGAAACTGGAAGACTAAAAGCCTGGGGAACAGAGAGGCTTTAGCAAACTTCTGCCAGCCAAACTTGGATTTTCAGAAATACACTAGCTGCAGTGATTGATTTTTTTTTCCACCTAAGTAGCTACAAGGTGATACAATATTAGGCAAGGACATAAGCCATATTCAGGAAGCCACTACATCCTCTGGTAGTCTGTCAGTCAAAGATACATCAAATCTAGACTGAGATGAACATCTTTCATGCAGGAGTGTTGTCTAATTTTCTTTATGGATGTGAGACTGGATCTGTTACTGGTGCTTAACTTCCAGCAACACCGCTGTCCTTCCATGTTTTACCTCAGATGCAAGACTATTTTCAAGTGCAAGAATCTAGAAAGCAGTTGATTACCAGGTGTTGATGGTAGTATCATTAAAAATCAGTTCCTCCAGGCTGGGCATCTGAAGGCAGTGAATAACAAAATATCTCAGTTCCTGGGCAGGGAAAGCAGCAAAGCGTAGTGACTGATAGTAGTGTTTCTTGTATGTAAAGACATCCTAGGTTGTTAACTTTGGTTCATGGTTTTCCAGAGGACATTTTTCATCATTTAATGCACACTCAAAATATATCAGGAACGTTGGCATGTGCTAGGGATACCAAGATGAATGAGAGTGTTTTGTTGAATAAGTATTTGTTACTGAATTAAAATACTTGAAATACAAAGAGTGCTAAAATAGTATGTACAATGTGCCAGGGGATAGCAAAGAAGAATGTATTAAATTAGCCAGGGTAGCCATTCAACTCTGGAACTCCATCAATGTGAATTTAGTTACCAGAAGGGTCCTAATGTCTGGCCCAATTCAAGGCTTCTGCTACTTGTACATTTTAATATTTTTCTTATCTTATTCCTTTGTTCCTTATCTAATTACCCTTTGTTGTAATTACTTATTTAATGGCCTGTCTTCCTAGAGATTTGAGAAGAACCATCCAATAGAAATCCAGTGCAAGACACAAATGCAAGCCACTTATGTAATTTTAATGTTAACAGAAGGGAAAAGAGGGTGCCTGGGTGGCTCAGTTGGTTAAGTGCCAACTTTGGCTCAGGTCATGACCTCATGGCTCATGAGTTCAAGCCCTGCGTCGGGCTTTCTACTGTCAGGACAGAGCCCACTTCAGATCATCTGTCTCCCCCTGTCTCTGCCCCTCCTCCACCTGTGCTCACTCACTTCCTCTCAGAAATAAATAAATAATAAAAAAATTTAAAAAAAGAAGCAAAAAGAAACAGGTCAAATTAATTTTAATATTTTATTTAGTTAACAAAACATTTAAAATATTATAATTTTAGTATGTAATAATTTTTTTATCAGGTATTTTATATTTACATTATGGCCAAGTCTTCACAATGTGGTTGTATTTTCACTTACAGCACATCTCCATTTGGACAAGTCACATTTCAAGTGCCCAGCAGTCACATGTCGCTAGTGGCTACCATGTTGGATAGCACAGCTTTGGAAGAACTCTCCATGTAGACAGAGAAGGATTATATATTTCTTACTTACTTCTTTGTCCTAATTGAGTAGCACAGTGTTTGGGGTTCAGTAAATATTTGATGAATAAAATAATTTTCTTAAAAAAAGAGTCAGATGTCCAAGAATGATTGGTCTAAGCAGTGGAGATGAGCCTATCTTCCTTAAGTTGAAACAGCACTGTTCATTAGTAGCACAACTAAGTTTTGAAAAGTGTTTTAGGAAAATTACAGCAACCTACTGAATCTCATTAGTGAATAGATTTAAAAAGGAAGCCTTGAATATGAAGTAGTCCATTGTGTCTCTACAAAGGACTAGTGTGTACTGATGAGAAGGAAATGGTGGTATGTGGTAGTGTTGTAATTGCATTTAGAGAGTGTCCCTCATGATCGAGTTGCAACTACTTCTTAGATATTCTGTGACTGATGATCTAGAGTGTGATTTATTTGGGCCCTTTGATTTTTCTACTCTCTTCTTTTGCTATTTTATCATTAATCTGTGTAATTACTTATTATGAACCTAGGAGATGAAATGGATTACAGACCAGGGAAGTGAAAACTAGGTCAGTAGAGTTTAATTACTGAGAAACCTTTATTGAAAAGTATTTAATACAAACAAACTGAAGGTATAATAATTACTAAGCATCATTGGAAGACACAATTCAGAAGAGAATCCTTTTTGAGCACAAAAAAATACCAATTATATTCCACATAACTTTAAGAAAAAGCAAAATAGTGCAGATAAAACCACCCGCATTATCTACATTGTCATCATCTAACAAGCCAGTTTAATTTATGTGACTAATCTGACAATACTTTTCAAGTTTGTCTGACAATATGTAATTATTAGAGAATTGAATTCATTATGAAAGCAAATACTAAGAAATGCTATAGGTCACTAATCATCTACTAAGAATGTGAGGTTTTTAAAAACTACCACTGAAGGTCCAGTTCCTTTGTTTCATGAACAAATCACTGGTTTGTCAGTCAGCTTTCCAGGTGGAAGTCTCCAGAGTGTGAGATATTGTGACAAAGAGGAAGGATGTGTGTTACAAATTATCACATTTCCCTGGAAGAAACTGTTAGGTGAAAGTCTATTGATGAGTTTAAGCAGGTAAAAAATATTAAGTACTTATTTTATGTTTTGTTATCATATTAAATATTGTCACAGTTTCAGAAGAAGCAAAAAGCATGGCTACAACCTTTTAAAAGCTGGTAGTAATAATTAAAGTAGGATTAGACGCTAAATTATGAGGTGCTGTGTCTTTATGGAAAGAGTTCTGGGTAAGGGGACATTGGTGAGGTTGGAAAAGATGAGACTTCAAGAGAAGAATCGAGTTTGGATTTCAGTTTGAAAGCTGGAAAGGTAAGAAGAAAGAGAACAGGAAAGCCTGAGTGATACAGTTGATTGAGTGCCTGACTTGTGATTTTGGCTCAGGTCATAATTGAGTCCCATGTTGGACTCAGCCCTGAGCATGGAGCCTGCTTGAGACTCATATTCTCTCTCTCTCTCTCTCTCTCTCTCTCTCTCTCTCTCTCTCTCTCTCCCTCCCTCCCTCCCTCCCTCCCTTCCTCCCTTCCTCCCCTCTCCCTCTGTTCCTCTCCCCTGCTTGTGTTCTCTCTCTCTCTCTCTGCCTCCTTCCTTTCCTTCCCTCTCCCTCTGTTCCTCTCCCCTGCTTCTGTTCTGTCTCTCTCCCTCTCTATCACTCTCCCTCTCTCTCCCTCCCTCCCTTTCTCCCCTTTCCCTCTGTTTCTCTCCCCTGCTTGTGGAGGAACAAGACAGAAGAAGTGAACAAAGGCCTCTTACAGAAGAGATGTAACTGGAGTTCTTGTAGTGGTCAAAAGCAAGCTACCAAGTAACAAATCTTAGAGATTTAAGGTTCCTAATTTTTTTAATTGATTAAAGTGTCTCTTAGAAGAAGAGGCAGAAGATACAAGTCAGTTTTTACCTTCTCAGACCCAGGGGTTTATGCAAATTGAGAAATATTTTTAAGATACAAATGCTGGGATACAGCAAAACATGGAGGGCATGGGGAATAAAGAGAAGAAAGAATAAAAAGTGACTAAAAATTCACCTTTTAGTATGATTGAAAGAAAATATGATGTTGGAAAAGGTCATGTGTTTAAGGTTGAAAGATACATTTGTTTTGAGACATCACATTTGTCAAGACAGGTTGAGCTTATACTACATAATAAATGGACCCCCAGATCTCAGCGTTTTTGTGCAACAAAACAATGAATTCTGGCAAGAATTATTCAGTTTTGTTCTCAGTGCCTCTCCACAGCAGCTGACCTCCATGTGGTGATTCAATGATCCAGGCTACTTTGATCTGGTGGCTCTGTATTTGCAAGACAAATTCACCTCTGGATCACAGTAGCACACAGATTGGAAAATTGTGCAGGGTTTATTTTCCACCAACTCAGTACAGAAATGACATGCATCATTTTTGCTCTCATATCCATTAGCCAGAACTATCATATTTCCCCTAGTAACTAAAAGGGGTGTGACAAATAGAGATCTAATAGATTCAGAAAACAAAAAAACAACCAGATAATGGTGTGTAATCCACCAAAAGTTCAACAATAGAATATTGAGAGTGAAAATGTTCACAATATAGTGTAGGACTGAAGTTCAATATAAGGCTGAAAATAAACATCTCAGTGCCATTGTCATGGATGTCGGCGTTGCTCTGTTAGAGAAGTTAGCCTTTAGGAGCAATGGTATTAGAAGTATTGAAGTGGCTAATTCTGCACAGCTACAGTGAGGAGGTCTTGGATTCGAACTCAGGCCTAGTCTGAAACCAAAGCCCCAATCTTAATCATTATATTACACTCTTTTCCTTACATGTAGCACAACTGAATTAAGAGTTTAGACTGAACTTTCCAGTTGTAAAATGGTTATCAACAAATTATTTAAGTGAATAGGAGAATAAGTTTAAATATAAATTTGTCTACTTTGTGAAGGCTTATAGATAAATTAAATCATATCTTGATTACATAAGATATGGCACTTTTGTCACCTGTATCCTAGGTTGTAAGGTAAATGGACCCATGCTCAGATGTTCTTTCCTGGTGACCTTTGTGAAGTTTCATCATAGAATATTATACACTTACAAAGGAGGCCAAAGACTGGGTAGGCAGATTTCAGATGGAATTTCTGGTCCTGGCACATACCATCTAGGATCACTGTGTCCCATCAGCTAATGTAAGAAGAATCATCATTGACCTTCAAGGAAATCTGGGTTTGGACCAATGCTTGGGCAAGGTGCCAACAGATGTTCCTTTAGCTACCTTCCCCAACACTTTTATTGCTAATATTCAGGGAGAATGGGATAATATTATTCAGGGGTGGGTATATGAGGCTCTCTTGTCAATGTATTTTTTAAATGTGTATTTACTTTTGTGTGTGTGTGTGTGTGTGTGTGTGTGAGAGAGAGAGAGAGAGAGAGAGAGAGAGAGAGAGAGAGAGAGAACAGGTATGTGAGCTGGGGAGAGACAGAGAGGGAGAGTGAGAATCCCAAGCAGGCTCTGCACTATCAGTGCACAGCCCAACATGGGGCTCAAACTCACGAACTGTGAGATCATGACCTGAGCCAAAATCAAGAGTTGGAGGCTCAACTAACTGAGCTACCCAGGAGCCCCTATTATCAGTATTAAGACCATTATCATTGTTCATGGAGAGTCTATCCCTATTTTATCATTCAAGTGCTTCAACTTACCAATTAACTAAGACTGTCTCCAGAAACAACAGACAATCTTATCAGATGATCTTTGTCAATTGCAACACACGTAAAATGGCCCTATTTGTTGAATCTACGAATCCATAATAATGACAAGGAAGGTCTCATGTGTGAAAAACAATTGTGACCAGGGACAAGAACTGCACTGAAAAGGTTTGGAAAGAATCTGTAGAAACTATTCCTCTGGGATGGGGTCTAAAATTTTTCATTTCTGATAATTTCCTGGTAATGCCAATGCTCTTGATCTGGGCACCAGTTTGAGAACCACTGTTGTTCTGAGACCAACTGAAATAGAAACTCTGGGGATAGCACCCAGTAATCTGTGTTTTGTTAAACCATTCAGGTAACCAATGTATATAAAGTTGGAGAATCATTGATTTAGTAACATTGAACAAACTGTGCATCTGGACAAATTTACCTTTACTCAGCAAATGGGCAACGTTTAAAAGAAGAGATTCAAATTTCATTGGTGTGCCATTTAATGAGAATTTAAATGTGAGGGAGAATTTATAGGAACCAAGGAGACAAAGTTTAACAGGACACCATCCTTTATGCCAGGAGCTAACAATCCAGTAATGGAGAAAGACATGTAAGCAAATAAATGCCAGGATGATATCATGTCATCTAGAGTTGAAGTACAGAGGATGTCTTTAATGTCATGGCTTGAAGAGGGCCCCCCCCTCCTCAAAAAGTTCAGAAAGGAGCCTTCAGGCATAGTATTTAAGCATTACCTCCTCTCTGAATCCTGATCAGGGTCTTGAAACTTATTTTTCCAGGTGGTAAGGGGTGAGAAGGAAAGACATTTTAGGCAGAAAGAAGTACATTGCCATGAAACATCTCAGGAATGTAACCTATTAGTGTGAAACATTTAAGGAATGTTAACTATTTGGGTAGGAAACTTTTAGAGGATATTAGGTAGTTAGCTATGAAAAATTTCAGGAATACTAACTAGTTTGGTTGACAGGAGTGAAAGGTTCTCATTAAGGAAAACCTGGAACCAAGCTAATGAACTATTGGCACACGTTTTGCTGTTGGCTAAATGTTGAAATACTTCTGTCTGACTAGTAAATCGCCATTGCTTCAAATCCTGTGTGTGATCCTTTGGGTGACAAACTGGCTGCTCTACCTCCTTCTCTTAAATCTTACCCAAATCTAACAACCATCAGGGTAATTGCTCAACACTGCTGGAGGCCTCCAAGTCCGTGCTCAGGGGTTACTGCTGTTTGTTTCTGATTGGTTGATGGCTAGGGCTTGCTGGTTTTTATATCACCCATGCCCTGAAGTAACTGGAGTCAAAACGTAGGGATGTCCAGATCATGAAGGCCTTCTATGCCAAAGTAAGACATTGAAACTTTATACTACAGATATTTGCAGATGGGATAAAGGGGCCTACAATGTTTTCAGATAATTGCCTGTCATGACAGAGGGCAAAATATATTCAGGAAGAATCCAGAATGTTCTAATTTTTTATTTCCCATGAGATCCTCATCTTTGCCAGCAGGATAAACACCCAGCCATCTGTTACTCAGTCAGTTGGAAATTTCTAAAGCCATGAAATTCCTCACATCTACATGTAGTTAAAAACTAATGTTTGAAACAAATAAGAGGTTCTTAAAAGCAATAACCTGTTCACTTTTGTAGGCTTTCTAGCACCTATTCCTGAGTCTCTAAGTAATCAAGGTTCAATACATATTTCTTGAATCCTGTTGATACATAGGAAGGATATAAGGAATTCTGCATCATTACAGAACAAATTATAGTGATAGTATTTTAATGTCAAACACTTATTGTGGTGAGAGAATTTGATTTTTTGAAAAATAGATATCCTGGTGAACTATACATTTAATAATGTAGTGAACATTAATATTAGATATTCTAGATTGTCGAAATTCTGATTGTACTAGGTTTCATAATTTTTAAGAGAGAGAGAACATAAATATTAAACATCTGTAGAGTGGTGATCACAACTCATTGGTTGTGTTCACCTCATCCCCATTATGTATCAGGAACATACATTATTAACAGATGGGCTATATTAACAGATGGGCTGATAAAATAAGGAAGTAGTGTAAGCAGTGGGCATGGAAATCAGTGATATTCTCCTTTCAAATATACATGGATATTTTATTTAAGGCATGATTTAAGGAGGAAGAGGTTTGAGTCTACAATTTAAAGACATATGCTTGTTTGATGATGGAGAAAGATATAGACAAAAGGGAATGTTTCTGTTTCTCAGAATTATTTCTTTGAATGTCAGAGAACTAGATTTATCATGTAATTTCAATATTTCTGCCTGAGGATAATCTCTAGCCAATCTGTCCTAATGGATTTTTTTTTTGAAATACAGCAGTATTTTATGAATATCCTTGTGCCTACTTGCTACTTTTTTCTGAATATTATCTTCAGTTATTTTTTTAAAAGACTTGGCCCCTTAGAGTCCAGGTTACAGCAAATTTGGCCACATGAATGAGCTGGAGAGTAGTAATTCATACAATTACTCCCCATTCCCCAGGGTCAGGTGAGTTAGGGCAATGTATTCTCAAGTATTTTATCAGAGGCCAAAGTGATAAAGTCAGTTCGTGAAGAGAGTTACATGGTATTTCCTCAAGAGGACCATGAAGAGTTCTAGAAGGTTTATGGAGACTACTGTCACAATCAAATCAAAGAAGTGAACTTTCCCTTCCAAATAAGGCTAAAAGGATATAGTTTAATGACCATTAAAAAAATACCTTCCAATAGGCAGTTATCCCTACGGTTTTGGGGGGAAAGTCCTTGGATGGTGGAATCAATCAAGTAAGTACTTTGGAGAGACTTTGAGACTCTAGGGAACATCCTGTTACCCCACATATTCTTAACCTCCTTCCCTGAGTGGAATGTACTTGTGCATCTAATTCAACTTTCTTCTGGAAGAGCAATAGTGGGTAGATTGATGGCTTGCAAATGGAGTTTTCTTCACATATGGTCTAATCCTCAGCTCTCCAGTTTTAGGAATATATTTTACCTATTCCTTGGGGTTGCAGTTTGTGGGGACACAGAGCCAAATGTCAGAGACTAGTTTTTCAACAAGAAGGTCAATTGTTTATGCTCAGAAATAGAATTCTCACTAGAGAGCTTTTCATAAAGTACCCACTCAAACAGACTGGAAAATCCAATTACTGTTAAGCAGAACAAGATGTCTCATTCAATTGACCAACATGTTCTCTTCCACTAGGAGAATCCAGATGCCAGTAAGTTAAGACTAGAGAGAAAAGCAATGAGAAGCAAACCAAATTTTAAGGGATCAGTTATGATAGATAGCAAAATGTACTCTTTTTTGGCAGGGGTCTATGACCTGGTAAACCAACCAGAAAATATATATTAGTCAAGTATCCTTTACCCTGGTTAGTGCTGGAATAACACAGGCAACATTTTTTTTTACCACTCAGCTTGTTTTCCAATGGTCCAAGTCTTTCTTCATTACATGATATCACATTGCAGTTTCCAAAATGGTATACTTTCATTCAATCTCTGTATTTTAGACTTTCATGTTAGTATTTCTTGACCTCTACTTCAGGTTTCCAGTACATGGCATTTTGATGTACAGATATATTTGATGATCCACTGATATTTTTAATGAGTATATCAAATGCCACCATGCCTGTAGCTCAAAAAATGTAACAGCGAGGAAAGTTACAAGAGAACATTTTGAAAGTTCATATAGGAAGGTATTCTATATAGTTAAACAGATCTCAAATTAAATTCTACTTCTAGCACCAGCTAGTCATGTGACCCTGGGCAAATTACTTAGCCACTGTAAACTTTAGTATACTCATCCTTAATATATAAATATTGAAAATTATTTTAGGGTTTTATGAGGATAGAAAATATTATGTACCTAGAACATATCTGATACATAGTAAAAATTCCATAAAAGATAGCTCTAATATTAGCATGATGATGATGATGATGATGGTGATTTTACTGTGGCTCTCTTTTTTGACAACCTCTTGACTTAGTACACAGGGAGGTGGGCAAAAGGTTTAACCTGTATTTGTCACTAACATGGGAAATCAAAGATATAGTCAAGTTCAGGAAAAAAAACACAAAACAAACCCTTTAAACCAGTGGGTAAAATTCAGGGAAACCAAACATTTAATACTCAAATATTTTTCTTTCTTTATTTTTTTTTTTTTAAATTTTTTTTTTCAACGTTTATTTATTTTTGGGACAGAGAGAGACAGGGCATGAACAGGGGAGGGGCAGAGAGAGAGGGAGACACAGAATCGGAAACAGGCTCCAGGCTCTGAGCCATCAGCCCAGAGCCCGACGCGGGGCTCAAACTCACGGACCGTGAGATCGTGACCTGGCTGAAGTCGGACGCTTAACCGACTGCGCCACCCAGGCGCCCCTCAAATATTTTTCTTTAGATATATGACAAAAGATCAGCATAAATTTCCAAAGTGGACAAGGAATAAAATATATATGTCTGGTAGCTAGATTCACAGTGAAGAAATGTGGCCCAAAGGTATAAAATTGCACTTTATTTTTTGCATAGTATGGGTCAGTTGCCCTGCTAGGCATTTCCTCATACATCTGCATCTTTAACGTGTGCAATAGGTATTTCTATCCCCATTTTAAAGATGGGAGAACTGAAGGTGGTTTGAACCGAGGAATATAACAGAAAGTAGGGAAAAAATGGCTTGTTGTCAGGTACCAGGGAGAATCCCATACTGGGTGAAAGATTGATCTGTAAGAACCTAAATCCAGGAAAGCAGCCTATGCAGCAGTGTTCAGGGATCAGTGCTGACAAATTCTCTGGGAAGCCTTCCCTAGTTCCTAGACCAGATGAAGTCTTCTACTGGTCGCTGCCACAACACTCCAGGTCATCTGCTCTTAAATTCAGCATGCTTTATTAGAATTATTTGAAGTAATAAACTTATTCTCAGTGCATATTTTCATGCACTAGATTCGACCTTCTGCACCTAGTATGTATGACCGCATTTTGTACATAGATGTTAACAGATGGATAGTGACAAAACTATGGCAGATTGTTCTTTTCTACTGGTCTTCACTCCCTTCCTGGAAGCAGGCCTTAGATGGAGAAAAAGGAATGATTTAATTAGCACAAGAAAGAGAATTTTCATCCTGTAAGAGGCAGCTAATATTAGCAAGAGAATGGCTAACTTGTCTTGTAATTGTTTCCCTCTCAAGGAACCCAGAGAGTTAATCAGCTGTGGTCTCCATACCAGATCTGAGAGTAAGTAAATGTACTGGTTCAGGTAATCCAAGTAGTTGTTATTGCGGGGGGTGGGGGGGGGGTGTGGGGGGATGGGAAATCTCAGTGGCTTAAAAAGTAGAAACTGATTTTTTCTCATTTTAAGATGCAGTGGTGATGGGTGGAGAGGGCTCTCCTCCATGTGGTCATTGAGGAATCCAGGCTGACAAGTGCTCTGCGAAATGAAGTCTGCCTGTGAGCCCAGGAGGAAAGGGAAAAGGGCTCCTGAACCACAAACTAGCTTTGCCACATTTACCTAAGTAGAAAGGCACTCAAATGTCTAGTGCAATTTTGTAGGGTTCTCTGAAGACTTTACTCCACAATTTGGCCTTTATTTTCTTTAAATAACTTTGTCCTGGTGGATTATGTTTTGTATTAACACAGCTGCAAATGCAGGAACTTGGTTTTCCAGTGTATAAATTGATGCTAGTGATTAATTCATCAGCTGTTCAATGAAAACATGCATATTGCTTCTATTGTATGTAAACACTAGAGGGGATAAGATAAAGATGTGTGCTGCAGACAGTAAGTTGTGTAGAAGGGCAGAAAAAGAATTTCTGGATGACTCATAGCTACATTTTATTGTGAGATCATCAGTGTGATCTCTGCAGAGGACACAGAGGGAAGGGACAGGATCGAGGGAGTTTATATATCTTCTTGTCTCTCAAAACTTTTAAAGAAAGTTGCATTGCTTTTCTAAAAATATGTATTTTTTTATTTTGAAACAATTACAAATTTCCAACACAGTATATGTACAATATAAGTATCATTTATTTATTTATTTATTTTCTGAACCAATTGAGAGTGAGCTGATGGCTCTTTCCCCAATCACTTCTGAGTATTTTGGGGTGCATTTAGTGTCTGAGGCATTTAGTGGATGATTTGTTTTACAGCCATTATGACTGCAATATTATCTAAAGCTTAGACCTATTCAGATTTCATCAATTATTCCCATAATGTCCTTTAGAGTACAACGAGTCAGATCAGAATCATATGTCACATGTGATTGCTGTGTCTTTTTATTCTCTTGACATGTAAAACAACTTTCTTTGACTTTAATGACCTTGATACTTTTGAAGTTAAGCAGGTTTTTTTTAGTAAAATGCTTTCTAGTTTAGGTTTTTCATTAGAACTAGATTCAGGTTACACATCTTTGACAAGAATACCATGGACATGTATCTGTGTTGTTGTTGTTGTTGTTTTCATAACATGCTATTAAATGGTGCACAGTTTAATTTGCTCAAAATTAATAATGTAACTTTTAAAAATAATTTATTTATTTTTGTGGAAGTATAGTTGACATACAATTATATATTAGTGTCAGGAGTATAGCATATTCATTCAACAAGTTTATATGTTAGTGTTAAGCACACCACAAGTGTAGCGACCGACTGTCACCATACAGTGCTATTACAATACCATCAATTATACTCCCTATGCTGTATATTTCATTCCTGTGACTTACTCCTTCCGTAACTGGAAGCCTATACCTCCCACTCCCCTTCATCCAATTTGCCAGTCCCCCAACCCCACCCACTGACAATCATGACTTTATTCTCTGTATTTATGGATCTGTTTCTGTTTTTTTGTTTGTTTTGGTTTTTTAGATTCCACATATCAGTGAAATCATACAGTATTTGTTTTTCTCTGCCTGACTTACTTCACTTAGTATAATATATTCTATGTCAATCCATGTTGTTACAAATGGCAAGATCTCATTTTTTTTTAATGGCTAGGTAGTATTCCACTGTACATATATACTACATTTTTTTTATCCTTTCCTTTATGGATAGACATTTGGGCTGCTTCCATAATTTGGCTATTGTCAATAATGTTGCAGTAAACATAGGGGTGCATAAATCTTTTTGAAGTAGTGTTTTTGTTTTCCTGGATAAATACCCAGTGGTGAAATTACTGGATCAGAGATAGTATTTCTATTTTTAATATTTTGAGGAACCTCCATACTATTTTCCACAGTGGCTGTACCAATTTACATTCCCACCAAAAGTGCATGAGGATTGCTTTTTTTCTATATTCTCTCCAATACTTGTTATTTCTTATCTTTTTATTCTAGCTATTCTGACATGTGTTAGGTGATACCTCATCTTGGTGCTTGGTAAGGGATGTTAAGCATCATTCCATTTGTCTGTTGGCCTCTGAATGTCTTTTTTTGGAAAGATGTTTACACAGATCCCCTTGCCCATTTTTTAGTCAGTTTCTGTTTGCATATTTGTTTGCTTTTTTGGTGTTGAGACGTATAAATTCTTTATGTATATTTTGGATATAAACCCTTTCTTGAATATATCATTTGTGAATGTCTTCTCCCATTCAGTAGATTATCTTTTGTTTTCTTGATGGTTTCCTTTGCTGTACAAGAGCTTTTTATTTTGGTATATCCCAATAGTTTATTTTTGCTTTTGTATCATTTGCTTGAGGAACCATATCTTGAAAAATGTTGCCATGGCTGAGTAATATAAACTTTGATCACTTGATTCTGGAGGTGTCTGCCAGGCTTCTCCATGTACCCTGTCCCCTTTGTGGATAATAAGTATATTGTGGGGAGGTACTTTAAACCTAGTTAAATATACTGTTCCTCATTAAACTTTGAATCTAGTCATTTAGTATTTCTTTCTATCTATATGGACACATTAAAAACATTTATTTTATTCAGTGAGTTATTATCCATTGTTGTCATTATTTTAATGTTTAATTTCTCCATGAGTTGACCTGGCAGAGCCCCTTTGGTCTGATTTCTCTATCTTTTTGACATGTCCCTAACTTCTTTGAGCCCTTTCTTCCTGGTGCAATAATATGTTCTAGGCATATATGTACCCTTCCCCAAACCAGAAATCAGCTATTTCTTCAAGAAACCGTAGTTTCTTTTATTAGACAATGGTATTGAGAAGCCAAGGTTTGAGCGCTAGATGTGTTCTCTATTATTGGGGAGCCAATGCCCCCAGGCCATCGCAGTGGACACGACTGAAGAATATGTGACACATTGACATTAATATTTCTTTTTCTGTCTGTATTAAAAACCATAAGTTCATAAGCTACTTCTAATTCCAAATCAACAGCACATGGTTTATTTCTTTCCTTTTTCCACATTTGTCACTTCCTTTTCTGACAGTGAGAAACCTAGATCCATTACCTTTAATATATTTACTAATTTTATTTATTCACTTGCATGCTAACCAATCCACCATCTCTGCCTACTCTCTCCTCATGTGTTTCCCTCCTCACCCCTCTTGTGCATAGTAGTCCACCCCCCAAGGTCATATTCCTCTCCATTACAGACATCCTCCTCATCCCTCTCGGGCTTTCTATGCTAAGATGCACCCTGACATGGATTACTCCTGCCCCTGCTTGTTGTCTAATACCTTGCACCAGTCCACCCTCCAAGCATGGATTCCCATTTTACCATGTGTTCTGATTCCTCAACCATGCTGCTCCTGTTCCCACTTGGGTTCTGACAACCTGCACCAGGCTGGCTTCCCCAGCTCTCATGAATACCCAGCTCATCTACTCTGAATCTGACTCCCCCATACTGGGTTGCCCTAACCTCTGGAGATTGCCTTTCTCATTCTACTTAAACTCTGGTACCACATGCCAGGTCACCTCTCTGTAGGAATGCTACTTTTACTTCTCTGAGGTGTCTCTATCTGTTGCTACTCTTCTCACTTTGTGGGCTGACCCCTTGCATGGGCACTAGCTTTACCTTGTTTTGAGTTCTGACACCTTACATCTAACAACAGTCCACTACCTGGGCATAGCCACCTTCCTCTCCACTCAGGATTTCTGACATATTGTTTTTTTAATCCCCACAGCTTCCCCAGCCCCATCCCTCCTGGTGTGGACAACTACCTTTTCCCGCCCTCATCTAATGGCTTTAAGAGTGATTTTTTTTTTTTTTTTTTAATGAGAAGAGAAGTCAAGAATGGTCCTACTGCTTTTGTGAATGAAGATCCTTAGGGGATGTTGAGTTATTTCACTTATTTAGTTAATTTATTCATCAAATACATATAAGTTTCTATTTTTTGTCAGGCATTGGTGTAAGTGCTGGAGTTATAGTAGTATACAAAATAGGCAATGTCTCTGATCCTATAGGTTTAGATTCTCATGGAGTTGGAAAGATGCCCTAAGCCAAGATACTAATTTGATATTGGCCTATTTTATTAGGACACTGGGATATTAGTCTTGTATACAAAATACCAGTACATCCTGGGCTGGATTCAATGAAGGAAATTAAGGTGAGAATTTTTATGTAGTGATTTAAGCAGGCTCAAAGGGAAAGGTAACCTGTAAGAGAAAAGCCCAAAAGGGATGTTTTAAGAATAAAATATCCTGGAGACTTAGAAGGTCAAATACATTATAGAGAGCTCAGAGGGACTCAACTTCTAGTACTTGGATAAATACTGTGTTTGGTGTGATCTTTGAGGTATAGCTGAGGATTAGAGAAGTAATGGACGTTGCTGTGGTGCAAGATGTAGACTTCATTGGTCTTACCCAAGAAGATGCCGTAATTGGGCTAAAGTCTACTTTTTTCTGGTAGTAATATTATAATTAGGTAGTATCCAGCCATTCTTGCAATGATTCATATAGTCATATAGATTTATTTGTCACTCTGAAGATGTATAGTGTGTAGTAGGGCTTTATGCTAAGGAAAGTGTAAATTTGTTTTTGTGAAGTAATTAAATAATGACTGTGGGGAAACACTTGATTCTCTTTTTCCTTTAAGTTTGTCAGAAAACTGCCAAATTTAACTGAACAAATGCTTTCAGGACAAGTCAGCAGATACTAATACTGATTCCTCTAGAAACTTAAAAACTTTTTTTTTGTCTCAAGATGTAGTTATGTGAAAATAAGCCAACTACAAAATACCAAAGGCATGCTTGAACTCACAGTTGGACCCACTACACAACAAACAGACATATTTTCCTTTCTCAGTAATTTCATATTTTTCAAATTTATATTTTCACGTCAAAACTCATTTAAACCACATGGTTTATGATAAAGAGTAGTTATAATAAAACAGCCACATTTTAAATGCTTATATTTGCTTCTATTGGTAACTAAAATCTTTAAAAATATATTGAGAACTTATACTTCTTGTATGATTGCCAAATCTCCTACCAGATTGTCCCTCACATAGGTATCAACTATTTTGCCTATTTCTTTTTTCATTCTTTTTCCTTTGTTCTTTTGGGTGCTCAGCATTTTCTCTTCATAGTGTGAATTTAACTGTTCTTTTTTTTTTTTTTAATGAAGCTCTAACTGACCATCTGTCTTTTCAGTATAGAGAGATGAAATTGGAAGATTGGCCATCATTAATTTTCTCCTTCAACCACCCTAGAGTAAAACAAAAGTATTAAATTGTAAGACTGTTCTGTATTGATCATAGGTAGTTACCCTGCCTGTGAAATATGCATGGCTAGCCTCCTAAATTTCTGCTTTTTTTATTTCACCAGGCCATGATAATAGCTCTCTTCAATGGAGATACACATGTAGATGTTTTATGTCAGAGTATTAGATTTCATAGGGCACATATATGTGGATTTAGGCTTCAGGAAATGATTCAACAGTGTTACCTTGTTAATGATTATTAAAATATTACTTTTTATTGCAAGTAAGAGAAACCCAACTCAAACCAGCTCAAGCATACAAAGGGAATTTATTAAAAGTCTTCTAGCAACTCCAGTTTAGATGTCAAACCAGGTGACAGAGTGGTTCAAATAATGTCACCATATACAACCTTGCACTCACCATCTCTTTATTCTGATTCCTTCTCAATTCATTCAATTCTGGACAGGTGTTCTCTTTATGGTGGAAAGATGACTGCCAGAAGCTCCAGACTTACACTTAACCTTTTGTATTCTTTAGGTGCTTCTCAGTGATCTGATTAGACAGCATTTGGCCACATTCTATTACAAAAACATTCATTATATCCAGGGTAAGGAATATGCTATTGGCCAGACTTATTTCATAGGTCCACCTAAAGTGGACACATCTAGTGTGCTGAAAAGATTCCTTCAGATTTACTCTACAGGTCCTTTGAGCTCCTCCTTGATCTGTCTTTGCTGCTGTTTCCTTGGATCTGCAATCTTCAGAGGATTGCCCTGGGCTACCCTGGCCCATGGAGAGAGAAACATCATGGGGAAGCCAGATGTCTGGGAATCTATACCAGTCCCAAAGTAGCCCATAGCCACTGACTAGATTGGTATGGTATATAAAAGCTCAGCTCTTTGCCAAGAGGCAAAACAAACTGTAATTTGCAATTTATGCTCCAGATCTCTCTCTGGCATTGGATTAAAGCTGGAACTTTACCTGAAATCATATACTTGTCTGACTTACTCCTCTTTCCTATTGCTTCATTCACTTTCTTATGGATTTATCTGGGAGGCACTTCCTTAATGAGTCATTTGCATTCAAATCCATTGCTCTGGATGGGCTTCTCAAAGAACCTGTTCTAAGAAAATATCTGTGAGTGCAGCAGTCCAAACAAACATGGGATCAGGGTTGGAAAAGGAGAGTTCTCAAGGAAAATCAACATGCAATTATCAGATGGGAGATAGACAAGGGTAGATTAAAACAATAGGATTCTAGGAAGGGTAACTTCAAAATTAATGCAAGTTTATTTCTTTTATTGCTTCTTATTGTTTTTAAGGAGCAACTATTTCCTTTAAAGTGTGTAGTAACAATTCTCACTGGTTCACCCTCTATATTAATATTGTAAATACAGTTCTGTCTTCCCTCTTTGTTTTGATGTTTTGACTTTGGTTGGTTTATTTGAAGGTACACTTGAGGTATTAAGGGTCTTTCCTACTGAGATCTGTGTAATATAGCTTGCATAAACTATGTCTGAGCTTGGTCTGCCCATCCCTAATCTTTTTCCATCATAACCTGAGACAGCTCCTGCATTTTTGTGTTTTCTATAGATTATATGCCTTAAGGGGATAAATGAATAGTTTTGATTCATTCCCTTTGTCAACTTAATTTCACTCCCAACCTTCTCATTATTAGCATGATGGGATATTATATTTCTCATGTTTAAGTAATGTTTGTCTTTCTTTCAGTGTCTATCTGGTGTTATTTATTTATTTATTTAATTTTTTTTTTCAACGTTTTTTATTTATTTTTGGGACAGAGAGAGACAGAGCATGAATGGGGGAGGGACAGAGAGAGAGGGAGACGCAGAATCGGAAACAGGCTCCAGGCTCCGAGCCATCAGCCCAGAGCCTGATGCGGGGCTCGAACTCACGGACCGCGAGATCGTGACCTGGCTGAAGTCGGACGCTTAACCGACTGGGCCACCCAGGCGCCCCAGTGTCTATCTGGTTTTAAAGAAAATACCATAGTTTGCCTTATAAAAATGTGCTTTAAGAACAATGTGTACCTGCTTTCCCTCAGTCAATGTATAGTTTCTCTTAAATTCATTAAGTGGCCAACTATATGACCAGCCATTTTTGTATATGCATATGTTCTATGCAATTCTGAACAGGCTTTGGGGCATCATTAAAACAAATAAACAAACAAAACTAATTTATGTTTAGAAATGTCAGTGGTTTAAACCCCATATCTACTTTTAAAATACTATTCTTCACACATTTTTTACCACTGTTAGCATTACTTTACCTCTTCTACCTGAGTTATTTTAGCTTTTTACAAACTGCATTGATAACAGTAATCAAAATCCATTTAGAGGGGCTTCAACAACCCAGTTTTAAGTGCCACTTTTCCCCTAAAACTAGCCTGATTCTACTTTGTGCTACTTTGCTCTTTACTAAAAGGTTTTATTTATCATAATGTATACCTACATATGGCTCATCTTCATATACCCAGCTCTTGGCACATTTATAGATATATAGAGTGTACTTAATTAATGTTGTTTGAATCATACTTCATAAATTACATTTCTTGTACAATATGCTTTTGGTGCTTCAAGTTTTAATTTTAAAATAATTGTTTATATGAGTTGTGGGCCTGCACCTTTGGGAACATCTTTAAGGTTTATAAAGCAGCTTATACTTTTCACCCTTACATAATCCTTACC
The DNA here is from genome assembly GCF_018350175.1 of Felis catus. Classification (NCBI taxonomy): domain Eukaryota; kingdom Metazoa; phylum Chordata; class Mammalia; order Carnivora; family Felidae; genus Felis; species Felis catus. Next base: position 112,578,687 of record NC_058370.1, on the reverse strand, counting down.
ACACACTGTAAAGCAGGTATAATTTCCACTGTACAAATTAAGAGGTTGAAATTCTTAGGAAAAGTTAAACAGCTGGCCTAAGGCCATACATCTAAGTAGTGAAGCTTGGCTCAAACCCAGACCTTCTGACTTGATACCACAATTCTCTCTTTATTCTTGAATTGGCATCCTGGCATTAGTTTACAATCTTATCCTTTAGGAAAAGAATGACTTACTTTCCTCCTGTGATAGGTCTAAGAAATGTTTATTTTTTAATTCCTTCTTTTTAATTAGGAGATAGCATATTCACTAATCTTTTTCTCTTAAACCCACTACTGACCTCCTTTTTTCCCCCTTATCTGTAACACAATCTATATAGATTCCTTTCCTTTGTTTTTTTTCCTTTTCTTTAATTCTGTTCCAATTCCCTTTGTTTCTTTCCATTTATGTTCTCACTTATGAAAATGGAAGCCTCTTTTTTTGTTTTTGAAAGCCCAAGACTTCTTTCTCCTTGGAGAATCAGAAAAATCTTTTAAAAGTATCTCACTATTTTCTGATGTGTTTTTAAGCTTAAAAAATATATAAGGTGTATATTTTTGACAGAACTATCATATATTTATTATAGAAAGTTGGGAAATGATGCTTTCTTTTTATTACTGAATTGCCAGTGCTAACGTGATAATTTGGCACAAATAAACATTTATTAATACACAAATGCACACATATACTCATAGGCCATACACAGAAGAATGAGTGGGTGTGGGGAAATAGATTCTACCTACATAAATGGGTTAGAAAAAAGCTTAGGGGTGGAAAGCTGCCACCACAGGGTGAAAGCACCCAGGTTAGCTAGAGAGATATTGTAATGGGATCATGAGTAAAATTACTTTCCATCTGACATCAGTCTACATTGATCACAAACTCCTTGACCAAAAACTCCTCGTTGATCACTTACCCCCCACACCCTTTGCTTCCTAAACACACAAATTAATGATTACTGATTGTTTTCTCTACAGGCACTATGTATGTAAGATCTTATTTACTTTGCATTCACCATGCAGGTAATATCTTGTGAGCTCAATAAATGTGGAGATGAAACCCCTGTTTGGGGCTCTTGTGTCCTCCTGGACATTAGCCTCTTTCGTATTCAATTCTGTGTCCACTCTCTTACTGGACAAGAGAGAACTCCAGATTCATAGGCTGTGACAGAGTGGCATATAACAAAGCTAGGACCAAAGAATGGAAGAACTATTTTAAGAAGTTTAAAATAGGGGCACCTGGGTGGCGCAGTCGGTTAAGCGTCCGACTTCAGCCAGGTCACGATCTCGCGGTCCGTGGGTTCGAGCCCCGCGTCAGGCTCTGGGCTGATGCTCAGAGCCTGGAGCCTGTTTCCGATTCTGTGTCTCCCTCTCTCTCTGCCCCTCCCCCGTTCATGCTCTGTCTCTCTCTGTCCCAAAATAAATAAATAAACGTTGAAAAAAAAATTAAAAGAAGAAGTTTAAAATACAAAATAATATCAAAAACAGTATAAAACTTTAAAGGTATTTTTGCAATAAGTAAGAACAGTCTAGACCTATTGTGTAGAGAAATGATATAATGTTTACAACTGACTCTGAGAAAGGTCAGTTATTCAATTTCAACTTCTGTTCTTCTGATTTCTTTCCCAAAGATACTTGCCATAATGGCTTTGAGGAGTTATAAGCCGAAGGCAAAAGAAGCTTTGTATTCAACTTTTCAATTGTGCATAGGTTATCACAGGTATTAAACAATATGTCACATTCCTGACTAATTTATTTTCAAATATCTACTGCCTAGACAATGCCTAGCCTGGTGCCTGGCCTCATGCAGTGGCTCTCTGATGTGAACATACTGAATAATGTCATCACTGTCAGCCATCTTTGAGGAATCATGAAAAGTGCCAGAACTAAAGCAGGGAAAATGTGTCTTCTCAAAACTACAAAATAATGAGTTTACTGAAGATACCTAGCAGCTTGCTAGGATGGATTGAGAGTCTTCAGGGAATGAAGCACTGAGTCTGACCTAGAAGGGGACCTCAGGCAAGTAACAAGATAAAAGTATAGAGTCATTGAAATAAGCCCATATTAAAGGAGGATTTTCTATAAAGCCATTGTTTTTCATATCTTTTCATAAATACATATTTACATATATACATTTCTCTTTCTTTCTTTCTTTCTTTCTTTCTTTCTTTCTTTCTTTCTTTCTTTCTTTCTTTCTTTCTTTGCAATACAATAAATTCTTCAAATGAACTCTTAGTGGAAGACTAACATATAAACTGCTGTAGGTAAAGGGTTAGAGCTTCATATTACTGTCTTGTTTCTTGCTCCTTCCTTCTATGGTGACCCCAAAGGGACTTCCTAAAAGCCCCCAAAATAGTCATTCTGAGATTGAAGTATAAATGGCTTTCAAATGAGGTGTTTAGTTAAAAATGAATAATCTTTGGGGTGCCTGGGTGGCTCAGTTGGTTGAGCATCAGACTTCAGCTCAGGTGAGGATCTCATGGTTCCTGAGTTCGAGTCACATATTGAGCTCACTGCTGTCAGACCCTCTGTCCCCCTCTCTTTCTGCCCCTCCCCCCACTCATGCTTTCTCTCTCTCTCTCTTAAAAATAAATAAACATTTAAAAAATGAAGAATAATCTTATGTCTCACCATCATAGATTCTCATTACAAACAAAACAAAACAGAACACAAGTATCTCAGGTGATGCCTATTTAAATACTGTCAGGGCTCCACATGTTTTGAAACCAGTAGTATGAAGATAAATTGCCTTTTGTGTTTGCAGCCTGACAGGAAGCTTAAGAATCTGGGTGGATGGAATTATAAAAGGCACTAAGTGTGAAGCAATTATAGGTTAATATGGAGGGAGGCTTTAGTGGTGCCATTAGGGGTCATGACTGGTTAGATCTTTTTACTCATTGCTCTTTCAGACTTGACATCATGGGGCATATTCATGATCATGGCGCCCCTGAGAATTTAAGACTAAATAAAGCAAAACAGAAAACACCTTTGTTTTTTATCTTCTTTAGGGAGCTCAACCTTTTCTTGTCCCCAGGACAATTCAGACAACTCAAAAGGCAGCTAATTCTTCCCAAACAATGAGTTTTTACCTTATCCCCTTCACTTCCCAGGGGTCATTGCCAATTTAGCCCTTGTACACTAACCTTTTCATCATCCACATGTGTTAACAGTTTCCTAGATACTTGTGTTCAATTATTTATGGGCACTTTATTCTTGCTGTAATAACTCCACTCAGTGGGCACTACGGAATCTATTCGCTTCCTCTCTATTTTGTGCACATACATTTACAAGTAGAATTTTCTCATCACTCGCCCCTTTGCCATCTTTCTTCTAGTTTCTTATATGGACCATGACTGTCAATCATGTACCCCAACCTTAAGGGTAATGTGGTTGGCTTAAATCTGACTGGGAGTCTGATTTTACCTACTGTGACTGAGCTGGTCAGATATATTCCTCAGATGCAAATTTTGGTCTCATGCACTTCTCTGTATTGCAGGGAGGCTGACACCTGTAGGTTACATATCACAGCCTCCATGTCAACTGGCTTCCAACTCTGTTCACCCAAAATAAGCTTTGGTGGCAATATTGAACATCAGCTAGAAAGAACTCCTCTTCCCATTTTAGTTCCAGGGGCATCGCACACTAGGCTGGGACCTTCAGCGACTCCAGATCCCTCCTGATAGGTCTGTCATATTCTAGTTTCTGCTGCTCCTGGGGTTTAGTAACAATAAACCACTTTCTCCCTTTGTCTCTCCAGCTCTATGGTGGAGTGGCTTTTTGCTGTTGCTAATCTTGGGATTACTTGGACCTTTCAGCTCCTCCATCACCCATGTAACCAGTTCCCTGAATTAAATTCCCTCTGATATAAATACTTGGAATGGTTTCTGTGTTTCTTACTAAAACCTCAAAGTTATACCTCACTACTCTCATGTTTCTTCCCTTCCCTCTTTCCCTTCTCCTTCATCTCCTCCTCTTCTTCTTTCTCCTCTTTTCCTAGCTCCTCCTCCTTACTTTTGCAGTGAAGGAGCTTCTCAATTTAAGAGACAAAACTTAAAATCTATTTCAGGTTACCAGTGCACCCAAGTGTGAAGCCTCCTCCTATCCTATCCCACTCTTGGGATTAAACTTCCCTGTTAGAGGAAATTGTTAATTGACTGAAAGGATTTTTTTGATGGTTATAATTATCGTCCGTGACCACTTAAAAATAAGATGCAGAAGACTGATTACAAAGTATTGAATCAGAATCATATGATGATTATGTAGATGGAATAAGAAAGATGGGAAGCCCATATGCTGCTTTATTCATGAGAATCTTGTGTCATTTAGGAGCAGAAGGCAACATGCTGTGAAGCATAAAGTGATAAGAATTGGTGAGATTAGACAGCAGAGATATGGTTTCCAAGGAAATAAGAATTCCTTTGTCTAGAGAAAATCAGATACTTCTCTGAGAACAGGACTTCCTGGAGGGATTCTCAAAAGAGTGTGAGTGTCCTGTAATGGAGACTCCTAATTTCCAGGCTGTGATTTATCCTAGATCTGTGAGCCATACTGACTAGTAGATAGGGCTCCTTGGTAAACTGCCATCTTTACCCATTAATAGAAATATCTTTATTTTGGTAATAGTACAAGGTAGTTAAGGATCATATGGCCTGATCCTTCATTCCTAAAGAATGACCTCCCATTCTTGTACAGACACACTAACCTACAAACACACATACACACACATGGGGAACCACACACCAGTAAATCATTTTCATCTGTATAGTTAAGAAATGGTACCTTCCTCCAGATCAGGATCAATGTCAAGGATCTCTACATCTAGATTTATACATTTTCGTGATAATCTGAGTTATTGAGTGAAAGGACAAAGAGCTAGATTGTTATCAGATAGATCAAAGGGGCTTTATGTCTCTCTTACAAGAGAGACCATTGTTAGGCACTTTCTGGATTTGTATTCTGGTTCCTATGTGACCTTACACTAATCATTCAATTTCTTTGAGTTTTGGCTTACTTACTCTTATAAAGAGAATAACTTACTCAATTTATAGAATTCTTTTGAGGGTTGAAAAGCACACATTACCTGGCAAGTTGTGAACCCTCAAGATATTTGTTGACGTGGTAGTTTCTATGTTATATGTACAACTCCCAGGATGTGGTCTTGTGTTCAATAACACTAATTTCAATATTGTATATATTCTACATCTATACTGTTCTACAAAGATTCTTGGAGTTTCAGAATGAAGAGCTAAAGAAAACCCTAAAAATACTTAATTTTTGAGGAAGGTGTAAAATTTATTGAACATACTTGTTTGACCAAGGGCAGGTAGGTAAAAAACTAAAGGTTTTCAATAACTGTGGGAGTCTTATTACTGAACTTTGCTATCACCCTTTAGTTCTCTTCAATAAACTATTGATTTCCTGTAAATCAGGAAAAATAGATAGATAGATAAGTCTATCTATTTCCTGTACAACCAGGAAAAATATCAATTTTCTTGGTCAATATTAATCCATCAGTCTTATCTACTGTCAACCCTTTAGTTCTTTGGTTCGGTCCTGATATTTTCTCTACTCACTCACTTCCAGGGGACCTATTTTCTTCCTTCATCATGTCAATGGCTTTTGCCCTCACTTTTGTTAGAATCGTTCTGTTCCTTTTTTGGATACAAATGTATTAGTACACTTATTTTGAAACCTAAGGTCCACACATTAAAAATTCAGCAACTAATTCTAGGAAAATGGCATCCTGTCCATATTTATTTTACCCTTCTCCTTCCAATGCTGGGCATCTGTCTCTTATGGATCACATAGCTGCTGGGGCAACACACTCTTGGATGCACACAATGCATAGGGTACTATGGGAATCTAGCTAGTGAGAGCTGCTGGGGATCAGGACAGGGATTATTAACACCTAATAGCTCGGGGACAATGATTAGAACTCAGAAAGTCCCTGTGAGAACTTGGCTGAATGATATGTGGGGACTCAGTGAAAAACAGAAGTGTAGGAACTCTTGTTAGAAAATTGTTAAGAATTTTAGATGGTGATAGCAGAATATTAAACCAAGTATAAGCCTCCCCCGACCCCTTTTTGTGTGTGTGTGCATGAGACCTTTCTGGGTTCAGAGCTCTGTGTAATCACACAGATCACCCACCCATACAGCTGCTCCTGGTAGAGAGGAGGTTTTAAGGAAAGGAAGATGTAAACATCAAAGTTGTGTGATTATGTTAGACTGTCTGGCCCAAGAAATCAAGAAGCTGAACTGATGGGCTGACGCCTCCTAACCTTGAAGTGGAGGGAGCATGAGAAGACTGAGGAGCAGTGAGGCTTAAGATGGTATCAGGGACTGGCAGCCTGTGTGGTACTGTACCACCAGCCTACTGGGTTTGGTTTCCTCATCTTATTTGACATTGACCTAGAGGTTATAACAGAGAAAAGGAAAAAAACAAAAATAAAGGAAGAGAAGACTGGTATAACCATTGAAAAAAAGTAAAACTCTTTTTCTTGATAATAGTGCTGTATACCAGAAAACATGATATTTTCCCCAAATCTAAGATAACTGATAAGTTAATTTGGTAAAGTGGCTGGGCACAATGTAAACATGCAAAACCATACTTTCCCTATAGTGTTGTGATTCATTCAGGGAAATGGAACTACCAAGAGCATTATATGAGAGGAAATTTATTACAGGAACTAAACATTAATTTAGTGTGGGAAGAGTTTGGAAAATAAAAGTCCCAAAGGAAGACTCAAAAGAGCAGAGAAAAATAACTAACTAGCCAAGGTACAGGGAGTAACTCACTTGCACACCTGCAATATAGGTGTGCCTGGTCTCCTTTGTTGGAATCATGAAGGCAGCTGGTGTAGAAATTCATAGGGGCGTCTGGGTGGCTCAGTCGGTTGAGCGTCTGACTTCAGCTCAGGTTATGATCTCACGGTCCGTGAGTTCGAGCCCCGCGTCGGGCTCTGTGCTGACAGCTCAGAGCCTGGAGCCTGTTTCGGATTCTGTGTCTCCCTCTCTCTGTGCCCCTCCCCTGTTCATGCTCTGTGTCTCTCTGTCTCAAAAATAAATAAACGTTAAAAAAAAATAAAAAAAAAGAAATTCATAGAAGATTGCATAATGCCAGTGGATGATTGTTGGCTCTTCATGGTCACTAACTCTGTGAGTTCATAGTGAAGTGCTGGTGACAGGTCACTGTCTTTCAGTAGGACCAGTGACCAGGAGGGAGAACTGGGGAAAAACCAGTGCAAACTGGAAACTGCTTGTGTCTCTATTTATAGCCTAATGACTACTGCTTCATTTCTGCCTCCAAATTTTCATGCAACTTCACACTTGGCCAACTCCAGCCTGTAACTGCACAAGGAAGATAGTTTGGGGAAACATAGTGCCCAGAAGAGCCAAGTCTAAAATAGAGCAATTGAGCTTAATACCTCAAAAAGGAAATGAGTAAGTATTCTACTCTTAATACCAAAATATCAACACATTGTTTAGTTTTTTTTTTTAATTATGTTTATTTTTGAGAGACAGAGACAGAGTGCAAGTAGGGGAGGGGCAGAGAGAGAGAGGAAGACAGAGAATCTGAAGTAGGCTCCAGGCTTTAAGCTGTCAGCACAGAGCCCCACGCGAGGCTTGAACCCATGAACTGTGAGATCATGACCTTAGCCGAAGTTTGATGCTTAACTGACTGAGCCACTCAGGTGCCCAACATATTATTTAGTAATAAATTTAACCATAATGGCATAAGACCTGTATGAGGGGAATTATAAAATCTAAGGATATTAAATAAGATTTGGTCTTGTCTTATAGATTTAATAGTATAAAAATATAAATTCTCCCAAACTTAATATATATATTTAATACATAAACAGTTGGCATCTCAATAGTTTTTTGTTTAATAAAATGATCTTTAAGTTTATCTATAAGAGTAAATCTTCAAGGATACCCTAGGGAAGGATAGTGAGAAGTGACTTGCCTTAGAGATTTAGAAAATATTACTAAATAGAAAGCTTCTGCTCATAAAAAGTAGAAAACAGGGAAGGTTGAGAGAATCCAAAAGTATATCCTGATATAGATGAGGATTTAATATATGACAATGGCAATATTTTTAGTATAGATGAAAATAATGGATTATTTAATACCTGTAAATCTAAAGCAATGTATAATTTGATAAAGCACAGCTAGCTGTGCATAAAAAAAGTAAAAATGGCCTCTTTCTTGCTTCATCTAAAATAATCTCCAGTTGGTTTAGATATTTAAATGTAAAAAATAAAATAAAAATCTTGTGAGAAAAATTTAGAAGACTATGTGAATACTCTAGAGGCAAACAGAGGCTCTAATTCTAACACTCAGAACCTATAAAAGAAAAATGAAAAACAATTGAGTATATATAATTAAAAAATTATTATGACAAAGATAGCTTAAATGAAATGAATAAACCAACATTATATTTGGGGGAACAACTTGTAAAACAGAGGAAAAAGCTAGTAACTGCCATACAAAGGACTAAAAAATTGATAATAAGGATGTAAGTGATAGAAAAGTAGCAGTCAATATGGAGAAAATATAACAGGGAAAATCTGCATGGTCAACAACACATAAAAAATGCACAAAAACAGTAGTCAGGAAAAGATTAATAGATTTCACTTTTTACTCTTTGGATTGGCACATATTAAAATGAACATAAAATCTCTTCCCCCCCCTGGGGTGGGAAAAGTGGCATGCTTATAAAAGAAATATGAGAACAGTCTCCCACCATCTGTAAAAAAGCATGTGTAACCGAGTATACCCAGTAATATCTTTCCTGATAATCTATTCTATATAAAGAAAACTTTAGTTCCATAAGGATTAGCTACAAGGTTGTTTACATCAACATTGTTCAGAATGGGTGAAAAATCCATAAGTGAGTTTTAAGCTTCCAAACCACTAAAAAAGAATGAATGAGAACAATGAATGGGAACTTGCAAAAGATTTCTGTGAAATGGCATGGAAAAAGCAATAGCTAAAATATCGTGTACCATTTCAGTTTTGTAATATATTGCTAAAGCCTGTATATGGTTACATGTATATATTCATTTGTACATCGATATGTTTTATAGATAGATAGATGATAGATAGATGATAGATAGAATATGGATATATTCTATCTAATGGATAGAATATCTATATCTATATATCTATATCTATATCTATATCTATATATCTATATCATCTATGTGTGTGTGTGTGTGTGTATACACACACACACACATCTACATATGCACAGAGAAATTATATGAAAGGATACATTTTAGGTGTTAGTTTGGGTTGCCTAGTGGGGAGGAGGCAAGAGAGCAGTTATGTGGGTGGGGTGGGGAATTGGGAGTGAAGCAAAAAAAGTAAAGTACAAATTAAAAATGAATTAAAAGAAATGCATATGATCATATTTATTCATGTATGTAAAATCAGGATTATATGACTTTGTATATAAAAAAGTTTCAAGCAGGGTTTGAGCCAAACCCTTGGCTAGTGTTAAGTGGATAAATTTCTTCCAGAAATTAACCTTTTTTTTTTTAATCCTCAAACTTCTCTAATATCAAGAGTTTACCATGTTGTCATGTTGGGAACTCTTAAAGTGAAGATGGAAATGAACTCTAGGGGATTTACAGTTTGGGTGTATTTTCCACTGAATTTTTTAAAAGAAGGTGAATCATATCCTGTTTCTTCTTGAGAAATGTATACAATCAGTGTTTGCAGGGCACTGATAAACAAGGCTTAGGACCCAGGAGAATGCAAAGAATGAATGTGAAATTGGAAACACAAAGGGACCCAGAGCTTCAGAGAGAAGGTCACAAGTTTCCTTAGAACAGATTGCATTTGAGACACTGCTTTCCACACTTATAATTGGGCTTTAGAGGAAACAGCTGAAGGAGTGGTTAGAAGGTAGAGGGTGGCGATAAGGACCCCCTGTGTTTGGGAGACAGACATTCATGAAATCACTGAGGAAATTTTGCACATGAAGTTCAGAATCTTGGGGAAATCATAATTTTAGAGAGAAGGAAGAGTAAGTGCAACTAGAGGGAATGATGAAGGTCAATGCAGAGAAGGAGAAGAAGCTAAAGAAAAATACCAGTGGAAGCAAAAAATACTCTTCCTTGTGAAGAGGCTACCTAACCATGCCAGTGCAATGGAATGGATAGAATGCCCAGGCAGAGAGCAGACTGCTATATTTGGCAACTAAGGAAGGTAACCCCAGTCTTGAGCAGCAAACATTGGGAGCTAATGTAGACACTTGTTGGGGTTCTCTCTTCTTTAGAAGCAGAGAGGAGTTCAAGATGACGTGGGATTTGGGAATGGAGACAGTTTAAATCCACTTCAAGATATGTTGTGAATCCTTTGAAACATCATTATTATTACCTTAAGAAAATAGTAGTAAAATTTACCTGTACCACTAAAATGTAAAACAGCTGCTCAGAGCTCAAGAGTGGAAATGGGTTCAAGGTGAACATGGTGACTCTATCCGGCTTCTCTGTTGAGAGCCACTCACATCGTCTTCAACACACCTCTCCGTCCAGCTGCAGCTGCAGTGATCTGTTCCATGCTGGCTTCACCCAGCTGCATGCATCAACCATGTCAGTTTTGCCCAGTGCATGCCTTTGGCTGCCTGTCCTATAGCTTCTGTTTCACAAGGATGTATGACATTCACAGGAACCCACTTGGCACTCACATATGTGGAATACTGAAGTGTGTGAGTGAGTATATTCGTGTTGGTAGGGGATCCTTTGACCAATGAATAAGGACCAGTGGATAAATGCCTCCCTTTCTTTGTCTCAGACACATATACGAAGATGTATTTCATTGACTTCTCGTTTGATCTTTTCAAGTAGAGCACCATTTTTCCCACTAAATTATTACACGTAATCCTTTGTCTCTGGCTCGGCTCTATCTTCTGGAGCAACTCAAGTTAAGACAGCTTCTGTTTAAAAAAACAGAAAATGTCGGAGTTGTGTGGTCCAAAAGGAATAGGGAATGGAATGATTTTTTTTTTCACTAGAAAGTATGAGTGTGTTCCTTTATTTCTTGCTTTCTAAAATGAGTTTAGGTCTTCAGTTATTTTAAAAATGCCTCTGAAATGTTGATTTCCTTAGGTGAACAGCAGTAGAAGAACCAAGTGTTCTGTGATGGATCTTCAATTAATTGCAGAATATACAATGGAGGGTAAAAGAATTCAGCTACTTTGAGTAAAATGCTCTTATAATTAAAAATCTGTTAGGAAGAACAGTCCTAATTTTCCTTTATGTGCCTTGAAAATTTGCCAGGAATTTAAAAGTCTTCCATCATTACACATGGCTCTGGACTTTAACAGTCCCTTAGCTCCCTGGTTAATTTTATGTCCTAAGCCAAAATTATTTCTTTAGGCTTTCTTTTCTTTTTTATGTCACCTAATTTTGGAGATGGCTATTCTGATTATGCTTATTTGATTATGTGATCTTCTGAAAGCAACTTCTGAATAGAAAGTTCTTTTCGAGACTGATCTGGGAGCTTTCCAGTTTTATGCCCATCTCTCTTGATCTCAAGGTTGTCCAAACAATTATGTGGCATTAATGGACATCAGAAGCAAGAACAGGACTTGAGCTTCCTCTGTCTATTGGATTCAGTTAGGAGAGATCACCCAATTACTCCCTGTATTTGCTCAGAGGTTATCTGCTAGGAATAACAGTTTCTTCAAGGGCAGCATCCTACACTTTTGAGGCTTCTTTATATTTCTTGCATTTCATTATAGGTTTCATTTATTTGAACTTTAAACAGAAGAAGAAACTTTTTAGCAAATTTGTACCAGGGTACACATTTGAATGTCAAATGCTTTATTCTTACAATTGAATTATACCTCTCATTTTGAGCCTGTGAGATTGAACAGAAATCTGGCAGAAATAAACTCTACGTATGTAGGTTTGGTCCCAGTCATTCACTCTTGGCACCATTAAAATGGACATTGGGAAAATTATAGCACTGTGACAAAGTGTAAGCCCATGCATGTTAATGTCAAATTGTCTGTGGCCAAATCCTGACTCCTGCACTTATTACCTAATTAGACTGACAAAGGTTACTTAATTTCTCTAAACTTCTATGCCCACATCTGTAAGCACAGGTAATAACTAACTACAACTATCTCATCAAATTGCTAGGCCCAGAGGAAGCACTCTGTGATAACTATTATTATTCATTATACTTGCTAATGTCAGTTACAATAAATGCCCATAATATCTGTGGTTTTCTTTATGATGAATATGAATTGTTTTTTAGATTTTTAGAAGGTAAGAAAGTAAGGAAGAGCCAAAGAAGCTTGGGATTGACTTTAAGATCAGTGCCTTTAGGAGAAGAAACACTATATATTGGTAAGCTTAAAAGCCTGGGTTCAAATCACAGCTCTGTCATTTATTGGATCTTATTGGCACTTGAATGAGCTACTTAACTTCTCTGTGTCTGTTTCCTCATTCAGAAGTGAAAGATAATTATTGTTGCAACCTCATATAGTTGTTATGAGAGTTTAACTCTTTGTTCTTAAGTAGTGCATGGCAGGGCTGGTTTGGTTGATGGAACTGTGCGACTGTGTAAGTCACCGTGCTGAGAACAAACTCATGTTTGGTTTAATGTTCTGCTTTTGCTGTCTTAAAATTCTCTTTTTAAAACTTAAAAAAAATTTTAAACATTTATTTTTAGAGAGAGAGAGAGAGCGGGGCGGAGGGTAGGGGCAGAGAGAGGGAGACAGGATCTGAAGCAGGCTCCATGCTTTGAGTGCAGAGCCTGATGTGGGGCTCAAACCTACAACCTTGATATCATGACCTGAGCTGAAATCAAGAGTTGGTCCTTAACTGACTGAGCCACCTAGGCACAACCTCTGTCTTAAATTCCTTAATTTCTTATTATTCCTAATAATTTTTTTAATTTTTTTAACATTTATTTATTTTTGAGACAGAGAGAGACAGAGCATGAACAGGGGAGGAGCAGAGAGAGAGGGAGACACAGAATCTGAAACAGGCTCCAGGCTCTGAGCTGTCAGCACAGAGCCCGACCGGGGCTTGAACTCACGGACCGTGAGATCATGACCTGAGCTGAAGTCGGACGCTTAACCGACCAAGCCACCCAGACGCCCCATTATTCCTAATAATTTTAAGAATGCATGTGCATAGGCAGGATATGTGTAATAGGCAGGACTACTCTGTTCTGTACTGTGACCTTCACACATAACATTTGTGATGCCCTGTGAGCATAGAATTCTAGTGGGCCCAATGTGTGGGGATGCAGTGAGACTCAAAGCAAGTACAAGGTAGTGTCTAACGTATATGACTGGACAAGAGAGGGTGCTGACAGCCCCAAGAGACCACAGTTTCTGTTGAAATCAAGACTTTGTTCAAAGACAGAAAGAAGGCAATGGCATTCAAAGAAACTTAGTGACCCAAAACCCTATGATATTCTTTCTTACTCATGTTACTTCCTTGTATTAGGTAACCACTGATGCTAAAAATGACATAGAAGGAAAGGGAAATAACTCGTAGTTCTTTTTCCTGTTAGTATGTCCTTATTCATTACTAAGCTGAGGGTACAGAGTGTTGGCAGAATATGCATGTATCAAGATGTGATATAAAAACAGTTGAATTATTTTTTGTGCAGTGTTTCCTGTGTCCTAGCAAGAAGGAAATACATATGCACAGTGACCTGTGTAATGTGAAATGTGAACTGTGTAATTTTGATTATTGTGTCTATGAGATGAGAAGCTCTTATGTATTTATTTAAAGCTGGCATTGCACAATATTAAGACGGACAATAAAATTCAGGCTACATTTTTTTAAAATTAATTTTCTTTACTTGGCGTGACATTAACAAGTGAAAAACACCATGACAAGTGAGGAGAGGCACCATGAAAGAAAAGAAAATGCTTTATATTTTAATATATTTTACAGTACTTTTTTCCTTGATTTTTGAACAAAGGTTTCTACATTTTAATTCTGCACAGATCCTTATAAATTATGTAGTTGGGGCTGTTGCCTGGGGTGTCATAAGTACTATATATTTATATCTATATGTGTGTATTGTATCTATATACATCTCACAAAAGATTTAGTGTTGGTTCTAGACTTTTGTACTGAAATGTTGTATTCTTAAATGGAAAATCCAAAATTTCTATCCATGAAGAAAATTACTTAAACAGGGAAAGATGGTGTACTCAGTATCTGAGCCTATTCAATGAGTTTTACATTCTTCATGGGGTTGATACAGCCATTACTCCTCAAATGGAAGTTTTTCTATTCTGTGGCTGGTCCCAAGTATCCAGATTAGTCAAGGTCCATAGGACACAATTTGTTTCTTTCTCCATCTCTTGGGCACTTTTTAGTGATCCTTAAAAGAACCTTACAGCTTTTAAACACTTTCAAATACATTATTTCACCTAAACCCCACAACCTTTTTGAATTAGGCAGTGGAGAAGTTAAAAAATAATGTGTTTGGTTACCAACAGCCCCTGGAGGGGCATCACCTGCTGAGCTCATCAAAACCCAAAGTCTGACCCCTCAGTCTTACAGATTCAGAAAACAGACAGTGTCAGTTTCTCAAAGCTTTATCGGACTTAGGCATGCTGATTCACATCAACTAAATCCACAGGAGAATAAGGTATAGAATACAGAATGCCGATGCTGTAATTTGTAGAGAGAAATGTAACTTTCCAGCACACCAGAACATTCTCTCCCTGTAGAAAATCATCCTGAGAGGTGAGATTATCAGAAGGTAGCTTGTGAGCATGGAATCAGAACAAGGAGAGTTGGCTGGATAACTCATATGTTTAACGGTATCAGACTCCAATGGTCTGATAGATCTGTCTTGACAATAAGGAGAATTGGGCACGTTTGCATCATTTTATCTTCCTAGGACATTTTGTTCCCCAGTCAGTGCTACAGGCATACTGATAATTCATGCCTTCCTTTCTGTCATGCTCCTTGCTGACTGATTCGTTTTCTGATGGACTCATTCTTTCTTGAGATATGTGGTTTTTTATCAATATAGTAACAGCCAGATCTTTTCCTCTCTTGCTTCCAGCATAGGGAATACTTTTTCTTCCTTAAGGCACTTTTCATATAAAAGGGATTGCATATAACTGGTGCCAGTCTTAAGGTTTAACTCTTAGATTTTAGGATTGTATTGTTCTCACCCCTGCCTTCAGACAATACTGTCTTCATTTTTACAAAACTGAAAACAGTCTCAGGGAATTTTAATAATGGTCTGTGGAAGGAATCCACTTATTTACTTCTCTTCAGGGCTTGTTTGTCTGGATACAAGTATAAACTTCTTCCTGCTATATTATACTATACTACATCTGCCTTCTTGAAATTTAAACACTTTTTCTTAATGTTTATTTATTTTGAGAGAGAGAGAGAGAGAGAGAGAGAGAGAGAGAGAGAGAGAGAGAGACAGGAGAGAGGAAGAGAGAGAGGGAATCCCAAGCAGGCTCTGCAGCTGTCAGTGTAGAGTCCGATGGGGGGCTCCAACTCATGAACTGTGAGATCATGACCTGTGCCAAAACCGAGTTGGAAGCTTAACCGACTGAGCCACCCAGGTGCCCCCAAATTTGAACACTTTATAATTTTAAGGCAACATCAAATCAATTTCCTACCAAACTCCTTCACTTAACCTACAGGATAGTACAACTCTGCCTCTTGGCTTTCTTTCTGACTTCCTTTCCTCTTTTTCTCCCACCCACTCCCCTTCAGCCACATTCACATGTTCTGGCCTCAGGGATTTTACATGTGCTTTTCCCTCTGCCTGGAATGCTCTTCCTTCAGGTATGTCCTTTGTCTGCTCCTTCACTTCATTCAGAATTGCACTCAAATTCAAGTCCCTATCAAATGACACCATTATCACCACCTGTGCCAGTTTCACACTTTACGTTTCCCAATGATCCTAAACACTAAATCATGCTATCACACTTAAGTGTTATGTAGCTATTTTTTATTTAACTCGTCTGACTTCCCTACTGGAATATAAGGTTCAAAGGAGCTTTCTTTGTTTTATTCACTATGAAACCCCAGACTTTTGAATAATCTCTACCACTTTGAACTATTATGGAATGAAAAAGTGCATGTGGGGGCACTTAGCATCAATCCTGGTCTCTACCAAGTGGGTGATAAATGTTACTTTGTTGTCTCACATCCATGAACTCATTGGTTCATTCACTGAGCATCTTTCTTTTGAGTGGTTACTCTGTGCACAGAGTAAGGATTCATCAAATATATGTTGAGTGAGGAGATGGAAAAATGAGTCATGAACTGCTATGGATGTTGAAAGGAGGAAAAAGTCACTTCCAATTGTCAGATATCAGGAGAGGATTCATGGAGAAGGTAGCATTTAAACCAGGTCTTAAAGGATAAGTTTGATTTATTTCTGTGAGCATGGTGATGAAAGGCACTCAATACACATTTACCATATGTTCCATAGCACTCTATACTCTGCAGGTTTTTTTGTTTTTTAAGTTTATTTATTTACTTTGAGAGAGACAGATAGCGAGCATGAGCAGGGGAGAGACAGAGACAGGGGGAGAGAGAGAATCCCAAACAGGCTCCACACTCTCAGCATGGAGTCTGCTGCGGGGCTCCATCCCACAAACCATGAGATCATGACCTGAGCAGAAATCAAGAGTTGGATGCTCAACCAGCTGAGTCACTCAGGTGTCCCTCTACTCTAGAGTTTTAACATCTTAGAACATAAGCTCCGTGAAAACAGAGTCTATCTAGTTCATCCTGATATACATAGTATAGTATCTTGATATATCTAGTGTATCTTCAGATATATATATACATATATAATATGTATAGTTAATATTTGGGTTGTCTATGAGATTGAAATATCATTTGTCAATTTAAAAGTCCATTTTTCTCTATAGGGGAAAGTTGGAGTGATTAATATATACAGTGTAGAATGAAACTAAAATTATAAAGTTTTATTATTGAATGTTGTTTGTACACTTAATTCATATTCTTTTTTCTTCAAATTAGAGTATCAAAAAAAATCATTGGTCAAAAAGGCTCAGAAAGTTTGAATAGTTTCCCTTAATGATATGACAAGAACTTATTTGTCTTGTGAGGTTTTCAGTAGTTAAGTCCTGAACCATTGTAGTACCTGAGAATAATTAATAATCATATATATTTATGACAGGCAATTCTCTCTTGGGAATACCTCATATGGTATGTTCCTCCACAATGGACACTGACATTTCTTATATCTCCATTAGCCATAGGTAAAACACAGCATATAAGCATTTGTTTAATGGCCAAGCCACTCAGCTAGTATATGACTGTAGAGAAACTTATAGTCAGATATTATGAGTCTAAATATGATTCTTATTTGGTCTCAGCACAGCAACCATAGCAAGGAAAGAAGGGTCTAGTTTTTCCTTGGGAGTTTTTTTTCCCCTTTTTTTCCCCTTTTTTCCCCCTTTTTTAACCCTGCCTGGGCATGGCGTTATCAAAGGACAAATTTACAACCCCTTACCTTGGGGATGAGTAACTGTGATGGCCATTTCAGCACAGCTGCAAGGAGAGACTTGCCAATTCCAAACACTTCTTTATCAATTTACCTGTCAGAGCATGAAGTGCAATGGATGCCTGACTATTTTTCAGGTAATAATTCCCTTTTACATTCTGCACTTTCAAAACAACATATGGCAATACTTGGTTTTACAACCATTTACAGCTAGCATGAAATGTTTATTAATCATGCCTAATAAATTACAATTTTCCAAACCTAGTTGGGTCAGAAACCTTGGTATGGTACACAGCTCAACCCGCACTGTTGTATTAGATAGGAAGGTGTAGCAATAGAGGGATTGGATATCACAACATTCTATTTTCTTTCTTTCAAGCTAGTGCTACTTATCAAAATATTATAAAACACATGAGATTTTACTGGGCTTTTTAAAGATTGTAATTCCTTGAAGTTCCAACCTGAAGTAGGTTATCTTTTGTAGGGTAATGGTGTGCACACAGTTCATTTGAGTTTTGGATAGAGTGCTGAAAGTAAGGGGAGGTCAGTAAATTAGGGAAATTCTGTATGAACTTTAAAAATCAGTAAAAGGGGGCACAAAAGAGGGCCAGTGTTCGGTTAGATGATACCATCAGAGCCTGAGAAACAAAGAAAAAGGTGGCAGGTGTTCTCAATGGCCAGTCTTGACTATTTTGTATGGCAACCCTTTGAATATACACAGTTTTGCCTTTTGGATGTTTCCTCTTAGTTTTGATATTTACAGATTAAGGAAGATGAAAGGTACCATGCATGAAACCATATTACCCTACACCTGTTTCTAGTTCATCTAGTTATTCAACAAACATTTTTTATGCATTTATTCATACCATGTACTGTAGATGTGGTTTGGGGGAAATGAAACAGTCATGATTTTTCAATGAACTTTCTATATATGAGTCCTGAACTGGTAACTCTCTATGGTGGTAATTTTATGTGTCAAACTGGCTAGGCCACAATACCCAAATATTTGGCCAAACACTGGTCTGAATTTTCCTGTGAAGGTTTTTAAAGATGAGATTAACATTTGACTTTGAGTAAAGCTGTTTACCCTCTGGAATATGGGTGGGCCTTATCCTGTGAGCTGAAGGCCTTAATAGAGAACAGTTGACCTTCCAGAAGAGGAAGGAATTCTGACAGCAAGCTGCCTTTGGACTTGAACTGCAAATCTTCATTGGGTTTCCAGCTTGCTGGCTTAGTCTTCAGATTTTGGACTTGCCAGCCTCCACAATCATGTAAGCCCTTTCCTTAAAAGAAATTGCTCTATGTATGTATACACACACACACACACACACACACACACACACACACGTACATATATTTAAATATACGTATAGATAAATATATTTATATACATCCTGTTGGTCTGTTTCTCTGGAGATCCTTAATTTACTGTCTATGGGATAGGTTGGAAATATCACTAACAAAGTGATAGCTTGTTTTAATCACTTTTAGACAACTTTAATCTTGATTTTAGATAATGCTTTACAAAGTTATTACAATTTATGATTTTCAAAGGAATTTCACATGAATTTTCCTGTTTGCAGTTTATAAAAGTTTTGACAAAAAGATTAGGACAGAGTACAATTAACCCCACTTTATTGATTTGAAAAGTACTGTCCAGAGAGTTTATTACTGATTAAAAATCAGCTGTGAAGTGATAACACTTACTTTATTTTTTAAGTTTATTTATTTATTTTGAGAGAGAGAGAGAAAGACAGAGTGTAAGGAAGGGGCATAGAAAGGGAGAGAGAATCCCAAGCAGTCTCTATGCTCTCAGCACAGAAGTCAAGAGTCAGACATTTAACCAACTGAGACACCCAGGTGCCCCAATAACACTTGCTTTAGTACTCAGATTTCCTTTTTCGCAGTGTAGTAATCTTTTCATGACAGGTTGCTGCATCTTTGAGTATATGAGAATGTTAAGTCATGGCAGAAGCAATGTATATATTAAGCAGTGTTATATCAGAATAATGCATACTGGAAAAAATGTATAGACTTTGGAAGAAAAAAAACATTAAAAACTACAAATTATATAGGTGAATGTCAGTCCAAGCTCAGAGAACAGTCCACTTCTATTGCCCCCAATGGGACAGCCCTGGGTACTTTCTTGTATTGGTTTAGGCAGGAGTGGATGGTTTTTGTTTTTGTTTTTGTTTTTTTTCCCCTGCACTTGAGCTTTATGCTCTCTGTTAGAAACAGAGAATAAAACATAGCACTATTTTAAAATCTTGGAAATCAGGAAAAATAAGCATTACTTTGTTAGATATATTTAGAATACCAGGCCCTTTTATTGGCCACATAGCTCAGCCAGGTGTTGATCTTTAACATCAGAGACTAGCACTTTGGGTACACTTCTTTTAAGGCAGCCGTCCTTGAAAAAGTCACAGACTTAATCTTGGCTTGGTGAAAATTTGACACGAGAAAATAAAATAAGAAAGGCAGAAATCATTTAAACACCATAGATTGTTTTATCAGAAGCTAATTTCCACTAAAGTTGCTTCCAGTTCCTATTGCCTTCTCTTGTGGTGCTTTTTAAAAACGCCTTCCACTACAACCCTAAACTTGGCTTTGACTATAGGTGGAATACTAGGGATTTAATGTGTGTTTGGAAGTCTGCCTCTTACCTGTTCAGTAATAGCATTGATTAGTGTATAGAAGCAAAAATGTATGTGGAATATTAGGCTCACAACTGGAGGTTTTAAAACACTCATTGTCGGGGCGCCTTGGTGGCTCAGTTGGTTAAGTGTCCGACTCTTGATTTCAGCTTAGGCCATAAACTCACGGTTTGTGGGTTCGAGCCCTGCGTCTGGCTTGGTGCTGACAGCTCAAAGCCTGCTTGAGATTCTCTCTCTTTCTCTCTCTCTCTCTCTCAAAAATAAACTTAAAGAAAATTATTGTCAGTTATGTCTCAATTTTTAAAACTGAAAAAAATCCAACTTATTTTGGATTGATTGACAAATTGAGGGATTATAAAGTAGCTAACATTTGGCATTGACAAAGGAAGTGAGTTGATTCATACTGTGCTGGTGGTTAGCAGCTGTCAATAACTGGACCTGTTTCATCTCTGCTTCACCACATCCTGGCCTGGAGAGGATGCTGGGCACAGAGAAGGTGTTCACTAAGTGATTGCTGCACGTGTAAATGGATATTAATGTCCGTGCGCCTCCTGGAGCACACCCTTCATTTCACACACAGGATAAACTGGGTAGTAGGAACATTGAAAGTTAGCCTTGGTAAGTCAAAATGGCTCCTGCTTGACATCCCAGAAGCAGTGGCGGCACCTGAAATACCTTCCTGTGGGAATGTCTTTCATCTGCAAAACTGATGGGAATTCTTGGGTTAGGGACTGTTCAAATTCCATGGTTGTTTGTTAGCAGCCTTCTAGTCCATCTATAAATAAAATTTTCCAAATGCATTAGCATAATTAGACCTCTTTTTATGGTCCAGGGAAAGTAGGCCATTTCTCTCCCTTTGTGATGCTGATAAGCCTCCCACTCAGCTATTGCAGCTGTATTGTGAGGGTACCTCAAAATGGATTCTATTTGAACACAACCTGTCACAGGCCATTGTGGCAGGGTTACTAGGTGACAAGTGAATTCCCCTGTGCAGGAGGACAGTTGCTGTAGTGAGAAGCACATGGCACGGGGAGTCAGGAGACCTAGATTCTACTCCATGAAACTGCCTGGGGTTTGCAGTGTGGCTTGTTTCTCCAACCTTAATTTCCTTTTCTATAATTGAAAAGGTTGCTTGAAGTACTCTTAAGAGTTACCTCCAACTAAATGGCCTCATGGTCTGTTAAAGGATTTCCTACATGAGTGTTAACTGCAGGTTAAGGAGGTCTTGAAATCGAGTTTAGAGATTTACATTTTGGAGCCAACCAAACCTTATAGGCACTGTCTCCACTACGTACACTTGTACGTTTTGGTATTTTGCAAACTCATCTGTAAAATTGGCAAAATAATAGTTCCTTCCTTGTAATGTTATTATAAGGATTAAATTATAGGTTACATTTGAAATGGTTAGCAAATAGCCAGGATCAGGGTAACAGTGAATTGCTATTGCTTATTAGGAGAGAGGGAAATAAAAAGAGAAGAGAGAAATTATTATCAAACATTCAAAATCAATTGACACTTTAACCTTCGGTGAGAAGTGAAATGCAATGAAAAAGAATTGGGTCAAGCCTTTTAATGCAGGTGAGTATCATTGGCCTCCATACAAAGTGTGAATGTGGAAAAGTCACTTTTCTATTTCTAAGTGTACAGAATCTTTGGAGGTGATGTTTCGTTGGCTCAAGGAACACATTCTTTGCTTGGGGGTGCGAGGGAAGGCTTGAATATGTAAACACTTCTTTAAACTTAAAAAGCTCATAAATCCACATAATTATTTTATTTTTTTTAAAAAATTAATGTTTATTTATTTTTGAGAGAGACTTAGAGATGGAGCACATGGTGGGGGGGGGTGGTGCAGAGAGAAATAGAGACACAGAATCTGAAGCAGGTTCCAGACTCCCAGCTGTCAGCACAGAGCCTGACACGGGGCTTGAACTCCCAAACTGAGAGATCATGACCTGAGCCAAAGTCGGGTGCCTTAACCAACTGAGTCACCGAGGCGCCTCTCCACATAATTATTTTAGAGGGAGAATTATCTACATGTATGTGTAAATGTGTGTGTTTGTCAGTGTGTTTGTCAGTTATTATTTTTAACACTTTTTCCCCCCAGAGGTTGCATATTCTCAAGTTTGAAAAAACAAGAGAAATGAAATAATATTTTTTTCTCTCCTGACCTCATTCCCCCCCCTTTTTTTTTTTTTACAATTTTGTTAATCTTCTCCCATAACATTTAGTCATTTTTATTAGTTTCTTGTGTATTTTATTATGGTTTCTTTATCCCTACTTAACTCTTCCCTTTTGTTTTCATAAAAGATAGCATATTCTGTGCCTTTCAGTACCTTGCTTTTTGACTTAATTTTGTATCCTGTCTTTCCATAAAAGTGGAGCAGATTGTATTTTCCAAAATTGGCATAGTGAGAGCTTCCCATCCTGCCTATTCTTTTTCCGATATGACTTTGACATTCCTCCTATCAAGACAGGAGTCAAATCTGAATGGGCTTGTGACCATGAAGGAAATGACACTGTGTGACAAAGCTAGGACAAAGAAAGCAATACAGCCTCCTCCTGGCTTTCTTTTTAGGATGCTCCTCTTGAAAGCCCGCCACCATGCTGTAAGGAGCTTAAGAAATCACATGGAGAGGCCATGGGTAGGTATTATAGCTTCAGCTACAGCTGAGTTCCAAAGCTGGCCATAGGCATCATTGTTAAAAGTGAGCAGACCCACCCAGTAGTTCAGCCTCCAGCAGTGGAGTCAGCTCCTAGCCTTCAAGCCTTCCCAGTTGAAGGCCATCATACCTGGTGGAAAAGAGATAAGGTGTTCCTACTGTGCCCTTTCTGAGTTATTGACTCAGATAATCCGTGAGCATAATAAAATGGTTGTTGTTTTACACCACAGAATTTGGTATGGTTTGTTATGTGGCGGTAGTAACTAGAACAGAGCTTCTGCATCTTTTTTTTTTTTCTTTTGCAGCTTTATAGTATTCTATTATAGAGCTATACCATATTTGACTATGTCCCAGTAGACAGTGACTTGGGTAGATACAATTTTTGGCTTTCCCTCTAATAAATAACTTTGTAAATATATCATTTAAAAAATGATGCAAGTGTATTTATGGATAAATTTCCTGAAGTGGAATTTCTGGAGCGAGGGTAAATGAATTTGTAAGTTCGATTGACATTTTTGAATTGGCTTCTATAGGGGCTGTATCACTTTATACTCCTACCTGAAGTGTCTAAAAGGGTTTGTCTCAATACAGTCTTGCTATTGAGAAAACTTTCAGTTTTTCTGCTATTCTAATAAGTAAAAAATGGTGTCTCGAATTATAATTTGCATTTCTTTTATCATGTGTATATTTGAGCAACTTTTTTTGTATGAATATCCTTTCACGTAAACTATCTCTTGAGACCTTCTTTCAATTTCTAGGTGCTTATATAATATTTAGGAAATTAGTCCTGTATCTACAAAATGATTTACAGATATTTCTCTTGTTATTTTTTGACTTTCCTTATACTGTTTTGTGTGATGTTGAAGATTTTTCTTTTTAAGTAGTTTAAGTTAACAATCTTTTCTTATATGGCTTCTGGATTTTGAGTCTTAATTAAAATGACCTCTTTCCAATATAATTGAGTATTTCTCCATTAGTATATTTAATTATATATGTGTTCTTATATATACATGTAAGTATATATACATGTAAGTATATATAAAATATACCTAATAGTTTTATATATAAATGTCAGTAATATGGAAGTTTTCCAACATTACATTTCATAAATAAATGAAATATGTATCAGTTTTATATATAAATATGTCAGTTTATATATATATATACATATATACATACTAGTTTTATAATAATATACAAATTAGTAAATCAGTTATATATATTCATACAATTACAAAATATGCAATGAATGCTATTGATTACTATACATTAAATACTATTTAAGGAAATTTTGAAAAACTAAACATGGATGTTGAGGGATGTGACATCATTAAGAAGGCAGAATAGCGGTTTTCAGTTCTCATTCCCTCCTCCGACTTCCTCAAGAAACTTTGATTTTGACAGTCATTCATACAGAAGAATATATTTGTGGGAACCTGGGAGTCCAATAGAGAGGTCTCAGCATCCCCTTAGAGCAAGATTTCTCAGAACAGATCCATTGCATTGGGTAAGAAGAACAGTTTCACTTTACTTGTATCACTCCTCCCTGCAAGAGACCCCTTTGTCCCACTGTTTCTCCCACAGGACAAAATGAGAGGTAGTGAGTACCTGGCTTCCATGCAGGGCATTGCCTGAGAGGCTCACTACTTCCTCACCCCATCCAGAACACTGAGAGCATGGGAATGGCTGAAAGGTCAAGGTGCCAGGAGCAGGGAAAAGGGGTTCATAGTAACCAGTGCACAGAACTCAACAAAGGCAATGCTTTCCACAAATTATCTGGCAAAATTCACCCAGAAGCCTTCTCACAAACTTGCCAGGATGCATCACCCTTTGACTTCCCTACTCCCAACCAGCCCACCCAGGTGTACTCCTAACACTCTGTGTGTCTTATTTCTCCCCCACCCTCCCCCCAGCTCTTTGTGTGCCTCAGTGAGGGCACTCAGGAGCCTCTGCAGGTCTTGTGTGAGCTCACACTGGCAGCCACCTCAGCTCTGCTCTTTCAGGGGAAGGTGCTTAACTCTGAATACTTCAGGCCGCTGCCCTAAGGAAAATAAACAGGAGGCTCTCAGCATCTGGCCTGGATTTTGGGGATTGAGAGGAAGCATGCAATCCTAAAATTTACTTTAAAATTTGAACTTGTCTCCTCTTGGCATCAGAGAGGAGAACCAGCTGGAAGCTTGGGCAGGAACTCCTAGGAGGAGAGGCAGATGTGAATGGAGTTACCAAAGGAGGGAAAGAGGGAGAGATACTTGAAATAGAGATCCCGAGGTTGCTCAGGAGAGGATTTCCTACTAACATGCCTCTTCAAATAAGCAAAAAACCAACAAAAGAGGTTAACTTGGAAAGCCGGTTCTTAAGAGGGACATTTATCCTACATTAAGAAAAAAGAAAGATCTCAAATAAGTAACTTAACTTTACAACTCAAGGAATTAGAGAAAGAACAAACTAAGCCCAATTTTAGTATATATGCTGCCAAAGCAAACACAAGAACAAACAGCCCAAAGTGAGCAGGAGGAAGGAAATAATAAAGATTAGAGCAGAAATACATTAGAGATTAAAAAAACGTAGAAAAGATAATGAAACTAAGAGCTGGTGTTTTTGAAAAGGTAAATAAACCTGACAAGCCTCTAGCTAAACTACTTAAGAGAAAAACAGAGAAGATTTACTTAAAAAATTATAGAAGGAAAATGAGACATTACAACTGATACCACAGAAACACAAAGGATCATAAAAGACTAGTATGAATAATTACACACCAATAAATAGGATAACCTAGAAAATAGATGAATTCCTAGAAACATACAACTTACTATCACTGAATTGAGAAGAAATAGAAAGTCTGACAATACCATAAAGAATAAGGAGATAAAAGCAGAATAAAAACATCCCGACAAAGAACAGCCCAGAATCAAATGGCTTCACTGATGAATTCTACCAAGATTTAAAGAATTAATACCAATCCTTTTCCAGTTCTTTCAAAAATAAATGGAAAGGAAGGGAACATTTTTAGACTCTTTTTATGAGACCAGCATTGTCTTCTTCAGCATGTTCTGATATCAAAGCAAGACAAAGATACCACAAGAAAAGAAAATTACAGGCCAATATACCTGATCAACATAATGCAAAAATCCTCAACAAAATAATACCAGACTACAAGAAACTTATAGACCAATACACCTGATAAACATAGATGCCAAAATCCTCCATAAAATAGTAGCATCCTGAATTGAACAGCACATTAAAAGGATCATACACCATGATCATGCATGTGGGATTTATCCCTAGAATGCAAGAATGTTTCAAAATTAGCAAATCAATTAATGTGCTACACCACATTTACAGATTGAAGAATAAAAATCATATGATCATCTCAATAGATGCAGAAAAAACCTTTGACAAAATCAAACATATTTCCATGATAAAAATTCTCAACAAATTAGGTTTGGAAGAATGTACCTCAACATAATACAGGCTATGTATAGCAAGACCACAGCTCACCTCATACTCAATAGTGAAAAGCTATCTTCACTAAGATCATGGATAAGACAAAGGTGTCTGCATTTACCACTTCCACACAACATCATTATGGATGTCCTAGCAAGAGCAATTAGATAAGAAAAAGAAATAGAAGGCAACCAAATATGAAAAGAGGAAGTAAAATTTCTCTGTGGATGATATAATCTTATATAGAGAAAACCCTAAAGATGTCACAAAAAACTGTTAGAACTAGTGACCTAATTCAGTAAAGTTGCTACTAGTTGTTCTGCAATGGTATTCAGAAGCCCTGGGCTCTGGTTCCAGCTTTGGCATCACTAACATGACACAACCTGAGTGTCAATATTCTCATCTGTTATATCTATACACATATATATATGCACATATATGTGTATATACACACATACATATACATATATATGTATATAGAGAGAGGGAGAGGGAATTTTATTATATACATTTTTATTTTTATTATATATTTATACATTATAATATATTTGTATATTATATATGTTATTATATATTATAGAGATAGATATATAATTTTATTTTTAATTACAGTTGACACAATGTTACATTAGTTTCAAGTGCACAAGCAATAATTTGACAAGTCTATATGTTATGCTCACCTCAAGTGCAGCTCCTATCTGTCACCACACAGCAGTACCAATGACTATATTCCCTGTGTTGTACCTTTTATCCTAGCGACTTATTCATTCGATCACTGGTAGCCTGTATCTCAAAGTGGAGATAATATTGACTACCTTATACGGATGCTGTGAGAAGTAAATAGTGGGTGATATGTGTGCATAATAGATGGTAATAAATGTAGTTTTTATTCTTACTTTAGAGATTTGTTGATTCTCTGCTACAAGAACACTAAATCAATAGAAAGACATGTTCTGAAGAAAATCTGGAAGGAGAGTTAAGGCTTCTGCCACTTGGCTACAGACCCTTGGTTCCAAGGATAGTAGCGTTCAGGCAGATTATGTTTCTTGATACTCATTAGGTTTTATAATCTTCATGATTTATTAAATTATTAAAATTATATTTTTGGTAATAACCAATTACCTAGTTATGGAATTGCCTATATGGGAGGAAATGAACAGTTGTGTGCATAACTTATACCTTGGGACTACTGTTATAACCTATGGCTGAAGTTACCTAGGGTATGTGTATACTTATACACGCATTGTTTCACCCTATGAAAGGTCATTTTATTCAATTTTCTCCTGTTTTGTTATTGTTGCATTCATTTCTCATTTCTTGGAAGACTAAGGGAACCAGAAAATGTTGGCCAGTCTCCTACTTAAATCCCCTATTACCCTCCACTAAACTGGTACAGGGTTTATTTGTGCTTAGTTATCTTTTTATTCAGTAATCTGTAGTTGTTGCGATACTTGATGCATGACTATATGGGTCTGTGAGAACATATTCTTGGCTGGGGAAATGATTGCATGGTCCATTTTACACTTGACATCTCACAGAAGTAAGTACACTTGTCCAAAAGAGGGAGGAAGAAGGGGAAAGAGGAACGAATCAGAGACCTTGAAGGGTACTTGGCTTTTAAGGAAGCACTAGACAGGCTGGCTGCTTTATCAGAGCCTCAGGTTGGGGCCTGAGAGCCATAAATGAGTTCCACACACTTCAAAGGACTTGGCCTGGACTGGGAATATGTTAATATGATAGAGGATTCTTCCTGATCCTACCTTTTCCTCCCTCAAGTATTCTCCCTCTTCAAACACCTAGGTTTTGAACTAGATTTCTGTGTTTGCATGTGCAATAGTATTTCTGAAACCTTTGCCATTTTTCACTCCTAGGACCAGGAAACTGTAAGTAAGTATTTTAAAAGAGTGTGATAATTCATAAAGCAACTTAATGTTTTTCTCCTAACTCCAAACTCCCTCAAGGGCCTAGTTCTTTCCTGACATTGAATGAAATGTGGGAAGTTTCCATAGTTTTTCTAGTTTACCCATATAGTAGATTGGAAAGAAAAAAAAAAGCTCAGGTCATAGGCAGTCATAAGAACAGTAATTAAAATGTAAACTCCAGGGATAATGAAAATTCCTTACCTAAATCCGAGTACACATAACTCCCTTCCCTCAGCTGGGGACCTGCCGTGGTGGATGGTAGGTTATTTCCTTCTCTCATCCCATGTGTTGTATTTCTCCTCATCTGTTCCTTCTCACTTGGCAGCCCCTGGCTCCAACAAGGTTAGGAGGAGGGTGTGGAGGAGTGCTAGGTGTTAGAAAAAATTTCTGTTGACTTACATTCTTTTGAACGGGCATGTTACCCTTTCTGTATAGTTGCTCACAGCTGATGGTCTCTCGTGGGATGCTTTCATGTTTATAGAAAACACCACTTCCCCCACAAGGACCCACTTCTTAGGAGGGGGTGAGGTATCTCCTTGGCTTGGTCACTTAAGTTAAAGCTGTCATCTGGGGCAGAAACTCAAATTACCCCAGGGTTGATCCTGGTAAGTGGTTCATATTTAGACTCTAGGCTCGTACTGCTTTGCTGTTGGCCTTTGGGGCTTAACCCTGTATCAACACCCTGCTGCATGAGAATGGGGACAATGAAGGCAGGAAAGTAGCACAGTGGTTAGAAGTGCAGTCTCTGTAGTAATTCACGTTCTGGGCCCTTAACTAAATAGCTATGTTACTTGGAGCAACTTACTTAACCTCTCTGAGCCTCAGGTTTTTTTGTCTGTAAGGTGTAATGATAATACCTAATTCAGAGGCTTGTTATGAGGATGAGATGATTAAAAGTTCTGGCACACATACACTCAGCCAACATGCATTACATCTCACAGATGATTTCTCAGCAACGATGTCCAGGATTTACCTTGTGCTATGAGAAGGAGCAGGTGGTTCAATACAAGACTCAACATTACATGCTCTGGAACAGTTATGAAACCAGTTTTTAAAAACATGCCAGCCAGCTATGTAAGAAGAACTCCTTAAATGAGGGCAATGTTTCCAGTTTCTGAACTGTCTTCCTATATAATTTCTCATCTCATCTTTGAGATACTCCTGTAAGCAGGCCAAAAAAAAAAAAAGGTGTTTCATTCCTCTCTTTATAGATGAGGTGTTTGTAGCAGGGACAAAGGTCAAAATGACAGTGCTGGATTCAGAACCCAGCTCCTCGGACTTTCCAGCGCTCTTCAGACTGCCTTGACTCTCCTCTGCTGTCATAACATTGTTTGTCAAATGAGCCCAGCAGGGGATGGTCGGCATGTTATTCCCTTCCCCCCATGGCGGCAGTTTGGTGGGAGGCCTTAGAAAAGACAAAAGTTTCTTGCACAGGTTTTCATCTGTGCAGGTGGCCTCCCAAGTGAGTGGGCAGGAATGCCTCTGGTGAGGTACAGGCCTGCTCTGTCCCATTAGGGAGCTGGTCTCTCCTTTCCTTCAGAAGGCACCAGTTCTCTAAAAATCACCCCGTCGACATACCATTAACAGAGCAGAACATGTTGACATCCAGCTGTTGCTTTCATTACCAATTTGTTTTAATTGGTCTCACACTGTTTTCCTCTCACTTTTTTGTACTGTGTTGGTTTAACTCTGTCTGCAGCCAGCCTGGCTTGAGCTGTAAACCTTTTATGAGGGGAACTTGCTGATGTGTGGAAAGTCACAGGCAGCTGGCTGGGCCTGGCCGGCAAGTCTGGAACTTTCCAGCCCAGACCGTAACCATTCGGTGATTTTGTTTGCTCTTTCAACATTTCCTTTTAAAAACTGTAATGTCTAAAACTTTAGAAAAGGAGTGCTTCTCCGAGCAGATATCTAACGAAATTTATTCCTAATGCACAAATAGCATATTGTTAAACAGGATTTGGATGGAGTTTGTAATGAAGGATGTTTGGCAGTTCTTGCTTTTGGAAAAACATTTGAGTGATCATGAGTAGGAAATTTGCTGTAGTCAGTGTAATGAATTAACAACTGAGTAGTGGCCCAGAGCAGGCAGTACCCTTGGAGGAGGACAGAAGTCCAGATGGTGGGCTATGATCCAGAAGTTTGGGACATCAGTCAAGAATGCAAGGTGTTTATAAGGTGGCCAAGAGGGAGATAGCAACCCATTTGCAGAAGGCCATCTTTGGTTGTACTTGCCAGTGGTAACTGCTTGCTTGGTGTTGTGAGTGGTGGAGATGATGGTTTGCTTGATCTACAAACAATAATAAGGTAGAACTTATTCATTTTCCACAGCTTAGCTTTGATTCTCAGTTATATTCAACCTGAGCTTTTATACAGGAAAACGCATACACACACACACACACACACACACACACACAGCAAAACCAGGGGACAGGGTTCTATTAGGAACCAATAATTCACTTGTGTGTTTAACCAATATTTATTGAGTAACCCAACATCTTTCAAGTACTGTTATATTTGCACCTAACAGAATAAAACCTGTTGTTTTCCCCAGAGGATTTATTTAAAACATTAAAAATTCTTACAGTAAAAGACAAATAGGTTTTATTCTTTTAGATGCAAATTAGCTATTATACTCGTGTTCACTAAATAAATATCCCCTTCCAAGTTGACAAAAGCAGAACCCTTTCTTTAAAATTTTTGTTGTGAAAATTATGTGATTAGTCTATTTTGATACATATGATACAAAGAGATTGGATCCTTATGGAAGACACAAAATCTACTTATTTATTCTGCATGGGCTCCCAGTCATCTCTTCCTAGGGAGTTGTCTAGTATTTAATTCTCTCAATAATGTGTGAAAATGCATCTGGAGTATTGTCACCTAGAGGAGTTCACTTAATCCGTAGTGTCCAGAGTTTTTATTGAGGGTTGATCATGTAGGCATGGAGCATTCATGTGGCTGACCTTAGTTACTTAGTTTCTAGGCTCCTTCAGAGGTTAGACTGATAACATGTGGCCCAAGGCCTTGGTCACAAACCACATTGTTAGTATAGACCATCTGGCATGACACAAGGCCCTAGGTGAACAAAGATACTCTTATCTGACAGGAGATCCCAATGGCTTAAAGGTTACCTTCTAGAAGTTAGTCAAACGCCAGACTTTTCTTTGGAATGTGCATGGTTTGAATACTCCATAGACACTGAATCATCTTTTATTATAGTCATCATTCCAGGGAAGGGACCTTGCCCATTATGTCGTATATGGTACAAGAACAATTTTGTCAGTAAGAAGATTATTGGATTATTGGTCACTGGATAATTTGGGTTAGGTGTCATTTATTTAGAGAAATTGTCAGGAGAGCCAGCTGCACCACTCATGGGGGCCATTGGAGCCTGGGCAGCTAAATCTGGGTGCAGCCCTCCCTTCTAGAAGAGGGAAGAGCCTTTTGTCTCATCTGCCTGTAGTGTAGACTACCAAGAGTGAGCGCTGGTCTTCATCTTCCAACAAGGAATTCCTCAGAGAGAATGTTACGTCTCTAAGATTTGGGACAGTAAACAGAAGTCACCTAATTTGGGGGAAATTTAAATGTTATTTTGCCTGAATTCAAATTTGGAATATCTAAAAGGAGTTGGAAAATTAATGCTGCAATTGGCTTGACGGCTTATCTTTCTTTTTAGAAAGCAATGAAGAAACCTTTCCTTTGTTACTTCCTTCCTTGGTGATTGCCTGCCTTCTTCACCAATATACTGGAGTTACAGAATGCGGTGATATGTACTTTACAATGGGATTAAATATGGCAACATGGCTAGATCTGCACAAATCTGGAACTCTCGTTCTGTTTGTGCTATAGAGTAAGTATCCTTATGTAAGTGTTCTTTCACTTGTGATTTCTTCTACACAGTCCCTCAATCATTCTGCAGTAAAGCTCAGGCTTTTTAGCTCAAGGTTGATGGACAAAATGATGGAAGGGGGAAGGACGTGACTTGCATTCATATATATTGTGTTTCTTAAAACTGGGAAACCTCCATTGCATTATAAAGGTCTAGATGAAAATATGAGGTAATGTTCAGCTGAAACCATCAAAATTATAAGCTCTCCTAAATTAGCTTGAAAACTCATCAGTAGTATAAAGACTTTAGTTTCTCGATAGCACAGTGGATTGAGATTAGGTGATTATTCATACCTGCCCAAATGTCCCTGGGTAACAAGGATAGGTAAAACCAAGGCAATGTGACACATTTGAAAGTTGCTGAGTTGAATATGAGATGTAAGCAAAACCGTCCAAAGCTGTGATTGAATACTAGGATTAGTCCTTCAGTACATTGGGTTTTATTTTTTATTTTTCCAGGCAGGTTAAGGTTTTAGAAATGTGACCTCAGTACTAACTAAAACTCATCCTAATTAAAGAGAATGTCTAATGATAATAAAGTCTTGAGACTAATCTTTGGGCATGCTATTCCCTAAGGAGCTGAGCCACATTCAGTGAATGTGCTCTGGGGTTCATTATCAACGGGTTTCCATCTGTTCTTTTGGAATCAATGATTTTTGTTGTTGGATTTAGACTGTCTTTGTATTCTCTTGACACTCACAGAACAAAATATGCCTGATTTAGCAATGTTGTTTGCTAGGAAAATCCAACATCAGATGAGTCATTCTGTCTATTAACCACCTCCGTTCTTCACTTTTGTGTGCCGCATGCTTTCTCCAGTGAGGTTTCCCTCATTCTGTGTTGGGCTTGCTTTCCCCTTGAAAAGTAAAGGTTAGTTTCTGTTCTCAGTAGTTCCTCATTCTTTCTCTCTTTGTACCCACTTCCTTCTCTGGTTCTCCCCACAGCTATCCTTATCCAGTCTCTCATTTAGGACTTTTAAATCATCAAGGTGAAAAAGCAAGAATAATGAGTTTCAGAATGAAAACCTTAGATCTATTACCACTAAATTCCTTGCCAAGGATTTTCCAAGCCACTTAGGCATAACAATTGCTCGTTTTTATTACTTCGTTGTGCTACTCTACTTTTTCAATAATTTTGCATCAGGTATATACATGTGCCATATATTTTTATATCCTTTACTTTACTTTTATGATGTCAATTACTGAAAGGTCATTCCAATTTTCAGCTGAACCAACCTATCTGAAAGGTATGGACTACTAGAAGTTTGTTTAAAATTGAAAGGTTTGTTCTTTTCCTTTTTAAATGGAAGGCAAGGAATTAACTATAGTAGCCAGTTGGGGTTTTCTTTAGTTCTGGAAGTGGAGAACATATGTACGTGGTAAACTTTGAGTAGTTAGAGAGTCACATATTTGTAAGGTAAAAATATTCCGGTTGGCAGACATCTATGGTGTTCTTTATAGTCTTTATTATTGAATGTGTCTGATGTTAATTATGTTAAATGTCAAATGTTAAATCCAGAGGATTGCCTGAATTATGGACTTGATATATTTTTACTTGATAATCAAATATAAGAAAGCTGAGTTTTACCTTCTTAAAAAACACAGACAAATTTTTAAAAAATATTCTGAATTAGCTGGGTGGCTCCAATCTACAGCATCTGGGAGACACTACAGGTGGCCAAGTGTGGGTGAACTCTGGAGGAAGGCAAATTGTAGTCTGGTTCAAATCTCTAGTCTCTCATAACCTATCTGTAAGCTTTTTGGTTAATTTTTCAACTTTAAGACTGTTTTCTCTCATCAGTAAAATGGGGATGATAAATATATTTCAGAGAGTTCTAATGAAAATATCCATGTAGAATATTTAATACATTGTCTAGTATGTACTAAGTACCTAAAAATATAATTATTTTTTGTAAATGTTTACTTATTCAGAGAGTGAGAGAGAGAGAGAGAGAACAAGCATGGGAGGGACAGAGAGAGAGGGAGAGGGAGGGAGAGAAAGAGAATCCCAAGCAGTCTCCATACTCAGCGCAGAGCTTGATGTGGGGCTTAGTCCCATGGCTGTGAGTTCATGACCTGAGCTGAAATCAGGAGTCACACTCTTTACTGACTGAGCCACCCAGGCTCCAGTTATTTTTTTCTTGTGGGCAGAGTCAGAATTACTTTGTAGCACAACTTTCCACAGTTGAATTAATTCAAGACATTAGGGAAACATTTTGTAAGTCATTCATCACTTAGCAAAGCAGACACATGAGGGTAGTTTTTTAAGATGTTTCTGCTTATCAGGGTGCCTGGGTGGCAGAGTCGGTTAAGCATCTGACTTCTGCTCAGGTCATGATCCCAGGGTTTCTGAGTTTGAGCCCCATGTCAGGCTCTGTGCTGACAGCTCAGAGCCTGGAGTCTGCTTTGGATTCTGTGTCTCCCTCTGTCTCTGCCCTTCCCTGCTCTCTCTCTCTCTCTCTCTCTCTCTCAAAAATAAACGTTAAAAAATTAAAAAGAAAAGATGTTTCTGCTTATCAAAAGTTATCTAGCCAGACAGTCTTTAGAGATGGCCAATTCATCTGGTAACACCTGCCTCAAACATTTTTATTCTTAAGGACTTAATTGACACTTAAACGTGAATATGTTGCAGAACCTGAAAACCTCAGTCCCTGGCTCAAAACAATTCAAAGCTCTTTTCTAGAAATAATACTGAAATACTGACTTGTTTTTATAGGTGCAAGCATTGTTCTTCTTTGACAGTTGATATAGTCTTTGTCTAGTATACCCAATGGCTGGGCTTCCTCAGAGAGTGTTTCTATTTGTATGTATGTATGTATGTATGTATGTATGTATGTATGTATGTATGTTGTATATATGTATTATCCATCCATCCAGCTATCCATCCATCCATCCATCCATCCATCCACCCATACAACCATCCTTTGAATGGGTTATACTTCCCTGTTTCTTTGTACTCTTTGTGATTTTTCTTGGTTGAAAACTAGAAAGTTAAATATGATATGTTAGTTTTAGAAATAAGATTAGTCTTCTTCCTCAGGGTTTGCTATTTCTTGATTGTTGAAGGTTGAGATCATCTGTTTAGTTACTTTTCCAACCTAGTTTTGCAATAACTCTATTCCTTGTTGTGTGTGCTCACTGAGGTCTCTGTTCATTTAGCTCTATTTAGCTAGTATTGTGACAGAGATTTTCTCGAAATCCAGGAGCTCAAACACACACACACACACACATACACACACACACACACACACACACACACACACACACACACACACACACCCCTATTCCAGTCTTTGCAGACTGGCTCTGTGCTGTGGCACTTCTTTAACACTTAGCCAGGTCACGTACAACTTTGTCCTAGCCTTCACTTCTTGCTTGCAGTGAGCCTAAAGATCTGCCGAAGGTGAAAGCTTAGGTCCTCCTCTGGTATTTTATGAGTGTGTATTCTGCCCCAAGCATGGGAATGGCTTCCTAAGTTCCCGAGTGTACATGGGTGGTTCTGTAAGTGCCAATTCCCCAGGGAAACATTGTCCCTAGCTTTTCCTCCCAGGCTTTAGTGCGTACATATATTACATGTCTCAGCCACAGCCTTTTATCTTAGGTGGCTGTGGACTTTCCATTCACCTTACAATGTTTTAATAACTATTAACTGTTCACAGTTTATTCTGCACTACCAAGCATACATCCTTCAATTCCACAAAGAAGAAAGCAATCACACCTCGAGTTTCATAAAATTGTCATATTTTTATATTTTTTGAGTTTTTGCTTCTTCCCCAATGAGACTTGCCCTACTAGCTGGTTTGTTTCTCAACACTATTATATTTTCCATGCTTCAGAGTCTCTGACACCCCTGAGAGACTTTCCTTCCAAGATCATTTCATGACAAGGGCCTGTCATGTTTTCTTAGATAGCCATGGGCAAAGAGCTGTGATCTTTCTGTGCCACAGTGGAAACCAGGGAATACTGCCTTACCTCTTCCACACACCCTGCCTTTGGGTAGGTACTTTCTCTTCTATTGGATTTTTATTTTCAATATCTGCTTGTTATGTAAATTTGTCGATGTGCTACACCTCACTTTTGTTTGCAAGGCCCTGAAAGATTTCTTTATTTTTAAGAGGCTCACAAAAACTTGCTTTTGTTTCAAAACTGAAATTTGAAGAGTACTTAGTCAGCAAAGAACTGAGTAATCTTTAAGGTCAAGAACAACAACAACAAAAATGCAGACAATAATCAGAGATTTTACTTAGCTTAGAGCACACAGATTCCTCCATAATTTTTATCAGGTTGTAACACATTATGTTAGGAGGTGAATGCTTTAAGAGACTCCTTTAAAGGGACCCTCTTTGACAGTTACATCTCACTCTCTTCTACATATAAGAGTTGTTTGATGGACCTGGTAAGGTGAATCTGGTATGAAGAGTTGTTTGATGAATCATACTTTTTATAGTACTTAACAGACATTCAAGTACCTTCACAGACATTATCCCATTTGATCCTCACAACGAATAGTGAGATAAGCCTTATTATCACCCTCACCAGCTTCTCCCATTTTCTTTAAATATCTTTTCAATGGAGAAACCAGTTTTCCCTCAGTAAGCAGGTATATACTGACACAGACGCCTGTCCAGACCTCTCGTTTTCCTTTTTTACTGCCACCCAGTCAACTTTCCCTGATTTTCCCAGCTGGCTCTGCACAGTGAGCATTCCTCTCAAAGTCCAGTGGTTCTTAACATTGACTACATATTAAAATTACCCGAGTTCTTAAAAAAAATCACTTTGTGTCAGGGTCCCCCTTTAGACCAATTGCATCAGAATTGTAGGGCAAGATTTGGAAAGTGCCCTACACAACAGTATTTTTTTTTTAAGCTTTAAAATATTTTTTTCAAGGCTTGGGTGATTTTAATAGGCAGCAGGGTTTGAGAACCACTGCCATAGAAGCTTACAGCTGTTGTCTTCAGAGACGGAGAGCAATTTAATTTCAGTATTTTAAAAATGAAATCTTTGAGGGGTGCCTGGGTAGCTCAGTAGGATAAGTTTCCAACTCTTGGTTTTGGCTCAGGTCATGATCTCATGGTTTCGTGGGTTCGCGGTCCCACTCTGTGCAGAGCCTGCTTGGAATTCTCTGTCTCCCTTGCTCTCTGCTCCTCCCCCCGACCCCCCTGCACTGTCTCTGTCTCTCTCTAAAAAATGCATCTAATAGAATGAAAAGAAAATGAAACCTTTGTATACTAACCATTATCATCCTCTGTGGTTTTTCTTTTAAGGTGAGAAATTTCATAGTTCCGTTTTCTCAAATAACAGTATATTTTGTTTATACTGTTTTATAATTAAAGCATTTTCATATACATTATTTCTCAATGGGACTCAATTTTAGTCATATAATTAGTATCCCATTTTAGAGGAGTAGAGACCTAGGGAGGTAAGGTTTCCAGTGCAGATTAAGAAGTGTGTAAGTACTGTGGCCGGCTGTGTGTGTGTGATGGAGGCAGACAGACAGGAAGGGAGGGCAATCCCAGTTTTTAATGTGATGAACTTTACTTCTCTTCGCTATTCATGGTGTGGTCCATGGGTCCACGGGTCCTGCATGGTCACCTAGAAGCTCCTTAAAAATGCCAAATCCAGGCGCCACCCCAGATCTACTGAATGAGGGCTGCAATTTAAAAAGGTCTCCAGGGCATTATGATTCTCATTAAGGTTTGAAACTCTCTGCTGTCTACCATGCTGCCTCTTGGAATTCTTAGTCCTCTGGTTTTGTGGTGTCTCTGTATAAATATGTTGCATATATTGATGCTGCGAGGGATAATTGTTGAGAGTTCTTGCCGATAGTGTCCCTTCGGAAGTTTATTTTCCAGTCTTTTCACTGTGACTTGAGGCAATTTCTCCCTCTAGCTCTCCTACAGACCTGGAAATGCACCTCTGATCATTTTCTGCTGCTTTGAATTTTGCAGGTACAAGAGTTGTGGAGGACCCTGGGAGGGCGGATGCTGCTTTTTCACCGTCATAATTTTCCTCCCTTTTCTGAGCCAGAGGGTATAACCTAGGAAAATGCCAATCAGACTCCTATTAAAATTGAGATTCTCAGTGGATGGTGCTGAACTCTTGTTCCTTATTATCATTGCTCACAGTCCATAAGAGGACTTCAGGGATCTCACGCAGTAACATCTTTCCTAATAGGTATTCTCTCTATAAACTCAAATTGAAAAGGTTCCTAGTGATACGCATTTCACTTTCCTGAGCTCTACATTTCTCTCTGCCTCCCTAATGAGTTCCAAACCTGGAGAAGTCCAAGAAGAGACAGAAAGAACTGTTGTGGATGCTGCAGTTCCAAGACTGAGGCTCTCTCTCACAGCCAATGCGGTTGAAATAAACAAACAGGTTGTTTTCTGAATGTAAGGCTGTGTTGAGGTGTTGCCGCAGCGTGGGAAGCGGGCCTGACAGCTTGTCGCATGATCCACTGTGCGCTTTCTGCAACACGCCATCCGCTCTGGGCTCAAATTGCTTTACTGCCTCTCTGTGTCTGTCTTCACCCCAGGATTTCCCCAGACTCGGAGAAGTTAATGACTTTGTGTTCGTTTGGGGCAAGAAAATACACAAAGCTCCATCTATGATCCTGAAGTTAATTTGTGGCTTTCCTTTGAGGAGGGAACATGTGCATGCCAACTGTATGCTTGGTGTGTAAAGCAGACATGGTTAGGAATATAGCTAAATTCATGTAAGAAGCATATGAATGTGTAACACATATTAAAAAATACAAACAAAACCAAACACAAACTGGCCCTCATTTGGACCCTGTAGCTCTTCTCTATAGCTCTCATGGAGCACTTCTATTTTGCCTTGTGTTACGGTACATATTTACTCTCTGTACTTGATTATAAGCTGCTTGAAGTGTCTTACTCATTGTTATATTCCCTAATGTGCCTAGCTCAGTGCTGTCCCCATAATACAGCCCATCCCTGGAGTCAATGCATACAGTCGAATTAAATAATGAGGGAAAGAAGAAATATGAGTTGGGGCATTTGGGTTCTGTTCCCATTTCAGACATGGGGAGAAAGACAACCTGACAGAGCAATAAATATCTCTGGGTTATATTTTTCATCTGTAAAATGTAGACATGGAGGGGCAGATGTTTCTAATCCTTTCTAAGACTACAATTTTAGCATTCTGGGTCGGAGATGTATAAGACAGCCAAGTAGAAAAGCCCAGTTGGAATCTCAGGTGAGATATCATGATTAGAGATCATGTTTTGGGGAATCTTTGACATTTGGGTCTTTGTTAAACCATGAGAGGGGATGTGATCTCACAGGAAGTGTGTGGAATAAGAAATGGTTTAATGTGGGACTCCTATCAAACCACTTGTAAAGGACAGACAGGTGAAGAGTCGTCTGTAGTGACTACTGGTAGGTAATGTTGACGAGTAGAAGGAAGGTCGGATGATCATAGAAGCCTTGCCTCACCTCCTATGGGAAGGCAGTTGCAGGTTTTGTGGTTGTGGTTTTGCTGCGTGGGTGTGTCTGAAGGATGGGACAGCTTCATTCTACCTCCTCAGCATTGCTTGGCCCCCAGCCCCCCTTTCCTGTCACCTCTGGGGTTAAGGAGAGCAATAAATGTGGTCTCAGAACCCCAATCTTCATTCACTTGTGTTCATTTTTATGTATTAAACTCTCACAAAGGTACCATTTTTAAAAATAGGGGCTCACTGTTAAAATCTTTCCTTTGCAAGTGGATATAGCATAGATCCAAATGCCTTTGTGTGACATCTGAAGACCTTCATCTTTGGGCGTTTTTCACCCAGCCTTTGAAGGCTCTTGTTCTTCCAGTCCCATTCCAAATGTCCACTTGATCCATGTCAAATGATTGTCGGTTCACAAATATCCTATTCTCTTCTACCTGACTGTGCATTTGATGATTTTGTCTCTTTACCTAGTGTGCTTTGTTCATTTTCCTTTTCTTGGAAAATGTCTATTAAGTGTTTAAAACATAGCTCAAGCATTTCCTTTTTGATTTACCCTCTTTCTAGGTCACTTTGCTGCTCTTACATTTGCCCCAGGAACACTTTGCACATGTTGCCTTTGTCCTATTTATCTCCTCCCATTATTGGTTGCCTACACACAGTGGGCTGAGCCCCTGATGGCTGTATTGTGACTAGGTCATGGGCTGAATTTGAACTGAAACTCTCAGGTAAGTGTTCACATTCATAAATCTTGTTCTATTTGAGCGACCAAGTCTACACATTTGTGGCCTCTTCTCATATTCCTGGCTTTGTAAAATGCGCTGCACTAGGATATCACAGAAGCAGAGGAGGTCTGTGCAAGTGGCCAGCTGGGTGACTCAGTAAAGTTAAATTTGTTCCTGATCTGTAGCAATAATCCAAGGGTATGCGTAAGAGCTGTATCTCTGACATGTGCACTGATTTTATTTCTTTCTAAATTCTGATATTGAACATATTAACAATATCCTGGGTGATACATCACCGTTAAGACATTTTGCAACCCAAGGAAAGGGTTGCCTTCATCCATTCCTTACTAGCAGCTCAAAAAGGTGAATAAACCTATCACATGTTTGAGTTGCTGTTAATATCATCATTAGCTAGTATATTGTATCACACATAGAAAGACTGAACAACACTTTAAATACATTAATTTTTCACAAAAATACATCTTCAGCAAAAGTGAATCCTTTTTAAAGAGAGCTTAACCGAGTAACTTAAGGCAATATATAAGAAAATAAAAATACCTAGGACTAAAATGATATGTTTGTACAGATTCTGTTTCATCAATTAAACCTTGCTAACTTTGTTTTTTTTCGTTCAGTGACACGGAATTATTATTTGAAGAAGCTGTCTGAAATGACTTTCTAAGCAAGTTGGTAACAAATACCTTTGGCTTCTTTTAATAACCGCCTTCATTTCTCTGTCACAGCTACCACCAATAGTCTGTTTGGTCTGGTTTGCTGAATTGGTTGTCACTTAACCCAAATCAAAACTATAGGCAACATTTCCTCCAACTTTTCTGTTTCTGCTGGCTTAATTTGTTGTCAAAATACCTAGGTTTCTCTAAAGCTTTGATGCTATTTTTGGTAGGCCTTAATAAGCCATACTGTAATTTCATCTAGTATGAGTGCTAGGCTTCTCCATTTCTTCTCATTCCATTGCCTTTTCAATACCTTGTTATGTCTCAGAGAGTTTGAAATCCTTGTGTCTTTTCCTTCCATCAACAGAAAGAAAAAGACTAAAAAAAATATGGCACTAGCCACGTTGTTTTGGAGTCATGCATTTACACATTCCTATCCCCAGAGTATAAATGTTCTCGTTTTCATATTTTTATCTGAGGTATCTGTCATGTTACTTGTCACATGGCTGATGTGCTAAAATATTTGCTGCTCTAAGTCAGCTAGTGTGTTACCCTATGATATTCCTTTGCTATGCAGAAATGACATTCTCAGCTATTTGCTCCTCCAACTTTTCTTTCTTTTGACCCTATTCTTTTTGATCAATATTGTTTACTGTAATTTACATTAAATTCATTTATTCCCAAAGGATCGAATACATTTGTTTTCTGAGACATATTTCTTACTAAAAGAATTTCAGAAGGGGAACATTCCAGCTTGCATCAGATCCCAAATTCTAAATGAATTTAAGAAAATCTTAACACATATTGGGGTGCCTGGGTGGTCGGTTAACTGTCCAACTCTTGGTTTCAGCTCAGGTCACGATCTCATGGTTTGTGAGTTCGAGCCGCTCATCAGGCTCCGTGCTGACAGTGCCGAGCCTGCTTGGGATACTCTCTCTCTCCCCCTCTGTCTGCCTCTCCCCTGCTTGCTCTCTCTTTCTCTGTCAAATAAATTTTTAAAAAATTTAAAAAAGAAAGAAAATCTTAACACATATTAATTTTTTAATAAGAAATGCAATGATCAGGTACTCAGATTCTCTAAAGCCCCGAAAAACTTTCTACACTTAGTCAAAGATGGAACATCTTCATATGATTTTTCTCCCTAAGGCTTTTTTGAAGAATTGAGTAAATGAGTATAGCATACATAATCTCTCTTACCTGCATTCTGTAAC
Source organism: Felis catus (assembly GCF_018350175.1). Lineage (NCBI taxonomy): Eukaryota > Metazoa > Chordata > Mammalia > Carnivora > Felidae > Felis > Felis catus. The sequence continues at coordinate 112,536,542 of NC_058370.1, read as the reverse complement.
CAGATATAATGACTAGCTCTTAGGTAACATTTGACCTGTGACTCAATGCAAGCACTGTCTGCCAGAAAAACTGCTTCCCAATCAGAAAATCTCCCTTCTAGCTTCTGACCAGCCAGGTTCTGCACAGTTGTTTATATTTGAATTTAGTCCCATTCTCATATAATCGGATCTTTAGGTCCATGGTACTTTTGCTTCCAAAGTGATAGTGGAGTAAAACAACAACGAAATGTTAACTTGGATCCTATCTTCCTCAGGAGACTTACTTCAATGGGTATTCCCGAATAACCTGATTTTCCCTCTAGCTCAGTGGCTACACTGCCTCCTTTTTGCATTACTAATATGGCTTCCTCACTTCAATCATTACATTTAGGAATTCCTTGACGCTTGGTTCTGCACTTTAGTTTCTCTTTATTTTCCCCTAAGCAAACATATACTTTATCAGCCATCATAGGGACAGGGCTCACACATGTCTCTGTTTAGCCAAGGCCAGTATTCTGTGCTCTAGGCATATATAGGTGACAGTTTACTTGCCATTTTGGGAGGGATAACTTGAAAGCACTTCAGACTCAACTTGGCCAAACTAAATCTGTGACTGTGCTGCACAAGACTGTTTCTATTTCTCTGTTTCCTCTTTCAGTGAAGAGTCCAGTTATCTACCTAGTAGTACAAACCAGAAGGCTAGAACGCATCCTTTTCAGCTCTTTCTTTCTTTTTCCTTATCAGATCTGTCACCAAGTGTTGTCCATTAAATCTCCTAACTGGAATTTTCCACCTTCTCTATAAGTGTGAAACACGCTAGTCTGAGCTACCAGTCTCACTGAAATGTTACAAAATGCTACTGCTTTCATCCACCCACCTCTTTTCTTGCTTCCTTGTAATGCTCTCTACACGGTATAGGACATAAATCTATTACCGTGATGTAGAACAGCTATTCTCAGGTCCTTTAGGGATCTATTCAGGGGTTCCACAAGGTCAAAATTATTTTCTTAATAATACTATGGTTTGTTATACTCATTCTTTCTCAGTGGACTGGAATTTTCCATGGCAACCTGACCTATGATATTATAACAGAACAAATGCAGAAGCAGATGTGAGAATCCAGTTCTTCTATGGAGACAAATATTAGAGGGACTTTCAAAAATATAAAACTATCACTCCTTTCTCTCTAGTTCCTTTTTGTTTTGAGATAGGTGTTTTATTTAAATAAATATCATACTATTCATGTTAATGCGTAATACATTTACTTTTGTTATTTAAAAAAAATGGCATTCATTTTTGAGAGACAGAGTGTGAGTGGGGGTGGGGCAGAGAGAGAGGGGAAACACAAAATCTGAGGCAGGCCCCAGGCTCTGAACTATGAGCACAGAGCCCGATGCGGGGCTCGAACTCATGAGCCCTGAGATCGTGACCTGAGCCGAAGTCGGACACTTAACCAACTGGGCCACCCAGGTGCCCCTGTTTTTGTTATTTTAATAAACACTAAAAATTTCTCAGATTTAATTTATAAAACAGTAACTGTTGATAGATATAATGCACAGATGAACAAAGGTTCTTTGAAGTTTTGGTTAACTTTTAAGAGAGTAAAGTGCTCTTGAGACTACTGCTTGAGAACCACTGTCCTAGAAGGCCATCTATGGCCTGGCCACTCCCCAACTTACCAAATCCATTTTTCTGCAAAGCACACTGCTATTTTTCTGCTCCATCAACCTTGGCGCCTCTCAGTTCCTATTTCTTGCCTGTTTCCCTTCCAATACAGGCACTTTGCCAGAAACTCTCTTTCCCACCCTCTTTATCCAATAAACTTGAAGCAGTTCTTCAGATTTCATCCTCTCGACTGTCATTTCTGTAGGCAAGCCTTCTCTAATCTTGTTGACTGGGTCACATTTACTATTTTAGGATCTCATGGCATTTGTACATCTCACTCATTATGATTGTAATAGTGCATTTGTTTCTGCCATTATTTAGTTTATTTCTGAAGGCTCACTAACAAACAATACCATGAAATCAGGAGCCAAGTCTGTTTTTGTTCAGTACCAAAGGTCCAGTGCCTAGCATGGTACCTAGCGCCTAGTAGGAATGTATGGAATTAATAAAGTGGATGAGCTGTAATTATGCCACAGGGACAAAAATAGTCCTATAATACATAGTATTACAAAGACTGGGAGTAAAATACAAGACTAAAACCAAGGAATTTTCAAGTTAGGTAAGAATATCACAAGGATTTGGACAGAAAGAGAGTAGTTTAATGATCCATCTAGAAGGGAGAATAAGGTGAGAAAAGGCCCAGGGATAGACAAGTAATAAACATAAAATTATATTCATTGGGGCACTTGGTTGGCTTAGTTAGTTAAGCATCTTACTTAGGCTCAGGTCATGATCTTATGCTTTGTGAATTTGAGCCCCACGTTGGGCTCTGTGCTGACAGCTCAGAGCCTGGATCCTGCTCTAGATTTCTGTGTCTTCATCTCTCTCTGTCCTCCCCCCTGCTCACGCTCCATTCTTCTCTCTCTCTCAAAAAGGAATAAACATTAAAAAAAAGAGTCTCTTATAAAATTATATTAAGAAGTAAGAACATATTGAAAGGAGTAGTAAGAGACACGATTAGGAAGATAATCAAGATCCAAATCTTTAAACCTTTGGATGTTAACTTTAGGAATTTGAGATTCAAACCATAAACAAACAATGGGGAATCCAGTAAGTGCTTTTGGAAAGGACAGGCAGAGACAGTAGTGCATTTGGGGCACATTCATCTACTAGCAAAGTGTGAGATGGATTAGAACAGTGGTGGGGAAGCTAGTTGGGGAGCTACCTGGACTTCTGCATAAAATTCCTCGGAAGGACTGTGGCCGCACAAAATCTGTTTGCAGAGACCGAGCATGACTTCATGGTGTTGAGATAGAAATTTAAAAATAATAAATCTTCAAGAGAATGGGCTTTCCTTATCACAGTCTCTAAGCTGTTTCCTAAAGCTAAACAGTGTCTTTATAATACAGAGCGAACACAGAGTTCATATGTCACTCTCTAGTCCTGTGGTTCTGGAAACATGCACTTCTGTTGCAGTGGGTATTGGACATGTTTCCTCCCTTGCATGAGCTGTAACTGTACACCCAGTCATGTAATGTTTCATACCTTTATGGTGCATTCACCAACAACCATGCTGTAAGTGTCTTCACTCCAGATTGGATTTTTATGTACTTGGAATCATGTCGGAATCAAAACTCCAATAACCTGAACTGAAATGAGAGAGAGACTTTTTTTTTCATTTTTTCTTAAACAGTTTATAGTCAGTTTGCCTCAAGGAATCACAATATCAGTGAACTCTATAAATGGTTGTTGTACAGATAGAGTATGTGCACTGAGTCTGTTTTTGAAGTTGAACAAATGAGAGCATGTTGCTTTATGCCCTAGAACTTTGTTAATAGCTTCCCATGTGGGTTTTCCCAGAGCCTCAAGTGGCTCCACAAATGGGGACTCTGAGAAGAAAAACCTTTAACATTATGGGGAATACCCCCACCCCCCGCCCCATAATAAAAATGTAAAAACCTTATAATTTATCATCTTTTTAAGGTGCTGGAATACATTTGACCCATCCAGTCTGTGAGGACTACAATTTATTTATTGCTGACTCTGGGCTAGTACTACATGGGGTCCTTTGAATATATTCTCCAATTTAATCCCCATAAAATCCTAGATAGCAGTAGTCTTATTTTTATTTGCATTGAAGGAATGATGATTCTGAGAGTTAGAAAGTTTAACTTCTCCAAGTTCATATAGGTAGTAAGTGTTGGAACTATGCTTTTATGACCTATTCATTCACTCCAAAAAAGACTTTAGGGAATCACTAATGAGTAAGAGTCCTCTTGGAGTTTGTATTTTAGAGGTGGAGAAAGATTTGGATGATCAACTAGCAAATAAGTAACTAAGCAACATGCTTTCAGAGCGATATGAAGTCTATGATGATAAATAAAGCAGAGTAAGGGGACAGAGAATGAAAGGATAAGTTTTGTGATCCTATTTTTGATAGCGTCAGTCTTCCATGAAGTCAGTCTTCCATGGGGCAGTGACATCATTTGCACTGAGCTTTGAGTGGAGTGATGAATCAAACTTTATGAATGTTTTAGGGAAAAGTGTTCTAGGTAAAGACCCTGAGGCTAGAAAGTGGTAGCATGTTCCTCAGAGAATGGCCTGAGCAGTATGGGCCAAGGCAGAGCCCTAGGGGATGAATCTAGAGAGTTACTTAGGTAGAGATCATGAAGGCTCTTGTTGGATATAGTAGAAAGTTTGGATTTAATTTGTTAGAGTGATGAGAAGCCACTGGAAGGTTTTGAATAGGCTATCCCTAAGAAAATTGCCAGGTTTTTAAGAGTGCCACGTCAGGAATCAGGGGTAGAGAACAGATATATATTTCTTATTATGTTGCATGCTCGTACCGTAAATCTAAGCTGTTACCTCTTGGTTCTTAGATTATTATACCACCAATCATTATTATATTGTGATAGATGATTGCAGTAGGTTTTCCTGATTTCTTTCTTTTTTTTAATATGAAATTTATTGTCAAACTGGTTTCCATACAACACCCAGTGCTCATCCCAACAGGTGCCCTCCTCAATGCCCATCACCCACTTTCCCCTCCCTCCCACCCCCCCCCCCCCCCCGTCAACCCTCAGTTTAGTCTCAGTTTTTAAGAGTCTCTTATGCTTTGGCTCCCTCCCTCTCTGACTTTTTTTTCCCCCTTCCCCTCCCCCATGGTCTTCTGTTAAGTTTCTCAGGATTGACATAAGCGTGAAAACATATGGTATCTGTCTTTCTCTGCATGAGTTATTTCACTTAGCATAACACTCTCCAGTTCCATCCACGTTGCTACAAAAGGCCATATTTCATTCTTTCTTTCATAAATTCAATCTATCTGCTATACCTGGTTCAAATTATTTATTATAATAATTACTTACTGATTAAAATTATTATAATTCTAAAGAGAGTTTTCAGATGAAGATTCATTTCTTCATTAGTCTAAGAACACTCATAATCATTCCTGTCTTTGTGTTTTTTCTCAAATACTGGTTTCCTTTTCTCAAAGTGAGAGCCATTTCTTACTTATGATTGATGTATATTTCCAGGCCCATTTGGAATCACCTTCTCTTCCTCTCCAAATTCTCACCAAACTCTCCCTTTCTTGACCTTCTATAGTAATTATTGCCTTCCCAATTCATCCCGGAATTGATGTATATATTCATTTATTTAATTATTTATACATTTTTACATTTTTTGGTTAATTCACTCATTCATATAAGAAATGTTTATCATGAGCCCATTATGTTCTAGGCATTCCTCTAGACACAGGGAATTGTGTAGACAAATTTATTTTAATCAATTTTAATGAAATTAGTTTTCATTTAATAAAATACATAGCTTTTAACTAAGGAACTCATTAGTTTTGACAAATGTTTATTCAATATATGAAACATTTCCATCATCTCCAAAGTACCAAAGTCTCTTTGTGCATGTTAGCAGTCTACCCTCCTACCTGACATGTCTTCTTTCCCATCACCATAGTTTAGCAGGCTATTTTAGAACTTCAAATAAAGGAAGCTATACAGTATGATCCCTTTGACTTAGGTTCCCTTGCTAATCATTATGTCTGTGAGATGAACCTATAATGCATTTTTGGTTGCATTATAGGTTATATATAATGCATTATAGGTTGCATTTTTAGTAGATTGTATATTTTTTAACGATAAGCAGTGTTCCATTGCATGTATATCCATACATCTTTTAAAAATCACCGGTTTATTGATATTTGGGTTGTGTTTAGTTTCTGGCTATTGTGCATAAAGCCTGCTATAAACATTTATGTACAGATATTTGTCTGGAAGGATGTTTACATTTCTCTTGATTAAACTGATGAATGGAATTGCAAAATCTCAGGAAAGGTGTATATTTGAATATGTAAGAAATTTCCCTGCCCAGTTGTAGCATTTCTTTCACTCCTAGTAGCAATATGTGATAGTTCCAGTTGTTCAAAATCTTCACTAACACTAGGTATTGTCAATCTTTAAATTTTTTTTAATTAAAAAAGTATAAAATTATAAAATTTTGTTATTATAGCATGTGTGAAGTTACATCTCATTTTAGTTTTAAGGTGCATTGCTTTGGTGGCAAATAATGTTGAGAATGTTTTTTGTTTATTGGCCATTTCTTTATCTTCTTTTAGTTTTATTTATTTATTTTTAATTTATTTTAAGTTTACTGTTAAGTTTTTAACGTTTATTTTTGAGAGAGAGAGAGAGAGAGAGAGAGAGAGCGAGCTGGGGAGGGGCAGAGAGAGAGGGAGAACAGGATCTGAATCTGACTTCAGGCTGTGAGCTGTCAACACAGAGCCCAATGTGGGGCTCAAACTCACGAACTGTAAGATCATGACTTGAGCCAAAGTCAGACACTCAACTGACTAAGCCACCCAGTTGCCCCTATCTTCTTTTATCAAGTGCTTGTTCCAGTCTTTTGCACACCTACTTTTGTTGGATTTTCTTATTACTGAATTACAGGAGTTCTTTATGTATGTATATACATTCACATACAAACATAAATACAAATGTATGTCATATAGTCTGTGTCATTTTTAAAAAAATATTAATTGGTATCTTCTGAAGGGCATTCTTAATTTAAGGAAGTCCAATTATTTTATATATTTTTTACAACTTGAGCTTTTTATGTCTTTCTTTTTTGTTTTTAAAGTTTATTTATTTTGAGAGAGAGAGAGAGAGAGAGAGAGAGCGCACAGGGAAGGGGCACAGAGAGGAGAGAGAGAATCCCAAGTGGGCTTCTCCCTGTCAGTGCAGAACTCAACTCAGGGCTGGATCCCATGAACCATGAGATCATGACCTGAGCTGAAATAAGAATCAGATGCTTGACTGACTGAGCCACCCAGGCACCTTTGTGTCTTTCTAATAAATCACTGCCTGCCCCACTTTGTGAAGATTTTGTTTTGTATTTCTTGTAAATATTGTCACATTTTAGCTTTTATGTTTTAGTCTGGATCCACTTGAATAATTTAATTTTTCTGTATTTTAAAAGGTACTGTTTCACATTCATTACTTTTTCTATGTGGTTATTTAGTTGTTTGTTCAAATTACAGGCATACCTATTGAATTAACTTGGCACCATTTTCAAAATATTGTATGATCTCATGTATATGTGGAATCTCAAAAAAATAAATAAATAAAGCTGAACTCATAGGAGTGGAAAGTAGAATAGTGATTACCAGCGGAATGGAGGTATAGGAAATCAGGAGATGATGATCAGAGGGTAGAAAGTTACATTATATGGGATAAATAAGTCTAGAGACCTAACGTGTGAGCATGATAACTATACTTACTAATACTGTATCGAACACAGGAAATATGCTAAGAGAATAGAAAAAAATAAATGACTTATGGTTTAAGCTTTGATGTGTAAAGAGCTTGGAAACGATCACTCTTGTTCTTACAATGAAAGAAAAAGCCTAAAAAATAAAATTAATGACTTTTCTTAGCTCTATCAGAGGATTGAGGTTACAGGGCAAACCACCACTCTGAAGGTTAGAAAGACAGTAAATTGAATACAGTGAGCCACCGCTGAGATCAGCTAAGGTGAAGCAGAAACCCCTGAAGCCAGAAACAGGTAGGAACACTTATATGGTAACTCTGAGGAATTACTAGAGTCTGAATGTGAACTAACTTGAGAAGTAAAACTTCTGGGGGCCCAGTTTTAGGGAGGTCCCCACACATGCATGGGTATTATCTCCAAGAGCTCCACCACATTCTCATAGCAAAGATCAGAGGAAAAATAAATTCCTCCTGCTTCAGGCAAGGAAAGAAGAAAATTAAATAGTTTTAAATACAGCTGGGTAATCTTTTTGCAATATATATGTATATCAAATTATAACACTGTACATCTTAAGGAATGTTATATGTCCAAACAATCTGCAAAAATTTCCTTCTAAATATGCTCAGAGAGTTCTTTGTAACAAATTCTTGCTCTCCAAAGGAAGCTACTTCATCTTGATTCTTATCTGACATGGAGGAAGGGAAATTAGACACCCACAGCCTTGTCTAGCCTCCCTGTCTCAGGTAGGGGAAGGGTGAAAAAGGCTAATGAATTCTTCTGAAGATCACAGCCCAGGAACTCAAGCTTGCTAAAAAGTTGAGAGTCAATCATAAGATTACAGAATGCTTCCCTTCCTTAACACTAGAAACACATCAACAGGACTTTAGGATAATAATGGATTACAACCAAGACACTTTCAAGATACAGATTCTACTTAAAAAAAATTCTCAGGGAAACCCAAAAACAATTGAGGGAGAAAAAAACAAAGAACAACTAGAAGATTAGAAGAAACTAAGACCTCTGACACCTATACCAAAAGCAAACATTAAACACAGCTCAGCTCCTAACCAGATTTAAAAGAAAAACCCTCATAGTAAAAGCCTAAGTTTACCAACAACACAAAAAAATTACAAGGTAAAAGGGGCACCTGGGTGGCATAGTCAGTTAAGTGCCTGACTCTTATACTGGCTTAGGTCATGATCTCAAGGTTAGTGAGATCAAGCCCCATTTTGGGCTCTGTGCTGACAATGCAAAGCCTGCTTGGGATTCTTTCTCTCCCCCCTCTCACTCCCCTCTCTCTTTGTCCCACTTGCTTTCTCTCACTCTCAAAATAAATAAACATTAATTTTTTTAAATTCAAGGTGAAGAAAATGAAGACATAAACATCAAAATTAGACTCAGATGTGATACATTTTAATAAAATTATCAGAGAATTTAAAATAACCATGATTAATATGTTAAAGGCTCTAATGGGAACAGTAGATAATATGCAAGAATAGATGCGTAATATAAACAGAGGTAGGAAAACTCCAGGTACAATTCAAAAGGAAATGCTAGAAATCATAACACTGTAACAGAAATTAAGAATGCCTTTGACAGGTTATTAGCAGATTGGATACAGCCAAGGAAAGAATCAGTGAAAATGAAGATAGGTCAATAGAAGCCTATCAAATTGAAATGCAAAGAGAAACAAAAATGAAAAGCCAAAACATCCCAGTATATCCAAGATATCTAAGACAAATACAAAATATGTAAGATACTAGTAATTGGGAAACTAGAAGGAGAAGAGAGAAAGGAGCAGAAGAAATATTTAAAGCAATAATGGCTGAGAATTGTCCAAAAGTAATGTTAACTATAATAAATACTGTACCACACTAATGCAAGATGTTAATAATAGGAGAACCTGCTTGATTCAGGTAGAGGAAATATGGGAATTCTTTGTACTGCCCTGTATTCATTTTTTTGAATTTTTGTAATATTTATTTTTGAGACAGAGACAGAGACTGAGTATGAGTGGGGGAGGGGCAGAGAGAGAGGGAGACACAGAATTCAAAGCGGGCTCCAGATTCCAAGCTGTCAGCACAGAGCCTGACATGGGGCTCAAACTCACATACTGCGAGATCATGACCCGAGCCAAAGTCAGACGCCCAACTGACTGAGACATTCAGGCGTCTCTCATTTTTTAAAAATTGTTACTTTAAAATTTCGTTTTAAGTTTTGTTATGTTTTAGATTTGCCTTAGGAATAAGTTTCTATCTCTAGATCTAATTTTTTTCTTAAGTTTTACTTTAAATTTTAGTTAGCATATAGCGTAATATTGGTTTCAAGAGTAGAATTTAGTGACTCATCACTTATATATTACACCCATTGCTCATCACAACATTGCCCCCTTAATATCCATCACTCATTTAACCCATTCTCCACTCACCTCCTCTCCAGAAACCTTCAGTTTGTTCTCTGTAATTAAGAGTCTCTTATGGTTTGCCTCCCTCTTTTTTTTCCCCTTCCCCTATGTTCATCTCTTTTGTTTCTTAAATTCCACATATGAGTGAAATCATGTGCATTTGTCTTTCTCTGACTGATTTATTTTACCTAGCATAATACACTTGAGCTCCATCCACATCATTGAAAATGGTAAGATTTCATTTTTTTTATGGCTGAGTAATTAATATTCCTGTGTGTGTGTGTGTGTGTGTACATATACATACCATATCTTCTTTACCCATTCATCAGTGGATGGATTTTTGGGCCTTTTCTATAATTTGGCTATAGTTGATAATGCTGCTATAAATATTGGGTGCATATGCCCTTTGAATCAGTACTTTTGCATCCTTTGAGTAAATACCTAGTAGTGTAGTTGCTGGGTCATAGGATAGTTCTATTTTAAATATTTTGAGGAACCTCCATACTCTTTTCCAGAGTGACTGCACCAGTTTGTTTTCCCACCAACAGTGTAAGAGGGTTCCTCTTTCTTCATAGCCTCGCCAACCTCTGGTGTTTTCTGTGTTGTTAATTTTAACTATTCTGACAGGTGTGAGGTGGTATCTCATCATGCTTTTATGCAAGGAAAACAAAAGCAAAAATGAACTATTGGGACTTTATCAACTATTGGGATTTCTGCAAAACAAAAGAAACAATCAACAAAACCAAAAGGCAGCCTACAGAATGGGAGAAGATATTTGCAAATGACATATCAGATAAAGGGTTAGTATCCAGTATCTATAAAGAACTTACGAAACTCAACACTAAAAAAACAAATAATCTAGTTAAGAAATGGGCAGACGACATGAATAGACATTTTTCCAAAGAAGACATCCAGATGACTAACAGACACATGAAAAGATGCTCAACATCACCCATCATGGGAAATAGATCTAATTTTCCATTTATTATAATTTTCCTTCATCTAGAAGAACACCTTTAATATTTCTAATACTATTTTATCTGCTGCTAACAATTTCATTTTTTTACTCATTTGCAAAGATTTTTCTTTTTTTTTATAATTTATTTATTTTGGGAGAGAGAGAGCATGAGCAGGGGAGGGGCAGAGAGAGATGAAGAGAGAGAATCTGTATGTAAAAAAAAATCTGTATGCTGGAAACTATAGAAAGCTTATGAAAGAAATTGAAGAAGACACAAAGAAATGGAAAAAGATTCCATGCTCCTGGATAGGAAAAACAAATATTGTTAAAATGTTGATACTATCCAAAGCAATCTACATATTCAACATGATCCCTATCAAAGTAACACCAGCATTCTTCACCGAGCTAGAACAAATAATCCTAAAATTTGTATGGAACCAGAAAAGACCCCAAATAGCCAAAGCAATCTTGAAAAAGAAAATCAAAGCAGGAGGCATCACAATCCCAGACTTCAAGCTATACTACAAAGCTGTAATCATCAAGACAGTATGGTACTGGCACAAGAACAGACACTCAGATCAATGGAACAGAATAGAGAACCCAGAAATGGACCCACAAACATATGGCCAACTAATCTTTGACAAACCAGGAAAGAATATCCAATGGAATAAAGACAGTCTCTTCAGCAAGTGGTGCTGGGAAAACTGGACAGCGACATGCAGAAGAATGAACCTGGACCACTTTCTTACACCATACACAAAAATAAACTCAAAGTGGATGAAAGATCTCAATGTAAGTCAGGAAGCCATCAAAATCCTTGAGGAGAAAGCAGGCAAAAACCTCTTTGATCTTGCCCTCAGCAATTTCTTACTCAACACGTCTCCAGAGGCAAGGGATACAAAAGCAAAAATGAACTACTGGGACCTCATCAAAATAAAAAGCTTCACAGAGAAGGAAACAATCAGCAAAACTAAAAGGCAACCGACAGAATGGGAGAAGATATTTGTAAATGACATATCAGATAAAGGGTTAGTATCCAAAATGTATAAAGAACTTATCAAACTCAATACCCAAAAAACAAATAATCCAGTGAAGAAATGGGCAAAAGACATGAATAGACACTTCTCCAAAGAAGACATCCAGATGGCCAACTGACACATGAAAAAATGCTGAACATCACTCATCATCAGGGAAATACAAATCAAAACCACAATGAGATACCACCTTATACCTTTCAGAATGGCTAACATTAACAACTCAGGCAACAACAGATGTTGGCAAGGATGCAGAGAAAGAGGATCTCTTCTGCATTGTTGGTGAGAATACAAGCTGGTGCAGCCACTCTGGAAAACAGTATGGAGGTTCCTCACAAAACTAAAAATAGAACTACCCTACAACCCAGCAATTGCACTATTAGGCATTTATCCACGGGATACAGATGTGCTGTTTCGAAGGGACAAATGCACCCCCATGTTTATAGCAGCACTATCAACAATAGACAAAGTATGGAAAGAGCCCAAATGTCCATCGATGGATGAATGGATAAAGAAGATGTGGTATATATATATAAAATGGAGTATTGCTCAGCAATCAAAAAGAATGAAATCTTGCCATTTGCAACTACATGGGTGGAACTGGAGGGTATTATGTTAAGTTAGTCAGTCAGAGAAAGACAAAAATCATATTACTTCATTCATATGAGGACTTTAAGAGACAAAACAGATGAACATAAGGGAAGGGAAACAAAAATAATATAAAAATAGGGAGGGGGACAAAACAAAAGAGACTCATAAATATGGAGAACAAACTGAGGGTTGCTGGAGGGGTCATGGGAGGGGGATGGGCTAAATGGGTAAGGGGCATTAAGGAATTTACTCCTGAAATCATTGCTTCAGTATATACTAACTAATTTGGATGTAAATCTTAAAAAATAAAAAAAAAAGTTAAATTATAAAAAAAAATTAAAAATAGAAGAACATCCTTTAATATTTCTAATACTGTTTTATCTGTTGCTTAACAATTTCTTTATTCATTTGCAAATCTTTTTCTTTTTTTTTTTTTTTTTTTTTTTACAATTTATTTATTTTGGGAGAGAGAGAGAGCATGAGCAGGGGAGGGGCAGAGAGAGAGGAACAGAGAGACTCCCAAGCAGGCTCAGTGCTGTCAGCACAAAGCCTGATGCAGGGCACAGGGCTTGAAGTCATGAAATGGTGAGATCATGACCTGAGCAGAAACCAAGAGTCAGACACTTAACTGAGCCACCCAAAATGTCTTTATTTCATATTTATTTAAAAATACTTGGTTGAGTATAGAATTCTGCTTGATGTTTTTCTTTGTTTATTCAAGTCTATAAAGATATAAGGTCCATATCTCCTGGCCTACATGTACATATATATCTTCAAAATAAATATGTATCTTTAAAATATGTATACACATTTTTAAAGTTTATTTTAGAGACACAGAGACAGCATGAGTTGGGGAGGGGCAGAGAGAAAGGAAGAGAGAGAGAATTCGAAGCAAGCTCTGTACTGCCAGCACAGAGCACAACATGGGGCTCGATCTCACAAAACTGTGAGGTCCTGACCTGACCTGAAACCGAGAGTCAGACACTTAGCTGACTGAGCCACCCATGCACCCCTATATACATATCTTGAAGAATGTATCTGCTAAATCTGACATCTGCAGTATGTCAGGTCAGTTTTTTGTTTTACTTTTTTATGTGACTATGGTTCTAATTTTCCTGTTTGTACATCTGGTAATATTTTTATTGCTTACTAGACACTTTTAATGGCACATTAAATGGACCCTGTGCTCTATTATATTCCTTTGAAGAATGTTGATTTCCTTTTTTTAATGTTTATTTTATTTACTGAGAGAGAGAGAGAGAGAGAGAGAGAGAGAGAGAGAGAGAGAGAGATTGAGAGAGAATGTGTGGGGGAGAGTCAGAGAGAGAGAGGGAGAGAGAGAGTTCCAAGCAGACTCCAAGCTGTCTGTGTGGAGTGGGATATGGGGCTCAATCTCAAGAGCTGTGAGATCATGACCTGAGCCAAAATCAAGAGTTAATCCACCCTGGTGCCTCTGTTGATTCCTTTTCTAATAGGAAGTCTTTTACTAGATGATCACCCTGAACTTGTGTAAATCTTTCTTTGTTAGGGTGGGTCACTGAAACCCTCAAAGTGTTTTAAAAGTTCTTCTAGGGGCGCCTGGGTGGCTCAGTCGGTTAAGCGTCCGACTTCAGCTCAGGTCACGATCTCGCGGTCCATGAGTTCGAGCCCCGCGTCAGGCTCTGGGCTGATGGCTCAGAGCCTGGAGCCTGCTTCCGATTCTGTGTCTCCCTCTCTCTCTGTCCTTCCCCCATTCATGCTCTGTCTCTCTCTGTCTCAAAAAAAAAAAAAAAGTTTAAAAGTTCTTCTAAATATGCTGCACATTAAACTCCAAACATTGTCCTGTCTTCAGGATCTTGAGAGGCATTGTTCACTTTTAAGCATTGTTATGGTGGATCTAGAGTAAATTTTACTCTTTAGTGTAGTTGTAATTTCAAATACCTGCACTTTTTGTGTTTCACCTTGATGCCCATAGTGTGAACCAGATGTTTACTCTGGCTGGGACAGAACTCCAAAGCCTCTCATAACTGCTGGAGCCCTATTCTGTCTGTCATACCTTAGTCCTCATAACAGCCACTTACTGTACAATCCCATGTAGTGTCAACCTTATGTGGGTGTCCCACACTCTGGCTGAGGACTTGTGAGGACTTGACACAGACTTCTAGAATCCACACTGAGCCCAAGTCAGTTGTTTCTGGTGTTTGTCCCTGAAGATTTCTGTAGCTTCTGCCACTTCAAATATTGATATCTATCTCTTTATCACAGCAGAACCATTGTGTCCTGTGTGGGTTCTATTTATCTGTACTGGTTTGGGGCAGTTGTCTTCATAGAGCTAGAGAAAACATGGGACTTCCTTCTCTCCATGGTTTTGTCCAGTTTTATAATTGTTTACTGTACAAGGACTACTCCAGCTCAGAGACTATTATAACTGGAAGCTGAAGTTTAATACTATATTATTATCTTTTGAGTATAGATTTTTTCCACAACTTTGTTGTAAATCTCTTACAGGCAAGCCTCAGTTCTCTCATTTGAAACTCCCAAACTGTTAGAATTTGGTGGGCATACATTTGTCCCTTTGTTAATTCATTAATTTATTCCACAAATTTTTACTGGATACCTGTCAAGTACTAGCCACTGTGTTAGGTACTTGCAAGAATAATTAACGTAGGACATCTGCTTGTATTAGCTCATAGCCTAATTAGAGATGTGCTGTATTTTGTGGAATAGACACATAAATGAATTTTTAAAAAACAATATAGTTTGTATCTCCAAACTACAAGGGAGGAAATTAGAGAAATGCATTTCTCTTGGGGAGCCAGAGGGTACATTGTATTGTTGGTGATTAAAAATTGTAATCTAATTGAATTTTACAGTATATGAATATAAATTATTCTCTAAAAAATCAAGTGGCATCAAAATAAATTTATGTAAAATAAGGAAAAGAATAATCCTGTGACAGTGCTACTCATTGCAAGATGGTACCACCAATAATTACCCATGCTTTTGGGAAGGAAAGGAATTATTTTATGTCTGTGAAGAAAATGAATCCATAAATAGCATCAAATTCTTAGTCTCTCTCTGCAATGCATAAAGGGCCTTGTTCTCATAGATTTGTTTTCTGTCATATTGAAAACATTGGCTAGTTATTAATTCTCTTCTGTGCTTCTCAGCTTCTTCCAAGTCTTAGTAAAGTACCAATTAATATTTTATTATCTCTGAAATGCTTGTTTCTGTGATCAGAGTGGTGATTCCTCTACAGCTGGCTTTGCACCTACTGGGCACTGTTGTAGTCATTGCCATCACTGATTGATGCTGTAGGAACTGAAGGCATATAGAAAAAGGGAAGATAAAGGGGAATATGGGATAAAAGTCCTGGACCAACATGCTTCATTACTTATGTTTGACGAGAATCTTAGGTAGAACACACGTCACAGAAAGTCAAAAAATCATCAATATTTATTAAGTGCCTGTTGTTCGGGGGGAAATAAGAGGAGTATCTGACATACCTTTAACCTTGAATGAGGGCTTACAAAGCTTCCAGTATTATATATTAGTTGGGAAGGCAAGACACCTACATGAAAGAGTCCTGGATTTATTTCCTAAATATATTTAACACTTTTTGGTGACCAAAGTACTGAGAGTACTGAGAAGTTCACAAAGAGAAATATAGTAGAGAGCTCCTGAAGATGCTTACAGTCTGGCAAAGTAGACAGATATGCAGAGATGGTTATGATACAGACATAATGAAATAGGTGTTAAAGCAACATACAAAATGTATTCAGATCTTACTATATGTCACGTACTAACTCATTTGATCCTCAATACAATCTATGATGTAAGTACATCATTATTCCCATTTTACAGATGGGAAAACTGAGAAGAGAGGCGTGTGAAGTCACTTGCTCAAGATAACATAACTAGTAAGGGACAGAGCTAGGGTATGATCTTAGACTGTGTTATTCGCACATTAGTCAAAAAAAATCAATAATGGAATGCACAGGGGAAAGCAAATTATTCTTAGAGATAATATGCTGCTAAGGGACGTGAAAACATAAGTCATATTATCATAGGAGTTAATTATCAGTGATAAGGTACAACTAGTCTCCAACTGCATGAGGAATACATAAATTCAGAAAATACACCCATCTTCTGATTTCAAAGCTAACACAAATCTCCATGCCAAGGTGGAGCTGGATATGCAGAAAAGAGTCCATGATTCTTATTTTTACTACTTATCTACCATCCCCTAAAATATCAAGAATTATTGCAAACTCTCACTCAATACCATTCAAATCTGTTAGGATTTATTTTCCCCAAATCTGATAATTATTTACTCAGTTCCTTCAATCCTTTAATCCAAGTATGGTTTTACCTCAAGAGCACACACATCTTCCAGTCAGCAGAAATATTTATCCCTCCTTATAAATTATTAAATTAACTTTATGGCTTAGAACTAAGTACCTCATGAATCTTGTTATCATGAATTAATAATAATTCTGTACATTTATATAATGCTTTACAATGTTCTTCCACATAAATTATCTTATTTAATTTTCATAGCGGTGTAGTGTGCTAGAGAAAGTTGATATTAATACCCCAATTTTCACCATGAGGAATCAAGGACTTAGGAAAGTTTGAGTCACTTTCTTGAGTTCATATAGCTATGGATTGTTGACCTGGGCTTAGGATTAATCCAGTCTTTCTCTCTCTCTGTCTCTCTGTCTCTCTCTCTCCCACTCTTCTCCCTCTCCCCCACTCATTAGGGCTTGATCATATCTGAATGATGAGAAGAATTTTAGTTCTTAAAAGTGTAAAGACGGCAATCACAGCTAGAATGATGGTGAATTCACTAGGGCAGCAGCCCTGTGAGATCTGGCCAAAAAGCATCATGCAGGCCGTTGTAGTCATTTATTAGAATTGTGCCAAGTGGCTTAGAACTTCAGTGAGGTAGCACTTTAGAGATGGGAGAGATTTAGTCAGAGGCAGGGAATTTTGGTGGCCTTTGAAGGAGAAGTAGAATTTGAATAGGTGGAGACAAAATTTATATTTTACCAGACAGAAGGGCTACACACACAAGATAGTAGGAAAAGTATCATAGGAAAATATTTGGAAGGAGGGGATTACTATATTACAAACCATACGATGGGGATTAGTCAGAAATCAGGTTGGATAAATAAGATGGGGAGAAGATAATTAGATTGGAAGCAGGAGATACAAAAGTGGGACCTGTATCATGTTCTTGAAATAGGGACTAGCATGTTAATGGACTGTTTGGGAGTGATTGATCCATTCCTATTGGCAGGTGAGTAATGTTGAGGCAAGGAGATCAGCTGGGAAGTGTTTAGTTGATGTTGATGAAGGCCCCAATTGTGGGATTAGTGTAGAAATGGAGGGAAATGCAACATTTTAAATAAGGAAGTGTATTGATATAGTGACAGACTGGATGCAGAGGATGAGGCAAAAGGGATATTTAAAGATGACTCCAAGGTTCCTAGTCTTGGAGGTAAAAAGAATGTTGCAGCTAACTAACACCAAAACAATGCTAAAGAAAGGAAGTACAAGGATGCCTGGGTGGCTCAGTCAGTTAAGCATCTGACTCTCAATCTCAGCTCAGGTCTTGATCTCAAGGTCATGAGTTCAAGCCCTATGCTGGGCTCCACACTGGGCGTAAAGCTTACTTAAAAACAAAAAGGGAGTATTTTAGAAAAAGGTTTCCGTTACTGCATTGAGTATGACATGACATTATCCCTGGGGAGGACATCTATGAGGAGAAATCTTATGGGCCAGTGAGAAAGCAAGGTAGAATGAGTTTGGTCTGGGAGACATTGATAAGCCATAGCGTTTCATGCCATCAGATTTTGAGTTAACACAGAGGCATGAGTGAGAGAAATAAATGCAGAGGTTCAATG
Source organism: Felis catus (assembly GCF_018350175.1). NCBI lineage: Eukaryota > Metazoa > Chordata > Mammalia > Carnivora > Felidae > Felis > Felis catus. The sequence continues at coordinate 112,518,305 of NC_058370.1, read as the reverse complement.
TTCGAGGCTTGTAGAATTGTCTCAGTAAGGTGCTAGAAGATGCATGGAAGCATAGAAGAAAGACCCAGAAGTAATAACTAGAGATGCAGAAAGAGAATCAGGAGAGAGGCATGTCAATGGCCGTAGAGAAGAAGAGTCAAGAAGTCGAGTAGGTCGATAGTGTAAAAAAAAGAGTCAACAATAAGAATTTAGAAGAAATATACCATTGGATATGATAATGTAACCAGTGGAATTTGGGGGAAATAATTCAGACTGAATAAGTTAATCACATTTTATCTACCAATATCAGTAAATAAGTTATTGTATGTAAGGTCCATTTGACATTTAACATATTACCGTTTATAATATGTATATGTGTAACATTTATAATACATGTACAGTGTATGTGCATGGGGTTCATTTTAACATTGAACATATTAGCATTTTTTGCTATTTTAAATATACAATGTTAGAAAGTCAAGGACCTACAAAACAGTTTGTAGAATTCGTACTGAAAGCTATGGACATAAATATGACCTTTAGAAATTTTACCCATGTGGATGAAATTGGACTTCAGAAAGTTAAAAAGATTTATAGGAAGAGTGAAATTTAAGAATTAAGTAACGTAAAAATTTTGTAAAATAGTGAAAGTACCCCTAAATCAGAATGGAAAAAAAGAAGAGACAGTTCTTGCAGTTCTAAATAAGTTGTGTACTTTCAAGCACCTGGTGCTGAGAAAATTTTAGAAAGAGTATATTTAGCCACAATCTTACCAGCTCATCATGCATTTCCTATTTTCTTAATTCTCACTTTATTGCTAGAGAGATTTGCATGAAAGAAGAATATCGTTTTAAAAGTTTCATCTGTTTCTCCTGTTTATTCCTTTACCTGAAGTCATAATCATATTTCTATGGGAATAAATTATGATTTCACAAACAAAGGATTATAGCTTTGGGAGGATAATTAGATGCTAGAAAATGAGGTTCTTAAAATGAGGGTCTTGTTTATAATATCGAGCATTTGTGACAAACACAATGAGTCATGATGAAAATGTGCCCTAAAATGTGACATGTCATGTGGATAAGTGTCTAAATACTGCTGAAGGGCTTTCTGGCATCTTTAAAACTTTTCTGCTGTGGTATGGATTTAAAAACAATAGGGTAGTTCAGCCCAGCCCTGTCATAGAGAGTTCACGTGAGGAGATATTTCTTTTCTGGCTTAAATTGCCTCTGTAATTTTATGTGCCTATCACCATTATTGTACAGAGACTTCATTTGGATTCTAAGGACCTGGGATGCCAAACGTCAGCAAGTGAAATGTGCCTCCATGATACTAATTCCTGATCATCACCAGAGGTAAGCAGTGTTCCAGTTACTTCAACATACAGTGGAGAGTCAAGAATTCCATGCAATTACTGATAAAACAATTGTTCAAGATTTCCTAGGGAACTTACTTTTTCCATCCAAGTAGATTATGTCTACCTGGGAGTAGAAATTGCCTAAATCTGCCAATCTGTTCAGCAGTGGAAGGTGAGCTCTAAGATAGCATACATGGAATGCTGCTTTGTTCATTGTCAAGTCTCCAGTGCTTAGCACAGTGCCTGGTACACTGAAGGTCGTGTGTGTGTGTGTGTGTGTGTATGTGTGTGTGTGTGTGTGTTTTGAATGGGTGAATTAAAAGGAGAATCAGTCAGTGTTATTAGGATCAGTCCTAAGAGCAGACTACTTTTTGTTCTGTGTCTCTAAGAAAGACATTCTTTCTGCCACACTTTTCTCAAGCTAGGAAGGAACCATATAGTCTAGTCCTTCTGTTATGATTAAACATCATGGGTATTTTCCAAGGTTTCTACATGTGTCTTCTGCACTAACAGTTCAGGTTAGATGGTTAGCTGGAGGGTTCCTAAGCTGTTGTTGCTGAGCTCTTTCTCAGGTAGATTTAAACCCTCCTGGGGCAGAAATGTCTTCCCATAATACTTTTCTTATGCATTATGCCAACTCAAACAGGATGAATCCCTGAGGTCATATTTCAATATGAATGGGCCCTATGAGGTTTGGCTCCCAAATTGTGAGTGGAAAGAAAATAAAAACATGCCAGGAGAATGAAACTCATCTTTTTTGCTTTTTTTTTAATTGAAAATTATATGACAGGGGCATCTGGGTGGCTCAGTTGGTTAAGTATCTGACTTTGGCTCAGATCATGATCCCTCCGTTTGTGGGTTTGAGCCCCTCATTGGGCTCTGTGCTGACAGTGCAGAGCCTGCTTGGGATTCTGACTTTTCCTCTCTCTCTCTGCCCCTCCCTGACTTGAGATCTCTCTCTCTCTCTCTCAAAATAAATAAATAAACTTAAAAGAAAATTATATGACAAAATCCTCATCATTTAAAGAAGCAAATTATATTCAGCAAGAAAATATATGAAAATAGTATTTTAGACACGTATTAGTTTATAAATAAATAATGATATTAGTTTTTTGCATATTGCCATTTGTCAGTGTTTTTTTTAAGTTCTATTTATTTATTTTCAGAGAGAGCACATGTGTGCATGAGCAGGGAGGGGGAGAGAGAGAGAGAGAGAGGGAGAGAGAGAATCCCAAGCAGGGTCTGTGCTGTCAGTGCAGAGCCTGACATGAGGCTCCATCCCATGAACTGTGAGATCATGACCTGAGCCAGAGTCAGGAGTCAGTGTTTAACCAACTGAGCCACCAGGTGCCCCTCAGTTTGTCAGTTTTTAAAAATTTGTAATTGGTTTGAGATTATATTCGTTTTAAGTAAAATTTGCTTTAATATCTAATTTTGTGTTATAATTTTGTATTATTTTTCTTGAAAAGGGCCACCAAAATTATATAAGCTTCCAGCAGCACACATTTGTTTCCTATACCAGTTGTGCTTGTGTTTCTCTAACAGAGGGAGTCTACATATCACCATTTTAGTTGATGTGAAAAGAAAATAGAAAAAAGGTCTCAGCATTCCTCTTATATCTACCTGGAAGTGGCAAGAAACCCTTTATGCAGAATCTCTGGGCAATGAGCACCTAGTCACCCCTAGTGAGAGAACAGAAGAAGCAAAATATATATATAAACTTTCCAGAGAAAGTTCCTGAGTTCTCTGGTCTCATAGATGTGATTGAAAGTGCTGAATTTGGAGTCAAAAGATTTGAATTATTATTCCTGACCTACCTCTTATGATCTGCGGGACCTCACAGATATCACTTCACTTTGCTGAGTCTCAGTGGTGTCTCTCTGTCTTTCAAATGTGGTTTTTAATATTTGCTTATTGCACAAAGATCTTAGGATCAAATGAGTTAAGATATGTTGCAATATATTGACAGGAGGAAATGTGTACTGATTTAAGTTGTTACTGATACATGTTACTTCTTAGTAGGGACAAAACAGATTTTGCAGTGGAGTAGGAAGGTACCTTGTCTGCCCCTCTTCACTGTTTGGAACAGTTATGGGTCTTAGGATGATAGGAAGATGGGGATTTGGGTGACATGCAACCAAAAGGGAAGAGTCATCAGTAGAATTTCAGCTTTGACTTCTCTGAAATCCTATTTGTGAAGGTATCTCAACCAGTCCATCAGCTGGCCAGTGTCTAGCAACAACCATCTAATTATTTTTGACACTTCCAAAAATTATAATAATCCTTGTATTTTATGGAACTGTTGGTACACAGAACAATCTATATCAAATGATTGCTCTTATCTTTACTTCTGTTTTCAGGACCAGTTGCACAATGCATGAAAAAACATCATTATGAGTGGCTATAATGATAGTAGAAAGATCATCCTACTAGGAATGAGGATATTCTGCCTTTAAAAAAGCAGTGTAAACCTGAGGTAAGTCATATACCTTCTCTGAGTTTCAAGGTTTTTTTTAATTGGTAATATTACATCAGCCCAATTTAACCAAAAGTGTTATGAATATCAAATAATAAGGTATAGATGTTGAAGGATTTGCCAAGCATGCAAAGCCTACCCAATTAAATGGTGATATTATTTGCTGAGAATTACTAATTAGAAGGCAGTTAAATAAATTAACTATGAGACTGAGAAATTGAGAAATCAGCAGACACAAAATCCACTAATTTGATAATTCCTAGGGCCATTAGCTTGTCATATATACACATGCACACACATAATAATAATAAATGAAAAAAAAATCACTCCTTTCATCTAAAATTGCCTTTTCCTTGTCTGGATAGTTTGGTGCTGACAATCTGGCATCTACCAGTTCCATCTACAGTGATTGTTTGAAATGTTTAATCAATCTTTTATAAAATGTATGTCTGCAGCTTTTGTAATTGGGACTAAACAAAGGAGGTGCTGAATGTATTTTGCTCCTTTTCTGATTGTCAGACTTTGCAACTGGCAAGCATTCTGAACCACAACATCCCACAATGCACTGGTGATAACTTTCCTCCCAGACAGATATCAGCTAACCACAGTGTACAATCAGCTGCCCACATTGGAAGACACAAATCAGAAAACCACTGTTCCATAATCACAGAATTGAAAGAACTGCATACGTAAAATGACAGGCTATTAATTCTGGTTTGGAAAGCCTGAATAGGACTTTTGATGAAGTTTAATTTTTTTTGGCTCTCCAGAAATGGATAAATCATTTAAAATAAAAATAGATGTTGTATTATACGATGCTCATTTCTCTAAATATTTATTATTTGGGGGAAGTGTTTTTTTAATGATGAAAAATAATGATGGTGTTCACATGAATGCTCCAAAATAGCACACAGTTCATCCTCTGTTGCCTCACTAAGCTCTAGATTTGAAAATTGTTTGGTGTAATTTAAGTAAACCTATAGTATATAAAATTTTAATTGAAAAGATATGATATTTCATTAAATGCTGTCACACGTTGCTATTGTTGCCAAATGAGGCTTGGCAGTACCTTGGGGACACTTCCCTACTGATTGGATTTTTGTCTCCAGCCTGAGCCAAATATAGCCTTCAAGATACATATCAGCTATCCTGTGTTGCATGAGAGGATTATACAGACATAGATGTGGTATACATTTATATGTTTTTATAGCATTTATATGATTTATATTCATATGAATATTTTTATCAGCAATTTCATTACAAAACTGCAGTGGCATGAGAATAATTACTTTTTAAAAGTCTTGCACCTGGAAGAGTATTTATAGTTCTATGAATTATCTATACAGAACGCTGTGACAGTAAGATACAAAAAGATGGGGGTGGGTAGTGGAGAACACAGTTTGGAAGTAAATATACTCTGGGAGTCAGTCTAGAATATATAAGCAAGAAAATTAAAGAGAATCCTTTTTTGTTTTTGCAAATTCTTTTTCCCATCTATGGTGAATGAACTTGATTTTTTTTTCTGGGGTTAACAAATTCACCTTTTAAAAATGTAGGGAATAACAATGAAAGGCATATGCACATGACCACTGCATTCTAATTAGGACCCACATAATCATATGCTAGTTTGACTTATGTCCTCTGCAAAGTATGTTAGGGCCAAGGAACCAATAGGACCACTTGCCTCAAATTCTCTAGCACTTACTGAAGTAGTTAGTGAGCAACAAGAGGTAACAGCTGTGTGCTCAGTGAAAAATCTAATTCGCCTGGAGAAAACTGCTAATGTAAATCCACCGTTTTTCTCCATTTGCACCAAAGCTGGGCATTTACTATAGGATGCTGGTTTCTTCTAACCGTGCATCTTTAATTATTACTTCTTGCCCAAAGCCTCAGCACAATGCTTGATGTCACTGACGTGAGTAGTGCCGTGGCCATCGGTGCAGCAGAAGTGACTTGCTTCCAGATTCTGCTTCCAGTGGCTGTCACACTGGGCTTCCCAGGTAACCACGCCTGTCCGTGTCCTCAGAGATTTACAATTAGTAAGAATCCCAAGAACAGAAGCTCAAAATAAGACCAACCTCCAAAGTCTAGGGTTTATTTTTCATGTTATTTCCACTTTGGTGGAAATATTTGAAACAAGGAATCATACAACTGTCCTGACGAATATTATTGAGCTTTCTCCTTTTACAGTCCTGTCTGAAGCTTAGTGCTAAAGTGTTTTTGTTTTGTTTTGTTTTAATTATCATTTATAAGCTGAAAGCATTTTCTGCTTTACAAGCAGTTGACACATGAATTCACATTTGGAGCCAGCTGTCCCTTTGTTTTAGGGGAAAAAAAACCCCACTTGAATGTATCCATTAAGAACCCATTTTAGAATGCAGAGTTACCTCTCAATTTTCCTTTAGAAAAACTAGTTTTTATTTTTTTATTTTTTATTTTTTTTTAATGTTTATTTATTTCTGAGACAGAGAGAGACAGGGCATAAGTCGGGGAGGGGCAGAAAGAGAGGGAGACACAGAATCCAAAGCAGGTTCCAGGTATTGAGCTGTCAGCACAGAGCCTGATGTGGGGCTTGAACTCACAAACCCTGAGATCATGACCTGAGCTGAGGTCAGTCGCTCAACCGACTGAGCCACCCAGGCGCCCCTAGAAAAACTAGTTTTTAAATGCAGCTTTTGTAGCCTGAGATTCTGAATGAAAATGGGTAAGGCGAATCTTACGGAAGACCGATGCAGAACTGTGGCTCAAAGACTTTTTTTGGAGTGTGTGGGGGAGATTTCCTTTTCTTGATACAAACAGCTTATGTCTGTAAATGTTGCCTTGCAATTCTTGTGTAGATGCATATGTCTGTGGAAGTGAGAATGTGAGAGAGAAACAGAGGTGGGTGGAGAACTTTTGTTTGAACAGCTCTTCGCTTGAAATAGGAGGGCATGAGATGGGAAATCAGCATGAAGGGCTTTCAGGCTTGATGTTCATCTGTGGGTATGCAAGACTGTAAGAAAGGACCAGCTTCTGCTTGGCTTATTAGTTCAGTGTGGATTGGTCAACTGATATTCTACTCACCCTTCTACACAAGAACAAGTCATTCAATATAATGATTATATTCTGATATAATTGTTTTGGGACCAAAGGGTAAGTCCACCTTCTGGTGGGTGTTAATTATCAAAATAGTAATAGCTAATACCTACTGAGAACTTACTTTATACGAAAAATATTTCTTTATTTTATTTAAACATTTATTCATTTTTGAGAGACAGAGAGAGACAGGACATGAGTGGGGGAGGGGCAGAGAGAGAGAGAGAGAGAGAGAGAGAGAGAGAGAGATAGAGAATCCGAAGTAGGCCCCAGGCTCTGAGCTGTCAGCATAGAGCCCAACGCGGGGCTCAAACTCACGGACTGCAAGATCGTGAGCTGAGCAGAAGTTGGACACTTAACCAACTGAGCCACCCAGGCACCCTGTCCAAAAAATTTTTTTTCTAAATGCTTCAACTATGTCAACTATTGCCCCAATAACAAGACTCCTAGTTGGGAACAACTTATCTCCATTTTATAGACAAGGAAACTGAGGCTTACAGAGATAACTTTCTCATGGCTCCAGAGAGAGAAGGCTATAATTTGGGAAGGAACTACATCTCGGTCTGTGAAGCCGGGTTGCACGTTGGGTTTTTTCTGGGTTACCAAGGAAGGTAATTAGTTATGATAACACTTAAGAAGGCCTCTCTCACAGTGGGCTTCCATCAGGCATAGGGAACTGAAAAATTCATGAGAGCAGCCCATCAGTGTAAGGGCCAGCCATACACACACACTACCTAGAATTCATGTACATCTGATTAGAATTCTGTCAGGTAAGATTTTTGTGACACCTTTTCCTTGTTTTCATCCCTTTTGCCTGAAATTCAGGTTTCCTGGGTTGCTGTGCTCTTTTCTTCTAAACTCATTATTATGTGTTGATCTATATGAAGCTGTTCTTACTGCTGGTACATTCATGTAGACATAGTTTTGAATAAACATAACCAAGCATCTTTTTTTTAACTTGTTATCTTTCTATCTTTCTGAAGGCAACTATTGTTCTCACTTTTGGTGTGTGTGTGTTTGTGTGTATGTGTGCACGTGTGTGTGTGTGTGGTTGGTGTCTAGCTTTTAAAAGTACTGAATTCAAATAGTAGAAGTATTGATAGTGTATCAATATTAAATTTAATTATTCTTTTCTGGGGTGGTCGTATGACTCTACTGTGTTAAAAGGGCACAGTACAGTGCTTCTCTGATGTTAAATTAACACGTATTTCTGAAGTAAATGCTACTTCATCATGGTATATTGCATGTTTACTGTAATAGTTTTGCTACTATTTGTTTAAAATTTTTCTGTATCTATGTTCATAAATAAGGTTGGCTTATGTTTTTCTTATGCTGTTCTTTTTGTGGTTTGGTATCAAGGTTATGATGGCCCCATAAAAACTTGGAGAGTGACCCGCTTTTTCTGCAATCTGGAAAGTATATGTAATATTAGTGTTATTCCTTCCTTATGTATTTGGTAGAGTTTGCTGGTTAAACCTTATTTGTCTAGAGTTTCCTTCGTGGAATGAGAATGCAGTTCAACCCCCTTACTTACAGCAGGGAAAAATAAAGCCAGGAGCAGAATGACATAGTACGGACAGCACGGGCTGCTTCACTTACCTCATATACCTGAAATTAGTGACATTTTCTTTAATAGTCACAGGAATATATAGATTTTACTTTTTCAGTTTTATGAATTGTATTTTCTAGGAGTTGGTTTATTTCATCTAATATTTAATTTATCAACAGGTTGGCTTATATGATACTCATTTTAATGTCTAGTTTATAGTGATGTCCCCTTTTTGTTCTTCAGACTGATTATTTGGTTTGCTTTTTTTTTCTTAAATCTTGATCCAATGTCATTAGGAGTTCATCAATTTTTTTTTCAAAAACCAATTTTTTGTTTTGTTGCTATTCTCTAAAGCAGTACCCTGGTGAGGTGGCCAGAACGCAGAGGCACTGGCTTCATAGTGTGGTCAAAGAAACCCTGTACTAGGCATGTGACATGGAAGGAGAGAGTTGCTATCCACAAGGAACCAGCATCAGTGAGGATGTCAGGGGTCATTCAGAGAGGCTGAATATTAGAAATCCTTTCTCTGAATATCACATGGGTCTTTGAGAATCTAATGCAATACTAGAATGGAGAAAGAGCTTTAATAATGACTGAGATGGAATTTTCCCCTTCCATCCCAGAAGTGCAAGCTTGGTGTGCGAATTTTGTTGGTATAATCTAACTTTTCATTGACTTAGCTTTATACTATCTCATTTTTTTTTGGTAATTTATCTTGGTAAAAATCAAATTTTTCATGGACTTAGCTTCATATCCTTTCATTGTTTTGGTTTTCCACATAGACAAATCACTTCAAAGTGAAGGTCCAGATTCTCATGAGTCCTGAGGCCATGCTGGCCTAATCAGCTTGTTGCTGTTGTTCCCTGTACTCACTTTTGAACAATTACAGTTCCACAGCCTAGAAAGGGTTATTCTATAAGTAAGTAAGTAAAGTGTGTGTGTGTGTGTGTATGTGTGTGTGTGTGTGTGTGTGTGTGTAAAGGGGGATTTGATTATAATTTTTAATTAGTTCAACTTCAGGTTTACATATCTCAAAGGAACACTACAAGTATGTGGCAATTAATGTTTGTAAATCGCCTTGAGATCTTTGAGGAAGAGAGATGCTATATAAATGAATAATGTAATGAAAATAAGACTACATACACTTACATTCCCAAGCCAGTTGCCTGAATTGGGTCTTGAAGTCCAAGGAAAGCTGTACAAAATGTAGCTAGCTAAGAAAGATTTTCACACCATTCTTTAAGGCATGGTGGAAAATATCTGTGAAATACAGAATACGACTATAGCCTGCGACTATGATTTACAATACCTTTATGAATGTCTATTGTTTAGGTTAGTAACTATTTCACCATTCGTATACAACTATTAGATCAAAAACTAAAGGATATAATCAATTCTTTGGGATGATATTATGGGAAGCTGACTGGCAGCTATTTCAACATAGTTGCTAAATGATGCTCGATAATAAATTGTGGTTCTGTGATTAATTCAAGTTATGTCAATGGCATAATGGATATTTTTTGCAAAGATTTTTATAAATAAGTCTTTAAAAAGGCAAACAAAAAATCCTAAGTCAGTCTCAAACCATAAAAGAAATTGCTTTCTCCCCACCTGACCACCTTTCATTTCCTTTCCAAATTAAAGGTCAGTTATTGGATGCCTCTGACAATGGCCCTTCCCTTTGTCACTGCTCAGTGGAGGAGGAGGAAGAATGTACCTGTTTACTTTATGTAGGCCACTAAATTCCACCATTTCATATTTTGGCCATTTGGTTTCTGAAAGTTCTGAAAAATGGCATCAAACTTCACAGCCCAACTAAAAATGAGTTGTTGTTGTTGTTGTTGTTGTTGTTGTTTTTCTGTAAGTGTACAAAGTCAATTATGGCATTGAGTTTTTATTAAATAAGACCTTTAGGACTGAGAGGATAGATGAAAGAGCCATTATTTTGGATATGAACCACTTTTACTCTCTAATTTCACAACTTCATTAACGAGAAACTCTTTTGTTGTCATTGTCCTGTTGTTTGATTGTTGTGTCCCCCCAACAGGAACATAAACTCTTTGGAGCAATATCTTGTCTGTCTTTTGCACATGGATTCCCAGAACCCTAAGTTTAACTACCATCTAATAAATACAAGATCTCACTCCTGGGGAGAGCTTGTTAAGTACTTTGACAGCACACCCTTGTTGAAATAGAAAAGAAAATAGAGGGTTATGTGATAAAACGTAAGTCATGGAAAATCATCACATGGAAAAATAGAACAACTGTTGTTCTTTTGGGCTGATCCCAGAACAGGAAGCGAATGTATGTCTTAAACACTGGCGAATTTAAAAACATAAAGAGCAGTGAAATGTCCTTATGGTCTTTAAAGCATTCTTGCATGGATTACCTCCAGGCCTGGCAGGATATATCTCAGTTCCAGCAGGTTAACAGTGTGAAAAGAGAAGTTTGAACAAGTAAGGATGAATTTTTTTGGGGAAAAGAAAGCTTAGATTCTACTTATTAATGAAGCTTTGTAGACTAAAAGCTTTATGTTAGGTTGAGGATCAGAGCAATGCATAATTGAAGGATTCTCTAAGCAGTTGAAAAGGGGCCTGGATTTGGGTAGAAGTGAAGGTACAAAGATAAGGGTTAAGAAACTTTATACAATTTATAGTCAGTGTTTAGAATTGGTGTGACCACAAATTCATAGAGAAAGAATGCTCAGTTCTGAGAGTTGGGAGAAACTCCATCCTGTAGAGGATGAGGGAATATTTAAAAATTTCAAAAAAGTTAACCAGGGAAAAGTAATAACTGAAATAGGTAGGAATCTTGGCTAGTTCAGAGCCCCCACAAACCAATAGAATGGCCAGGAGGGGAGCATGTTAACTGTCAAATTTTGTAGTAAGGTCAAAGGTAGATAGATGATGGAGCAATAATACCTGATATGGAAATGCAGTCTTCAGAGAACAGTTCCTGGGGCACCTGGGTGGCTCAGTGGGGTAAGCAGCTGACTCTTGATTTCGGCTCAGGTGGTGATCTCATGGTTCATGAGATGAAGCCCAGCATTGGGCTCTGTGCTGACCACGTGAAGCCTACTTGGAATTCTCTATCTTCCTCTCTTTCTGCCCCTCCCCCACTCTCGCTCACTCCCCCCCTTCTCAAAAATAAATAAATAAACATTAAAAAAATAAAAGTAGGTTAAGAACAATGGAAGATATAAATAGTGAAACATTATATAGGAAAGAAAAACACATCCAGAAAGAAAAACAGAGACACAAATAAAAATTACAGAAGACGAGCACCTGGGTGGCTCAGTAGGTTGGGCTCAGGTCATGATCTCACAGTCTGTGGGTTTGAGCCCCACATCGGGCTCTGTGCTGACAGCTCAGAGCCTGGAGCTTGCTTCGGATTCTGTGCCTCCCTGTCTCTCTGTCCTTCCCCCGCTTACACTCCGTCTCTCTCTCTCTCTCTCTCAAAAATAAACACTAACAATTTTTTTTGAAAAATTACAGAATAAAAGGTTGGAGACCAAAAAGATAACAGTGACAAATTTTAATTCAGTATAATTGATTTCTAGAAGGAAAGAAATGAGAGAATGGAACAGAAGGGATATTTAAATGGATAACAGTTATTTTTCTTTCAAAGTGATAAAATATATCAAGCTAGTGATTCAGGAAGACTTGTGAACATAACCAAACCTAGAACAAATATGCCATATACTCTGAGACATAAAGATGAGATAAGAATGGTAGCGAGTCTCAGAAAAGGCCTCTCTATTGAGGTGCTATTGAAGCAGAGATCTAAATGAAGAGAACAGAGTTAAGCAATAGAGCGGTAGGTGGGTAGACCTTCCCACATAGGAAAATCTTTAAGGGTATGTTTGAGGACTGCCATGCAGGGTAGTGTCTCCAAAGTAGTATGAGAGAAATAGAAAATACTAGATGCACCAGGCCATACAGGTCATCTGTAGTCTTTGGATATATTCTGTGAGGGTGGTAAGGAAGGAGGAGGGTCATGGTAAGATTTTGTGCAGAAGAGTTCCATGCAGAATAATCTCTTTGGCTGCTCTTAGGAAAATAGACCATAAGAAGTACTTTTTAGGAAGTACTTTTTAAATTTTTTATTTTATTTTTTATCTTAGGGAAAGAGCACAAGCAGAGGAGAGGGTCAGAGAGACAGAGAGAGAGAGAGAGAGAGAGAGAGAGAGAATCTTCAGCAGTCTCCATGCTCAGCACAGAGCCCAATGAGGGGCTTGATCCCATGACCCTGGGATCATGATCTGAGCCAAAAGCAAGAGTCTGACACTCAACTGACTGAGCCCCTGAGGCATTCCAGGAAATACTTTTTGAAAAGGGGAAGAAAGTGTTAATGAAGACTTGTAGAAGTCTGTGCATGAGATGCTGGTGGTTTGCACTGGGGAGCTATTGTTGTACATGGTGTGAGGATTGGGTATGGACTTCAACTCTCTGCTGAGGATTAATATATAGAGTATTTTGATGAAATGTTTGTATCACTCCTGGAGGATATATTTAAAACGTATAAATTGAATTAAAGTGAGAAAGCTTAGAGGCAACTTTAATAAAATCTTATTAAAGTCAGCTATAGGAGTTCTAAAACTGTTATCTTAATTGAGTGGCTTCAGATTATTTATTTTATTTAGTAAAGTACAATAGGTCACCTCCTCAGACATGAAACAGCATTTTTTTTAATTCAAAATGTCTTTCAGTGGTACATTTCCAATGTAGCATTTGCTTTGAATTATGATCTATTCTAAGTCAGTCAATAAGAGAAGTTTCTCTGAATTATAAGATTTTTCTCAAAAAAAGAAAAAAAAAGGTCTTCCATAGATGTTGGGTTTTTGAGCCTATGAACTCCAGAAATAGTGGTCTAGCTCCAGAGTAAATTCTTGTTACTATATGGGTGGTGAGCTTCCTTTGAAGCTAGAAAATGATCTCCAGAAAATGTTTTCAGAGAGCTACTCTTTTTAAAGTAATAAAATCACCAGGTGTCTTTCTTTATGCAATCTTGCATTTTTTGCTCCCCGAATCATTACTCCTGATCTCTTGGAGTTATATTCCAGTTTTATATGAACATTGGATGAGTCTATACTAGTGTTCCAGGTCTGGTGGGAGAATCGCCTTCCAGGCTGTAATTAGATTTCAGTGAATTGCTTCAGTGAGAGATTATTTAAGCAAACATGGAAACAGCATTTAAGTGGTTTCCTTCAAATGATGAAATTACACATATAACTATTACAACACATAATCCTAGGATTAACCTCTAACTTTGAGATTCACTGGCTCTTTGTGTCACACCTTAGTGTCTGACTTCTCTTTTAAATTCAAAAGGGTTTTGAAAAATGATTTTTAAATGGCATGCCTTAGTTCATTATTAATTCTGATTTTAATCCTGTAATAAGATTAATTAACTGATGGAGAATTCAGTTGTTAGGATTCAAAAATAAATTATTGGAAATTATGTTTTTAATAAGAAGGATTAAATGGCAGGATCTATGAATGTCAGGTATGCCTAACTTTGAGTACAGGGGTGGACTTTTTAAAAATGATGAAATGGAGGGGCACCTGAGTGGGTCAGTAGTGAATCCAACTCTTGATTTTGGCTCAGGTCATGATCTAACAGTTTGTGGTTTCTACCCCACACTGGGCTCCATGCTCACAGTGTGGTGCCTGCTTGGATTCTCTCTCTCCCTCTCTCTCTGCCCCTCCCCTACATGCATGCTAGCTCTCTCTCTTGCTCTCTCTCTCAAAATAAATAAATTTTAAAAAGGTCTGAGATGGATAAAGCATTGGTAAAGGGTCATTCCTTCATGGGGAAAGCTTCACAGAGTGTTATAAAGATACAACAAATAGGCTTGTTTGGCTTTGCCCATTTTTTGGAGGAATTTTTGTTGCCAGTGCTGATTTATAAAAAAGCAATGGCAATCAGTTGAAAAATCTTTAAAAATTATAGAACATATACAGTAGAAAATCAAGGCCTCCCTTGATTTCCCTGACCTACCACCTCCCCACTTGCTGAGATAATTATTGCTAATAGTTTAGTATGTATTTTTCAGGATATGAAATATATAGTTGAACATGTGATATAAATATGATCAGTCTAATGTGTACACAGGATTAGGTTGTTTTCAACTTAACAGTGTATCATGAACACTTTTCATGTCAGGGCATGATTTAAGCTATTTGTTTGAAGAGCTATGTAATACTCCATTGAATCAGTATATTGGTGTGTGTGTGTGTGTGTGTGTGTGTGTGTGTGTGTGTGTGTTACATACAAAAACTAAAATTTAGGGAAATTAAGACACTACCCAAGGTCTTACTATCAGAATAGCTGCATCCTCATTCCAAAGCCCATATTTTTAAAATGATGCTACAAATTCTCCCACACTTTAATTGCTAAACATCTAATTTCTCTGTTGAAAAAAAAATGAAAATCTCCATTGAATATAGACATGTTGTTTTGCATATTTCTGGTTCCTTCCTTTGGATACATTTCTAAAAGTAGAGTTGTTAAGGTAAAGATTTATCTCAATTCTGATAGTTATTGGGAATGAAGGACTCCTACCAATGGTATATTTGAACACTTGTTTCCCCAAATACTTGCTGAGTCTATGAATTACTGATCTTGTTAATTTTGACAAATCTATAGATGCTTAATTAAAAAAACTTAAGCCCTTTCTCAAAAGTGTAATGCTTTGTTTGTGTATCTTGCTTTTATGAAGGAATCTGTGGATTTGAGGGTGCCTGTCTTCATGCTCACAAAATTGTAAAAATCCTAAGTAAAAAACATAACACTTTGTCACATAGGTTGCAAATCTGTTTTAAAGATTATTGCTTCTCCTTAAAATTTTTTTGTGACTTTTTTCATGTATAGCATGTAAGTACAATGGAGATATAACTGTGGTTTCTTAAGAATTAGTCTTCTGACCATGGTATTCTAATTAGAAAGCTTTAGCCCAGACTTACTGAACTATTGTTCTCCTTATTCATCTTGTCATGATTTTATTTTTGATGTTAAGTTTTAATCCATTGTTAATTAGTAATTATTTTTTTATATGTATGGTGGTCATTCCCGCACATCAAGTGGAGGGTTAATTGTCCCAAGATTTAATGAAGAATCTATTTATAAGTATAACTTTCATTATTTTATAATTCTCACCTATATGCTTTTTTTTCCCTCACTTATGTATCATCCATTTTATTTTTGTATTACATATTCTACTTCAAAATCCTTTCTTAAACTGTACTAAACTTCAAAGAATTCATCAACAATTACTTGGACTTAGTCCTAAGTATATATAGTTATATATATAAGTATATATAATTTCATTGCTAAGCCTTGTGTGTAAATTCATAGTTCACATTGTTTCTATAAAATATTTGTCCTTCTCTCTTTGATTCATTATTATGATTCACTTCTTGTTTGGTTCAATTGAATTCTTAAGCAATTCTTTTCAGGATTGCTGTATTGGCATTATACCTTTGAGTCCCTAAATGACTGATACAGTTTTTCTTTTCCCTCAAAGATATGAATATGCCAAAATTCCTAAATTGGGCTTCACTGAATAGTAATGTTGAATTAGATGTTAATAGATGTTTCAAAAGGGAAGGAGACATTATTGTTAAATAAATTTGAGAAACAGGATTAAGAAAACTAGCTTGTGGACTTTTTAAAAATTTGGTTTTATTACAGAATTTATCAGAGGTCTTAAGAAAATGTACTTTCTGCTTCTCTAAGAAATAAATGTAATGTATATTTCTAATAATGTAATTATTCACACATGCCCTTTAATAACAAACACATATCAACATCTCATGAAAAAACCATTGAAACAGTTCGGAAAATACTAAACTATAGAATTCTAGATGCTCTGTTCATGGAGGCTCATGGAGCATTTCCTATTAAAATTTAAGGAAAATTAAACTTCCTTGCTTACTCCTACCAGTCTGTTAAGGAATTGGTCTCTAATGTATGTAGTGGACCTATGTTTTTCTCTCTGTGTCATAGCCTTTTATTCATTCATTCATTCATTCATTCACTTACTCATCCGGATTTAATTAGTATCCAATGTGTTCTGGGAACTCTTCTTGACCTTGGAATAAAGTAGCGAACAAACTAGAAAAAAAATTATGAAGGTTCCGAGGGGAAGAGGGAAGACAGAAAATAAATGAGTAAAAATATGGTTTATCATATGGCAGAATGATGGATATAATATAAAACAGAGAAGGGGCACAGGAAGTTGTGTGTGTGTGTGTGTGTGTGTGTGTGTGTGTGTGTAGTTGGGGGATGAGTTTTCATAGGGTTCAGTTTTCAACGTTTTTTTTTTTTTTAATTTATTTTTGGGACAGAGAGAGACAGAGCATGAACGGGGGAGGGGTAGAGAGAGAGAGGGAGACACAGAATCGGAAACAGGCTCCAGGCTCCAAGCCATCAGCCCAGAGCCTGACGCGGGGCTCCAACTCACGGACCACGAGATCGTGACCTGGCTGAAGTCGGACGCTTAACCGACTGCGCCACCCAGGCGCCCCTCATAGGGTTCAGTTTTAAATAAATGGGCAGAAATATTTTACTGAGAAGGTCACATTTTAACAAGGGCATAAATGTGCTCAGGGAACAAGCCATGCAGGTATCTGGATGAAAGCTGGCATATAGGCAGAAAGAACATGGAGCTTGGTTTGTGGGTTTTTGTGTGTGTGTATTTTTTGTGTTTTCCCTTATGAGTTTGTAACAGCAAGCTGGCAATTCAAGCAGTCCATCTTTTCAGAAGAAGATATGTAAGTTTTTAAATCAGGAGAACATTTGTTACAACAAGAAGGATGTGCATGTCAGCTGCAGGAAGGTTCCAGCCACACAATAAGGACTGCCCTCCCTGAGCCTTCCTTTTCTATCAGAGTTGCAACCTTTTTTCTAGTTGCAGTGTCTGCCCTTAGAGAAGCTACCAGCAAACAATCTGAATCTGTCCTGGATCTCTGCTGGTGAAGGGACCCACATTCTTCTCCAGACCCTAACAGGAACTTCTCATTTCTTCATGTGACTCATTTTTGTATTTACTAAGAAATGGAAGCTACCAGTCAAAATGTTAACTGACCTGCACTACCCTATGTGGTTGGTGGCGAATGCTGCAGTGGTATTTCAGCCTCTAGCCAGTGGAGACACGTGGCTTTGGTGGTGCACCATTCTGTGGGGAAATGCAGGATTGTTTGCTCCCTCTGAAAGCATGGTTAGCATCACCAGCACCACAGAAGCCAGGGAGTGAGACTGCGTGTTCTCAATCATGGATAGGAAATTGAAGGCAACAAAAGTTTCTAATCTTCATCCTCTTCACGTATTTTCATTTGGCTTATCACTTCTTTTTTTAACATATTATTTATTTGTTTTTTAATGTTTATTTATTTTTAAGAGAGAGAGAGAGACACAGAGCATGAGCGGGGGAGGGCAGAGAGAGAGGGAGACACAGAATCAGAAGCAGGCTCCAGGCTCTGAGCTGTCAGCACAGAGCCTGACATAGGGCTCAAACCCATCAACCATGACATCATGACCTGAGCAGAAGTGAGACGCTCAACCGACTGAGCCACCCAGGCGCCCCACTTTTTAAATATATTTTTTAAAGGTTATTTATTTATTTTAGAGAGGGAGCGAGAGCAAGCAGGGGAGGGGCTGAGAGATAGAGAGGGAGAGACAGAATACCAGGCAGGCTCCCCACTGCAAGCACAGAGCCCAATGCGGGGCTCAAACCCATTAATCATGAGAACATGACCTGAGCTGAAATCAAGAGTTGGACATTTAACCAACTGAGCCTCTCTGGCGCCCCTGGTTTATCACCTCTTGACTTATTATCTTGGTTTTAGAACTAAATTAGTACTGTAAAGGGGATACCAGAAGTGCCATTTGCATTTGAAATGTAAAATGCTGTGTGTGTGTCTGTGTGTGTAATGTCAAAGTGAGAGAAGCATTTGAATAGGAATTCTAGAATAAAGAGTTAAATCCTTCTTTCTTCCATCATTTTGAAGAAGTACTAATGAATTTGAGAATTTAATGTTGAAGATAATTCTAATATGAAACTAGATTCTCTTATATGAAAATTTTGTTTCTCCCACTCTCTCAAGAAATTATTTTCCTTATCAGTTTTATTGAGGAGTAATTTATATGCAACAAATTCAGTCATTTGCAGTGTACAATTTGGTGAGTCTTGTCACTTGTAGACACCAATGAAACCGTTGCCACATCATGGAACAGAACATCCCCATTGCCCCCCGAAGAGATCTTGTGGTCTTTTACAGTTGATTCCTCTTTCCTGTCTTTGCCCCAGGTAACCACTGATCTGCTTTGTGTCAACTATAGATTAATTTGAATCTTGTACAAATTGAATTGTTGTTCACTGTGTTTTTCTTTGGCTTCTTTCACTCAGCAGAATGTTTTGCAAGTCCTCCATGATATCAGCAGTTCATTAATTTTTGCTGCCAAATGGTGTTTTAATTCTCTGCGTATACAACATTTTGTTTATCTGTTCACCTGCTGGTAGACGTTTGTGTTATTTCCAGTTTTTGGTAATTTCAAATAATGCTGCCATGAACATTCACGAATCATTTCTCCTAAGACTAAATCAATTTGATTCATTTATAGGATTTAAACATTACAAATTGAACTACCTGCCTATATTGCAGAGCTAGAAAAGTTCTGTTAACACTACAAATTTAAAAATTTCTCACCTCTATGTGGCAGGAAAAACTTTGCCTGTGGAGTTGATGATAAAGCTTTGCGAGGGAGTTTCTTCACTGAGAGAAATTTGAAATTTGAAATCATCAAAGGAAGTAGAACTTCAATGTTCTCACCAAATAAACTGAAATAAAATAATCTCAGAGAAAGCAAAGAGGCCAAAACACTATCAGTCACAGAAAGGACAAAGGAGAATATAATACACATGGCACCTATAATATACAAGCTGTATGAACTCTTCAGGAGAACAGGGAGGCAAGCCCCAGAGTAGCTAGAGATCAGCCACATAGGTCAGTTGTCATAAAATGGGGTGAAGACTGTAAGAAGTATCTGTGGAGACAGGTAACGGAGAATGGTGTTTCTAGGGAAATGTAGATGAGCAGCCAATGAGGATGTTGTTTAATCTATATAACCAGAAGAATTCAAGAATGAGTCAACAGTTGGACAGAAGGGTGAGGTCAGCTATCCTAATGGAAAGTCACTAACCACAAGTAATACCTCTAGAAGAGGAAACAAATATCCCCTTCCATGAAAACCATAAAGAACTAGAAAATTCTATTCTCTGTAGCAGTGAGTAGGAAAAGTAAAAAGTGGCAGCCTCTGAGAAAAGCAAAATGATGTTTTGTCTGTGTACTCAAGGTAATTAATTAGCAGACTGATGACTCCTGAGTGGTGAATGATGAAGGCATCAGGTGGGAGGAGATATGTCAGGAGTGAATGACTCAAGGCTTCATTTTACAGAGCAGTAAGACTTATCAAGCACTATTTCTATCTGGGTTTCTTCTACATCCGCTTTGAACTTTGAGAAATTAGAATTAAGCATACACACACAAAACTTTCTATTGAATATGGAAATTAATGGAGATTTACAGTTGTCTCCCCACATCTTTTCTCCACTTCTTCCTCATAGAAATAAAATCATCTATTTTAGCTATCACGTGACCAACCAGAACTAAATTCTGGACAATAGGCTGTTAGCGGAAATGATGTGCGGAACTTCTAACTCATGTCCTAAGAAGGAGAAGCAAACCTTTCTCACACCCTGCTTCCATCCTGTTGCTTGGAACGTGAACGTGGTCACACAACATCCTGAACCATGGGACAAGACAGAAATCCAGGAAAGGCAAAACAACAGAGCCCTTAAGTGACTACAAGTAACACAGCCTTTATACCCAATCTTTTAGGTGAGAGTGTAAAACACTTCTGTCTGTCTTAAATCACTGTTTTAGGTCTGTGTTACATGCAGCTGAAATAATATCCTAACTATAACGCACAACTTTTAAGTATGGTACATTATCTGCAATTTCCTATATTCTCTATAATAATTAAATATCCATCCCCAAGTTTCTTATACAAAAATGAAAGCAGGTAAGCTCTATATAAAAGATTTTTCTGAGGCATACTGAAAGGGATATATAACTCTAAGTTACTAACAGAAGACTCTCCTGGAAAGATAAAGCTGATGACAGTAAAAATATGGAACTATGAAATACGACTATGATTTCTTTGGCTCCTCATGTTGTACTTGATATTACAGGGCCTGGATATATATAAGGCCCAGAAAAATGATAGCATTGTGTGGTATCACTATGCTGATTAGCACTGAGTTGCTCCCAGATGAATTAGCAGCTGCAGAATCTTTAAAAAGATCTCATTCAGATTTATTTTTATGTATACCTTTTTTGGCATACCTATTGAAGACAGACCTGAACAATGGATATAGAACAATAATTGTCTATCTCTTGCAATTGCTGAATTTGAGCCATATGGCTTTTTGATACTGACTAATATATCATAGAGTCAGCTTCTCACAGTAATGAACACTTGATATCAAATAGTGTTAAAAGCTAAGCAGAATAAGATTGGGTACTGGGTCTCAATTTAGAGCTTTCTTATAAGGTGTCTGTATTTGCATGTCTGAGAAATTTTTTTAAAATTTTTTGTTTACACTTTATTTATTTTTGAGAGAGGGAGAGACGCAGAGCACAAGTGGGGGAGGTGGGGGGGGGGAGAGAGAGAGAGAGAGAGAGAGAGAGAGAGAGAGAGAGAATCCGAAGCAGGCTCCAGGCTCTGAGCTGTCAGCACAAAGCCCGATGCAGGGCTCAAACTCACAAACTGTGAGATCATGACCTGAGCTGAAGTCGGACGCTTAACCAACTGAGCCACCCAAGTGCCCCGAATGTCTGAGAGATTTTGACTAGAGTTTCTCCCAAGTAGCATTTTGACACCAAGAAGGTGTTTATTAAACACCTGATCTCCGACCTGATTTACCATCAGTACCACTGCTGTTACTACTAGCACATAACGCAGGGGTTGGCAGGTTAAGAGAGAAAAGGAGAAGGTGGAGGAAAGAAAAGAGGGAAAATAGGACAAAACAGCTCTTCCTTGACTTATGATGGGGTTACATCCCATAAACCCACTGCAGACTGAAAGTATCTTAAGTCAAAATGCATTTAATATGCCTGACCTTCCAAACATCATAGCTTAGCCTAGGCCACCTTAAATGTGCTCAGAACACATACATTAGCCTATAGTTGGGCAAGATCATCTAATACAAAGTCTATTTTGTAACAGAGTATTGAATATCTCATGTAATTTATTGAATACTCTACTGGAAATGAAAAACAGAATTGCTGAGAAGGGGCAGAATGGTTGTGAGTGTATACTTTTGTTGACCCTTGTGGTTGTGTAGCTTAGCAGCCAGCACCACTCTCTGCCTCTGCCGAGTATCACGAGGGATCTACACATATCACTGGCCTGGGAAAAGATCAAAATGCATAATTCAAAGTATAGCTTTTACTGAATGCATATTGCTTTTGCATCATCATAAAGTCAATAAAACACAAGTTGGGGACTGTCTGTAGGAGAAGAGAATGAAGGGAGAATAAGTGAAAAAAGCAAAAAAGAGCAGTTGGAACCGAACTGTGAGATGGAAAATATGAAGTTACAAGTTCAGCTTCAACAGAAATAGGTTCACTTACATAAAAGCCTTTGCAGATACACAAACTACGCTTGGGCCAGTGTTATGTGCCTCATGTCTCTCAGTGACTAAAAGGCTTACTGTGCTATAAAAATACAAACTAATATCAACACAGGATGAGGTCTGACTCTTGCACCTAAATACTTCTTTCTTTGGAGTATAACCTATACTAAAAATTTAGACAAATTTCCGTTGGGTATTTCTGGAATATTTTCTTACAATTCTTTGATGGTTATGAGTAAGAAAAAAAGCAGATGATATTCATAATGTTACTGAATCTGATGTTCATTTTTTTCCATGATAAAGGGTTGTCTTTGATAGATTTTACATTAAATATATACAGATAGCCTTGATCTCTTTAGTATAAAATGAAAGACCTTGCTTCATTGAGGAAGAAAAATACCTGGGAGTGTATTTAGAGATAATACTAACTGTATTTGGTTGTCATGGAAACTGAAATGTTAAAATGATGATGAAGTGATTGTCCAAAAACAAAGCCACTTGCATGTACTTGTTATGGTAACTACTCATTTGGCGAATATTTTTTTTCCTTTTTCTCTACATTAATGATGTGAAATACGAGCTTTACAAAATTGCTTCTGTGATGTATTTCACATAAAATATATGTCATACCAAGGATGGACATGTTCACGTAGAAATATTTTACATTTAGGTGAATTAATACAACATATGTGTGTATGTATCTGTGCATCTGTGTAAGTGTTAATTTATGCACAAAAAAAGACATCCCTAGATTGTAAGTGACTATTACAGGTCAGTGGTTTTGGAAGCATCCTCAGTTGGTAGAAGGTGGGCAGTGATTCAGGGAAGTTAGTAGATTGTTGTGCTAACAAAGACAAGGAATGGGATAGAATTAATATTTATTAAATATTTAAAGTGTGAAGAAGTTGACTTTAATATGTATTTTCTTATTTAGACCTAATGGTAACACTTTGAGGTTAGTAGTGTTCTCATTTTACAAGTGAGGAAAGCGAGTGTCAGAGATGCTAAATAACTTGCCCAAGGTCATAGGTAAGTAAGTGTGGAGCCAAGATTGAATCCATTTAAGTCTGTCTTAAAACCTGTTCTACTCCTTTGAACAATGGCTGATTCTAGGACTAGAGAAGGAAATATGCAAGGTGAGCCTGGAGCATCTTGTAGTGCCGGAAAGTAGGAAGGCTTAAAAAACTAAACACACACACACACACACACACACACACAGATTGATCACATTGATAAGGGTATGCCAAAAGGACACGAGCTACACGGGGGCCAACTGGAAGACCTCCCAAAGGCTAAAGCTGGAACACTTTGAGGGGCAAAACAAAGTAGTGGGCACAACTCCCCACTCCTTACGTGTGGGCTGTACAAAGTGACTTCCTTCCCATGAGTGCATCATGGAATGGAAGAAAAGGGTAACTTTACAGGGGAGGACTCTGATTCACTCTGGTGCAGCCAGGTAGACAAGGTTAACATCAACAATGATAAGTCATGTTGATAGTATGTACCCTTGATCAAATGTGATTTGAATGACAGTACATTTGTGAACTTTTTCCCCAAAACCCCAGCCCACTGTCTAATTATAAGAAAAATATTAAATAATAATTTGGGTCAAATAATGATAAGGGTCACTCTACATAATACTTGAGTGAAAAAAAGACATTAGATAAAAAATAAGGAAAGTTAAGTATGGATTTTAGTTAATAATAATGTATTAATTAATAATAGGCTTTATCCATTGTGTCAAAGGTACCAATACCTAAGGTAAGATGTTAATAATAGGGTAAAGTGAGTGTGGAGTATATGAAAGTCTCTATACAATATTTGCAACTTTCTATGAATATAAGTAAATATGAAATATTCTACATTCATTATACCACAATGTAGTCCCTCTTGTTTATAACTGCTTTTCCTCTTGACATTCATTTTATCAGAATCTTACCTAGAAAATTGTAGTTATACGTGTGGAATATGACTTATGGTTTGTCTCCAACCCAACTCTCTATCTCCTAGGGATTTTTTTTTAATATTCTGGGCTTAAAAGAGAAGTAATAGAATGAGTAACAGTGCATAAACTACAAAATGTTTCTTATACCCATTTTCACTTATGACTACCTTTTCTGTCTGCCAGTGTATGAATTGTCTTTGCCTTTCTATTGATATGTGCTGATGTTGCTATCTGTTATAGAAATCATTTGTCTCTGCTGGTAATAGCTCCTTTTAAAAATTTAACTGTATGTATGCTTAGAATAACTACATTTAGTGATTTGAAATGCACAATATTTAACATTCTTAATCAAGATGATTGGACATGAAAGAATTCTTATAGATACAAGTGGGGGCTGTCAAGTTTTGTGGAAATCTTGATGGTATTCCTTGTATTAAAAAAATTAATGTTTATTATTTATTTTTCAGAAAGAGGGAGAGAGACAGAGACAAACAGAGCACAAGTGGAGGAGGGGCAGAGAGAGAGGGAGACACAGAGTCAGAAGTGGGCTCTAGGCTCTGAACTGTCAGCACAGAGCCCAATGCAGGGCTCGAACTCACGTACAGTGAGATCATGACCCCAAGCTGAAGTTGGACGCTTACCCAACTGAGCCACTCAGGTGTCCCTTCCTTGTATTTTTCTTTCATGAAAACTGGTGTCATTGCCAGTGTTCCAGGGAACAACCATGGAACCAGTTGTGAGCTATGTGCACCACCAGACTTGAAGAGGGTGCCAGGTATAAAAGTTTCATTGGGGTTTATTGCGGTGCCCTCAGGCTGAAGGCACATGGAACTGTCTAGGGTATAAGCCAAATTTTCACTTGTATTTATTTTATATATTTTTAATATTTTATATGTTTTAGAGTCTCTCAAACATGCTTATGTTTTTCTCTCTCTCTTAAATAGAATCCCCCCAATAACTGTGCTCCATATGACTCAACAGAATGTAGTTGTCAAGACCAGAGTGAAGGGACGATAGATGTAACTTTTAGACTTCTATCACTTAGCAATTAACTGGTTCTCAGTTTCTCTATCTGAGAGATAATTTGGCCTGACTTTCAGCAAGTTTGTTGGTAAGTCAAGAAAAAAAAACCCAGTGTGGTAATTTGAGACAGCATGGATGGTAAGTGAAAATAATTCATACTGAGGAAGACAAACACCATATGATTCCACTCATGAATGGATTCTAAAAAAAATTTGAATAAACAAAAAGCAGAATTAGGCTCAGAAATACAGAGAGGAAACTGCCAGAGGGGCGTGGGGTGGGGGGTTGGGCAAAAATGGGTGAAGGGGAGAGGGAGATATAGGCTTCCAGTTATAGAATAAGTCATGGGAATAACGACACAGCATAATGGATACAGTCAATGATATTGTAATAGTGATGTAACACGATAGATTGTAGCTACGCTTGTGGTGAGCATAGCATTATGTATAAACTTGTCAAATCACTAAATTGGATACCTGAAACTAATACAGCACTGTGTGTCAACTGTACCAAAAAAAAATAATAATAATAATAATAAAGAAAGAAAGAAAAAAAAAAAAAAGAAAACTCCAGACCTATTCAGAAAACTCAAAAAAGTGTTTTTAACTATAAACACATAAAATTAGAGGATTATTTCTATTGCTATCTAAAAAATTTTTATTTTACTTTAGGGAGAGAGAGAGAGCATGAGCAGGGAGGGGGCAGAAGAGTGGGTGTGTGTGCAAGACAGAGAGAGAGAGAGAGAGAGAGAGAGAGAGAGAGCAGGCTCCATTCCATGCTCAGTGTGGAGCCCAACGACCCTGGGATCATGACCTGAATCAAAAATCAAGAGATGGCTGCTCAAATGCCTGAGCCACCCAGGTGCCCCTCTATTACTATTGATGAAGGAAAACTATACAGAAAGGAGTAGAACTTGTTGTTTGGAATATGGAATGAAGAATGAAGACCAGCTATACGTGAGGACCTGGAAGACCGGTTGTGTCACGATCTACACGTGGCACTGAGATCATGCCTTCTATGGTACATAGATGTGTTTTCTATATAACATATTAATGAGCCATACTTTTAAAAATGCCTTGTCTACATATGTTTAATGCTATTCCAGCTGTGAAGAGTCTGGCCACATGTGGAGGCCATGGACAGGCAAAATCCCCACTGGTTCCTATTATTTGGCGAGAATAACAAGGAACAGTCAAAGAACCATAGGGAACAGAGCAATGTACACAGAGAATTGTGTAGTGCTGGGGATACTAGCATTTTATTTTATAAAGTTGGATTGTTATAAATTCAACTCTTCCTTTGTTTTAGGAAATACTTGGTTTCTCTTCTTTTCCTTGACACAATTCCCAAATAAGTAATCAGCTGTTTCCATTTCTCCTTTAATTCAGATTCCACTCTGAGAAGTCCCCCGTCTTGCTGTCTATGGATGGACGAGTTAGAAACAGACACAATACAGTAGTGAAAAGGTTTCTAGACATCTCTAGGTTCTGAGGCTAGAGAACATACCAGAGATTTAGGGGTGGATTGGAGGGAGTTCTTTCTTTTGAGAAATTGAATTGAAAGAGAAGAGAACACAGGGACCAAGTACCACACCTGGGGAAATGTCTACCTGTCAGAAGTGGGAAGAGAAGCTAATGAAATAAATAATTGAGATAGGTCTGAGGGGGTAGGGAGAGAGAGAAAATAGAGCAGTGATAGAGCCATCTCATGGAAGATTGCACATCAGCTAAAACAGCTTTATTTTATTGGATTTCTTTTTAAAATTGCTTTTGAATAAAAGCTTTTGCAGATTAAAAAATGCTTGAAAATCAATGGACTAGAAAACCTTCTACCTCTCAATTCTGATTCAAGTGTAATTTCCTCTGAGAAATAAAAAATAAAAATAAAAATATGCATTGACTATACCACTATATTGCAAAATCTAATTTAAATATCTCTCCTTTCCTTTGACTGACTCATACTGCCTGTTTATGGCCTTATTGCAAAATGCATTGTATTTGAAATTCCTCACTGATGAATTGGGAACTGTAATTAAATGCATACCGAGAAAACATATCATTTTGAGAGTGAGAAAAAAATTCTCATTAAAATAATGTTGGACTATAGATGGTAATTTTATCAGCAGTTACTCCATTCTCAACTACTAAGGAGTTTTGGTAGTTCTTATGTCTCATTATATCATGAATATTAACAAGCATGACAATACAGTCTATTGTGATACATCTGTGTTATTTTTTCCCCCCACTTGATAGAATAGATCCTGGCTAGTGGAACACAGGCTAATGTTGGCCCAGTAATGTTTCCCAATTGAATATATCTTTAGCTTATCTCTTTAAACCTTGCACATTTTATCATAGATACCAGTGTAAGTGAGGAGCTATAATCCTTTTGGCATTATCCACCGTCTGCTCTGAAAGCCCTGTGGAATTTCTATTTCTTTTTGGAACCAGTGAGGTGAATAGGAATAGGAGATCTTACCAATCTATGAATTGGCATGAGAAGGGTAATAACTATTAGGATGCAACTATTTTTGGATTCATGGGATTCTGTTTCTTATTGAAATAAGAAATAGGAGCGATTATAATTGTTACGTTGAGTACTTTTCTTTATCTCAAGACCTCTGCTTCAATTTCATTTGTATTGTGTTTTCAAATTCAGGGCATATTTGACATCAAGTAGGAAACCTTCACAGAGGCTGACCTCAATGCACCTCTAGAATGTCTGCACTTGAAAGTGGTCCTCCACTCAGTCTTTGAAAAAATGATGCAGTTAGGTATTCCAGGACCTTACTTGTCATAGGTATTATATATAGTTCATTGGGGCGCCTGGGTGGCGCAGTCGGTTAAGCGTCCGACTTCAGCCAGGTCACGATCTCGCGGTCTGGGAGTTCGAGCCCCGCCTCGGGCTCTGGGCTGATGGCTCAGAGCCTGGAGCCTGTTTCCGATTCTGTGTCTCCCTCTCTCTCTGCCCCTCCCCCGTTCATGCTCTGTCTCTCTCTGTCCCAAAAATAAATAAACGTTGAAAAAAAAATTGAAAAAATGATGCAGTTAGGTATTCCAGGACCTTACTTGTCATAGGTATTATATATAGTTCATGGACCCTTCTTTTTGCCCAAATGCCGATAGAAAAATCAAAGTGGCTCTGGCCAAGTTCCAGGAGCATTTCAGTGCTCTTCAAAGCCACTTGGAAATGGACTTCACTAATGCAAACGTCAGGTTATTTGTGACTATAACTAAGGAAGATAAATACATCCTTTACACAGCAACTAATCAAATTGGCTCCCTTTTTCTTTCCACTTCATGAAAGGCATATTCTTCAGGGCTACTTAGGTCTCAGGAACCTTTGTCTGTCTTGTGGGCTATTCTCAATTCCTACATGTGCTTTCCAATGACCTTAAATGGCTCTCTAGTTTTATGATGCGTTCCGATTCATCTTCCTAAAATGGAAGCCCCTAAAAAGTAAGGACCATGTGTTGTTGTTGTTTTTGTTGTTGTCGTTTTGTATTTCCAGAACCTAGAACAGTGCCCCATATGAGACATCAAAAGCTTGTTAAATATTTGACTGGGGGTTTGATTGATAGGTGGACTGTACTTTCTGGATGTATGGGTATATATTAGAGTAACTCTCACAAATGAATTTTTCCCTCTTGTGAAAATTCTTTTTCTGAAATCCATCTTTTTTTTTCTGTTCTGTTCTTCCATTGAGCCTTTCAGTCTGCCAAATCAGCAACCAAATGCCTAATCCACTAAAGAAAGCTCCCAGACTGTCTTGATCCTTCTACCTTATTCTTCTAGCCTTCCCACTCTCACACAGCCCAGCACTGTCAGCAGACTGTTTTTTACTTTTAAAAACATTGTCAGTGTCTATTTTCCATAAGAAAGCATGCATTACAGTGCATGTAGATTCACATAGTTTCTGTTACCAGTGTATCTACTCCTTTCTTTCTGCTCCTCAGTGACACCACAGAGGTCTGAGACAACTTGGTTGCTTTATGACTGGAAGGGGTCATGAAATAGTATTAACCTGACTTTCTTACCAGTCTCTAGAACATGGATAGTAGTTTACTGCTTAGGAAAAGGGTTATTTCTTGGTTCTGTGTACCGTGTGGATGGGAGGAAAGGAGGGTGATTTTGGCAGCTTGAGACACAACTAATTACAAAGAGCAGAAAACCAAACAAATGTATCTTTGTATCTAAAATAAATATTGACACTGAAATACTTTAGACTTGGGAGGACTTTGAAGACATGGAGAAACATGCACAATGTAAGGGAGCTTGCCTAGTTCTTAGCTCTCTCCAAGGAAATGGGAATGGCAAATATTCCAGAGGAATTGTGGCAAGGCACAATCAAAAGGGAGAACAGAAACATTAGTGATAAGCAATCAACATTGATGTGGTTTCATTTTCAACTAGGCCCCTTAAGTCTGTCCAGCATTTATAGATACACTTCCCCCTGAAATCCTTAAATTTGTTGCTAGGCTGATGAGCTAGGAAGAAGAGAGAGCTGGTATGCCATACTTACACGAGTAAGGCATAGTTCTCGTCATCACTGAACACATATAATATAGCCACAGACACCTCAGGAATGATTGAGAAAAGAATAGATTTTATTTCATAGAAAAAGTCATTTTAATGGAAACCCTGACACCCAACCTCATAATGAAACTAATACCAAAATTAAGTCTGTAGACTTGAAAGAGCGGCCAGGATCATATTTATATTGGGTTGAACGAAAGAAAAAGAGACTACTTTTTGGAACTACAAAATGATATTGTGCGTGTTGAAGAGTTTGTTGAGGTGTGGCAAAGAAGTATAACTTCTCCTTTACTTACATAAAACCGTGATGTCTCCTCCCTCAGAATATTTAAGGAATGCATGCATATTTTGTCACTTCACTGTAGAATGAAAATAACTCAAGTGGGAGACTGTAAAACAAAATGAGTAAGAGAAGGAGGTGAGGATTTATATAAAATAGCTGCTATCAAAGGCAAAACTTAATGATTAGGACTTCCCATGCTAGAAAAATAAAAGTTAAGATGGGTAATTATGTGAGGGATAAAGAGGCTGTTACAATTAAAAATATATGTAATAATCCAGTCTTTGATGATGATCTCATATTAAGGATCACTCTTCTCTAAGTTCAAAAGAAGTTCATTTATACCCAATAATAACTAATTCATGTTCTGGGACACCATGAATTTTAAAATAAATGTTTTAAATGGGCTGAGATAAGTTTTTGGAAAATGTAATACTTAATGAGATTTATTAATAGATAGATGCTATTTTGGAAATAGCCCTAAATTTTTGCTACAGGAGTATATTCGTCTTCTGTACACATAGCACATACTTTGTACTTCTGTTATAGAAAAAGTCACTGAGCTTGATGAACCAAGGATTTGTCCTAGTGGGTTGTCTATCTTTTTATTGGGACGTGTAATTTAGGAAATGTTTGCAGTGGTGATGCTCAGTATGCTGAGATATGTAAAATGTAAAGAGCATTTATGTCCTCTAGCTGCACGCACCCGTGCTTACTCTTCTCCCTGTCCATGGCTGGCTCCTGGCTGACCACTGGATGGAAAGGTTTAGGGATAAATATGTGCTAGTTGAGCATAGCTTTCTGGATTCATTTTTTAGTCATCTTCAGAGGAAAAAGGAAAGGCCTTTCTTTCCTTTCCAGACAGATGGTGACTGTACTTGTGGTGTACACTGAGTAGGGTATGGAATTGTTGAATCTAGTTATATACCTGAAACTAATATAGCATTATATGCTACTTATACTTCAGAAAGAAAAAAAGGAAGGAAGGAAGGAAGGAAGGAAGGAAGGAAGGAAGGAAGGAAGGAAAAGAAACAAAGGGAAGGGAAGGGAAGGAAGAAAAGAGAAAGAAACTGAAGTAATCCATTTCTGTGCAAGACCAAAGCTCCTAGATGAAGAGTACACTTTTAAAGAGCAATTTCACACACCAGGCTTTGTTGTACAACTAAACACAGATGTGAAAATATTTTTTGACATTGCACGTGGAAATTTTCTGATAGACATGACTGTTTTTTTAAGAAATATGTGAAAATAAAAAAATTATCTTTATATCTGTTTGTTTTGATCTTGTTTGTACATGCCTAGTTCTTTAAATGCAGACAGTCATATTACAGTTTAATTCACGTATCTATATTTACTGAGTATCTTACAATGGCAGGCAATATTCTACATCCTTTTAGACATGCAAGCATTCTCACCTGTCACAATTATAATCTACTGAGAATGAGATTAGGAATTTTAAGGGTGATGATCAACCCTTTCCAGTGAGACAAAAATAGGTTTATCCCTGCTTACCCTACACTATCCAGGGATTAGCTGGGGCAAATGAATCATCCACCGTGTTGTTGTGAAGGAAAGTGATAGGTGCCTATCACTTTTTCCTGGTATCTCATGTGTTACTTCGTTAATCTGCGATAGCAGTTGCTTGAAGTTTACAGTTTCTATAAGAATGTAGAATGCATGAGGCATCCAAGTTAGTGTAATAGGCTTCTTGTTAGAGAATTAAGTAGATAGATAAGACCTTGTACCTATCTTTCACATGTCACACATTGACAAACTAAGGTTTGCAAGAACATGATAGCGTCAACAATTGGTTCTCTTCCCTGTTGCTCCTTTGTTTTGCTACATGAATGCCTGAATTTGATGTATCATATAATATTTATAACCATTCCCCAAGATATCCTTGACTTGAGTATTGCAACTGCATTTAAAGTGGATTTAGTTATTTGTGTCGTTAAGGGGCACTATTGCCTTTTTTCACTGAAAACCCAGCAGACCTCTGAATCCCTGCCTTACTTTTCACATAGTGACACTTAGACCTCTTGGGCCATAAGCAGAAGATAGGTTTGTATGATATAGTTTACATGAGGGTTTCATTTTAACTCAGTATTTTCACTTGCCACACTGGCTCATCAGCACTAACAAATGGTGGGACCTAGCAAACCTGAGGAGAACTGAAGCCCTGAAAAGATGTTTCCTGTCTCATTGACAACAGGCCGGTTTCCTGGTGATTGAGACTAAGCTCTGGTCAGACTTTCTTACCTAATACTCAGTACTATCCAGATTATGAACTTTTTCATGGTAGGGAGAGTGTTATATTTAATTCGTGATTCCACTGTCCAGCACCGCTTTGCATAGACCTAGATACTTGCTAAGAATCCATAAAATCCAACTCTAGGCTTTAATTTCAACTTGGGCAGGAAACCTGTAATGATCACTTACCTTTGTGTGATATGTATTCTGCACTGGGTCAATCATGTTTACTTTGGTTACTCTTGCTGGGTTTTGATCCACATTTCCCTGGAAACTGACCCCTGAGACTCAGGTATTCTTAGGTCTTCAGGGTTTGAGTCACCCACCTGTTGATTCCTTGCTCTTCATCTGGGCTCTGAGTATTTACCTCAGTGACTTAATATTTGGATACAAAGCTCTATCTCCATGTATACCCCAAAGATATCTTTGATTTATGTCGTGCTGTTAAAATAAAAATGGATTTATTAATTTGTTCCTAGAAGGACATTGTTCCTTTGTTTACTTAGTAACAGAATTCTTGCTATTTACTCCTATATCATCCTAAGCCCATATTCATCAAAGAACTTTGAAGCAGGAATGGCCTTAATAATAACTCACCCCTGCAAGCACCTCTTTTATTGAGACAAAGAAAGGTTCTGAGACCTCGAGAGATAGCAGTTTCGCAAATTCAGCAAGTAGGTTAGAAGTATAGCTAAGGATCTCTTTCTCCGCATATACTTGGCTTCCTCTATTCCTTCAGAATGGTCATCTGTGTCTTAGGCCTTGCTAGCATTTCTATTTGTCAGATGCAAAAACTCATTTGATTGCCTCAACTAAGCTGAGACAATAGGCGTCAGCACAGTTCAGGCAAACCACGATGAATGATCATTTCATACAGGTACCTCAAACTCAGCATGGAACACAGAAGTAATTTTTTTCCAATCTTATCTGCCTCTTGTATTCTCTACATTATTTGGTTCTGGTACCAAAACCATCTAGGTATCCAAGTGAGAAATCTGAAAGTCATCTCTGGCTCCCTTTCATCGTTCACCTGTGTGTCTTCACCCAATTCCTCCAGTTCCACCTCCTGAATATCACTTGAATGTATCTGTTTCTCTATATATTTACAGTGAGCTAATGAATATGGCTTATAAAATATTGAGAAATAGAAATTCATGTAAATGTAAGAAGTTATTTTTTGTCAATTTAATTTCATTTGAAACCTGTATTTTCAGATGCATTATGTTAACTCATGACCTTCTGAGGAGCCTCAGCCTATTTGGGGGAACTTCGGTCTCCCATCAGCCTGGCTCTATCAGATTTTCATGGTCAGGTGATTGTCTATATCTGCATACAGCCTTTTCTCCCCTACTTGTCCAACATCATCTAGATAGGTAAAGGGAATTGAAAACAGCTAGCTTGATATAGAGAAAAAATGCAGTTTCTCCCAGTGGGCTTTCTGATATTTTGTTTGCCTGCCTCTCTTGTCGTCCTAAGGAGTCTTGGACTCCTTGCCTAGATTGCTCTTTCCAGAATGTAGTTTTCATTATGCAACAGGGACATACAGTGACTCCTGTTTCCTCCCATCTAAACCCTGTCGTTGTCCTCCCGTGTTCAAGCCCCTCAGAGGCTGGTTTCCCGCACCTGTCGCAGTCATATATTCCAGTATATCTCAGCACATACAATTCGCTCCAGGCCAGTAGCCCTATATGTTTTCCTGGGCCCATGACATTCTTATTTCTACCCTATGGGCTTTGCACTTGCAGCCTACTGCTCCTGCATATCTAGATGATTTTCTTGGCATTTGAAAAATCTCATTCATTTCTCAAGAATCAACTCAAGTAACTCAGTCTTTAGAAAGCATGCTGGAGAACTTGAAGCCAAATCAATTTCTCCTGTCTCTGAACTCCCATAAATGTTTACTCAGGCAGCTTATTGTAGATGGAAAAACATGAGCCTGTGTTAGAGATTCCTGGATTTTAATACTGTCTTTGACACTTATTAGCTGTGGGAAGATTATTCTATATATCAAATCCCTCATGTGCAGAATAATGTGTAACTCATAGCCTTGGTTCCAAAATAAATGGTCTATTTTTTAAAATTACTATTTCTCTTAAGAACTTTTTGTGTATATATTCCGATTCTTTGGTGAGATTCAGTGAATTCAGTGGTTGATGGGTTGATTGAAATCCAACCAGATATATAGTCTACACATTCAAAATCTAAGCCACATGAAGTGTTTTAATTTGAGCAATGGTGCCTATATAGGTAAGTTCAATTTCTCTTAAAAATGCTAATTTCTCATAATCCTTTGCATTAATTATCCAATACTTTATCTCTTACATTATCCTTTTTCCTAGCTGTGTTTTCCTGTTACTATTTTTTTTTAAATTTTTTTTCAACGTTTATTTATTTTTGGGACAGAGAGAGACAGAGCATGAACGGGGGAGGGGCAGAGAGAGAGGGAGACACAGAATCGGAAACAGGCTCCAGGCTCTGAGCCATCAGCCCAGAGCCTGACGCGGGGCTCGAACTCACGGACCGTGAGATCGTGACCTGGCTGAAGTCGGATGCTTAACCGACTGCGCCACCCAGGCGCCCCAACCTGTTACTATTTTTAACTTTCAACATTGTTTGGTCATCCTAGTTTACCAAGTATGACCAATCTAAATGTAAAATATTTTTGATATTTGAATACTACCAATTATAGGATTCTCCCTATCATAGAATGAGAAACACAAACAGCTGAAATCCAATCATAGCATTTGTCATATATAGCTTTTCCTAAATCAAGTCACATTTCACAATTTTTAGTTCAGCTTCTATTAGGGCAATTGCTGTCGAGGGAAGAAATACCAATACTGTAACTGATTTGAAGATACCTTATTTTGGTAGTATTGGAAACTCTGGGATTTCTGAGTCAGTGTTTATGAAGATGCTATTATCCACCACTGTGGCAATTCTATATAAGCTGGGTGACTGGGCTAGTACTTATCCCTAGGCAGCCATGGTCAGAAAAAGGAGATTGAGTGAGCACTGCCTGATGTTGGCATGAATGAGTGTGTGTGGGTGTGTGGCTGTGTGTGTTTTCTGTGACATGAATCATTGTCTAAGAAAGAAGAATCTGCTACAGGAAATAATAAAATTTTGCATCAATGAAAGATAGAAAAAAAGCGACCAAAATCCTTATGGTTACAAAAATAATAACAAAACAAGCATCTCAGATTCCCTGTTCTAGTTCTGGGGCTTCTCCCAGGAGAGGCAATTATTATTTGTATTGATTTTAGTTTGCAATCCTGCTCTCTAATGTGCCAATGGATAGCCCCAAACTAGTAAATAATTACATATTATACAAAAATACTGTGTCTTTTTACTGTAAGCTTCACAGCCCCAGAGCAAATTAATCTTCTCACTGTATGCTCTGTTACCTGCAGTAAATACATCACAAAATATAGCAGAAAGGGAAAATAAAATCTTTTTGATCACCAGAGGAAAACTGTCAACAAACAAGTCTGATTACTATTAAGTAAGTGTTGAGGTTTATCTGTGTTCCCACATCCAGAAAATACACGATAGGTAAGTAGCCTTCACTTTATCTATATGTACATTTCTGTTCTATAAAGAACTTTATTAGCAAATGAAGTAATTAGAAAGGAGGAAAAGTAACACAGAAGCTGCATTATTCCTTTCTTTGCTTTTTATCAGCAATTATAATATTGACCAAAATGGCTCCAGTTTTCTAGCACAAGATCTAAAACTGCAATTTCTCTTTGTCCATTTTTTTTTCTCTCCTTTGATTACAAAGCAGAGTTTCTTCTTTTATCCAAAGCTAGTCTCTGCCCCTACCCCCACCTTTCCTTTATTCTGTTCTCCATTCCCTCTCGTGTCAAGTGTGTTCCCAAGCTACCCCCATCTTCGCATGGTAATTTGCCTCCCCTTTCCCCACCTACCTGAGTCTTCCTTAGTCTTCTCCATCTTGGCCAGTGGCACTAACATCTACTTAGCCCCCCAATCCCAAACCAGGGAGCCATTCTTGATTCATCACTTTTCACCATCTCCCAGCATCCAAACCATGCCAAAAAGTTTTTTTTCAAAGAATATCTCAAAACTGTCCAGTTCCCCATCATTTCCTATCATAACTCTAGACTAAGCCATCAATCTCTCTCACCTGTGCTTTATTGTTTCCCTAATATTAAGGCTTTATATCACAGCCAGAGGAATGTTTTAAAAATATAATTCAAGTCACATTACTCCCTTCATGCAAGCTCTTAAAAATCTAATACAACCCACACTTGTTACTATGGTTCTTCCAGGGCATCTTGGTTCTATGTGATCTAGCCTAGCCTCTGCTCATCCTCAGTTCACATCAGACCTCCCTTGTTCATTTCTTCTTAGCCATGCTGGTCTTTTGCCTTCCATGGAACAGGCCAGGAATGCTGCAGGTGACACTTTGGGTCTTGACACGTCGTGTATTTACTGCATTCAAAGCTGTTCCCCAGCTTTTCATAGACCATCCTTTCTCCTCCTCTAGCTCAGTGTCACCTCCCTAGACAGACTTTACCAGATACCATTTTCAAAATTAGTCCTTCCATAGCCATCCACTGTTACTCCCAATTATATCCCCCTGCTTTGTTTCCTTTATGGAACTTGTTAAAAATTGAAATGATCTAGTTTTACTATTTGATTACTCATTTATTGGCTGTCTGCTCCCACTTGAATGTAAGCCCCAGGAGAGAAGGGAACTTGTCTTTTTTGTTCCTAGTGTGTCTTTAGTGCCCAGAATAGTACTTGGTACACTCAGAACTCCAGGCTCTGGTATGAATGGCACCCTCTAGAGCTTTTCAACATGGCATACCTGAGTACATGTCTCTTTGATTGATCTAGTATAATTTTTTTTTTGCATCTGCTTTGGGTTTGTACTCCAGCTGAATCTTTTCTTTATTTTAGTTTTACCAGGATAATGAACTTACCATTGTATAGACAGAGCCACAAGAGGTCTGCATAATTCCCATGGATACCTTTTTAAAATCTGAAAAGTCAACACCCTAAGAGATAGAGTGAATTTGAAAAGAATGACTAATTCCTATGAAGTTATTAGATCTACACAGTTAGAGCCAGAGAAACAACAAAAAAAATTCAATTCAATGATGGAGTAGCCTAGGTGGAAGGTTGCAAAGTTATGTTAAAAAAAATGGCAGAATGAGGTAAGGATGTGACTCAAGCATAGGGAAATGGGTTACATTACCAGCCTCCTTCTTTAATTTAAAGGACTCTAAGATAAAGTGCCTAAAAGTGGCTGAAACTCAGCTCGACGGTTGGGATTATGAAAAAAATCACTCTAGATATTTTTAGCTCCTGACCTTATATTCCTGGCCGACATTACAGGTCCTTATATGACCCTACCCCTTGAAGATGTATAGGGTAATGTAGTTGTTTCCTTAACATCCTTAACCATAGGAAGATTTAGAATTAAACCTACAAATTAAAAAAAATGTACATTTATTTATTTTTGAGAGACTGAGTGAGACTGTGCACAAGTTGGGGAGGGGCAGAGAAAGAAGGAGACACAGAATCTGAAGCAGGCTCCAGGCTCTGAGCAAGCTGTCAGCACAGAACCTGACACAGGGCTCGAACTCACGAACCGTGAGATCATGACCTGAGCTGAAGTCGGACACTCAACAGACTAAGCCACCCAGGTGCCCCAAACATACAAATTTTTGATAGAATCATACCTAAATCATTAATATTTTTGTGCTAAGAAAAATTTTGTCCAAATTTGGTATTTTACCTAATTGTAATATTAAAGAGAATTTAGCTTTTTCAAGTAAAAACTTAACCTTGTTTGTGATTCTAATTTAAAATACATCATTGAATAATTGCTTTAAACTTGCAGTTTACTAAGATTAGGTATTATATTGGGAAACAAGATAATTTAAGAATCACCATACTTACAGTTTTAATTCTGTTGGTTTTATAACAAAACATAAGGGGAAATTTTTTAGGTTAGCCAAAGTACTTAAACAGGAAATGAAATATATTAAATTTATAAATGCAATTTAAAATATTGATGGTGTGAAGTTTGTGAGACCATTGTTAAAATTTTCTAGAAATATAAATAAAATCACAGCGCCTGAGTGGTTCAGTCAGTTAAGCATCTGACTCTTGATCTCAGTCCTGGTCTTGATTGCAGGGTCGTTATTGCAAGGCCTGTATTAGGCTCCATACTGGGCATGAAGCCTACTTTAAAAAAAGAGAGGAAAAAAGAGAGAGAGAGAGGGAGAAAGAAAGGAAGAAAGAAAGAAGAGAGAATACAAATATATGTATATTGGATCTAAAGAATAAGGGCAAGGGCAAAATGGGGTTTTGACTTTTGGAGCAAACCACTAAATAATATCTTTGGACCCTAAAAATTACCCTCAAGACATTAAGTCTAGTGAACTGTATGGCAAAAAAGAGATTTACACTGATCGGAGAGTTTCTTTTAATTATAAAGACTCATTGGAGCCAAAATAAATCACATTGTTAGGTTGTTAGGTGTATCAGACAGTGAGAAGTAGGTATAATGAGAGATTCTTAGTTTGAGTCTTAGCCCTCAAGTTTTGTTCACTGTTACAGTATTGTCTGCCCTCAAGTAGCCTATATACAAGTAGAAAGTTTCCAAGTTTATCTACAGCGTCTCTCATGAACAACTCACTGTCAAAAATAGTGAACCCCTCTTTCATTCTCCCAGGAAACTTAGAAGGTTGGTACTGTTATTCCCATTTTTTAAAAAAATATTTAATTGAAGCAAACATACATGTTATCTCCATTTTTAGATAATTTAAAATAATTAACTCATTTACCTCGTCATATAACTAGAAAGTGGTGAAATCAGGATTTGAACTCAAGACTTTATATCTCTGAAGCTCTTGTTCTTTTCACTTTACTCAGTTTGCTAATGAGTTAATGTGTTAAAGTCAGGGTTGCTACAAATATGATCAGCCTTTGTTGCACGACAATGCCTTGACCTTGTAGTGTCAACTACTAGACACTCAGGTAGGTAGATGGGTCCACTTTTCTAGGATGAAAGAATGAGAATAATAGAAATGACTTTTATCTTCACTCAAATTGTGTCAACTGGGCAGATGCTTAAGCAGTTTATTTGATGGATTTGCATTCTGTTTGTTTTAATTTAAATTTAATTTTTTTAATTTTTTTAGAGAGAGGGAGAGAAAGAGAGTGCACGAGCAGGGGAGAGGGGCAGAAGGAGAGAATCTTAAGCAGGCTCCACATTAGCAGGCTCCACATCCAATGTGGAGCCTGACGCGGGGCTTGATTCCATGACCCTGGGATCATGACCTGAGCTGAAATCAAGAGTTGGATGCTAAACTGACTGAGCCACCCAGGTGCCCCTTGTTAAATTTTTTAAACAAAGGATACAATCACTATACCATGACAATGATACGTAAAATTGTGATGACAATTTTAAGCTCAGAAACTTCTATAAATCCTGTGATATTGTAGTAGAGAATTTCAGTAGTTTTTACTATTTCACAGATAAACTGGCTAAGGGATGTGTGTGTGTGTGTGTGTGTGTGTGTGTGTGTACATGTATGTGTGTTTTCCAGTCTGCTGTGAAACCTGTAGTAGCAAGAAAATGTGAGGTTGGCATTCAGTCTGTGTAGATTTGGGATGCTGGCCTTTGTTTGGAACAGGGCAAAGACTAATTGGCATTTTCAAGGTTTTACTGGTTGGGTCCTGACCTGTTGAAGAGTGTCAGCTGTATGCCTGATGTTTTTCCAGAGCTGCAGGATGAGACTGATTAGATTTTCAGCCTTCACTTATTCTATTTCAATTATGAATAATGAATAATGGATTTTTATTAATATAATGACAAACGCCAAAGCCCAGATCATTTGTGTTGGACTCACAGTGGCCCTCAAGTCCTAAGTTGGGAAGTCACTTACGTGGGTCAGCTTACCTGAGTTTTCTGGTCACAGCACCTCAGGGTTATGAAACTAACATTAAGATCAACATAGAAGATGGTCCTGTCGACTAGTCATATTGAGTCTGTCTGGCCAATGGCCCCTAAACATGTTATTTCTCTAGAAGAGCAAAGGAGTCATTTCTTATTTTTAGTCTGGCTTCTGTTTTACATAAAATGCAACTCTGGCCTTAGTGATAGTGTTAGCATTACATGAAGCTGGGAGACATGAATAATGACACAGGTGACAGAAACTTCTAAGGAATGGGACAGGATGGTGCCACCAATCTTCCAGTAGGCCACATCTGGGAACCAGTATGTTTAGTGGATAAGTACACAGATTCTATCACCACATTACCTGAATTCAGCCACTTACTAGCTATATGACCTTTTAATATAAATATAAGCTGTACTATAAAATGTATATATTGCTGAGTTGATCTGTTTACAATAAATGTACTATCAAACATGATTCCTGATTTACTTTATTTGTATATTAGTTTGGGTTAGTATTTACCCTCCTGACAAGGATTATTTCAATTAGGGGAAAAGAAAAGATATATATGTGTATATACATATGTTAGGTGATTTGAAGGAACTGGTTGTTTAATATTTGCATACTGTAATATAGAATTATATTTTTATACTAAATAATAGAGTAGGAAAACACGCATTTTTGTCTCTGGGTTATCACTTACACATATGTCGTACAAGGCTACTTCTTGGTCCAAATGAGTAGTCTCCCGAATGGCATCCTCCTCACCCAGGAACTTATCAGAAATCTCAGGCCACACTCTAGAGCTACGGCCTCAGAAACACTGATTGTAGAGCTAGACTATCTGGATTTTGACAAGATCTGTGGGTGATATGTGTTGACTTTTATCCACTCAGAACAATCATCCTCTCAAGCAAGAATGTTCAAAGTGAGGTAAATACAAGACAATCCATTGGAGTCTGGGAGGAAAATACTGAAATTTTTACATACTTATTTTGTCCTATTTTATATTTTTGTATGTATATTGTAATATCCAGAATTTGTGTGTATATGTGTATGTATACATAAACATTTACAAACAAAACATAAATATACAAACATGTATTATATATATGTTTAAATAATTAACTATACTTCATATTGGATGGATTTTTTTAAACCAAGATATAGGTTTATTTATTTAAAAAATTTTAATGTTTATTTACTTCTGAGAGACAGAGAGAGTGAGCGAGCGCATGAGTCAGGGAGGGGCAGAGAGAGAGAGGGAGACACAGAATCTGAAGCAGGCTGCAGGCTCTGAGATGTCAACACAGAACTTGACGCAGGGCTTGAACCCATGAACTGCAAGATCATGACCTGAGCTGAAGTTAGACACTTAACTGACTGAGCCACCCAGGCGTCCCTAAAACCAAGACGTGGGTTTAAATAGTTTGGACACCATTGTTCTAAAGGACATATGCAGTTATTAGTTATATTCTGAGCATCACAGTAATACAAAAGTGAAAAAAGGAAACCAAATGACAGTAAAATTATTCAGCTCATAATTTTTGGTTACAGTTAAATTATAGTTAGATCTCTATGCACTTATAGGCATTCTTACATTGCAAATAGTCAATTGTTATCATAATTAAAGCAATAGTTTATCATATTAATACAGAATGAGTAATGATCACTGCCTGGACTTTCCCTTCAATTGAAATGAATCACCTATATTTTCCTAAATTCTATTGACTAAAGAAATTCAACAAGATATATTTAGGTAGAAAATTCCAAATGCCTTTTGCTGGCATTAAAAAGCTTCAAATTAAATATAAAAGCAGAATTGGCATTTTTGAAGAGAAACAAGCTTTCAGTGCAGTTTGCATTATTCTGGGAACATTATGCAAAATCCGTGCCTCTGTTATTTCTTCCAGTTACATGATGTATCATTTTATTTA
The DNA here is from genome assembly GCF_018350175.1 of Felis catus. Classification (NCBI taxonomy): domain Eukaryota; kingdom Metazoa; phylum Chordata; class Mammalia; order Carnivora; family Felidae; genus Felis; species Felis catus. The sequence continues at coordinate 112,476,263 of NC_058370.1, read as the reverse complement.
TTATTACTTGCAGAGGAGGATTGGGGAAGGAAATATATGAATTTCAAATTAATAAATTAGAGTCTTTGCTATTATCCACATAATTAATAAAACATAGATAGGCTTGAAGGTATGGGATACATTTGAAATATCTGTCCTTGCCTTTCCTTCCACTATTATTAACATTTATAGTTGAATGTTTACTATAAAAGTGATACCTGACCATTGATTCCTTCAAATTTCTATTCCATATAAGATTTCCTGAATTATTTTTGTAGTTTCTCAAGAAATTATTCTGGATGAAATAGAAACAAATGAAATGATACTTTCACATGTAAGTGGATTTAGCACTTTGTTAAACGACTTAAGGAATTGATTCCTGTTATAAAATCCAGAAAGCAATTAAAGGAGACATAAATAAATTCATATATCCACATTCCTGGATAGATATGCAATATTATTAAGAATTATTTTCTCCCAATTTATAAGTTCTTTTTAAAAAAATTTTTTTAATGTTTATTCTTGAGAGAGTGTGCAAGCTGGGGAGGGTCAGAGAGAGAGGGAGACACAGAGTTAGAAGTAGGCTCCAAGCTCCGAGTGGTCAGCACAGAGCCCGAAGAGGGGCTCAAACTCATGAAATATGAGAACATGACCTGAGCTGAAGTTGGACACTCAACTGACTGAGCCACCCAGGCACCCCCCACCCCAATTTATAAGTTCTGAAAGAAAATTCTATAACATTAGGGAAAGACTTTGTTCTTTAACCATGAGAACAAGTGGCTGCCAGAACTGGTTTACACCAGTTCAGTGGATCAGTGACAGGGAGACAGACACACGGGGGTGAACGCCACATGGTAAGTGAGAGAGATTAGAGGTAAGTAGCTTCCAGCCAAAGAATGCCCAGGACTGCTGGTGATTGCCTCCTGAATCTAGAAGAGACATGGAATGATTCTACCAAATCTCAAAGGAAGCGGGGATCTATCGACCCCTTGATTTCACACTTTTACTTTGAGAACTGGGACAGAATACATTTCTGTTGTTTTAACCATCCAAGATAGTGGTAATTTTTTTACAGCAGCCCTAATAAACTAATGCACCTGGGTTTTAGCATTTGACAAACTTGAGATTAGAAAAATACAGTTACCTTTAAAAAATTTTTAAATGTACCATTGTCTTTTCATTTCAGGTATTGAGTGGTAGTCTCATCATCTTTTATGTTTCAATGCAATTCCATTCAAAATCCCAGCAGACTTTTTAGTAGAAATTGACAACCTGAATTTAAATTTTATATGGGAATACAAAGAACCTAGAGTTTGAATGTGGTATTGGGATAAATATTTTTAAATAGATAAAAGAAACAGAACAGAGGGTACAGAAATAGACCCACATTTATATAGTCACTTGATTTGAGGCAAAAATGCCAAGGCACTAAATGTGAAAAAAGCAGACTACCCTATAATCTAGCAGTATCGTTTTTAATTCCTAAATATTTACCCAAAATAAATGAAAACATACGCCCACACAAAGATACATAAATTTTACAGCATTTTTATTCCTACTAACCAAAAACTGAGGAGGGGAGAATTTCCCTCAACAGGTAAATGGATAAATGAGATGTGCTGTTTTCATACAGTGAAATAATATTCAGCAAACAAAATGAATGGACTGCTGATATTCATGGATAAATCTTACAGACGTCGTGTTGAATGAAAGAAGTTAGATACAAAACTGTTCTGTGATTTCACTTGTATAAAGATTTAAAGCAGTCAAACCTAATTTATGGTGATTAAAATTATATCAGTGGTTGCTTGATACAGAGGTGAGTTTGAGTATTGATTGCAAAGAGGTGACAGATGTTCTCTATCTTGATTGGGGATGTAGTTACCTATATATTCAGCATATACATTTGTCAGAACTAATATATTAAACAGTACACTTAAAATTCTGTTTTATTGGATGTACATTATAGCTCAGAAAAGTTAAAAAAAAAACTGGAGAGGGGTGATTTGTAATTTTCCTCTGTTAAAATGTAATATAGGGGCACCTGGGTGGCTCAGTTGGCTAAACCTCTGACTTCAGCTCAGGTTATAATCTCATGGTTTGTCAGGTCTGCTGAGAGCACAGCCCTCTTTGGATCCTTTGTTTCCCTCTCTTTCTGCCCCTCCCCCACTCATTCTCTCTCTCTCTCTCTCTCTCTCTCTCTCTCTCTCTCTCTCTGTCTGTCTCTCTCTCTCTCTCTTTCCCTCTTTCTTTCTCAAAAGTAAGTAAACATTTAAGAAAATTAATATTTGATACACTTAATTTAGCCGGGCTTAGCCAGAATTTTCTAAATGAAATAGATTGAATGTGACTAAACCAGAATGCAACACACACAGTAAGTCTAATTATTTTATGTAACCCTTGTTTTAGGTTCGTGTGTGTCTGTGTATGTTTTCATGAAACAGTAAAATATATTTCTTATTGTAAATCACAGCACAAAATATTGGAAATACCCTGCCTTAGGGCACTATATCAATCCAGTCCTATTTGATATTTATCATCGATCTGGATGAAAGTATATCATCTTTCTCCTGTTTACCATAAACACCAAGCTGTCAGGAATAGAATGCATTGATGGTCAATAATTTAATTTTTTAGGTATGGTTACCCAATTTGAGTGAAAGTATAAGGAATTGCACATACTCTGCTGATGGAAAAAGTACTAAAACCAGTTTGGGAAGTTTTGACTGACATGCATTCAAGCTCACTGTTTCTTTGCTCAGCTATGTCCAGTCTACTGGTGAGCCCATCAAAGTAATTAATTTCCACCACAATGTTTTTAATTTCCTTCTAATTCATAGAATTTCAATCTCTCTGCTCACATTACCTATCTTTTCTTGCATGTTCTCCACGTTTTCTGTTAGAGCTCTTGCATATTAATCATGGTTATTTTAAATTCCTGGTCCAATAAATTCCCAAACCTCTGTCGTTATCTAAATTTCTTGTTGCTTCTCTGTCTCTGCAGATGGTGTTTTTACTTGACCTTTAGCATAGCTCCTAATGTTTTGTTAAAAGCTAGGCATGATACATTGAGTAATAGTGGCTGAGGTAAATAGGCCTTTAGTGGGAGGGTTTATATTAATCTGGCTAGGACGTTGGCTATCTTTAATGTTTGGTGTAATTGTAAATATTGGAGGCTTCAATTTCCTTTGTTTTCTTGTGTTTTGGGTTTTTTTTCTCTTTGGTATTTTTGGGTTTCCCTAGAGACTTTTTTTTTAAGTTTCTTTATTTAGTTTGAAACAGCATGAGGGGGAGGGGCAGAAAGAAAGGGAGAGTATCCCAAGCAGGCTCCAGAATACAGGGCTCAAACCCAGGAACCCATGAGATCGTGACCTGAGCTTTTATTTATTTATTTGTTTAAGTTTATTAATTTATTTTGAGAGGGAGAGAAAGCACAAGCCAGGGAGAGACAGAGAGATAGGGAGAGAATCCATACTGTCTGCACAGAACCCAACATGGCACTCCAACCCACGAACCATGAAATCATAACTTCAGCCAAAATCCAAAATCAAGAGTTGAACGTTTAATTGACTGAGCCACCCAGGCACCCTGAGACTTCTTTTTAAATAGAACCTGTGCCTTCCAGTTCTTTTATCTGGAATCCTCTGTTAGGACATGACACCAAAGCCCTGTTGCTGTCATGGTAAGGTTTAGGGGGAGGAGATGCATTCTACGATCATATGATGTTAGTGTTTCAGCAAGCCTCCCTCTCACACTTCAGGTGGGCTGTTCTCAGCCAGTGACTAAGCAGGGCAGAGATAAGGTAGACCCTTTTCTGGGAAATGAAGGACTTCTCTGAAAGTGATTTTGGATCAAGGACTTCCACTAGTTTTGTCAGACTTTCATGGAGCAGCCTTCAGACTCTTCCACTCAGCCTCCCTCCCTTCCCTTTCTCCTTCACAAGTGCAGGATAAGCATGGGCTCTGACAGCTGTCCTGGCCTCCCTCAGGTCCCTTTCCATTTCTCTTCACAGGGCATTTCCTCTAATAAATCTCTTGCATGTTTAATCTTGTTTTGGCATATGCTTCTCAGAGGACCTGGACGAATACATCTTTTATATTAAAATACAAAGATGAATTACAGAGTGCTAATGGGTTTTTAAGACCAAACATCAAAATCCAAAATCAGTTTGTACTTTTGGTTGGGCGTTTCACACTTTAATTGAAGACCCGTGGAATTAAAGATTTCTTCTCTCTGCTAAAGGTACCATATTAAGAAAAGTTTTAATGCACTGTGCTGGTCTAACCAGTAGGTTCTCATCAAACGCTCATGAAGTAATACCGTACTCCTTTTAACTAACTCAGTTCTAAAAAGAGCTTCTACAAAATACATAATATCTAAATTACCTTCCTCCTACTTACTAATGTTCTCTCTTTGTCTCTTGTACAGCATTCTGATGGACTCAACAAGACTTAAGTGGAGCTAATGTGAAATGATGGTCTCTGAGGTTCTGGCTACAGTTCTTGTTATCAATAAGCAAGCAATCACTTAGCATGTGCTCTGCTGGGAATCGTTTTGATCAATTTAAAAGATTAGATTAACTTAATTGAAGAGACTAATTTCTCCCGCTAATGAGATCAGTTTCAAATACCAGGGTGTCACTATTTAACTTCTTTAACATTGAATAATATTTATTATAAAAGAGTTCCAATCCTATGTAACTTACCAACCGTTACCCGTTTAACCCTGAGGAGTTGCATCTCATTCTAGAATTCAGAGGCATTGTATCTCTATCTTGATCTTCCATTTCTGTCATTAGCTCTGGTCCTGGGTGCATTTCTCATCATTTTCGCATAGATAAGTGAGGATTATTATTAGAAAAGTCCAAAAGTGATAAAATAATTTCTGTGTTTAACACACATTTGATTTGCCAACCCTTCATAAACTAAACATTAGATCAAAAATTTTATGATGAATTTAGATTACTCACACTTTTGCTTTCTTTGAATGTTTTCTAGGCATGAACCAGGTGGTAGACAATTAAAAGTTTATGGAGATTCCTCGTAGGTTCTTAATAAGAATTGAGTAGGTTGACCTTTAGATAGATAGAATTGTATCTATTTTTCAGATATTAAAAACAAAAAATGTACATTAGAACTAATTTGTGTTTTGAACAATTATAATTTTAAGGTAATCCAGAGATATTATTAAAGTCTACCTATTCATTAAAATGACAACATCATATTAATTAATTGTATAAATGTTTTCCTGGAAAATGATGAGGATGAAATCATTTCTTTCAATCAGGAAATTTTAAATTTCAATTATTATTTCCAGATATTGTTATCTGGAAGATTTAAGTGTGGTCAACTAAAGGGAAGTGCCGAAGGAAAAAATATATATATTTTAAAAATAGAATTGGTGCCATCAAAATGGCTTCAAAGTATGTGAAAAATCATAGCAAATTACTGAAGCTTTAAGGAATTGGTCCAATTGTGGGAAAATGATGGCTAGGGCAAGGAGGATTATTATACCACCAGATGGGAGCTATTTTATATGTGCCTTTCTGGTATTTCCATTTTTAACTTTTAGAGAAATACAGTACTGGTTTAAATATTTTAATACTGTCACTATCTTTAATCAATAATTATTTTTAAGAAATGTTACATATCTGTTTATCTCAAAAGATTATTGTACTTTTGAGATTTTTAAAAACCACTTTTAGGTTGTGAACATTTTCCAAGAACTGCATGTCCTCTTTTGTAATGAAAATCATTAAGTAAATGTAATTAGTAGATATTTACCGTAAGTTCTACTTTCTGGAATGTGTATCTATTCTTTTCACTAGACTGTATTGTTGTAAGGTATTCAAGTTAAGATGCCAATGCCTGCCTCTTTGTCATAGATTAGAGAGGAGTGAGCATTGGTTTAAAATGAGTGTGGAAATGCCCTGCAAGGAAGAAAAAGGCTTTCTTTCATCTTAAACAGTAAAAGAACACAATTACTTTATAGGGCCTGGAATGTAAAAAACACGTGAGTCATTTCATATTGCTGCACAGATTAGGGTTTATGGTGACAGCCATATCGAGTCTCCAAGATATAGGCCAGTGTGGAAAGCCAATGTGAGTGCTGTGTTTGCTCCACCGGTAAAAGGAATGTATGCTTTGTTCTTTAATGAACAGAATGCCTGTAGAACTGTTCTGTGGTCTAAGTGAAATTTTGCATGAAAATCATTTTGCTGAAGAGCTGGCGAAGTCATTTTGGGTGTTAATAGGGAAAAGTAGTTTTGAGATTAAAAAGATTTAACCATGTTGCATTTTATTTCAGTGATTACTTTTAGCTAAACCTGCCAGCGTAGTATCTGTAATTATGGCATGTATTAAAACCAGCCAAGCTGTTAAGTACACACTCGGATGTATAGCTGCAGTTCTAATATATCACTCAATCATTTTCCATTATACCATGCAACATTAGTCACCATTACTGCAGTGTGCAACCCTGATAAACACTTCATGCTAAAGGAGAAAATGTCGGGAATACTGCCTAATGTTTTTTTTTTTTTTTTTATCTCTGAGTCTACATTATGTTTCTCATGTGGTTCTCCCTGCTTCAATTCATCGGGTTCCCTTTGTTAAATTTGTACAAATTCTTAACATAAAAGTATCCCCACATGTCTATGGTGTAATTAGGTTGTAATTCTAAGCAGAGGGTCTAGTGACATTTAAGAGCAAACAGAGGAGCCAATGGGATACCGCTGACTCTTGGGGATTTAGAAAGGGAAGAGAAGAACTGATTTATGGGAGTCTGAGAGCTGATTATTTTAGGCACAACTACTTAGGAAATAAAAACTTCCTTAGTTCTTGTTCCCTCTGTTTCTCTCAGTTCAATTTTTATATCACTACTGTTCAATAGCTAGCTCTTTAGTTCACAGTGGTTAAAATAAATTTCTTAGTGGCAGTTTGCTTTGTTCAGAATGTCTATGTCCAACTCTAGAAGAGTATTGCATTAGTGCTTCTAGATTTTAATCTCAACATCTCTTTCTCTAAAAGATCCCATGTTTTTTTTTCAAGAAGTAACATTTTTCTTTTAATTTTTTCTTTAAATTTTAGAGAGAGGGAGAGAAAGCATGCACAAGCAGGGGAGGGTGGCAGAAGGGGAGAGAGAGAGAGAGAGAGAGAGAGAGAGAGAGAGAGAGAGAGAGAATCTCAATCTCAAACCGGCTCCACACCCAGCACTGCACTGCACAGAGCCCTATGTGGGATTAGATCCCACGACTTTGAGATCATGACCTGAGCCGAAACCAAGAGTTGGATGCTTCACTGACTGAACCACCCAGACTTACCAAAGGTCCCATAAGTTTTAAGCATTGAAAACTTTGGGCGTGGCAAACAGAACTCCTTATGTTAAGTTCAGGTGATGGTATTTGCTGACTTCACCGGAACCAACTCATGCCTGAGGTTTTAAAAAGCATACAAAACCATTTATTTGTCATGCAAAAGGAACGTGGATCACAAACTAAATGACAGAGAAAGGGAGTCAACGTTTCAGGTGTGCAGGGAGAAGTGACCCTTGCAGTTCCTGCACAAGAGGGCACCCAGTTAGTTCCAGCCCTGCACCAAGAACCTCTGCTACTGCTACCGCGCGGGGGAGCCACCTGCTGCTCGGCGCCCTTTGTTTCCACCACAGAGGCGTGGCCCCTCCTTTGTGCAGAGCCTACGTGTGTCCTATACCCCTTGCCCCCACCCCTGGGCATCCTGTTCAAGAGTGGGGCCTCCTTGTGAACTTACTGCCCTTTCAGAGGGTGGCCTTTTGTGGGCGTCTCTGCCCTCTGGCCTTAGGACCACGGGACTCCCGCAGTGCTCCCCTTTCCCGGGAGCGGCACCTGGGCGTTATTGAGCTCAGGTGTTCCAGGTCTTTATCAGGATGCACTTCTGTCCCACTGGCTCCCAGCGTGTTTTAGCAGCTTCCTGTTTCTGCTTTGCTGCGTCCAGGCCACAGTGGAAGCGAGGTTAGTGCCTTCTGAGAAGTTTTGTGGGGGTTTCTCTCCCGCCCCTTCCGCGGAGCCGCCGCCAGCCACCACTTCATAGCCGGTCAGCAGTGTTGGCAGAGGCTGTTTCAAAACTAGAGGGGAAATTCGGTTTTCAGTAGTGTTGCTGCATTGATCTCTCTGGTTTCATAGCAAGTCAGACTGCCTGGGCACAGCAAGGAAGCGGTCTCCAAAGAACCATTTTTCCCTGAAAGTGAGTCACCTATCAGAGTATGTGACCATGCCTACAGCGTGGAATCAGGAATTTCATTTTATACTTTCATTCTATGGATAAGGATCTGAAGAAAAGGAGACTTGCCAAAGGCATTTAAGCTGGGTCCTGTAGGAGAGCTTGGATATAAAAACTTCCTTTCAAATTTACCACCAGCCTGTGAATCTCTGGGTTTAGGTCCATTCTGCGTTTCTAGTGCTGTTTTCCTGAATTCCAAATGCCTTTCCCTTCCCCTCTGGCAATTCAAATGCTACCTAACCTGAGCTCTGCTTCCTCCATTAGAATTTTATCAATGAGGTCAGTTTATTTCTTTTTAAGGATCTCTTTTGCTTTGAGTGCGATACAAACTTTATTCAACTTAATTGTAGAGGACTCATCATTAAAATGCATATTCTGACCTAGTACATTGTACTTCTGCGTTCCTGACCAAGTCCCAAGTGAAGACCATGCTTGTGGTCCCTGGACAGTTCTATGCTGCACGTGGTACTCACTCACTGATGCCTAAGTACCTATTGTGGAGAATAGCTGTGTGGGCATCACCCACAACCAGTTGTAAAATGCCAATTCCAGGGAATTTGACTTAATTGCATCTGATGAAACAATTTCCAGGGTAGGGTCATAGCATCTGTTTCTTCACTAAGACTTCAGATGATTCTAAGTTCCAGCCACTAAGTCTCGTTCAGCGTCCATATTTTGCTGACAACCTGAGTTCCACGGGTGTCAAGAGAGAAGCACAAAGATAGCAGACAGCGTGTGTAATATTAGGAGTTAACAGGGAGTTACCCACCCCCTCCCTTTTAAAAACTTACTAGTATGAATTGAAACTCAAGTGTTAGTCTCTCTAGACGTTTTTCTCATCTGTAAAATGGAGATAGTAATCCCTACCTCAAAAGATGTGTATTAGGGTTTTGGGGAATAATAAAGGTTAGATGTCTAGGCCATAGCAGGTAGCAAATTTATTGTGATGGGGCTATTATTTCCTTTTTATGTATATTCTCTTCTAGATGACAAATCATTTGAGGGCAGGGATTAAGGAATTGCTGACCTTTTTGATCCAACCTGTTGCTAGCACAGAGCTGAGAACAGAGTAAATGCTCAGTAGATGTTTATTGACATGGCTCAAAATAGACTTCCTCTTGGCCTTTTAATATTTGGTCTCCCATATCAAATAGCTGGTGTCGGGTGATTCTCTTCTTGGACCCTGACCCAAAGGCAACTGAACTTAATATTACTGTCCTGAGCAGCTGTTCCCTGTCCATAATAAATTGATCTAACCCTGGATTAAGCCATATCCGTGGAAGATCAGAAGGTTGGGTCAACTCAAAGGACAATCAAAGATTCAGATCTATTTCATCTGGGGTTTCACACTCAAAATTTAATCATGCTTCAAACTGAACTTCTAGATCAACCTACCTATAACCTGACTAGTGTGGATTACTCTGGAATAGAGGTGAGCTGATGTTAATGAAATAATGGCCTCACCACAAAACCTCGCCCTTATTTGTTTACTCCCCTTTCTGCATCACTAGACCGTTAATGCCTTGAAGGCAGAGTGTGTCTTTTATCTGCAGATCCTCAGTAGCATCACAGTATAAGGTACATGGTGATTTCATGGGGTGACTCTAGACCTCTGCACCGTTTTTGGGTTGGAATGAGAGAAAATGTAACCTGACCTGATGTTAATCAGGCTTCTGTTCAGAAGTTAAATTAACTTTTTGCAATCAAGTCATTTGCCTTTGATTTTTCCCTGTAATCCTGTGCATGTGTCCCTACTGCAATACTTCTGAGCTAAGTCATCCTGAGTAATTTCAATAGTGATAAGAGCTATTGATTTATTATTTGTCATGTACTATGCAAAGTGTTTGACAAATACTCTGGTTCAAATACCATAACCTTGTGAGAGAGACCTCTCCATCTCCTAGATGAGGATCCTAAGGCCCAATAAGTTTTCCAAAGTCAAGGATTTAAACCTGTGCCTGCCTGAGTCTAAAGCTGTGCTCTTCATCATTCCCATCTACAGCTGCCATATGCTCTCATTTTAAAATTTGACTTGGGAATGGAGCAAATCTTTTAATATTACATGTAATAGAGACATGAATAATTTTCATCATAAATTGTTAACATTTACATTTAAGATAATATATAATCATTCCTAACCAATAGACACCAAAGTGAGTTTGGCCGAGTGGAATTTGTATAAGACCTTGACATCCGGGGAGTAGGAAGTAGCCTTGGGCAAGTTTCACAGCTTCACTATATTTCAGCATTTGCCCATAGAATGAGAAGGATATTGACTGCAGGTTGTGCTAGGATTGGAGATCAGTAAATACCTGGGGTCGTGCCTTCCATGTAGGGCACTCCCCCCATCCTCCTACTCTCTACCTGGATATCCTGCAAGTTCTTTCAGCTCAAAATTTCCCAACCAATGGCATTGGTTACTTTAATTTTTTTTTTCCTGCTAATTTGGTGATAGGCGTGTGCCAAATTTTATTTAAAGCTTCTTCCAAGGAAGGGGAAACCTAAGAAGATTAATTCAGAATCCCCTCTTAGTTGGGACATTTTACTAAAGGCAAAAAGAATGACCAGATAACGCTAGTTAGACTAGATAGAAGAAAAATACCTGGTCAGTGTCCTCACTCTTGACTGACCATTAACTAGATGAGTGGGTAACAAGTTTCCCAGAAACCATTAGCATTTATCAGAAAATTACTTAAGCATGTTACAGGGTATGCTAATTTTTCTCCAGGAGGTGACTGGGTATTTCATGAGAAAGGTTCTGTCTTCTAAGAGAATGTTTATCTCCTCTATTAATGACCTCCTACTTTTTTGGGATGTCTCCTCCCAGACTGTGGTCTCTTAACTAACCATCCTACCTTTAGCCTTTGTTGCTTCAACTCATTTTCTATAATCAAAATTATCTTTCTAAAATACCAATCTCATAACACCAGTTATGAGTTTAAAAGCTGTCCATTGTCTGGTCATTGATATCTAAAGTCCTTAACTTGCTCCTTCACAACCTGTTTTCCTCTTCCTGCATAGATGCAGCTTCAATGGCTCTTTTTAATGAAGGTTTTCTTCGATTTGTAGGAACAGTTGAGCCCTTTACTAAATCTCTTTAAGGACCTGACATACCCAGGTGTCATTATTTATGCTTTCTTCTTCTTTTCCTTTTTGGAAAACTTGATTCATTCTTAAAGACTTAGATTCATTCTTAAAGACTGGTATTAAGTAATACCAGTTCTCTGATGTACTTTTCCTGATATCTCACTGGGATCAGCTTTTCTCTCACCTCCTAAGCAATTGGTTCACTCTCCATTATTTTATTCAACAAGCTTTTATATAGCTTCTAGTATGTGCTAAACACTATTGTAAGCCCTTTTTAAATATTAACTATATTTAGTGTAAATAGGAACTTACAATGACACCATGAGGTAGGCACTAATTTTATCCTTATTTTGCAGATTACAGACCTGAGGCACAGAAAGGTTAAGTTACTTGCTCAAAGTCACACATCTAGTAAGAATGAGAGCTGGGATTCAAACTGAGACAATGTAGCTCTGAGTGAGTCCTTTCAGAGTCCATGTTTTTAATCACTATGCTAAAATGAGTCTTAAAGATCACTATACATTGCATTAAAGATATATTTCAGCACTTGTTACATTTTAGGGTTTCATTTTCACATACCAAAATCCCCTGATAAACCTCTTAAAGACAGAAACAAATTCTTTTGTGTTTCCTGGATTCCTGGCTCAGTACCTGCCATGAAGTGGATGCCTAATAAATGCATGTTGAACTGAGTTGAATTAAGATAAAAAATATTTTCCCTTTGCTGATAAATAGATTTGCATGTCAGTAGCTGTCCTTGAGGTTTGTTTATACTCAGTGACAAGAAAGGTAAGAAGATGAAAGTAAGTTAGTTTAGAAGAAAAGAAAGGCAATACTAGCAAATGCTCAGAAAACACTGTTAAATTCTATTACAGAGGTCCTTTTCCAAAATGGATGATTATTTAACCCATGTAGTAAGGGAGACAGAAGATTATACAATAATAGGGGCAACCTGCAGGCCATGCTTCACTAGTGCCCATCAACTGACCAGACATCACTGGAGTCCATACACAGTTCATGCAGGTCATTGAAACAAGTGTGCACACTTTGAATATTGCTAAAGGAGGTTAACCTGGAGTTTTTGGAAAGGGAAATGCTATTTCCAGTAGAAATCCTGATAGCTTAAATAGGAAAAGCAGGACTAATTGAACCTTCAGAGGAAAACAACCACAAATCCCTTCAGAGGGGAAAAAATAATCACGTAGGGTTTGTCATTATAGACAGTGAATCTTCTCATGAAAGCATTTGGTAAGTACACTAATGAGATCTAATGTTGACTATAGTATTACGAAGTTGTCCTAGAAATTGGTAATTATGATACCACTGAAATCAATATATTGGATGTTGGACTGGAATGAAAGGTCAAGTGGCAATAGTGATGGGAGGCGTTAGTTAAGGAATGGTAACGCTTTTTATGTCATAGAGTATTCAGGTAAATAAACATACATAATGTTATAAACTGTTCTAATTTCTGTTGATCAGTATAGATTTAATTATAGAAAACTACTAAAGTTTGGTATCTAATAAAACTACAGATTCAAAATTAGAATGAGATGACAGCAACTTCAGAGTAGGAGTTCAAACTGCCACCCAATATAATTTTTTTTAATTTTTACAATGTTATTTTTGTATGTGGGGGGGTGGGGTAGGGCAGCGAGAGTGGGATAAACAATCTTAAGCAGGTTCCATGCCCATGCAGAGCCCGATGCAATGCAGGGCCAGTCTCATGACCTGGGCTGAAATCAAGAGTCCGACTTTTAACCGACTGAGCCATCCACGGGCCCCTATTTTTATAAAATTCTTAATCAACTCTCAACAATTCTTTCCATTTTAACCCAGCTTCAGTTTTTAGCCATTGAATAGAGCAATAGTAAGGTCTTATCTGAAGTTCAGTGCTAAAGATGAAGAAAATGAAATAAGTTTGTTGCTCAAGGGAGATTTGCTGCAGTAATCTACCATTTAAAGAGAAGAAATAAGTACATCATTACCAACAACTTCATACAAATCAGGCAATTTCATATGATTATTATAACGTTGCTTAGTCTTAATGAAAACTTAACTACAACACTTTGTTGGCAATAGGGTTAATATGTTTCTGAACAGAATGCCTTGACACACATTATTTAATTCAGCTGTGCCGTCAATATAAATAGACTTTGTCCCATTTTGTGAAAATACTTAGGTTTTGTAGTCTTGAAATTACTGGAATTAAGACACTCTAATGAAGACATTCGAAACACTAGATCACAAAATGCTCAGAACCTTGAATTTTCTATTTAGTTAGCACTTTCTGAGTAGGTGTCCACAGGGAAGTGTTCTTTTTGTTATCTGGCAGATTTTCTTCTCTTTCATGCATTACTATTGAGCATAGAACCTTTTAAAAATAGTTGACATCATAAAGGCTTTACATCTGAACAGGTGAAATAAAATTTCCTTTCACTTTTTTGACATCATTCAGTTAACAGCTTTTATTTGGTGTCTACTGTGTGTCAGATCTTCAATACCTCAGAAATTAAGAGTCTGAAAGTGTTGGAGGCAAAGAAAAACAAAACTACATAATAGTCTCTATATTAAGCACTTAGAATGAATAAAACCAGTTACTGTTTTTAAATGCATTTCGTAGTAAATCTATTGTTATAATTTATTAAATGCTTGCTAAATGGCAGTCACCCTACTATTTTATAGACACGTTTGTTACTTACAACCATCCTGTAGGATAGATACTATGATTACTAATGTTTTGTCCATTTCACAGATGAGAAAAGTGGGGCACTGGGAGCCTCATGACCTTTTCCAGGTTATGTGACATCTAAGTGGCAGTTCTGGGACTCCATGGCTGTGTATGAAGTGTCACAAAACAAGCCACCAAATGACTCCTTATGTATTTACAAATACCTGCATGAGTTTCTTTCATCCTTTTTCATTAAGGCATAGATAGCAACAATAGAAAGTAAGAAAACCATCTCCTAGGGAAGGCAAGCCAAGTAAAACCAGAGAATTTAGAACTGCTGTCAGGTTTGCTGATTGCGGGTGTGCGTGTGTTGGGGGAAGTGTCTTGAGACTGTATAAAGAGGAGAATGATTCTGTAACCTCTCTTTGAGAAATAATATCACCTAACCGTAATCAAGAGCAAAATGTGAATTTCTGTGTGCCAGACTAGTTCAAGTCCAGCCCCAATGTTAGAAAGATAAACAGCACAAAGGAAGGACCCTAGAGGGCATCTCAGTCAGAATGTCTTCTGTAAGGCGGTTTGTATAGTTCAGTTCAAAAATGGCTGCTGTGAGCAGCCACATCAATTATCCCCTGGGTTTCTCTATCCACAGAGGATAACACAGGAATATAAGGATTGAAAACCTGTTGGGTTGAAGTTAGTTGAAGAAACTCCTTTCAGGTGAAGAGATCTATTTTTTGTGGAACTGTTGGGCTTTGCACCCCACAGTTGAATGAATCTGCAGATGAGCAAACTGAGGCTATAGTTTGAAGATGACATAAATAGGTGGAATCCATTTTAAACCCAGATGAGTCTCTTGTAGGTATGTAATGACATCTATGTTCCTCCAAAAGCTTTTGTTCCATTACTCCGGGCTTTATCTTACTCTACTTCCTTTGGGAGTTAATCTCTCTTTAAGCACCTTTTTCTCAAGTTAAAGGCACCCACAACTGGATTCAGTCTTCTAGGAAGCATTTAATCCAGAATATATGATGAGATAATAAGGCTCCTATGAGACACCTCATTGTTTAACTGCCCTCAGAAAGTGCATGATGAATATGAATTTGCCAATACTAAAGGGCATTCTACCTATTTGTGAATTAAATGTGACAGATCATCATGAAAGAGATGCCCGTGCCACCTAAAAATGTGCTGATGTTCAATAAATGTGATCTACTTTTGGCTGTCAGGTAGAATTAGGTGAGAAAAGGATACAGAACTGTCAAAAACTTGTAGGCTGATAGTGTTATTCAGTACAGGTGGTAAAATAAGACCGTGAAATCTTTCCAAAGAAGTTCTCTCTTGCTCTCTGGACGTGGATTGGTAGCATACTCTCCTCCGAGTGTGAATCTGCTTTGGTCATACTACACAATAATCAATGGCTATTCTAAGAGAGCTTGGATTGTCTTTCTAGAAATAAAAAAACAATTCAAATTTGTGATTTTTCTGAATAGGTTAAGAAATGTTCAGAGTAACAGGGCATTAAGAAATTCTCAGAATAAGGGGGCCATTATGTATATCAAAAACTATCCCTAACATTATAAATTTAATAATAACTGAATACGGGATGGCAAATGAAATTAATCACATAACTGAGAGCCCTGAGTATTTTCATTTGAGTGACTTCATATGGGGATAGCCTGAAAAGTGATAGCAGACCACTTAGGAGGCTGTGGAACTATGAACCAACCATGTGAGCTATGTAGACATGAGCTCTTAGTGAGGTCTTGAGTCATGTTTGCTACAGAACTGCAGGCATTTTGCTTAATGAGGATGGCCTCTGATATTGGCAGGGGCACCAAACTGATCACTAAGGGTAGAGCCCTGATGCACTAAACTGATCACTAAGGGTAGAGTCATGATGATGAAAATCTGCCAGAAGGACAGTTTTAAGCAAATGTTTTCTAATCAGCATACTGACTGCAACAGCTGGAAGAGTCTGTGGCAGAGAACATGAGATTTGTATACAGCATTTGAGTTCCTGCTCTTTCCCTTATTATTTAGAGGAGGTCTTTGAGCCTCCATTTCTCCAGTTATAGCCTGGGAATAAAGAACACCCACTTCATAGAGTTGATGGGAAAATTAGTTATTTCACTGGGTATATAGCATGGTAATTGACAGGGGGCATTGTTGTGATTATTAGGCCCGTGATTTGAACATGTGTGGGTGCCTTCCAGCTTTGTGTTAGGCTCTGAAGTATGCTAGGCCATTTCAGCCATATGTCTTAAGAAGAGGGTTATCTGGGGAGGAATGGACAAAAACACCACAAATAGAAGACATTAAGCAAGGGCTAAAATATTGGTCATTGCTGATTGGCACAATAGATCTTTAGGTATTTTTAATATACATTTGGTGACTTATTAGCTACTTTTCCTAGTTACATTTTCTTTTTACTGCACACAGACACACAACGTTGCCTACAATGAGATGATTATTTGTGGCTTACATTTTTTTTTTTCAACGTTTATTTTTTTATTTTTGGGACAGAGAGAGACAGAGCATGAACGGGGGAGGGGCAGAGAGAGAGGGAGACACAGAATCAGAAACAGGCTCCAGGCTCTGAGCCATCAGCCCAGAGCCCGACGCAGGGCTCGAACTCCTGGAGAGCGAGATCGTGACCTGGCTGAAGTCGGACACTTAACCGACTGCGCCACCCAGGCGCCCCCGTGGCTTACATTTTAATAAATGTATATATCATTGCAAGTAATACCCGGATCAATGTACAGCATTTCTATCACTAGGGGGAGAAAAAAAAAATCAAAAACAAAAACTTCTTTCCCTTTCCCAGTCAGTTGCCATCCAGGAGTATTCCAAAGATATACTATGTTGACTTCTGTCAATGCAGATCACTTTTGTCTGTTTTGAACCACACAGTAGAAGATTCTGCTTCTTTCACTGCATTTGTCTATTAGATGTATCCATGCTCTATCCATCACTAGTTCTTTTTCTTTGCAGTATATTAGGTCGTTCTATGAATAAAATACACATTATTTGCCCATCCTACTAATGATGGATATTTGAGCTGTTCTCAATTTTGTGCTATTAGAAATAAAGCTGCTATAAATGTTCTCATGCATGCCTTTGGAGGCCATAACCACTCATTTCTGTTAGGTATATATGCAGGAGTAGAATTGTTGTGTCATATGGTATGTATACTATGAAGCCTTTTTTCCAAAATGGTCTTGTTAATTTGTATTCCCAGCAGCAATAGAAGAGGTTTCCAGTGGCTCTGTAACCTGGAGAATACTTGGTATTTTCAGTCTTGAATTTGATCATCATGATTGCTTCTGAGTGGATCAGACCAAAGCATCAGGATTGCTTTGTCCTGTGAGACAAAGTACCAGAGACATCACTACAAGCATAAGCCACATATGTGGACTATGATATTTTAGCAGGGTGGGGAAGGCAATCACATATTCACAAAAATTGAGAACCTATCTGACCACAGTTTTTCTTGCCTTGAATTTTTACTCTGCCTTTCCTTTTCTAAGTTCCATGGATTCTCCAAAGGATTTTCCCTTTTTGACACCTACGAACATAATGTCTGCTCTTCTCTACTGACCAAATGTTGACTAACACTGGCCCCAAGAGCAGATAGGAAAGGCTCCCTTCTCTGGAATGTATAGCAGAACACTTTCTCTGCACTTCTAACTTCTGTCTGCCTTTTGCATAGTAGACGTTGAGTAAATATTTGTTGAAATGTGCTGACATTTCCTTTTTATTTTTTGGCTCTACAAAATAACTTTCACTGATGCTTGCTCCTGCTATAAACATTGCCTTTTCCTGGAAAATGGCTTATAACTTGTACATTTACCTGAAAAGCCTTAATTTGTCATCTTCAGTGCTTTTAGTCTTACATGATATGATTGGAGTGAGCAATATTGTGAGCTTCTTAAAACCTAAATCAACACATAATAGTGCTCAAAACTGAGCTGCTAACTATTTTTAAGAAGGATCTGGAGCAGGAATGTAGGCAACTTAGCATTTTGAAGACCATTTCGATGGTTTTTGCCTCAGACCTTTAAAAGAACCTGGTGGATACTGGGGACAGTATGTTTAAAACGCTCATAAAAAATAATTGATTATACATGAGTAATTTGTGGGGACTAACCATTATTGGACACCTAGAACATGTCTGGCAATATATATTATCTTTGAGTCTCTCCTCAGCTCTATTTCAATTTTGTAGAAATAAAAAATTTGAGAGTTAAAATTAACCTTGCCTAAATTATGCATATTTCAAATGGGATTTTCATCATTAAAATACAAACAAATTTGATAACAAAATCTTGAAAAAATGAGAAAGTGAAATTAATGTTGACACTAACTGATGTGATTTTAAATAATTTCTCAAGTGAAAAGAAATAAGAATGCTAGTTTGTTTTTGTTTCTGTCTTTTATTACCAGCACTCCTATTTCCACAGGTGTAGTTATATTGATGGTCCATGATCCAAACTATATTGTCCAAATGGGAAGAGGGACTGGGAAAGACTTTGAGGCCTCTTACATGGTTTCTTGGTATTATTTTCTCAAATCACAGGGCTTTATTTGACATGTTTCCAAAGACCATTGGAGTGCATTATTTTGCCTTCATTCTGAGAAATATCTTTGCTTTTTATAGCTTAATTTCTATTACCTTGCAACACAATCATGTTGTCCTTTGTAAAATCCCAATGGGTTGGGCAGTTTTCTCTTGATGATTACTTAGTTGGAAACCTGCATTATTTTTTTTGTTGTGCACTTCTTAAATATCTGTATATATTTTTTCTTTCTGTTTTTGTCAGTGTCATTTAGTATCTTACAAATTATTTTATGATTGTGTCTGTCTGTGAGCAAGTGGAATTTAAAAATTCTGGACTATCAATTCCTTTAGGCTATTTGTGCATCTCTAAAAAATCTTCCTCCACCCCATCAACTATGAGACTAACTAGTGGCTTGTGGTGAATTTGGCCAGAAAGGCTTAGCTGAATTTAACGCTAGATTTAACCCAGGTTTGTTATATATTTGACTATATGGAATTTACATATTTCACAATAAAAACCTATTGCCACTAAAAAATAGGCTTATTTGATGCTATGACTAATTTATAACCCAAGTAAGGAATCTGAAAGTCTCATAGAACCATCATCAAATGAATTTTTCTACTATACTGGTTCTTCTGTTGATACTTCCTTGCAATTCTGGTGTTAAAATTCCAATGTTAGTAAAAAACCAAAATCAGAAAGGGGTCCATTTGTCTATTGTGAATCGACTAGGACACAGGACAATTTAGGACACAGGACAATGGTGATTCCTAGTATACTGCTCTGGCACTTAGATACTGCACCAAGGCCACATGCTAAAGTTACCAGCTGAGGGGCACCTGGGTGGCACAGTCGGTTAAGCGTCCAACTTCAGCCAGGTCACGATCTCGCGGTCTGTGAGTTCGAGCCCCGCATCAGGCTCTGGGCTGATGGCTCGGAGCCTGGAGCCTGTTTCCGATTCTGTGTCTCCCCCTCTCTCTGCCCCTCCCCCATTCATGCTCTGTCTCTCTCTGTCCCAAAAATTAAAAAAAAAAAAAAGTTGAAAAAAAATAAAGTTACCAGCTGAGCTACATGTCAGATAGAATTCCCATTTTATTGTTTCCAGAGGAAAAGGCATAATAAGTTCTTGCCTCAAAAGTCATTGTAACAGGATACCCGGGAAGATGGCGGCATAGGAGGATGCTGGGCTCACCACATGTCCTGCTGATCACTTAGATTCCACCTACACCTGCCTGCCTAACCCAGAAAACCGCCAGAGGATTAGCAGAACGGAGTCTATGGAGCCAAGCACAGACGAGAGACCCATGGAAGAGGGTAGGAAGGGCGGCGAGGCGGTGTGTGCTCCACGGACTGGCGGGAGGGAGCCAGGGTGGAGGGGCAGCCTGCCAGCCAAGCAGAGCCCCCCGAGTCTGGCTGGCAAAAGTGGAGGGGCCAGACGGAGTGTGTTCTGACAGCAAGCGGGACCTGACATCTGGAAGGTTATAAGTTAACAGATCTGCTTGGAGAGCGGGAGGGCTGGAGGACAACGGGAGGGGGAGTTGTTGAGCCCCAGACGACAGAGAGCAGCTTGGCGGGGAACAAAGGCGCTCACCAGTGCCATCTCCCTCGCCCATCCCCCAGCCAAAATCCCAAAGGGAACCGGTTCCTGCCAAGGAACTTGTTCGCTCCGCGCAAACACCCAACTCTGTGCTTCTGCGGAGCCAAACCTCCAGCGGCAGATCTGACTCCCTCCTGCTGCCACAGGGCCCCTCCTGAAGTGGATCACCTAAGAAGAAGCGAGCTAAGCCTGCCCCTCCTGCTCTCGTGCACCTTGCCTACCCACCCCAGCTAATATGCCAGATCCCAGCATCACAAGCCTGGCAGTGTGCAAGTAGCCCAGATGGGCCACGCCACCCCACAGTGAATCCCGCCCCTGGAGAGGGGAAAAGAAGGCACACACCAGTCTGACTGTGGCCCCAGTGGTGGGCTAGAGGCAGACATCAGGTCAGACTGCGACCCCACCCACCAACTCCAGTTATACACCACAGCACAGGGGAAGTGCCCTGCAGGTCCTTACCACTCCAGGGACTATCCAAAATGACCAAACGGAAGAATTCCCCTCAGAAGAATCTCCAGGAAATAACAACAGCTAATGAACTGATCAAAAAGGATTTAAATAATATAACAGAAAGTGAATTTAGAATAATAGTCATAAAATTAATCGCTAGGCTTGAAAACAGTATACAGGACAGCAGAGAATCTCTTGCTACAGAGATCAAGGGACTAAGGAACAGTCAGGAGGAGCTGAAAAACGCTTTAAAACGAAATGCAAAACAAAATGGAAACCACGATGGCTCAGATTGAAGAGACAGAGGAGAGAATAGGTGAACTAGAAGATAAAGTTATGGAAAAAGAGGAAGCTGAGAAAAAGAGATAAAAAAATCCAGGAGTATGAGGGGAAAATTAGAGAACTAAGTGATACACTAAAAAGAAATAATATACGCATAATCGGTATCCCAGAGGAGGAAGAGAGAGGGAAAGGTGCTGAAGGGGTACTTGAAGAAATAATAGCTGAGAACTTCCCTGAACTGGGGAAGGAAAAAGGCATTGAAATCAAAGAGGCAAGAGAACTCCCTTCAGACGTACTTGAATCGATCCTCTGCATGACATATCATAGTGAAACTGGCAAAATACAAGGATAAAGAGAAAATTCTGAAAGCAGCAAGGGGTAAACGTGCCCTCACATATAAAGGGAGACCTATAAGACTCGTGACTGATCTCTCTTTTGAAACTTGGCAGGCCAGAAAGGATTGGCACGAGATTTTCAGTATGCTAAACAGGAAAAATATGCAGCCGAGAATCCTTTATCCAGCAAGTCTGTCATTCAGAATAAAAGAGATAAAGGTCTTCCCAAACAAAAACTGAAGGAATTTGTCACCACTAAACCAGCCCTACAAGAGATCCTAAGGGGGGTCCTGTGAGACAAAGTACCAGAGACATCACTACAAGCGTAAAACATACAGACATCACAATGACTCTAAACCCGTATCTTTCTATAATAACAATGAATGTAAATGGATTAAATGCGCCAACCAAAAGACATAGGGTATCAGAATGGATAAAAAAAACAAGACCCATCTATTTGCTGTCTACAAGAGACTCATTTTAGACCTGAGGACACCTTTAGATTGAGAGTGAGGGGATGGAGAACTATTTATCATGCTACTGGAAGCCAAAAGAAAGCCGGAGTAGCCATACTTCTATCAGACAAACTAGACTTTAAATTAAAGGCTGTAACAAGAGATGAAGAAGGGCATTATATAATAGTTACAGGGTCTATCCACCAGGAAGAGCTAACAATTATAAATGTCTATGTACCAAATACCGGAGCCCCCAAATATATAAAACAATTACTCATAAACATAAGCAACCTTATTGATAAGAATGTGGTAATTGCAGGGGACTTTAACACTCCACTTACAGAAATGGATAGATCATCTAGACACATGGTCAATAAAGAAACAAGGGCCCTGAATGATACATTGGATCAGATGGACTTGACAGATATATTTAGAACTCTGCATCCCAAAGCAACAGAATATGCTTTCTTCTCGAGTGCACATGGAACAGTCTCCAAGATAGATCATATACTGGGTCACAAAACAGCCCTTCATAAGTTTACAAGAATTGAAATTATACCATGCGTACTTTCAGACCACAATGCTATGAAGCTTGAAATCAACCACAGAAAAAAGTCTGGAAAACCTCCAAAAGCATGGAGGTTAAAGAACACCCTACTAACGAATGAGTGGGTCAACCAGGCAATTAGAGAAGAAATTAAAAAATACATGGAAACAAACGAAAATGAAAATAAAACAATCCAGACGCTTTGGGACACAGCGAAGGCAGTCCTGAGAGGAAAATACATTGCAATCCAGGCCTATCTCAAGAAACAAGAAAAATCCCAAATACAAAATCTAACAGCACACCTAAAGGAACTAGAAGCAGAACAGCAAAGGCAGCCTAAACCCAGCAGAAGAAGAGAAATAATAAAGATCAGAGCAGAAATAAACAATATAGAATCTAAAAAAATGGTAGAGCAGATCAACGAAACCAAGAGTTGGTTTTTTGAAAAAATAAACAAAATTGACAAACCTCTAGCCAGGCTTCTCAAAAAGAAAAGGGAGATGACCCAAATAGATAAAACCATGAATGAAAATGGAATTATTACAACCAATCCCTCAGAGATACAAACAATTATCAGGGAATACTATGAAAAATTATATGCCAACAAATTGGACAACCTGGAAGAAATGGACAAATTCCTGAACACCCACACTCTTCCAAAACTCAATCAGGAGGAAAGAGAAAGCTTGAACAGACCCATAACCAACGAAGAAATTGAATCGGTTATCAAAAATCTCCCAACAAATAAGAGTCCAGGACCAGATGGCTTCCCAGGGGAGTTCTACCAGACGTTTAAAGCAGAGATAATACCTATCCTTCTCAAGCTATTCCAAGAAATAGAAAGGGAAGGGAAGCTTCCAGACTCATTCTATGAAGCTAGTATTACTTTAATTCCAAAACCAGACAGAGACCCAGTAAAAAAAGAGAACTACAGGCCAATATCCCTGATGAATACGGATGCAAAAATTCTCAATAAGATACTAGCAAATCGAATTCAACGGCATATAAAAAGAATTATTCACCATGATCAAGTGGGATTCATTCCTGGGATGCAGGGCTGGTTCAACATCTGCAAATCAATCAACGTGATACATCACATTAATAAAAAAAGAAGAACCATATGATCCTGTCAATCGATGCAGAAAAGGCTTTGACAAAATCCAGCACCCTTTCTTAATAAAAACCCTTGAGAAAGTCGGGATAGAAGGAACATACTTACACATCATAAAAGCCATTTATGAAAAACCCACAGCTAACATCATCCTCAATGGGGAAAAACTGAGAGCTTTTTCCCTGAGATCAGGAACACGACAGGCATGCCCACTCTCACCGCTGTTGTTTAACATAGTGTTGGAAGTTCTAGCATCAACAATCAGACAACAAAAGGAAATCAAAGGCATCAAAATTGGCAAAGATGAAGTCAAGCTTTCACTTTTTGCAGATGACATGATATTATACATGGAAAATCCGATAGACTCCACCAAAAGTCTGCTAGAACTGATAAATGAATTTAGCAAAGTTGCAGGATACAAAATCAATGTACAGAAATCACTTGCATTCTTATACACTAACAATGAAGCAACAGAAAGACAAATAAAGAAACTGATCCCATTCACAATTGCACCAAGAAGCATAAAATCCCTGGGAATAAATCTAACCAAAGATGTAAAAGATCTGTATGCTGAAAACGATAGAAAGCTTATGAAGGTAGTTGAAGAAGATATAAAGAAATGGAAAGACATTCCCTGCTCATGGATTGGAAGAATAAATATTGTCAAAATGTCCATACTACCCAAAGCTATCTAAACATTCAATCCAATCCCAATCAAAATTGGACCAGCATTCTTCTCAAAACTAGAACAAGCAATCCTCAAATTCATATGGAACCACAAAAGGTCCCGAATAGCCAAAGGAATTTTGAAGAAGAAGACCAAAGCAGGAGGCATCACAATCCCAGACTTTAGCCTCTACTACAAAGCTGTCATCATCAAGACAGCATGGTATTGGCACAAAAACAGACACATAGACCAATGGAATAGAATAGAAACCCCAGAACTAGACCCACAAACGTATGGCCAACTCATCTTTGACAAAGCAGGGAAGAACATCCAATAGAAAAAAGACAGCCTCTTTAACAAATGGTGCTGGGAGAACTGGACAGCAACATGCAGAAGGTTGAAACTAGACCACTTCCTCACACCATTCACAAAAATAAACTCAAAATGGATAAAGGACCTGAATGTGAGACAGGAAACCATCAAAACCCTAGAGGAGAAAGCAGGAAAGACCTCTCTGACCTTAGCCGTAGCAATCTCTTCCTCGACACATCCCCAAAGGCAAGGGAATTAAAAGCAAAATTGAATTACTGGGACCTTATGAAGATAAAAAGCTTCTGCACAGCAAAGGAAACAACCAACAAAACTAAAAGGCAACCAAAAGAATGGGAAAAGATATTTGCAAATGACAACCGGAATGGGCTAGTATCCAAAATCTATAAAGAGCTCACCAAACTCCACACCCAAAAAACAAATAACCCAGTGAAGAAATGGGCAGAAAAACATGAATAGACACTTCTCTAAAGATGACATCCAGATGGCCAACAGGCACATGAAAAGATGTTCAACGTCGCTGCTTATCAGGGAAATACAAATCAAAACCACACTCAGATATCACCTCACGCCAGTCAGAGTGGCCAAAATGAACAAATCAGGAGACTATAGATGCTGTAGAGGATGTGGAGAAACGGGAACCCTCTTGCACTGTTGGTGGGAATGCAAATTGGTGCAGCCGCTCTGGAAAGCAGTGTGGAGGTTCCTCAGAAAATTAAAAATAGACTTACCCTATGACCCAGCAATAGCACTGCTAGGAATTCCCCCAAGGGATACAGGAGTACTGATGCATAGGGGCACTTGTACCCCAATGTTTATAGCAGCACTCTCAACAATAGCCAAATTGTGGAAAGAGCCTAAATGTCCATCAACTGATGAATGGATAAAGAAATTGTGGTTTATATACACAATGGAATACTACGTGGCAATGAGAAAGAATGAAATATGGCCCTTTGTAGCAAAGTGGATGGAACTGGAGAGTGTGATGCTAAGTGAAATAAGCCATACAGAGAAAGACAGATACCATATGGTTTCACTCTTATGTGGATCTTGAGAAACTTGACAGAAACCCATGGGGGAGGGGAAGGGAAAAAAAAAAAAAAGAGGTTAGAGTGAGATAGAGCCAAAGCAGAAGAGACTGTTAAAAACTGAGAACAAACTGAGGGTTGATGGGGGTGGGAGGAAGGGGAGGGTGGGTGATGGGTATTGAGGAGGGCACCTTTTGGGATGAGCACTGGGTGTTGTATGGAAACCAATTTGACAATAAATTTCATATATTGAAAAAAAATAAAAATGTAAAAAAAAAAGTCATTGTAACAGGATGATGACAATAGTAGTCAACTGTTTTAACTGTTTTTAAGGTGCAGGGTTAGGGGCAGATCTTATTGCATACTTGGTCCCTGGGTCCGACTGAGAACTTTCCATGAGACCATCAGTTACCTCTTAATTCTAAATCATTACTGAGCTGTTTTTCCCTTGCCTCTTATCTGTTTCATACCTTCTTGTCTCACAGACATCAAAGCCTTTCCCAGAGTTTCTTTGCTGCATAGTCATCATTATCACAGATACCCAGATGAGAGGATCTTGTCTGGCCCAATTTTCAGAAATGTAGTTTTTAAGCATGTGTGCAGAGAAAGGGAGCTCTGTGTCTAAATTACCATCAAATCTTTTAACATCTCTGGCTGAATGACATCTGCAAGTTTGCCCAGGGGAAAAAAAAACATTCGCTTTTAGAACACTTATTCATGAGCTTACTTGGGGAATATATATCCAGGAACTTCTGGTTCCTGTAATCAATAATTTAAACTATTTTGTGCATTTTAAGCAAAATGACAAATGTCCATTCTGCATCTCTGTTTGCCTTTCCGGAATTTTAGACTTATCAGAAATGAATCTTATGAACATGAATTGAGGCCGTCCCTGACTCTCTATTTCAGGGATTTGGTAATTTTAAAATTTCAAATGCATGGCTTTGAATTACCTGTTGTTTTGTGCGTTTAGGACAGCTGGATGTCCTTTCCCCAGCACTGAGTTGCTTTTCATAATAGCTTATCACTCCTGGTTCGGACTGTGGGAAGTGGTTGTGCAATACTGGTTGCACGAATTGATGGACAAGTCAGAAGCCCTGGAATAATCCTCTGACTGCGGGTTTTCTCTGTAGCTGCAAAATAAAAAGTTAAAAAGTCATCTGCAACTTGAGGTTGAGGAAATGGTTTTTGTGGGATGCTTCTTTCTTGATAGTGTTCAACTAGAAGATAGATTAGTGGGTGATAGCTCTTCAGGTACTGGGCCCATGTCAGCAAGACTCTTAACCCCCTACCCCCAAGGTATAAATGTAGAGCTAGTGAGCATTTGTGTCCTATCAGGTAGAATGTTCTTCGGGATGATGCGTCGCACCTTGCCAAATAATGTTGGATGAATGACTTAGAATCTCTCTACTATTTAAAACTTTTTTTGATATGCAGCTGTTTGGTTAATTTATTAACAATATCATTACTTCTATGAACCCTGCCTGAGTAATTCCTTTTGTAACTAGAGACTGAACAAAAGTTGTGGGAAAGAACAGAAATATTTAATGACTGCATTAGAGAAAGTCTTTTCCCTACTGGTGTAGTACAACCTGGATGCTGACTGAGCACTTTGAGAACCTCCATAAAGCCACCTCTACATACAGAACTGGATGTGGTTTCTTGTAGTTCTGATCAGATTAACTAGGGACTGAGGCTTTCTGTATGGCTCTGCCTTATGAGGGCAGGTAGAGAAGTCCAGGAAATCTGACAGTGCAAAGGTGACTGGAGGTTTTTCCTCTTAGGGGAAATAATCTATTTCAACAAAACCACCATCCTGTTAGTTTTATATACTGAGGGAGAGCCCACGATTCTCAAAAATCATTCAAAAGACAATAATTTCCAGGTAAAGGCCTATATATTTTTTACACATTAAATACTGATTGAGCTTTCTGTCCCTTCTAGAATTTGACCATATCTTGATCTATCTGATGCTGAAAACTTCATGCATTTATCATTTCACCTCATCAGCTACTGCATTTTTTTTTCTTCTTGTTTAGTGGCATTTTGTTACAGGAAAGAGTGGTTAGATGTATACCATTGGGAATGAGAGATGTTTATTTCAGGAAACAGAATTGTTGTGGATAGTGAGTATTTGTACAACTGGGGGGAAGGAGCTGTATCTGCTCCTCTGGGATCTGTAGCACATGGATTCCTGCCAGCACTTGCTGACATTTATTATAACCATCAGAGTGGCCAACAAAGCAACTGAAGACCACTTGGTGGCTAAGTGGGGAAAAATGCATAATAGAAAAAGAAATGTAATTAATTTGTCTCTCTGGGATCATGAAATCTGAGCATTGGAGCGGAAAATCACAATGTCATTGTTGAATGTACAGTGCTTTGGGATGTTTTCAATAAAATGTTTTTGTGTCCAATTCATTTATATAACTCAGAAAATAAAGTATCCTATCCAAAGCACAATTTTAGACCATCTTGGAATATGAGATATGTAAAATCTAGAGCTTTGCCTTGAATAATAATGGTCAACTTATTCGAGGGAAGTCCAAAGTTATTGGTACAGAAAATAAGTACTATGAGAACTAAGAGAAGAGTCAACATGGGGCCAGGTAAACAGGAAAGCTTCGTGGTAATAGAACTTGACTTTAACCTTCAATAATGTGCTTTTTAGTAAGTGTAGAGGGCAAAAGTTTGACAAAAAGCACTGAAAGTGCAATTAAGAGATTGGAATGACAAGAGTGTTCTCAGGTGATAGGGAGGTCACCAATTCCAACTGCAGGTAGAAGGAATGGAATGGAATCCAGCTGAGGAGAGTCAATAGCTGAGGAAGTCAACCTACTCTTTGAGGAAAGAATAATGGTTAAGAACTAACTTTTAAATGGGTTCTCTTTCTGGATCCTCTGGACTATGAGAGACATGAATAATTTCTTTGATCACAAGTAAGCAGAAGAGGTGTTTAAGAAGGTAAGACCTTGAAAGCCAATTTTGGAGGGAATGAGTTGGCTCTGATGGTTTGCCTGAGGATACTTTTAAGGCAGAATCCATTTCGTCTCAAACTGTCTTGTGTGTGTCAATCAGGTGAAAGGATCTGGAAATAATTTTAATTAAAAAAAATTTTTTTTGGGGGGAGAGCAAAAGCAGTGGAGGGGCAGAGGGAGAGAGAATCTCAAGCAGTTTCCATGCCCAGCATAGAGCCTGATGGGGGCAGGGGGTGACTCCTTGATCTCATGACTGTGAGATGATAACCTGAGCTCGAATCAAGAGAGGAATGCTCAACCGACTGAGCCACCCAGTTTCCCCGATAGAAATCATTTTGAAAACATAATAAAGATTCGATTGCTGTACCAAATAGTCTTATGGATGCTTACATAAAGTATGAGCTAGGTCTTGACAGCAACCTTGTGAGGTAGGTGTTCTACTCATTTTGCAGGTGAAAAATTTCAGCTTCAGAGAAGTTACTTGGCTTCACCTCCCACAAATAGAAGGAGGCAGAGCTGGGGTTAATGTCAAGAGACTCAGGCTTTGCATTCACACTCTTTCCACCCACCTGCATTGCTTTGTCATGTGATGTGGTATGTACACAAAAGAGTACCAAACACAAAGGGCAATAATCTAACACTTAGGCATTTTTTCTAAAGGGTAATCATTATACATGTGAAATGAACTCAAACAGGAGTGGCATAGAATTTGGTGCTTATCTACTTGTGATCGTCATCAGGCTATATGTGATTACTACAGATAGACAAGATTTTGTGCTTGTCCTTGGCCCCATCAACACACACTGTAATTCTAGCTCTGCATATTTAAAATTATTTTTAAAAATAATCTTCACAAAACTCAGCAGGCAGGATATGCCCATTATTTCCACGTTATTGGAAAGAAAAACTAACCCCAAGAGGTGTTAAATGGCAAAGCTAGCAATTAAATCCAGTTTTCATAGCTAAGTCTAATGACAACTTAATTCTGACTGAGTGTCTCAAATGTCAGCGCTATATTAGCCATCTTGGCTTTTGGAAAGATGACTGGATATGATCTATTACCCTTGCTTTGTGCCTGTCCATTATGGCTATTGTAGCTTGAAATACTTGTCCAAACTTTATTCACAATATTTCTCTGCTTATAATTCTATTACTTTCTAATCCAGAGTATTTCCTATTTCCCAGTTAGCTATTCTTGAAATGGTCCTCAGGTTACATGTCTAATTTTGCCTAATTTTTCAGTTACTAGTTTTAAGATTTCTCCATAAACGTAAAACCACCACCCTTTACATAAAAGACTGTTAATAGCCCTGATTATTGGACGGGAGGAAAAGGAACCTGGTGTTAGTAAAAGCATCTGCATGTCCTATTTCTTCTTGTTTAAATCCAGTCAAGGCTAATTATTCACTGAATAGTTTCATTTCATTGGAAGAGCAGAAAAACAGAAAATTCTGGTCTCTTAAATTGTACTGCTCTTTACGGATAATGGTCTTTATGGAACTAAATGAGGTTACAAACTGGATGTAGAGCTTGTCACAGACTTGGCCTCGCTTTTAGCACGCAAGACCCTTTGAAGTCCTTTGGAACTTCCTTCACCACCTTTGTGCCCGACAGCCCAGCCATGCTTAACTCTGCCATGTAGGGCATGAGAGAAAGTCAAGGTCAAACCTTTTGGTATTTCTCATACCAGAAATCGGAGGAAGGGGGTGACAGTTTTTCATAGGAAGGGGTATACATTTCCTATTGACTCTAGTGTAATATGAGGCCAGGCCTGAAGGATCACCCCAACCCCCCCTCCCCCAGCTGCTGCATTCTTCGCTGCTGGTCTGTTAGGGAAAAAGCCTGCAGAAAAAGCTTCAAGTGTTCTCCTATGGCACCACAAACAGAGGAGACCCAAGGAATCCTGAGAGGTATTACTACTGCAAGGAAAACCGAAAAGGCAATGGAATCCTTCCCAGCATGACCTACATTTAAATGTGTTCACCAGTCTGGAACAGCACTCACATGCTAATAAGAATATTTTTCAACGAGAAAACTACGTCTGACTCTGAGATGAAATAAAAATAATTGAAAACGAGGTAGCAATGGAAAGATTTCCTGTAGCTCCTGATATCACTGGGCTCCACACAATTGAAAAGGAAAAATGTAAACACAGAGTATCTGAAGAAACCACGTGAGGAATGAACATCAAAGAACTCAATAGGAAAAATCACTTCCCCTAAATCTAATGTCAAGAAAGCTCTATTGGAAAAAAAAGATTGATAATCCCTCCTCCCAGGGGAATATGCAGAAGCAAAGGTAAGCATTTTTAAGACTAGTGGAAACTGCACCAGGATTTAAAAAAAAATTAATAATCTACTTGCCAAAGGCCTATGGAAGGTGTTTATTTGTTCTGTGGGGAAAATAAAATCGTGAAAGGATGAACATATTGCGTTTATACACAACATATGTTTTATACCGTTCTGTCCTAACTGTACTTTTGTTATTCCAAATGATTAACCCACTCTAGCCTATTAAGTTTTTTGTGGGATGGTAACCTAGAAGGGCAACTGAATATTTTGCAATTCTTTGCAGAACTCTGAAAGGCTTGGAGACTATACTTCCTGCATGCTGCAAGAAAAGAACAGCGAATATTATCTTGCATATCTCATAAATCCACTTTTTCTTTAAGGTGGCTTTAAGCATGTTTTTAGAAGAATGGGGATCAGTCCAGGTATTTGACAGACAACATCTTTTATCACTGGTCAATATCCAGCCAGAGTCAGTTAAATATTTAGAATATTACACTGAGAATGGGCATTTAGTAGGCTTATGCCTTTTGCAATATAATATGAATTATTGCAACATATCTGGTCACTAATCAGAACAATAGCACATTCTATTTTCACTTTGTATATTGTTTAAGCTAGAACTCTTTTTTTTTTTTAAGGCTTTTTTTGAGAAAGAGACAGAGCCTCTGTGGAGGAGGGGCAGAGAGAGATGAAGACACAATCTGAAGCACTGTAGACTCAACACAGAGCCTGATGTGGGGCTTGAACTCACCACGAGATCATGACCTGAGTCAAAGTCAGATGCTTAACCGAATGAACCATCCAGGGGCCCCATAAGCTAGCTAGAGTTCTTAATGGACATTGTTTGTTTGTTTTTTTTAATCTCCTTAAAAAAAGTGTTCAATAAGAATATGAATATAATTGTAATATTTTCATTGCTTAGTTTTTTATATTACCAAAACTATGATTATTTTCCTTAGCCTTAGAGGAAGTATTGTCTTATATACTAATATTAAGAATAACATAATTGTAATTTTTAAAATTTTATGTACATTCTTTAAGAGTTTTCTAAAACAAACATTAAATTTTGTATGATGAAAATGTGTTCATGGCTTTTTTGGGCAAAAAACAAAAACAATAATGTCAAAATTTATAACAATTGCAAAGAAGTTGGCAGTATTAGGACATTAATTACCAGACTTGGGTTTGACTTATTTCTCTAGTAATGATGATAATCCTTGGTTTCTAATTTAATATGGATTCACTGACTTTCAAGTATCAGATACCACTGCAGGCAATAAGATTCCAAAGGTAAAATACTGTCTTCTAGGTTTATGGATCTATCCCTGGTTTTCTTGTGGGTTTACTTGTCTATCCTGATCCTTTATTACATGAATCTGATCTTCTAAGGTACTGAGGTTGACACAGGCCCAAAGCATATTACATGACTGTGCAGTGGGATGATATTCCTCATAATGACATGGGCAAATATTTATTAAATGCTTACTATGTGCCAGAATTATTCTAAATGTTTTATATTAATTTTCACAGAGTATCCATGAGTGCTTCCCTGGATTATCGCCATTTTCCCCATGAGCAAACTGGAGGGAAGGCCCAAGATCAAACAAGTGTAACTCATGATGGTAGAATTGTTGAAGAACGCACTGTGATGTTGATCTGTGTTAGCATAACTTCTGATGATCCAAGCAGTCAGGGACCTTTAATGTTAGTAAATGTATTATGCATAAATATTGTCTCTACCCAAATGGACTTCCATCTCTTGAGAAATATTTATTTTGAACTATTTCAAGAGACTGATTCAGGGGATCCTTCCTGTGCTTACTTCCTGTGCAGAGCTCCCTTGTCTGTGGTTAGGTTATGGCCCTCTGTGAGCTGCTTCTGAATCTGAGGGTAGCCTGGCTTTGCAGTTTCCTGTCTTTTCTCTGGGATTTCCCGGAATGCATCAGGCTTCACCTTTAAAAACGGTGTGCTCACCTTGAGAAGTTGTACTAATATTTTGTTCTAGCCTCTTTTGCCATCTGCTTTCTGAATCCTTCCTGAAATATAAACCTTATATCCTGGGCCTTCTGCCCTACTGTCATCAATTTGATTTCCCTTCTTGGCTACTGTTTTATTTCCCTCATCTCTATCCTTCTGGAAGAGTTTTTATGAGATATTTGGTATTATTTCTGAGATTCTCAAGTACTTAGTTAACAAAGCCCTTTTAATCTAGTAATGATTCAATAGATAGTCTTTTGCATTCACTGGCACTCAGAGGCTGTGGGGTTCTCCTCGCTTTCAACCTGTTCTCAGACTCAGTTTCCATGCACTGTAGTATCTGCTCCCCTTGTAGGAATATGTTGCCTATTTTGGGTTTCATCTTTGATTCCATTTCATTTCCAGCGGCTTCTGCCACACAACTGCTGTGTCTTCATTGGCCCTCCTCTACTTCTGCAGGGAGGTGGGTGGTGGAGGGGGTGAGGGACTGGGGAGGTGGTGGGATCTGGCCACACCCACCCACAATCTAGAGTTTCTGGGATTCCTAATCACCCAGTTTAACATGTCCTCCCTCGTTTTCTCTGCCCTACTGTTCTCCCCCAATCTCATCTGAAGAGAATACCTTTGCTTTATTTCTTAAAAGTAGAGTTACTGCTCTTGTTTCATAAACACAATTTCTTCTCTTAGCTAAGGATACCAGTATAACTTTTTTCCTTTGTTTTCCTTCCACATGTTCTCCTTTTATTCAAGTTGTTTAATTTGTTCCTTAACTTGTCATATTAGAAGCTTTCTTCAGATAGTTTGAACCTGGTGAAGCTAGGTTGTTGGCTCAGATTTAGAAGTAGGCACCATAAGGGATGCCTGGGTTCCTCAGTCCATTAAGCTTCCAACTCTGGCTCAGGTCATGATCTTGCAGTTCATGAGTTCGAGCCCTGTATGGGAGTCTGTGCTGACAGTGCGGAGCCTGTTTGGGATTCTCTCTCTCCCTCTCTCTCTGCCTTTCCCCGGATCATGCCCACTCTCTTCCCCACCCCCTTTCTGCCCCTCTGCCACTTGTGCACATGCTTGCTCTCTCTCTCAAATAAGCTTTAAAAAAACTATGAAAATAATTGGAAATGTGGTGTGTGTGTGTGTGTGTGTGTGTGTGTGTTTCCACTCTGAGCTTTGCTATAGGGTGATTTGCCAGGGCTGTTGCTTTGAGGAGTCTCCCATATCAGTAACTTCAGGTTTCCCTGGTAACTGGTCAGATCCCTGAAGAAGGACCTTCAAGTTTCTTATCTGGAGGGAATAGACCCAGCTGCCTTATCTGAACACTTAGTGAAGAAGTGGGGTTAGATTAGCCTCTCAGGATTAAGTATGTGTATGTTCTCTTACCTCTTTTGTTGGTACAATGTCCCTCCTTCAACTGGTCCTCCAACCCTGAGATGATAATCTGTGTAAAGAATAAACCTGTAGCCTCATAACAAGGTAAGGGAGAGGGTATTCTATAGAGGAGCAGGTCTGACTACATCTCGAAGAGTCTGTTTTCAGCTGGGTGTTCATTCATTGTTGTAAATCTACTTGTTGCCTCTGCTTCTTTGCAGGGAAATCAGCAACACACATCAGAGTATGTCTGCTTTTCGATAGCTAAGTCAGTTTCAGGTTCTGTTTTCCAGGTTTCAAAATTTTATTGGTCTTGTCTCTCTATTTTGTTGCCTTTTATCATGTGTTTATGATGTTTGGAAAAAGTTTTATTGTTGTTTCAATGGAGTTGTTGAAGGGAAGCAAAAGTAAATTCATGCATTCAATGCCCTGCCATTAACCAAAACGGGCTTAACATTGGCATTTTGGTAAATATCAAAGAATGTGTAAAAAAAAAATCTGTGCATTTCTGGATTCTACTTTTTTTTCCCCCTCCTGGTGGACAGAGATTCTATATCTCTGACACATTTATTATTCTCACTTCTATATCTTAATTGTTGCAAGAACTGGAATTTCTCTTATGCCACAAGTCCCTCTGTAAGCAAACAAATATTTTCCTACAGGAGCGATGTTATTCCTTACCTTACTAATCTAATAAGTAGAAAAATGCCCATCATATACTCTTTAGTCTTCTGAATGAAAACAAATGAGGTGTTTTGATTTTGAGAAAGGTTGCTCACCCCTCTTCGTTCCACAGAATTTTCGATTGGCTTTGTTTTGCTAATTACTATAGAAAGACTACTTTTGTGAAACAAATCTGATTATCTGATTCTTCTTAGTATATTTTTAAGTTCTCTCTTGTTCCAAGGCAAATAGCAAAACCTAGTGGCTAAAAACAGTCATTTTATGTTACAGTGTTGTTGGTCTGGGAATTCTGGAAGGGCTTGGCCCAGTGGTCTTTTTCACTCACAGGCCTGGCACCTTGGCCTGTCTTCATTCCCCTTTCATCTTTTCCGGGTGTCTTCATGTGTCTTGGGCTCTCACAGCATGACAGTCTCAGGCTACCAGACTTCTCACATGGTGGTTGGGCTTCCCCCGGGGAAAGCATTCTATGAACACGTGTTTCAGAAAACAGGAAGTAGAACGGACCTCGGCCTGGACACTAGGATAACTTCACTTGTGTTTTATTAATTTGATCAGAGTAGTCACACAGCTTACCCATACTCATGGAGAGGTGACCTAGAGGCCATGTCTCAAAGGAAAGACAAAGAATTTGCAGTCACCTCTAATCTGCTAATCTCCCCCTTCCATCCACCCACACAAATATATATGCATACCACCCATAAAAGATTTGACTAATTTCAGAGTCTAATTGGCATAATCCTATGCAAAGTGGATGGCTCAGCCATAAATACCTGCTTTGTTTAGGAGCACCTCACATCCTCTCTCTGCTGTCATTACTGTTGTCTGTGTTATGCCCAGAATTCGTGATCCCCAAAGACCACCAGGGAGCTGAGTCCGATGCAAAAGCAAAAGAGCCTTTACTCCAGCTAGCCCAAGCTCAATCCCTACCTGCACCAACTGACGCAGTGGTGAGATACGGGGGGGCGGGGAGTTTCAAAAGCACAAAGGTTTTATTGGGGTCTAAGGGCAGTTGGTAAGGTAATGGCTGTGGCCTCAGCCGATTGGCTGGGGCAGGGTCGGAGTCTTGTTAAACAGGTCGCCAGGCATGTTTTGATCAGGAAGTTTGAACGGGTGAGTGGTGAGCGGGAGGTTAGTCAAGGGGAGGAGGCGTGGTCAAGGTGAAGGACACAGAACAAGATGGAGTCGGCCGGGGTAGGCCCGCCCTTTCAGTCTGTAGATACCTCTTTGGCAAAAAGTTCTCCCCATAGCTACAGCTGGTTAGACTTCGTATCCCAGAGCAGGGGAGAGCAGACTTGACCAAGTGAATTTTCTTAAGAGCCACCAACCCACCTGTACTACAGTGCTGGACTTGTCACATCGTTCCCGAGAGAGTGAGGCTGTGTTTGGATAATGCCCTCCATGCCATTCGGATGGCAGAACAAGATAAGGTATCTGCCAACTAAATGTCCTCTTTCAAAGCAGCAGCAGTAGAGGGAACTGTAGTGGCAGTTCCTGAATAAGAGGGAAAAATAACCTCATGGAAAAGACACGCTCTGGGCTTATCTGCCCCCTTAATCTTCTACAAAAAATTACATAGCCTATGTACTGTCTTCGTTTATACGATGGAGCCAGTAATTTCATTTCTAAGAGGTTATAGTCAGATTAAGGGCACTCACACTGAGTCACAGTGTCTGGAAAAGAATTTGATTACAATTTTTGACTTATTTTCACATTATTATTAAGGAACAATATACAAACGTAGTGATGTGACCAGTTAGAGTTGATGTCCCTTAGCATTCATTGTATCTAACACTATTGATATGTAATGTCAAAACATAGTGGGTTGTACAGAATCTTTGAATTGGTGCCAGTTACAAGTATATTCAAATAATCAGCATTAAGGAGAAATTTTAGATCCTTTCAAAACTTCCCATAGGATTAGCACCGTATGATGGTGGTGGTGGTAGTCAGCACCTCTCTTCTGACCTCTTTTCATATGGAGATTGCCCAGGCTCCACTTGAAAACAATGGGGTTTATCGGTTTCAAGTTCCAATGGATTCTAGCTTTGCCTGGAGGTTGCAATGCGGGGAATCTGCCCCTTTCCGTACTTCCGTCTGTATGGTCAGCCCATTAGGACGTGGTCCTGCAGCTATTCCCATCATCCTTGCCTGTAGCTATTCCCATCATCCTCTTCACGGTCATCTTATGTGCTCTAATCACACATTGTTTTCCGAGTATGCATGAAACAAGTGACTCATGCTGCACCCCTGATCTCTGTCATTGACCATTTTGAGGGTGTCATGTTGGTAATAAAAGGAACTAAATACAGTGATGCTGTTGGGGGAGTACAAGCCATCACTCTGGCAGAGAAATAACACCAGCACACCCTGTCTTAGGCAACATGTGGTGTGGCATAGAGGCATTACCTATAAATGAGTTCTTCGTATCGAGGAAAGTTTGTATCTCTCACCTATGGCATGGAGCTTGTGGTCCTCAATCCGTACTCTTACTAGTAATTATTTTCACAAAAAAGATGCACCAGATTCAGAGACCCACAGATCTGGATTCTAATCTTGGTTCCACTCCTTAGTGGTTTTGTGTTTTAGGGGAAGATAATCACTCAGATACTTAGATTTTTCAGCTCTATAATATCTGTCTGCCTATCTATCTATCTATCTCTGTCTAAATAATATAGTTAAGTAAGATAATATGTGTAAAGTTTCTAAAAAAGAAAACTGGCATATAACACTTGTTTCAACAATAACTGATACATGACTGTTTTTATTTTCCTAATTCACCAACATCCCCAACCAGATTTTTTGAAGCAATTGCCAGATACTATATTACATCATCGCATCTTGAGTTACTTCATTATGTATCTTTAATGTCAAGGAAATTCTTTAATAACATAACTTTGGTAAAATTTTGACCCCTAAGTTACTAATAATTAGTATTATTAATTGTTAATTCATATCATCAAGATCTAGAAGTGTCATCAAATTCACATTCAATTTGTTTAGTTAGTCTTGGATAAACTACTTAATGGGCAGAATTGTGTACTTTCATACAGAGATCTGTAAGTCTGTTTTTTCTCTCTGATATTAGTAACTGATGATCATTGTTTGGATCTATTAATACATTAAGGGGTTATAGGATGGTGATACTTTGTCATTCTTTATTGTGTATTAGCTGAAATATTTCCATAAAGGCACAGTTCCTTTCTTTAACTGTAGTATAACTCCTATAGAATAGCAGAATAAATATTTAATTTCTCCCCTATATTTACTAGTTTTAGTGTAATACAGTCATTTCCTGGCATATTTAAGAGTAATTGTATTTATAATGTACTCTATTTTCATAGCTCTAGTTCAATATTCTTATTTGATTTTTATTGATAGACTTTATTAGGACAGTTTTAGGCTTACATAAAAATTGAGCACACGGTATAGAGAGTTCCCATATAGTCCCTTTCCCACACAGAGCTTTCCCTGTTATTAACGTCTTACATTAATGTGATACATTTGTTACAGACAATGAACCAATATTGATACATTGTTATAATTCAAGTCCACAGTCTACATTAGGATTCACTGTGTGGTGCATAGTTCCATTGCTTTGGGAAATGTACAACAGTCCTTGGAATACTTATTTTGAAAGTATTTTTTTCCCCACTCCATGGGTTACCTTATCATTTTCTTAGCAGTGTCTTGCACAGAGTGGATGTTTTTAATTTTAATGGAGTTCAGTTTATTAATTTCTTTCTCTTATGGATTGTAGGTACTTTAGTATTGTATTTAAAAGGACTCGCCAAATACAAGGCCACCTAGATTTTTTCCTGTTACCTTCTAAATGGCTTATAGTTTGGCATTTTACGTTTAGATCTGTGATCCATTTTGAGTTGTTATTGGTGAAAGGCATAAGGTCACCATCTAGATTAAGTTTTTTGAGTGTGAATGTCTAATTTTTTCAGAACTATTCATCGAAAGGACAATCCTTTCTCCATTGAATTGCTTCTGCTCCTTTATCAGAAATGTGCTAACTCCATTTGTGTGGGTCTATTTCTGAGTTCTCTATTCTGTTCCATTGATCTATTTGTCCATTCTTTTCCTTTAACAATATTGTCTCCCTTTCCATGAATGTAGAATATCTGTTTATATAGATACTTGATATTTTTAATCAGTCTTTTTTTTCAGTTTTCTTCATGTAGACTTTGTGCATATTTTGTGAGAGTTATGCTGTAATATTTCATTTTTGGTAACGTTAATATAAGTGATATTGTGCTATTCAAATCCTGATTGATCATTGCTAGTAAAAAGGAAAGCAATTGGCTTTTGTATATTAACCTTGTGTCTTGCAAACTTGCTATAAGTTTTTTAGTTCCAGGAGTAGTTTTGTAGGTTTTTGGAGATTTTTCTACATAGACAATTGTATCACCTGTGAATAGATAATTTTACTTCCTTTTTTTTCCCCAGTCTGTATAACTTTTATTATATTTTCTTCTCTTACTGTATTGCCAGGCTTTCTAGCATGATATTGAATAAGAGTAGTGAGAAAGTACATCCTTTCTTTGTTGCTAATCTTAGCAGAAAAGCATCCAGTTTTTCACAATGTTAGCTGTAGGTTTTTGGTAGGTGTTCTTTATCCAGTTGAAAACATTGCCTTCTATTCCTAGTTTCCTGGGTGTGTTTTATCATGAATGGTTGTTGGATTTTGTCAAATGCTTCTTCTACATTTACTGATTGGATTTTCTATAAGATTTTTAAAAATATTTATTTTTGAGAGAGACAGATAGACAAAGCATGAGTGGGGGAGGAGCGGAGAGGGACAGAGACACAGAACCCAAAGCAGGCTCCAACCTCTGAGCTGTCAGCACAGAGCCTGAAGTGGGGCTCAAATTCACGGACTGTGAGATCATAACCTGAGCTGAAGTCAGATGCTTGTTTAACTGACTGAGACACCCAGACTCCTCTATAAGATTTTTTTTTTTTTGGTAGCTACTTCTTTGTTTTCAGAATCTTCATATATTGAAGATACAATATTTCAAGTAACAGGGGCACCTGGATGGCTCAGTTGGTTAAGTGTTCGACTTGAGCTCAGGTCATGATCTCACAACTTGTGGGTTTGAGCCCCGTGTCTGGCTTTGTGCTGACAGCTCAGAGCCTGGAGCCTGCTTTGGATTCTGTGTCCCTCTTTCTCTGCCCCTCCCCTACTCACGCTCTGTCTCTCTCTCTCTCTCAAAAATAAATAAGGATTAAAAACATTTAAAAAACTGCAAGTAACAAAAAAAATTTGAATAGACAAATAATGTGTTTGATAATCAAACTCAAGACTCAAAGTGATCTGATAGGTTAAAATGTCAAGCTGAAACCTATAAGATAAAAGTTAAGTCCTGCATACCTCACTAAGTACAAAATGAGGGGGAAAAATGCCTTCACAGGAGTTCTTGGAAGAAGTATATAGCAAAATTTTGTTGACAAAAGTTTTAATATTAAATAGTACCAAGACCTGGTTAATTAACACCTGTTTGGGAGTATTTAGTTTCTGTCTTCTGGCTGGCAAATTTTAAGAGAGTCTATATACAACAGTGTGTGTCTTGTATTAATTTTATAATGATCTCTCTGTTGCTTACAGGACCACAGTGTGACAAGTTAGTATAGATAATAGCAAAAACCAAAAGCTAGAAAAATGGAGGAGTTAATGTGGCTGTGCAATAAGGATCTGAAAATACTTCATGGATTGTTAGTATAAAAGAAAATATAGGTATGTTTTTTATTCTTACAGAGCAAAACTATGAGCAGGGGCTAAGATTTAAAAGTAAAACATATTTTCAAAATCAAAACCAGGAAATTGGCATTGGTACAGTAATGTTAGAAAAAAAGCAAAATGTATCTTGAATACATGTGTGTATCATCTTGACATCCCTATACTTGAGGTATATGGTTTCTTTTCAGTTGTTGGATAGCATAAGACAAGTCCTTGGGATAGGGTGTAGAAGAGTTGCTACATGGGATAGAGTGTCAGGCTAAAAGAAGTGTAAAGATACCTTAGCACTTTAGCACTCAGTCTCTAATTCTCCTAGAGCTCATCTGAAGAAATAGATTCTGACCATAGGGCACTTGTGTAACTTTGGGGTGGGGATTCTGAGCTGCCGGGGCAAGGTAGAGAGAACGTAAAAGACTAGCTACCAAGAGTTGGTAGAAAATGAAAATGACAGAAAATACTCCTCTCTCAATACTGCATGAGTGAATAAGTGTGCAAATGCACATCCTCTTACAATTATTATTAGCATGAATAGTACATCCTTCATGCTTCCTGTGGGAATTGTGAAAGGCAGCTCAGTTTTGCAAGGCTATTCCCTAGAAATAAGAATAGCTCTGAAAACACAGAGTAGTTGGGGTAGAGTATTCAGGAGTAGGACTGACCTCAAGAAAACAAATTTGCTTCGAACTTTCTATGGGGCAGGAGAGCTTAAAAGATCCCACCCAGAATTTTATTCCGTCTTAAAATCAGTATCAAAACATTGCCACCATTCAGCATCAGAGGGCTCATATCAGAAGGAATTTTAGTTGCTAAAACAGAAAGAAACATCTATAAGTCAGTTAAGGAGTTAATATGGCAAGTTATGACCCTTTAATAAAGAAGCATTCCTTTGGTTAAGATCACTTATTAGCAAGGGGCGAACCTCTAGAAAATAAATGGTTAGGTTTTTTTATTCTTCTTCTACGTGAAGCACCTAATGGGATTTTTTTTTTTGAATAGAGTGAACAATTAGTTGGTATTCTGTTTCTGGTATGAATAAATTGAAACCGAATACATTTTTTGTTGTTGTTTAAGGGCAATAGAGAAGATGACAGTAGCCTTCGTCTGCTAAATAACTCCATTACAATTAGGGAGTCAAAAGAAACGATAGTTTTAGCAGATTATTAGAATTAAATTTTATATTAATTACACTGTCAAAAAAATGAATACAATTTAAT
The DNA here is from genome assembly GCF_018350175.1 of Felis catus. NCBI lineage: Eukaryota > Metazoa > Chordata > Mammalia > Carnivora > Felidae > Felis > Felis catus. Next base: position 112,434,658 of record NC_058370.1, on the reverse strand, counting down.
TCAAGTCAGCAAGCTTTGACTATATTATTTATATAAAGATACTTAAAACTCAATTTAGTCTTATGAAGCGTGAATGTAAATAATATAGTTGGAATTGACTGAAGAATTCAGTCTGGAATGAAATCATATCTTCTTTTGAGGTCCTGTACACTTAGGTCATATTCAGTGATTGGCTTTCAGTTTTTTTCCCTTAAATGTTAACACTCTCATTGTGAGAGACCTAATTGACACATTTCCAATTATTCTTTCATGCTATTCTAAATATATGCCACTGACATTTAAGAAGTATCCCAATTAGGAATATAAGGGCTTAAACTTGCTTCTTGTGGAGGGAGAGTCCATGAACTGTCAGTGTGCCCTACCCTGTACTTTATTGACATAAAGCAGTGAGCCCATCCCCCCCACCCTGAGCTGACCCATCTACCCCATTCTGCCTGTTCATGGGCAATCTGTGTAAAAATACATATTCATCAGTAGAACACTCAAAAAAGACAACTTTCCCAAAACAGCAGAGGTTATTTTTATGGTTTCTTATAGTTGAATTTGGACTAGAACAAATTGCCGTATTCTGTCTCTAAACAAATGCTATTTCTGAAGCAACATGGTTGCATCTGACTGATGTTTAAATTGTGACTGGTCATGTGATTCTGACACAGTGAGCCCAGTGATCTGGCTAGATTGTTGGTGCTTATTAACTTCTTAAAGTAAAAGGAAAGAAGCACGTTGGGTGGGCATCCTTGTAGGGCATTAATATAACACCCTCATTCTTATTAAATGAGATACATAAAAATGAAGGACACGACGTTTTCCCCAATGCAAACATGCTGCTTTCCAATAACGTTACTATAAAAGGCAGAACAACATAGACTTCCAAATGCATTTTTGTTACTCTCCTGATGAAACAAACAAATTCATGACAACATGGCTTTGTGTATATTTTGAATCTCCACAGATTGTTATAGTTTTTCCTATTTTACATCCCACCATAATTTTTCTTTGGCAGATCAGCCCAAATTGCAGTTTATTATCTTTAGAGGAGTAAATGAGAGGGGTGACCAATGCCCTGGACCAAGTAACAGAGGGGCCTCTCTCTCGTTTAGACAAGCCTTGCTAGTTAAGCAAGTGCTGTTGGTATGTGACCTCCCTTCAGGTTCTCAGAGGTGAGGTCTCCGACCCATCCTGGCCCTGTCATTTGCTGACGTCCCCATAACCCCAAACCTGCCCTCCCATTCAAGAAACAGCAAGGACACTAAGGGAGATACTCGGGTGGCAAAGAAATTTCTTTTCAAAAGCCAATGCCACTGGAGACTGCAGTGTGGTGGTGAGGTTTCTGGAGCTGTGTCTGTCCTGACCTAGAGGTGAGGAGCATCAGAATATACTGGGGAGAGTTACCGGGGATCTGGAAGGATGGAGCAGTGGCCTATGTATCTTATTATCTAGTATCCTAGAATGATTGCTGACAGATTAATGAGGAGTCAGGAATGAAATAATATAATCAGAGATCATTGGTGACACAGGATTTGAAGATCTATCAAATTTCTAGTTAACTCTTTCTACTTGTAGAAAGGTCACAGATGGGTAATTGGCAGGTAGGGTCAGTAAGAGGACATCCAGACTAAGGAAGAGTGGACACTTAAATTTACTATGAAAATCCTCTGTCTTTCCTAAATTATTTCTTGTCCTTTCTGGAATATGTGTATTTCCTATAGAGAGCTGGTGCTTTTGAAGCAAAGGCCAGTTTCCATCCTTATGAGCCACTGAACCTCAGAGGAAAAAGAATAACAAAACATAAAACAAAAATTTCACAAGAGTAACAACAAAGGAAAAGGGCTAGAAAGTAAAATTAGAAAAGCAACTCAAAGTGTATATTATGCTAACACAAACCTATAAAAAATGCATGGTTTCACAAGGTCCAGGGATGCTTTTATTAGCTGGTATAACAGAATGGTTTTTTGGCTTGGGGAAAGTGACTTGGGATTCCAAGTCAGATATAGATATAGATATATACATACACAAATGCATATACTCCTACATATATGTACAGATGCGTGCACGCACATGTGTATGTGTGTGTATTTGCCTATGCACACATGTGCACATGTATGTATATGTATAAGCTTCAGATGTGTGTGTATATATATGAAGTTCAGATATATGTATGTGGATATGTGTAAAGTTTATACACACACACACACACACACACACGCACACACCCCAAACTGGGTATCTTCCAAAGTGATATTTTCTTAGGATACAAAGTAAACCTCCATTGTAGGCCAAATCAAACTAACTCATATATTACACATAGCCACTTAATAATTTATTCACACCATGGGCCTGGTACTAGAATAGGCCTTGAAGATGTGATTCACATCTGAGAAGACAGGTGTCACTCACATAGAGCTGTTAAATTATAATTGTGTTAAATGCTATCGGAAAAGGACATTTAGAGTTTCACTTGGATTTTCCATGGCCTTTACACATTAACAGCTTAACATAATGGAATGAATTGATCTTTTAAAAATTCCCTTGTTCTAGCTAAGAAAAGGAACTAAATTTGAGAAGAAAGAGAGCAACTTCCCCTCAGGCTGAGCTTCTCATTCCATTCAACTTTTCTATTCAATGTGCCCCACACTTGGCTTACATTCTTTAGCCAGTGGGCTTTCATATTCTCTCATTTAGAAGTGCTTTTTATCTCCCTTAAGGTCAGCTCAAATACTATTCCCTCGTTGGGGCGCCTGGGTGGCTCAGTCAGTTAAGTGTCCGACTTTAGTTCAGGTCATTATCTCGCAGTTTGTGAGTTCGAGTCCTGCGTTGGGCTCTGTGCTGACAGCTCAGAACCTGGAGCCTGCTTCAGATTCTGTGTCTCTCTCTCTCTTTGCACCTTTCCTGCTTGTGTGCGTGCTCTCTCTCTCTCTCTCTCTCTCTCTCTCTCTCTCTCTCTCTCTCTCTCTCAAAAGTATATAAAAAATATTACTTCCTTATTGATGCTTAACTGGGGTTAGTAATTGTTGGAGGAGGTCATTGAGAAGACAACCTCAGGGTGGCTCTCAAGCTGGACCCAAGCAATCAGAGGCTCCTCACCCCCTCACCTAACCTTGGAATGTGTGTTCTGTTCACTCTTGCCACAGTGTGAGCCCTTTTCAAGGACACAGCCTTAAAAGAGTAATGTGTTGTTGAGATGTGTCGATGGTGGACATGACTAAACCCTACAAGGCCTCTCTATAAACTGATTCTGATGGGTGGTTGGGTGTGAAGATACACTCACCTTGCATCCACCCACCACAACCCTTGTGTGTAAGTTCCCTTGCTGTTTAACCTGCTATCCACTGATCTGGACCAGTCAGCCCCTCTCTTAGGTCTCTCCTTGCCCTCTGTGTACAGAGGCTAATTTGCAAACCAACAGTTGGCAATCGTTCCCTTTTCTTTACCTTTGCTATTTTAATATCTTTTATAGTTCTTACCCAATTAACTTTTGAACCTTATTTTTCAACGGAGGTTGGAAACTGAACAAAGGCAATTCTATCCAATCCATGTGATGTGATTTATTAAACTATGCCTTTTCTCTTTTTGCCAGTTCAGTAATAGAAGAAATTATTTTATTTGTCTTACTGATAGGATTAGAAGGTCAATTAAGTATTCTCCATAGAAGGACCTATTTGTGTGCTGTGAGACCATGTTTTCAGAAGAGAACAGCAAAGTGAGAATCATATATATTTAAATACAATAAAATATCAGTAATAGCAATTAATAAAATTAGTAAACATAATTTAATGGTAACCTCTGAGTTTCTCATTCAAACTTCATGAAAAATTCTTTAAAGTTTTCTCGAAACTATGCAGAGATTGATAATAAACCAAATATAATACAGAATTCACTTCCTTAGGCTAAATGGAATACCCAACTAAGATTATTTTCAATTTTCATGATTCTGTAACTGGAACCAACTGAAACTTTCTTTCTGCATTAGCACGAGGTTACTACTCCAGGAAACTCTTGCTCAGGAAGACAAAAGTGGAAAATAACATTATTATTTTAGGAACTCCCCAGAGGCCTTTTAAATGAACATTAGACTCTTCACTTTTTCAGTAGGTAGCATGGAAAGTCTACTTCTGAAAGAGTATCTTTGGAACTCTCCTTAAGACCTTAGCTTGCAGTGTCTGTCCTTTCTAAACTATTAGATCATGAACCTTACTCAATTGTAATCAAATACACTGCCTTAAACCAGGCTCCCCAAACCTCATAAGTACCCAATTTTTCTGTCCCCATTCTAAAATGCTACTAAAATTCTGTCAAAATAGCAATCTCCTTGACCATAATAACCCATTTTCCCTTATGAACAGGTAATTTTGGTCGCATTTTATCAATTCTAATAAAATGAACAAAGTCATTTTTTATCCACTGAGAAAGTTTATGTATGCCCATCAAACAAATTTTTATAAATTCAATAAATTTCTGGTTTAGAAAAAAAAATAGAAGTCTGTTTAAAGTAGTACTTGGCATTTTTATGGAATGTATGAAGCTGTATCTTCATAAAGTGGATAGTGTTTGAAACTTCAAATCAAGTATATCCAAGCTTTTATTAAGTACAAAAATGCACCCCAAACCATTTCCTCTGATTACTTGGTACTTTGGAGCTTATACATGGGCTTTCATTTATTCAGATAAAAAGGTTGAAATCTGGCATTCCAGTACCACAGAAGCAATGAGTTTCCATTCTTAAGTCATCCTAAATCACTTTGCTTCTAGTTTTTCTTTATGAATACTTGTGCTTTGTGACATAGCTTTTCATCACTTGATTTCCCCTGTACAGTTTCTTCTCAGAATAATGATGTTTCTGGCACTTACCTTGCTTAAAGTTACTGAAAAAGCATTAGCTTTGGATTTGGGTGGACCTGAGTTTTGCTGTTTGTTCTGATTCCTTTCATCTCTATCACGTTTGATTTGATTCCTGTTCCTATCACCTGTATCACCTATTGAAAATAACCTCTTCTTTCTAAGCCTCAGGTTCCTCAACTGCAAAAGGGGGATCATGTTAATAACTCCCATATTTGTTTGGAAGATGAAAGGGGAAATGTAGGGAGTACTCAATCATGTGTCTTAATTTTTGTATTGATCCTGTTATTCAAGGGATTCCCTTTGATGAAGGGTAGTTTCTTCTCCTAGATGACTCTACTTTGGGTTATGATGTGCCTGCCACTGTGACATTTCTTTAACTGGGGTGCTTCTTGAGCTTATGGTACTTCCTTCCAAAGTGTTCCATGACAGATGTATTTTCCCAGAGCCTACATTTCAGTTGTTCAGGGAGCTCCACCTCCCGGCAGAGCTTTATGTCATGGTTTAACCTATTGTCAAAATTGTGGGCCAAATGTATTGCCCAAGTTACTTGTTTCACTTTAATCTTTTGGATTTTTAAAAATCTGTTTTAAACCATAGCAAATCTATCCTATAACCTCATGCACTTTTTACATTGCCAATCTTTATTTATTCTCATATGTACTTTAAAAAATATAATTTTACGATTCTATACTCTGAGATTTCATATTTAATACACATACCTAAGTCATGGCTCGTAATAATTTTTTCAACATCATATTTCAGACTGCCCTACAATGAATTGACCTCTCTTTGTCCTCAAGCAAAGATCCCCTGATAAGTTTCAAAAACATGGAGTTGTGTAACTAAAGGGGAATTTTAAAGGTAAAATCAGTCAGTGATTTAACATACTCTGTGAGGGAACAACTCCATTGGATAGTGCCTCTACATATCTAAAGCACTGCACCTTATTTGTGAAGACCATTCTACTAATCTACCACAATCTGTATAGCATCTGTTGGCTTTCCTATAGTGAGGTTAGGTTTATAAATTCTAGTAAATACAAACCAGAAGAATCTTGAAGTTGATCCAGTCCAGTTATCTTATAAACAGCTAGAAGCTCAAAGACTTGCTCAAGGTCACACTGCCTATTTATAAGAGATTTGTCTTTAGTACTCAGATTCTGTAACTCCCAGCCCAGCACTGTTTCTGCTTTACCTCAGCTTTGGTTTGATTCATGCTCTTTCTCACTGTCTCCGTTGGATTAATGGTACACATTTGTGAGATGGATGACCTGGGCTGTTGTCATTTTTCTAAAGAGATGTCCATCTACCCTCTTCAGCTCAACGGAATCCATGCAAACTTTTCTTTCAATGTCTCCTTTATTTCTGTCATCTCTGGAAAAATGAGAAAAATTCGAGTACCAGGCATTGCATTGATCCCATTGGAAAGCCTTTTCATCATAAATAACAACAAATAGTTGTTGAACATTCACTGTGCTTATGGTATACTTTATCATTTTCTTTTTTCTCCTTATGCTGTGTGTCTCCTTTAAATTTGTATACCATTTCCAGAGGATATGCTTAAAGTTATTTTGCTTAAAGTTATTCTCAGTTTCTTGTACCCTAAGAAATAATCCATGTTTGAGCCTGATTTTTTACATAGGTATTTGCTTGTGGGGAAATGCAAGGTAATCAAACTGCCTTCTATAATAGATGTTGGATTTATTCAAAACCAGACAAATGTTCCTGTGGCTGTACTACTTTCCTATAAATAAATAACTTGAAAATGTCATAAAGTTACTATGGCTGTGTCCTCTATATAGAACAGAGTGGATGCAAATAAAGGCCAGTTCAGTGCTTAATGGGTTAGTCTGGGGAAGAATGAGTGGTCTTGGAGATGGTAATAAGTGTATGGATTTGGAAAACCAGAGCTAAAGAATTTGCTGGTGGATTGGATCTGGGGTGTGGGGGGAAAAAAGCTGAATCAAGCATGATTTCTATTCTAGATTTTTAACACATCTGTTCAAATTGCAGTGTTGTTTTCTAAGATAATAGAAAAGATTTGTGGGAAGAGGTGTCAAGAATTTCAGACTCCTTGTTGAAGCAAAAATGTCAGGTTGGCTGTGGTGCTGGAATTCCTGGGAAGACACAGGAATTTCACCGTGTTGGTCATATGTTCCAAACACGATGGACTTAGGGGAGGTCAGGCAGTAAGAGTGTGAAATGATGACTGGGTTAAATAACAAGCAACAGGGATTGAAAAGTAGCATCCAATGAGGTAGAAGAGATGAATGAGTACTAAAACCCATAATGACAGAGGAAATGATCAGCTGTGGAGAATGGCACTGAGAGGTTGAGGGCACAGGGATGCCCATTGGTCTCACTTGGCAACTTGCAGCTCATTGGTGATGTTGACAAGAAGGATTTTAGAGATGTAAGGAGGCGAGATGAGCAATCAGAGTGGAGATGAGAGAGTGGAGGCGGAGGAAAATAGTGTCAGCAGGAGGAAAATGAGCTCAACACATTTAGAGATGGAAGAAATGGGGATTGTGGCTGATGAGGTAAAGAGGGCTAAGAGAGTTCATTTTTTTAAGTAGGTAGAGAATATTACAGTGTAACTTACTCTCATTTTGATGTATTGTAAATAATTTTGTTTGTTGTTACTCCTGACTTCTCATTAGCCACCACCTACTGGCTAGAGTGGTGGGGTGGGGGGGGGGAAGCTAAGTATTCTTTCAGGTTAAAATTTAATCCAATCTGATTATTTTAATTATCTTTTATTTTTTAATGTTTATTTGTTTTTGAGGGAGAGAGTCAGAGCGTGAGCAGGGAAGGGGCAGGGAGAGAGTTAGACACAGAATCTGAAGCACAGAGCCTGACGCAGGGCTCAAACCACAAGATCATGGCCTGGGCTGAAGTCCAACGCTTAACCAAATGAGCTACCCAGGTGCCCCTGATTATTTGAATTATCTCAAAAAAGGATTTCTAGGGAAAAAGTGCTCAGGTTTTCAATTTGCCTCCTACAGCTTCTCTCTAATCTGGCTTTTCTCTCCTGGGTCTAGGACAGGGCATTGCTGCTTTCACATCCCTGGGGTGAACGGAAAAACTCAGATCCTATGAGGACCCTCTTTTCTCCTGGTCGATTCCAGATATTTCATACTAAAGTCTGTAGCTGCTCTAACTCATGACTTGTTCACTCTTGTGCGTCCTCTGGCTTACTCAAAGCTCAAGGCCTTTCAGCTTCCATTCTCTTCCTGAGGCCTTATGTTTTGTATCCTGAAGACCAGCCTGTGTTACAGTCATTTTATGGGACAAGGCAGACCCTATAAAATGCACACAGCATCCAAGTACCCACACACTGAGGACACATTCAGATATCTAAACTTTGAGGTTGCCCTTTGCCTGGCAACACTATATGCACAAACTAGTAAAATTAGGCCTTGGTTCAGTTCTGAAAGCCAGTCAGACAATTAGTCTCATTCCTGAGTCATAAACACAGAGTTCCCACTATTGGTGGTGGTATCCTCACTTACTCAATGTCAAATATATTCTACTTTGTACCAAAGCCAGAGAGAAGACTATTCAGACACTCATATGTGGCATCCTCCCTCTTTCTGGAGCCAAAAAGAGGCAAATGTTAATACGCATCCCCTCTCTTTCTGTCTTGGTGTCCTTTATTTAAATATGGGAGGTAAGGGAATTCAGCTCCTCATTTATCTTCCAGGCTGAGGGATTCCTTAGATAAACTAGGAAGAAAGTCACGTACTAAGAAAGTAAAAGCCAAAAGTTCATGAATTAGGGGTGTCTGGGTGGCTTAGTTGGTTGAGTGTCTGACTCTTGATTTTGGCTTAGGTTATGATCCCAGGGTCATGGAATGGAGCCAGTGTCAGGCTCTGTGCTGTGTGTGGAGCCTTCTTGGGATTCTCTCTCCCTCTCTTTCTGCCCCCTCCCCTGCTCATGTGTTCTCTCTCTTGATCTCTCCCAAATACATATTTTTAAAAAAAGATCATGAATTCTATGAAACTTATTACCCCTTTTAGACATTTTAATGTGTTGGTAGAAATGATCTAGTGGAGATAAAGAAACCAATAGAAGAGAAAGGTCCTTCTTAGGAGAGATGGGAATGTGATGCACAAATGGATCTTTCAATTTTTGACAGGTCCAGAGACATTTCACGCATATTTTTTTTAACTTTTTAAATGTTTATTTTTAAGAGAGCAAGCAAGTAGGGGAGGTGCAGGGGAGTGGGGGACAGAGGATCTGAAGCAGACTCAGTGCTTACAGCAGTAAGCCCAATGTGGGGCTCCAACTCATGAATTGTGAGATCATGACCTGAGTCAAAGTAGGACGTTCAACTGACTGAGCCACCCAGGTGCCCCACTTCATCTTAATAGCTGACCACAAGGTGGGAAGGGTAAGTATAGATGCAGAAGGGTGGGCACTGTGACAGAGGAAACATGGGGTCGTTCACATCTGATTTCATCTGTGTTCTCCATGAGATGGGAGACAAGGTCATCACTTGTATTTGAGAAGAGAGAATGCCAAAGAACTGCACTCCAAAAAGAAATATTTTATAGTTTTATTTCACATAAGATGTTTCTCATAATGTAATTACTTTTCTCTATGTGGTGCTCTTCTGTTCCGAATGCACTAACTTACAGGTTTATATAATTTTATTCATTCTCTCTCTTGAAGATAAAATATTCTGTCCTTTATGAAATATAGGGATATCATTGCATGGAGTTAGTAGTTTCATTTACCTGTCAGGATAGATGGGACAGATTTGGGATTGATGGGAAAATTTCCAGTGGATCTACCTTGTCTTCATTCCCAGTAGAAATAATGACATATTTGTGTATGCGTATCAGTGCAGTCATTAGGTATGTTCTAAAAAATGCCTGGTTAAGAGTAATCAGAAAAAATTCTTAAGGTTATGGGAATGTCAGACTGAGTAATTTGAACCAACTCTATTGCTGATTATAATTTAAAAATATAGATGAACTAAAAAAAAAAAAAACCACAGACCAGTGTGTAAGCATCAAATAGTCAACATGATAGTGAAAAGATGAACTGGACCAATGTAGGAGAAGAAAGAATTGAGAGACGTAGGCCTGGAATTTGGAATTGCTTTGGCTCAGGAGCATTTGCCAGTTCAGAGGAGGATCTGAGCAGTCTTTGACAGAGTTTCAGAACTTCAGGGACAAAGGTTAGAGTCCATTGCTTGCCAAAGGTGAGGTGTCTGAGTAAACTTCCCTGACTTAAATTTGAGAACCAAATCAAGAGGGCAGATTGAACCAGAATCAAACCATCTTGGAACAGATGGCTGTCCCATGTCAAGTCATGTAGGTCACCCAGAAGAATTGGATTAAGCTAATATTTCCAGGCAACTGGAAAGCAAGTGAAAAATATTATTTTAGGCCTCAAATTATTTCTAGCAAATTTTTAAATACTATGCCTGGCATCCAGAGATAACAAGAGGCATGGGGAAGAGACAACATGGAAGAGAACCACTACAAAAGACAGATGACAAAGACCTGTAGATATGTCACATAGTGGAAATATGCTCAGACTGGGGAAAAATATGTTCACTGCACTCATGGAAATAAACGTTGAACCTAAACGTGTTATCGAGGATTTGGAAACTATGTAACATGACATTGTAATTTTAAAGAAAAGAATTGACTAGGAATTCTAAACCTGAAAAATAAAGTGACTAAAATTAAGAACTCAGGAGGTGGGTTTAAAGACATACAAGACACAGGGGAAGAGAAAATACACGAATCAGAAAATAGATCAAAAGACACCATCCAGAATAACGCTGAAGAAGTAAAATGCAGGAAGCACAAGATAGAGGGTAAGAGACACAGAGGATGGTGTGAGGTTTATTATATATTTACCTGGAGTCTCAGAAGAGAGGAAAGAGGGCATAAGGCAAGAGAAATATTTGCAGCGATAATAATTTCCCAAAACTTTTGGAAGACATTAAGGAACCAAATCACAAAGCTCCATTAATTTCAAGTAAACTTGTGAAACCTAATTCAGGGGAAGACTGGAATACATCAATGAATTTTGTACTATTGGTAGAGTGTTTTGTTTGAATTACTGTGTTAATTTTCTTGTACACTTGATCTAAACTGGGAAAATACTTGCTGGTTAGATGTTTTGTTTTAATATATTTAAACATTTATAATTAGCCTCAGTTGTTTAAAAACACATCTAAAAATGATTGAAAGTGGTTTGTTTTATAAATTGGCTATATATTGTTTTTATCTGATGTATCTTGTTTGTGAATCCAGTTTGTCTTAGCAGACAATGAAAGAAAAATAATCCCAGCAATATGCAAATCATCGCAGATTGAAAATGTGTGCTGAATTTACATATATTTACTTCAATGTAGTGAGCTGAAATCACCATTGTCTTATCAGGTTGCAAACTTTATAGAGATTTGTTCATACAAAGTTTTTAATATATTGGGAAAAAAAACTCTCCAGTCTCTGGGCTTTTCATCCCCCTCCCTTTCTTTCTTTCTTTTTTTTCCTTTGGTGGACATATGGACAGGGTTGAATAATGTAAAAGAGCTTAGAGAAAAGGCTTCATACTTCTGTATATCTACCATCTAATTTTTTAATTAAGAGTGACTGCAGTTGGCATCTACTGATGCCGCCATATGTTGGGAGAGATTATGTAAATGACAAAAGATTCCCCATATCCCAGTTTTTGCTTCTGACTTTGAGACATTCTCTTGTGTTAAAATTTAAATCTAAAGCTGAGATGAAGTTTCCAATTACAAAGTGCAATTGTCCTCCTTGAGCTATAGATACCGGATGGCAACCTCAAAAATTTCCCACCAGAGGCTTAACCAGGAGTCAAGTGATGCAAGGAAATAAAATAAATCTTGGCTGATTTCTAGGAAATCACCTCCCACCTGGCACAGGCCCATATCGGGCTTCAGAGTGATCTTCAGAGAGACATGGAGAACAGAGCTGAGTGACTCTTCACAGCAGGGCTGTGCTGCCCACGGGACAATCTGGGGAGCATTGAGGGCAGAAGGAAGTCACAGGCTGGTGAATCTTGCTGAAGGCTGACACTGATAACCCATCTGTCAGTGACACTGGCCAAACCACTTCTCCCCTTCCATGTACCAGGAGAATTTTGAAGTGCAATATTGGGGAACAGGTGTTAACAAACCATTTTGTATTTTTTTAATGTTAATTTGTTTTTGAGACAGAGAGAGACAGAGCATGAACGGGGGAGGGTCAGAGAGAGACGGAGACACAGAATCCGAAGCAGGCTCCAGGCTCTGAGCTGTCAGCCCAGAGCCTGACGCGGGGCTCGAACTCACAGACCATGAGATCGTGACCTGAGCTGAAGTCAGATGCTCAACCGACTGACCCACCCAGGTGCCCCAAACCATTTTGTATTTTTAACAACATTGTTTAATGGGAGTTGCTCATGTCTTTGTCACAAGCAAGGATGAAAATGCAGGCTTTCTTAAAGAGGGCCATGGGGGATGGAAGGAAATTAGTGCAGAGAAGGTGGAAGGTAAGTGGAAGAGTAATTGGGAGAGGAACAAAACAGATAAAAAATTAATGACAAAAAAAAGAGAAAGTGTGCAATTTAGTACCGTATCAGCACTTGTTAATTTCATATGCTTCTTATGGAAAGTTTAATGGAGAAATTAAAATGAGAAAAAAGTTAAGACATTAAAAATCTTCCATATTAAAGTACGCTTAGAAAAGTTTTAGGTTTTCTTCCTGCCTCCTCCCGTTTCCTTCTCTTTTCAAAGCTTTCTCTTTCTTTTGAATTAAACCATGGAATCTCCTTTCATAGACATTTTGGGGAAAAGATACTTTATCCTGTCTTTTAGAATTGTAGGGTCTGGTCTATGTAAATTTGTGATATTCCTTCCAGTCATTTGATCTTAACTTGTAGAGGCCTAGAGAATTATGTGAAATCTCCCTCAGTGGTCTGAAGGTTATTCAAAATGAGTTTCCTTAGACACTTACAATGGCGAAAGAAAGGAAAAAAGGAAGACTCCTCAGATGCATCAAAATATCAAGGCTTTACTTTTAAATCTGCATTCTGTCATTGTGGGTCAAACCCTTTCAGGTCTGTCAAAGCCTGGACCTGGCACTTAGGTCCCACTGTATGACTTTTCAACTGCCATGAGGGCCTGTTGCCACACTGGTGTTTCTGAAGCCGTTAGGGCATTTCTACTGAGGTTTAGTGTATATATGGAGTCCTCCTGAGCCTGTTTGTCAACGGGGAGTGAAACTTCAAGTAAAAAAATGAAAAATAAATAAATGATAGGATGACCAAGAATGGAACAGTGAGTGACAATAGCAAGTAGATCAGATTCTCAGCCAGATAGTTGAAGAGAGAGATAGCACATCTTGAAATTGAGGGGAAAGTGCACTCATTTTGGGGAAATACCACTAAAACCTCTCAACCAGGCAAAAGAGACTGAATGGGTGATCTATCAGGTCAAAATGACATAAAATCAGAAACGTAATCAAAATTACTTCGATCTAAATTTTTCTTACATCACCTTTACAATATCAAGTCTCCCCAGAGTAACCTCCTGTATTTTCCTAGGAACCCAAACATGCACTTACAAAATGAGCCTGGATTGTGCCCCGAGGCCTAGTGAGTTGGTCATCCCTGCTGAATATAACCTCTGGCCTGGTCTGAGATGCACAGGAGCCCCTGTGAAGGGAAAGGCACTGCAAAGAAAATGACAGGACCACAGTTTAGTTTGTTTTGTAATGTAAAGGGGATTTTCCTTAATCTTCACAGTGAGGACAAAAAGAGGGTAGGAACATACTCAAAGCATGCTCATTAAAAATCAGTGCAAGCCAGCTGGATGAGGAATCTTGCCTGTTTCTCCTTCCCTGGATATCTGTTGGGAGCTGCAGCACCATTGGGTCCATCATCTAAGTAAGGCAATTGTAAAGGTCTTTTCTCTGATATGACCTTGCTCATGATATCTGCTCCTGACTTACAGCATATGTTGACATGGTTTGCCAAGTATGCAGAATGGCTATCTGTATCAGAGACCAAGGACTAGAACATAGGTTTTCCTCATGCAAGGGTAGGATGGCATGGAGTGAATGTGCAATGTAGTCCAAGAAAATGGCTCTAAGCTTGTGTGTGTGTGTGTGTGTGTGTGTGTGTGTGTGTGTGTGTGTGTGTGGTGGGGAGGGAGGTTGCTAATAACACTTGGGAGGATTAACTCGTGAGTCACCTGATTTTTTTTCCACGGGAATGTTTGGAAAAAACATGTCACTCCCTACTGGTATGGTGGGGGTGGTGGTAATATGATGGGTAGAGGCATGAGGGACAAGGACAGGAATGTGGTAGGTATATAGGGAAAGCTGAGCAAGCCTCTTACCACATGTAAGGATGGTTCTGATTTTTATTAATGTTTCCATCTTTGCATTTGAACTTCTTGTTAACCTGTATTAAAAAGTCTTTTTCACAAGATCATTACAAGGTAAAAGAAAGAATAGTGAAAATAAGATTACTATTGAAATGAAAAAAATGTACAGGGTTCAGAGAGTTAAAGTTCCATATGTAAAACGGTGGGAGAGGGAAAAACTAAAACTTAAAAGTTTTACAGTAAGACATTTAAAAACATTAAGGGCTTAAAAAAGGATTCAAAGCAAGGGAACAGGCTTAGGGCTAACAAGATTTTTAAATGACTGGATGAGATTCAACAAAAAAATGACCCATGAGGGAGAGTGAAAATTTTAAAAAATACCTTCTGGTTTCATTCTAATTAAGAAATAAAGGTAATGGGCAAAAATAGAAATGTTTGAAAAGTAAGCATTTTAAGTAAAAAAAAAATCATTTTTGTAAGGAATTCTAATAACTAATACAACTTCTTTTTAGTACAGAAATGATTTACCTTTTAGAGGCAAAAGTAAAAGAGACCTAAATAAAACAACAACAACAAAAAAAAACCACCCAAAGCATGATCCAAAGCATGTTGGTCATAAATCTCTTACTCAGTCTGGATCTAATTTCTCCTGGTTACTAGCTAGGTACCAAAACTATTTCTCTGATGCTAACTACTTTCACCTGCCTCATACTGCTCCACAACAGGTAGGATTTTGAACCTCCAGCTGGGAAGGACAGAGCTGGGTACCTTGATCCATCAGGCAGACAGATGATGAAGAGAAGAGATAAGAAGAGGGGAGTTCCTAGCTGCCCCCGCCCCCGAAAACATTCCACTTCTTACTAACTGGCAGAAGAAAGTGAAACTTAAAAAGTAAAAACAAAACAAAACAAAAAACAACAAAACATAAGAATAAGGTCCAAGGTCCAAGCAGGGATCAAAGCAATTATGTTCAAGTAGCAGTAAATATTATTAAAATGATGCTTCTTTGATGAGAATGTTCACATTTCATTTTTCTTGCTGGGTTTGTTTTTATGTCTTATAATGCAGCTAGACAGTAAAGTTTAATGTTCCTTGTGCTCAGTGACCACATACATAGGATTTGAGCCTTTGCTTATAGAATTCTCTTACCCTTCCCACTCATTTATGTGGATATATATACACCCCATTTTTTAAAAACCAACTCAAATGCCGTCTCTTCCGTGAAGCTTCTCTGATTTCTATAGCTTGATGTAGTGTTTTTCTGTCTTGTTGGCCTCATTAGCCTTTGAATATTTAGAATTCTCTATACTCTATAAATGTTATTTATAAAGATAATTTCTTCTGAACCAAAAGTACTTAAAAAATTTTTTTGCATTCATTTTTGAGAGACAGAGAGCATGAGCAGGGGAGGTGCAGACAGAGAGGGAGACACAGAATTCGAAGCAGGCTTCAGGCTCCGAGCTGTCAGCACAGATCCCGACGCGGGGCTCAAACTCACAAGCTGTGAGATCATGACCTGAGTTTAAGTCGGATGCCTAACCGACTGATCCACCCAGGCACCCCTGAACCAAAAGTATTTTAAAGAAGCTGTCCATGTCTTAATCATCCTGGACATTAAAAAAATAAATAAACCCACAAAAACTAGCATTCTCCTGCATTTCCTTACAATAAGAGATGTGATTAAAAGATAAATGGATACTTCTATTCATTCATACTTCAATTACTTTTCCAGCAAGTACTTGTTTGAGCTTCTCTTGTAGACATCCATGCCATGATAGAGCTTGAATTCTGGTGGGGGGCAGACGATCAATGAACAAATTAAATATATAAAATATGTAGTATGTTAGAAGTGATAAGTGCTATGTAGAAAAGTAAAGCAAGAAAGGAGGAAATGGGTCGTTCAGTTTTTAATGAGGTGGCCACACTGGTTAGGTTATATTTGAGCAGAAACCTGATGTGAGGAAGCAAGGTGCATGGCTGTCTGGGAAAAGGAGTGTTCCCGGTCCACGAGAAAGCACACGTGGAAAGGTCCTAAGGCAAGAGCTCTTCTCCTGAGTTTTCAGAATTATGCCAGTGTGACTTAAAGAGAACAATCGAGGGATAGAATGGTAGGAGATAAGATCAGATAGGCTAATAAGGAACTCTATTGCAGCATTGTAGATCATTGGAAGAACTTGGGCTTTTGAGCGAGACCGACCGGAAACCACTGAAGAATTTTAAGCAGAAAGTGGGAGAGTGTGAGATGACTTGAATTTGTGTTTCCACATGGTTGAATTATATTCTATATTCTATATGATCCAGACACTGGATTCTCTGTACTACGTATACTATGTGTATCGTGTGCACTATACGTACTCTATAGTAGTAGGGTAAGCCACCTGCATTGTCTGAGTAGTAATCTGTCCTCACACATGGCTTCTGGTTGTGCAGCTACCGCTACGTGTTAAATACCACACAGTAAGGAACAATATATGTAGGAGTATCTGGCTTTCAATTTCCTGCCACCAGGGTCATTGTTCCTAAAACAAATCATAGATAGCTGAGCGCACAGGGCTGTGAAGTATTGACCACTTCAATTTCCTTATTTTACCTGTGTGGCTGAGCTTACAGATTTTTCTCAGGGTTTCTACTTAATGGAGTTTGATTTTTTAAAAAGGGCCATGACTGGGTTTTAAATGTCTTTCCTGATGTCAATGATTCACCAAGGATTTTCTAATTATATTGCACTCCACTGAAACCGGACTTGAATTTCACACTCCTCTGCAGAGGGACGCACTCTAAACTTAGCTTGTCTCCTATAGTGACAATATCTAATTAGAAGGGAGCCTAAAAAACATTCCAGTTCTGTTTCTATATTTAAAACTGTATCCTATTTCTCCCTGTCATTCTCTTATCAAATTTTCCTTGTGTATTAGCCTACAAGGAACACAAATTAAAATTTCATTGTTGCATATTTTCCCATTTTAAGTGCGTTTGAGTATAAATTGTTTCACTGATATTAACTCTAAAATTGCATACAGGTAGAGACTAGTGGTGAAAATTATTAAAATAAAAAGCCAAACAATTTTCATTTAGATATCTTAGACTAAATGCTCCAAGGAGATTTGGATTTAATTTGAGAGAAATAAAACTAGTCCAATTTTATATTATACTCAGAAAGATTACCTTAGGTGTCTTGTACTATATAATTTCATTTAAGGACTTTATAACTACGAATTTTTATCAATTAGAATTATACAATGGTTTTAATTAATCTCATTTTATTTGAAGTAAGTTTTTACCAAGGTATTGACTTTTAAAAAGAGTGATCTTTCTCGGCTAAAAAAAAAAATTTTTTTTCAGATAGAAGTAAGAACCCCAGCATCAATAAGCTGCTAAGAATCCAAAACACAATTATTTAACATAGAAAACAATAAAATAGAACACAATAGAATTCTTTAATTTTTGGAGCATTCTTTTTTTAATGTTTATTCAGTTTTTGAGAGACAGAGAGAGACAGAGCATGAGTGGAGAAGGGGCAGAGAGAGGGAGACACAGAATCTGAACCAGGCTCCAGGCTCTGAGACGTCAGCACAGAGCCCAACAAGGGGCTTAAACTTACGATCTACGAGATCATGCCCTGAGCTGAAGTCGGACTTTCAACCGACTGAGCCACCCACGCTCTCCTCTAACTTTTGGAGCATTCTTAAGCTGTATCATAAAGTCAATTCCATGATAAAGTGGTTTTGTCTGTTTGATTATTGAGGAATGCTAGGTTAAAAAAAAAATGCTTTTTATGACTCCTGAAAGTTTATTCTCAAAAGCTGATACCAATATTTTGTTTTTCTGAATTAAGAATAAAACAGTGTTATCCATTGTGGTTACTGCATATATTTACTTTGCTCCTGGCACCTGACATGCAGGTCCCCATTTAATAGACAAGAAAGCTGACTAAAGAATGGCAAATGATCTGCTTCAGTTGATTTAGGGAGTAACTGAAAGAGCTATACTTGAACTGGCTGTCTCCTTGTCCTAAGCCTGTTTCTTTACTTTGCCCCATATTTCTTCATCACAGAAAGGTTGCCTTTCTAGGTCTTTTGATATTTCTATCTTCACCTTTATCTCCTTTGTATAAAGAAATCAATTGTATAGTGATAATGGAATTTCACCTACAGTTTTTTGTTTGATTAAAAAATAATAGCACTACACCGCAGACACTATGCACATATATTCATAGGCTCCTGGAGAGATCACACAATAGACATTATTCTAAAACTCCAAAAAGAGGAATTGAAAAGAAACAGCCATGGTAACACAGACATTGAATTAGGAAATCTAACAGATGGTAGATTGGGGAGGCTTTGCCGGAGCTAATCTGTAAGGAGTGGGACTTTGTCTAATAGAAAATTTACATCAATAATTGTTAGTTTCCTTCTTTTCTTTCTATAAATATCCTTGCCCAATTTATCAGTGACTTAAAAGAGATATGGAACACATGATTATAAAATTTGAATGTATTTTGTATTTGTAGATGTATTTTGTAATAAAACTGATCTCCGGGGAATTGGTTTCAAAATATGTTCCATTCATTTGTTTTTATTAGGGCTCTTTTATTAATATTTTTTCTTTTAACCAACTTTAAATGGATTCCTTTTTTTTTTTTCTTAACTCAGTCCAAGAAATCACTGCCTATGAAACAGTGGGTTTGATGTGCTCGATTTTACTAACACATACATAGGCAAACATGTTTAATATTCTTTGTCTAAATATGCTACCTAAACTAATGTTGTATGTTTCCATTGATATTTATATCATATTTTGACATATACTGTCTTGATTTTAATTCCTGAGATGATTGGACTAGTCACTTCTTCTCATCTTTTTGATATAGGTCACCAACGAGACCTGTCTTTGAATATGCAGTAAAAGGACTGCTCTTGGGTAGGCAGGTGTGGAAATGCACTTAGTCCTATAGGTTGTCATCAGGAACTGGAATCACGTGATCAAGAGCCAGCAGAGGCTGTGGATAAGGTAGGCAATGACAATTAAACGTAACAGATATGAATGTTCACATTCAAATAACTTCTCAAGTGAAAAGTACTGAAGACTTGCCTTGGTGACAGTTCAAATGCCAAACTGGTGGTGATTTTGTTAATCATAAGGTTATTGGCGACTAGTAATATTACACAGAACATATAGATAAGGGCACTGACCAATAGTATGTGTTCCTATCCCAGCGATCAAAGGGGGAAGGCTCTCTGATTTATGGGATATGTAAAATAATTTTATGAACATTAAGAGAGTTGCCTTAAATATTGAAGTTGTCATAGGGAAGAGAGAAAACACCAGTGCTATCTTACTCTTCTGGACATAAGTAGAGATGGTGAGTTTTGGAGCAGTGTGAGGAACAACTTTAAATTACTTAGAATATTCCAAAATAGAAAACTTGAGCTGCGGCCAAGAAGAGGAAAAATGCTTCCCTTTCAAAGAGGCGGGAGGCAGTTTTGAATTCAGAGAGAAATTGAGCTTCATGGTCTGTGAATTTCTAGGCTTAAGAGTCTAAAAAAATTAGTAAAAATTTTTACACTTAAGTTCATATATCATAGTATATTGTGCGAAATATTTACAAGAGTAAATCTCTGGAAGTTTCATAATGCTGAGTTCGAAGTTTCCTAATGATTTGCATATAAATCTCCCCTTTTCAATCATTAAGTTTTTCTTAAAATCTCACGTTGGAAAGAAATCTCTCCATTCAAGAGATTTTTGTTCTCATAACTAAGCATTCTGTGCTCCAAGCAATTCTTCATACTTAGTAAGGACTTTCTTGGGATGGTAGATTTAACTAAGCTGTTAACCTTTAAAAATATGAATCTGAACAGAAGGAAAATGTCCAATCCACAGGGTATTCTCCTAATATTTGGCTACAACATTAGAAGTACGAGTGTATACTTTTAAAACAGACTTTATAATATCATGTGGATGTTCTTTATACTCAATGAGGTATAATACATTAACACTTGTAGTTATGGAGAAGTGTCAGTAAAATAAAAAAATATGATGTTGAAGTTAATGGGTGAAATACAGTGTTGAAGTTAATGGGTAGGCATATCTAATCTGTAATTTCTCTTTACTCCCAGACAATAGTCTGTTGTATACCTATTATTTACTCTTCCTGACCTTCCTGTTTTCAAATTATTTATGATATGTAGAATACTCTGATCCCTCCTTATTTATGTGAGAGAGCTTGGAGAACACATTTCTGAGAATAATGTTAGAGTTACTGCTACTTTCAAGAATCTGCAGAACAGAGCTCTGAGTAGGAACAAATGCCCATATGTTCTATTATAAATCCTATGATGCCTCCCACAACATAACTGTGTCACAATGGCAGAAAGAGCCCCTTTTATAGTGGCTCTATAGTGGTTAAAAGAAAATTTATTTAGAACTAGTTAAACACCACTCATTCTAAACAAAGAAAAGTGGGTAAAACAAGAATAAATCTCTATAGGAACAATTGTTATTGTGCTCACATTTAACTGTGAGTCCCAGTAAATTTTTTGTTCTACCATTAGTCCTAGATGAAGAACGTATTTTCTTCTCTGTGTAAATGTGGTTCTACCAGGTGTAAAAAAGGAATGTAGCAAGATATCTACTGCTATGTCTTTAGCCAGTCAAGATCACTGAATAAGCTGTGCTTCATTTCCTCTGGTGTTGCCATATTTGTGAGAATGAGATTGTAAGTAAAAGCTTGCTTGAATACTTGAGAAAAAGCATGGGAAAAGGTACCCATAAATGGTCCCCCAGTCTCAACTTAGAACCTGAGGGTGGAGTCCTTTGTAATTTGGGGAATATTTTGTGTTTTACCAGGATGGTATAGATAAATTATGACCTGGCGTACCCATGGGACAGTGAAGCTCCCCAAACACCAGACAAACCCCTGATAAAATTTATCTTTTATATACATATTTATGTGTATTAATATTTATCTTTTAAACTTCTCTTGCATATGTATTTATATTTTACATTAAGACATATATATGTGTGTGTATACATATATATATGTGCCTAGTTGGAGAAAGTCTTAACTCTCTTATCATTTCCTAGATATACATTGGGAGAGTTGGAGAGTTAAGACTTTCTCCAACTAGGCAAGAACATTTTTAGTGCCACTGTATTGGATCTATCCTTGGAGCTACTAACACTGTTTTTTGAGTCTTCCCCCTGGATATGAAGGTTGATGATCCTAATTTGTCAAGGAGTTGAGTTTTGTTTAACATAGATATATTTCTATGATTCATTATGTCTTGGCTGTTTGAGGTGATCATGACCATGGCCTTGTTAATTCTGTCTACTCCCACATAATGGCCAGGGCCCAATCTGAGTTACTTATCTCTCCCATACCTGTATTTGCTGGACTGAAGCTACTGTTCAACTGTTTCTTTTTTCTACCCCAAGCCTCACTCAACTTAGGTAGATATAGTCACTGAGAACCTTGTGACATCTCTAATGTTCATCATCCTGTGTGGTACCAAATTCAGAGGACAGTGCCCACAATGTAGTAAATTGACATGAGCAGAAAGACAGGACAGGAAGAGATTTACTACACTGACTTAAGAAGCAGTGCCTATGGACAACCTAACTTTGAGCTGAAGATAGGATACAATAAATTATGTAAAGGTGGCTAGAGTGTTGTATAGCAGTTTAGCCACTGATCATAAATACTCCTACCAGACAGAGGGGTGGGACTGCCTCGTGGCATGATGGAAACAACTATGAAACAGATAACAGTGGGCAACATAATATCAGTGGCAGCTAATGGGACCAGAGAAGAAGGAGAATTGAGTAAGTAGATCACCAAAGATGAAGGTATCAGTGGGGGTAAGCAGTAATCTGTCAGTGAAGTAAACAATGAAAAGGACAAGACAAGAAGTAACCCCCCAAAAGAAATACCAGATGTGAAAACAGTAAGACCTGAGGAGTTCAAAGTCATTACAGGGTCCTGAGCAATTCTGGGAAAGCACTTCCCAGAAAATGTTTCACTTCTATTTTGTTAATAATTGCATGGTCACCCTGTACCCAGACAGAATTCTTGTTTTTATTTTTTCTTATTTTAATTTATTTAAAAATTTTTTTTCAATGTTTATTTATTTTTGAGACAGGGAGAAACACAGCATGAACAAGGGAGGGTCAGAGAGAGGGAGACACAGAATCTGAAGCAGGCTCCAGGCTCTGAGCTGTCAGCACAGAGCCCAACGCGGGGCTAGAACTCATGGACCGCGAGATCATGACCTGAGCCGAAGTCGGCCGCTTAACCAACTGAGCCACCCAGGCGCCCCAGAATTCTTGTTTTTAAATTAATGCCATTCTTAAATTATGTAGGATAAGTCTCCTTCAATTCTTATCTATCCTATGCTTTGGAACTCCTATGCCACTCAGCTTTCAGCAGCCCCAAACCCAATAGTCTGTAAGTTCATTAGCCTGCACTAGCAGAACTTAACTTGATGTGATCAAATTACTTCCATACATCTTCAATGATGGCTCTTTGGAATATTGTCCTAAATACTCCTTATTAGTGTGCTCTGTTGTTGAAGGGATTTTTGTTTAAAATTCTGATTTCTAACATGTCCCTCAAAGTCCTTTAGGTTTTCTTTTGGAGAAGATTTATGCTTCATTTTGTCAAAAATGAGTGATATTTGATCAAGACAAACGGAAGCAAGTATTTTTCCATGTTATTTTTCCAGTTAGAGGAATCAAATGTAGACTTGGCATCTGCCTACCAAGCTTTGCCAAAGAATGTAGTTAGAGCTTAAAGAAATTCTACTTTTGACACCAGAACTGAGAATGTGTTGACAGTCCTTTAATGAAGATTTCTGGAGCTGATCAATGACTTTTCCCTGTAACATATCCTTTTCAGGTAAATACTAAGATTAATGGGTTATATTTAGACAGTTAAAGTGCCAACAGAATTGCTTCTGTTACAGCTGATGCTTTTTTGTGTGCCAGTTATATGAGGCATACGATCCAGACAATAAAAATTGAGCATGTCCCAAATTAAGCAAAAGCTCATTACATTCACTTCTTAATTAATTTAAAAAAAACAAACAAACACAGATAACATAATAGGCTTAACTCTGTGCCCCTCACATCTCCTTCATATTTCTGTTGCCAGGATTTGACTATTCATTTCCAGCCATCTGACAGTCCATTAACACTGTCACCCAAAAGGCGGGGAAAGGAAGGGAGGTGTTAATCCAATCAATCAGCTTCATAGCTCCCTAGAAGTAACACTGAATACTTTGGTAAAGGAAAAGTTTTACTCAAATGGCTAAAATGAAAATTTCAGAGTATTGACAAACCTTACTGTCTACCTACAATAAAAGATTCTCTGTAATCTCAGGTATTTTGGCAGGTAGGTATGTATCAACTTATCAGCATCACCAATGTTTATTCATGTGATGCAACTTAGCATTAGTTGAGTAATATCTTGGAGACTGCTCCCATAATGAAATATAGTCATACTTTTGTTTTTTAAAATCCAGAGATTTTGCTATTTGCAGTTTTGCTTAGTAGTAAATGAGTTGATGCTTTCTGCAATTTCTAACAAGCCAGCTAAGTTATTAGAAAGTTGTGGTCATTTGAATGTTTTGTTGTTTGTGATAAATGGCAAAATCATGATATGCTGATAGTTGGAAACTACAAATATTAAACACATCTGAAACAACAGGCACTGCCAGACCTAGGATCAAATTTTTCCTTGCCTCTTGCAGAATATTTGTATCATACCTCTGCCATGTAGAGAAGGCTTGAAGAGATTCAGATCCAGTTTTAGATTGCTTTGTTTCTGAAATAATGGGTTTTAATTGTATAGCAAATTACAGTTCCTCCGTTCTCAGAAATTACTAGCCTAAATCTTTGAATAGTTCATATATAATATAACTATAGAATGGAAGTGAAAAAATACTTTCATTTCACAATATTACACAAATAAGCTTTATACTTTTAACACATCCACATACTAAACTTTGTAGATTTTATTAATGAGGACAATTGTTTTTTAAAAGTAGCCTTCAACAAGCTATAACTCAAATCCAAGTTGTTTCTGATTATTTTTTGATGTAAAACAACAAATGAAACCTTATCTCTCACACATGAGATAGGCTTAGTGGGCTTAACTCTGTGTCCCTCACTTCATATTCCTGCTTCCAGGATTTGACTGTATATTTCCAGCCAGCTGGCAATCCATTAGGACTGTCACCAGTACGTTTTTAAATACACAAGGATCTCTAGCACCCTTTATGCTACTTGTTGAAACTGTGCTAGTTAAGCACAAGATCAGTTCCAAGACTATTGTCTCCAACTCTTCTTTTCTTGGCCATTGTCTCATCTTTTATCTGTTAAGAATATTCCATCAGTCACTGTTAGTGATGAAATATAGATTAAAAAGAAATAAAGTCAAACATTTATTGCCACAATATCTCTAGTATATTAAAAACACATATTTTATGTTTTCAGAAAATAAAATTAATCAAAAAAAGTTCAATACTCTTCTGCAAATTAAAGGTTTCTATATAAAAGCAGATAAGTAATATCTGGTAATAACCAGGGGCACAGGTTCCTGTTTAGATATGCTCTCCAAATTTAGAATATATCTGTCATATGAGCTAGTCAATAGGTAAACCTTTTTTTTTTTTTAATGTATTAACCACACTACTGGCTTTTTTGTTTGTTTGTTTGGAAAAAACAAAAACAAAGAAAAAATAAAAATGAAACAACCCTGATTTTTTATAACACATTAAAAAAAAAGTAGGTTCCTGGACATCTGGGAAATCCACGTTACTTCTTTTGGGGGGAAAATGTTGACTATCTACTGATTTTTTCTTTATAAAAAGCATTGAAGTGGCAAAATCCAGAGTGTGTCTTCTCATGAGGTTTACTCATCATTGCAGTAGTAAAAAGAACCTTTAGTGTCGTAGCTAAGGAAGTTGTCACAAGTACAGGAAAACAAAACATAGAATTTTTGACACGTCTCTTCAAAAAAGATTAAAAAAAAGATCATCATTATGATCATTGCGTTTTTGCTCTAAATATAAATTTAGAATGAGATTTAATGCATCAGTTATTTTCCTGGTTAGCACCATAGCTTCTATCACAAGAACTCTGTGCTTCTTTTATTTACCACAGAAACACTGATGATGGACTAGAGCCTTTACTAACTGACTCGCTGATGAAACAAGTCCTATATGAAATTAGCTTTGAAGGTTTCTTTTGACAGGTTCTAAGACATCGTGGCTCATCCTTTAAGTTTTAGGGAAAAAAAACCCTCTTTTTATGAGGAACTTGTTCATATTTCTTTCATGAATCTTATTCTATTTCACAAGATTTGACTGATTCTTTATCTCTAGAGGAAGTCTTGTTTTCCTCTGTAACATATAGCCATCATGATACATTCTTATAACAGATCTTTTCAAGAAAACCCCAAATCCAGATAGAGTCAAGTTTCTGCTATAATAAAATCATACCCTTCGTGGATCTCAATGTCATCATGGCCTGGCCATGTTTCTTGTGACCGCCATGATGTTATTGAAATCCCACACTCCATGGATGGTTTAAGGTTGAAATTTGAAAACTGTCTATCATAAATTTTGTGATCTTTAGATTTCATCCATTTCTTTTGAGCAAACAAATCCATGAGAAATGTATCTTTAGTTCTGTTTAAACATCCTTGATCCCCCTATATGAAGTGTAAGAGGATTGCTGTGAGCAAAGCATAATGTTCAAGATTGCATGCAAAGAGTGATGATATGACCAGGAGAAAAGGGTTAAAGAGAGTGATTCTTCCACTTTCATCTCAGAAATCAAGTTCTTTTGCCCAACTAGACATAAACAATATCCTTGAGAAATACTCCACTTTCTATCTCTTTATGACTTGGGAACAACAGTTATGGCAGTAGTAGGCTTCAGACTGAGAATACAAGGACTTCTGGATTAGACCAATTGACAAATGCACTACCAATATTGTGGTGAAATCATGGACAAATAGGAATATTTTCCTAGAAATAATCATTGTGGCTGACTTGCTGGTACTACCTATTTTATTTAGTAAGAGAAGAACTAAAAACTTCTTCCCACAAAATATACTAATAGAATTATCATGATGAACATACACCAGTATGGTTATTATCCTCATATTTATGCAACTCAACGAGGATTTCTCTATCTCTTTATTAGCAACATGTTTTGGGGGCGGGGTGGGGAGGAGGAATTGTCTGTGACATTGGCATTTGAGAGTTATGCTTTAAACCAGAGCTTGGCAAACTTTGCCTATAGAAAGCTAAATGATACCTACTAGGCTTGTGGCCCTGGTCTCTGTTAACTCCTCAACTATGTCGTTGTAGTGTAAAAGCAGCCAGAGATAACAGATAAGTGAATATGTGTGGCTGTGTTCCAGTAAAACTTTCTCTACAAAAACAGATGGTCGGTCAGATTTGGCCTACAGGCAGCAGTTTGGCAGCTCCTTAAAAGTTCCACATTAGACATGAGATATATTCAGCATAGATGTTGGCCTTTACTAGGAACTAAATTATATGTCAAAAGCATTTCCAGTATTAAGGTAGCATATTCAAACTCCTAATTAATTTGTAGAATAATAGGAATGATTGGTAGTAGAGTAGCAATACATTTTCTAAGATTTGTATGGTTTGGAAATGTCTGAGGCCAAAATAAAGTTCGTGATTACTTCAACTCCTTAGGTGGAAGTGTTCAAGTGTAAGCTACTGGTTATTATTAGTGGTTATTATTTTGCAAAGAAGGGCATGGTTTTTAAAACAAATATCAGTCCCTTGCATAATTTGAAATTAGAGTACATTGTTAATCTACTCATCTTGAAATTTGAGGGCTTGACAATTTGTAATGGTAGCTCAAAATAATATCCTGTAGAACACAGGTGAGATTAGAGTAATCTCGAAGTCTCCCTCCTGGTCTCACATTTAGTGGTTCTATGTAAATGAATACATCAAGGTTCTTATCAAATGTGACTGAACTTGGAAAGCATATGAGAAAAGAGCAATGGCTATTCTTGTAGACACTAATTATCTCCCACACATCATGTTTATTTTGATGCTTTGCCTAGGGTCTTAAT
Organism: Felis catus; assembly: GCF_018350175.1. NCBI lineage: Eukaryota > Metazoa > Chordata > Mammalia > Carnivora > Felidae > Felis > Felis catus. Next base: position 112,407,345 of record NC_058370.1, on the reverse strand, counting down.
TCTGAATAACTAAATTTTATGAGACTTTTAAGATTATCTTTTTTTTTGCTTCATTTTAAATGATTTTGGAACATCTGTATTTAACTCTATAGAAAGCATTAAAAATAAGCTTAATTTCTAGTTTTTCTTGTTCACCTGGTGGCCAAAATTTATTTTTGTTATGTATTTAGTTCTTCGACTACTTCAGATGAATTTGGTTTTATTTTTTCATGTTATATTTGGAAATTTTGTAACACATAAAAGCAGAGAAGAGGCACCCCTACCAATCATATTCAACAATGATTGATTTTACTATTATTATTATTTTTTGCAGCTTTATAGATTCCTCTGTTTAGCTTTGGAGGAGTTATAGAGCTTTAAAGTATATCTTTGATATCGTGTCTTACCTATAAAAGCTTTATTATGATGTCTAACTGATACAGAGATTTTTAAAGTAACAACTTTGCCATTATCAGACGTCAGAGCAATAAAAATTCCTCACTGTCATGTAATGTACAGGCTACATTCACATTCCCCAGATTGCTTTACAAACAAATCTTTATTTTTACAGCAGCTTGTTCATGTCAGGATACAAACAAGGATACAAACAAAGTTTTAATATGACTCTAATGGTTTATCGAACACTTTTTCCCCTGAAAAGAGCAGGAAGTTAAGAATAGATCAAAATACTCCCTTCAAATTCCTTCCCTAAATATGGTGATAATGTTACTGAAAACATCCATATACAAAAACTTACAATTGGACAATTATAAATCTTTGATGAGAAATAAGGATAGAGATTCTAAGATCAGGAGCAAATGAAATGAAATAAAAAATGAAATAAAAAACTCTTAACAATCTGTATTCATACAAATCCTTGTTGGTTTCTCATCTCCAAAAGCATAAGCCCCAGATCCTTTGCTTAATATGCAAGGCCTCAGTATCTGTCATGAGCCTAAGGATTCTAGGTTAATTTCATTCTTTCTTAATTTTTTTAAACGTTTCTTTATTTTTGAGAGAGAGAGAGAGAATGAGAACGAGTGAGGGAGGGGCAGAGAGAGAGACACACACAGAATCCGAAGCAGGCTCCAGGCTATGAGCTGTCAGCACAGAGACTGATGTGGGGCTCGAACTCATGAGCCCTGAGATCATGACCTGAGCTGAAGTCGGATGCTTAGCAGACTGAGCCACCCAGGCACCCCTCATACTTTGTATGTTATCTTTGGAATCCCTGTATTTCCTCAAATAGGACTTGCTCCAGGCGTTTTCTCTGCTTCTACTGCCTTGCCCCTTCCTCCATCTGATGTTCTTTTATGTCTGAGAGGAATGACACATCACTGAAAACCACAGTGATCCCTCTGTGACTACAGTTTCTTACAGAAGTCAAGAATTCATGAACTTACAGTGGTATATTCTTTTAGCATCTATAAGAAGTTCCTATCTGGTGTTAAAAAAAGGTTGTCACTTAAAAAAAATAATAAGGTGAACAAGAAGGAAGGGAAAATATGGGAACAGAACAGAGATGTCAATCATAGAAACATAGTGCTTTTTCTTCTGTGAAGCCCATGGGAATGATAAAGGAAAATGGAGAAAAGTAAACTTAGAATTTATTCCATCTCTCAGGAAGGGAGAAATAGCAAAAATGTATGTAAGGAATCAGTGGATTGGTAAAGAGGCAGGAAGATGAGGATACACAAATGACTAAATCCTGAGGTACAAACACGGACAGCCACAGACAAACAGATGGGGGAAGGGATGATGAGTGACCTGTCCCAGAGAGAAGCATCATGATGTATTAGCATCTAATTGTAACTCCTGGGAGGCAACCAATTGCAAATGGTCCTGTGATCAAGGATACTGAATGAAAATGCTTATTGGGCCTATTAGTCTAAATGTAAATGAGTGAAATTCCCTCATTATTGGCTCTTTTGAGTTGGATTGTACACCATACTCACACAGAAGTCCCTCCTGAATTGAGAGGAGAGTTTCCTTCCAAGTCCTGGGTTTGGGAGCAGATTCTTAGCCTCTCCCAGGCAGCTGCCCAGTTCAAACCCTGTCCAGAAGCTTCTCTCTTGTGCTAGCTCAGTCTGTGGCAAATAGAGGAGAGTGATCTGTGCTTTTAGAGGATATTCCTGACAGAAGAACAAAGGTGGTTTGGTGTGGAGGGCTGCAGAACAATGGAGGCAGGTAATACGTGAGGGTGACAGTCTTCAAAACACAGGTGACAAGGGCTGAACCCCAGGCCGAACTTGAGCCACTCTCCTTTCAGGGTGGGCTTGAGCCATTCTCCTTCCCCCTAGCTCCACTGAATTGCTGTGTATCTGACCCTGCTGTATAAAATAATATCAATTCTGACTAGCCCTGAGATTGTTACAATAGAAAGGTAAAAATTGAACTTTTTTTTTTTTTAACTTACAGCTGAGATAAGATTTAGCTGTTTCACTTCACACTCAGTGGTTTTGGTCATTTAGTCCTCACCTCCGAGAACCATGGTCAAGGTGAGTCTTGATGAAATATTACTGACTTCTTAGCCTCAAGCTTACTTTTGCTTTTGCACATTTGTTCTAATTCTTTAGTGTGCTCATGACTTAAGCATTCTGTTTAAACACCTTTCTTTATGTGTGCTGTGTTTTTTTTTTTTTTTTTTTTTTAATAATCAAACCACTTTTCTAAAAGGCGTTTTAGGTTCACAGCAAGACTGGGCAGCAAGTACAGAGAGGTCCTACATACCCACTGTCCCTGGCAGGCACCAGCTCCCCCACCATCAACATCCTGTAGCAGAATGGTACCTTTATGATTGAGCCTCCATTAACACATCCCCAGAGATCATAGTTTCTGTTACACTTCACTCTTGGTGTTCTACATTCTGTGGGTTTTGAAAAGATAAATCCACCATTGTAGTATCATACAGTACATTTTCATAACCCTAAAAATGCTCGGTATTCTGCCCATTCATCCCTGTCTCCCCACTACTCCCTGGCAACTACTGACTATTTTACTGTCTTTATAGTTTTGCCTTTTCCAGAATGTCATATAGTAAGTGTTGATAAATATAGTAGGACGTCCCAGTCTGAAATATGGCATGCTGACCAATTGAATATTTGAAACTGAAGGAATTCGAAAAATGGCAGATGCGAGAAGTACTTTTTGACTTTCGCCTGAAGCAGGTTATGAGACCTTCATGTGAGAGGTGGCCTCCCTCAGAATTTTCTCAGGAAAATTCTTATCTCTGAAGCTGGAGGAATACAGAGAGGAATAGAATTGGCCTTGCTAAGTTTCCCCAGTTTACTGCAATTAGCTCATATCCTTCATCTTTTAACATTTCCCACAACTTTCTACTCTTCATCAAACACAGTATAAAATAGTATAAAATGCTGTAGTATAAAAATGCTCAGGTTTTCATTTCCCATGTCACATAATATTTATATTAAATATAAACACTATATTTAATTATACATTGTATTTTTAAAAAAAATTTAATGTTTTTTTTAATTTATATGTTTTTTGAGACAGAGAGAGACAGACCATGAGCAGGGCAGGGGCAGAGAGAGAGGGAGACACAGAATCTGAAGCAGGCTCCTGGCTCTGAACTGTCAGCACAGAGCCTGACGCAGGGCTCGGACTCACGGACTGTGAGATCATGACCTGAGCTGAAGTCAGACACTTAACAGACTGAGCCACCCAGGTGCCCCTATATGTTGTATTTAAAGGATATATTATATCCTTTTCTCTTGTTAATCAGTCTTTGTTACAGGGACCCCCACCGAGAATTTTGAGAATTTCCAAGGGTAGAAGGAAAAGATATTTTTTCCTTCCCTATGGTATCACATAGTATGTAGACTTGCTGTATATTAAATTGGCTTCTTTCACTTAGTAATATTCATTTAAATTTCCTCCATGTATTTTTGTGACTTGGTAGCTCATTTCTTTTTAGCACTGAATAATATTCCATTGTTTGGATGTTTATGCACCTACAGAGGGACATTTTGGTTGCTTCCAATTTTTGGCAATTATAAAAAAAGCAGCTATGAATATTCTTTTTTTTTGTAGACATAAGTTATCAACTCATTTGGGCAAAAACCAAGGAACACGATTGCTGGATCATATGGTAAGATATGTTTAGTTTGGTAGGAAACTGTCAAACTGTCTGCCAAAGTAGTTGTACTTTTTGCATTCCTACCAGCAGTGACTGTGAGTTCCTATTGTTCCATATTGTCAGTGGTTTGGATTTTGGCCATTCTAACCGGTATGTACTGGTATCTCATTGTTGTTTTAATTTGTATTTTCCCAGTGACATATAATGTGAAGTGTCTTTTCATGTGCTTGTTTGCCAACTGATATCTTCATTGAAGTGTCTTGTAAGGTCTTTGGCCTATTTTTTAAATTGAGTGGTTTTTCACTGTTGAGTTTTAAGAGTTTTTTGTATAGTTTGGATAGAAGCCTTTATCAGTATGTCTTTGGCAAATATTTTCTCCCATTCTGTGGCTTGTCTTTTCATTCTCTTGAAGTGTCTTTCACAGAGCAAAAAGAAATTTAATTTTAATTATGTCTAGTTTCAGGTGGTGAAGAGAGTAGAGTCAGTGCCTATATATTTTTTTGCATGTTAATATCCAGTTACTCCAATTTATTGAAAAGACTGTCAGTGTTTCATTATATTGCCTTTTCTCCTTTGTCAAAATTCATTTGACTAGATTTATGTGGGTCTATTTCTGGGCTGTCTGTCCTGATCCATTGGTCTACTTGTCTGTTCTTTCACCAATACCACACTGTCTTGATTACAGATGGTAGCTTTATTTTTTACTTATTTTTCTTTGCTAAATACTTTTTTATTTTAGCCATCCTAATTGGTGTACAGTACTATGGCATTGTAATTCACATTTCCATTTCCATGATTTTTTATATTAAATATAATTTATTGTCAAATTGGTTTCTATACAACACCTAGTGCTCATCCCAACAGGTGCCCTCCTCAATGCCCATCACCCACTTTCCCCTCTCCCCCACCCCCCATCAACCCTCAGTTTGTTCTGTGTATTTAAGAGTCCCTTATGGTTTGCCTCCCTCTCTCTCTGTAACTTTTTTTTTCCTTCTTCCCCCTCCCCCATGGTCTTCTGTTAAGTTTTTCAAGGTCCACATATGAGTGAAAACATATGATATCTTCCTCTGCCTGACTTATTTCACTTAGCATAATACCCTCCCAGTTCCATCCACGTTGCTACAAATGGCCAGATTTCATTCTTTTTCATTGCCAAGTAGTATTCCATTGCATATATAAACCACATCTTCTTTATCCATTCATCAATTGAAGGACATTTAGGTTCTTCATAATTTGGCTATTGTTGAAAGTGCTGGTATAAACATTGGGGTACAAGTGCCTCTATGCATCAGTACGCCTGTATCCCTTGGGTAAATTCCTAGCAGTGCTATTGCTGGGTCATAAGATAGGTCTATTTTTAATTTTTTGAGGAACCTCCACACTGTTTTCCAGAGTGGCTGCACCAGTTTGCATTCCCACCAACAGTGCAAGGGGGTTCCCGTTTTTCCACATCCTCTCCAGCATCTGTAGTCTCCTGATTTGTTCATTTTAGCCACTCTGACTGGTGTGAGGTGATATCTGAGTGTGGTTTTGATTTGTATTTCCCTGATGAGGAGTGACGTTGAACATCTTTTCATGTGCCTGTTGGCCATCTGGATGTCTTCTTTAGAGAAGTGTCTATTCATGTCTTCTGCCCATTTCTTCATTGGATTATTTGTTTTTCGGGTGTGGAGTTTGGTGAGCTCTTTATAGATTTTGGATACTAGCCCTTTGTCTGATATGTCATTTGCAAATATCTTTTCCCATTCCGTTGGTTGCCTTTTAGTTTTGTTGATTGTTTCCTTTGCTGTGCAGAATTTCAGCACATGTGACCACTTGAACATGCTGACTTTGGTGCCTTATTCATTTTTTGCACTTATGTCTATGCACCCCTGGCTGGAGTTGGTTGCTTGGAATTTCCTGATGGGCAAATATTCTCTTTGAGTCTCCCAGTAGTTTTGTATAGGTCTTTGGCTTACACAGAGTTAGTTATAGTTCTTAAATTCTACTTAAAAAAATTTTTTTTAGTGTTTACTTATTTGAGACAGAGTGAGACAGAATGCAAGTGGGGGAAGGGCAAGAGAGAGAGAGACACAGAAGCTGAAGCAGGCTCCAGGCCCTGAGTGGTCAGCACAGAGCCCAATGCGGGGCTCGAGCTTAGGAGCGGTGAGATCATGACCTGAGCTGAAGTCAGCTGCTAACTAATTGAGCCACCCAGGCTCCCCCTTAAATTCTGCTCCTAATGCTTTTGAAAGAGTCTGACTTTAAGGACTACTCTCAGCCAATTCTAGATGCTAGCACTGTCACAATTAACTAGTATAATTTGGTGTTAGAATCTGTTTCTGACTTCCTTCATTGTACATTCTTTAATCAAATACCAATATAGATGAGTTAACTTCTATATATGGGCCCAATAAAAATGAAGCTGAAAATTTCCTAAATTTACTACCTAGTATCAGTCAGACACAGGTCACGGGGGGGGGGGGTGGACAAAGAAAATATGAAAATATTGATGGTTACAAAAAAGAACTAAACATAATAAATAATTCAAAACTATCTAGCTTATGGGCCAGAAGTAATATATTGACATAAATATTTTAATGAAATTAGATTAACCTAGCAAATAACTCTATAGTGCCATCCACTGTTTTTTTGTTTGTTTGTTTGTTTGTATTTTGTGTGGACTTTAACACATGTTGATAGCCCATAGGAAAGGTTCATTGTTGGTGGCTAATGTTTCTTTCCATTTGCATATGATGGCTTCTTAGAGAAATGTTTCAGGAACACTCAAGTTGTCAATAAACAAAAGGGCCAGACCTGTTCTTCTTATAGTCACTAACATACTGTAAGTTTGTAGAAATCGCATTTCTCAAATCTGATTTTAGTACAGTATGAAACAATATGCCTACCTATTCTAAGAAAGATACTGAGTGTTTGAAGGGTGAAATACTCTACAGCAAAAACTTTTAAAGACAAAGGGAAAAGTTATAAATCCTATATGTTACATTAGAAACTATGAAATAAACAGCAAGAGGTTAAAGACTAAAATATTTTTATTTCAACAAGCCACTTCAATACTATAAAACAAATCACTTGTCCTTCTATATCTTTCAAGTGGAATTCTTTGAAAGTTTGATATTACACATCTTAGAATAAATCCCAGGCAATTCCTTTGGTATTCATTGACAAAACAATATACGTATTTTCAGAAACCCATTTGCAAATGTCTCTTTTGGTCTGTCTCTCCGTGCAAAAAAAAAAAAAAAGCAGAGAGAAAAGATTTTTCCTTATTACTCAAAAAAGAAGAAAGAAAAATATGTAAGCAGACACTAAGTTTAATACTTTAATGGAAATTAATATGACCTATTTGGCTAATCGGCAGTAAAGACAGTAATACATCATCTTGGTTTGTTAGTACCTAAGAAGTAATTTAACATGTAGCAAGATGACGAAGTGTAGATCTAGAATAAAAAAGTATTTTACCAAAAAATTTCTTAGAAGTTGTTTATTAAATATTCCTGTGGTTTTATTTCAAATTGGACCTAACTTATAAAGTATGCAAATAGCAGAGATTGATAAAACAGTTAAATCTGCAAGTGCTTTCTCTCTTTAATTCGCATATTAAAAGTATATTGAAAGGTAGAGGATGAAGAGATCTTTTAGGAGAGAAGCAGGATATTGGGGAAGAAATAGGTAAAGAATAGGAGATCTACAACATTATTAGAAGTTGGTCTAAATCTGACTTGAAATGAAAACGAGAAGCAAATAATGTGAGATTAACATGCTAAACTAATAAAATGGTGCTCTTTCTCTACCAGTTTTCAAAGGATGATAGAAGTTAGCATTCATGTCAAAATAAGGCAACTGAGGTAATAATGAACAAACACAAATATGTATGTGGTAGGCATATTACTAGTTCATCCAATGTATATTAAAACATTATTTGTTAGGTACTATCCTAAAAACAGTGTAAACCATGGTATTTGAAGCAGCCTTTCAATCATACCTTTAATCACCTCCTCAGTGTTGTAATAGATGGATTGTGTGGGGTGCCTGCCTCACCCCTGCCTTCTGCTCTGACAAGTGTTCCCACAGTAAGAGCTGCTACTCTGTGCTACTCTGGCCCCAACCATTTCTGATTGGACCAGGAGTAAATAAATGCCTCATTAAGTGGAGCCTTTTCAAAGAACTGTTGTTCCACTGACCCTGAAATCCAGGGGATAAGGAAGAGGTTGGGTTATTTAATCACAGAAACTGAACCTAGGATAGGGCAAGGGTAGCTAGGTCAGGGCACAGCATAGATGGAGCAGAAGAATCAGGCAGACCTGCTCAGAGAAACAGATTGAGGACATGTGACCCCAGAGGAAGATAAGTGGAAAGAGTAGTTGTTTTGGTTCATGACCGTGTTTTCATTTCTATTTCCAATCCCTGTGGTATCTGACTACCTTCACTGACCCTAAATTCCAAAATATGCTCTTTTACTCTCTATCCTTTCCCTTAAATCACTTTCACCCATTTATTTTGGTTGGTTTTGTTTAAGGAAATTTAATATGTTTTTGTTACTTGCATACAAGGAGTATTCAACCACGGCACTAGTTTTTATTTAAAATTTACATTTCCTTCAACATGTTGGGGCAAACAAGTCAGCCACTTGAAAAAAAAACAATTTTGGTTTTTAATTTAGACTATAAGCAAAATATGTAACATATTTAAATATGTTATACAGAGGGATAACAATTAAATTTTTAGCAAAATTTTGGAGACAGCATGAATTTCTAAGTTGAGAAGTATAATAAAGAGCTTCAAAATTAAAATTTAATAGATTTGACTGCATGGTTTAAGGGCTCTGCATGTAAAAGGCAAAATAAATCCTATTAGAAAGCAATATATTGATACATCGAAAGCATATATTGGTCATATATGTATACCATATATGTGAGTGTCATTATCGTTCTTATATGAATATCTCAGAAAATCTGTAAGAAGAATGTCAAAAACTTCATGAGTAAAATGGACCAAAGTCCAAGTTCACAAAGATGATTAAACACAAATAATTGATATTAATGTGAAAACATCCAGTCTCTATCAAGTAAACAAATAAATATTAACACAAAAAAGAACACATTTTCTGCTACTAAATTGGAAATTTATTTTTAAATATTCACTGTTGCCCAAGGCAGGATAAAAGTGGAAATTTCCTACATTTTGGGTAATGCTAACTAGTACAACTCTTTTGAAAATGAATTGGAGATACTGTCCAGAGCAAAGGAAAGAAATAATACATACAAACAGACACACACACACACACACACACACACACACACACACACACACACACACACACTTGAGATATATAGTCCCAGAAGAGAATTACTGGGCCAAAGGATTTGTATTTAAACATAAACATCTGTGTAGCTATAGATATTACATAGGTATTAATGTTTATCTACATTCATGGCTATATATCTATATATTAATATTATTATATATTTTTATTTGTATATATTTTAAGTATACTTATCACATTATTTGTACCATGAAACACTGAAGAAAACTTAATATCCAATTATTGGAGAATATTTAGGAAGTTTGATAAAGTTACCTTGTGGCTTTTAAAGTGAAAGCTGTAAAATAATGAGAAGTCTCAAATTTGAAATGAGGTTACATTAAGAAAGCAAAATATATAATTAGAAATGTGATGTGTCAAAACATTTCAAAAATCTCAGGAAGAAAATGCTGGATGCAATGAAGCCTCAATGATTGAATTAAGATAATTTAATTATAGTTTGTTTTGCCTTTTAATACAAGAATGTTTATAATGCATCTATATACCTGTATATTTATTTTTTTAAAATCTCAATAACCATATGATTAAGACTGCACATTTGCAGCACATTCATCTTTACACTTTAATGTTATTTTGTTGATTTCTGAGGCCAGAATTTAATACAATTATTTATAGAAATGGATAATTAGAAAGAACTTACAGTCCAAACACTGAGGGAATAGTTAAATAAATTAAAGTAATTCTATTTGGAAAAATAGTATTCAAACTTTACTCCTACAGACAACGTAGTAGCCTTGGAAAGTAACTGAGAAATTCACTAAACCTATGTTCCTTATAATTATAAATATCTTTAAATATCTGCCTGTGGTGGGGACAAAATAATCTTACTAATAATATTCAGATACTAAGATTATGGACATTTTAAGATCAAGCTTTTCACAGAGCACCTGGGTGGCTCAGTTCATTAAATGTCTGACTTCGGCTCAGATCATGATCTCACAGTTCTTGAGTTCGAGCCCCTTACTGGGCTCTGTGCTGACAGCTCAGAGCCTGGAGCCTGCTTTGGATTCTGTGTCTCCCTCTCTCTCGGCCCATTCTCCCACTCGTGCTCGCTCTCTTTTTCCCTCAAAGTGAATAAACATGAAAAAAAAATAAAAAAAAATCAAGCTTTTATAAACTTGTCATATTATTTTGTATTTATAAAAAAGTTAATACTGTTAACATAATCAAGTAAGGAGGCTCTAAGCCTCCTTGGTAGACTGTATAAGCAAATGGAAAACAATACGTCATTTCCTGTAAATGCTTCTAATTAAGAACAACAGCCAACCACAAACAGCCAGCTAGGCTTTCCTAAATAATACAACTGATTATGCTGTAGCAAATCAAATAATTTCCTTGCTCTGCTTCAGGGTCTTTTCTGTAAAAACCTTGCTCCTAGCTTCTATCCAAGGAGACTCCTATTTCCCTATTTAGCACTGCTTGGTCAGAACTGATATTTGCTTAAGCTAAAAAAAAAAAAAAACTAATATGCTTCATTGTATCTTTTTTTTCCAGTTTCTGTTTTAATACATTAAACAAAGATGAGCTTTTTAACTGAAGGAAAGTAGATGTCATTCTGTGCATCAAGATAAGGCTTCTGAGGCAAACCAGAAGGTCTTCAAGCACACTGTATATATTCTAGTAATGGGAACTTTTGCCAGTGTTTGAAAAGGAAAAGCAGGCATTCGTTGAAAAACCGCTAGCATGTGATTTAAACCTACAATGAAAAAGGTCAGTTTTAAATACACTACCATTAATCCAGCTGCTTACACTGTAAATCTTTATTGAAACAGTGTCTGTTACATCCCTATGAAAGGGTTTTTTTTTTAAGTTGCTAATTACGTGCCCATCAGAATAATAGATGAATAATTATCCTTATTGTGCTTAGTGACATTGAAACTTCTTTTATTCCGTGATTGGACCTGCATAATTATAGATAATTGTTGGTACTGTATTGCCTGTTCAAATATAGCTCTGCAAAAATTACTTTATTTTAATTAAACATGTTTAATGTTTTACAAGTTTGGTTTGCTATCATAACCAAACAAACTCTTTTTAAATGTCATAATAGAATATATCTCCTGAACTCTTATTAATCAGTTTTGAGCAAATCAGTTCTTTAACTCTAAATGAACTGCCCTTGGGGTGCCTGGGTGGCTCAGTCCGTTGAGGGTCTTACTCTTGATTTTAGCTCAGGTCATGATCCCAGGGTCATGGGATTGATCTGTGCATCATGCTCTATGTTTAGCTTAAAATTCTCTCTCTCTCTCTGCCCCTTTCCTGTCCCCCCCCCCGTCTCAAATAATAATAAAAGTAAATAAATAAACAAACTGACCTTCTTCCACTTAAAAATCAATTAGATGAAATATAAAATTAGATGATTAGTATATTTTCTTTTGTAGGACTCAATTCTAAAAGCAAAGGTAGAATTTTTTTCTAATATTATTGACAATACGGTTTTTAGCTTTAAGAGATGGTAGTGCTGGGTTAATAAAGTACTTCTCAAAGATTTAATGAAATAAAGTATTGTAGAAACCATTTACAATAAGTATGACACACTATTTTGGAACAAAGTCAAGGAATATTAACAAAAAGAAATATAGAACTCCTTTATCAAAGATGTCACTTTCTCAGAAAACTTATTACAGTAGGAATCAGCCATATAACCTGAGTAGGCAGCCTGCACAGAACTCAGTCCTCTTTGCACTTCAGGCTTTGTACAAATACCACACCAGAAGTCACAAAGGACACTTTTCTTTGACCTTGTCTCCTCTTTTGATAACACATAGTTTATTTCAAGTTGACTTGTTCTTTGAGGCTGAGAAACACCACCGAGAGGTGGGTCCAATGCTTCTTTAGTGCATGGTCCACTTGTCTAAGATTCATAGGCACATTTTATGATGTTGTCATTGGCCATCACTCCGTCTTCCCTTTCCTTCTTGTGACTTTGTGGTAGGAGTTCAGTCTTGGAGCCAATTAGGGGTCTTTGCTGGGTTACTTGTCATTGACCTCTGCTGCTTGCCTTCTCCTGAGCAACTTTGACTCAGGTGCACAAACTCAAGTGAAAAAACACAGTATGGAATTTCAAATATTCCATTTACATCCAAGGTAACCCATCCCAAGGCTCCTAAGGGTCTTTGGCATTGTAGAATGATGGCACCCTGGGGACACTGGGTCTGTAGTTCATGAGCAATAAAACATCCCAGACAGAGAGATAGGGAGAAAAGTGTGAGGAGCTGTGTTTAATGGAAAGAGAAGCAGACAAGGGATTGAGCATAGACAGGCAAACTGTTAGGAACCATTGATAAAAATGTGTTTTCAAATTTGAACTTGTTTTCTTCTGGACCAAGACAGTTTTCATTCATTTGTTTTGCTTGCTTGTTTGCTTATGTTTTTGTTATTGTTTTTATGTTTGCATGTTTTGTTTGGTGTAAAAAGTACTAACATTTTCTCATTATCCAGGCTCAGAGTTGTCTTGGGATCCCCTTTTTCTTTCCCTCACCCATTCTCTTGCACATCAGCTCATTCCATACTCTATACAAATCTTTTACTGTTCTTTTCTCTTTCAAACTACATTTCTGCTTCTACTTCTAATGTTAGGTCATTCTTTTCATTTGCTTTGCTTTTAAACACACATCCACTTGCTTTTTTTTTTTCTTCCATGCATTAAGGTCTAACTCAAATGCCACTTTCATTGAGGAATCTTTCCTGATGACCCACATCTGAGATGTATCACTCTTAAGCTCTTTCTTATCCTCTCTTTTTTGTCTGGATATTCTGTTTTGCCTTAGTTGTTTATACCCTTGTTATTTTATCCTACTAATGTGAAAGCTCTTTGAGCCAAATACCCATCCTAGGCATGATATACATCACAACAAGTAACTTCACTTTCCACACACTATAAGATGAGAAGAACATAAGATTTCCTTTTAATATTTTAAACTAAGCATGTAACATAGATGCTAACAAGGGAGTCTTCATGTAACTTTATATAGGTCTTCCAAGAAGACAGATAAGATAATTTTTATGTGTAGCAGCTTAATATTTACATAGTGGATTAATTGTGAGATACAATATTTATCAGAGATGACAATGAAAATAGGCAACCTTCTTTCCACATAGTGAATATGATGCTCAAGTGGAAGAGTAGTCCCTAAAAATATTTTAACCTTTCATAATCAAATATGCTCATTATAAACACAGACTGTTTTAAAAATGCAAATTTAAATAATGTAACTAAACACTAATTTTGGAGAAAAATCTTCTAGATTTTAATTATAGAACCAAAAAATAGAAGAAGAAAATTCTAAGAGATAAATGTTTTTTTTTTACCTTTGATTAATGACCGTATATAATTTACTTTGGATTTACTGACAGTGTGAACGCAATGGGAATGGATTGGTCATGTTTCTCCATCACATGAAAACAACAGCTTTATGCAATCAACTTTGTAGAATCCCATTTTCTGGGAGAAGGTAGTAAGTGTGTGATAGAAAAATGGCTCCTGTCCAAATTATGATTCATTAAAAAGAGGCAGGCAGAGAAAGGCAGAAAAAATATTAGAAACATTTTTAACTCCTAGAAATCAGAAATGAATGTTTAACACGTATGAAGAAAGAGCAGTGAAAATCAGACTGTGATCACAGGGAATTCTTCTATATGACTTAACAGCATAGACTAGTTTACATTATCAATTTCAGAAAATAAAATATTTGATAATGCTGGGGCTAATGGTCATTTTGTTCATATTATAGTGCTGACACTTTCCCTTAGTTTCATACATCCTCACATGCGCCATATGTGAATAAAAATTATTTTGGCCCCAAGGAGATTTTTTTATACTCTTTGGCTTTGACTTTCAGAAACCTCCTGTGCCAGTTGATTCAATGCTTTGAAATACATAAACTTGTAGTGGAATCAAAAGTAATAACATTTTTATATAGGTTTAAAGAAAGTTCTTTTGAAAGTGTGTCTTCAACTAGGATTTGCTAAGACTGTAACACCATTTATCACATAGGGAAAAATGAACTGTTGTTTTAAGTCGACTATTGTTTAGTTCTCGAGGTGATCCGCTGAACCCTGGGAGTCCCTGAGACAATTTTAGAAGGGATATGAAGTCAAAACCATTTTAATAATAATATTATATATTTTATCATTTTTACTGTGTTAACATTGCACTAATTATGCCAAATCCATGGTGAGTAAAACTGTGGGTGCCTTAGCATGAGTAAAGGCAGTGGCACCAAACTATACTAGTAATGACTGTGTTCTTCACTGCTGTGAACTTAAAAGAAAAAAAAAATTCTTAGGAACATAAGACATTGAAACTAATTTTACTAAAGCTCAACCCTAGGATACATATCTTATTAAAATTTTATGTGATAAAGTAAGAAGTATGTATAAAGTACTTCTAATTCAAACCAAAGTATGATGCTTTAGAGAGAAATTGTGGAATTGTTTGGTTTGAAGGCAAATTAGCCACTTTTTTTCATGGAGTACCATTTTCAGTGTTTGAAGAATAACTATGAGAGAAACCTTGATTATTTAGGCTTGGGGAAATTGCCAGATATTTGTTCAAAAGTAAAGGAACTGAGCCTATCATGTCAAGGTAAACAATGAACAGTATTTGTTGGCAGTGATAAAATTTGAGTTTTCATGGGAAAAATGGAAATGTTGGAAAATACCTGTCAGTAAGAGCTTTACAGCTTCCTGATACTGGGCTATTTTTTGTGATAAGATTGGTGGTGATATTAAAGGTGATATTTTGCTATATTGTGAGGTAAAGAGTTAACTCAGCAGTCTTACATTGTTCAGATTCTGCACATTCCAAAGAACAGAATGGCTCTTGATTAGTTCATGGTACATAACATCTGAGCCTTGTAATATCTTGCCTGATAAGAGTGTTTTGTACATGGAGTTCCTGTACCTTGCTGTATTTGGCCTCTGAGGAGCTGAAGATTGAGTGGCCAAAACCAGTCTTGAGAGCAGTATGTCTACATGACTAACCTCAAGCCATTACTGGACTCAGAGCTCAGGTGAGCTACTCTGTCTGGTTGGCAATACTTGAGTTATGTTGTCACTAATAGAATTAAAGAGGTCCCTGTGTGACTCTTTCTAGTGAATTGAAGCCTGAGGTTGCTTTTAGGAACCCTCAACACACTTATAATGAAAAATGTCAACTTTGGAAGAACTTCACAACTCTGTGAATGACCAGTTCATGATGTAATAAAATCTTTCTTCCACTTCTTCCTGGTCACTGGCTCCTTTCTGATTAGTGGGACCTGAATAGGGCTTGGTTGCATACTTGCTCTGGTTCCGTCCTCTTTTGTTGTTTCTTCCTCTTTCTCTGGCTGACACCAGCCATTCTTTGACAGCTTTTGTGAAGCAGGTATATAAATGCTTGTTCTCTTTTGGATGCTTGGTTGATTTTTGTTCAAAGAATGCTGGGGTATACATTGTCAAGAACCAAGGCAACAACTCTTTCCTTTTCTTTTGTCTAGGGACATACTGTCTCTGCAGTGTATCTACCTGTACTTTTTACTTCATCTACTTTTGTCTAAAAGTACTTTTATCTACTTTTAGACAAAACATCCAACATGGATGCCTCTGTTCTCTCATTATGAGTGAAATCTCTTCAACCACAATTCCTAACTTCAACTCCATCCCTTGACTGTATACTATTATATACTACACAGTATTTTTTTTTTTTTTTTTTGAAGCTCTTTTTGCCTAGAAGTTAGGACTCTTGGAAGAGTTGATAGCTAGTTGAATCAAGCCTAATTAAGTTCTTTAGATACATGTGGCCCTGGATGTAAATGTGCCCTTGCCATGTGTCTTAATCAGCTCATGCTGCATGAAAAAAATACTATTAATGGTGTGACTTCCACACCATTCCACAACTAGAATTTATTTCTTACAATTCTGGAGGCTGGGAAGTCCAAAATCAAGGTGCTAGCCAATTCAGTTCCCCGGTGAGGGCTCTCTTCATGGCTTATAGAAATCTACCTTCTTGCTGTGTCCTCAAATGGCAGAGGGGGAATCAGGGAAGAGGGCAAAGTGAGGAGAGAGAGGAGAAGAGAATTCTGATCTTTTTCTCTTCACTAATCTCATCATGGAGGGTCACTCTTATGACCTCATCTAACCTTAATTATCACCCAAAGGCTCTACTTTCAAATATCATCAAGCTTCAACGTAAGAATTTTGGGGAGATAGGAACATTGAGTCCATAACACTATGGCAGTGGTGAAAGTGTAAATAGCTTTGCCCCTTCTCAAGACAAGGAATATGAAAGATCTCTTGTTTTTCCCTCCTGTGGCTATTCTCAGTCTCTCAGGTGGTTCTCTGGGAGCTCCCCTCACTTAGGGAAGTATTATTTCTAAGGAGGGGAAAAATAGCTTCTAAGCCTCAAACTCAGGATTGTTATTATTCTTACCCTTACTGTCCCCACTTGTCTTTATAGAGGCTAGCAAAAAGCAGTGGAGTTGACTAGTTTTGGCAAAGTCTGGACCAAAATGTTTATAGATTCCTTTAAAATAGAAGATATTTTGAGAGGCAATTGGGTGGCTCAGTCGGTTAAGCGTCCCACATCGGCTCAGGTCATGTTGGCACAGTTCGTGGGTTCAGGCCCTGTGTCTGGCTCTGTGTTGACAGCTCAGAGCCTGGAGTCTGCTTCAGATTCCGTGTCTCCCCCTCTCTCTGCCCTTCCTCGGCTCATACTCTATCTCTCAGACATAAATAAAATGTTTAAAAAAATTAAAAAAAAGATAGAAGATACTTTGAGCCTCTTTGTTCCTGCCTTTGGATCTCACCAGCCAATTCCTATAAAGTGTCACTCAACATCCAGTTACATCTCTACAAATGCGAATGGATATTCCAAAGTCATACATGGCGCCCCTGGAGCGTGCAACTCTTGATCTCAGGGTTGTGAGTTCAAGCCACACGTTGGGTATAGAGATTACTTAAAAATAAAATCTTTAAAAAAATTGCCTAGCACTACATATAATTCAATTCTTAAAAGTGTTGCCATGAATTGTGCCCTTTTAGGATGCTTTTCTGCCCCCTCCTTCCTTTTAAAAAAGGGAGGAATGACTCACCAAATTATTTTGTAATTAAAAAATTGTGAAATCATGTGGCACTTAGTTTCACAGATACTGTGTACCTGTTACCTCATTTTCTCTCCCAAGGATGCAAATTTTGTTTCTTGTTGTGTGAAAGCCAAACAGGGGAATTAAAAGTAGCAAATCTAGATAGAAAAAGGAAAATTTTCAGACTTACTTACCACTTTTTATAAAAGCATCAAAAAGTATATCAGTTGCTAAAATGTATTTTAAACTTAACCTTAAAGCACCCTTTGTCCTCAGATATCAAGTTAATCTCTGGAATGTTTATTTCATGTAACTCCAGACCTGAGAAGGATAAGCAGAGGTCACCAGATCTGTCCTGGTTATTAAAGATGAATGATAATCATCTGAAAAAGTTTGGGTGGAGGTTTGTGCAGGAGACAGTGCAGTGTAGGAGATAGGAGGGCCTTTGATCATGATGGTGGCTACCAACTAGGATGGCTTCCCAAGTGAAAGGAAAGTTGATCCTGGAGGGAAAGTTTCATTGAGACTGGAACAGACTGGGGTGAGATGAGATGCATTCTGAGAATCTAGAAGATACATTTGGGGAAAAAGCTGTAGGTCAGGGTAGCTTTTTGGCAAGATTTCTATGATCTACCTCAAACTGAATACCAAGTAATCCACTTTGTATTAGTAAATAATAAAAAAGGGGCCACCTGGTTGGTTAAAGTGTCCGACTCTTGATTTGTGCTCAGGTCATGATCTCATGGTTGTGAGATGGAGCCCCACGTCAAGCTCTGCTCTGGGTATGGAGCCTGCTTGGGATTCTCCCTCCCCCTCCCTCTCTTCTTCTCTATCTCCCTCTCTTCCTCCCCTCTCCTCCTCCCCCACTCACATGCATGCATGTGAGATCTTTCTCTCTAAAAAAAAGTAAAAACAAGAACAAACAAAAAACCCAAATAATAAAAGAAAATAAAACAATAAAAATTAAAATTCCTTTCCAGCCACTAACAGTACACCAGAAAAAATGAAACCATTACACAAATTGAAGGGGGAATTTTTATATTCTCCATTTCAAGTTCTTTAGTTATGTTTACATATTGGTCATTTAAAATATTTATAAAGTTCCTACAAAGTGTTTTGGATTCAAGGGAATAAAATAAACTGAAATAGATACTATCTTCTCCAGTTTACATTTGAAACCTCTTTATAGATTTGTTACATACAATGTTACTTATTCTTTATTAAAGGCACTAATTCTACCACACTGCCTGGGATACTACAGATAATATTCCCTTGTAGACTTTTTATTAAATTTTTATTCTTTTCTCTTTGGCTCTATCTTCACCTGGCAAGGTTTTCTGAGAAGTCCAAAGTGCTGGACATGGAAAAGAAAAAAGCTATAGTCACAATCCATCAAGAACTTTGCTTTCCTTCTAGACATAGCAGATGGCAATTTTCACATGTCAGAGGCAGGCACACAGGAATGCCATTTACCAATGGCATCAGCAAAATGGCAGCCAACCCCCAAACTGAGTAAGCATGTGTAATGTGGTTAAACAAAACCTATGTTTTTTATCTTCACCTCCTACTTAAATAGCAGTTGAGTCACTGTACTGATCAATTATGATCTGAGATGAATGATACAGTTACCAATCAACTGAAAGCTTCTTTGAGAAGTTGGAAGCTTTATATCTGTCTTCTTTAGCAGAGCCACTCTTACCGTAACTAAATATGCACTAAAAAAAAAGAAAGAAAAATAATTTAACCCAATTTCAAAAATACATCGTTGTAGCATTCTAAGCAAATAGGAAATGGTATCAAATCATGTGCTGTTTTGGCCATGTGGTAGGAGGTTCCCTTAATGCAAGTTATTGTTAGATAAACTTCGTGGATCGTAGATTAAACATGCCACAAAATACCAGTTTGAAGTAATAGAAGACTCTACTATAAGCAGTATATTTATATAATTACAGAAGACTGCTATTTCCAAGATAGTTGTGCTGCACCTGAGCTTCTCTATTACATTTTTGTTCTCCTGAATTTTTTTCCCCCTTTTACAGTAAGAACATTGTAGGGAATTTAGCTTCTAGGAAAATAGCTTCTTTTTAACAAATTAAATGCTGAATAGCCTTTCAGATTCAGAGTTAACATCTGTTACCCGTAATTAATTGTCATCATTGATGAAGACAAGCACACTATTAGCAGAAAGCAAGTCAGTCCAATACATTTCACGGAGAAGCTGGGTGAACAGTTTTCATTTTGCCATCTTTCCTAGTAGAAAATATTTCAAAGGACTCTCTGACTGTTGAGAGTTCATCCTCAGCAATGTGTGTGCTCTACCTGACCACCATAGATCGCTCACTCCCTTGTAGTAGCTAACTTTGAAGAGAACAGGGGACTACAGTGGTTTTACAGCTTCAAGGGAATTCTCTTCCTTTGCACCGATAAGTACACTTACTTGAGGTATGTCTTTTTCCACTAAGGATCATTTGAAAGTTCAGAGATAACAGAGTATTTTAAGTATCAGACATAAGTGTGGTAACTTTAATCCAGCTTTTCTTTAAAACTGACTTTCTACCTTAAAGCTGCATCCCTTTTTTTTTTTTTTAACATCAACAAACATTACATTGTTAAAAAAAAAAAAAGGCAATGAGAAAGATTGACAGTGAAAGGAACAGTGTGGGGTGGGAGAGCCAGGACTGTGGAAACAATTTTTTTTTCCTAACTAGCTTGTTTGTTTGTTTGTTTGCCACATTGCTGATTTGTTTTTAAATAGTTAACAAGATTAGGAATGCTGCTTAAAAATTCTTAGTGAATGATTCTGAAAGAACAGTTTTCACTGGGAAGGCGTAGCTTAAAGATACGGGCAGTAATTTGCCAGTTAAAAATATGAAGGAGAAGGAGAGGACGAAGAGGAAGAAGAATACAAACAGCACAAGAATATTTCAAGATCTCATGAATTAATAGAAATCTTGTTAGGTCATTTTTTTTTCCAAGATGGGTAAAAATGATATTCAGCTATGGTATGGACTTCTCGCTGAATGTTTTTTGTTTTTCCTTTTTTCCCCCCAGGAAGCTGGGAAGGAGCCTAGCCAAACCTGGTGAAATTTAAGTTGGTTTGTTAAAATTGCAGAGGGACCAGAGAAAATCAACATGCATAATAAGAGAAAAACATTTAATTGTAGGATAGATGAGGGATTTTTTTTAACTGAGATTAAAAGTGCAAAAGAAAAGGGTAACTGTGATAAACTAGATCTGATGCCAAGAGCTGATGCCAAGATAGGATTAAACATGCAAACATGGTATTAGCTGAAGCAGCTGCTAGAGAATCTATGACAGGAGCCTGAGAAGGCCAGAAGAACTTAGGGACTACAATGGAGATCTGACCTTGAGGGAAGGAGAGGGAAGGAAGGTTGAGTGCAAACACTGCTGACCGCTGAGCCGTCTATGGAAGGTTTGGCAAGGTCGTCTGGTTGTCCTCAAGCCAGAGTCTGAGGTCAGAGGTTCATAGCTTGCCACCTGCCTTAGTCTCTTGTGCCACTATCAGTTGATTGTTCCGTGTCTCTTCCGTGGTGGGTATTTTCTCTGTCAGCACAGAGCCTGATGCGGGGCTCCAACTCACAAACCATAAGATCATGACCTGAGCCGAAATCAAGAGTCTGACACTTGAACCACCTGAGCTACCTGGGTGCCCCCATGGTGGGTATTTTCTGATGGGCATTAACATGTGTTATAAAAATCTTCACATTTGATGCAGGTGCCCCTGGTTTTAAAGCATTTTTTAATGCATGTCCAGAAGATAAAAGTTGTTATTAATAGCCCGCACATCTTAGCATTGGTACCTGAACGTTTGTCAGTTGTTGCTTTTTAAAATGACATCTGGTAATGACCTCTAATTGCCTTTTTGTTTGTTTGTTTCTAAGATGATCAGTTTAAATATCTCAGAAGGCTTTGTACATTTCTAGGATCATACTATGTTCTAGCCCCTAGTATTTGTGTAGAGTTTGAAGAAGTTATTTCTTTTCATAAAACATTATTTAGTGACTACATGTAGTTTTTTAATTATTAAAAATCTGGACTAGTAACTGAATCCTCATCAGTGACCAGTTTAAGCCCTAGGGGCTGGGAGACCATTGCAAGAGGAGTTTTGGATGGGGAAGCAGCCTCTATGCTCTTCAAGATTTGTCTTGTAAATTATAGGGAATACATAACATGTGATATCACTTTAATAGAAAGAAAAAGTACTCTAAAGAATCCTACCCTGCAGAAATCTTTCATTGCTTCAAGATCCTTTAGAATTATGGTGTCCCCAAAGTGATTTATTACTAGATGTACTGAACCACGTAAGTCAATGTTATCTTGAAGTTCAAACACATCAGATAAAAGGAACCAGTAAATGACATCAAAGCAGTTGTAAAGAACAACTCAGGAGAATTAGAATTACAATATTTGATCTGGGTGTATACGTTACACTGTGCCTGCCCATTCTAATTATAATCACTATGATATACAAAAGTTGATTAATCATAAAGTGAAATTGCTGTCGCGGGAAAACTCTTACTCAGTGATTACATGATTCTAGCTATTCTAACATGACAGAGCATGCTTGCAGTTCTGAGGTTAAGGAACCCTTTGGCATTCAGATCTGAGAAGGAACAACTTTTTGTATATACAAAATTCTGAAAAAGCTACACTGTGGCTGCGTAATATGCTGAGTGGTCTTAAAATATTTCATCAAGAATCTTTGAAGGATTTAGTATTCTGCAAGAAAATAAAATGCTGTTTATCATTAAAAGGAAAGTTGACAGCATAACACTCAAATATAAATGAATTGAGTTCTGATTTATCTGAACTGACTTTGAAAAAAGGATTTTGGAACTACAAGGACATTTCTTGTACATCTTTCAGAGCAAGATACTGAACAAAACTTTTGTTTTTCAAACCTACATTCTAGTGTCAGAGAAATTAGTGAAATTTTCTGACTGCATCCCTGTCACCTTTTTCATGGTCTTGGGACTGTCACCATTGGCCCTGAACAAAGTAGATGGCAAAAGAGACATCGATGAAGAACTGTCTTCAGAGACCTTAATTTTTAGTATTCCTTACAATCATTTACAGAATCCTTTCAATCAAACAAGTCCTCAAATAGCATATAATGTCTGATGTTATTTTTCTTCATCATCTTCTCAGTCAACGTACAAACACATTATCATGCAAATATCAGAGGTCATATAGGAGCATGAATATCTTCAGCTTTTAAAAACATTAACTCCTTCTCTCCATAGGAAGTTGAGGTCCTTGGTGAACTTTAACAGGTTTGTTTCTTTTTAAAAGTATAAACATTAAAACAATTTTTTTTAATGTTTATTTCTGAGACAGAGAGAGAAAGAGAGAGAGAGTGTGAGCGAGCATGAGTGGGGGAGGGGCAGAGAGCGAGGGAGACACAGAATCTGAAGCAGGCTCCAGGCTCCGAGCTGTCAGCACAGAGCCCTATGCTGGGCTCAAACTCACAGACCGCGAGATCATGACCTGAGCCAAAGTCGGACGCCCAACTGGCTGAGCCACCCAGGTACCCCTTAAAAGTATAAACTTTTATTTGGAAGTGTTTTCAAAGTTAGAAAAGACTTGCATGAATAAGGCTAGCACAAAGAATACCTATATACCTCTTATCCAAGTTTGTCTAATTTTACCATTTGCTTTATATTGTATTCTTTGTTCTTCTTTCTCCATATATACATATACAATTTATATATATTTATTTTTATATTGTACCTATATATGTATGTATATATATTATGTATTATATTTTCATATTAATATATTAACATTAATTATATTATATTATAATATTAATATATTAATAACATATATTATATTATATTAATAATATATAATTATGATATTATGTATATTTTATGTATATATTATGTATTATTATATATACATACATATATATGTAATTTAATTATTTCTTTGCTCTCTATTATAGCAGGATGTTCCAAGCTTATGTTTATCTTGTGCTTAGCCTGCCTCAGCCCTAAAAATAGCCTAAGATACCCTGGCTCCTTTTAGTGGAAAATGACGTTAGAGATCAAGATGTGAGTATGAGATATGCTCATTTCTACTGGAGTGTCATTGTTTCTTGTACTTTTCAGCAGACAGAACTAGGAAATACGTGGATGTATATAAACACATGGACACAAAACATGCATCCATACACATAGGCATATCCATATTGATTCTACCTATAAGTTCATTCTTGCTTTACCATAGTTAGACCATTTGAATTACTTATGAATGGAAGTGTGACATCATCATGGAAGTTACTACTAGTTGCTTTGTCAGTATTTTCACAGTCATCTTTGGTTGGATGAATCCCATCCTTGAGTAGACTGTCATGTTTCTCTTTCCTTTCTCAAGATCCTATTTTTGCCCTCTTTTCCACTTTCCTTTACTGTTTCATCTCTAAAAGTGATACCCTTCTTAATATATCTGGTTCTGTTTCAGAAGCAATACATCTTCAAGGCTGCCACTTCAGGTTCTGTACACTTTCAAGTTCCTTTTCTGTGGTCAGTTCTATGAACCACCATTCTGACATACGTTGAGTATGTTACCACTTATCGTTGAGCATTTTCTTTCTGGGAATGGTTTTGTCCGTGCTTTTATCTCAGTCTTTTGCTCTCCTCTAGTCTTAATCATGGAGTATTGTTAGTCTTCCTTCCTCCACTCTCTGCACCCACAGGATTGCAGCATAGAGCTGGTAGTGAGAATGCCATTGGATTTTTTTTAATTTTTTATTTTCTCTGCTTGCAGGTAATTGTAAAGTTGCATTTCTCTGTCTTATAATAATGCTTAAAGTATTGGCTCTGAGTGGTTTATTTGCTCTCCCTCTTGAGTTTATGGAGTGCTAAACCATTAAAATAGTTATATGTCTTCTGAAAAACCTCAAAAATAATACGGGCATCAAATAAAATGTTTTCTCAGAAACGACCATTTTGGTTTAAATATTTAGTCATTATAGGGAAATGTGAGCTAGATGCTAATACTTTCAGTTAATTTGGGAGAAGTGACCAGGAGGTCAGCATGTGAAAGAGACCAGGTGGGAGAGATGGGTAGTGTGGCCAGATGGCTCAGGGCAGAGGAGTGGGTATGGATACAGGAGAGTAGAAATGTAATGGACTAGAAAAGCACTAGGAGCAAGGTTTTTGATCGTCTCCCAAGCCAGAGGTTTTAGAAAATCAGCAGCATTTATCATAATAGAGCTTCTGGGGAAATAGTATCCTCAAACAAAAGCTTGGGGAGGGAATATTCTGTGAATAGTTTCCAGAAAATGGAAAATAGGTGAATAGTGGTACATTCGGATTGGAAAGGATGAGTAGGGCAGCATTGGGATGCAGTTATGATATGGAGGATGGCCAAAATTGGCTGGGATGGGTGGTGTTGCAGGATGAACTCTTCCTAAATTTTAAACAGACATCACATACAAAGTGGCTTTAATGCAGGCACACTTTAAGTCTCCAGTTTGAGTCAGAGGTTTAGAGAATGGTCTAGACAAAGGGCCCTAAGAGAAACAAGGGTCTCATCTGTAGGCGCTAAGGTAGACACAGGTGGGGGTCCTTGGTTGAGTACGCAGAGAAGGAAAAAATCTTTTTTCCTTCTATCTTTCTAGATTCTCTGCTGGGTTTCTGTAATAAAAAACAGGTTAACAAGTGAAAAAAACCCGAATTTATTAATATGTATGTAATATGTACGTCTTATATATACATGGGAGAAATTCAGGCATGAGTAACTCAAAGGGATGTTTAGAACTTAGGCACATACATCTTAGGTTAAGGACAGGGAGGCAAAATATGGGAAGGTAACCAGTAAAAGTATAGGGATCAAGGGTAAGGTTTGTTAGGCAGATTTGAATGGTGTCTTCTGTGATTAAGAGTCATCCTTCTCTTCCTGATACATAGAGAGAAACTCCTTTACAAATGGAGATTTGCTTTAAAAATGTAAATTTTCCTTACAAAGGGACACTCTGTTCTGTCCTCAGAGCTTCTCCTGTGTCTGCTGTTATTCAAAATAATCAGTAAAAATTATCTTCCTGCCAAAGAGGCATATTTTGGGATGGCATATTCTGGTCTCCTACAAGTCAAAGTCCTGGTGTGGGTGGAGTTGGAGATCTACATGCAATCTGCTAGGAGCTTTAGTCTGATTTTCCCAGAGGCTCACAGGTAATAAATGCCAGTCCACTCCTTCTAGCCTCTAGTGCTGCAAATGAGGTAGATACCTAATGTCAGTGTCGCCACTCTCTCCTTTGCATGGGTTATAATGTGATACCTAGATATGTGTTCTTCATTTGCAATCCAGTGACATCTTTGCATCTGTGAACTTAGCATTTTCTTCAGTTTAGGGGTCTGGTCATTTGTTACAATACAGTTAATGCCTCTTCTCCATCCTTTTTATCCTTTACCAGCTCTCGTTATTCATTGTCAAATTCTTTCTTCCTCGTTATTATTTTCTCTCTATCCTTTGCCTCCACTCTGAGATATTTTTCTCCTATTTTACCTTTTAGGCCATTAATGCGGGTTTCAACACTGTCCACTTCAGTTTTCCCCTGAATTGTTCAACTATGAACAGTTATGTTAAACCGTGTTAGTGTGCTGTATTTTAGTTTTCTTAAGGTCTGCTGTTATTACATTAAGTGTGGATTTTCTGGTTTTCCTTACATGTGTTCTGTGTGTTCTGACATTCTCAGGTGCTAAGAGAGTGACTAGTTCTCTATTTTCAGCTTTTTAGGGCTCCAGTGTAATAGTTGGAGAGTATGGTTGGAGTGTGCCACTGGTAGATTTCCAGTGGGCTTCTTCTCCCCTGAGGCCTGGCCTCACATGTAGAGTTGGGCATGCTACCAGTTTGCAGCTGCAACGGCTCGAGGAAGTCGTGGAAGACATGGCCCATCTTCTGGTTCCTCTAGGAATTTTGGGGCTCCAGGGACAAGTCAGATGTACACAGGGTCAATGTCAGAAGGTAATGTTTCCCCACCCTGAAGAGGATATATGCTACTCACTGGCTAGTGCACTGGGGGCTCCTGAACAATGCCTCCACAATGCTGACCCCGCCCACCATAAAGGACTGCACCAGTCATCTGTAATGAGATTCTGGTAAAATACAGGATACCCAGTTTAATCTGAATTTCAGTTAAGATATATATATGTGTGTGTGTATATATATACACACACACAAATATGTATATACACACACACATATATATATACATATATATACACATATATATATACACATATATATACACATATATGTATGTATGTGTATATGTGTGTGTGTGTGTGTGTGTGTGTGTGTGTATATATATATATATATATATATATATATATATATATATATCCTAACTATTGCATGAAGCACACATACATTTAGATGGTATTCATTGTTTACTGGAAATTCAAATTAAAAACATTTTAATGTTTGTTTATTTGTTGAGAGAGAGAGAGCATACAAATGGGGAGGGGCAGAGAGAGAGGGAGTTACAGAATCAAAGGAGCACAGAACCCAATGCAGAGCTCTAACCCACCAACTATTAGATCATGACCTGTGCTGAAGTTGGATGCTTAACTGACTGAGACACCCAGGTGCCCCTAAAATTCAAACTTAACTTATTTTTCTTTGCTGGATCTAACCACTTGACCATAGAGGTCAAGGACATCTTGCACACAGCGGTCTGTAAGGTCATGCAGAAGGTTGATGCAGAAAGGGCAGATGGTTTGATCTTGAGAGATGGAAGAAAGCAGTTCAGTTCCTGTCATGTCTCCAAATCTTTTTTTTTTTTTTGCAATCTTCTACTTCCCTTTTCACTTTGCCCATTACATATGTTTTCCAAAATAAACAAGACCTTTTGAGCTGACCTGGAAAGTAACAACAATTATAATAAAACCTTTCCCCATTAGAATCATGTGCCTGTGGGTACAAATATTTTACACATTTTGTTTTATTTTCCACATCAATGATTTTATTTTTATTATAGTAGGTTATAAAGCAAAATATAGCTATAAGCTATTTTTAAGAAACACATTTAAAATGAATAATTAAAGAAAACAATTAAAAGGATACTGGAGAAAGGGAAACAAAATATTAAAAAGGTTAAAAGAAAAAAGTAACAGTGGAAAATCATTATCAAACTATTGAGAATTTAAGTTTAAAGTCACCAAACAGGATAAACAAATGCATATTGTAATAATTTGTATCTCACAAACATAATAGCTAAAAACCACAAAGAAATGCAGACATTGGAAATATTACAATGGAAGACTTCCATATTCTCAGAATTAGGCAAATTGAATGACCACAAGAATAGCAAAATAAAGACATTAGGAAGAGGAAATTGATTAAAAAAATAGTTTAACATCTGATGAAGGGGTCGTAGAGTAAGGAATGTTATAGGTTACTGGCAGAAAATAAAGCATTATAAGAATTTGGAAAAACAATTGGGCAGCCTCTATTAAACTGAACTTTCAGGGGCGCCTTGGTGGCTCAGTCACTTAAGCGTCTGATGCTTGATCTCAGCTCAGGTCTTGATCTCAGGGTAACGAGTTCAAGCTCCGCACTGGACCCCATGCTGGATGTGGACCCTACTTTAAAAAAAATGAGGGGAACCTGGGTGGCTCAGTTGGTTGAGCATCTGACTCTTGGTTTCTGCTCAGATCATGATCTTACAGTTTGTGAGTTCGAACCCCACATTGGGCTCTGCGCTGACAGCGTAGAGCCTCTGCATCTCTCTCTCTCTGTCTCAAGGATAAATAAATAAACAAACAAAAATGAACTTTCAAAGATCTTTTGACCCATCAAGCTCATTCATGGAAATCTTTCCATGGAGGTACCTGAATGACTCAGTCGGTTAAGCATCCGACTCTTGCTTTTGGATCAAGTCATGATGATCTCATGGTTATCAGCTGTCTTTCTCTCAAATAAATAAACTGAAAAAGGAAAAAAAAAACTTTGCTATAAAGGAGAAGGCATTGGTATTTGAGTTTCAGGGGAATAGGAATGTTCGCTACAGTACTATAGGCAATGACAAAAAAGAAAGGAAATGAAATGGATGCCTCTCTATAAGAAAATGGGTGACTTCTTGTTCTCAGCAAGGAATACATGTCAGATGAAACAGAGGGAGTTAGAGGAGTTGCCAGCTAAGAGAGGAATTCAAGATGCAGAAAATGTGTATGATTTGGTGTTTTAACCTAAATATGACTTAATGTATACTTTCTTATAAAGTTGAATGAATAAATGAAGAAACATGGGTGGAATAAGTATATACTAACAGTTTTACTTTACATTGACTGGTAAGAGTGACTATTGGAGAAAGAACGCAAAGATTTCACTGACTTTCACACTGAGTTGTAAACAAAGAACACCTATGTAGGTATCATACTGTGATCCACGCAAAGGAGAGAGGAAAATGAGAGGGGAAAGCCATGCAGAAGAGAGAAAAAAACAAAAATGTTGCCCCTAAATAAAAACATGTATGGCATGATCGCACATATGAATTTATTTAAAAATATTTATTGCCTTATGTGTAAATAAATTGACTAATAAAAATCATCGGATCTCTGCCCATTATATGCACATTATAGGAAAAAAAAAATCTCAGTTCCTGGTTTTGGTCTCAGAAGTTATCTTTTATCTCCTACTCTTTTTTTATTCCGGCTCCAGTTATGTTATTATAAAAATTGGCATCCTCAGTAATCCCAGGTTAGAAGTCGGCATCTCCTTACTGGCTGGGGTTCTCACACTTGTGCTTTCTAGCTGGTTGGTTACCCTTCTCTCCCTTCCCACCTTCTTAAGCTTTTCCTATATAGATCTGTGTCAGGTGTTGTGGAAGGTGGAAGAAGTGTATTGCTCAGTCCCACTTTTGAGAGAGCTCAAAGTACAGCTGGAGAGACAAGTCATGTGCACTTAAACTACTGCAACTTTAGAATAAACCAATGCAAACACTGGCATAAGCCAGGACATAGTTAAGAAACAAATGCAGTTTATTTTTTTTTTAATGAAAAAAAATGTTCATTTATTTTTGAGAGAGAGACAGAGACAGAGAGAGACAGAGCATGGGCGGGGGAAGGGCATAGAGCTAGGGAGACACAGAATCTGAAGCAGGCTCCAGGCAGGCTATGAGCTGTCAGCACAGAGCCTGACTCCAGGCTCAAGCTCGCAAACCACAAGATCATGACCAGAGCTGAAGTCAGACGCTTAACTTATGGAGCCAACCAGGCACCCCTTGTGGCTCATTATTTAAACTGCATGTGTTTCTTAGAGCACCTGGGTGGCTCCTGGGTTAAGTATTGGATTGAGTCATGATCAGGTCATGATCTTGTGGTTTGTGAGTTTGAGCCCAGAGTCAGTCTCTGTGCTGACACCTCAGAGCCTGGAACCTGCTTCAAATTCTTTGTCTCCCTCTGTCTCTGCCTCTGCCCCTGCCCTTCACCCTCTGTGCCTCTCTTTCAAAAATAAAACATTAAAAAAACATAATGGGCCACGTACTAGAGTTGATAAGAGGGAGAATTTACCATGGGTTGGAGTAATCAGAGAATTCAGTGAGGCTATTAGCACAAGGACTTGGCTCTTGATACCTGTGGTTACACAGGCTGTTTTGCTGCTAAAACATTCTACATAGGCACGTCTTCTTAAAAAGAAACCAAACACTTCCTAGGAAGGAATGAAGGGACACCACAAAGAAAACCTAGCAGCCCATCATTTGATCAAAGAATCAGAGCATTAAGTTTTCATGAGAATGCCTATCTCCCAAAGGATAACTCTATGGTAAACAGTCCTATATCCAATTCCTTAGTGCATGAGGTGGGAGAACAGGTCTATGCAATGCTAGAATTCCTTGAGCCAGAAATACTCGGGGCGCCTGGGTGGCTCATTCAGTTAGGCTTCTGACTCTTGGTCTTGGCTCAGGTCATGATCTCATGGTTTGTGGATTTAAGCCCTGTGCTCTGGACAGATAGGATGAAATCTGCTTGGGATTCTCTCTCCTCCCCTCTCTCTGCCCCTTCCATTCTCTCTCTCCCTCTCTCAAAAATAAATAAACATTAAAAAAGAAAAAGAAAATAGTGAACACTTTCTCGAAAATCTGTATATTCCAGGCAACACTGGAAGTATCTTCTTAACTCCTCCAACACTTCTGTGAGGTTGGCACTGTTATTATCTGTTATTTAGGGTGGAGGAAATGGAGTCACAGGTAGGCTAGTACTTGCTTGGTGTCACATTGCTTGTGAAGGATAGAACTGGAATTGGAACCTAGGTACAGACCCACGATGCTGACCGTCACTTTAACAGTGGACACGTTACAAGGCAGTATGTGGTGCAGTGACCATTAGCCTGGACCTGGAAACTGCTTCAGTATGATCATGTGCCTTTAATCATATTTGTAAAAATAAGGTTGTAGCTGCACAAACCACTTCCTACTGCATCAGGGAAACTCCTTTAGGACCAATGGTAATTAGTAAAAGGAATCTTTAAATGCCTTCACTAAGCAGCGTGGTGGGAATGTTGCAGGGTACACATGGCATATTTTAGTACTTGCTGTAGAATTTAGACAACTGTCAGCCCATGGGGAGCTCATATTTAAGCTAATTTAAAATAAATGAGTAATTAACATTTCATGAGCTAATGAATCAGACATTTGGCTAAATGGAAGACATATCATGTCTGTAGCTCAGCCCTCAATCTCAGCTACGAATCCTATAATTCAATTAAAAACAAGCCCTTTGGCCTTTGCTTGAAAAACACTATTGTGTTTTTTCCTCTGGAAATATCTAGATTCCCACCATCACCCCCCTCCCCTTAATACATACTTGCTGTAATAACACATTTTGCTTTTGGATTTCTTTCAGTGAATGAAATATGTTTTAATGATCTTCTCAAGATAATTTAAAATGCGATCTATATTAAACTCCTTGTTTGAAAGGGATGGGAAAGGAAAGTGGGTGGAGTCTAGACTAGGAAATTTCAGTTTTTCAGCTTCATTTTTTTAATTTAAATTTCTTTTTTAATGTTTATTCTTGAGAGAGAGTGCGAGTTGGGGAGGGTCAGAGAGAGAGGGAGACAGAGAATCCAAAGCAGGCTCCAGGCTCTGAGCTGTCAGCACAGAGCCCAACACAGGGCTTGAACTCATAAACCGCATCAACTTCATTTTTTTTAAATATTAATATATCCATTTGAGAGGGAGTGAGTGCCCACGGGGGAGACACAGAGAGAAGAGACAGAGAAACCCAAGTAGGCTCTGAACTGTCAACACAGAGCCCAGTGTGGGGCTCCAGCTTGAGAACCAAAATCAAGAGTCAGAAGCTTAGCCAAATGAGCCACCAAGGCACTCCTCAACTTCATTTAAAAAAAAAAAAAGTTTATTTTTGAGAGAGACGGAGACAGAATGCGAGTCGATTAGGGGCAGAGAGAGAGGGAGACACAGAATCCAAAGCAGGCTCCAGGCTCCGAGCTGTCATCACAGAGCCTGACGCGGGGCTAGAACTCACGGACTGTGAGATCATGACCTGAGCTGAAGCCGGACACTCAACCGACTGAGCCATCCAGGTGCCCCACAACTTCATGTTTTTAAGGTTGTTTTGCTGTAACTTTTACTGAGAGCTTTCTAGGCCTGTTGAGGAGCAAGAATCCTGTCCCCTCAAAGGTCCTTCTAGGTGGGCTAAGAATCATATCTAGCTGGAGAAAATCAAATTTAATAGGCGTACCCACAGGGAATCCACACAGACATGGAAATTCTGAAGACAGGCAAAATGAGGTATATGTGCCATTCTGAAATAAGGAGCAGTGGGGAGGGGTCTGGTAATTCAGAGGAAAGGAATGTACTTCACAGGGTGATAAGAGCATATGTTTGGTAATTAGATATTTGCCTTGTCACATAGATGGGTCACTCAGATAAAATTTGGGAAGGGCTCCTAATTTAGATTCTTCTTGGTAGTTAAGGGAGCGGCAAACGTTTCTCTTAAGCCTCTGTGGTCTCAAGTGTCTTCAGTTCAAAATAATCCAGATGCTACAGTGGCTCATTCAAGGGGATGGGGGCGGGGGGGAGGGTTGTCCTGAAATTGTCAGGGCTTTATGCTGACTTCTTTACATGCAGTATCCAAATAGGACTCAGCAATATTAGGTGGTAGTTATTATTGCCATCCTTAATGTAAATGGACCCACTCATGAATTCAACATTTACTGACTATTAGGTTCAGACATCGTGTTATACAGGAGCCATCCCTTGAAATCTAATCATCAGGAAGGCTAAATCCTCTGCCTTCCAGTCTCTGTTGCAAGGTAGGAGCCTGACTTCCGTGGGTGCCAATTAGCAAACACAGAAGGCCCAATGACCTTAACCAACCTCCCTCCTCCCCTCATGTTTTCCAGTATTTTTCCACCAGCCCACCCTAGTTCAAGCTGAGTTTCATGGCTACTGTCAGGCAGCAACAGTGAATGGTTGGGGATGAAACCCAGAGTCTCCTGGTGTGTTTTTTACTATTAAAGTCAAGTCCTCAGCAAAGAGGAGAATAATAATTTATCAGCGTGTGTGGACAGTAAACGAGGACACGTCATGAACAGGCTGGCTGAGGAGGACCTGGAACAGAGTTGTGGTTAATAGAAAAGAGAAACTTGTAGGCTAATAACCCTGGGGTTTGTTGGTGCAGGTGTGCATATGTATATGAAGAGATGGAGAGAGTTATATCTAAGTTTTGCCATGAGTTATCAAGGGACCAATCCTCTGGTGTTCTTGTAAATTCAATAAACTCTTAAGCTGTTTTTCCATTACTGTTGTGTGTTGGAGGATGTTTATTTCAGTGGCACACTACACAGGGACAGAATATCTCAAGGCTCCTGAGTGTTTGAAGGCTTCACTGGGAACTGAAAAATGGTGAGTGCTGTGTGACAGAAGCATAGTGAGGAGGAGAGTGGTATGAAACGAGGTTGGTGGAGTATGAAAGGTTGGATATGGAACAAGCCTGAAGCAGCATGAGTAGAATTAAAAACCAGGCCTGCCTAATATTGTAATGAATTCAAGGGTTTACTGTTGGGGAACATGAAATTGAATATCTTTGTGGTTATTACTTTAAATCCTCTATCAGGCATATTACTTAAATCTGTTTCATGTTGGTTTCTTGCTATGGTTTGGTCCTGCTCTTTTAGTTGGGATATATTCCTCTGTCTCTTCATTTTGTCTGACTTTCTGTGGCTGTTTCTGTGTGTTAGGAAAGTCAGGTAAGTCTCTTGGTCTTCGAGATGATGGCTTTATGAAGAAGAGGTTCTGTATACCCTGCAGTGCAGTGTCCCCTATTCTTTGGGACCTGGGATTTGAGGGAGTGTCTCCTATGTGTGCTGCCCATGCCCTGCTCTTGAGTCTTGACCTCTTTTTCCTTCAGTCCTGTTGTCTGTAGAGGCTCTCTGTGCTGCTTGGGAGCAGTGTTGGTCCCTGGCTGGGTGAGGTACATTTTAACAAGGTGTGAGCTGGTCTGCTTGTGAAACTAGACCTGCCCCCACCACCGTGGGAACCAAAGCCCCACTAAAGGTAAGGGTTGGAGATGCGGTGCTGGTGAGCTTTGCACTGGTCTTCTGGGGGAAGGGCCCTGCGGCACCAGATCTGAGGGGAACATGACTAGAAAGGGCAGATCTGCCCCAAGCATGGGCTGGGGCTTGCTGTAAGCAAGTTAGATAGCCAGTGTCTACGCCTGGGTGGGTGTTAGTAGGTGGCCATGTGCTTATGCTGAGGGGTAGGGGAAGAAAATGGCACCTGCCAGCTCCTTTGTTCCTGGAGGCATCTCCCTATGATCCCTGCCTCTCCAGAACAAGCTCTGAAATGAATAAATCACTCTCCCTCTTCTGTGCCCCAGTCATTTTGCAAACTTCTTCCAAACTGGATCTCCACAGGCTGTTTGTCATGCTGTCTCTTTAGGGGCTTGAACTCTGCTTCCTAATGCACTCTGCGGTTTCTCAGAGCTGAGCTTGCTGATTTTTACATTTCCTGGCTTTAAGTCCCACTGATTGTAAGAAATCAGGAAATTTGGCCCCTCTTGCTTTCAAAGCCAAATGTTGTGGGGATTCTTCTTCCCAAGCAAGTGACCTCCCCAGTGTGATAGTCTGTTTTTCACCCTTATCTGCACCACCAGCTCCCTCCCCACATGGAAGGCTATGGGCTCTTTCCCTCCTAAACCACATCTTTGCCCTTCCTGCCTTCTTTGATGTGGCCTCTTCTCTACCATTAGTTGTGGAGTTAGTTCTGCCAGTCTTAGGATCATTTTCTGGGTTCTTTGCCGTGATGTGAGTGCTATCTGCTTACTTCCTCCCAGTGGAGTCCTCCTATTCCACTGGCTTCCCAGTCTCCTTCTGGTGCGTTAAATTGAACACAATTCAAGGCAATGTTAGAAACAAAGAACTTTTTATTACCTGCTACAAGTAAAGATGTACCTGAGGCCCAAGGGTGTGAGAGCACCTGCCTCCTGGGGTCCCAAACAGAACAGGTTCAGCTACTCGCCACTGACAAATCCAAAGGCAGAGAGAGGAAGAGTGGTGAAACAAGAAAGGAATTTATTTCAGTGAGGCTGACACTGGGAAGACAGTTGTCTCCAAAGTGCTGAAAATGCTTCTAGATTTATATAAGGAGAATGTGGGACCCAAGTCAGTGGGTACATGCAGTGGGACAGTAAAGAACAGGCAATCACTGTCTTGGGGCCAGTCATGTGAGGTCTTGCTGGTATCAGGGCAGTTATTATTGCCAGAGGAGGTAATACTGGTTTTCATCACAGGATATTTTGCTCACAGGGTCTTTTCCCTGAGTTAAAAGATAAACTGGAGGGGCGCTTGGGTGGCTCAGTGGGTTAAGTGTAGGACTCTTGATGTAGGCTTAGGTCATGATCTCATGGTTGTGAGTTCGAGCCCTGCATCTGGCTCTGCACTGGCAGCATGGAGCCTGCTTGGGTTTCTGTCTCTCACTCTCTCTCTCTGCCCCTCCCCCTCTGGAAAGCAGGCACGTGTGCATGTGCTCTCTCAAAACAAATACATTAAAACATTAAAAAAATGATAAACTGTAAAGAACTTGATCAGTTAAAAAGTACAGAGTGAGGTCAAAATAGAGGTAAAGTCTTCTTTCCAGGAGACAGCTCCCAAAGCACTGTCTCCCTGTGGGTTTAGTACCAGAGGCTTTTATGCTGGGTATTAGTGGGCTGGGGGCTTGCTTATACGTTAAGAACTTATATATACTCTCTTAGGCATTTTGGTTCAAGTGTGCTTGCTCAACATTTCAACAGCTAATGCGTACACTGAATGTTCAAAAAATGGCAGAAAACCTCACCCGTAGGAGGAGATATTAGTATTACAATGAGCTAAAAACGACCTCAGGACAACTAAGTGGGACTTCTGCACAGGTCTTCAGCTCCATTCTGGCTCAGACTAGCTCATGTAAGGGGTTCTCAGGTGAAATACCTAGCTGGGCATCTCCTTGGCTAGAACTGCTGGTTCTGTAAAACAAAAACATATTCTTTCCCTGCTTTTGTCCCTCCCTCTTCCTTCCTTCCTCTGATAGCCTTCAACCCTCTGATCTAACTTCCCTTAGCATCTAGGCTAACAAAATTGACACAAATACTTCAACTACAGAATATTAAATGAGAGGAAACCATTCTGCTCATCTAAGGCTGACTGTGTCTCTCAGTTCTCTCTCAGCATAACCCAAGAACGGTAGGAGTAGGCCATAGAGTTTAGTATGTAGAAAATATTAGCAGCCACCTAGTGAATTCTTTTTGAATAAATACAAGAGTGAAGTGAGCAAAGATTAGTTGATTGACCTGTCTCCCTCTCATTATGTTTGTCACCTCAGAAAGGAAGAGTCCTGTTTTGTTCTCCACTGTGTTTCCAGTGACTCAGGTGGTGCCTGGTCTATAGAAGGCACTCGGGATTTGTACGAATGAGCGAGGAAGTGAGTAAACACTAATGACTCTGCTCGTCCCTCAAAATAATGTTTGATTTCTTTTTCCCTTGCAAATCAATTAACCTTATAAAGAAAATAAAAATATACATTAACTTAAAAAATAAATAATTCTCCCATATGACAACTTGGAACCTAAAACAGAAATTGTAAAGAGTAAAGCATCCTGAAGGAGAACAGAAAGTCCTTCCAAAATATGTCTCTTTGGCATAGGGTTATTTTATAATAATCATTTATAAAAAACAGCAGACATGGGAAAAGCTCTGTAAACTGGATAGAATTACCCTTTTGAAAGAACATGTACATTTATAATGGAAATCTCCATTTCTAAGGGTGTCTCCTCTACAGCCCCAAGAAGAGGATGGTGAAATCTCTGTAAAGGCTTATCAGTGCTAAAGGCAACAGACTTAAATCTTCATAACAACCATACCCTTGTTTGCTGTGCTTTTCTTGATGACATTCCATAACTGGCTTCCCTCCTGCCCAGCATCTTTTGTTTTTAGCTGGAGATGGTATTTAAGGTGATGGCTTGGCCATTTTTGTAGTTACTTGGTTTTTCTGGATATCTCTTCTGTATCCAGCAGGTATACATATTGTTAAAATTCTCTCTTTCTCATGTGCTCCTGTCTTTTATTACAGGGGCCTATCCCATAACCAAGAAGGGTAGAGGGAAAATTATTTTTCTTCCCTAATACTGCCTTTCCCCCGGAGATAGTTTCCCCATCCCGGCAGCCTCCAAGAACACACACACCCATGCCTAGTACAACACACACTTGACTAATGAGTTCCTGGCACCTTTCTCATGCCCTCAAGTTAAAGGAGCCTGGATTCTGAGCCTGTGTAACTTCTTCTAAAAGGAGCCCTTTTCTCAATGGACTTGATGGTAATGGTGTTCTTAGAACTGGTCCTGGACACCCAAGGAACCCCGATTCTTTTGTGCAGGCCAACACTTGCTTCAGTAAAACTTAGTGTGTATATTCAGGTAGACATAGGATAAAGTAAAAAATAATATTTCTTAGGAAATATTCCTCTCCTAAATAAAAAATTCATGTTCATTCATGTTCATGAGAACAACACATTTATTTCTGAGACAAAAGGGATGTCAACTACTGTGTTGCTTCAGCTCTCTCTTTTAGTCACGCTAATTAAAATTAATCTCCCCAACAAATGATAATGATAATAAAAAAAAAACTTGTAAAATTTTTTTTGAAGTGTCTCACCCCTATTTGAAAGGTGAGACACCTTGAAAGTGATTTGTTAGTCTTTATTAATGTGTTAAACACTGTGCTAGATTCTATAGGTACAAAATATATAGGTCGCTCAAGTCCTTAGACTCTATAGGACAAGTTGCTGTTATGTAGTGACTAACTTGGGACATTTCTCCGGATTATGCTTCTGACTGCCTTTCCAAAACTGTTTGTTTTCTTCAGTTGCTGCCCCTTTCCTGAAAGCTCATTTCTCCTTGGTCAGGAGTCAAGAAAGGCTTCACATTTAGGATGAACTTTCAGTGGAGGTGCACTGGTGGATATTGTCAGGCAAACAGAGAAGGAAGGGCAAAGCAGATATAGGTAGGAGAAATCCCTGTAAACACACAGAGGGGTCAAATAGTCTGATTTATTGGGGAATTTTAAACAGGTCATGGTGACTGGAGCAGCATATTCAAGGAGTGATATTACAAGGATAAAAGTGTGGAGGAGAAGGAAGTAGAGGTTACATTATTACAAAGCTGTATAGACTTTATTTCATAAGAGATTAAGTCAGGAGACTCAATCTTAGTGAGTTTGCCCATGTATTTCAGCAAGGAAAAGAAAACCAAAACTAAGTAGAATAATGTCTTTGTCATCTTATATCACTTTTGATGACAGAACTTTAAATTCCCTTCTACAGTCCTGCCCTAATACCAGATAGCTTCTACTTGAATATATACTGCGATAGGGAACTCACTATTTTCCAAAAATACTCCATTCACTCTTAGCCAGCTATGGTTGTCTGCTTATTTTTTATTTGTTTGAAGTGGAATTATAGTTTGTGAAATTTTACCTAGTACTTCCTAGTTTTCTCTCAAGTAAAATAGAACAGACATTCTCCTTCCACGTGACAACTTCTTGTAAAATACGTTTTTCCTTCAAAACATGTTGTGGAAAAAAAAAATTCTACATCAGTCTAGAGATTGGTCTGGGGACTGCTGCAATTCTATTTCATAAAGCAGGTGTCATAATAAAACCCTGCATGTACAATAATGAAAATAACAACTACTCTTTTGTTAGTGATGAGCAGGTGCCAAATGCTGAGTATTAATCTTTACAATAACCCTGTGGAGTTGACATTATACTCATATAGGTTAGGAATCTAAGGTGAGTAAAATGTTCTTATGTGTGTAACCGGTAAGTGATGGATCAAAGATCCATTCAGTTCTATGTTCTATACGTAGATCCAGTTCTATGCATCTTAAAAAAAAAAGATCAGATTAGGATTTTTAGATTAAAAGTCAGAACCATGTATAACATAAAACACAAAGTCTCTTACATTAGTACCACATCCTGTGTTCAACATTTTGTAGGTTAATTAACCTTAACATCCTCATTTTAAAGAAGTTTTAGCAGCACATTATACACACTCAATTGGGAATACTGTGAGTTCCTGGGCCATTCTTATTTTACCATTTTGATCTCAGACCCAAACTAATATATTCCAGACATTTTAGTTAGACACATATTTCTTCATGGATAGTATTAAACTCCTACATTGCTTTAACTTCCTCAGGGAAAATATCAAAGTTTGTTATAATAATTACTTGAATATGGTGAGACAAGTGTTGAAGATTTCTTCTACAGTATTTAAAACTCTAATTAAAACAGCACAATGGCTACACAAAATTAAAACTATTGATTAGAAGTGAATAAAGCAAAATAGCATTTGGGAAGGTCTTACGCATTCTGGGGTTCGTTCTTTAATAAAACTTTGCAGTTACGGTTTTTTTTTACTGTAATTTTATTTGTCAACAGTTGCTTATCTTAGAGCTCGTATATATAATTATCATTAATGACTTAGTGATTATTTTGTAAGTCAACTAAATTTATGGAAGTTTCAGGAACACTTTCCTATGAATCATAATACATTTAAGTTCAATTGTTTAAGAAAGTATTTTAATTTTTGGATATCCGTTCATTATTATGGTATCAGAGGGTCTTTGAAAGATGATCTTAGTAAAATGGTGAGAATTCTATTCTTAAAAAATGTCTAAAATCCAAAGCTTTGAAATAAGATAGATGGGACCACTAACTAGATGTGTGATCTCAGGTCCTAACCTCCCTGCTCTCCTGTATCCTCATTATAAAATAGTAATGATAATATGCTGTTCACAGAGATAACAAGCCAATGATACAGGGACATATGTAGAAACTGTAGAGCAGCTAATATTGTCTGTGATTATGAGGTGATCATATCAGTTAAACTGGGATATTTTTGAGAATAAAGGAAGTGCTAACACAATTTAAATTATAAAATTTTTGAAATATTAATTCATAGACAAATTAATTCATAGGTCCAGGTGGACCCATTCAAAAACAGCTTTCAAAATTAAATTGCTTCCAAAATATAAAACATATATGTATGCATACACACACACACACACACACACACACACACACACACACACACACATTAAAGCAACATTTTAAAAATTTGTATAAACAAAAAGGTATTCTTGGTGCATAGTCATATACTTTAATCAGTTCTTTAGCTTTATAGGTCTCTAACACTATGTCACTTATATTTTTCTGAAGAAAACATTTTTTCTGAAAGAAAAAAATACTTCTGAAGAAAACATTTTTCTGAAGAAAACATTTTCTGAAGAAAACGTGATTTTTGTAATTGCTGAAGTCTTCTTCAAAGTCACATTTTATGTTGAATACATTTAAGTTGTTTATAATTTTAATTAACTTTTTTGATATTCTTAACTTTTGAGAATGCATTCATTGGTGATACTAAGATTCCCAGTAAGTGCACAGCAAATTCTGCTAAATGGAGCAAAGACTCAAGTCTAATTGTCATATAAATATATATAGTTGTTATATAAATTCATATATGTGTGTGTGTGTGTGTGTGTGTGTGCATATATATTGTTTTTCTTTTTTTTTGAGAGAGAGCACACATGCACATAGTGGAGAGGCAGAGGAAGGGAGAAAGAGAATCCCAAGTAGGCTCCAGTCTAGTGTGGAGCCCAATGCAGGGCTCAATCCCACAACCTTGAGATCATGACCTGAGCCAAAATCCAGTTGGACGCCTAACCAACTGAGCCACCCAGGTGCCCCTAATTGTTATATTGAAATGTATAGGTATTTCAACGTAGTTATTTTCATAGTTTACTCTCTTTTGCCTCTATTCATTTTTTTCTTTTGTAATATTTCAACAAAATAAAACTTGTCAAATAAATTATCTAATCTATAATTTTTTGAATGCCAAAATTAGATGTTCCTAAATCATAGTCAAGTTGGTTTTATTCATTTTCACTGCAGAATGTAAGTTTATTTGATTTAAAATAGGTTGCTCCAAGAGTCAAAATATTGCAGTGGAAAATTAGAGAATTTCAAAATTATACCTTACATGCAATTTGAGCTAGTTCCTCCCTCATATTATAACAATAGATTTCAACATTCCTCTGTTTAGAAGCTTTTTAAAATTCAGTAACTGCAGTTAACTAAAACTTCAAACACTGAAGATTTTTGGTGCTCTAGTCATGAGTACTTTCACTAAATATTTTAAAGTAACTTTCAGTTAAAGTACCGAACACTCTTTTCAGAATAATAGTGTAAGATAGTTTTGTTAATTTGCAAATTAGTTCCTCAAATGCTCAAACTTTCCCATATTCTAAGATTCTGTGGATGACAGGAAGCAAAGAGAGAAAGTGTGTACCTCTCTGCTCCAGACTTTTTTATTCAACATCTGCTTTGTCCAAAAAAACTTGCCCTTTCATTACTTTAAAGGTGGATATATATCTTCACACCTTCAGATTCTTTTCTCACTGATGAGAATAAGACAAATTGCGTGCACATGATTATAATTATGCACACCATAACAAATCCTAATTAATTTTCTGCATTACAAACTGCTTAAAACATTGTTTAACCATGTTTGATTGACCAAAATATTTATTTTTAGTATCATAAGAAAATTGATTCATCTTTCATGTTGAACTTTTGTTCTTGTTTTTGTGTGGGTTTTTTTTTTGTTTTTTTGTTTTTTTTTTTTTTTTTTTGAGGAAGAAGAAGAGAGGGACAGAGCGTGAGTGAGGGAGTGGCAGAAAGAGAGGGAGATACAGAATCTGAAGCAGGCTCCAGGCTCTGAGCTGTCAGCAGGGAGCCTCATGTGGGGCTCAAACTCACAGACTGTGAGATCATGACCTGAGCTGAAGTCAGACACTTAACCACTTGAGCCACCCAGGTGCCCCTCATGTTGAACTTTTAAACTGAAGTGTAGCATCCATAATAATTGCAGATGTTTGACCTTCAAGAGAATGAACTTAACACAAAATCTTTCTTTAATTCATAAGTTGGATAAAAATAATATTTTCATCAATTTTCTGTCATGTATCTAATGACAGTGATGCAAAACTGGCAAAATTTGTGAAATTGTTTTTTGCTAATAGAGCCTACATAGAAAAAAAAGTCACTTTTTGCATATCCACCGAATAACTTGAAATGAGCAACATTAAT
Source organism: Felis catus (assembly GCF_018350175.1). NCBI lineage: Eukaryota > Metazoa > Chordata > Mammalia > Carnivora > Felidae > Felis > Felis catus. Next base: position 112,365,215 of record NC_058370.1, on the reverse strand, counting down.
TTGGAAGAGCGGTCATTTGGTATAAGTGAAAATCCTACTTCACACACTGGTATGTAAACACACCTTCTGTAGCCACATGTGTTCAGTTGTTAACTTTGAGCATAGTCCTCTGAAAATATCCACTAACTCTTGAAGTAGGTGTTGATGCTCCTTAGCAGATGAATGTTTTCTGACTTTTATGTGGTCTTTAATGCTGCTACAATCCCTATAGGACTGTATAGTGGAAAGTAAATGTCTAGAAACATCATGTGCACATGACACGATCATCAATTTTCATGAGAAATGGAATTTAGTACCTAATTTTTACTATGTATTTTTTGAAGCAATCCCTTACTGCGGAAAGGGTTTGTTGCAAAATAAATAGCGTCTCCAAACAATACAATTAATGGTTATCGATTATGCACACAATCCCATATAGTAGTAAGAACATTTAGGCCGTTCTCACTGAGCTCCACTGCAAAACTACTTTGCCTCTACTTTCCACACATATTTGATGTGTACCTAATCTCCTACTTCCCATGGTTCCTCCTGATCTTGCCCCTTGGTGGCCTATCGGCTTTGTGCACTTCACAGGCCATGGCACAGCCCATGGCATCACTGGCTGGTGAACCAAGGAGCTAACAGACATACCAGAGATGAATGCCTCTCCCACTGCTCTTGAGACGGAAGGAGCCTATAACTCTTACGTCCCAGTGCACTCAATTTTATCGGTGATTTCTCTGCATGCACCATTTGGAAGTGGTATATAAGTTACATTGCGTCTGACAGGGTCAGGGAAAGAGGGACATTGTTTGTATTTCAAATTTAACCATACATGAAAATAAAAGTTCTGTCTCAAACACGACTAGCTGACATCACCCCAAACCCATCCTGGCTTATTGTAAAGCAATTAACAGTAATACTTATTTAAACAGTGCAAAAATCCAGGGCAAAAATTTGACGGCACCAAATGCCAGAACAGCAAGAACAAACTAGGACTGTCTTGGGCAAACCAGAATGTATGATCAGCTGAGTTGTTGTTTTCCTCATTGTGTTAGTGTAATCACTAGATGACTAGAATTGGCCAGGATTGTTTCTCAAAAGAGAAAAAAGAGAGATGTGAGCTTGCGTCTTAGTGAAAGATTGCCTAAAACCCAAAGTCTGAGGGAAAGTTAGCTAAGGAGAAGGCCAGACAGATGGGCTTAGGGATTCTGTTGAGCAAAATCTGTTGCCTCACATTGGAAGCCAGTTTCTTTTAGGTTGTGTCAGGCAGGAGGGCTAGAGAAAATACAAAACATTATAAAACCAACTGTTAACTAATCCAGGAAAGGGGTGAGTCTTAGGGTGACTGGACCTTTTGATGCAGTCTTTTCCTCATTAAACTAGAGCTCAGATGCTTCAGTAGATGCCTCTTACATTACAGAAAGCTGTCTGGTTAAGGAGCTAGACCCTCCATATTCCAGGTTTAGTCTACCCAGCCAACCTTCTTTCCTTTTCCACATGCGGTGCACTCCACTTAGCAGATTCTCTTCTTTAGCTTGTATGCTGTATTTCCTCTTTCTCTATCCAAATTCTGTCTGCATAGGTTTTTGTTTGATAAGATAAATATTCACAGACTTTTTTCAAACAAAGATGTTGGATTTTTTGAAGTGTTTTTTATTCATTTATTGAAATGTTTGTATAGTTTTTATAATTTTCATTTGTGAATACGGTAAAGTTCAATGATTGACTTTTTTTTTCCAGTAGGCTTCATGCCCATTGTGAGGCTTGAACTCATAACTGTGAGATCACGATCTGAGCTGAGATTAAGTTGGGCACCTAACCAACTGAGCCTCTCCGGTGACCCCAGTGATTGATTTAAAAAAATTTTGATGTTTATTTACTTTTGATAGACAGATACAGAGTGCGTGCAGGGTAGAGGCAGAGAAAGAGAGAGACACAGAATCCAAAGCAGGCTCCAGGCTCTGAGCTGTCAGCACAGAGCCTGACACGGGGCTCAAACTCACGAACCGTGAGATCATGACCTGAGCCAAAGTCGGACGCTTAACCGACTGAGCCACCCAGGCAACCCCCCTACCCAGTGATTGATTTTTACATGGTAAACCAAATTTTACGTTTCAGGGATAAATTTCATTGAGTCATGATGGATTATTCATATTATATATTTTTGGATTTGGTTTGTTAAACTTTTGTTTAATATTATTGCATTTATCCTTATCAGGGATGTCGGTCTGTTATTTTATTTACCTGTATTGGAAGTACGTTAGTATCCAACTGTCTTTCCACATATCAGGTTTTGTGTTCAGGGTAACAGTTGAAGAGATTAGGAAGTTTTAGAAGTATTCTCTTTGCTTCTATTTTCTGGAAAAGTTTTCATAGAATTGGTTCTATTTCTTAAATGTTTACTAGAGTTCACTAGTGAAGCCATCTAGGCCTTGAGTTTTCTTTGTAGAAAGGTTTGTAACTATAAATGCAATGACTTTAGTAGCCGTAGGAGGCTTAGGGTATCAGTATCTTCATGAGTGGGTTTTGTTAATTTGTATCTTCCAAGGAATTTGTCCATTTGTCACATTTATTGACAAAAGTCATTCATAAGAGTTCCTTATATTTTAACCTTTATATAATTTATTGTGATGTCTATCTCTCAGTTCTAATACTGGTAATTTGTGTCTTATATCTTTATCTAATTAGTCTGACTAGAAGCTTATCAGTTGTACTGATCTTATCAAAACCCTAGTTTTTTTAAATTTTAATTATTTTTTCTGTTTTCTCTTTCATTAATTTATATTCCTTATGCATTAAGGTCTTCATTATTTTCTTTCTTCCACTTTGAATTTTATTTGCTCTTTTCTCTCAGATTTCTTCATTAGATGCTAAGATCACTGAGACCTCCCCTTTTTCTAACATAAGCATTTGATACTTTAAATTCCCTCCTGTTTACTACTCTAATAATACCACTCAAATTTTGATATGTTTCAAAAGTTTTTTTTTTAACTGCTGTTACTCTCAAGACAGCATTACCAACCATTCATGTACTGCAACTTTGTTCTTATAACTGTGTGTGTGTGTGTGTGTGTGTGTGTGTGTGTGTGTGTGTGTTCTTCAAGTGGTCAAGAAGACCTGGGGCTGATACCATATTAAGATTGGACAGAGTGTTTTGCCTATAATTTGGCGTAAGCTTCAAGGAGGGAGATGTTAAAGTCTTTTTTAAGATCTCTTATGATAGAAATGATAGGTGGGGCTAACCTCCAACTATAGATTTTGTATCTTATTTGAAGAGGGTTAATCAGATATGTCTCTAACTCTTTTTTTTTTATGTTTATTTATTTCTGAGACAGAGACAGAGCATGAGTGGGGGAGGGGTAAAGAGAGAGGGAGACACAGAATCTGCAGCAGGCTCCAGGCTCTGAACTGTCAGCACAGAGCCTGACACGGGGCTCGAACCCACGAACTGAGATCATGACCTGAGCCGAAGTCGGTAACTCAACCGACTGAGCCACCCAGGCGCCCCATCTCTAACTCGTAATAGCAGCGTTAATAGCCAGGAGGCACAACTGTGAAGAGAGAGTTATCATAACAAAGTTTTGTATGCATTAAATTCTACTTGTGCTAATATGTGAAATTTATTTCTTCAAAAGGTTACATATATATTTTACTGAGACTAATTTTATGAAATTCAGTTTTTCTCAAGGGAGAGGAAAAGTCATATGAGATACAGGAGAGACTTGAAGATATAAAGAGGATAATTTTTTCTAAAGAGGATAATTTGATCAAAGTTGTCCACCAATAAAATGTCCAGTTCAAATTATTGCAACATGTGGGTTATAACTGTGTTTGATTTATTTTATTTACTTTTATTTATTCTGTAGGGAAAACCTTTCATTAAATTTTTACACACACAGAATTTGACTTACTGAGTAGTAAATTGTAATCATAAAACATAAAAATAAACATTATAATGAAATTTTACAAATAAAACTGCAGTGACTTACTGAAAAGTGAGAGTATGTACATTATCTCATTTAATACTCAGGATAGCCCTGTGACCTAGCTATTACTATTCCCATCCTGCACATAAGGAAACCAGGCTCAGAGTGATTAAATACTCTGAGTCACACAAAGAGTTGGAACATTTGTCTGTGATGCCACTACTTTCCACTTTTCATATATACTATTTCACAGAAAGAATTTAGCTGCATTTTATTTGATGACATTTAATAAGCCACTGACATACTGTAGGCCAAGCATATTGATTTCTGTAGATACAAGTTAGAACAAAACATGCCCTCAGTGGGCTCATAGAGGTGAAAGGACTCTAATCTCAGACAAATGAGACATCCAGTAATGACTAATAAATATTACCGTCAGATCCTATCTGTATTCCTAAACCAGGAATCAAAACTTAAAATATCCAAGGCTTTTTTTTACCAACAGAATTGTCACACAGAATGAAAATGGGTGTTTTTAACTCCTAATGACCTCTATAAAATTAAGATACAAATGAATTTGTACCATCATTACATAAGGCTATAAACTCAAAGTCACATTTATTTTTTCCTTGGAAAATTAATGTGATTAAATGTCAAGAAAAGGCTAGCCCTGTAAATTTACTATCTCTTTACAAAAAATGCCAGCCAGTGCATAACAAGCTTTGAGGGGGAAAAAAAAAAGACAAAACTCTGTATAGGTATGTGAATGTGTTAGGGGAAATCAGGCATCACTTGTAGAAGGTATTAAGTCACTCATCCACCTCTCTTGTCTTCTCTTGGCCCCACAACGAGATTTTGGACTGAAACTGAATCTGAAATCCTTTAGCTTTCTTTGGTTGGTCCAAAGTGTTCACACCTGGGACTGCCCTTAGTTCTATGAATAACCATGCCAGGCAGTTCTGGAAAATTAACTTTCATGTCATCCCTGTCCTGGCCTTGGATGTTGTAAGATCAGGTAGTGAAAGGACACGGTTCAGTGAAAACTTAAAATTAATTCATTAGATTCCTCGCTGAGCCACAAAGGTTGAAAAGCCTATGAGAGTAGCTCTGAGGTGGTTCCACAGATTCTGAATAAGGAGGGATCACCGTAGGTCATAGAAGTAAGCATTCTCTCAGGACAACTTTTCATTCACTGGCTGGTCTGAAAATAATTAGCCTCAAGTGCTTTCTGCACAAGAGCCGTAAAAATGTTCATTCTGCGGTATGCTTACTGTATTCTTCATTAACTTTCAGGCATTTCAGCTCTTTTCATTATATGATCTTGAGATCGGTGTGTTAAGTTGCAAAACGAGTTGAAAAAGACTTTCCTGATTGGAAGGAGGGTACTGAAATGACTAAAAATAAATTCTACTGTTCCAAAAATTTTAGCATAGCTTTTTTAATGACTTGAGTCACTGTGGTATTGTAAGACAACTGACATCTGGGCTTCTTGTCATGGGACAAAAGGTAAAACTTTATTTGCTGAAGACGGTACAAGCAGGTTTGTGAGCCAGGCAGCTGGTACATACGTTGCTGGTGGTGTTATGAGAACTGAATGAAAATATAAATTGCAGGTATGCATGAATGCCACAAAATAGTTTGCATCGCTTAGGCATCTAGTTATTGTTTTTGTCGTTGTTTTGGTGAATAGTACACTCCTGCACAGAATTTCCGAAGCATGAAAATTTGTTTAAAAGACGATGCATAGGGGTCACATTTATTGGCGAGGCACTGGGAATGTAAACATTTCATAGTTTCTTCTCTCAAGGAATTAGGTTTATTAGGGCTAAAGATAAATAAAATTTTACAATACAGTGTAAACACTGTGTTGGCTCCAAAGAGTGTGATTCCTGGTGGAGACACCTGTGTTGGTAATAAGTGCTAGAAAGTAAAGAGATGAGGGAGAGGGGGAATATTCAGGGAGCAGAAGCAGTTAAGTAAAATAATAATAAAAAAAAACCCAGAAGCTCAGTTGAAGAACCAAATGTAGTTCAGAATTTCAGAAGCAGAGGATAATAAGATGGTGAGGAGGCATTGGCTTTTTCAGATAAGAAAGGGCTTTGATATTATTTACACTCAAGATTTTATCCAGAGGGCAGTGGGATTTCTCTGTAGAATTTTACACCAGAAGTGTAGTGATGGGCATGTTAGGTCACTGACAGAGGTGTGGTGAATAGTTTGAAGAAGGCAAAGCCAGAGTGAGAAAAGCAATTAGGATGCAATAGCAATAGTACACCTGAGAGATGGTGAGGATGGGGAAGCCGGACAGAATCAAGAAATAAAGAAGAAAACAAGGAAAGATTTCATTGCCAACTAATACATTTGTGAGAGTTTGGTAGATGCTGAGAGTGTGGCAGAAACTGAATGTAATAAAATCTCTCAATACTAGAAGTTTCAGGCTTCTGTTCTGGACCATTAAAATTCCTTATAAAGCAGAGCCAGACAGAAATGATATTCAAGGAAAGAAATACATTAGAAGTTAAAGAATGGGAGATGAATTATTGAGATGATGTTTTAAAATAAATCACCATAATTTTGTAGTTAAAAAAGAACTCTCAAGCAACCACGATGTCCTCCAATAGCTAAATTGATAAAGGAAGTGTAGTACATCGTTTAGTCACCAATAAAAGGGAGTGACCTGGCAGGCTACGAAAAGATACAATGGATACTTAAATGCATATTGCTAAGTGAAAGAAACCAGTTTGCAAAGCCCATATACTGCATGACTCCAACTATATGACATTCTGGAAAAGGTTAAAATGATAGAGACAGTAACAAGATCAGTGGTTGTGAGGGGTTCAGAGGGAAAAGGAGAGAGATAAACAAACGGAACACAGCACATTTTGGGGACAGTGAAAATATTCTGTTAGATACTGTAATGATGGGTATGTGGCATTATGCATTTGTAAAAATCCATAGAACTGCACAACACAAAAGTAAACCTTTGTACAAACTATGGACTTTTCAGTTGATAATAATGTATCACTATTGGTTCCTCACTTATACCAAATATACCACACTAATGAAAGGTGTTAATGATAGGGGTGCCAGGGTGGCTCAGTCGGTTAACCACTCAACTTTTGGTTTTGGCTCAGGTCATGATCTCAAGGTTCGTGTGTTCGAGCCCTGTGTCTGGCTCTGCACTGACAGTGTAGTGCCTGCTTGGGATTCTTTCTCTCCTTCTCTCTCTGCTCCTCCCCTACTTGCTCTCTGTGTCTCTCTCACAATAAATAAACAAAACAATTCTTAAAAAAGATAATAATGGTAGGGGAAACTTTATGCAGGGGGACATGTGGGGGAATATGGAACTCTGTTCTTCCTGTGCAATTTTCTGTAAATCAAAACTTCTCTAAAAACTGTAGTTTATTAGGAAACAGCCCTCTCCTCCAAATAAATCAAGTCAGAACAATATTTGTTTTTATTCAAGATAGGAAAGTCTTTGGTCACAGGCTCTTTGACACACAAACTATACTTAAACAGAAGATCTCCCAACTTTCCTTTTGCCTTTTTTTTTAACATGGATCAAAAACTCTTCCAAGCCTCATAGTTAAGTCCAATATTTCTCATCAGATCGAGAATAATATTCCACAGAAGAGTTCAGCTAATAAATTAGTATTTGTCCCTGCAGGATTTTAGTCTTGATTGATGAATTCTTTAGATTTTGCAAAACTGTATTTAGATCTTTCCTCTTCAGACCCTGAAGTTCTTTTGTCAAAATCCTGCAAGTATTTTGTTCTGCCTATCATACATAGTATGCACTTCTAGATATTACCATGGCATCCAGTACCATTTACCTCCCAAGACTGAGGAAACTAGCCCAGGGAGAAGGTGACATTTCCTTTATAAAGAGCTACTTCTACCTGGGTCTTATGTCAACTACCTTATTGACTGCCTCTCACTGTGGCCCTCCACAGATGATTTTCAAGATTCTCAGGTGATTTCTTCTTGTTTCAGTGATAGCCAAAATAAATGTTCTTACAGTTATAGACTAACATATATATGAGATACCTGGAAAATCATATATGCACATTTCTTCAAAGTTTGTCATGAACTAGTATCACAAGTATCATGATACATACACCCATATCTTAGCATTGGTGTTTTGAGTCAGGTTCCTAGTCAGTATCATTTCTTTTTAACTAAATATTTTTTCCCAAACATAGCTAGATTAAACACTTCATTTTCCAGGCATAATTCTAAATAATATAGTCATTCCTTAAATGAACTGTAGTCTTAAATGGAGAAAATTCTGAGACTAATCAAAAGAACTTCAGATGGGGTCCTCTGGTGATTCTACATGAAAAATTCCAAACTGCTTTGAATAATGGGAGCACTATTAAAATGCACTTCATTTTCCTTTATTTGAAGGAAATGACACTCATTTGTATGTTACTGGGTTGGCTTGTTAAAATCATGCTCTTTTCTTTCTATTCCTATCATAATAAAAAGTTATAAAAATCAAGAACTCCTAGGGGGGAAAAGTGTTTTTCTCCAGCTAGTTTTTTTTTCACGTGATAAATGATGCTAGAAATAATAATAAAATGTTTCAAATAAAGCACAAATTTTAATGTTTAAAAACTTAAAGAGACATTGATGTTAACACACCTATACTATTCAGGTGTTTCCTAGTGCCTCCCCCTACTTTGGTTTATTTCTGAAGACCCAAATATACAAATTCCACCTAACCTCCATCAGTTTTTTCATTAATTTAAAAAATTATCAGGTATTTAGCAGTATAGGAAATTTCTCTCCAAAATTTTCACCAGTATTGGTAACAATTTTTGATCTATTTTGGAAAAAAAATTCTTTTTAATGTCTTTATTTTGAGAGAGAGAGTGCAGGAAGGGCAGAGAAAGAGGGAGAGAGAGAATCCCAAGCAGGTGCCACACTGTCAGCGTGGAGCCTGATGCGGGGCTTGAACTTATGAACCAACCGTGAGTTCATGACCTGAGCCAGGATCAAGAGTTGGATGCTTACTTGACTGAGCCACCCAGGTGCCCCCGTTTTGAAAATTTATATCTGAGGAAAGATGGCAGGGACACCTGGGTGGCTCAGAGGACAGTTCATCTATTCTTTCCCTTTAATTTGCCAATAAATAATGAATGCGCATGAGAAAGATGTTTTACCAAATGACATGTACTTAACAGGAGCTTAGCTTTAAATGCCATTTCCACCTGTAGCTGGTAGGGAATGGACCTAAGTGTGGGCTAGATCTCCTGTTTTCCTCCCTTATGTCCCTGATGTGGTTGGTTGTTTCTTAGGTATGAATTTGCCTAAACTCTTTCTCAGTAGAGTTGACAGATATGGCAAATAAAAATACAGGTTGCACAGCTAAGTTTGACTTGAATTTTTAAAATTATCACTATATCCCAAATATTGTACAGGACACACTTCTAACAATTATTTATCTGCACTTTGAATTTAACTGGGCATTCTGTATTTCTCTGGCAACCCTTCTCTTCAACACAGTCAAGTTGGAAGCGTTTGCCTGGTTCCATCACACTGAGAAAGGCCATTCATGTTATGGAATCTTATGTAACATGGGGAGGATCACATGCTGGCACAAGATTAGTTTCATTGGCCTTCGAGGAACTATGGTCTCATCATGCGATGAGATGCACATCATAAACATGAGTAAAGAATTACCACTATTTGAGTCATCATTTATAGGGTATTGCAACATGAAGTTTTTGTTCACCTATTTACTCAGTGTGTTTTGCTTGAGGTGTGTATACATGTGTGTGTATGTGTGATGTATCAGTGTACTAAAACTGAACTCCAGAATATATGTTTTGCTTATGTGCACTCTTTATAGTCCATGGAAACCATAAAGGACAGTGACTTCTTCCCTAAGAAGTCTTGTTTTGCTATAACATGGCTGTCCTGTATAAAGGAAATCCTGCCACAGAGATTATTATTATTATTTTTTTACATTTTATTTATTTTTGATAGAGATAGAGGACAAGTGGGGGAGGGGCATAGAGAGAGGGAGATACAGAATCCAAAGCAGGCTCCAGGCTCTGAGCTGTCAGCCCAGAGCCTGACGCGGAGCTCGAACTCACAAACTGCGAGATCATGACCTGAGCCGAAGTCAGACGCTTAGCCAACTGAGCCACCCAGGCGCCCCCCTACCACAGAGATTATTAAAAGAATATTTATTGGCCTCAATTGATTAAAAATGGCATCAATACAGTGGGCACTTAGAAATTTATTATAATCCTGTAATTCACTTTAGTCTTTCTGTAAAGGTTCTTTAGTTTACCAGACATTCTCTAGAATGGAATCAGTAAACCAGAGGCATTTACTAAGGACACTTGGATCAGTGCCCATCTCACAGTTTAGCCGCCTCTTATTAGCCTCTGAGGGGCCTTCTCTTGTGCTTGTTCCTTCATAAATGAGTCGTCTTATCAAGTATGTGAAAAAGCACACATCACACAAACTGACGGATATATCTTCTTCTCAGTAAACTCACTCCACCCATACCCTCACTGTAGTTGGGTCAGCCTTTCTTCAGCAGATTCTTGTTTCACTTGGATGATAACATCACTGCAGGACTACCAGTGGGTCAAGTTAGTTTGTTTCAGTGTTTTCATTTCTGGAGAATCGTTTACCCCAGTTCTGATTCAGCATATTTTAAAAATGTTTGACTAAACAACCTTTGCGTTTATAACTGGGTGGTAAGATCTTACTTTTAGTTTGGTTTGGTTTGGAAGATCTAGTTTCCCCGCTCCCTTTGTCCATGGGCGTCTCTGGAGCAGTCTGCGGGCCTACATCAGTATATGTCCTAACTTTTCTGCAGGACAGGCCACTACTTACCAATTCATCAGAACTCTTTTTTTTTTTTAACTCTTTACTGAAGCCTAATATACATACAAAAAAAAGTATACAGTTGTAACTTTACCACTTTCTTCCCTCTCCCTCCCTCCCTCCCTCCCTCCCCCCCCCCATATACACACACACACACTGAATGAATTTTCACAGAATATGCATTACCAGCACCTCACAGGTTCCCCACTCCCATGGATCCTTTCAAGTCGCTCTCCCCCACGAAAGATAACAACTGTTTTTACTTTTAGTAGCATGGATGAGTTTTGACTAAATTTGAATTTTATACAAATGAATTCACTCTCTTGTATCTAGCATCTTCTCAACATTTTATGTGTGAATGATTCCACATTGTTGCATGGGTTGTAGTTTTTATTCATTCTCATTGCTGTATAATGTTGCATTTCGTGAATACATCACAATTTATTTATACCTCTGACACTTGATCAGGCATTTGGATAATGATGCTATGAAAATTATTTTGCATGTGTTTTGATGAATATCCCACATTTCTTTTGGTGCATCCTGAAGACAAGAATTTTTGAACTCTGATTTAATTTTTAACTAACACATCTCCTTTATTAGGATTAACGCTGCTGAGGCTCTCTAAGCTTATAACATGGTTGAAATTTTAGAGCATATAAACCTTAAAAATCCAGCTGTAATTTTAGAATTGTAAACAGAAAACCATGCAGGGTAATGGGACTGGCATAATGCTTGGGTCAATTGTGTTAGACTTTAGATGATCCAAGTCATCTAAACTATAAAAACAGTCATAACAACATCATTGCTATTTATTTCACAGATTTGTCATGGGGATTAAACAATCATTTTTGTTTGTGTATTTTTATAAGCAAAAAATTTAGCAGTAAATGTATAATATTAAGGTTCTGCAGCAATATATTTGGATATCTGAATACCTTAGAAAAAAAATATATCTATAGATTTGAATATTCACCCTGTGAACAAACTTATTTACTCAAAAACCATTTATGGTCAATACTAGAAATCCACATGTATTCCTGGTATGTCAACAGGATATATAGAAAATACTGATATGTCAACAGGACATATACAGATACTTCTCTATAGCTAAGAGGTGAACTCAAGTCCAGGTTTGGTAATTTCCATTCAAATAGCCCATTTATCTTGCTTTGAGCCAGTGTCCTTCTGATATACCTGAACCATTTCTAAATATACAATTTACATAACTTACCTCTTAAAACAGCCTACCCAGCTCATCTCTCCAACACAGTTCAATAACTCATACATAGTATATGTCCTTGAACTTCTTCCCTACGCCACATTCCACCAACCCAGCACATCTTGTCCTCCACATCTAACACCTGTAATGTTTCTGTTTGCTTTAACTTACCTCTTTCTGTAACTTACCACAAACATTATTCAATCCAGATTTTCATTTATAGTTCTAACATAACCTTGATTTCTCAAGGACTTGCAGTAATTATTTCCACTTGTACCAGTTCATGCCTCAACCTCAGGCTCCCTTCGAGTTAACACCCACATGATTATGTCTAACAGTCCCATAGAGAATTCTTGTACGCACTCACTCTTCCAGGTGTTGTTTATTTCCTGGTATTCACTGTGGCTCTGTGGCAATACAGTGTTGGAAGTATCCTAAGTAGTTCTGTCCTATCAGATATTTTTCCCTTTTGTTTATTTCTTGGTTTGATATATGTCTACACTGCCTCACTGTCAGACTCAAATAAGAGTCCAAAAGGGTCGGATTGAATGACCAATCCAAATAAGTAAATATAGATGCCATGCTATACTTAATTTATTTTTTGTCCACTCCAAGGGTTAAGTCTAGTCATCATTGCCTGGCTTCTTCTTCCCTGAGGAAAATCATTTCCCAGAGGGTCCTGAAAGCTTCGTGCAAATTACCTTTTGAGTGATCTTAACCATTAGTTTTCATGCATATTTGGGATTGTCAGAATCTCATTTAGTTTCACATTTTACCTTACACACATACCCCATTTTAATCTTTGTATTATCCCAAATGCCATAGTTGATTTCACCAAACTCCTTGACAGGCTTAAGACTGTGCTACTTTCCAGTTTGGGCGCAGACAGATGGAATGAATATGGAAACATGAAGTGAAGCAATTAAAGGCATTTTTTTCTTTTTCACAGAAGAGAAAAGACACTTACCTGAGTGAAAAGTTTCCAAAAGATGTAAAATTAAAATTACAAACATGAGTTAGCGAGAAGTGGGCTCTCTAACTTTTCGGCCCTCCTTTGAGTATCTGTGGCTCTTTTAACATCTTTACTTCTTTCCTTTCCCAGATTAAGCCCCATTTTCCATTTCCCTCTTTTGTTTCCACACTCAGCTTTCTTGCCTTTCTCTTTCCCATCACACTTGCCTGTCAAATGCTGCTCTGGTTAAGTCCAGTTTCAGCTCTTCCCTCATTGGCCCTTTAACTACTTGTCAGAGAACAACACAGAGATATGCTGACTGGTCTCACGCTAAATTTATGGCCATGATTCTGAAATGGGGACTCTTACGCTGTCTGGCCATCCTACTGCATTTCTCTATTTAATGTTTCTCCCTCTGTCTATTTTGTCTTATTCTCTCCTTTCAAATCCCATCATCCCATCCACCTAGTTTCCCTTCCAGCTGACAGCCTTCATTTTTCTTTGACTGAGAACATAGCAGCAATCAGACAAGCCCTTTTTCATTTCTGCATCACTCCCTCACCCCTGTGTGCATGTCTGTCCCCACAGACTCCATCTTCCTTTCACAGTGCATGAACATTCTACTCCTGTGTGAGGCCAAGCCTTCCACTTGTGCCATGGTACCCATCCCCTTTCTCTTAACTAAAGCTGTTGCTCCTGGAGTACTTCCTTTCCTCTACTGGGTCATCAGCCCCAAATCCTCCACAGGGTCAGCAGCAGCAGCAGGGGCTGAGCTCACTGCGAGAGCCCTTGTCCCCTCAGACACTTGTCCATACATACAACAGAAACCCATCTGTCAGTGTCCCCAGTAATTTCATCCTCGTCACAGTTGGGGGTCAGTTATCAGCCTTTATCCCCCTTAAGCTTTAAGATGTATTTGACATCATGGAACCATCTGGAAACTTCTTCACTTGGCTTCAGCCTCTGCCCGTTTTGATTTAAGTCTGACCTACTGTCCACTTGTTCCTAATATCTTTTGTGGTATCACTCTTGTTCTCCAGACCTGTGCATGTTGTCGTGTCCTTATGCATTTGTATTCCCTCCTTAGATGATCTCATCAGGTCTGAATCTGGCTGCACGTATAGTTCAGTTCTCAGTATGCCCCAAATTCTGTCTCTAGCCCAAATTCTACCCTGAGCTTCAGGCTTGTGTCATGAGAGCCCCACTGGGCTCAAACTTCACATGTCACAACTGATCTCCTGGCCCTGTCCTTCAGCCTGTTTCTCCATGAGTGTTCCTTTTTTCAGCAAATTGTACCACTAGTAACCCTGATACTCATGACAGAATCTCACCTTTTTCCTTGCTTCCTCTTTTTGGTTGGTTGGTATCCCATACCAACACATCTTATATGTGCCACCTTCAAAATAGATCCCAAACCAGACCAAGTCTAACAAGTCCACTGCTACACGATTGCCCAAGGTGCTATTCTTTCTTGTCTGGATTTCTGCTCTCACTGCTAACATCATCTCCCTGCTGCTTCTCCAAGACTTCATTTTATTCCCCACACATCGGCCTCTGAAATATAAAACATGATCTGTAACTTCTTTTCTCAAAATTATTCAGTGGCTTCTCATCACATGCATTATAAACTTTGGGGTCCTTGCCGTGTGCTACAATGCCCTGCAAAGTCTAGCCCCTGAGAGCACAATGGCTTCTTCTGTTGGCTTTCTGCCCTTTGCTTTCACACCTGCAGCAATACTGGTTTTCTTACTACTTGCTGAATAGGCTGAGCAAGTTCCTCTCCTAGGGCATGTACAGTTTGTATTCCCTGAGTCTAGAACACTTAAATTGCCCCCTCATTTTATTCAGGTTTTCGTCTAAAAGTCTCCTCCCCAGAAAAGAAAATAATTTCCTTACCAGGATATTTACAGTAGCTGCCCCCATTGGTCTTCATCCCCTTACTGTGGCTAGTTTTCATTCAAAAACACATATGTAGTCATGGGGTGTTGTTTTCCCTTTACTTCTTATCCATCTTAGCTACTAGATTACAAAATACAAGAGACAGAACTGTATCTTGTTTACCACTCTATCCCTAGCATATATAACACTATCTGACATGTGGTAAGTGGTTAGTAAACATTTATTAAATACATGAATTAATGACCACATTTGGATGTGAGAAATAGTCATTCAATCTGGCAATGTTCATCGTCTCATCACAACCCCCAGAAGCTAACACAATAAGTTCTATACATTCAAGGACAAGGGGTTCACATGAGTGTGGTCTATGACTTTTAGGATTTTTGAAAAATACTGAAAGGTTTTGAGCAATATTGCAATTTCTTGTGTTGTTAGAGCATAGGGCTTTATTTTGCTGCTTTATTATTATTTTATAAAAAGAACAAGTGTAACATATATTAAAAATTTTTAACAGTGATACTGAAGCAAACAACTGTGTACTGATTACTCAGTTTAAGAACTAGAACATTTGACTGATCTGTTCGACCAGGGAGAATCGTATGCCCTGCTCTGCCTACATCACCTTCTACACACATACACCTTGCAGGAAACCACTACCCTGAATGATTAATCATTTCCTTGATTACAGTTATACTGCACATTTATGTATCCTTAAAAACATAAAGCCTAGTTACTTTAAATAGCAGTATAGCAATTAATATTCTTCTGTAATTTTCATTTTTCATGAAAATTTGTAGCAGGGGTAGACTCCTGGTGAGGATGTTTTAAAAATAATTTATACATTTATGTCCCTTTTTGTGATTCCCACATTTCAAGGACACTAGTTTTACCTCCTGTCTCCTGTGACATCAGTCAAAACCCAACCTTCGAAACACTAGGCGTCAGCACATTCAAATGGAGAAATATGGTATTCGAGGCCTACTTCTCTGAATTCAGGCTTTCTAGTCACTTCTAGAGTCCAAAGTGTTTTATTTATTTATTCTTTGTTTGTTTTCCTTGTACTCCAGCATAACATATTTTAAATGTGTATTTGACATATTGTTTTAGGTATTCTCCATTGGCTTGTCCACCTCTTTGGGAGGTTAAACTATTCTATTTCTTTAATTGTGATACCAGTCTGAAACTGAACTATGTACATCTAGTCTTTATGAGCTTACACATTATGATAGATTGAAATGGGGGATTCGTCTTAAACAATGAGATAGTTAGAGATAATGTAAGAGTCTAAGAGTTTCGATGAGTTTGAAACCCAAATATTTTACTGTGGCAAAAACAAATGTGCCTCTCTCCCATATTAACAACAGTTAACACTCACCAGGTGATGCTATGTTCTAGGCACCTTTCTAAATACTTTATCTGAATCCATTTATTGAGCTCTCACAGAAACCTTATGATGGTATGAATTGTATTGTATTTTATAGATTATGGGGCACAGAGAGTTTGAATAACATGCCTAAAATCATATCGTAAGTAGAAGAGTTGGAGTCATTGAAATCAAGAGAGAAAATCAGCTAGAACTTGACTGTTGATAGAGATCATAAAAGGGGAAAGAGACAGTGGAGAAAAGAAGGGAGATCCTGAAAATACCAGCCCTTGGAAACTTCTAGGGTTCAAGAGTGATTACTGTCTTCTTACCTAGCTTTAATCTCTCGCAAGCGTCCAACCACATGTGCCCATTTTTGGTACCATAGCTGATTTCATTTAGTTTTGGCAGAATCAGCCAATCAGGAATCAGGAAAAATAACCAGGCTTCCTATCACAGATGTTGGGTTATTTGGAATCCTAGGGTATAAATACAGCCAAAGCTTTTTAGAGACTTGGGGCAACATGGATAAATGAAACACCATAAGCTAAAGCCAGCATAGGCTTATCTCCAGGCATGGGCTGAGGATGTGATAAGTTCTGAGCTGACAGATTTAACGTGTGGATAAAAGGGAAAGAATCAGTGGAGGTATGGAACATAGATCTAAAGAGGAAAGAGGCACATACCAAAATAAATGGGCATCAGAGGTCTTATCAAGGAAATTCACTAATATGTCAAAATCTTAGAAATGGTAGGACAGCAAGAGGTAGGATACAAGGATGGGATGCTATGGCAAGAAAGTAGGAATCTAACAATTGGATGACCAAGAAAAAAGCAAGTTTGACTTGACACTAAACTGGATAAATATTTCAGTAAAGCTTTTAATATTCTCTACTTCCCAAATAGATTTTATTCAGTGCATGGGGTAGAGGTTGAACATAAAAAGAGTGGTTTAGTGGCCACATCTGCTAGGTTTAAAAGGAGCAAGGGGTAAGGAGCCAGGTGGACCATTAGTCAGCTTAATATGTCATTACAACCAGTCTTTGCTCTGTGGCCTCTGTCACTTAAGTTAACAAATACATCATTAAAAGGGTCACCTTTCAGCTAGGAAATGACAGATTATTGCCTTCCGGGTACCACCTTCCCCCTGCTCTGTGTTTTCTCACTTGTTTCTAAAAATCAAGTGCTGACAGCAATGGTGATATAATTTCTTCTTTGCCCTTTCTTTCTTTCTTTCTTTCTTTCTTTCTTTCTTTCTTTCTTTCTTTCTTTCTTTCACCTCTGATCTAGGTTATGGCTCACCATCCAATGTAAAATAAGAGTGTGCAAAATAATAATTAATGTTTTATCCTGCCAAACAAAATCATAGGAATGAATTAATTTTGATAATAATAAATTCAATTACTATTTTATATGCTAAATATTTGAGGGGAAACACCACAGTGACCTGAGTGAGTGTCTTTTACAGTTCATACTATTCATGTTTGCTGTTTTAATAAAATATGAGGAATAAAAACTGAAAACCTTAGAATTATATACAAGTTTTATGTAGTCACTAGAGAAAGATAAATGAAGAGAAAAGCAAGTTGAAGTTAACAAAAGATTAAAATAATTAGGAGGAACTGATAGAAGCTCAGTAGGAAGTGACTCTCATTGATGCCTGCCTCATTGAAATGAGTCTTCTCAAGTTCACTGCCCCCTTCCTATGTGTGTGAGTGCATGTGGGTGTCTATAACACACATAAACAACAAGGTAAAAAAATGGCTAACAGTAAAAGAAGGGTAACATTTTAGAGCTAGGGAGGTTATTAGAGAGTATCTAGTCCTCCTAGATAATCCTGATATCCTATTTTCAGGACAATGTAAGCCAGAGAGGTTAAATGACATGCCTCAAATAAGGCAGTTTGGAAGTGGAAAAAGGAACCAATTTGGCCAGAAACCATGGCAATTTCAAGGTTATTTTAGTGAGAAGCAGCTAATTTTGATTATCTGATAGTTCTTTCTCACTTAAAAGGGCATTTAACCTCTATAGGAAAGTCTCTCTAACAAAATTGCTTGATGAATAAAACCTATATTGGAAAAGAGCTATTTGCTGCAAAAACATAATGCTAACAATCCCTCCTTTAATTTCTCATTATTTTTATAACCTCTAGTTAGATTGAAATCCAGGAATATCACACCCACACCCCCCCCCCCCACACACACATCTTTAATCATTACCTCTGTCACTGACTCGAGATTTAATGTAAAAAATAAAAACCCAAAATATTATCAGTGAGTAAAAATGCTTATTACTTTTCTCTTATTTCCGTGCTAGCTATTAGGAGCCAAATTTTCAAAAAAAGATGAAAAAGACAAAATGATGAAAAGTCAATAATTGTATTGATTTTTGTGCATAATATTCACAAAAATGAATCTTGTGGCATGTTTATAGGGCTAATTATTCAGTTTTGCATAAGAAGAATCAGCTGTTAGATAATACATATTAGGCTCATTTCTGTTGTCTGAAAAGTGGCCAAATGGTTTAAGGCATTTTTGGTAAAACCTGCTAAAGGAGCAGTGGTTTAAAGAAATGTCATATTCATCACTTCCAAGTGGCCCTTATTAGTCAGTATTCACAAACATAGTTGGGCACAGGGAGTGTATTTTCCCGACCAACACAGAGCTTTTTAGAGGAATAATCTTTCACCAGTGTATAGTTAAAGGCAAAGTTTTGGTAATACATAAGTGGAAAATTAACAAGTAAGAAAGAAAATGTAATACTGTTGACAGTAAAAGTAAAAAAAAAAAGTGAAGGGCAGAAAAGTGATGAGAATAAATATTTAGATACAGGAGCAGCAGAACCTCAGAGGCAGGCAGATGAGAAGACATTAGACCTGCTTTCCCACAAGACAGGACCGTCTCATCCTTCGTACTTAAGGGCACCTAATATGGCAAGGATGGTGAAGCTCAGACCAGCTGTTCCTTTCAAGATGGGGTTTGGGAAGCATCATTTTGGCCTGTTAATTTGGTAGGCTCTCAATGGAAGAGGATCAGAATGCAAAATTCTGAATGGAAAAAAAATACATATCAAGGATGAAATATACTGCAGGTGATCCATTTCCAATTACATTTATTCTTCTATAGGGGTTCCTGGGTGGCTCAATCGGTTAAGCATCTGAATTTGGGTCAGGTCATGATCTCATGGTTTGTGAGTTCGAGCATCACTTCGGGTGAGCTCAAGCCCTGCATTGGGTAAGCTTGTCCCCCACTTCGAGTGAGACCCACCCACTTCTTTCTCTCTCCCCCTGCTCTCTCTGCCTCTTATAGGATTCTCTCTCTTTGCCCCTTGCTCACTTGTGCCCTCTCTCTCTCTCAAAAAAAAAATTCTTCTATAACCTATTTTCCAGTAAAGAAACAACTAAGAACATACTCAGATTAACTTAGAAAATTTTATTGATTCATTTATTAAAAGATTAACTGAGCATCTATGAGTTGCATGAGATTTTTTGGATAATGGGGGCATAAAGATGAAAATCATCTGATTCTTGTCTTCAAGGTGCTTACTTTCTGATATCAGAAAAGACATGTAGATAAATAATTGAAAAAGAAACTTCCAGAGTGATGGATATCATATGAGAATTGACAGATACTGCAGTAGTTCATTCATTCAACAAATGTCTATTGCACACTTCTTACATGGGCAAACACCTAAAAACGAATGGGAGATACGATGAAGAGAAACCTTTGTTTTTATGGAGTATGTGTAGTGTTGAGGAAACACAGGTAGACTTGTTTATTTATAACAAGTAAATAAAATGTGTTAGGTTGTAGTAAATGCTTTGGAATAAAATAAAGCAATGAGGGAGGGTGCGGATGTGGATGCTTGTAGGGAATGTTGGTGCAGGTGAGATTTGCTCTTTTAAGGATGGTGGTCAGGAAAGAGAGAGAGAGTATAAAAAGAAAGAAGTTACTTAAGGAGGGCCTTTACACTTGCTGGTCATGGATGTTTTCCAACTCAGATTCAAGATACATTGAAAGGCCAGGAAGCCCAGATGCATCCTGTGTTAAGCTGGAGGGATCTTGTCCCTGCTTGAACGCTTTGAAATACCGCCAAAATACATATATAAACACACATGTGTACATACGTATGTACAAAATAAAAATGCAAGGTACAAATATAGGATATTTGGGATAAAAAATATAATGCATTGATGAAATATAATATGATACCTCCCCTCCCCTTCATGGGAACAGGATTTGTTTGTTTGGTAGTGCTAGAAAGCCTTGCTAAGTGTGTATTAACCCCTGCTCTTTGAGGAAAGTGTGGGAATAGTTCATGTGTAGTCATATGTTAGGGTGCTCAGAGGGAACTCTACTGGAGAGAAACTTCTTTTAAAAACGTGAAAAATGTGATAATCTTTAGAGCAGGTAGAAACAAGTCCTGGACAAGAAACCATACTATACACCTAGCCCTTGGTCCCTCAACATGAGCAAAAGCACATGAAACACATCTCGATTGCTTTGCTTTTGGTTCCATTTGGTGATCTGTGTCTGTGTCCTTTCTCTCTTTTTTCTCTTACATAAAAGAGTTCATGTTACAGTCTACCCTTCCATGGTGAGTGTTTTGTGGTACTCACCAGCTACAACACCAGAGCTGTTCAGAACTTTGAGATATTTTACTGAGGCATTAATTCTTGTAGACTGTCCAGAAAGTGGCCTGAGGTGAAGCAGGTGACCTCCCTTCTGGGGCATCCATCTTGAGCAGGGATCAGCAAACCTTTTCCATACAGTCCAGATAATACATTTTTAGGCTTTGCTGGCCATATGGTTTTGTTCCTAACTACTGAAGTCTGCCCTTGCAGCATGAAAGCAGCCAGAGACAAAGCATAAGCAGGTGTGGTTGCATTCCAGTAAAACCTGATTTTTAAAAACGTGATGTGCTGAATTTGGCCTGTGAGCCATAGTTTGCTGACCTCTGAACTGGAAAAGCATTGCTGCTGTCCTGGTTCTGGTCCTCAGTGTCTTACACAGGCTCCTACCTAGTCCCTTGTCTTCAGTGTCTCTAGTCGAGTTCTCATTGTTTCTTTACACACACACACACACACACACACACACACACACACACACACACGCAGGGGAAGTGTAGAAAGCAAGGGAGACAGAATCGAAGCAGGTTCCAGGCTCTGAGCTATCAGCACAGAGTTGGACACGGGGCTGAAACCCATGAACCATGAGATCATGACCTCAGCCAAAGTCGGACACTTAATCAACTGAGCCACCCAGATGCCCCTCATCGTTCTGTTATTCACATGGCTGCCAGAGTAGTTTTTCTAACACATATGATATGTCATTTATCTGCCTCATGTCTTTAGATCTTATATCATGTCGTCTGTATCTGCAACTTGGCCGTGTCTGCTGACCCACAGTCGGCTTCACCTGCTGCCCTGCTCAGAAGAGGCTCCAAATCACACCTGCTATGACTCTACTAGATTATCATCAGGACCCGCTCCCCCCCTCCCCTGCCTATATTTCAGATATGGCCAAGACTTAAGTTATCCCTTCTTTTCCACATTGAAGCCTCTCCAGCAGAAGAGAATGAAATCTCCTTTATATCAATTAGGAACTTCTTTGACAGGAGAGACCTAGTGAGGCATGATTTTAGCTGTGTTAGGTCTTCTAAGATAAGAGTATTTCTAACCCAAAACTTCATTCAGATTTTCATGGTGCTTCTCATAAATCCTAGACCTTGAGCAATTTGACTTCATGACTCTTCCCACTGCCTGCCATTATATCTTAAGGTTGCAGCATTTACCAAACTCAGTATCATAATTGCTCATATCCATGAATAATGGATGCCTCTTAAAAAGATACATTTAAAAAATTTTTTAACGTTTATTTTGAGAGAGAGTGAGTGTGTGTGCACACACATAGGGGAGGGGCAGGGAGAGAGAGAGGAAGAATCCCAAGCAGGCTCTGTCAGTGCAGAGGCCGATGTAGGGCTCAATTGCACAAACGATGAGATCATGACCTGAGCCAAAGTCAAGAGTCAGACACTTAGCCGACTGAGCCACCTTAGGCACCCCTAAAATGATACATTTTTTTAAAACCTCCATTTGGTTACTACTCTAGCTACAGTCCCCACATCAATACTGCATTGTTAAGATCTCAGAAAGTCTTAAACTGCTCAAGTAATGGTCTTGCCACACTTCTAATTGCTTATGCGGGTTAATGCGTTTAATCCAAAGGAACTCTTTTAAAGTAAATAATTATTATCTTTGATTTTTAGATGAGGAAACCAAGAGAAAAAGGGCTCACATACCTTGTTTATGGTACTCTTAATCTAAGTTGCTTTCTCTCTAGAGAGAAAGCATTAAAGCACTCTTTTTTTTTTTTTCAACGTTTATTTATTTTTGGGACAGAGAGAGACAGAGCATGAACGGGGGAGGGGCAGAGAGAGAGGGAGACACAGAATCGGAAACAGGCTCCAGGCTCTGAGCCATCAGCCCAGAGCCGGACGCGGGGCTCCAACTCACGGACTGCGAGATCATGACCTGGCTGAAGTCAGACGCTTAACCGACTGCGCCACCTAGGCGCCCCTAAAGCACTCTTAAATTAAAATTTCTCTATACATATGCATATCTCCACACACTGATGTCAACTGGACATATGTTACACATCTACACCATAAATGATAGTTGGATCTTAAATGCACTTGAAAATATTAACCAGGGATTTGAGAAAAATTTCAAACTCTGTAGATATATATATATATATCTATCTATATATATCTATCTATATATATATAGATAGATATATATATAAATGTTAGTGCAAATGTATTGTTTTTCAAAGGTACTACGTTTTATGAAATAACACCCAGACTATACATATAAATATTACAAATAATACTTTTAAAAATAAAAATATTAAAAATATATTCAACATATTTTATATATAACTTATAAATACATCTATATATACCTCTACTATATAATATAAAATTAAAACTTGATTATGGGACTGTGAACAAGAAAAAGACATATACATAATCATTTGTTCAACACAATTTCCTTACTGCTTGAGAGTTTTAGCAGGAAACTTGGCTTTTATATGCATAGCTTTATTGATTTTCTGTTCTGCAAAGGTAAATGGACAGTAATGATTGCATTTCCTGATGTTGGTCCTTGTGTTTCTCAGAGGATATTGCTGTATTCTGCAAACAGTCAGGTATCAGCCTCTCAATACCTTCCAAAGGTGGATAAACTCAAAAAGGGATTCTTGATGACATAATTTTGTTTGTTTAATGATAGTGGCTCCTGCTTACAAAATCTCTTGGTCCTTCCCAAAGCACTACACTTCTTTTGTTTTACTTGATCCTCACAATGGTTCTGTGAGGAGCAAAGGAGCGGTTTTGTTGTTTCCACTTACCCAGAAGGAAACGAACACTCTAGGAAGTTAAGTGACAGGCTTGTGTATACTGTCAAGTAGCTAGCATGAGACTTGTACCTGATGGTTCTGATGTATAGCTAGTGAAAAGGCTTAACAAAAATCTGACTTATCTTTGCTTCTAGAAAAATACAGCCTACCCAGGCCTTTCAGAGACTTGTCCATAAATTTCCCAAGGGGCTCCCCCATTTGTAGATATGTGGCTGAATCTGCTTTCCTCTCCATAGCTCATTCCATCCACACTTGGTTCACCCACTCCTTGGCCAGCACTTACCACTTGCTGTGTTCCTGATTCTAAGCTTCCGGTGTTGAATCCTATGTCAGTAGGTCCTGCTAAGCAACCCTTATTTCTAAATCCTAAGCCTTCCCACCTGGAGCATTAATTGTGAACATAAATTTATTAGTAATGACCCTTTCATTTATTAGTTACTGGGAATCCTGTCCTTTCTGCTTATCTTTCTTCTCCTCTCAGAGGGAGCCCATATGGGCACATTCTGACCCTACAGGTAGGCGTGGAAAACCAGCCTGCCCCATGTAATGAATATGAAAACATTGCTCAGGGATATCTAGGTGACTTTAGCTTACAAACTCATTTATTTTGTATAGCATCACTTTTGAGTGTCAGATATCTAAGTCATTTTTTTTTCCCTAGCCAGAAGTTAGTCCAAACAAGTAAGATCCTGGAAACCCATGGCTGACACTAGAAGTCTTGTTCGACATTTAGGAAATATCATTTGCTAGGGAAGATACAGAGTCATAAGAATATGATGGTATCCAAGACAAAGAAGGTTATAAAATCCCAAATAAAGGGCCTAATAGGAGAACCAGAGGTCAGAGATAATGAGAATTAGGAAGACAGCCCAGAGCAGCAAGTCCAAAATGGGAAGTGAGAGGTATAGGGAGAGATCTCTTGGGAAATTGCCAGAAACGAACCATGTTGAAGGCTGCTGGTTTTGCAATAAAAAGGACTAAGGACCAGATGAGAACTCATGAATAGCATTGCATCCCCCCCTTGTTATACAGTGTTGCACAATCACCTCATAGAAACCACATCCTGGTGGCTATTCCAGATAATTAATAAAAAGAGCAACTTTCATGAACTAAAATATATTAAATACATACAACATCTCAAAATGTAAGCCTGCAGTCTGGCAAATGAAAAATAGAACCCCAGCATTGACATTCACACAAGAGTAAGTCAATATATGTTAGATTTTAAAAAATAAAATATATTACTCTAGAAATAAAAGCATACACTATTTCTTAATATCATAAGTCAACCTTTTTTTCTATTAGAAAAGTTTTGTTTAGGCCACAAAATATGTATTGTGAATCATGCACCATATTCTTAGTGCTTCCATCATTTTAAAATGTGTTCCTAGTAATGCATGTAAATGGCTTAAACATGAAAACCAAGTGACACAGTGATGATATATGGCTGAGCTTACATTGCACACATCTTTTATGACATGTTTCACTTGCTTTAACTCTCCATGGCAGTAAACATCAAGGAATAACTTTTTACTGTTCGAACTGAACACAAAGTAAAAGCAGAGAAGCAATTTTTAAAAACTGTCACCCATAATATGGTGCCAATACATTATAATGGAAATTACACATATTACATGTTCAGGCATTCATTATAAAGGGTTTACAGCAATAAGAAAAAAAAAGGTAAATACAAGATAGATTACATTATATCTGTTTATGTCACTTTTTATTATATGTATTGGTTATGAGAAATCATTCTTGCCTGACAACCATTACTTTTTCCTGTCAGATTATAGAAAAGCTAAGGCATCCAAAGAAGTGACCCGTTATATTATGAATGGAATACCAAAAATTGCCTGCATTTTGCCTAGACCATGAATATTTACTAGGGTTAGAACTACAACTGGATCTACTTCAAAATTCTCTTAATTGGAACAAAAAGTCAAATAGACCAATAAGGAGCATAGCAATTGCTTATACAGATAAGTGTTTGCAGAGGAACGGACAAAGGTTCAGGAAACCATGAATATCTTACCTTCTCCAAACCAGATTGGCTGAGAAAAGTCCAGTATAAAGAGTAGCTAAAACTAAATGTTAGCTAAGGCCCCTAAAGAAAACTGTGGAACACAAAATATCATTAGTGAGTAGAAGCAGAGATGCCAAAGGGATGACTTAAAAGATCTATCCTACAGAAAGCTGTTATTAGTAATGAATTCTTAAGAAAATACACAGAATGTTTAGACAATTTAATATAGTTTTGTTGTTGTTATTGGAAATATTCCTTATTTTAGATTCCTCTTATTGATGGATGGTTATTAAGCCACATGTATTATTAATAAACCTAACTGGGTTAAGACAATATCAGTTGGGTTTACATCCCTGGCCAAAGCGTACTTCTAAAAAATAAAATGCCCAAGTAACATGACCTATAGTTACTGAAATACACAACTCTCCCTGGTGCCGAAACTGTTGGAAAAGGCATAGTGAATTAATCCTGAGGTTTAGTATGTTCTGTTTTACAGGGAGAAAGTCAGGGGAACATGCCAAAAACATTTCAGCTTATATCCTAGGAGCCTTTTAAAATAGAATATTTATCTTAATTAAGTTCCTAGCTTATTTTAAAAATAAGACATTTAAAATTCAGATTACTTATTCCAAACTGGGAAATATTCACATAATTTCTTTTTTTTTTAATTTTTTTCAACATTTATTTATTTTTGGGACAGAGAGAGACAGAGCATAAACGGGGGAGGGGCAGAGAGAGAGGGAGACACAGAATCGGAAACAGGCTCCAGGCTCTGAGCCATCAGCCCAGAGCCTGACGCGGGGCTCGAACTCACAGACCGCGAGATCGTGACCTGGCTGAAGTCAGACGCTTAATCGACTGCGCCACCCAGGCACCCCCATAATTTCTGATATTCAGGAAAGTATATAGGTGGTGGTTATCTCACAAGGAAGGTACCATTGAATTTGGAAAGAGAATCATACTGATGACATATGTATTTATAAAAGGATAAAAACTATTTCATAGCACTCAGTAAGGGGTGGTACTTAACACTGCTTACCCAATCTCAGCACAAAGGTCTTTACTATGTTTTTGAGAGGCTTTCAGCCCTACATTGTCCCTTGTCCTCATCCCATTCCTGGAGCCAAATAAACAAACATGTACATTATATTTTTGATCACGCTTCTAGTTCTGAACAGTTTCCACTGCTACCGTGAATGACAGTTTATTCTTTTTTTTTTTAATTTTATTTTAGAGAGAGTGCAAGTGGGGGAAAGGGGCAGAGAGAGAGAGAGAGAGAGAGAGAGAATCTTAAGCAGGATCCATGCTCAGCATGGAATCCAATGTGAGGCTTTATCTCACAATCCTGGGATCATGACCTGAGCTGAAATCGAGTCAAATGCTCAACCACCTGAGCCACCTAGGTGCCCTGACTGTCCATTCTAATGTCAATTATTTAGCTTATTATCCGTTTTTTCCCCCCCTCATTTCAGAATTCAGTATGGAGTCTTTGGTCTAAGTCTTAGCATTCTTTTCTCAGCTAAAATTTTAGCTCCCACATGCATGGGAGGAGGGGCAAAGAGAGAATTCCAGATAAAACTTTTAGCTCCAGTGTGTGGGGGAGGGGCACAGAGAGAATCCCAAGCAGGCTCCATGTTGTCAGCATAGAGCCTGACCCAGGGCTCAGTTCCACAAACCATGAGATCTTGACCTGAAAAGAAATCAAGAGTTTGATGTTTAACTGACTGAGCCACCCAAGCGCCACCAAACAAGTTTGTTTTTTATATAGCACACCAAAGAGAATACAGATTTTTTTTATAATAAATAAGTACATTCATTGTTTTGTCAAGCGCTCTTCATCATAATTTTCTACTTTTCTGTTTTTATTTTTCATAGAAAATGAAGCTTATGCTTTCATAAAGCAGTCGCCAACTAATGGATAGAGTCTGACCTTGTATACTTTACAATATGCACGTTGTGCTTAGAATATGGACTTGGTTAGAATGCTTAATGGACATAAACCTTGTACTTAAACTCAGTTATGTATTTCTTTTTGAAACTATGAACTCCATTTCAGCAGCTAAGATGTCTTATTTAATATTTGTATCCTTAATTTTACATAGTGTCTCACATATCCTAGTATACTCAACAAATGTTGAGAATCCATTCATTTACTTCATATTTTTTCATCACCTACTATTTACTCTTATATTTGGACATTCCAATCAATGATCAGGATAGAATAAGCTGCTGATCTCATGGATTGATTAAAGATAGCTACTCTCCCAGAGACCATTTTTTTTCTTGTTTAATCATGCATCACTAAAATTATGAAGCTTAAAAGCAAAAAAATTCCCAAGAGATTCCTAGTATATAGATCTCCTCCAAGGACATCTAGAGATGGATAACATTACCTAAATGGTCTATGAGGCACCATTATCCAATTTAGAAATGTTTCTGGCTGGAGGCATGATATGAAAAGAAATCTCTACAGTGAGTGGAGTTTCTTCCAGGCCAAAGTGATTAAGAATCACGGTCTTAGTCTCACGCCTATTAAGGTTCCTGGAAGGCAACCTAACATTCTAGAATCTGGAACCTCTCAAGTCACATGTCACTGTGTGTATAAGGAGATGGGAGCATCACTGCTGGTGGTGGTAGGTCACGGCACTCCACTGTAGCACTGAATCAATGCTATAGTGAAAAATTGAGGGCTGAGTAGCATCCTGTTCAGGAAAGTAAAAATGTACCTTGCTGTACAAAACAAAATGTTCAGTCTTTGTCAATTCTTACTGATGAGACAAATGAGCCTCATAGGGAAGATTGAGAGAGCTGCCTACTAAATTGTGAATGTGGCCAAAGACTTCTTTATCCAAAAGTAACTGCCACAACCAATTGTGATCCTAAAAAACATTCTTAGAGGCCTTTTTTGGAGTTCTCTTCTTAAGACTTCTTATAAAATGTGAATACTTTTTGAAGAATTAACACTAATTCAGTCCCTCTAAAAAGTTAATGGCTCATTTGATTTTATATTTTTCTAAGAATAACCATATTGGCTACCTGTGGAGAACAAAGGAGAATGGTAGATGGCTCTAAAAAGTGTGGCTTAGGGGGAAAGTTTATGGTTTCTGGTGTCATTGAGACCTGAGTTTAAATCCTGGCTCTGAAACATTTTGGTTATGTGATGCTGTACAAATTACATGGTCACTTGGAACCATACATTGCTTGAAGAGAAGTGATAAGACACTGTTTTTATGAGGAACAATTGAGCAAATGAAAGGCACATAGCATTATGTTTTGGAGAGCGCTTGGCACCAAATACTTGCTCAGTATAAGTTGTTTTCCAACTTGAAGAGAGAGGAAAATGTAAAAAATGACATGGCATGTTTCAGGAGAAAAATGTAACCATTTAGAAATGTAACTTGTTGTGTACTGGCAAATTCTTCCAGAAGATGGAGGAAGTTGTATGTCAATAGAATTCCAAGGAGATACTGCCCCAGGAGACGTTACAAATATCAATGGAGGCAAAACAACCAAAAAGAATGGAGAAAGGTTAAACAATCTGTTGGTAAATTAAGTTAGACTGCTAGCAAAAGGATGAGCTAACAGACTGAGGAAACATGTGTTGACATGACGGGTGTGAAAAGCAGGGAAAGTAATAATGTTGGAAAAGACTTGAGAGATTGGTTGTCATCCAATTAATTAGCTGCAACACATGCCTGTGTGGTTTTACACCACACAAGAGATTTGTCCCACGTGACAATGATGTGAATGCACCTGGCATATCACATTTAACAGGGCCTCTTCAGTCCCTCAACACTGAAGGAAAATCAAAGTGATCAAGAGCAATGATTAAGGGTCTTGGTAGGCAATTCTGTAATGAAAAAAATGAAGCAACAGTGTATCTAGAACTTGATGTGGATAACCAGATGCAAATCAATACAAGCTTGTTATAACTGGACTCACTATTACATAGTCAGAAAATTCCCAGCCCAGTCACATTCTCCATCTGACTCCCTAGAGTAAATATATGGGATAAGACTGTTGGATTATGACACATAAATCAGTCCTGTCCTATTTTACCAGGGTATGCTGGATTTCCTGATGGGAGCCTCTGGACAGGATCCTTTCAATCCCTTCTCCCTCCTTCCTTCCTGAACGAAGTCTGTTCCATCTCAAACTACCACCTCAAGGTGCTTATACTCCAAACACATCAGATGACTGAGTGTTATTTAAACAGGTTCTGGAATTTTCTATGTCTCTGTCTTTATTCATCCTAATTTCCTTAGCTTACGGTTTTCTTCTTCACTTCCCACCCATGATGGTCATTCTTTACCCTTCCCAGATCATCTTCTTCTCCTTCTCCCTCAGTAAGCTGGGTGGCTAGCCACTTTGGGCTACATCTCCTGGACATATTGCCTGCTGGCTTCCCATTGAATTGGCCAATGAGAGGTAATGGCAGGAGATCAGAGAGTGGGAAGGGAAAGATAAAGAGTTTTGTTGTGTTTTGGCAGTGGCTATGATCCTCTTTCAGGTTCTCTATTGTAATCATCATTTGTTTGAGTTACAGTTATGGCTCCCACACCTTGACTCTAACAGCCTAAAATAGGTGAGGACATCATGCTCTTGTTGGCCCCAGAATGCTATACCACCCCTCACTTGTACCCCAACCCTGCTCTGCACATTTGCACAAGTCTGTTCATTAGATGTTTTTCAATCTTTCTTTTTTGAGAGTACCATCAGTTCCTTCTCATACATGAAATCTTTCTTAGCTTTCTGTTTGCAATATATCTTTATTCTTATGCTCTTGGTGTAATTATAATAGGTCTTCCAACAGATAATACAACAATTTTTCTATAACTCAGCTTTGTTTTTATTTTTGTATTCCAGCTTTGTGACAGGAAGTTAATCATCCATTTGAGATCATCCCACTCTCAAAACAGTTAGTTTTAGAGTGTCCTCTGTAGCCTGGTAAAGTGGCAGAGCAACCTGTGCGTTGGTTATCAGTCTAGTCTAGCTAGCTGCATGTCTGTAATGGGAATGGTGAGGCCAGACCCAGATCCCTCCTCAATGAAGGGCATGTAGTCTCAGTTGCTGAGATTACAGAAGACAGCCTTCACATGATGCCATGGTACTCAAGGTTATGACCTTCCTGGGGCTGCACTTCTCCACTGATAGTTCACTATGGTGATACAAAGACTCAGACACCTCCTCCAGTGCATGACAACTGAGAGGCCTTTCTAGTTGTAGCATCGCTTGAGTTGGCTGATGCCTTCCTGGCCCTCTGTCCCAGTTCTCCCTCTGTGTTGACTAGTCCTCCTGCCTCCCTTCTACAGGTGTTGATCTTGAGGGCACTTTCTAATAAACTTCCTGCACACTCAACTCCATTTCAGAGCCTGATTCCAAGGGATCACTACTTGCAAAAATATCTTTGGTCCTACTTACTTCTCAGTAACCAGTTGTAGCCGATAGGTCTGTCCCTCCTCCCTGTCCCCTTGCTCTCTGAGGTTTGCTTCCAACTTCTGTTTGTGTTCATAATGTATCATATGGCTGCATAACAGTGTCTACAAACTTAGTAGCTTAAAACAACATGTGTTTATTATCTCAAGTTTTCCATAAATCAGGAGTCTTTCCAAG
Source organism: Felis catus (assembly GCF_018350175.1). Classification (NCBI taxonomy): domain Eukaryota; kingdom Metazoa; phylum Chordata; class Mammalia; order Carnivora; family Felidae; genus Felis; species Felis catus. The sequence continues at coordinate 112,333,968 of NC_058370.1, read as the reverse complement.
CTTAGTTGGACCCTCTGATTGAAAGTCTTACAATGTTACAATCAAGGTGTCAGGGCTGCAAACTGAGCCAAGGCTCAGCTGGGAAAGGAGCCACTTCCAAGGTCACTTGGTTGTTGACAGCATCTATGTCCTTATGGCTGTTGGACAGTTTTGTCCACTGTCATCTGGAGGTCATTTTAAGCAACTTAAAGTAGGTCTTCTCGACATGACCCCTTCTTCAAAGCCAGTAAAGAGTCTCTTAGTGAGATGTGTTTTAATCTTAAATTATTGTGAAAGTGATATTCCATCACCTTTGCTGTATTTATTGGGCAGAAGCAAGTCACACTTCCTGCCCTCACTCAGTGGGAGAAGATCAGGAGGCATGAACACAGGAGGTGGGGACCACAGGACCTGCCTAAAGTCTCTTCACCACAGTCTGGCATCTCTGAGGTTATCTTTGTCTATCTAGAAGCATCAAGCACCTAGCTATCCTCTTCTGGACATATCTGGGAGTCTCCTTGTAGAGTAGGAATTGGGGAATTTCTCTCTTGAGCCAAGCAAACTCTTATCCCTCCATATCAGCAAAAATATGAAGGCACAAAAGGGAAAGTGGCAAGAACTGAGACTCTTGCAATGCCACTGAAGTGGAAGGAGGAGAATGGTGGTGGTGAACTCTTGCCTAGTTCCAGAATCCATTCAATGGTTTTTCTTCATGTCTGGGGGAAAGAGGGAAAGGAGAGGGAGTGAAGAGGTATGGGAAGGAGGGAGAAGGATAGAGGAAGCATTGGTGATGTTAAGATGTGCCTTCTCTGTCACAAGCACTTAGAGTACTAACCAGCTCCATTTAGCAACAGCTGGCATTTAAACAAATACTGTGATTGACAGTTGAATCTCGAATTTTCTACATTAGAATCTGAATCCCTCAGCTTGCTACTAATTCTCATACCTGCAGAGTAGAACAGCAAATTCTTCAGAGTTGTTTAAGGGAGAGAAATTTGGGTACTTCTCCTAGGCTAAAAAGCAGCACATTCTCCTACCATTTCATAAATTTAAGGAAGCATCTCTTTAGGGAAGGTTTAAAAACAGCCCATGTCCTGAAACACAAGACTTCACATTCAGTAGATAGTTTTTCTCAGTGGTATCTATTCCTTTCACTGATGTTCATTGTCAGAGTTAACCTTAAGCATCGATGAATTAGGCCTTAACCAGGTTGGTGGGGGTTGGGGTGGGGACTGCCACAGAGTCTGAGCCTCCAAATAACTTCTGCCACTGCCACTGCCCTTCTGTGAGTTCACCTTTTATGTCCATCAACTCTCTTTAAGTAGTTTAAAGTTATGATCTAGCATTAACAGCGTGTCAGCAACCAACTCTAAAATCTTTCCATATGTGAAAAGAATTCCAGGTGTATTATTAACAAAATAATCTAACTTAGCCCAATGAGAGTATCGAAGGCATTCTGTGATATTCTTGTATTGCATGATAATGAAATATAAAAACTGTAAGTATCATGTATAAAGTGATTGGGAATAGGGGACTAAATAGGTTTTGAAAGTCATTTATGTTCCAAGAACTGTATTAAGTACTTATGCCGTTTCATTGTATTTTTATAATTACCTTGCAGGGTATGTATTAAAATCTCCATTTTATAGATGAGAGAGGTCAGGTGCTTAGGTTAATAAACTGTCAATGTCACAAAACTGGTAGGGATTGACAACATGATGTAAGCCCAAGTCTGTGTCCTATAAATCACATTTTTCCACCTGCCATGTTGCCTCCTGAAATTAGTAAATAGTTTGAATAGCCCTGTGAGTTAATGAAAACATATACATGGGTCTCTGCCCCAAGTTTCTGGCACAGAGCTCCTATAAAGCCCTTGTAATTTCCTAAGTGATAAGAACAGCAGGGACATCTTTTGTTCTAATATTTGTCTTTGACCCTGTCCCTGACACAGGGCTCAAAAACCCTTGTGAGTTTCTAAGTGATATGAGAACCAGGAGTATATTTTGTTCTAATGGGTGGGCTCCTGAATGGCTGCTGGATGGGGCCTGGTCACCAGAAGGAACAAGCCATGATTAGAACCTTGGAATTTTCATCCTCACCCCTTGTCTTCCATAGAGGGGGGAGAGGGGCTGGAAAGGAATTAATAATTAGTCATGCTTACATGAGGAAGCTTCCATAAAATCACCATAATACAGGGTTCACAGAGCTTCCAAGTTGGTCAAACACATCCATACCAAGAGGGTGACGTACCCCAACACCACAGGGACAGGGCCTCTGAGCTTGGGACCCTCCCAAACCTTGCTCTGTGATATCTCTTCATCTCGTTGCTCATCTCAATCCTTTGTTATATCCTTTAATAAACTGGTAAATGTAAGTAAGTGTTTCCCTGTATTCTGTGAGCTGCTCTTGGAAATTAATTGAACACAAGGAGGGGTCATTGGAATCTCCAGTCTAAGCTGCTTGGTCAGGAGCACAAGTGACAAGCAGAGGGTGGGCCTGGCCTCTGAAATTTTTGTGTGTGAATGGGGGCAGTGTTGTGGGACTGAGTTCTTACCTGTGTGATCTGATGCTGTCTCCAGGTAGATAATGTCAGAATTGAGTTGAATTCTTGGACACCTTGCAGGTGTCTGAGAATTACTTGGTGTGAAGAAAAACCTCCACACATTAAGTAACCAGAGTGTCAGAAATGAAGTGTTCTGTGAGTAGTAAAGGAGACACTTGAGTAAAAGAAAGACACACTAGGGAAGAACTAGGGTTTTCCCTACACAGGAGAGGAAAACAGAGTTTCTAATTTATAAGCCCCAAGCATCATTTCTAGGGACACCTGGGAGCAGTGAAAAATGTAGGAAACAAGAAAGGGCAGTGTGTGATCCTAAACTTTCTCTTATTCCAGGGGAAGATGTTTAGAGGAATTGGTCTATTTACCCTCTGAGACCAATGGTTTCTGTCTGGAATTTGAGGCACAGAATCCCCCACAAACAGAGTCAGCAAAACACACCATGTCCCTCCTGTTTCTTCTTAAATAATGATGAAAACCCACATATGTGACACCAGTTGAAGGATTCCAACCCATTGCAAACAATAAATGCCCGATAGCCATTCACCCCATGTATAATAATTTCTTTTAAACAGAAAACTCTCACTAGAACGTTAAAGAGAATGTGAGGGTGTGCAGTGAGAAAAAGGAACCACCAGGCATCAGCAAAATCTTTCCCTGGAATAGACTACCTTTGTCCTTCATTCATAAGAGAGAATAATAATAAATAGGGGAAAGAAGCCCAATTGTGTGAGGATCAAAAGCCACAACCTGTAAGGAACGGATTAGTGGAAATTGGGTATAATCACTAACTGACTTCTGTGGGAACAAAAAATAAGAAAATCCCACTGAGGTAAAAGTGATTACAGAATACAATACATAGGACATGGAGGTGTTTGGTCAATCATAACTGTGATGATTCCTATTATTATTCCTGAACACTTCTTTATATATAGAGAGAGGAATGAGCTAGCCACGGTGAGCTGGTTCTGCACTGATAAATTCTAGAGAAAACCTCTCATGTACACAATACATATAGAGCTTTGTGTGGCTGTTCCTGTGAATTATATATCAAAGGAAACAGTTTATTTTCTAAAGTCCACTAATTTGAAATGCATATGTCTGAAACTATAGGGAATAGAAAGTTTTAAATTGTATTGTCTTATTTTCAGTAGTGCTTTGCCTCTGATTAGCAATTAAGACCAAAGATCAAAGGTGTATCCATATTGGAATGTATAGAGATAAGGGACATCACCTAGCTCAGAGACATTTTGACGTAGGCACAGAGAAGTTTAATAATTTAATCAGGTTTTGTTCCTCTGAAAGAAAATGAGGCCCAGTGCCTGCTATGCATGGTTGATGTCTCAAGGAGAAAAAGTAGACAACAAAGCGTCTGTAAACTAAAAGGGCATATTGACCAGAGGTATTGATGTTGGATGGAATGCAGATGAGGTGTTTTGGAAATGGCTACGTTTATGGGGGCACAAGGCAGCTGAGGAGGCTTTTTGCATTCTGTTACTCTGTGATGTCTTTTTCATCGAATCTCAGTTGCTTTCCTCCACTAAGCACCTTCTCTACCTCTCATTTTCATTACTTGTTGGTTGGTTTTCTTGAAATACATGTTGTATACACAATATTCAGGAAGATGAAGACCACTTGACAGCCTTTCTCTTCAGGGATTGTTTTCCAGTTTGAACCATTTTGAGCTGCCCTTTGTGGTGGAATACAGTGTCTTCTAATATCTGGCATTTATCATTGCTTCGTTAGAGAAATACTGCCATGTGGGCTTTAAATTTTAACATGTCTACAACTTGCATACAACTCTGAAGTATCTTAATACTGATCCCTATGTTGGCACCGAGCATTCATTTATCACCTCATATGTGAATGTGCTGTATTCATGGTATCTACCTCTTGGATTGACTCTTCTTTTAGGTAAATATACCTAAGAGTTTGCTAAATGACTGACTCTTCCTAGTCTTTCTATTCATCTTCCTTAAGCTAACATTATTGTTGCTAGAGGGCTTTTTGACAAACATACCTGTGGTATCAGAGTTAAATATGTCACTGCGAACGTGCGGCATAAAAGCACAAGGAATGGCATGCTTCATCAACATTGGCAGTTGACTTCTCATTGATGGTGTAGATAATAGCACAAGCCTTAGTCTGGTAACAATAGTTAGGCAAAGTAACTGTGTGCTGCATTGGCAGAAATGACAGGAAAATGAGGGTTTTGATACATTCTGATGGGAAAGCTACAATATGCTTTCTAATTGCACAAATTCAATTCCTTCTTTATATATTCCCAAGACTGCAATCTTTCTTTTTTTACTCTTTAGGTAATGGACAATTACAAAAGTGCCATTCAAGCAAAAAATGCTTTTAAAAATATTTTAAAGAGATTGAGAATAAAGATCAAAATATACTTATAGTAAAAGATTGGTTTTTCTGTGATGCTGTTATTATATAGAATGTATTTAGTCAAATTGTTAAAGTCCTCAATACAATTCATATGTAGAAATGTAATTAAGTAATTAAATGCTCAATATATAATGTCAACTGCAGAAATACTTCTAGAAAATTGTGATGTACTAGATAAGGAGACATTCACCTTCTTTCCACAGTGTGTGGTCATTGTTGAAATTAAGAGTCGCTAACTAGGAAGTTTGATAGGAACTAGCTATATCCTTATGAGGCTTTGGAGAAGTAGAGAAATATGTGGAAAGGGATAGAGGAATATATGGGGAGAATGGAGGTTTTTTTCTAGGGAGACAGCAGCAGAGCATAAGACAACTAGGCAAAACCTTTGCCTCACTAGAAAGCCATGAGCCAGTCTGTAGCCACCAACTGATTTGGGATCTCTGTTTAATAGTATTTAACACTGGACTCTCAGGGTTCTCATGATGCAGGAGCTCTACAAAGACAAGAGCACAATGTTTCTAGTGTGATTACTCCTAAGATCAAGGATAGTGCCCTCAACCCTACTCAGAAATTCATTTCCTACAGGGACACACCAGCAGAGCATTTACATTTCTTTGCCACTTTGTATTAGCTCTAAGAATCAAACGGGTTAGTACTTAGACCTTGTGTTTAAAGCGTGATCTTTATATCTGAGGAGCAGCCTGAGGGTAGGATGAGCAATGGACTCCCAAGTTTTTATTTTTCCTGTATTTAGGGAGGAATCAGGTGTGTTACCCAATTTCTGTAAGAGCTGGAGATAAAATGAGAACACCTGTATTTGAGACTCCAGTGGAATCATATGTCAAGACATAAGCTGTCCTTATAGGGGGCACCCTCTAACAGTGTTCTGAATCCCCCTCTACTGTACTTCCCTGTGGGTTTTTTCTTTTCTTTTTAAATTTTTTTTTCAACGTTTATTTATTTTTTGGGACAGAGAGAGACAGAGCATGAACGGGGGAGGGGCAGAGAGAGGGGGAGACACAGAATCAGAAACAGGCTCCAGGCTCTGAGCCATCAGCCCAGAGCCCGACGCGGGGCTCGAACTCTCGGACCGCGAGATCATGACCTGGCTGAAGTCGGACGCTTAACTGACTGCGCCACCCAGGCGCCCCACCTGTGGGTTTTTTCATTGTCTTGCCTTGGCATTTCTGTAATCTACTGGATGCTATTCACCAGACCTAGTTTACAGAATAGAAAACTAAACCAGGAAGGAAAATGCCTCTTTAAGATCAACAACTAGTACAAAGCCAAGCCATTCCTCCCCATCTATCTCAGAATATAACTTAACTTTCTGACAAAATATTGCGTTTCCCAAACATTTTTTAAAATGAAATCAATAGCTCTAAGTTGTGTGTTTGAATAGAATTGCCCCAGAGAAGGCCTGCAGTTCCACTGTTTTGGGCCAGGCTCTGTGCTGTTGGCAGCTACGTAGGTCTGATACTTTGGAATTAGGTTTTAGTGCTCAAAGCCCAACTCCTGTCTGGAGATATTACATGGTTAGGTATAGACCAAAGTTGGGGGGCGGGGGATGGATTTTTTTTTAGAAATTACTTTCTTAGCATTATAAATACTAGTTAGGGAGGTGAAAACTGAAATCGTTGATCATGCAGGCTATTTCCAAAGTCTCTTTGAAAATGTCATCAGCATGTTATAGTCAGATGGATTCAGAAACCACAGCTAACTGCTACATCCTTCAGTTTGCTAAATGACAGTAAAAGTTACAGTTCTTTTATTAATAAAAAAAAAGTACTGTCCCTTTTCTTATTGTTTCTTCCTTATAAAAAATGTCCCTTTTCTTATTGTTTCTTGCTTGTTCCTTTAATATCCTATCTTGGTCATTTCTTTTTTCCATTCCCTAATTTAACAAATTGTATCCTCTTTGTCTCAGACATTTTTGGTTCTCTCAAGGCATGGCCATCAGTTTCAGGAGAGGCCTTTTTATCTGGTCAATTAACTACATTCCCAGGAATAAAAGAAATTTAATTTTTCCAGAGAAAAATAAAAATTAGAATGGTTTAAATGATTTTTTTTAAATCTTTCTTTTCACATAAAGTCCCCTCAATCTATTGTCAAAACCCAAGGAGACACTATAAAGAAATAAGTAAGGATTTTCTCAGAAGGCAATTTAAATTTAAATTGTGACACGAATTTCACTATAGCAATCAATTAGCATTTACAAGGGCAAAGATGTATTCTGATATTTTTTCAGTTCATCCTTTCACTTAGACATTGTATACAGTAAGGCATAATTAAACTTGTGTCATATAAATAAAACAGTGATTAATCTATAATTAAGTAGAGGGTGACCAAAAGAGAGATCTGTTCAGTAAAGAGAATAGAAACTATTTATTTAGAAATATTCAGGATTTTATGTAAAAAAAAAAGATAAACTTGCAAATAATTTACAGTTGGGTTGACTGAGGGGGAAAATGTCAAAGCTATGTACCTTTGATTTTATATTTTGATAATGTATTCATCATTTTATGGTGCTCATTTCTACTATGGTGCACAGAACCATTTAAACATGTTTTTAGTACCAAATTTTGTTTCTGGTAACCTTCAGAGTTCTTTTAAAAATACACTTAGATATTAAATTTATTATATATTATATATTAATAAATACATATAAAATACTTTTTTTACTTTATCAAAAGACTTAAATAACCTATATAAGTAATACAATCAAGGAAAGAAATGATTAAATCCATAATTAAGCAGGTCTTGGTCATAGTCATGGAACTTTTTGAAAGAAATTTTAACCCTCTTTTGAGACTTTTTCAACAGGAAAGATACCAAAATTTAAGAGTATGTCTTAATATATAGGTATCATTACTATTGAACATTGTTAGTAAACAATTTAATATAAGACACATCACTTTGGTTTCTATTAAGAAATCTTTTTCTCCATCACAACCTTGATTTACATTTTTAAGCAGAACTATGTTTAAGAATTACAGTTGGTCAGGGGGAACACCTGGGTGGCTTAGTTGGTTAAGCATCTGACTTCAGATCTCCTGGTCCGTGGGTTTGAGCCCTACTTCAGGCTCTCTGCTGACAGCTCAGAGCCTAGAGCCTGTTTCGGATTATGGGTTTCCCTCTATCTCTGACCCTCCCCTGCTCATGCTCTTTCTCACTCTCAAAAATAAGCAAACATTTAAAAAATAATATAAAAACAGAATTGACAGTGGGCAGTAGCAGAGTTTCATATGCAAGTGTCTAATACAAGCTCAGTGGAAAAGAATAACCAATATTTTCATCCTCATTGTTGAAATGTGCTATTCATGCAAGTGAAGATTTTTCAATTTATCCATGGAAAAATGCAGTTATTGCTATATTTACCCCAGGAAGCACCTAAGAGCAGGAACAGTGAACTAATGTTATTGTATTTGTAAATCACATTGGAATTTACAAAGTGCATCTCTTTTGATCTCTTAGCTCTGTGGGGACAAGTACCATTTTCTCTGATTTACAGCTGGAAAAATCTGAGCTCAGTACTGCATAATGAATTGCCAAGTTTCCATACATAGCCAGATGTGGCCAGGTGTGCTCAGGCCTTCTGCCTCATAAGCCATTGCACTTTCTCCTAAGAAGAATGAACTGGGTTAGGGAGAGGATATGTTCAGTGTCTTTCACTGATTTTTGAAAAATCCTCAACTCCAATTGGCCCCCACATTTTTTCTTTAAGCTCCATGCCCAGTGTGGAGTCCAACATAGGCTTGAACAACCCTGAGATTAAGACCTGAGCTGAGCTTGAGAGTCAATGTTTAATGGACAAGTCACTCAGGTGCCCCAGCCCCCCACTTTTAAAATGACTGCAGGTTGTGGTGTAGGCTCAATATAAGTAGTGACATGTTTATGTCTTCACGTATTACATGGCAGTGAATGAAACGTTGGACAACTATTTTACTGGTCACACACGTACAGTAATTTTTAGAGAAAAGTTATAGGGGCCGGGGCAGGGGCTGTGAGATCATCCCTGAGGTCCCTTCCTGCTCTCTCACCTTCTGGGATTGTCCTGTGCTGAGAGCAGAATGAATGCTCACAAAATGCATGCTGAACGAATTAATCCACTTCATACAAAAGTGAGTTATAGAGCTGCCATCTTGGCGAGATAGTAGCACTGACAGCATCATATGTCGAAAGCACTCCTCACAATAATGTTTGGCTTGATACAATGCTGGAGAAATAAAATATTTGCCATTTGTTTTTCTCCATTAATAATTTTAGACTCTTGAGTTCTGCAGGCTTTGCAAAGAATAACCATGGGCATGCTTTTCAGCTCTCTGTCAGCTCAGACTGTCTTTCAACTTCCTTCTCAGAAGGAATGTCCTTGCCCTCCCGAGATTCGCACAAAAGGACTCTTCCAGGGCAAGAAGGAACCAAACTACATTTACACTTTAAGAACCCTTTCGAAGTCCCCACTTTACAAGTTAGAGGAACAGGGGTTAATTTCATCTGGAATTTTAAGGATGGGTTTTAAGAAGAGGCAGCATTGTGGATTATGAAAGAGGAGGTGAGGACATTCCAGAAAGGGTCAGAAGGAAATTGCAGAAGAGATGGTGAGGAAGCAGTAGCCTGTATGCAAAGGTGTGCTGATGACTCTCTGTGGGGATTAAGAAGAACTGGCCTGAAGGAATCTGAAAGGAAAAAGGAAAAAGAAAGAAAAAACAAAGGGTGAACCTTAAGAGGAGGTCAGTATGGGACGAATCTTCAAACGCTGGCTTTTTTTTTTTTTCTTTTTACCTGCAGCCTCTGAGTAGGGGAAAAAAATAAAAGTGCATTTTCAGCACTTCCTGAACAGAATGGAAAGGAAGTTCAGGATGATTATCTTCCACTTAAAAGTATGTTTTCACTTTTGACCTAAAAAAAAAATGGAGAACAGCAGGGGCTAGGTGCCCCTCCTGGAGACTAGGCCCGCGTGTATCCTGGTGTGCTGTGGCTGGAGCAAGTCTCTTTTTAAAGGATGTCCGGAAATAGGGGGATTCACATGTCTCCTGACCCCTGCCTGAAACTTCTACCTGAACTAAGTGATACTGGGTAGTGCAATTCCGAGCCCTTTATACGCTGGCCTTGAGCCCATAAGCCTGGGAAAACGTCTTTTAGCTTCATCTGTTAATTCTTTGTGTGACTAGAATGGCAAACTGTAGGAACATTATCTTCAAGGTTCAGCTTGTTTCATCTTGAAGGAGATGTGCCACCTTCGGCGCCCCAAAACAGTGTTTATTAGAATACTTTTAATGAAATTACTCAAAATCCTAACACACATTATTTGGCGTGTATATCCTTTACCATTCCAATAACCTAATAAACTGGTGGCTACTCATTAATGGAAAATAAAGATTCATGTTCACTAATATTATCACATTTGTCAACATCATATGTCCAATTGCTATTGATCATCTTAGGAATGCTTTATCTAAAAAAGGGGAGGAGGGAGACACCTGGGTGGCCCAGTTGGTTAAGGCTCCGACTTTGGTTCAGGTCATGATCTCATGGTTCATGAGTTTGAACCTCGCATCGGGCTCTGTACTGACAGCGCAGAGCCTGGAGCCTGTGTCTCCCTCTCTCTCTGCTCCTCCCTTGCTCATGCTGTCTCTCTGTCTCGCAAAAATAAACAAACACTTAAAGGAATACTGTATCTGCACATATTTTGAATGCTATAAAAAAGTTACACAAAAACTTTTCTAGCTAAATCAGATACCATATTTTTTCATTTGTCATATCATTTTTTCAGTTTAATGTGAATACACAATGGTAATGATTTCTACGGTGCCTTAAAATATTTGATTTGTTGTAGCTACAACCAAGATGGACTACGGCACTATTCATGTTGAGCTTATGGGTTGACAGATAAATAATTACTCTTAACTTAAAGCAGTAGAAATCAACGTTTGTGCCAGAATTTTACATTTGGATCCCACAGCTGATTTTATGACTGTCTTTCTGGATAGAAACAAATAGTTCTGTTTCTGTAACAAATAGAAGTGCAGTTTAACACATTCTGTGTCAGCAAGATCAAAGCAATTACTGGGCTGCCCTCCCACCCTCCTCCCCTTTACCTCCCTCCTTCTCCCCCCCCCACCCCGCCGCCTTCTCCATCAGGAATGTTTGCATCTAGTCACATCACCATAGTCAGTGGAGCCACTGCTTCTGAATTACTTTGCTCCAGCCTCCATAAACATGTGCTCCTCTGCTTGTAATAGATTGAAAAAAAAAAAGGCAAGAACGCCTTGGGTGAATATCAGAACACTCCTCAACTTTCAATGGGAAGGCTGTACACTAGGAATAGTGACACATTTTCATTTGTCTCAAGGCATTCAGGGAGCTGGCAATCCTGTAGGATGTTCTTTGTCCTAAAGTCTTATCCAGCTCTTAGGCAAATGCTCAGCTTCTACCTAGAGGCAGTTCCTTGATAAGCCTCTCAAACAGCTCTCCAATGCTGATTTTTCTCAGTCTGTTCCACAACTGACCCACAATCTGTGTTCCCTTTGTTCCCTTATTTTTTACACCAGCCTTTTCCCTTCATCTTTCCGTTCTTGTTTTTGCCTTCATTAATACCTGGATTCTCTTCATGTATCATTTCAAAAGGGTAAACATTATTCTTAATTTCTGCTTCTATCTCCAGATGAGTATATTTTTACCTTGGCTCCATAACACATTGTTTATTGAAACTCAGGCACCCGGAAGGAGTGTAAACATAGTGGCTTTGAGGAGTCAGGCAAACCTTATTATGAATCCTACCTCACTAGCTTGAGGACCTTGAAAATTTGAAAAATTTCTTTAAGTATAAATTCCTTTCTCCCCTAAAATGGAAATGTATAACCTTGGCTTGTTTTGGTTCCTGTGAATGTTAAGTGATATTCCGTAAAATCATTAGCACTGCTTATGGCATATAGTAAGAACTCAGTAATCGTTACCATACATCTTTTGTCACCCTGCTGTGCTTTTGGATATTTTTTGTGTGGTGAGGCTGATGGTTTAGTAGAAAGGATATGAGCTTTTAAGGCACAGACATCTGTGTTTATGTTCTGCCTCTACTACTCTGTGGATGAGAGAGCTTGGATAATCTATTAATCTTGGTGTTTCAGTATGATCATCTATAAACTGAAGTTATGACTACCTACTTGAACTCCACTGGGAGGATAAAATGTCATAATGAAGGTATGTGACAAAAATAATGGCTGACATATTAGTAATTTCTTCTCAAATGATAAACATGGCCTAGAAACAGAATTCTCCTCCAATTTTTGTTGTCTTAGGACAAACCTGCGGATAGCCTTCTCTATGCCATACCAACCCACTAATTCCCCTTTTCTCTTTGTTCCATCATCATTTTAGATAATTTCAAAATTACCCTGACATTCCTTGTGATATCCATCTCATGGGACCAGGATTTTACCATTAACAATTGTTTTTTTTTTATATGAAATTTATTGTCAAATTGGTTTCCATTCAACACCCAGTGCTCATCCCAACAGGTGCTCTCCTCAGTACCCCTCCCCTCCCCTCCCCTCCATTCAACCCTCCCCCCCCATCAACCCTCAGTTTATTATCAGTTTTTAAGAGTCTCTTATGGTTTCCCTCCCTCCTCTCTAACCTTTTTTTTTTCCTTCCCCTCCCCCATGGTCTTCTGTTAAGTTTCTCAGGATCCACATAGTAGTGAAAACATATGGTACCTGTCTTTCTCTGTATGACTTATTTCACTTAGCATCACACTCTCCAGTTCCATCCATGTTGCTACAAAAGGCCATATTTCATTCTTTCTCATTGCCACGTAGTATTCCGTTGTGTATATAAACCATAATTCCTTTATCCATTCATCAGTTGATGGGTATTTAGGCTCTTCCAATAATTTGGCTATTGTTGAAAGTGCTGCTGTAAACATTGGGGTACAAGTGCCCTTACGCGTCAGCACTCATGTATCCCTTGGGGAAATTCCTAGCAGTGCTGTTGCTGGGTCATAGGGTAGATCAATTTTTAATTTTTTGAGGAACCTCCACACTGTTTTCCAGAGCGGCTGCACTAGTTTGCATTCCCACCAACAGTGCAAGAGGGTTCGCCTATCTCCACATCCTCTCCAGCATCTATAGTCTCCTAATTTGTTCATTTTAGCCACTCTGACTGGCATGAGGTGGTATCTGAATGTGGTTTTGATCTGTATTTCCCTGATTAGTAACATTGAGCATCTTTTCATGTGCCTGCTGGCCATCTGAATGTCTTCTTTAGAGAAGTGTCTATTCATGTCTTTGGCCCATTTCTTCACTGGATTATTTGTTTTTCAGGTGTGGAGTTTGGTGAGTTCTTTATAGATTTTGGATACTAGCCCTTTGTCCGATATGTCATTTGCAAATATCTTTTCCCATTCCGTTGGTTGCCTTTTAGTTTTGTTGATTGTTTCCTTTGCAGTGCAAAAGCTTTTTATCTTCATGAGGTCCCAATAGTTCATTTTTGCTTTTAATTCCCTTGCCTTTGGAGATGTGTCAAGTAAGAAATTGCTGCAGCTGAGATCAGAGAGGTTTTTTCCTGCTTTCCCCTCTAGGGTTTTGATGGTTTCCTGTCTCACAATCAGGTCCTTCATCCATTTTGAGTTTATTTTTGTGAATGGTGTAAGAAATTAGTTTAGTTTCATTCTTCTGCATGTTGCTGTCCAGCTCTCCTAGCACTATTTGTTAAAGAGACTGTCTTTTTTCCATTGGATATTCTTTCCTGCTTTGTCAAAGATTAGTTGGCCATAATTGTGTGGGTCTAATTCTGGGGTTTCTATTCTATTCCATTGGTCTATGTGTCTGTTTTTGTGCCAATACCATGCTGTCTTGATGATTACAGCTTTGTAGTAGAGGCTAAAGTCTGGGATTGTGATGCCTCCTGCTTTGGTCTTCTTCAAAATTACTTTGGCTATTCAGGGCCTTTTGTGGTTCCATACAAATGTTAGGATTGCTTGCTCTAGCTTCAAGAAGAATGCTGGTGCAATTTTGATTGGGATTGCATTGAATGTGTAGATAGCTTTGGGTAGTATTGACATTTTAACAATATTTATTCTTCCAATACATGAGCATGGAATGTTTTTCCATTTCTTTATATCTTCTTCAATTTCCTTCATCAGCTTTCTATAGTTTTCAGCATACAGATCTTTTACATCTTTGGTTAGATTTGTTCCTAGGTATTTTATGTTTCTTGGTGCAATTGTGAATGGGATCAGTTTCTTTATTTGTCTTTCTGTTGCTTCATTGTTAGTGTATAAGAATGCAACTGATTTCTGTACATTGATTTTGTATCCTGCAACTTTGCTGAATTCATGTATCAGTTCTAGCAGACTTTTTGTGGAGTCTGTCGGGTTTTCCATGTGTAATATCATGTCATCTGCAAAAAGTGAAAGCTTGACTTCATCTTTGCCAATTTTGGTGCCTTTGATTTCCTTTTGTTGTCTGATTGCTGATGCTATCACTTCGAACACTATGTTAAACAACAGCAGTGAGAGTGGACATCCCTGTCGTGTTCCTGATCTCAGGGAGAAAGCTCTCAGTTTTTCCCCATTGAGGATGATATTAGCTGTGGACTTTTCATAAATGGCTTTTATGATCTTTAAGTATATTCCTTCTATCCCGACTTTCTCGAGGGTTTTTATTGAGAAAGCATACTGAATTTTGTCAAATGCTTTTTCTGCATCCATTGACAGGATCACATGGTTCTTATCTTTTCTTTTATTAATGTGATGTATGACATTGATTGATTTGCGAATGTTGAACCAGCCCTGCATCCCAGGAATGAATCCCACTTGATCATGGTGAATAATTCTTTTTATATGCTGTTGAATTCGATTTGCTAGTATCTTATTAGGAATTTTTGCATCCATATTCATCAGGGATATTGGCCTGTAGTTCTCTTTTTTTGCTGGCTCTTGTCTGGTTTAGGAATCAAAGTAATATTGGCTTCATAGAATGAGTCTGGAAGTTTTCCTTCCCTTTGTATTTTTTGGAACAACTTGAGAAGAATAGGTATTATCTCTGCTTTAAATGTCTGGTATAATTCCCCAGGGAAGCCATCCGGTCCTGGACTCTTATTTGTTGGGAGATGTTTGATAACTGATTCAATTTCTTTGCTGGTTATGGGTCTGTTCAAGTTTTCTATTTCTTCCTGTTTGAGTTTTGGAAGTGTGTAGGTGCTTAGGAATTTGTCCATTTCTTCCAGGTTGTCCAGTTTGTTGGCATATAATTTTTCATGGTATTCCGATAATTGCTTCTATTTCTGAGGGATTAGTTGTAATAATTCCATTTTCATTCATGATTTTATCTATTTGGGTCCTCTCCCTTTTCTTTTTGAGAAACCTGGCTAGAGGTTTATCAATTTTGTTTATTAAAAAAAAAAAACAACTCTTTGTTTCATTGATCTGCTCTACAGTTTTTTTAAATTCTATGTTGTTTACTTCTGCTCTGATCTTTATTATTTCTCTTCTTCTTCTGGGCTTGGGGTGTCTTTGCTGTTCTGCTTCTATTTCCTTTAGGTGTGCTGTTAGATCTTGTATTTGGGATTTTTCTTGTTTCTTGAGATAGGCCTGGATTGCAATGTATTTTCCTCTCAGGACTGCCTTTGCTGCATCCCAAAGCATTTGGATTGTTGTATTTTCATTTTCATTTGTTTCCATATATTTTTAAATTTCTTCTCGAATTGCCTGGTTGACCCATTCATTCTTTAGTAGGGTGTTCTTTAACCTCCATGCTTTTGGAGGTTTTCCAGACTTTTTCCTGTGGTTGATTTCAAGTTTCATAGCATTGTGGTCTGAAAGTGTGCATGGTATGATCTCAGTTCTTTTATACTTATGAAGGGTTGTTTTGTGACCCAGTATGTGATCTATCTTGGAGAATGTTCCATGTGCACTCGAGAAGAAAGTATATTCTGTTGCTTTGGGGTGCAGAATTCTAAATATATCTGTCAAATCCATCTGATCCAATGTATCATTCAGGGCCCTTGTTTCTTTATTGATCTTGTGTCTAGATGATCTATCCATTGTTGTAAGTGGAGTATTAAAGTCCCCTGCAATTACCACATTCTTATCAATAAGGTTGCTTATGTTTGTGATTAATTGTTTTGTATATTTGGGGGCTCCCCTATTCAGCACATAGACATTTATAATTGTTAGTTCTTCCTGATAGACAGACCCTGTAATTATTATATAATGCCCTTCTTAATCTCTTGTTACAACCTTTAATTTAAAGTCTAGTTTGTCTGATACAAGTATGGCTACTCCAGCTTTCTTTTGACTTCCAGTAGCATGATAGATAGTTCTCCCTCACCTCACTTTCAATCTGAAGGTGTCCTCAGGTCTAAAATGAGTCTCTTGTAGACAGCAAATAGATGGGTCTTGTTTTTTTTATCCATTCTAATACCCTATGTCTTTTGGTTGGTGCATTTAGTCCATTTACATTCAGTGTTATAGAAAGATGTGGGTTTAGAGTCATTGTGATGTCTGTAGATTTCATGCCTATAGTGATGTCTCTGGTACTTTGTGGTCCTTGTAACATTTCACTCACAGAATCCCCCTTAGGATCCCTTGTAGGGCTGGTTTAGTGGTGATGAATTCCTTCAGTTTTTGTTTGTTTGGGAAGACCTTTATCTCTCCTTCTATTCTGAATGACAGACTTGCTGGATAAAGGATTTTTGGCTGCATATTTTTTCTGTTCATCACATTGAAGATTTCCTGTCATTTCTTTCTGGTCTGCCAAGTTTCAGTAGATAGGTCTGCCACTAGTCTTATGAGTCTCCCTTTATAAGTTAAAGCGTGTTTATCCCTAGCTGCTTTCAGAATTTTCTCTTTATCTTTGTATTTTGCCAGTTTCACTATGATAGGTCGTACAAAAGATTGACTCAAGTTACGTCTGAAAGGAGTTCTCTATGCCTCTTGGATTTCAGTGCCTTTTTCCTTCCCTAGATGAGGGAAGTTCTCAACTGTGATTTGTTCTAGTACACCCTCAGCCCCTTTCTCTCTCTCTTCCACTTCGAGAATTCCTATGGTACAGATATTGTTCCGTTTGATTGCATCACTTAGTTCTCTAATTCTCCCCTCATACTCCTGGATTTTTTTATCTCTCTTTTTCTCAGCTTCCTCTTTTTCCATAATTTTATTTTCTTTTAAAAAAATTTTTTTTCAACGTTTATTTATTTTTGGGACAGAGAGAGACAGAGCATGAATGGGGGAGGGGCAGAGAGAGAGGGAGACACAGAATCGGAAACAGGCTCCAGGCTCTGAGCCATCAGCCCAGAGCCCGACGCGGGGCTCGAACTCACAGACCGCGAGATCGTGACCTGGCTGAAGTCAGACTCTTAACCGACTGCGCCACCCAGGTGCCCCCATAATTTTATTTTCTAACTCACCTATTCTCTCTTCGGCCTCTTCAATCTGAGCTGTGGTCACCTCCATTTTATTTTGCACTTCATTTATAGCATTTTTTAGCTCCTCATGACTATTTCTTAGTCCCTTGGTCTCTGTAGCAATAGATTCTCTGCTGTCCTCTATACTTTTTACAAGCCCATCGATTAATTTTCTGACTATTATTCTAAATTCTTGTTCTGTTATATTGCTTAATTCTTTTTTTTTTTTAATTTTTTTTTCAACGTTTATTTATTTTGGGACAGAGAGAGACAGAGCATGAACGGGGGAGGGGCAGAGAGAGAGAGGGAGACACAGAATCGGAAACAGGCTCCAGGCTCTGAGCCATCAGCCCAGAGCCTGACGCGGGGCTCAAACTCACGGACCGCGAGATCGTGACCTGGCTGAAGTCAGACGCTTAACCGACTGCGCCACCCAGGCGCCCCGCTTAATTCATTTTTGATCAATCATTAGCTGTCACTACTTCCTGGAGTTTCTTTTGAGGAGAGTTCTTCCGTTTTGTCATTTTGGGTAGTCCCTGGGGTGGCGCAGAACTGCAGGGCACTTCCCCTGTGCTGTCTGGAGTAACTTGTGTTGGTGGGCGGGGCTGAAATCAGACCCAATGTCTGTCCCCAGCCCACCGCTGGGGCCACAGTCAGACTGGTATGTACCTTCCCCTCCTCCAGTGGCAGGACTCACTGTGGAGTGGTGTGGCCCCTGTCCACGCTACTTGCACACTTCCAGGCTTGTGGTGCTGCTTTGATGGGATCTGGCATATTAGCTGGGGTGGATCCGCAAGATGCACAGGGGCGGGAGGGGCAGGCTTAGCTTGCTTTGCCATAGGTCGTCCCCTGAAGGAGGGGCCCTGCAGCACCGGGAAGGAGGCAGTCCCGTCGGAGGGATGGATCCACAGGAGCACAGTGTTGGGTGTTTGCACGGTGCAAGCAAGTTCGGTGACGGGAACTGATTCCCTTTGGGATTTTGGCTGGAGGACAGGACGGGGAGATGGCGCTGGCCAGCACCTTTGTTCCCTGCGGAGCTGAGCTCTGTCTCCTGGGGCTCAACAACTCTCCCTCCTGGTGTCGCCTCACCCTCCCGTTCTCCGAGGAGATCTTTTGACTTTTAACATTCCAGATAATAAGTCCTGCTGGCTGTCAGAACTCACAGAGTCTGGACCCTCTGCTTTTGCAAGCCAGACTCGTGGGCTCTGCCTTGCCAGATGGGCTGCCCCTCTACCTGCCTGGCTCCCTCCCGCCAGTCCGTGTAGGGCTCACTGCCTCTCTGCCCTTCCTACCCTCTTCCGTGGGCCTCTTGTCTATGCTTGGCTCCAGAGTTTCTGTTCTGCTAGTCTTCTGGTGGTTTTCTGGGTTATTTAGGCAGGTGTGGGTGGAATCTGAGTGATCAGCAGGAGGAGGTGAGCCCAGCATCCTCCTATGCCGCCCTCTTCCCCTCCAATCCCATTAACAATTGTTTTAAGATCTTTTGAGTAAATACCTAATAGTGCAATTGCTGGGTTGTAGGGTAGTTCTATTTTCAACTTCTGGAAGAAACTGCATGCTGTTTTCCAGATTGACTGCACCAGTTTGCATTCCCACCAATGGTTTTAGATCTTAAAATTTGAAATTATTCTTTGTGACCACCATGATTTCACCTCACACTCCATCACTTTCCTTTATCCTCACCATGACCTCTCTACCCTCTGTCACTCTATACTGAGTCCATTTGTTCTCCCCTCACTCCACAAATAACCATTCTACTTAATAATTTCTACTTAAGCATTTCTAGTACTATTATTTCCACCAATATTGTTCAACTTAACCATTTCTGGTACTTTATTTTCCTCCATCTTGTTTTGCCTCATGAATCACTCAAACCAACCACCAGTGCTGACCTCGTTGCTCAATTCTCTATTTTTACAAGATTTTCCATGGGACTACTTTAATTATTTCCTTAAATTTTGAATTCAGTTCACCAATGAACCTTTTGGGGACTGAAATTTTCTTTGTAGGAAGGTTTTAAATCACAATTTTAATTTCTTTGGTAGAGGGTTATTCAGGTTTTCTATTTCAGTTTCAGTAAATTTTATACGTGTACAAAATCTATGTCAATAACTTTTCCCTCGAAAAACTTCCTTGATTTGATTTATCGATTTGACATAATGTGTCATTCCTTGGGAATTACCTAACTAACTAAAACTTTATGGGCTTCACTTAAGACATTTACTTGATGGCACTTGAATTATACCCATGTTGGCAAGTTTCACAGGGACAGAAATCTGATTTAATCATCTTTGTGCTACTCATCACATCAAGTACATGAATAAAATCAATAAGTACATTTTGAATTCAATTATCATTGTTACAGGAGATAGATTGTAACATTTCTAAACTTTAGAATTAGATTCTGTTCCTTAGTCTTTGGCATAGCCCCCCATACATTTCTAATTATTCTTAAATTACTAAACCCAGAAGCAGTTTCCAAGATACTCTTTTTTGAAGGTGTGCTCATTCAATTGTCTAAAAAGTACTAGTGGGATAAACTGATGTTAAATAAATGAAACCTGCTACAGTCAGTACATTTTCTCTCTTCCTGTTCCCCATTCTTTCCCACCATCATGTAACACTTCACATAACCATTGTACTTAATAATTTCTAGGACTTTATTTCCATCAGTATTATTTGGCTTAACCATTTCTAGTGCAAAAAGAAGAAAATTGGCCATAGGTTTTAATACTGATTCAAGAATAACCTACCATGTTTTAGCAGTGAGACAAGACCAGGAGTTTTGTAAAAGGATATGTGTTAGCACTTTGCCTGGATAATTTGAAGCATATTGGCATTCCCTCCCTGCACCCACACCCCTACCCCCCCCCCCCCCACTGATTTTGCCATGGTATTCTGATAAAGGGACTTTTGAGTTTACTAAAACTTCTTTATTTTTTAAATTTTTTACTAAAACTTCTTTAAGTTGCCACATATTTGGCATCATTATTGCATTGCCTTTCTAAAAGACAGGATGTTGCCCTACAGTTCCCTATCAGGTCAATGATTTAAGCCCAATTCTGTGAGAAAAGTCATAAGTGTCAGACAATGAATCATTAATACACTTTTCCAGAAGAATTCATATCTTTCTTGAGGTTGATTATCTATTTGATGTACAACTCATGGCAGGACATAAGTGGGTGGGGATATTTGTTCAGAATGTTATCCCTTGTCTCTCTCTTCCCCACCTCCTTCCCATTCTCAAAAGTGGACAGAAATGCTGCTTTTTCTTAGTGCTTCCATATTATGAGAATAAAGGCAGTCTTGCAGCACTTCTTATTATAAATTCAATTTCTTGAAACAGGCTTCAGGGGGATGTTTATGAATAACAAAGAGAGGAAAGGGGAAATTTGTGGAAAAATTGTAATTTTCCTGGGATTGAAAGATAATTCAAAATGCAACAAATCAATAAAACAGAGATATGTCTGCGAGAAAAAGAACTGCTGGAAAGAATATGTATTGTATATGTGTAGTTTTGTTACCCAAAATGCTCACACTGAAACCAAGAGTAGAAAATAAGAGGTTTTTGAATTTTGCACGAACTAGAACAAACATCTGTTCCATGCCATCTAGGACTGAATGCTAATGCTGGATGTAGATGACAGAGAGTTTTTATACCATAGTTTGTGATCTCTGACCTGTGAGTTTATTTAGGTGTGCCACTTCCTCCCTACCTCACCCCAACCCTCATTTAAAACTTGTGTTTAATGTTACACTGGTCTCTGGTGCATGTAATGACATTGTACTATTACTTAATAAAATATTTTATGGCTCCCAGGAATCATCACTTCAGCTCACTATTCGGCTCCCCCCTCATACCCAGAAAAATAAAAGTTGTATGCTTCAAAACCATTTGAAATTGGGGGAGCAATAAAACATGATCTTTTATTATATTATTTATAATCCAGAATGCTGCTAGGGAAACAAAAAATAAGCTCCTGTCTTTCATGTCTATAGTCTGTGTGAGTAAGAGGAAGGAAGCTAATGACGCATGTAATACAGTTGTGGACAATGATTTACCTTTGATTTTGTCCATCTGTTTTCTGAGAGCAGTCGTTTTCTTGTCCTGAGGAGAACAGCAAGGATATGATCCCAGAGGCTTCTCAGTTCAATCCCCCCTACCCCTCTGGGAGAAGTAGATAAACAGCCCTCTTTGGACCTAAGATGGGGTTAGTCTTCTTGCAGGCATGCTGTCCCTGTCCCTCTCATCTGAGAGCTGCTGCAGGCAGAAGTGCTCCAGGCCTTTCCTTTTCAGTGAGAATGCCTGATTACCATTGGCCCACAGAGTTGACAGGGTTTCAGCAACCATGAGGACAGCTCTCCAAGTCTTTTGTGTCTGATGTCATCTTCCCATGAAGATGTTTTAGACAAAGTGTCAAGCTATAAATGCGACTGGCTCCCATGATACACAGGGAGTGATGCCCTGGGGGAAGGTTTTCTGGTGTTCAGCAGGGATGCCATAATGAACATATCTGTGCATCTCACATATGCAGCCTAATTACTTCTGTCAAAACTCCTCTGTTGACTTGTTGCTTGTCTCCTCATATTTTAGACTTGGCCTTAGTGACCTGACTCTGATTGGTCCAGACCCAGTTTGCAGCCACATGCTACCACTGGGCCCTTGCACCTGGATAGTGTAAATGATACCATAGGGTTCCCTTTGGTATCTTGCTAAGAGAACACTGGTAGGAGAGGTGAGAATACGCCTAGCTAAGATTTATGTTAGGTAAGGGGCATCCTACCAATGAGTTTTTTTTTAGCTGTGCCCTCTTCCCAGTCAGTTCACTTGCCCATCATGCCACCATTTTTATTGTTGGAAATGTGGGAGTGAGGGTCAAATAAAAATCTATTACCAGGGAATAAATTATTAATGTTAAAGCAGGCATTATTTGATAGTCAAGAACAATATTGAAATATAAACCCTGAAAATGGCAACCCGAAGAGACTTGTTTGAAGAAGTTTGGGGTGGGGAGGGATCAGGGATTCATCATGTTGCTGTGTTTTACATTTTCCCTTTATTAGCTAGCCTGTCTCTTTACCCTTTCACTGTTGGCTATTCACCTTCCCTGTCCCCATTTGTAAATGCTACTATGTTAAGAGTCCCAGTGAAATAATATTGTAGAGTATTGCTTTTTATTCTGAGGTCAAACCTATTGGGATATACTTCTGGTATCTTAAAATGTACCCATGAAATCCAGTGAAAAGAGACATTTCCATGGAACATTTTCTTTTACAGTTTTTCACCTCTACACTGTTTGGTGTTGCCTTCTTTTCACATTTAGTTTTCTGTTCCTCATTCTCAGTCTTTTGTGGAATTTTTATGAACTCTATTCTCTGGGTGTTATCCATCCCTCTGGCTATATTTGCCACTTTTACTAAGGAATATCTCTAGTTTGGGATATGGCTAGACATGAAATAAAAAGCACATTGAAAAGTATGCTCTTTTCCTGGAAAGCGTTCAGTGTACAGGACAGGTGTAGGCTGGTTCACATCCCATCATGTTCACATAAAGGGATTAGCATTCTTGTGGGTGCTAAGCCCACCTTGGTTTTCGTAATAGTTTTCTGTTTTGTGGTTCATTATATATTGTATTGGTAATTTTATACACAACTATTTCCATGCTTATTCTTCACAAGGATTAATTAAATTCAACAAATATTGATTTTTTACTTCATGTCAGGCGCTATGGTAATTACTGTGGTTCCATAGGAACAACATGGTGATACCATCTAGAAAGAATTCGTAATAACAGCACTTATGTGGCATTTCATAGTTAACCAAACACTTGTACTTTTACTATCTAATTTGATCCTCTTAGCACTCTGAGAGTAACAAGAGTGGGTATTAACATTCCCACTTAACAGAGAAGGAAAATGGCTTAGAGGTAAAGCGAGTTTCTCAAGGTCACAGCTAATAAGGGGAAGACTTAGGGCAGAGAGTAAGAGGAATTTTCATTTAAAACTGATCTACAAAAAATGGTCCTTAAATTCCCATAGCAACATGTGACTAATGATATTTATTTGCTTTATCAGAGCCCAAAATTAGTATTAGTATCTTTCTGATTATGGCTATCTCCTTCGTCCATCTTATAAAAAATAAATACCAAAGAAAGGAATTGTTGTAAAGGCAAGCTATTTGACACTCTCCATAAAATATTATTGTTGTTTCTCAGTCTTATCCCAGAGGGATAGTTAAATCTAAGAAAAACTAATTTATATGTCAGACCAATAGCATATTGCAACTGGAGATCAATTTAAATGGACATTTATTCGTTGATTTTTATTTTTAAAGAGACACCAGTAGAATAAAAACCATTTCATAAAAGAAACAGTAATCGTCTCCTTTGCTTCTTCTGGTTCATGCTACAATTCTGTCTGGCTCTCTCATGCTCAGTATAAAGGCAGAGGCAAGTCAGAATATCTCTTCATCATTAGTATCACCTTGCTTCTCTTTTAAAAACTCGATACCTAATTACCTTCACTAATTTATTCTCATGTATTTCATAGCCTTTTTTCTCCTCTGTTTTTGGAGGAGGTCAGTAAATATATGAAGCATTTCCATAGTAGTTTATAGGAGAAAGAGGAGCTACAGCTTTCCAGAGTATTTTCCTAACCTCTGTGTAGCATTTGACACACTTGACCACTTTTTCTCTCTTGACATTCTCACTTCCCTTAAATTCTGTAACCCTGCATTGTCTCATTATTTTCCTATCTCCAGTTGTCTCTATTTTTTCTCATGCTTTCAAATGTAGCAATACCTGGAAGTTCTATTCTTATCCCTTTTCTGATCTCATCTTCTGATAGTATATCTATGTTCATGATTCTATCAGTCATCCATTATGAATGACTTCCTAAATTACACATTTAAGGTTCAAATTCTCTTTCAAACCCAATTCACGAAAATATCTGCTAGATAAAATTATCTTTCTTACTATAACTGATATTTTGGTATTTTAAAAATGGAATATCTCATTTTACTCTTAAATTTATTTCACTCAGCAAGATACTGTCTATTTCTGTTGGTACTATCTTCAATCTCTTAGGTGTAAAACTCAAGTTTCAAGTTACCTTAATCACCCTTTCCTTTTTATAACATATTTAATCAGCTTCTAAGACCTGAAAATTTTATCTTTAAATTGCAGTTACTTTTGTTTACATGTTTTTATTTACATTGCCACCATCAGGTCCTCTATTTTCATTGCTGTCAGATTTATTTTCTAAAACATGGCTATTACTAGTTGCAACCATGATCAAAAATGGTCAATAATCTCTCAGTGTGTCAAAAGCCTGACAAGTCTGCCTATGATGTCCCTTTCTGACACTTATTAACTTCAACTTATATCCCAGTTTCAGGTTTGTAGTTTCTCCTAGGTAAACATTTTGCTCAGTCTTGGTTTTATGACTTTATCCATGCTGTTTCTCCAATGGATGAGTTATCTCCTTCTTACCACATAATAGGAACTCCATGAATCCTTCAGTTCATTTTATTTCCCATATTCTGTGTAAGTCATCACTGACCATCCAGAATGAAACTCTGCCTTGTCTCTGTTTTTCTTTAGTAGATTATTTGGCCTTTTGCATATAATGTCTTAAAACTTTATTGTCCTTTATATCCATGTATTTCCCATCTTCCCAACTAATTTATAAAGTGCTTATTATCAGGGATTATGTCTTATCTCTTCTTGCAGTTTCAACAATTCAGAACATTTTAGGTACTCAGTAAACAGTTGATTTGTTGCATATAAAAATAAATTATTAATGCAAATTATATTGATAAGCTATATGTACTTTTGAAGATCATTAACGAGATTATGCATGGTGATAATTCTTCATTGGTGGTTTGTAACACTTTTAGGTACTCGATAAACCAAAAACAAATAAAATCCATTAATCATCTTCAATTAGTTTGGCAGTAGATCAAAGCCTAAAATAGATGATAGACAAACATAAACATTATCGTTCCAGTGTCTTGTCTTTTAATCCCAGGCAAAGCCTTCTTTAAGCTCTTATCCACTCCCTCTCTTTCTTCTAAATGGAGCAATTATTAAGGCTTTTCCTAACTGATTGTACCCAGGGAAGATAAACTTACTGAGGAACAAAACATGACAAAAGCAGAAAGCCCATCTTATGTGAGAGTTGAGATGCAGTGACCCAGAGGGGCACGGGGGTGGGAGGCATTACATTATGTATATGCTGCATTCAAGATCTTTTAATCAGATTCTTATAGTCACAAGAAAGGTTCTACACCCTGTGTTAATGATTGTTTTTCTCCATTAGTGTGTACACTGTGGAGCCCAGGATTTGTGCTTTATTTCTTTCTGAAACCTCAATGCCTAGTAGTTTTGCTTACATAGTTTGGGTGCAATATTTATTCTTTCATTCTTTTTTTCAGTGCACAAGAGGATAATAGCTTGCCCTCTCCTTATCTACATATTTAGTAGATGGCTTATAAGCCAAGTCGTGCAGCTGGCACTGGGTAACATTCAAGACTTACACAAACTGATCAACATCGACAAGGGAGAGGAAAAGAATCTCCCCTACACACACACACACACACACACACACACACACACACTTTCGCCTTTCCTCCCACACATTAATTTATTAGACAGAAAGTAGCAAAAGACTAGAAGAAGTAGGTTTTCAGGGTGCTGGAGTTGTGTCCCTGATAATGACCTAGATTATGCTTTTTCCACGTTTCATCAAATATAAAGGAGAAAAGCTGATCCTCAAACCCATCTCTCTAGAGCAGTGGTTGTCAACCAGGAGTGATACTGCCCCAGAGGGAAAGAACATGTGGCGATAACTATAGACACTTTTTGACTGTCACAACAGTGTGGGTGTGTGGTGGTGGTAGTAGGCATCAAGTGAGTGGAGGCTAGAGATGCTGCTAAATATCCCATGAAATGTAGGACAGCCTCACAACATGGAATTTTCCAGCCCTAAATGTAAATAGGGTCAAGACTGAGAAACCCTGCTTTGGACTCTAATTCAGTAGTTAAACTGGGACCTTGGATTTTGCATTTTTAAAAAAAGTTTATTTATTTTTAAGAGAGAGAGGGGGGCAGAGGATCTGAAGTGGACTGTGCCCTGACAGCAGCAAGCCCCATGCTGGGCTTGAAGTTACGAACCAAATCATGAGATCATGACCTAAGCTGAAGTCAGACCTTCAACAGACTGAGCCACCCACATGCCCCAGATTTTGCATTTTTAACATGTCCTCTCTCTGATCTGATACAGATGATTCTTGGAGTCTCAAAGAAGCATACTTGTCTTTGAATAATTATTTCTCTGTGATTCAATTACATGAAAAATTATTATACATATAAATGTTCAATTAAAACGTTCAGTATTTTGTACCAATGTGTATGATTCTTGTTGATCTGAAATGCTTAAAATGAGCTTCACAGAGCACCAGCATGACTTATTATTACTGGCAGGAAGCAAGCCAGGGTTAACACCCTCACTGTCTAGTCAAGTCTGACAGGCTTGTTGGCTCCATTGTCAAGGAGTATGCCTCCACAATTACAGCATGTAGTCGGCTTCAGTGTCCCACAAAAGAAAGTATTGTAGCAGATAACTG
Organism: Felis catus; assembly: GCF_018350175.1. Classification (NCBI taxonomy): domain Eukaryota; kingdom Metazoa; phylum Chordata; class Mammalia; order Carnivora; family Felidae; genus Felis; species Felis catus. Next base: position 112,307,006 of record NC_058370.1, on the reverse strand, counting down.
CTTCTAGGATCCCTGCTGTCAGAGAAAATAAGCAAGTTATAACTTCTCCATGGTGCTGCTAGAGAGCATTTTCAATGGTGCCTGTTGCTTCACTCGGATGCTACATGTTGTTTCTCTCTGGTGAGTGGTCCGGCTACTTTTGACCTTTTCTTAGGTCATGCCACATTGATTCCTGCATGAAGTTATTGTTGGGAAATAAGACTTTTTCTCGCTGCTACAAAACTTAATACAACTCTTGATATGCTAATAGCTTCTCAATCACTGTTTGGAGGGGAATACCATTTCTTCTTTTGCAATGCAGAGTGTCTGCAACTAAAGATCTCTTCATTAGTGTACCCCAGTGGCCTCTTCTGATGCCCTGTCTCCCCTGGTGCCACAGTCTCAGCCACAGCCCTTGCACCTGTTATGCTGTCAACCATTTACAACCAGAGCCATCTTCATAGACCCAAGTAAGGAACCTCCATCCCTCCTTCATCTTTATTTCTGACATCCTATTTCTTGACCAAGTCGTTTCTGCCTCCATTGCATGTACCATATCCCTTTCCTATTTGCCATCTCTTTTTTAGCTTCGCCCTTGAAAACTTCTGCTTCTAAAATTAAGGCTGCTTTCCGTTTAGTTTCTCTACTGCGTTTCTCTTTTGATTCCCTTCTAATTTACCTTCTGTATTATTTGGGGTTTTCTTTTGCAAAGAACTCTCATTATGCCATCCCATACATACAATTCACAAATGATAACCTATTCCCTATGGAGAAAAATCCAAACTTCTCAGATTGACAACCAAGACCCTTTAGAGTCTGGGGCCCTACTCTACCCTACTCTACCTCTTTAATTTTCCAACAAACCACACAACTTACCTGAATAATGTATTCTTTCATATTTCTATTTTTTTCTTGCTTTGTTCCTTTTGCAGGGAATGCACTTGTTTCTTCTCCATTAGACAAATTCATATTTGATACCGAGGGATAAAGCTCAAATTGTAACATATCTCACACGTCTTCTTTGACCTCCCTGGACTAGATATTATCAGGTTCATTTCCTTAGGAAGCAGACCCTAAGACAGAGGTTTGCATGGAGGAATTTTGTTGAGAGTATAGTCTTTGAATCAGTTATTTGTGGGGGTGGGAAGGAAACAGGATTGTCCAGAGAGGGAAGCTGAACTGTGCTGCAGTTACAACAAAGGCCTCAGACAATGTTATGGGGAACTCCTAGCTGGCATGACTCTTCAGAGTTGTCCTGAATGAAGGCAAGGGGGCTGGACCTTCATACCTCAGGGTTCATGTTACTGTTTGTGAATTGTCCAGGAAGTGGGGTGACCTGAGCAGAGCCTGGGAAAGTCCTAGAGAGAGACTTTGCTGAGAGCTGTGGGACTTTGCTGAGAGCTGTGGATAACTCATTCTTTAACAGGTGATAGAATGAGTACTTCAGTCTTTAAGGAGGAGCTGAGGAGGTGTAGGCATGTAGCACCCCATGACATCTACTAGGCCAGAAATATTCATGCCTTCTTCTCAGACTTTAATTATAGAATTTAACATTTTGTACAGTGACTATTTGTTTACATCTTTTGCTTACTGAACCAAACTAATGTTTTTCAAAGGGAGTGGATTTGGGATTCAGGCTCATGAATCAGGGGAAGATAGGATAAGCACCCCAGGGTAGTAAAAGTAGGTTGTATTAGTCTTTCCTTCATTAAATATAAAAATGCAGCTACCGGGGTGCCTGGGTGGCGCAGTCGGTTAAGCGTCCGACTTCAGCCAGGTCACGATCTCGCGGTCTGTGAGTTCGAGCCCCGCGTCGGGCTCTGGGCTGATGGCTCAGAGCCTGGAACCTGTTTCCAATTCTGTGTCTCCCTCTCTCTCTGCCCCTCCCCCGTTCATGCTCTGTCTCTCTCTGTCCCAAAAATAAATAAACGTTGAAAAAAAAAATAAAAATGCAGCTACCGTGATGTAACCAATGGATAGCATTGATCTGCATATTCAGTTCTTAGTTTTAAATGAGATTGGCTCTGTTTCTAAATAATTATAACAAAGCTTTCAATAGGCAATTATTTATTTTTCTCATTAACAAAGGACTTAGATTTTTAAAAATATCAATAGCATATCACTGTGCGCTTAAAAACCTTATATACAAAAATCTGGAAAAAATTAATGGAAAATAATATTACATAAAAATTATTTCCAAAATGCTTACTAAAGCTCAGTTGCAAAGAGAACAAGCTTAATCATCCCGTTAGTGTCTGGTAACATACTCAGATTCCTTCTTACTTGAAGAAGAAAACATTAAAAGATCTAAGATATATATTGCACAAGAAAGCTGTGGCCTTTGAATGTAGTTCATTTAGTTCTTATCATTAGATGATAAAATATAATGAGTTCATTGTCATAAATGTAACTATTCAGGAAATGTAATAGAGTTTCATAGCAATATATTTAGTATAGCGTGCAATTACTCACTTACTGTTTATACCATTCATCATGAGTCAGTTGATGTCAACATTAAAATTTCATCTTGAACATTTCCTAGCTTCTCTTTGTTTAACTTGTTAAATTCTAAATGTTTTATTCCTAATTATTACTTGTTTTATTCTTCTGAATGCAAGAACATAGTAGAAAAATAACCTTTTTCTCACCATTAAAGACACATTGAATTTTCCATAGTCACCAGATACCATTCTTTATATAAATTACTCTGATTTAGACATAATGATGATGTAACTATGAGTTACCATTTCTGAGGCTGAAGCAAAGAAATAATTTTACAAACTAGGTGACACCTGGGGCCACCAGAAGCTGCAAAGGACAAGGAAGTGTTCTCATCTGGAGCCTTCAGAGGGAACTTGGCCCTGATAACACCAGGACACGTTGATTTGGGAGTTGCAAGCTTTACAACTCAGAATATATTTCTGTTGTATTAATGTTTATTTATTTTTGACAGGGGTGGGGGGTGGTGAGGGAGTAGCAGACATAGAGGGAGACAGAGAATCTGAAGCAGGCTATGCACTGACTTTAGAGAGCCTGACGTGAGGCTCAAACTCATGAACCATGAGATCATGGCCTGAGCCCAAGTCAGATGTTTAACTGACTGAGCCACCCAGGTGCCCCTATTTCTGTTGTTTTAAATTCTAGGAAATGAATACGGATTTTGATGCCCTCTTCAATTATTATTTAAAAAAAACACATTGATTTTCATTTATATGACCTCTCCATCTACATTTTGGGTATTAAAAGCTTGGAGGGTAAACCAGCCCAGTGTTGATAAAACTTGAGGCTGCTAGATTTCAGAGAGCTAGCATTCACTTGTTACATTCCTTCTATCTTCCAGAAGAACTGGAACAAGGTCAGAATAGGTTGATGCATGGATGAAACTGATTCCAGGCTGTGAGTAAATCTCCTCACTTAACCCACAAACTGTGACCCCACATTTGTCACTCAGGAAGAAGGGTTCCACACCTCAGAGGATAACCCTTAGCTCATACTGTTTTAGAGATGAAGACATTGCACCTCTAAGCTAAGACTTATCCCCATTGACACAGTGAGTTAATTCTGGACCCAGATGCTCTGGTTCTTAACCATTCTTTATTTCCTGTTGGATAGAAGGACAACTGGACCCTAAGACAGACACATAAGCATTGGTAACTCAATCAACTCTAGCTAACTGTATCAGGAAGACAACATTTGTGAAAGCATATTTGCATTTGTCTTAAAATATTTCATACTTATAACCCTTATGATGCTAATTGTGTATGACATTATTTAGATTAACCAAACATTTGTAGATTACCCTTTATGCATTCTACATTTTTACTTCTATTGTCATATTTAATCATCATAATTTCAGATAGATTATGTCATTTTTCCAAGATAAGTAACACTGCTAGTTCCCAGTACATTTTTCACTGGAATAGTAGTAAAAGGTAGTACAAATAGGGTAAGCCTATAATTAATTGTTAAAAATCTAGGCCATTTTAAAGAGGGAAATGAGGCACTACTCATAAATACACTTGGCATAAGCCAAGATTGTTCTGTCACAATAGGACATAAGGTACAAGTAAGAATGGTCTAGGGAGATTCTCACAACATTTCTTTAAGTTGAATTTTGAACATTATAGTTACAAGTACTCATCCCAGTATATAAGGTATTTGGGATTTAAGAAAAAAGGTAACTCTATGGGAAGTGCATTGTAGCAGTTAAATTCCAAGATAGAACTCGTGCAAAGATTGGTAAGAGTACCTTGGGTGCTCCCTGAGAAATCAAACTTGGTGACACTGTCACCTATCATTTTGTTTAGCTGACTTAAGACCTGGTCCCTTCTTGTAGCTATTAGTTGTGTGAAGCACTCTCCCTCATGCACATTTGGCCTCATTGTCTTTTGTGCCTTTTAAATTCTTTAATCATACCTCTTTTAGGACACTTAATTTATTATAAGTTTTCATGGCTGTGTGTGTTCTTCCCCATTGGTAGAATGTGTATCTCATCACTTTGTGCCATTCTTGGCACAGACACTTACTTACTTACTTGATACAGACAGGTACCTGGACAGTTACCATGGGTAAAAGTGGATTGGGGAAAATTGTTGTGGACAGCAAATGAGCACTAAAGAACAGAGGCTTATCTTTTTTGAAACAAATACTCATCAGCACCTACAGCACAGGGAGGAAAATGTGCCATGTTAGTAGTTTGAAAGGGCTTATAGAAAATTCGACATACTCTATTTTAATAATGATGTCAATGAATATAAAAACAACAAATGTAAAGTGTTTATTATGTTCCAGGTACTCTTTTAAGATACCTTCACATCACTTGGACACTAAAATCTAAAACAATCTTAAAAAAAATTAACATTTATTTACTGTTGAGAGACAAAGAGAGACATAGCACAAGCAGAGGAGGGGCAGAGAGAGACAGAGAGAGACAGAGACAGAATCCAAAGCAGGCTCCAGGCTCCAGGCTCCAAGCTGTCAGCACAGAGCCTGATGCAGGGCTTGAACTCATGAACCGTGAGGTCATGACCTGAACTGAAGTGGAATGCTTAACAGACTCAGCCACCCAGGTGCCCTAAAACAATCTTAACATGATTTTACTATCTCATAATCTCATTAGCATAGCTTTTCTATTCCAGAAGACTTGCCCAGGAAGATAAAATTTGCGAATAACTGCATTACTCATTTCAGGAATTCCCAAGACCTATTACCTCTCCAGTAGAAAGTGTCAACAGTGTACTACTTAAGACTCCTTGAATTCTTCACCTCAAAATACTCCTCTTGATATTTCCACCAATACCAAATTATCATGATCTTTACCCAGTACTCATTAAGAGATGTACTGAAAAACATGCTTTCAACTACACTTTAAAATTTCAATAAATTGAACTCCAGCATGCTATCAGACAGCGTAGAAGTTTTATTATCCCAGATAAGCCATAAACTCAGCTTTGCCTTATCAAAAGCTTATAAACAGCTTTGCTCTTCTGGGAGGCTCTCAGGAAGCACATTGCCTGTAACTAACATGATCTTCACTGCAACTTTGTGAGGTTTGGTGTATTCTTATTCCCATTTTGCAGAAGAGAAACTAAGCCCAAAGTTGCACTGCAGGTAGATGGTAGAGCTGGGATCTGAATCTAGGCTCTATGACCCTACAGCCAGTGTATTGGCACTGGATTCCTGGGAGCCATTTAAAAGCCACTTTAATTGGCCTCATTTGGAAGAAATTTCAAAGCATCAGAATAAATGAAAACACTTTAAAAAAAGACACAATTAGAAATGCAACATTTTAAACATCATCATTTACATAAATTAATCATTCTTCTGCTCACATGCTCTATAGTTTTTCTCCATTTAAAGGAGCAATGATAAGCATTCTGACATTTTCAATGGTCATGATGCAGGAAAATTGTCTTAACATCTGAAAATATTCTGGCCTTTGAAAAAAATAACCATTGCATTTATCACTCCTGAATAGCCAGTGTGTTTCCAACATGAGTTTCAACTTGAATCCACTGTTGTAGGGAAAGAAAATTATCTGCTGATAATTTACTAAAGGTACTTCTTCAGAATTAAAAGGCAGTGGATAACCAAATAATGGTTTAAAAAGAAAACAATCCTCTGAATGGATTTCGATGGAAATTTTTTCATAGTAAGGAAGAAATGGGAATATACATTTGGAAAGAGAATACCCAAGGGTAGATTCTTGTCCCAATAGTTGTTGCAACTGAATTGAATAAAAAGATTTATCCTCCTGAAATGGAATGAACATGAATGGTATGTTAATATTCTATACAATGGAACCAAGGTCCCATATAATATCAATAAGCTGGAAGAATGGGGCAAAACCAACAACAATTTACACAGGTAAATAAAAACTGTGTTTCAATTTGAAAAATAAATTGTGTTAAATGCTTTCTAACAATTAAAGCAGACACAGAGTGAATTAGTCAGCCTTGGGGCACCTGGATGTCTCAATCAATTAAGCATCCGACTCTTGATCTCAGCTCAGGTCATGATCTCACAGTCTGAGTTCAAGCCCAGCCTTGGGCGCTGTGTGGCAGTGCGGAGCCTGCTTGGGATTCTCTCTGCCCCTCCCTCCTCTCTCTACCACTCCCCTATTTGCTCACACATGCAAGCAAAAATAAACAAACATTAAAAAAAAGAATTAGCCTTATAGTACAGGAACAGAACACCCCAACACACCAACTATTTAAACAGAACATAGATGACCCTCTTTCTGGAAAATTCTGTATGGCAGTGAAATGATGTCTAAGGTTCTTCCCAATTACTAAATCCATGGTATTGATATAGCCATATGGTTTGACAGAACCAAGGCTTTCATCTGTGTTTTAGTTACATGGCATGTAGACATTCCTCAATTGATATATCTATTAGTACATATTTTCAGATACTTTCAGGAGGGTTTGAGCAAAGCCCTTTTACCTACTAATAGACATATGCACATAACTTTGGCCATGACCAGATGTCCAAGAGAGAATGGACACCTGAAAGAGAATTTATCATAGACTTTGATCTCTGCATCAAGGTTCACAGAGGAAAGGAACATTTGCTTTCATTCTTGGGGGTCTCGGAGATTAGATTTTCTCCCTCCCTACCCTTCATGGTAGAATTGGCTTGTTTAAGTGAATCCAGGAGTTCAAACATTGGGAGTATGGCTAATTTGATATGCAACCACACTGAGTAAACTTGTTTCTGAGGACAGGAGCCTATGTTTGAGCTAGAGGAACCACTCTTTTCCAAACAGTAACTGTAGTAGTAATAGTGTCAGGAGCATCAGTGGCCCAGGGGGTGACTCAACCAGAGGATGCTGACAGTGCCCTGGACCTGGGGATGCTAGGGTTCTGGCACACTGAATCTCAACGCTGTATTCAGCAATGGCAATACTGTCAAAGTAAGTCATATTTAGAGGACGTAAGAGGCATTAAGTCATGATGGCCAGAGCAAGGGCTGTTTCACTACATGGCAACACAACTTTGGGGCCAAAGGTTCTTTACTCCTCTGCCACCAGAGGAGTTCTTTACTCCTCTGCCATGAAGCCCTGAAAGGGGATTTTTCTTTTCTTTACTTGAAATCTTTTTTTTTCTTTAATGGTTTAAAAAAAAACATTTGGTAAACAGAGGCTGAAACAAAAAGTTTTTCTTTAGGTAGTAAGCATATATTGGTACAGTATTTCTCCTTTTTTTAAACAAGGTCGTTATTATCATTAATATTCTTATTATTTATATTAGTATACAGTACTGTGAGTTTAAGAGCTGAAGAGACTGTGTTAAGTGGTTACCACAGTTAGGATGCTGAACATATGTGTCTTCCCCAAAACTCCTTCAGCTGCCTTTGGGGTCAAATTCTTCCCCCATACATAACCTGTGCTGTTCTCTATCCCTATAGTTTTGCCTTTCCAGAAAGTTGGATAAATGGAATCTTTTGAGGCTGGCTTCTTTGACATAGCTTAATGCTTTTGAGATATCAATGTTATTGTATCAATATCCCCTTCCTTTTTGTTTTTGGGTACTATCCCATTGTATGAATATACCACATTTTGTTTATTCACTTAACTATTAAGAGTTATTTGGATTATTTCTCATTTGAGGCTACTGTGAATAGCTGTAGTAAGCATGTGTACTAAGGTTTGGTGTAAACATAAATTTCTGTTATCTAGTGAAAATATTTAGCGGAAAAATTGCTGGGTTATATAATGTCTTTAACTTTGTACAAAATTTATATATTCATCTATAAATTAATATATTTTTACATATTTATAAATATTTTAATTATATATAATATGTATACATATATTTTACATATATAATTATATATTACATATAATGTGTAAATTTCTTATAAAGTTAATCTATTAAGATATACAGTTGATCCTTGAACAATGTGGGGATTAGGAGCACTGACATAACCCCATGCAGTTGGAATCTGCATATAACCTTTGACTCCCCCAAAACTTAACTACTACTTGCCTACTGTTGACCTGAAACCTACCAATAACATAAACAGTTGATTAGCACATATTTTGTATATTATTATATGATAGATTCTTACAAAAAGCTAGAGAAAATGTTATTAAGAAAATTATAAGGAAAATATATTTATAGTACTATACTGTAAAAAATCCATATATAAGTGGAAACACACAGTTCATACTCATGTTGTTCAAGGACCAGCTGTGCATCTTTATAAGAAATGAACCATTCTTTGAGGAAGATGGCGGCGTAGGAGGACGCTGGGCTCACCGCGCGTCCTGCTGATCACTTAGATTCCACCTACACCTGCCTAAATAACCCAGAAAACCGCCAAGGATTAGCAGAACGGAGTCGCCGGAGCCAAGCGCAGACGAGAGGCCCACGGAAGAGGGTAGGAAGGATGACGAGGCGGTGCGCGCTCCACGGACTGGTGGGAGGGAGCCGGGGCGGAGGGGTGGCTCCCCGGCCAAGCAGAGCCCCCGAGTCTGGCTTGCAAAAGTGGACGGGCCTGACAGACTGTGTTCCTACAACAAGCGCGACTTAGCATCTGGGAGGTCATAAGTGAACAGCTCTGCTCAGGAAGGTGGGAAGGCTGGAGGACAAAGGGAGGGAGGAGAGCTGCTGAGCCCCTGGACGACAGAGCTCAGTTTGGTGGGGAACAAAGGCGCTCGCCAGCTCCATCTTCCCCGCCCATCCCCCAGCCAAAATCCCAAAGAGAACCAGTTCCTGCCAGGGAACTTGCTCGCCCCGCGCAAACACCCAACTCTGTGCTTCTGCGGAGCCAAACCTCCGGCAGTGGATCTGACTCCCAACTGCTGCCACAGGGCCCCTCCTGAAGTGGATCACCTAAGGAGAAGCGACCTAAGCCTGCCCCTCCTGCCCCTGTGCACCTTGCCTACCCACCCCAGCTAATATGCCAGATCCCCAGCATCACAAGCCTGGCAGTGTGCAAGTAGCACAGACTGGCCACGCCGCCCCTAGGAGAGGGGAAGAGAAGGCACACACCAGTCTGACTGAGGCCCCAGCAGTGGGCTGGGGGCAGACATCAGGTCTGACTGCAGCCCTGCCCACCAACTCCAGTTATACACCACAGCACAGGGGAAGTGCCCTGCAGGTCCTCACCACGTCAGGGACTATCCAAAATGACCAAGCGGAAGAATTCCCCTCAGAAGAATCTCCAGGAAATAACAACAGCTAATGAACTGATCAAAAAGGATTTAAATAATATAACAGAAAGTGAATTTAGAATAATAGTCATAAAATTAATCGCTGGGCTTGAAAACAGTATACAGGACAGCAGAGAATCTCTTGCTACAGAGATCAAGGGACTAAGGAACAGTCACGAGGAGCTGAAAAACACTTTAAATGAAATGCAAAACAAAATTGAAACCACCATGGCTCGGATTGAAGAGGCAGAGGAAAGAATAGGTGAACTAGAAGATAAAGTTATGGAAAAAGAGGAAGCTGAGAAAAAGAGAGATAAAAAAATCCAGGAGTATGAGGGGAAAATTAGAGAACTAAGTGATACACTAAAAAGAAATAATATACGCATAATTGGTATCCCAGAGGAGGAAGAGAGAGGGAAAGGTGCTGAAGGGGTACTTTAAGAAATAATAGCTGAGAACTTCCCTGAACTGGGGAAGGAAAAAGGCATTGAAATCCAAGAGGCACAGAGACTCCCTTCAGACGTAACTTGACTCGATCTTCTGCACGACATATCATAGTGAAACTGGCAAAATACAAGGATAAAGAGAAAATTCTGAAAGCAGCAAGGGGTAAACGTGCCCTCACATATAAAGGGAGACCCATAAGACTCGTGACTGATCTCTCTTTTGAAACTTGGCAGGCCAGAAAGAATTGGCACGAGATTTTCAGGGTGCTAGACAGAAAAAATATGCAGCCGAGAATCCTTTATCCAGCAAGTCTGTCATTTAGAATAGAAGGAGAGATAAAGGTCTTCCCAAACAACCAAAAACTGAAGGAATTTGTCAACACTAAACCAGCCCTACAAGAGATCCTAAGGGGGACCCTGTGAGACAAAGTCCCAGAGACATCACTACAAGCATAAAACATACAGACATCACAATGACTCTCAACCCGTATCTTTCTATAATAACACTGAATGTAAATGGACTAAATGCGCCAACCAAAAGACATAGGGTATCAGAATGGATAAAAAAACAAGACCCATCTATTTGCTGTCTACAAGAGACTCATTTTAGACCTGAGGACACCTTTAGATTGAGAGTGAGGGGATGGAGAACTATTTATCATGCGACTGGAAGCCAAAAGAAAGCTGGAGTAGCCATACTTATATCAGACAAACTAGACTTTAAATTAAAGGCTGTAACAAGAGATGAAGAAGGACATTATATAATAGCTACAGGGTCTATCCATCAGGAAGAGCTAACAATTATAAATGTCTATGCGCCGAATACCGGAGCCCCCAAATATATAAAACAATTACTCATAAACATAAGCAACCTTATTGATAAGAATGTGGTAATTGCAGGGACTTTAACACCCCACTTACAGAAATGGACAGATCATCTAGACACACGGTCAATAAAGAAACAAGGGCCCTGAATGAGACATTGGATCAGATGGACTTGACAGATATATTTAGAACTCTACATCCCAAAGCAACAGAATATACTTTCTTCTCGAGTGCACATGGAACATTCTCCAAGATAGATCATATACTGGGTCACAAAACAGCCCTTCATAAGTTTACAAGAATTGAAATTATACCATGCATACTTTCAGACCACAATGCTATGAAGCTTGAAATCAACCACAGAAAAAAGTCTGGAAAACCTCCAAAAGCATGGAGGTTAAAGAACACCCTACTAACGAATGAGTGGGTCAACCAGGCAATTAGAGAAGAAATTTAAAAATATATGGAAACAAATGAAAATGAAAATACAACAATCCAAACGCTTTGGGATGCAGCGAAGGCAGTCCTGAGACGAAAATATATTGCAATCCAGGCCTATCTCAAGAAACAAGAAAAATCCCAAATACAAAACCTAACAGCACACCTAAAGGAACTAGAAGCAGAACAGCAAAGGCAGCCTAAACCCAGCAGAAGAAGAGAAATAATAAAGATCAGAGCAGAAATAAACAATATAGAATCTAAAAAAACTGTAGAGCAGATCAACAAAACCAAGAGTTGGTTTTTTGAAAAAATAAACAAAATTGACAAACCTCTAGCCAGGCTTCTCAAAAAGAAAAGGGAAATGACCCAAATAGATAAAATCATGAATGAAAATGGAATTATTACAACCAATCCCTCAGAGATACAAACAATTATCAGGGAATACTATGAAAAATTATATGCCAACAAATTGGACAACCTGGAAGAAATGGACAAATTCCTGAACACCCACACGCTTCCAAAACTCAATCAGGAGGAAATAGAAAGCTTGAACAGACCCATAGCCCGCGAAGAAATTGAATCGGTTATCAAAAATCTCCCAACAAATAAGAGTCCTGGACCAGATGGCTTCCCAGGGGAGTTCTACCAGACGTTTAAAGCAGAGATAATACCTATCCTTCTCAAGCTATTCCAAGAAATAGAAAGGGAAGGAAAACTTCCAGACTCCTTCTATGAAGCCAGTATTACTTTGATTCCTAAACCAGAGACCCAGTAAAAAAAGAGAACTACAGGCCAATATCCCTGATGAATATGGATGCAAAAATTCTCAATAAGATACTAGCAAATCGAATTCAACGGCATATAAAAAGAATTATTCACCATGATCAAGTGGGATTCATTCCTGGGATGCAGGGCTGGTTCAACATTCGCAAATCAATCAACGTGATATATCACAGTAACAAAAAAAAAAGAGAAGAACCATATGATCCTGTCAATCGATGCAGAAAAGGCCTTTGACAAAATCCAGCACCCTTTCTTAATAAACACCCTTGAGGAAGTCGGGATAGAAGGAACATACTTAAAGATCATAAAAGCCATTTATGAAAAGCCAACAGCTAACATCATCCTCAATGGGGAAAAACTGAGAGCTTTTTCCCTGAGATCAGGAACACGACAGGCATGCCCACTCTCACCGCTGTTGTTTAACATAGTGCTGGAAGTTCTAGCATCAGCAATCAGACAACAAAAGGAAATCAAAGGCATCAAAATTGGCAAAGATGAAGTCAAGCTTTCGCTTTTGCAGATGACATGATATTATACATGGAAAATCCGATAGACTCCACCAAAAGTCTGCTAGAACTGATACAGGAATTCAGCAAAGTTGCAGGATACAAAATCAATGTACAGAAATCAGTTGCATTCTTATACACTAACAATGAAGCAACAGAAAGACAAATAAAGAAACTGATCCCATTCACAATTGCACCAAGAAGCATAAAATACCTAGGAATAAATCTAACCAAAGATGTAAAGGATCTGTATGCTGAAAACTATAGAAAGCTTATGAGAGTAATTGAAGAAGATTTAACGAAATGGAAAGACATTCCCTGCTCATGGATTGGAAAAATAAATATTGTCAAAATGTCAATACTAACCAAAGCTATCTACACATTCAATGCAATCCCAATCAAAATTGCACCAGCATTCTTCTCGAAACTAGAACAAGCAATCCTAAAATTCATAAGGAACCACAAAAGGCCCCGAATAGCCAAAGGAATTTTGAAGAAGAAGACCAAAGCAGGAGGCATCACAATCCCAGACTTTAGCCTCTACTACAAAGCTGTCATCATCAAGACAGCATGGTATTGGCACAAAAACAGACACATAGACCAATGGAATAGAATAGAAACCCCAGAACTAGACCCACAAACGTATGGCCAACTCATCTTTGACAAAGCAGGGAAGAACATCCAATGGAAAAAAGACAGCCTCTTTAACAAATGGTGCTGGGAGAACTGGACAGCAACATGCGGAAGGTTGAAACTAGACCACTTTCTCACACCATTCACGAAAATAAACTCAAAATGGATAAAGGACCTAAATGTGAGACAGGAAACCATCAAAACCTTAGAGGAGAAAGCAGGAAAAGACCTCTCTGACCTCAGCCGTAGCAATCTCTTCCTCGACACATCCCCAAAGGCAAGGGAATTAAAAGCAAAAGTGAATTACTGGGACCTTATGAAGATACAAAGCTTCTGCACAGCAAAGGAAACAACCAACAAAACTAAAAGGCAACCAACGGAATGGGAAAAGATATTCGCAAATGACATATCGGACAAAGGGCTAGTATCCAAAATCTATAAAGAGCTCACCAAACTCCACACCTGAAAAACAAATAACCCAGTGAAGAAATGGGCAGAAAACATGAATAGACACTTGTCTAAAGAAGACATCCGGATGGCCAACAGGCACATGAAAAGATGTTCAGCGTCGCTCCTTATCAGGGAAATACAAATCAAAACCACACTCAGGTATCACCTCACACCAGTCAGAGTGGCCAAAATGAACAAATCAGGAGACTATAGATGCTGGAGAGGATGTGGAGAAACGGGAACCCTCTTGCACTGTTGGTGGGAATGCAAATTGGTGCAGCCGCTCTGGAAAGCAGTGTGGAGGTTCCTCAGAAAATTAAAAATAGACCTACCCTATGACCCAGCAATAGCACTGCTAGGAATTTACCCAAGGGATACAGGAGTACTGATGCATAGGGCCACTTGTACCCCAATGTTCATAGCAGCACTCTCAACAATAGCCAAATTATGGAAAGAGCCTAAATGTCCATCAACTGATGAATGGATAAAGAAATTGTGGTTTATATACACAATGGAATATTACGTAGCAATGAGAAAAAATGAAATATGGCCTTTTGTAGCAACGTGGATGGAACTGGAGAGTGTGATGCTAAGTGAAATAAGCCATACAGAGAAAAACAGATACCATATGGTTTCATTCTTATGTGGATCCTGAGAAACTTAACAGGAACCCATGGGGGAGTGGAAGGGGAAAAAAAAAAAGAGGTTAGAGTAGGAGAGAGCCAAAGCATAAGAGACTGTTAAAAACTGAGAACAAACTGAGGGTTAATGGGGGGTGGGAGGGAGGAGAGGGTGGGTGATGGGTATTGAGGAGGGCACCTTTTGGGATGAGCACTGGGTGTTGTATGGAAACCAATTTGTCAATAAATTTCATATAAAAAAAAAGAAATGAACCATTTGCATTTTTATGTGGGTGTTCCAATCATCCTGTATTGGTGTCAGCACTTGGAATTGTCGAGTTTTTTTTTTTTCCACACCCATTCTAAATAATTATATAGGGTAATCTTATGGTAGTTTTAATTTGCATGTTTCTAATCTCTAAATGATACTGACCATCTTTTAATCTGTTCCTTTTCCATCTGTGCATATTTTTTATTTTTTGGTAAAGTATTCAAATCTTTTGTTCATTTTTAATTGGGTTGTTTGTCGTTGAGTTATGAGAATTCTTTATATACACTACATAAAAGTCTTGTGACTATTACTTACAAATATTTTTTCTCTAGTCTGTAGCTTATCTTTTTATTCTCCATTAAGCTTTCATACAGCAAAAAATAAATTAATTTATTTTAAGTAGGCTCCATGCCCAATGTAGGTATTGAACTCACAACCATGAGATCAAGAATCACATGATCTACCAACTGAGCCAGTCTGGTGTCCCTATTTGTTTAATTTTAAAATCTATTTTATTAACTTTTTCTTTCTATATCATGTTATTTTGTGTCTTATGTAAGAGTTTTTTTTACCGAAGCTTAGGTCACACAAATTTTCTCCCATGATTTCTTTCTATAGTTTTACCTTTACATGTATAGCTGTGATCCATTTTGAGTTAGCTTTTCTATGAAGTATGTAGTTTGGACTGAGATTTATTTATTTATTTATGGCAGATAAAGATGCCCAATTATTCCACTTTCTGAGAAGAAAACCAAACACCTTCCCTGTATTTGAATCTTGTCAAAGAGCAATCATATTTCTGTAGGTCTGTTTCTGGACTCAATTCTGTTCCATTGATCTATGTGCCTCTCTCTTCACCAGTGCCTCTGTCTTGACTAATAAGGCTTTATAGTAAAACCAGGTAGTAAGAATCTTCCACTTCAGGGAACACAATGTGTTCCCTTTATTTTCCCTTTATTTAGGTCTCCATTTTCTTTTAGTGTTTTTAGCAAATAGATCTTCTACACATTAAGTTAAATTATACGTGTTTCATTATTTTTGGCACAAATATATATTGATGTATTGATATATATCCAGCAAACATTGTGAACTCACTTATTAGTTCTAGGAAATTTTTTCAAAATTACTTGGTATTTGTTACATAGATAGTCATGGGTGTGAATATGAACAGTGTCACTTCATGCTTTCCAGTCTGTACGCCTATTATATTTCTTCTTTTATTGCACTGGCTAGTACTTCCAGCACAATATTGAATTGATGTGGTGAGAATTAATATCCTTCTTTTGTTCTCAATTTGAGAAGAAACATATTTAGTCTTTTTACTATTAAGTATGGGAGTTAAAAGTGTGTTTTCTTTTGAAACAGATAATCACATAAAGGAATTTCCCTTCTAATCCTAGTTTCCTGAGAGTTTCTCTCATAAAATGGCATTCTAGGTTTCCTCTTGCACTGACAAGAATAATTTTAGCCAGAATTATATACTCAGGAAGGAGGGCATAGTGACAGTGTAAGGGAATAACTGACTTTATTGTTAAATTGTGTAATAGAAGGTCAGAATTGGGTTTTTTAAGGGGCCAATATTGGGTGACATTGCTTTGTATTCAAAGCTAGTAGACCAGATATCACAACTACTCTACAAAATGTGTTAGATGATGTCTGCAGGTAGGCTTGCCATTGGACATAATGTTCTGTGAAAACGACTTTAATATCATAACTTGCTTTGTTATGGTTATATCCATATCTTATAAGAGGAATGGATCATCGGGTAAATGTGATACAGAAACATTTTATAACTAGTTCGTTTATAATGCATATCCTACATTCTTCCAAAAACACTTGAATTTTGTAGAGAGAAAATCTGTATACTTATTATAGCCTGAAATGTTGATTAAATAATTTTACTATATTTCAATTAATGCTTTATTGACTAATAATTTTTAAAAATAATATTTCTCTAAATTTTTGAAGCTGATATACTGCAGTTGTCTCAAGTACTTTCCTTATACTTTGGAAGAGTTATTCATTGATTTTCTGTTCTTTAGTGTCTCATAAAAGATTTACATGAATAATTATATCACATAATACATAGTAAGCCAGATTGCACTGGCCACTGCCTTGTTCCTGAATATAATTTAAGGTGCTGACATTGCTTTAAAACCTCTAAGCGTTTGCCATTCTCATTATATTAGAAATTATTGTTCCCAACTGCTCTTTCAAAATAAGGGAGATTAGGCAATACTGATATTACCCATAATTCACCTTTGGAGAGTCACAGCTTAGACATTTATTTTTGTGACTTCATGTAAGGAAGATCTTATCTGTCTCTGTCTGGAAAACCAATATTTGATCTCCCGATAGTTGGTGTGAGGCCTATGGTTTTCAGATTTTCGGGTGGCATCTTCAAATTTTATAGCTGACTTTGTAAAACATGCAATATAAATTGCAATGTCATGAGGAATCTCTTTTTAATGCCTTTATTAGCTATTTCTCCCTGAAGCAATTCTTAGAAGAGCACATTTTAAAAATTAAACAAATCTGAAGAGGGTTTAAGAAAATGTATGGCTTGGCATAATTACGAATCTAGAGTAAAGACTATTCATACCCTCATTTTCTTATGAGTGAAATTTATTCAGTGAGTTTCACAATGATATTTTGTATTTTTGGACTGCACATCTCTGGATAAATTTTTGCATTCAGTTTACTTCTCTTCTTTACGTCTGTAATGGTAGATTACTATAGTGAGATTTTACTCGTAAAATTTTAGAGTAAAGTAATTCAGTTTATGTTATAAGCATTTTTAATCCAATTCTCTTGTTTTGGGAGAGTTGTAATAAAATATCAATTAATATTGCTTAAACACCTTTGTGCCTCTCTGTCTCCATATATCAAAAGAATAAATAGTTTTCTTATCAGTGATGTTTTTTATGTTTATTCAAAGCCTAAAATGGAAAAAAAAACATGGAGGGGCACCTGAGTGGCTCAGTCAGTTAAGTGTCCAACTTCAGCTGAAGTCATGATCTCACGTCTTGTGAGTTCAAGCCCCACGTCGGGCTCTGTGCTGACAGCTCAGAGTCTGGAGCCTGCTTTGGATTCTGTGTCTCCCTCTTTCTCTCTCCCCTCCCCTGCTCATGTTCTGTCTGTCTCTTCTCAAAAATAAATAAAAACATTAACAAAAAAATAAAAAAAAAACATGGAGCAACCAAAGACCTGAAGAAAGTTAAATTAGTGTAGATAGACCACAATAATCTAGTAAGAGCCAATGAAAAGAAATAGGAGAGAAAAAAAAAAATAACAAGTAGAATTTGGTGTCATGGAAATGAAAAGTAGTGTTCAGTAAAAGGAATGGTTTCAATATTGTTTGTTTCTTCTAGGAGTTCTATCAGGTGGAAGCCTGAAAAATACCCAAACAGATTTAACAATATGCAAATCGTAGTTGATCCTACCTTCTATTTCTATGAATTTTCTGGGTCACAAATCAGAATGGAATAGATTGAAGAAATGAGAAATGAGCTCAGTTTATACAATATTGATTACTCTGGTTGTGACGGAAGAAAGATAAAGAAGTTAGCTTAAAGAAATTGTTTTTGTAATATATTAAAGATAGGAGACCCTTGAGCATATATAAATGATAATGAAAAGATCCAACTGAGAAATAGAGATTGAAGATACACCATAGTATGACTTCCTGAAATGGGGAGAAACAAGCAGGAGATCAGAGAAAGATAATCAGAGCAGAGGAAATGTGTAGTTTGGCATCAGGAATTTCAGTAACTTATTATTTAAAGGCTTCTATTTAATTTGGTAAGAGAAAGGTAACATCCCATATCAAGAATGGGATGGAAGTGATAAGGTTAGAAATTTGAGGAGAATCACATACAATTAAAATAGTCACTACAGGAAAACATAGTAAGCATTCTATGTGAGGTTGACTTCCCATTAGAGTGTAGTCACTCCCAATTCATAGTGCTGGCTTTCCTGATAGTAGTAGGGGAGGAAAAATAATTTGCCCTCTAACCTTCTAGGTGTTTGGCTGAGACCAACCTATAATAAAAGACAGGTTAACAAGAGAAAAACAAACATAAGTTTAATAACATGTATACGTCTATACATGGGAAATACCCAGGAAAACAGTAACCCACCCAAATAGCCCAAGCCACCATCTTAAATAACATCTCCAGTTAAAGACAAAAGATGTTTGGGGGCAAGGGGAAGCCCAGTTATGGGAGGTTACTAGGAAAACACATAAACAAGGGTACTGTTGCTGTACAGATTTAAATTGTTGCCTTCTCCATGGGCAAAATTTTCTAGAGATTTAGAGTCATTCTTTTCTTCTTGGAACAGAGAGGGTGACACCCTTACAAATGGAGATTTCCCTTCTAAAGGTAAATTTTCTTTTTCTCATTTTCTAAAATTTTATAAAAGTTAAATACCCTTTTGTAAAAGGGTAACGTCTCCTCCATTTTTTAGAGTTTTCCTGTGCCAGTTGTTTCTTAAAAATAGCCTAAGATCATCCTCATGCCAGAGGCATATTTTGGGGTGCTATATTCTCCCCTTCGTAATACATTTCTTCGGCATTGTTCATCTGCTGCAGCGATGCAGGCAAAGAAAAGTGATGTACTTGGTATGTTGTAAAATGGAAGTGTTAAAAATATTGAGTAACAGGGGAATTTAGATTTCTAAGAGGTATATATAAATGATGCACCATAGATTCAAAACTGCAAAGTGAGCACAGTGAAGATGAGAGGGGAATAAAATATGCAGGAAGAAGGCAGAATTATCATTGGTCATGATGAGGAAGAAGAATTACGATAGTAGTTGACTAGCAAGTTGTAGAGGTAGGAGATGGTGATGTGGGACAATGGGACAACCATCCATAATACAAAAAATAATCTTAGTGTTAAGGCTTTACAATCATAACATCCTACCTTACCTACCCATTCTATTTTTAAATCATGATTTTTTTTCCCTCCTTATCTTCTTTGTTCTTTCTTCTGCCTCTAAAGTTTAGCTCTGTTACTCAGTTACATCTTTTGCTATTAGGAACAACCAAAGATTGCTGAGGGCTAACAAGGAAGGAGGAAATACAACTATAACCACAGACAGAAGCTTTATCTGGAGCATCCTGTAAGCAGATGGGCTGATAAGGCTTCATTTTTGCCCTTGTATTCCTTACTTTCAGTAAGTGCTATAAATTAATAACATAGGTCTTAAAGGCTGAATCTTAGCAGGCTGAGTTTTACAGGCTCAACGATTAAGAGCAAATCAAGTCACCATGCACTGAAGACTGTCAGTAAAACCAACAACAATAACAGTAGTAATGGCAGCTAGCATTTATTGAGAATCTTGTGTCTAATCATTTTCACAATTTTATGTAATTTACCTAGTTTACTACAACATTTCTAAAAGGTAGAAGTTATTCTTCTTTTTTTACACTAAGAAAGCCAAAGGTCAAAAAAGTTAATATTGTCTAGGTTGCATAACCACTGACAAACTAGTTTTTAAGCACAGGTCCATTAGAATCCAAAGCCTGTCTTCTTTATGCTGTCAAACTGTTAGTTTTTACACAGAAAATTGTAGAACTTAGACATCTTTATACTTGTGTATGTATACTTGTATGAATCTTACCCACTGTTAAACTGTTGTGTGTGGATTCATGGTTCAGATTTCAACTCAGCCCCTTTCCCCAGAATGGTCTTCATTAACACTACCCCTAATCATAAACTCCTGCAACAATCCCTAAACTAAATTACATCCCTATATTAAATACTTTGATATAAACTTGTCTCTTTCCTTTAAAGTGTGGGGAGGAAAAAAAAACACTTTTCCTGTACCCTTTGTAGTTCTTTGTCTAATCAAATTAACATGGGGAAGATTAATAGAATAATAAATCAATTACATATGTATAGGGGCACCCATGAAAATATAAGACCCAAAGACAAGCTGGGCAACTGAGGCTTATATGCTGTTTTATAATAAGGGATGGAATAGGTGCCTGGGGCTAAAGAGGGTGGGTGGGTGAAAAGAAGAACAGGATGATAAGAGCAGACATTTGCTAATTAAATGTTTGTACTGCCATACAGATTTTTAAAATGTTATCTCTTGGTAACAGTTCTGGGCCAGGCCTCCGATCTAAATTCTGTTAGGTAGTTTAAGAATAGGTAGAAATTCTTCTTGAATCTGCTGGGTCTTGATTACCTTTAACTCAAAATAGTCCAGTGCCACAGTGACACATTTTGGGGATGCCTTTTCTGAGTCAGTTCAGAAGCATTAACATGAAATTTTCTGTTCTTACCATTTATTTGGAAAATGTCTGTATCTTCCAATAAATTATAAGCTGTAAGAATACAACAACTATATCTTCTTTGCTGACCATTTTATTTTGCCCAGCATTAACAGAGCCCTAGCACATAATAGGAGATTAATAAATTGCTTTGGCATTGTGTCCTTAATCATTTATCTTCCAGCTATAATGGATTACCTAGAGGAAATTGCCCAACTTTCCCAACTTTACATTTTTTAAAGTTTTTACAAAGATTTTATGCTTTTATTTTAATGTTCTGTAATATAGGTATTTTTACGCCAATTTATCACACAAGTAAATTGTAGATCAGAGAGGCTGTCTGGTCACACACTAGTAACTGCTGAAAGTGAGACTTAATTATTTTTTTTTCAACGTTTATTTATTTTTGGGACAGAGAGAGACAGAGCATGAACGGGGGAGGGGCAGAGAGAGAGGGAGACACAGAATCGGAAACAGGCTCCAGGCTCTGAGCCATCAGCCCAGAGCCTGACGCGGGGCTCGAACTCACGGAGCGCGAGATCGTGACCTGGCTGAAGTCGGACGCTTAACCGACTGCGCCACCCAGGCGCCCCAAGACTTAATTATTTTTAAGTTCATTTGAGAGAGAGAGAGAGAGAGAGAGAGAGCAAGAGCTCATGCGCACGATCTGGGGGAGGGGCAGACAGAGAGGGAGAGAAAGAATCCCAAGAAGACTCTGCACTGTCAGCATGGAGCCCAGAGTGGGGCTTGCTCTCACAAACCACAGGATCATGACCTGAGCTGAGATCAAGAGTCAGCTGCTTAGCCAACTGAGCCACCCAGGTGCCCTGAAAGTGAGTTTTAAATGTAACCTCTACTTTTCTTTAACCTCTGCTGAGTTATAATTTATATACCATACAGTTCATCCACTTACAAGTGTGTAATTAGTTTTTAGTGTATTTACGGAAGTGTGCAACCATCACTATATTCCAGTTGTAGAACATTTTATCAAATGCAAAGAAGAAACCTTGTACCTTTTAGTAATTATTCTCCATCTCTTCCTCCACTCCCTAACTTCTAGTCATAGGCCAACACTGATCTACTTTCTGTCTCTATGGATGTACCTGTTCTGGACATTTCACATAGGGTAGTATCAAAGAATATGTGATTTTTGTGACTGGCTTCTTTTACGACTTTCATTAGCAGCATAGTGATTTTGAGGTTTATCCATGTTGTGCCACATATCAGCACTTGATTCTTTCTTAAGGCCCAATTATATCCTATTGTATAGATGTATTATATTCTTTTATCCATTTATCAGTTGACCAGCATTTTAATTGTTTCCACTTTGTAGCTATTATTCATAATAGCTAAATACTGCTATGAACAGTCAAGTGCAGTTTTTTTGTGGGCATATGTTTTTGTTTCTCTTATCTATCTACCTAGGAGTGGAACTGATGGATCATATGATAATTGTATATTTAACATTTTGAGGAGTAGTCCAACTGTTTTCCAAAACGGCTGCAACATCTTAACATTCCCACTAGCAATGTATGAAAATTCCGATTTCTCTACAAGTTAACTGGGAATTAACTTTATTGCTTTTTATTTGAAATTTTGAATTTTAGACATTCTTGCAAATGCAAAGTGGTATCACTTGTGGTCTTCAGTTACATTTTCCAAATAACTAATAATGTTGAACATATTTTAATGTGCTTATTAGCCACCTG
This sequence comes from Felis catus, assembly GCF_018350175.1. Lineage (NCBI taxonomy): Eukaryota > Metazoa > Chordata > Mammalia > Carnivora > Felidae > Felis > Felis catus. Next base: position 112,284,405 of record NC_058370.1, on the reverse strand, counting down.
TATATAATCTTTGGAAAAAAATGTCTATTTAAATCCTTTGGTCATTTCAAATTGTTATCCTTTTATTGTTGAACTTTAAGAGTTTTTAATAAATTCTAAATACAAATTCCTTACTTGATATATGATCTGCAAATATTTTCTCCCAGTCTGTGGGTTGTCTTATCACTTTCCTGATGATGTCCTTTGAAATACAAATGTTTTAAAATTTTGATGAATTACAACATAACAATCTTCTCCTTGATTGCTTGTGCTAAGAAATCATTGCCCAACACAACCTGTGGTCACAAAGGTTTACTCCTGTGGTTTTTTGGTAAGAACTTTATAGTTTTAGCTCTTATATTTAACTATGATATATTTTAATTAAAAAAAATTTTTTTTGACAGAGAGGGAGAGAGAAAGACAGAGCATGAGCAGGGGAGGGGCAGAGAGAGAGAGAGGAGGCACAGAATCTGAAGCAGGATCCAGGCTCTGAGCTGTCAGCACAGAGCCTGCTGCAGGGATTGAACTCAGGATGTGAGATCATGACCTGAGTTGAAGTCAGATGCTCAACTGACTAAGCCACCCAGGTGGCAGTAGGTTTTGAAAATTTTTAATTTTTATGCATGGGTCAAGGAATGGGTTCAACTTCTTTTACTTCTTTCTTTGTTTTTTTATTTTTTTTTATTTTTTTTTCTTTTGCTTTTATTTTTTTATTTTTTTTTCATATGAAATTTATTGACAAATTGGTTTCCATACAACACCCAGTGCTCATCCCAAAAGGTGCCCTCCTCAATACCCATCACCCACCCTCTCCTCCCTCCCACCCCCCATCAACCCTCAGTTTGTTCTCAGTTTTTAACAGTCTCTTATGCTTTGGCTCTCTCCCACTCTAACCTGTTTTTTTTTTTCCTTACCCTCCCCCATGGGTTCCTGTTAATTTCTCAGGGTCCACATAAGAGTGAAACCATATGGTATCTGTCTTTCTCTGTATGACTTATTTCACTTAGCATCACACTCTCCAGTTCCATCCACGTTGCTACAAAAGGCCATATTTCATTTTTTCTCATTGCCACGTAGTACTCCATTGTGTATATAAACCACAATTTCTTTATCCATTCATCAGTTGATGGACATTTAGGCTCTTTCCATAATTTGGCTATTGTTGAGAGTGCTGCTATGAACATTGGGGTACAAGTGGCCCTATGCATCAGTCCTCCTGTATCCCTTGGATAAATTCCTAGCAGTGCTATTGCTGGGTCATAGGGTAGGTCTATTTTTAATTTTCTGAGGAACCTCCACACTGCTTTCCAGAGCGGCTGCACCAATTTGCATTCCCACCAACAGTGCAAGAGGGTTCCCGTTTCTCCACATCCTCTCCAGCATCTATAGTCTCCTGATTTGTTCATTTTGGCCACTCTGACTGGCGTGAGGTGATACCTGAGTGTGGTTTTGATTTGTATTTCCCTGATAAGGAGCGACACTGAACATCTTTTCATGTGCCTGTTGGCCATCCGGATGTCTTCTTTAGACAAGTGTCTATTCATGTTTTCTGCCCATTTCTTCACTGGGTTATTTGTTTTTCGGGTGTGGAGTTTGGTGAGCTCTTTATAGATTTTGGATACTAGCCCTTTGTCCGATATGTCATTTGCGAATATCTTTTCCCATTCCGTTGGTTGCCTTTTAGTTTTGTTGGTTGTTTCCTTTGCTGTGCAGAAGCTTTGTATCTTCATAAGGTCCCAGTAATTCACTTTTGCTTTTAATTCCCTTGCCTTTGGGGATGTGTCGAGGAAGAGATTGCTACGGCTGAGGTCAGAGAGGTCTTTTCCTGCTTTCTCCTCTAAGGTTTTGATGGTTTCCTGTCTCACATTCAGGTCCTTTATCCATTTTGAGTTTATTTTTGTGAATCGTGTGAGAAAGTGGTCTAGTTTCAACCTTCTGCATGTTGCTGTCCAGTTCTCCCAGCACCATTTGTTAAAGAGGCTGTCTTTTTTCCATTGGATGTTCTTTCCTGCTTTGTCAAAGATGAGTTGGCCAGACGTTTGTGGGTCTAGTTCTGGGGTTTCTATTCTATTCCATTGGTCTATGTGTCTGTTTTTGTGCCAATACCATGCTGTCTTGATGATGACAGCTTTGTAGTAGAGGCTAAAGTCTGGGATTGTGATGCCTCCTGCTTTGGTCTTCTTCTTCAAAATTCCTTTGGCTATTCGGGGCCTTTTGTGGTTCCATATGAATTTTAGGATTGCTTGTTCTAGTTTCGAGAAGAATGCTGGTGCAATCTTGATTGGGATTGCATTGAATGTGTAGATAGCTTTGGGTAGTATTGACATTTTGACAATATTTATTTTTCCAATCCATGAGCAGGGAATGTCTTTCCATTTCTTTAAATCTTCTTCAATTTCCTTCATAAGCTTTCTATAGTTTTCAGCATACAGATCCTTTACATCTTTGGTTAGATTTATTCCTAGGTATTTTATGCTTCTTGGTGCAATTGTGAATGGGATCAGTTTCTTTATTTGTCTTTCTGTTGCTTCATTGTTAGTGTATAAGAATGCAACTGATTTCTGTACATTGATTTTGTATCCTGCAACTTTGCAGAATTCCTGTATCAGTTCTAGTAGACTTTTGGTGGAGTCTATCGGATTTTCCATGTATAATATCATGTCATCTGCAAAAAGCGAAAGCTTGACTTCGTCTTTGCCAATTTTGATGCCTTTGATTTCCTTTTGTTGTCTGATTGCTGATGCTAGAACTTCCAGCACTATGTTAAACAGCAGCGGTGAGAGTGGGCATCCTTGTCGTGTTCCTGATCTCAGGGAAAAAGCTCTCAGTTTTTCCCTGTTGAGGATGATGTTAGCTGTGGGCTTTTCATAAATGGCTTTTATGATCTTTAAGTATGTTCCTTCTATCCCGACTTTCTCAAGGGCTTTTATTAAGAAAGGTGCTGGATTTTGTCAAAGGCCTTTTCTGCATCGATTGACAGGATCATATGGTTCTTCTCTTTTTTTTTTGTTAATGTGATGTATCACGTTGATTGATTTGCGAATGTTGAACCAGCCCTGCATCCCAGGAATGAATCCCACTTGATCATGGTGAATAATTCTTTTTATATGCCGTTGAATTCGATTTGCTAGTATCTTATTGAGAATTTTTGCATCCATATTCATCAGGGATATTGGCCTGTAGTTCTCTTTTTTTACTGGGTCTTTGTCTGGTTTAGGAATCAAAGTAATACTGGCTTCATAGAATGAGTCTGGAAGTTTTCCTTCCCTTTCTATTTCTTGGAATAGCTTGAGAAGGATAGGTATTATCTCTGCTTTAAACGTCTGGTAGAACTCCCCTGGGAAGCCATCTGGTCCTGGACTCTTATTTGTTGGGAGATTTTTGATAACCGATTCAATTTCTTCGCTGGTTATGGGTCTGTTCAAGCTTTCTATTTCCTCCTTGTTGAGTTTTGGAAGAGTGTGGTTGTTCAGGAATTTGTCCATTTCTTCCAGGTTGTCCAACTTGTTGGCATATAATTTTTCATAGTATTCCCTGATAATTGTTTGTATCTCTGAGGGATTGGTTGTAATAATTCCATTTTCATTCATGATTTTATCTATTTGGGTCATTTCCCTTTTCTTTTTGAGAAGCCTGGCTAGAGGTTTGTCAATTTTGTTTATTTTTTCAAAAAACCAACTCTTGGTTTCGTTGATCTGCTCTACAGTTTTTTTAGATTCTATATTGTTTATTTCTGCTCTGATCTTTATTATTTCTCTTCTTCTGCTGGGTTTAGGCTGCCTTTGCTGTTCTGCTTCTAGTTCCTTTAGGTGTGCTGTTAGATTTTGTATTTGGGATTTTTCTTGTTTCTTGAGATAGGCCTGGATTGCAATGTATTTTCCTCTCAGGACTGCCTTCGCTGCGTCCCAAAGCGTTTGGATGGTTGTATTTTCATTTTCGTTTGTTTCCATATATTTTTTAATTTCTTCTCTAATTGCCTGGTTGACCCACTCATTCGTTAGTAGGGTGTTCTTTAACCTCCATGCCTTTGGAGGTTTTCCAGACTTTTTTCTGTGGTTGATTTCAAGCTTCATAGCATTGTGGTCTGAAAGTATGCATGGTATAATTTCAATTCTTGTAAACTTATGAAGGGCTGTTTTGTGACCCAGTATATGATCTATCTTGGAGAATGTTCCATGTGCACTCGAGAAGAAAGTATATTCTGTTGCTTTGGGATGCAGAGTTCTAAATATATCTGTCAAGTCCATCTGATCCAATGTCTCATTCAGGGCCCTTGTTTCTTTATTGACCGTGTGTCTAGATGATCTGTCCATTTCTGTAAGTGGGGTGTTAAAGTCCCCTGCAATTACCACATTCTTATCAATAAGGTTGCTTATGTTTATGAGTAATTGTTTTATATATTTGGGGGCTCCGGTATTCGGTGCATAGACATTTATAATTGTTAGCTCTTCCTGATGGATAGACCCTGTAACTATTATATAATGTCCTTCTTCATCTCTTGTTACAGCCTTTAATTTAAAGTCTAGTTTGTCTGATATAAGTATGGCTACTCCAGCTTTCTTTTGGCTTCCAGTCACATGATAAATAGTTCTCCATCCCCTCACTCTCAATCTAAAGGTGTCCTCAGGTCTAAAATGAGTCTCTTGTAGACAGCAAATAGATGGGTCTTGTTTTTTTATCCATTCTGATACCCTATGTCTTTTGGTTGGCGCATTTAATCCATTTACTTTCAGTGTTATTATAGAAAGATATGGGATTAGAGTCATTGTGATGTCTGTATGTTTTATGCTTGTAGTGATGTCTCTGGGACTTTGTCTCACAGGGTCCCCCTTAGGATCTCTTGTAGGGCTGGTTTAGTGGTGACAAATTCCTTCAGTTTTTGGTTGTTTGGGAAGACCTTTATCTCTCCTTCTATTCTAAATGACAGACTTGCTGGATAAAGGATTCTCGGCTGCATATTTTTTCTGTCTAGCACCCTGAAAATCTCGTGCCAATTCTTTCTGGCCTGCCAAGTTTCAAAAGAGAGATCAGTCACGAGTCTTATGGGTCTCCCTTTATATGTGAGGGCACGTTTACCCCTTGCTGCTTTCAGAATTTTCTCTTTATCCTTGTATTTTGCCAGTTTCACCATGATATGTCGTGCAGAAGATCCATTCAAGTTACGTCTGAAGGGAGTTCTCTGTGCCTCTTGGATTTCAATGCCTTTTTCCTTCCCCAGTTCAGGGAAGTTCTCAGCTATTATTTCTTCAAGTACCCCTTCAGCACCTTTCCCTCTCTCTTCCTCCTCTGGGATACCAATTATGCGTATATTATTTCTTTTTAGTGTATCACTTAGTTCTCTAATTTTCCCCTCATACTCCTGGATTTTTTTATCTCTCTTTTTCTCAGCTTCCTCTTTTTCCATAACTTTATCTTCTAGTTCACCTATTCTCTCCTCTGCCTCTTCAAGCCGAGCTGTGGTGGTTTCCATTTTGTTATGCATTTCGTTTAAAGCATTTTTCAGCTCCTCGTGACTGTTCCTTAGTCCCTTGATCTCTGTAGCAAGAGATTCTCTGCTGTCCTGTATACTGTTTTCAAGCCCAGCGATTAATTTTATGACTATTATTCTAAATTCACTTTCTGTTATATTATTTAAATCCTTTTTGATCAGCTCATTAGCTGTTGTTATTTGCTGGAGATTCTTCTAAGGGGAATTCTTCCGCTTGGTCATTTTGGATAGTCCCTGGTGTGGTGAGGGCCTGCAGGGCACTTCCCCTGTGCTGTGGTGTATAACTGGAGTCGGTGGGCGGGGCCGCAATCAGACCTGATGTCTGCCCCCAGCCCACCACTGGGGCCACAGTCAGACTGGTGTGTGCCTTTTCTTCCCCTCTCCTAGGGGCGGGATTCACTGTGGGGTGGTGTGGCCCATCTGGGCTACTTGCACACTGCCAGGCTTGTGATGCTGGGGATCTGGCATATTAGCTGGGGTGGGTAGGCAAGGTGCACAGGGGCAGGAGGGGCAGGCTTAGGTCGCTTCTCCTTAGGTGATCCTCTTCAGGAGGGGCCCTGTGGCAGCGGGAGGGAGTCAGATCCGCTGCTGGAGGTTTGGCTCTGCAGAAGCACAGAGTTGGGTGTTTGCACGGAGCGAGCAAGTTCCCTGGCAGGAACTGGTTCTCTTTGGGATTTTGGCTGGGGGATGGGAGGGAGAGATGGCGCTGGCGAGCGCCTTTGTTCCCCACCAAACTGAGCTCTGTTGTCAGGGGGCTCAGCAGCTCTCCCTCCCTTTGTCCTCCAGCCTTCCCGCTTTCAGAGCAGAGCTGTTAACTTATGACCTCCCAGACGCTAAGTCGTGCTTGTTGTGGGAACACAGCCCGTCAGGCCCCTCTGCTTTTGCAAGCCAGACTCGGGGTCTCTGCTTGGCTGGCGAGCCGCCCCTCCGCCCCGGCTCCCTCCCGCCAGTCCGTGGAGCGCGCACCGCCTCGCCGCCCTTCCTACCCTCTTCCGTGGGCCTCTCGTCTGCGCTTGGCTCCGGTGACTCCGTTCTGCTAATCCTCTGGCGGTTTTCTGGGTTATTTAGGCAGGTGTAGGTGGAATCTAAGTGATCAGCAGGACGCGCGGTGAGCCCAGCGTCCTCCTAAGCCGCCATCTTGCCGCTTTTCTTTGTTTTTTTTTTTTAATGTGAATACTCCATTGCCCAGAACCATTTATTAAAAAGACTTTTTCCCCCATTGAATTATTTTGGCTCCTTTCTCTTCCATGGATCTGTGTCTGTTCTTATGTCAGCAATATACTGTGTTGATTATTGGGCCTTGCAGTAGGTTTTGAAAACAGGACATGTGAGCACATTACTCTGTACTTACACTTACTCTGTTATAAGTTGTGCTTACACTTACTCTGTTGGCTATTCTGAGTCCTTTACATTTTCTTAGGAATTTTTGGATAAGCTGGTCATTTTCTGCGAAAAACAAAACAAAACAAGCTAGCTGGTATTTGATAGGAATTGTGCTGAATCTGTAGATTGATATGGGGAATATTAACAGCTTAACAAGTCAATTTAATATAGTGATTATAATACCTATGATTGCATGACATCTTTATCTTTTTAAATTTCTTTCAGTGATATTTTAAGTTTCCAATGTACAATTCTAGAGCTTTTAAGAAATCTATTCCTAAGTATTTTATTATTTTTGGTACTACTGTAAATAGAATTCTTTTCATTGCCAGTGTATAGAAATAGAATTTGTTTTTGAATATTGATCTTATATCTTGCAACCATACTGAACTTGTTTATTCTAATAATCATTAATTCTAATGGTTTTGGGGAAGATTTTTTGGTATTTTCTATATATAAGATCATCTCATTTACAAATAGACTTCTTTCTTTCCAATCTAGATTCCTCTTGTTTCTTTCTTTCTTTCTTTTTTTTTTGTTTTGCCAAATTATCCCAGCTAGAACCTCAGGTACAATATGGAAGAGAAGTGGCAGAAGTAGATGTTTTACCAGATTGAGGAAATTTTCTTTATTCCTCTTTTGTTGAGTATTTTTATCATGAAAGTGTTTTAGATTTTTTCAAATACTTTTTCTGAAACATTGAAATGCGATTTCTGTTCTTATTACTATAGTGCATATGAGTTGATTTTTGTATATAAATACAATCTTTATTACTCTCATATATTACTGGAATATTTCTAACTCTTATCCTGCTACTTTATTCACTTCACCAATGAAATTCTATCCACCTTTCAAGCCATATCTTTAGATCACCCTCTTTCAAGATCTGTACACCATAATAATTTGTATCATCCATGTCACTCATGGTTTTTCATATTATTCATGTGCATATAATTTTTACATCACTTCATAATTACATAAATACATGTATATATGCTATGTAATAATTGTTCTTAGGGGTAGAAAACACATCCCATGCTTGTATTACATCATAATTTCCAGCAAAATAGTATATACAGAACATAACAGAAAAGTTGTTCAATAAATGTTTGTTGAATTGCCAGGAGTTTCCAGTTTTCTTGAGGGCAGTCTTCTAATAACTATAGCATTGAAAGAGTTGAGGTAATCCCATTACACTCAAAACATGCTAAATTCAAATTAACAAGCAAATTTCCATTTCATTGTCTTGTCATTTACTTGAGCTTTTTGTCTTCTTGATGTAAAGTTATGGCAGATATTTCAATATGTGGATGAAATTTCTAGAACATTTGAACAGAAAATCCATTTAGAAAAATGTATCCAAGTGGAAAAAGGCATTTTCAGTTTTAACTCAAAAAGTTCTAAGTGCTGAACAACGTTCACATGACATATATTCAATCTTCAGCTTTCAAACGTTAAAGACAGTTTTACAACACTAAATTTAGCACTAAAAAAAAAAAGCCAAACAAAACCTATCTGTCAAGCTCGTGTACGTTTTGTATATGCTCAAAATCTCTTCCCCTTCTAACTTATTTTTTAAGAGTTCCTTGCAATCCAGAAATTGCTTAAGATCAGTAAAATGTTTCTCATCAATTGCATTCTGTCTTTCAGGCTCAAGTGCAAATTACTTTTACTCAGTGGTAGGAGTTTATGGGAAGTCCTACCTAGAAGTTTTAATGCAGTGGCCAGAGGAAATACTGCCCTGGCCTGGCTGTGGCCCCAAGAATTAGCTCTCAGTACATGGGTTTTTCTTTTTGCAGCACATTAGGCAAGATGAAGGCAAAAGAGATTCAGGGTGCAAGTCTTATTATGGGCAGAATCATTTAAAAAGAACCACTTTATTCATTTCGTGGTCTCTGAATTCAGATGCTCACAGTCATTTAATTAAGAGACATTTCATAAGAAGCCATTGGATATAAAGGAATTTGCTAGACGTCAGGATGGTTTGGGGGGAATAGGTGAGAAAAAATAGAATAATCACAGTCCATTCATTTTTCCTCTTTAGGTTTATTAAAGACCAGTTTAAATGCAAAACAAATACACTATTGTTTTCTTTCTTTCCTTCTCCCTTTATTTCCTCTTTATTCCTTCTTCTCTCTCTCTCTCCCTCTCTCTTCCTTCTTCCCTCTTTCTCTCTCTCTCCTTTTCTTTCCTTTCCTCTTTTCTCTTTTTCCTTTCCTTTCCTTTTCTTTCCTTTCCTTTCGTTTTGTTTCGTTTCCTTTGTCCCTAAAGAGTTGTTTTGATTTTCTCTTGTTCAAGGCATGCATTAGACTGGATGAAGGAAAGGTTTCCACCAATTAATTGACTGTCAGACTCTAGAAAAGTCATTTTACCAGTTGTGCTAAGTTACCTGGAACCTCAAAAAGTGGACAGGGGCTTAGGAGAAATTCAATTGTATTCTTCACAGAAAGCAAATTTAAAGCACATTATTGGGACAGAGAACAATTTAGTTATGTGATTGCCATTTAGCAATGAAGAACCCCTTTTCAGCAGTTTACACAGCCAATATGAACTTGCTGTATGATAGGCTTTGACTTACTCATGTGTTAAGTGGTGTATTTCCCAAACCATGTTCCAAAGAATACTACTGTTCAGCAAATGTTCCTAAATACTTTCTTTAGGGTGGAAGAGAATTCTGTGGCCAAATATCCACTGGAAAAACTTTATACTAGATCAACATTTGGATTCAGTTTTTAAATTTTGGTTGTAGAATTTAGTGATTTATCATTAATATACCCAGTGCTCATCCTAACGAGTGTCTTTCTTAATGCCCATCACCCATTTAGCCCATCCCCCACCCAACAGACCTCCAGCAACCACTGGTTTGTTCTCTGTATTTAAGAGTCTCTTATGGTTTGCCTCCCTGTTTGTTTTTATCTTATTTTTTCTTCCCTTTCCCTATGATGATGTTTGTTTCTTAAATTGCACCAATGAATGAAGTCATATGATATTTGTCTTTCTCTGACTTAGTTCGCTTAGCATATCCTCTAGTTCCTTCCACATTGTTGCAAATGGCAAGATTGCATTTTCTTTTTTGATTGCCAAGGAATATTACATTGTATATATTAAATTATACACACACACACACACACACACATACATACATACACACACACCACATCTTTATCTATTAGTTGATGGATTTTTGGGCTCTTTCCATACTTTGGCTATACTCAATAGTACTACTATAAACATTGGGGTGCATGTGCATATTTGAATCAGCATTTTTATACCCTTTGGATAAATACCTAGTAGTGCAATTGCTGGGTTGTAGGATAGCTCTATTTTTAATTTCTTGAGGAACCTCCATACTGTTTTCTAGACTGACTGCACCAGTTTGCATTCCCACCAGCAGTGCAAAAGGTTTCTCCTTTCTCCATCCTAGCCAACATCTGTTGTTTCCTGAGTTATTAATTTTACCCATTCTGACAGCTGTGGGTGGTATCTCATTTTGGTTTTGATTTGTTTTTCCCTGATGATGAGTAATGTTGAGCATCTTCTCATGTGTCTATTAGCCATCTGGATGTCTTCTTTGGAAAAGTTTCTAGTCATGTTTTTTGCCCATTTCTTCACTGGATTATTTGTTTTTGATAATGTTGGGTTTGATAAGTTCTTTATATATTTTGGATTCTAACCCTTTGTCTGATGCGTCACTTGAAAATATCTTCTTCCATTCCATCAGGTGCCTTTTAGTTTTTCTGATTGTTTCCTTCACCATGAAAAAGCTTTTTATCTTGATGAGGTCTCATAGTTCATTTCTGCTTTTGTTTCCCTTGCCTCTGGAGACATGTCAAATAAGAAGTTGCTGCAGCCAATGGTTTGCTTGTTTTCTCCTCTAGGATTTTGATGACTTCCTGTCTTACATTTAGGTCTTTCATCTATTTTGAGTATTTTTGTGTATGGTGTAAGAAAGTGATCTAGGTTCATTCTTAGGATGTCGCTGTCCAGTTTTCCCAACACTATCTACTGAAGAAACTTTTTTTCCCCCACTGGATATTCTTTCCTACTTTGTCAAAGATTAGTTGGCCATATGTCTGTGGGTCCATTTCTGGGTTCTTTATTCTGTTCCATTGATCTGTGTGTCTGTTTTTGTGTCAGTACCATACTGTTTAGATGATTATAGCTTTGTAATACAGCTTGAAGTCTGGAATTGTGATGCTTCCAGCTTTGGTTTTCTTTTTCAACATTACTTTGGTTATTTCGGGTCTTTTCTGGTTCCTTACAAATTTCAAGATTGTTTTTTCTACCTCTGAAAAATACTGATGTTATTTTGATAGGTATTGTGTTGAATATGTGGATTGCTTTTGGTAGTAGAGACGTTTTAACAATTCCTGTTCATGAGGATGAATGAGATTTCAATCCATGAGATTGGAATGTTTTTCTATTTCTTTGTGTCCTTTTCAATTTCTTTCATAAGCTTTCTATAGTTTTTAGTGTATAGCTCTTTTACCTCTTTGGTTGGATTTATTACTAAGTATTTTATTGTTTTCGGTGCAATTATAAATGGGATCAATTCCTTGATTTCTTTCTGCTGCTTTATTATTGGTGTATAGAAATGCAACCGATTTCTGCATGTTGATTTTATATCCTGTGACTTTGCTGAATTTATGTATCAGTTCAGGCAGAGTTTTGCTGTAGTCTTTTGGGTTTTCCATGTAGAGTATTCTGTCATCTGTGAAGAGTGAAAGTTTAACTTCTACCTTGCTGATTTGGATGCCTTTTATTTCATATTGTTGTCTTATTGCTGAGGCTAGAACTTGCAACACTGTGTTGAATAACATTGGTGAGAGTGGACAGCCCTGTCATGTTCCTGAGCTTAGGGGGAAAGCTCTCAGTTTTTTCCCCATTGAGGATGATATTAGCTGTGGGCCTTTTTTATATGGTCTTTATGATGTTGAGGTATGCTCCTTTATTAAAATTTTTCTTAATGTTTATTTTTAAAAGAGAGAGTGCAAGTTGGGAGAGGCAGAGAGAGGGAGACACAGAATTCAAAGCAGGCTAGAAGCTCTGAGCTGTCAGCACAGAGCCTGACGTGGGGCTCAAACTCATGAGTCCCAAATTCATGACCTGAGCTGAAGTTGGACACTTAACCCAGGTGCCCCAAGTTATATTTTTCTATCCCTATTTTCTTGAGGGTTTTTATCAAGAAAGGATGCTATATTTTGTCAAATGCTTTCTCTGCATCTATTGAGAGGATGTGGTTTTTAGCTTTTCTTTTATTAATGTTATGTATAACATTGATTGATTTTCACATATTGAACCAGCCCTCCATCCCAGGAATAAATCCCAAATCATGGTGAATAATTCTTCAATGTATTGTTGGATCTGGTTTGCTAGTATCTTGTTGAGAATTTTTGCATCCATGTTCATCAGGGAAATTAGTCTGTAGTTCTCCTTTTTAGTGCAGTCTTTGTCTGGTTTTGGCATCAAGGTAATGGTGGCCTTGTAGAACAAGTTTGGAAGTTTGCCTTCCATTTGCATTTTTTGGAACAGCTTCAAAAGAATAGGTGTTAACTCTTCTTTAAGTATTTGGTAGAATTCCCCTGGAAAGCCATCCAGTCCGGGACACTTGTTTGTTGGGAGATTTTTTGTTAATGATCCAATTTCTTTGTTGGTTATGGCTATGTTCAAATTTTCTATTTCTTCCTGTTTCAGTTTTGGTAGTTTATATGTTTCTAGGAATTTGTAAGTTTCTGAAAAGTGGTGCAGTTACGAAAGCACACATTCTCAGGGTGCCTCAGTTGGTTAAATGTCTGACCCTTGATTTTGCCTCAGGTCATGATCTCATGGTTCCTGAGTTCATCCCCTATTTGAGCCCCCAGTAGGGCTCTACACTGACTGCACAGAGCCTGATTGGGATTTTCTCTCCCCCTCTCTCTTGGCCCCTCCCCTGCATGCTCATTCTTTCTCAAAAATAAATAAATAAGCATTAAAAAATAAAAGAGAACACACATTCTCAAACCTGTGAGACCACAATAGCCTTTTTTAATGGAGTTTAGAGGTTTTAGGAATGTAGATTCACAATTCACAAATGCTAATTTTAAGAAAATTTTTAAAATTTCTTTTATTTTGTTAGTTTTTTTACTTGTTAAAGTCTCCAGACTTCAAGGATTAAAATAAATTATTTTTTAAGCTACTCTTGTTTTTGCATTTTTTCCTTTGATATCAGTTATATGTAATGTTAGTATTTATGGCTCAATTGTGGGGGAACATATTTTTCTGGTTATTTTGTCTTTTTTCTCTAAGCATCTCATCATAGACACCATTTTCATTCTTATTATTCCTATTAAATATTTCTAATATATTTTTTAAAGTTTATTCTGGGAGAGAGAGAGGGAGGGAGGGAGGGAGGGAGGGAGGGAGGGACATAGAGCAGGGGCAGAGAGAGGGGAGAGAGACAGAATCCCTAGGAGGTTCTATGCAGTCTGTGCAGGGCCCTACTGGGGGCTCAAACTCATGAACTGTGAGATCATTATCGAAAACAAAATCAAGAGTAGGACATTTAACCAACTGAGCCATCCAGGCTCCCCAAATAGTTCTGGTATTTCTTATATATTGGAAAAATATGCTTTATAACCTCCATGCTTAATATCTGCTTTGATATTTAGTGTTTAACATGAAGCAGTTGGAAGCATGTATTTGGTTAGCTCAAATAGTATGGCACAGGATTTTTCTTTTTCTTTCTTTCTTTCTTTTTTTTTTTTTTTGTACCTAGAAGATGTCTCAGGGATGGATAAAATTCACTATTTCTTCTTCGCAATTTATAGAAATGGGAAATGCAATATAGCTATGCAAAGAATTAGTCTAGTGAGGGAGACACATTTATCAAGATTCGCCTTCCCCAGGAAGGCTCTCTTAGCACCTGACCTCAGCTCATTCTGATTCCTCCTTAGTTGTTTCCTTCAAAATGGATTCACTCAATTTCTTAGTTCTTCTGTGTGTTTTGGGCTTGTCACCTCAGAAGACTATAAACTGTGTGTGTGGTTGGGTTGGGGGGTGTACTCTAAATATTGTTGTATGTTTACACATCCACAATGTGCTTTCAAAAGCACTTTCAAAGTGCTTTCAAAAAGTGATTTTTAAATGAATGTGGGACTATCTGAAGGAATAAAAAGATCCATGTTTTTTCTCAAACTTAATCTGTGATATCCAATGTAGAGCTGAGCTAACATTGACATTTTGAGGGGGGGGGAGAAAAGCCCATGTCTGTAGAAGTGACATTCTATATTGAGAGGGAAATGATTGAGAGATAAGGTTGTGCATTTTTTGATAATAATAGTTATTCTGAGTTATTTGTAGTAACTGTATCAAGTGCTGTGTTTCACAGCAATCAATGACAGCATCATGCCTATATCATGAGTGGTAAAGGGACTTGTTTACAGGATCTCACTCAAACCTGAATATGAAGTTCCACCTGATTCCAAACACCATGGCCTATCAACATTTTACCATGATTTAAGGACAAGGGTCTTTTATTCAGATAACATCACCTGTACATACATGATGGGGTTAACTAGTCTTTCTTTTTTGGATAGATATTGGAAAGCATTAGAATTTTCAGATAAGAATTAGAGCTAGGAATATAGAGTTAGCAGAAGAAACAGGTATTTCTACTTATTCTTATTTTCTATAAAGTTGTTTTGTTTAAGCATGACTAGATGTTAATGGATGAATTTGGTGATTTTTTTCTATAAATTTTCGTTATGTTATGAAGTGGCCAGTGAAAACTCAAGACTAGCAAAGTTTTTCTTGGAATATATATATATATAGAGAGAGAGAGAGCGCGAGCGAGAGCGCGCTCATGAGAGTTTATTGTGAATGGAGAAGCTTGAGGAGAGCATAAAATAAAAAGAGACTAAAATCAAATTGGATGCACGATATGAATTCCATGCAGTCTAAACTCCAAATATTAGGAAGTAAATTTTGGTAAACCTGAATGATTTTTTATCTGACAATTCCCTTCAAAATCAGATATTGACTACAGCTTGCCTCTCTGTGCTCAGATGCTTTTATTGACTTTTCTGTTCACTGCCTTGTGATGCAGTACTGAAGTGATTGGATCAGTATATTTTCCCTTTGGGATTATTGTTGGAATCTTGGAAATCTTACAGATGCATTTATTACATTTCCAAAATTTTAGTGCTTACTTAACCAACCAGGGGCTTGCTGTTTTATGTAGTGCAGTTTGGGGAAAGGAAATAATTTACTGGAGCTAATACAGATAGTTTGAAAGTTATATCATAGTTTCTGTTAATGGAGCTTATAACCCTAGAGAAAAACGTACCATTAAAACAGTTTGGGCGAGCTTGCAAAAGTGCAGTAATGAGTTCTGTGGCTATGGTGGTGGTAGTTGTTTTTCTTCTCTCTAAATCTTGTAATTCTTCTCTACCTTTTTTAATTTTGCTAATTCTCACTGCTACTACACAAAAACTTTCTTGTTGATAACATCCTATGTTATTTTTTATGTATAATATGTTGTGAGTTAATTCACTTATTATTTTTAAAAATTTATTTAGACTCAAGTTAGTTAACATGCAGGGTAGTATTGGTTTCAGGACTAGAACCCAATGATTCATCATCACTTATATATAACACCCAGTGCTCATCCCCACAAGTGCCCTCCTTTAAAAAAATAATGTTTATTTATTTTTGAGAGAGAGTGAGTGAGCGAGCGTGCTCAAGTAGGGGAGGGGCAGAGAGGAAGACACAGAATCTGAAGCAGGCTCCAGGATGTGAGCTGTCAGCACAGAGCCCAACACAGGGCTCAAACTCATGAACCAGGAGATGATGACCTGAGCCAAAGTCAGACGTTCAACTGACTGAGCCACCAAGGACCCCACCAACAACCTTCCTTAATGCCCATCACCCATCTAGACCATCTCCCCGCAACTTACCCTCCAGTAACCATGTTTGTTCTTTGTATTTAAGAGTATCTTCTGGTTTGCCTCTCTGTTTTTATCTTATTTTTCCTTCCCTTCCCCTGTGTTCTTCTGTTTTGTTTCTTAAATTCCACATATGAGTGAAATCATACGATATTTCTCTTTCTCTGACTTATTTCACTTAGCATAATACACTCTAGTTCCCTCCACATTATTGCAAGTGGCAAGATTTCACTTTTTGATGGCTAAGTAGTATTACATTGTAAATACATACCACAACTTCTTTATCCATTTATCAGTCGATGGATGTTCAGGCTCTCTCCACAGTTTGGCTGTGGTTGATAATGCTACTATAAACATTGGGGTGCATGTGCCCCTTTGAATCAGCATTTTTATATCCTTTGGATAAGTACCTAGAGTGATTCATTTAATAATTCTGACAAACAAGAAGTCAGTGTTTAATTCATTTAAAGTATATAATTATTTTTAGGTGAACCTTGAAACAATGTGAGATTTTATTTTTTACATTAATATGAGGCTTTACTAAACTCTGCACTCAGAGGTAACACCACCTTCACTTCTATCCTAATCTCTTTATCTTCCCTTTCCTCAGCCACTCCCAAGTCTGAGACTTTCCCTTTTTTATGCTTTTTCTATATTCTGATCAATAACAAATTATTGAACATAGAGTGATGCTATCCATTGTAAGGAATCATGTGTACAGGGGAATAAAATACAGTAAGAATCAGGTAAAATATGAGATTTGATAATATTGCCTGAATGAAATTCAAATTCAGTCAAAACTATTGTACATTTTTAATGTATTTTTCACTAAACTCTTTTATTTATTTATTTATTTATTTATTTATTTATTTATTTTAAAAAAATTTTTTTCAACGTTTATTTTTTTTGGGACAGAGAGAGACAGAGCATGAACGGGGGAGGGGCAGAGAGAGAGGGAGACACAGAACCGGAAACAGGCTCCAGGCTCTGAGCCATCAGCCCAGAGCCCGACGCGGGGCTCGAACTCAGGGACCGCGAGATCGTGACCTGGCTGAAGTCAGACGCTTAACCGACTACGCCACCCAGGTGCCCCTAAACTCTTTTATTTAAAAAACACTTTATTGAGGTATGATTGACATACAAAAAGCTATACATATTTAATGTATACAAGTTGGAGATAAGTATATATCCATGAAACCATCACCACAATTTATGATTCCCAAAGTTGCCTCTTGCCATGCTTAGAATTATTCAAGTGTGTATGAGAGAGAACATCTTATATTAACCTCTTAGCAATGAAGTATGATTAATATACAGTGTTAGTTTCAGGTGTACAACATTTTGATTTGAAAATTCTATACTAAATGCTTACCACAATAAGTGTAGTCACCATCTGTCATCATACAATATTTTTGACTATGTTCCTTATGCTTTACTTTTCATTTCTGTGACTTCTTTATAACTGAAAGTTTGTACCTCTAAATCCCCTTTATTTTGCCTTTCCCCCCACTCCTCTCCCTGGTGGCAACCACTGGTTAGTTCTCTGAGTTTAAGAGTCTGGTTTTGTTTGTAAATTGTTTTGTTTTTTAGACTGCACATGTAAGTGAAATCATATGGTATTTGTCTTTCTCTGATTTATTTCACTTAGCATAATATCCTTTACATCAATCCATGTTGTCACAAATGACAAGATCTCTTTCTTGTATATGGCTGAGTTATAATCCATTATGTATACCTACCACATCTTTATCCATTCATTTGGCAAGAGACACTTAGGTTGCTTCCATATTGTATATATTGTAAATGATGCTGCGATAAACGTAGGAGTGCATATGCTTTTTTAGTGTTATCCTTTTTTGTCAGATAGATAGCAATTAGTGGAATTACTGGATCATATGATATTTCTATTTTTAGTTTATTGAGGACCCTCTACACTGCTTTCAGTAGCAGCTGCACCAGTTTGCATTCCTACCAACAGTGCAGGAGGGTTTCTTTTTTCTCTCATCCTCAGTAACGCTTGTTTCTTGTGTTTTTAATTTTACCCATTCAGACAGGTGTGAGGTGATACCTCATTGTTTTGATTTCCCTGATAATGAGTGATGTTGAGCATCTTTTCATGTGTCTATTAGACATCTGAATGTCTTCTTTGAAAATGTATCTATTCAGGCTCTCTGCCCATTTTTTAATCAGATTGACTTTTGACATTGAGTTTTATAAATTCTCTATGTATTTTTGACCTTAACCCCTTATCAGAACATTTGGAAATATCTTCTCCCATTCAGTTGCTTTGCTGTGCAAAAGTTTTCATTTCGGTGTATTCCTGATAGTTTAATTTTGCTTTTCTTTCCCTTGCCACAGGAGAACTATCTAGAAAAATGTTTCTACAGCTGAAATCCAAGAGATTCTTGTCTATGTTTTCTTTTAAAAGTTTATGGTTTCAAATCTCACATTTGGGTCTTTAATCCATTTTTAGTTTATTTTTGTGTATGGTGTAAGAAAGTGGTCCAGTTTCATTCTTTTGCATGTAGATTTATTATTCCCTTCCATCTACTAGCTCTGGATTTTGTTCTTTTTCTAGCCTCTTAGAACTGATTTTCCTGGGTCTCTAAGATTTTGGACCATTGTGTTTCTATTTATATTTACTGTTTGATTTCTTGGTTGACCCACTCATCGTTTGGTACCAATTGTTTAGCCTCCATGTATTTTCCAAATATTTTCTTGAAATTGATTTTTAGTCTCATAGTGTTGTGGTCAGAAAAGATGCTTGATTCAATTGCAGTCTTCTTAAATTTATTGAGACCTGTTTGTAGCCTAATGTGATTTATTCTGGAGTATCTTCTATGTGTGTTTGAAAAGAATTTTCTGAATATATCTATTGGGTTAATCTGGTGTAATATGTTGTTGGAAGCTATTATTTCCCTGTTGATTTTCTGTTTGGATGATCTTTCGATTGATGTAACTGGGGTGTTAAAAGTCCCATAAAATACAAAAAGTCTCATACTATAATTGTATTACTGTTACTTTCTCCCTTTATGTCTGTTAATATTTGCTTTCTGTATTTAGAGACTTTGCTGTGTTGGGGGATAGATATTTACAATTGCTATATCCTCTTGTTGGATGATTTATCATTATGTAGTACCCTTCTTTGTCTCTTGCTACAGTTTTGATTTAAACTGGTTTAATGGTATTGAGTTCCTATAACTTTTGCTTGTCTGGAAAACGATTGCCCCTTCAATTCTGAATACTCTACCTTCCTGGGTAGAGTATTTTTGGTGATAGATGTTTTCCATTTAGCATTTTGAATATGTTATGCCACTCCCACTGGCCTGCATAGTTTGTTCTGGGAAATCAGCTGATAGCTTTATGAAGTTTTCATTATATATAACTGTTTCCTTTTATTCTATTTTTAAAAGTCTATATTATTAATTTATTCCATTTTAATTATTATGTGTTTTGATATAGACTTCCTTGGGTTAATTGTGTCAGGGGTTCTCTGTGATTTCTGGACCTAGATGTCTGTTTCTCCAGATTTTCAGCTATTATTTCTATAAAAATGCTTTCTATTCTAATCCATATTACTCTTTTATTCTTTTTGCTTTTCAGGTTAGTTGCTTTCCACTTCTCTGTTTTCCAGATCACTGATTCATCCTTCTGCATACTCTAATCTGCTGTTGACTCCCTCTAGTGTATTTTTTATTTCAGTTATTGAATTTTTCTAAGTAAGTTCATCCACTCTTTTCTCAAGTGAAGTGAATGTCTTTATAGACATTACTTTGAATTATTTATCAGGCATATTGCTTACTTCCATTTCATTTAGTTCTTTTTTGTTGTTGTTGCTGTGATTTTGCCTTTTTTTAAAATTTGGGACATATTTCTCTGTCTCCTCATTTTGTCTAACCCTCTGTACTTGTTTTCATGTATTAGGGAGTTTAGCTATGCCTCCTGGTCTTGAAAGTAGAGGCCTGTATAGAAGAGTTCCTGTGGTGCCTCTGTGCCACAGTGCCTCCTAGTCACTAGATTCAGGTGCTCCAGTGGTGTCTCCTTTGTGAGCTGAGGGCACCTTACTGCTGTGGCTGAGCTATATTTACTTCCAGCCCACCAAGCCACAGTGATTCACTTTGCCTGTTGTGGGTATACCGGGCAGGGTTTGTTCCCAATGCTGTTGAGAGGCCTGTATGAGGCAATTTTTGGGTTTGTTGGTGGGGAGGACCTGCAGTCAGGCTAGCTGTCTGCCATTAGTCTGTCACAGTTGTGGGCTCACCAGATGGCAAGCCAGCTAAATGGCTGTGTTGCTATATCTGTGGGCATGCTTGTGGAAGGGGTTATCTTCCCCTTTCCCCAAGGCAGAAATCACTTTGCAGTGCTGCTGGTCCCTGCTGGGGCCACCTGTAGTGTGTGGCAGGGCCAGAGCTGCTTTGGAGGAATGGCTATTTAGGCAGGTGGGTCTGCAGGGGAACCCTGGAGTGTTAGCTGGATGCTTCAGGGAGCCAGTGCTATGTCGGCTCAGGGAGGGGAAGAAGAGAAATCTTTATGTATACCCCAGGTGCTTTTTTAAACTGCTGCTTTTCTCCTGTATCTCATGCTGATTTATTTATTATTATTGGCTCTTCAAGGGTAGGATCTTGTTTCCTGTCATACTCTGGCTCTCCAAGAGTTAAACCACTGATTTTTCAAAGCCAGATGTTATGGGAATTTATCTTCCCAGTGCAGATCCTCAATGCTGGGGGTGCCTGGTATGGGGGTCTGATCCTTTTGCGTCTCCACCCATCCTACCATTTTCAATATAGCTTCCTGTCTACAATTAACTGTTGAAAGTCTACTCACTAGTGCTCAGGTCCTTTTCAGAGGTAGTTGCATATCTCAGTGTGTCCATGGGATGAGGTGAGCTCCGGATCCTCTGAGTCTGCCATCTTTCCCGAACTGCAAATTATTAAGTATATAATTCATTATCAACTTTATACACCGTGTGGTAGATCTCTAGAACTTACTCATGTTGTATGAGTAAAACTTTGTATCCCTTAAAGCAGCCCTAGGAGGTATGTTTTAGTACCCCTAATCCTAGATTTACAAGTGAGAAAATAGTAATTAAATTCTTCTGAGTCTATATCTCTAATTCATAGGTGCTATTAAGTAACATGTATTAGTTGGAATAGGTTAAGTTCTGAGGCAGGAACAGACAATCCCTGAAACCTCACTGGTTTAAAACAGTAAATCTATTTCTCACTCATGGAGGAAAGTCCAAGTTGGACTGTCCATCTTAGGGCTGCACTATCTGGAATATAGAGCCTGGAAGGACACCATGGCAAAGAAAGAGAAAGATGGCAGCTAGAACTATTTTCATACTCCAAGTCAAAGGGAGGTTAGGTCCACGGAAACTTCAATAAGCACTAAATGTTTTTGCCTTGTAATGGAACAAGTTGAATTCATATTATTAAACTTCCAAACTTCTTTTCATACCATACTATGCTTTCTTCAGGAGAGTTTCCCTTTGAGTCAATAATGCAGTTACTTTCCAGATTCCTGTAGCAAATGAAAGCTTCCATCTCATGAAGGTCAATATATATATAAATGGTAGCAATCATATACAGGGGATTATGTGTAGTTTCCCTAACATTTTATAATGAATAATTTTCTATATATTATTGTCCAAAAATATTTGAATGAATATATCATATTTATTAAAATATTCTATTGTTGAAAATTAAAGTTCGCTCAATATTTTGATTGTTACAATTAATGCCATTATTGTGTCTTTTGTGCAGTTCCTTAATTCAGAATATTTGCTTCAGATACAGTTGTTGAGTGGGAATTGCTGAGTCAAAGGATATTAACAACTTTAAATCTATTTATTAGTAAATTTCCCCCAAGAATAAAGTGCATCCACTTGCACTTTATTAGATATTCAGAGAGTATGTCATAACATTTGTTTAGAATTTTGTATGCATTTGTGAGTTGTTTGAAGGTAGGCCTCAAGTCTCATTTTCTCATAACTGAATCATTGTTTCATCTTTCTGTGAAGAAAGGTCAATTATTGCTTCCTTCAGCATTAAACTTTCAGCTTTATTTCAAAATTATATTATTTCCTTGCTCATATAGTTTCCATGCATGCCTTAAGGACTGTCATCTTGGACCTCTTATCTACTCCCTCAGTTCTTTCATTTATGTCATTAATTCAGCAAATGCTTATTTTTTCCCCCTCATCTCTTTCATTCCTTTTCTCCTCATACTTTTGATAATGAAATTCCAGATGGCAGGATGTAGTGAGATGAAAAGGTAAAGGTATAGGAAGGACCCTGTTGTAAAGACAGCCATTAGGTTTAATGGAACCTCCCCAATAAATCCATATAGACTAGAATTAAAAAATGGAGTAAAACACCCCTGACTGGATTACCAATTTGCTTCTTCTTGTATCAGGTTAAATAGGACATTGGAAAAATTTAATACTCAACCATTTAGATCATGTTTATAAAGACACTGATATTGGAAAAACCTCAGGAATGTCAAATTCATGAAGATGGTTCCTATCTCAGGAAACTGACCTCTGCTTTATTCTAAGAGTTATATGACCAGTCTACTACCTTCCATTTTTCCATTTGTTTTATTTAATCAACATAAATGCAGCTTACCTTACCTATTGTATTGATTTCTGTAGCAGATTTCAGTAGTACCACAGACAGAGGCAAAGACAGTTCCCTCTTATGCTCTGATTGATGCAGTCTTTTACCACACATGACAAAGTGATAGATGTACTTAGTTAACTTTCTCCAAAATCATTAATGCCATACTCACTGGTTGGCTACTCAGGAATTGGTTAAGTACCTGTCATGCATTTGCTACCTGAAACACTGCAATACTGAATAAGGAGCCCATTAATTTTCGTTCAAGATCAACTCAAGAGAATAGGTATGAAATGCATAGTTAGAAAAGAAGTAGAAGAATATATACCATGGGCTTCAGAGAGATATTGGGTACTGCAAAATTACAACCTAAGCCTGAGATTAAAAAAAGAGAAAGTAAATTGATTTTTCTCTGAATTTACACTTGGGAAAATTGTTTAAAATGCTAATAAGTTTTCTTGCAAGCCATAATTTAGATGTTGAGTATGTATGTAGCATCTAAATTTTAATCTTGAACCCACAAATACACTCAAGCACTAGAGGGCAAGTTTTTGTTTCAGAAAAATGTTCTAAAATGAGACAAGAATGAAAAATATAGAAAATGTACAGATTGAACTAAAAGGTAATAATTTCATAGTTACCAAAGGAACCTAATGAATAAATAATGAATACTCCAGAAAAATGGGAGAAAATGTTACTGACCTAGAAGAAATATATTACTAATACTTTAGTGTAGCAATTTAATAGTTCTCTTCTACATTTTATATCAATATTACTCACATAGACTCTTTAAGCTATAATTAGACTTTGCCTTATGGAATAAAAGCTATGGTTTATCTTTTCCTGTGAACTCAAGATAATTTCTCTTTTATAGTTAATGAGGCAGTAACTAAAGCCTAAGAACCAGTTAGTTGAATATCTTGCATCTCTAAAGGCTTCAACATGCTGACTCTCTCCTTCTCCTTTCTCCTGGTTCTATGTTCAGTTGAAAAGAATCTTTTCCATATATATAGTGTTTTCTGCTTGGCGGGGGGGGGGGGGGGATTCGCATGGTAACTGTTTCTGGAACCACAGATAAAGTAAAATAGTAACTTACTATTTTAGAGAAATAGTAACAATGCCTTACGTCTGTTTTATTCCAACAGAGAAATATGGCTGACCGATGGCCAAGCAAACAAGAACATAAACAATGAACACTTCTAAATAGCAAGCCTCTTCTGACATGAAGTGTTAATATTTATTCAAAGAATTAAACATGGAAAAGATCTAAAGGGATGAACTAGACTGTATAGCTTTCTGTAGGGAGAAAATGCAAGAGAAGGGAACATTGTTCTATTTCTGCCAGCAAGAAGTTACCAAGCTTGTGAGGAAAAGGTGACACAGACATATATGCTAGAAAAATCAGTTATTAGAAGATATTTAACAAACATAGATTTTTGTACCCACTATATTCCAAATAAAGGTTTAGTGTCTGGGGAAGACAATACTGAACAAGCTAGAAAATAGAGCTTATATTCTACTGAGGCAGGAGACAGACAATAAAGACAGAAACATCTACAGAGAGAGGTGCAGTTGTGAATAAATGCAAAGAAGGCAATGGTCCTGACAATGGCAGGCGGTAAAGTGTAGCTTTCTGTGGATACGATGGTCTGGCAAGTCCTCTCCTAGGAAAGGCTTTTGAGCAGAAACCTGAATGATGAGAAAGAACCAGTCACTGACAGTTCTGGTTGAAGAATGTTTCAGGCAGAAGCAGCAGCAAGGTTAAAGGGCCTGAGGTGAAAAGGAATTTCAGGTATTGAAAGGACGTGTAGCTGGAGCTCATTGCTGTGTGCACGTGGATAGGGAGACATGTGATATGCACACTCAGAAATGGCTGATATTATATAGTCACCATAGTTTCCCAGTCCGTTCAACTAATATGTCATGTCACACTCAAATGCCTCAGCTTTATGACCTGAGATATTAGAATAATAACATTGTATATCTCTTATAAAACCATTCCCTTTCTATTGATTTTTGTCCACAGAGATCATCATAGTGCTATTATGATTTCCATTTAGCACTTACTCGTCCTTACTGGTTAGTTGTACAATCAATACTGTGTCTAGAAAGCAGAAGCCATCTTTATTTCTCTTATCTCTTTTTTGGTAAGCATGAGGGAAGGGATCTCTCTTGCATTGGGAAACAAACAAATTGCTGTGGAAGTACAAGTAATAACATCATGTTTCTCTGGTACATACTAGGAAACTACATTGTTTATTTGCAAAGAATCACTTCTGCTTTCAGCCAAAGCTTGGTACTATCCAGACATTTCAAACTGCACATTATAGCTTGGCTGCTTTCTTTAAGGAAACGCTGATTCCTGAGGCCATCCTGCGTTTGGAGCAGACGGCTGCCCTTTAAATCTAGTGAACCAATCATTGATTTATTTGCCAATTTCTGACTATATTTTGCTCAAAAATACCCATTTAAAAACAAACTCACTCCCCAAATATCTTTCCACGCTGTGTCGGCCTACTTTTATAAGCCCACATTATCATTGTTAACATGTATTATATAACTTGTATGTGTGTACTGTGTGATTAAGAATAGATTATTTTACCTTATGCCTTTAAGTACCTTAAGACATAATTTCACAGAAGTTTTCTTGTTCATTCCCAAGTGCTCCTAAGTATTGCTGTATACATTTTTGTCCACTTGTCTGTCTTTACTGCATACTAAATAACTCTGTAAATATTCTTCCTCTTTCCCCAGTTTAAAAAACATCTTAGACCTTTAAAAATTACTAAAAGTATAAGCATACTTTAAAAATCTTTGGGGTGCCTAGGTGGCTCAGTCAGTTGAGCGTCCGACTTCGGCTCAGGTCATGATCTCACCGTCTGCAAGTTTGAGCCCCACGTCGGGCTCTGTGCTAACACCTCAGAGCCTGGAGCCTGTTACAGATTCCGTGTTTCCCTCTCTCTCTGACCCTACCCCGTTCATGCTCTGTCTCTCTCGGTCTCAAAAAAAAAACACATTAAAAAAATTTAAAAAATCTATATTCACAGCTAGAACTTGGGGAAGATGGGAACATGATGTCATATTGCGAGATGGCAGAAAATAAGGACTACTCTAGCGCAGATGATTTCTGTGTTATACTTGAGAATCATCCGCTTGTTCTGTTAGCCTGTATTCACTAAATATCCATTATATGCCAAGAGAGATTTCAGGGACTGCAATATAATTGCTCCTGTGGAGGGATATAACAACTCCAAGATTAAAATATAATAAAGGCAGCCTAAATCTGGTGGTAGAGGTCAAAAAGATGACTTTCAAAGGAGGTAAGCTTAAAAGCATGAATTTTCCTTTTGCAATCCAAGGCAGTGTATTCCAGGGAGAGGGAACAGAATATATAAGGGCATAGTGTCATTTACTAAGCATGGTATATATAGAATGAGAAAAGTAGTTCCCCCATTGCTTTCTTTTTTTTCTTTTTTGTATCAAGGGAAGTAATAGATAAGTTTGGAGGCTTTGCAGGAATCAAATGTGAAGATTTTTACATGCCAAATAAAGGAAGAATTCTGGACAATTTTTGTATAATACATTTACCAAATCAGATTAAAAAAAATACTGAGATATTTGTGATCAGAAAGCATTAAACATGACCAAAAGTGGAAAATCTTTGTGAGAATACTGACAGCCTAAAGTAAGGAAGTGTCTTAGAAATGGAGAGAGGAGAATAAGAATCACATAGGAGGAAAACTGTCAGAATTTAGTAAGTAATTGCATATGGTCAGTAGAGGGGGTATTTTAAAATGCGTTATTGGATTTTGGCTTGGGAAACAAATATATGTTCACCAAGATATAAAAACATATTTCTGAATAAAGGAAGATTACAAGCGTGTGTGTGTGTGTGTGTATACAGACACACACACACACACACACACACACACATATATATATATAGTTTTATAGTTATATAGTTATATAGTTAAATGTGATAAGCCTACGTAATAACTAGGTTTTGGATTGAACCAAGTTAAACTGTCTTGTTTAGCTCAAAAGAGTCAACAGAAATCCCATATTATTCAAACTAATCTCCTGTATTCGTGATTCTGAAGCTCAGAAGAGATATCTGGACTGGGAATATAAATTATGGTCTCAGGTAATAGCAAAAAAAAAAAAAGCCATAGTTACCATGTTGAGGTAGAAGTAAAGCCTGAAAATAAAACCTATTGGAATACTTAATTATTTCAATCCTTAGGTATATATAGAAAGGAATCCTGAAAACACTTTGAAAACTGAGTGACTAGCGGTATGGGAAGAAAACATGGAAGACCATGGAGTTAGAGAAATCTGGGAAGTAGCCAATCTCAAGAAGGAGAAGATGCATGGCTCCCTTTGTCAGATTCATGAGCTAAGTCAAAGATAACTGAAAAGAAGTTGACTAGATTTGACAAATTTGTAATTGTTTTATAATGTAAATGAGTTATATATCAGTTGAGTGGCAAAAGCAGCTTGGACTTTGAAGCAAAAATTGTCTTATATATTTTTTTGTTTGTTTTTAAAAGGTATGGTAAACTTGAGCATGGTTATATGATGCAGAATAGACAGTATAGAAGAACAAAATAAATACACAGTAAATGACAGGTTACTTCAAAAATAAAATTTCTTCAGGCAGGAAGAGAGGGGACAAAGGGGTGGAGATAAAATTTGCAGGTTGGGGATAAGTACTTCTTTGCTTCATCAAGTAAGAAATACATGCATTGGGTTCTAAGCACGTTGTGTTATTAAGTAGGGTATTGACAGAGGTGAAGCTGATGTGTTGTGTCCTATAGAGAATTGGTCTAGGGGTGGGGTTATAGGCTTGAAATGCAACTTTAGAATCACTGTTAATAGTCTTTCACACATGATAGAGCTCATTGTTCAAAGTACTTTATCCAACTGAACCCAACTGCATCTTTAGAGTCTTTCTCTGCACATAGCCCATCCAGATGGCCACTACCAGTAAGCCAGGGCTGTTTTAAGAATAGAGGTCTCTATATCATCCTTTGCCAAAGTGAAGGATCTGACTAGGGATGGGTGCTAGGATTAAAATTTTATTTGGGGGTCATTGCTTAGATGGGATACACTTTAGTGATTTCAGTTAGCACAATTAAATTTTTTTAATTCTCTTTATCAACACTCACCAGTTCAGGTACAAAGTGTTTAGGCTTTTGCAGAAAGATGAGGCAAATGGACAGAAAGGTGAAGATGGAATTGGCAAGTGATAGATGGAAGAGATGCCATTGGAGTCTTGGCTGGCTAAATGAGGAAGAGGAATATAGAGGGTGATTATACACTTAGAAAAGAGGGGAAATTGAAGCAGTGGAGAGTAGAGTCTCAGAGTATGTTTAATGAGCATGAGAGTGAGGAATTCGAGAGTAAGAGACTGAGTTAGAGAAAGAAACAGCTAAAGAAAACGAGAAAGCAAGAATTGCGACAAAAGCATGACCGTGGAAATAGTCAGATAAGCAATATTGGAGGTTAAAATCATGAAAGGTAATGGTGCTAAGGAACAGTTTGTTAGATGTTCCTCCATGAGGACTGGATTTGGAGTGTGGACAGAGATTGTGAAGTCCCTCATGGATCTGGGTAAGGTATTGGAACATTGGTAGAAAGCTGCGTGGGTTTTGACACAGGAGGGGATTTTGCCTAGGATGTAAATTGAAGGAGGCTGGAAATGGCAAGTAGGTGAATGCTTCCTTTACCCCTTGAACACAGGGTCCCTAGAGCACTATATTCAAATATTGATAACTGTGATCTATGGTAAGAAAGTTATTTTACATTATTACTAGGAACACATACATCACCACAGAGAACACACTCCTATACATACATGTGCACACACATGTGCACACTTACATAAACAGTATAGTCTAAATGATTCCCCAAACGATATTTACTCTTACTAATTGTGATATGCTGTGATAGGTTCTAGTTTAATCTATCTTATTGTGTTCTTTTTTTAAAAAAAATTGTAATATTTGCCTCTCCTTGCAAAATAATTAGTGTCTGAGTGGGGGAGGGGCAGAGTGTGAAGGAGACACAGCATCCGAAGAGGGCTGTCAGCACAGAGCCCAACCTGGGGCTTGAAGTCACGAACCATGACATCATGACCTGAGCCGAAATTGGATGCTTGACTGACGGAGCCACCCAGGCTATCCTCCCCCTTTTTAATGTTTATTTATTTTTGAGAGAGAGAGATACAGAGCATGAGCAGGGAGGGAGACAGAATCCAAAGCAGGCTCTAGGCTCTGAGCTGTCAGCAGGACATTCCCAACAGAACTTATCAATTCTCAACAGAAACGTGTAGATATGTACAATACAAATTAAGAATGTTTAGGCAGCATTATGCACAATAGCTTAAAACTAGAAATAACCCAAATGTCTTTCAACCATGGAATGGATAAATAAATGGTGATGTGATTATAATACAAAATATTTTTTAGCAACAAAGATCAATAAACTACAACTATGTGCAACAACATCAAAAGGTAAGGACATTATGGCCAAAGGCAGCCTCCAACAGGCTGTCTAGAGAAAGCAATGACAGACTTTAGTTATCTTCCTTCTACTAGACTGAACCTTTTATTTTGGATCAGGAATGTGTGCACTGGAACACCTTGGAACCAAGAAGATAAAAATAGAGTTTCAGCTATGGTTCCTTAGGCCTACATGAACAGCAGGAGATATTTCTTGCATAGAACCAATTCCAAAAGGGCAGAACATTTCAGGGGCCTCAATGACATGAGGTATAAATCATCATTCTCACTGTTACCAATAAACAATGCTGACAGGCTGATACAAACCACCCTGAAACTCCTTGTAACCATGATTACCAAACACTATTAGTCTGTTTTAAGCCTTGATCAAGAGTCAGTGCTGTGCAGCTACATTTCGTTTTTCAGTGATGTAGTACAGGTCAATGTCAGGCCTGTAGAAACACCTTCAAAGGACATCTAGTAATCAATAAATAGATAAATATATAAATATTCCCTAAATTAATATGCTGTTTTACTAAATTTATAGTAACTTTGTCTTAGTGCCAAATTTATTAAGTTAGCTACAACTTTGTACTGAACAGCATACCTCTGGAGTGATTTGTGTTCCACATAGTGTGACTTTGTTATACCTGGAAACCAAACCTTATCATGAATGACTGAAAAACCTGGCAATGTGTAGACAGGAGAAAGAAGACAGAAAAATTATAACCTCTTCAAGAAAGGGGATTATTTCAAAGGTATCTACTGCACATAATCTCAGGAGATTCCAGACCTCTGATTGAAATGGCAATAGTGTGTAAAACCACTGTTCCATTAAGTGTACTTAAAAACTATAATTATTATTTTATTCTGGAAGAGTGCTAACAAAACTTTCCGCAATGATAGAAATATTCTATTACTGCATTGCCCTATCTAGTAGCTGCTAACTACTTTTAATTATTGAGCACTTGTAATATGCCTAGTTAGAGGAACGGGATTCTTAATTTTATGTAAATTATTTTAATAACTTATTTAAACATTTAAACATTTTTCTAGATATGTCTCCTCTGGTAAGGGAAACTAAAGCAAAATTAAACTATTGGGACTGCACCAGAATAAAAAGCTTCTGCACAGCGAAGGAAACCATCAACAAAACAAAAGGACAACCTACTGATTACTTATGGGGAGAAGATATTTGCAAGTCATCCATCTGATAAGGGGTTAATCCCCAAAATATATAAAGAACTTATACAACTCAAAACCAAAAAACTATTCAAAATATGGGCAGAACACCTAAACAGTTATTTTCCCATAGAAGACAGACTGATGGCTAACAGACACATGAAAAGATGCTCAACATCACTCATTATAATGGAAATGCAAATCAAAATGACAATGAGATATTACCTTACACCTGTCAGAATGGCTAAAAATAAAAAACACAAGAAACAAGTGTTGGTGACGATGTGGAGAAAGAAGAACTCTCATGTACTGTTGGTGGGGATGTTAATTGGTACAGCCACAGTGGAAAAAGGTATGGAGGTTTCTCAAAAACTTAAAATAGAAATACCATATGATCCAGTAAGTCCACTCCTGGGTATTTACACAAAGAAAATGAAAATACTAATTCAAAAAGATATATGCACCCCTATGTTTATTGCAGCTTTATTTTTAATAGCCAAGATATGGAAGCAACCCATGTCCACTGATAGATTAATGGATAAAGAGGATGTGGTATATATATCCTATAGAGAAACAAAATAAAATCATGCCGTTTGAAACAACATGCATGCACCTACAGGGTATAATGCTAAATGAGATCAGAGAGAGACAAAAACCATTAATTTAGGAAACAAAACACCTGGGCAAATTAAAAAACAAAGCAAAACAAAGATTCTTAAATAAAGAGAAAAAAAAAACTGGTAGTTGCCAGAGGGGAGGTGGGTGGAGGGATGGATGAAAAAAACATACACGTGAAAACAAAATATTCAAACTCACAACACTTAAAATTAGGACAAAGAGGCAACCCGTTTCCAAAATTTGGAGGATTTCCCCCTAACTACAGGGCTGAGGGAAGAACTGGATTATGAGTGCCCCACATTTGATTGCCTCATGTGAAATTGTTAAGATTGAGGACAATTTTTATTACTCCTCTATCCTCTGCCTTCCCCCTGCCCAGCACTGTCATCCACCCCCCCCCCCCCCCCCCCCCCGCAGAATAAAGGGCCCTACATGCAAGAAATATGAGCAGCCATTATGCTAGGAGTGTATGCTTTCCTTTGAGGTAACCAGAGTACAATATACTCAAAGACCAGTTTTTTATTTTGTGTAATTACATTTTAATATACATAAAACAAATGAATGGGCAGCCAGCGGGGAAAGGAGTAGGGTCAGTGATACAGTGCATGTTGGGAAGAGCAATCCTCACAGTCAGGTACTGAGGAGGAAAACATAAAGAGAAAGAGGTCTGGGAGCAAAGCTGTATATACTGGGAAATTAACTTTTCATCAGTTCAAAGCTCAGTTCATCTGTACCAGGGGTAGTTTGTGAGTGAGAAGTGGGCAAGGCATTACCCATTCTAATCTGCTATCCAATTAATAAACTCACAAAAAGCAAGTAATTAAATGGCTCCCCAATTTCAGAATAAGTAAACAGTCATGTAAATATACACCATGAGGCCTGAAAAAATACTGCAAAACAAGCTAAGATTATTCCAAAGATGGAAAAAATAATGTTCCTTTGGTAGTTGGATGAAAAATAACTTGGGTACAACAGGTGTAGAAATAAATATTGAGAGAGCAAGCTGAAATTCAAGATAAGAAAAGGAGAGGGATGAGAGAAGGAACTATCAGGCTGATGGGAGCCTGAAAATGGAATTGTAAGATTACTATCTACATAAGAGGTAGAAAAGATTAAAAGTTACATTATGGATAGGGACATTTTAGAAGACAAAATTGTCCCTCAGCAAGAAGAGAAAAAGTCAAGAAGATGAAATGTTGATAGAGCAGCTAAGAAATGTGGAGGTCAGGGAACATATGTAGATAAATTTTGTCAACATAAATAACATTGCAGTATAAAGAAAATATGCATTCATCAGTTGATGGAAAGAAAGTGTGGTTTATATACACAATGGAATACTACTTGGGAAAGAGAAAGAATGAAATATGGCCTTTTGTAGCAATGTGGATGGAACTGGAGAGTGTTAGGCTAAGTAAAATAAGTCATACAGAGAAACACAGGTACCATATGTTTTCACTCTTATGTGGATCCTGAGAAACTTAACAGAAGACCATGGGGGAGGGGAAGGAAAAACAAAAGTTACAGAGTGAGGGAGCCAAACCATAAGAGACTCTTAAAAACTGAGAATAACCTGAGGGTTGATGGGGGGTGGGAGAGAGAGGAGGGTAGGTGATGGGCACTGAGGAGGGCACCTGTTGGGATGAGTCCTGGGTGTTGTATGGAAACCAATTTGAAAATAAATTTCATACTAAAAAATAAAGAAAATATGCATTCCTGTATTTAAATTTATTTATAGAATACTGTTCTGGATTTACCCCTGGGGATACAGAGGTAAAGAGTATAGGAATGTTTACTTTTATGATAAGGACAGAAATAAATGAAAATATTTTTTAAAAAGGAAATCATTAATATTAAGTGCTGTGATGAGCACAATACAAGTGATGGGATGCAGGACAAAGTGACCAGAGGTCACTTAATATTGGGTGGCCAGGGACACCTGTCTGAGAAGACAGCATTTATTCCTGTCTCTGACCATTTTCTGTTGATTGCTCGTGCCTTGGTTTAGTCAGGAACATTCTGAAAGAAATGGTAGCTGTTGGAAAGATCCTAAGACCAGAACAAGCTGGTATATTCTAGGAACTGAGAGAAGACCCTATATTTTAATGATTCTAAGTAAGAGAAAAGGAGTATCAGAAAAACAGAAGCAGATTATCTAGGACTCTGTTAGCCAGGGTGAGGACTTGGGATTTAATTGTACTATTGTCATTACTACTGGAAACCACTGAAAGATTTTTAAGATCAGGATTGGCAAAAATGAGATTGAATTTTTAACAAAAGATCAGTTTAGCTTTGGTGGAAGAATGGAACATAGGGAAATATCTATGAGGTTTTGAAAGAAGTTACTGAAATATTCTAGGTAGGATATAATGTGTGTTAGTAGAGATGGAGAGAAGTCAACACATCTAGGTTATCCTAGGCTCCAGCATAGGGTTAGGCGTTTCTGTGCAGTGGGGAAGGAGACCAGGGGTGCTGTGTTTGAGACTGGTTAAGTTTGGGATCCATTTAAAATTTAGATGCCTATGAGATACCAGAGTGGAAAAAGTAAATTAACTATTGCATGTAAGTCCTTAGTGTTCAAAGGAGCTCTCTGGACTAGAAATATAGATTTGTGAGTGTTAATAGATGAAAGGTCAATCAGGAAAAATACACAATCTGCAAGTGAGTAAAAGAGTCTAAGAGTCTCTGCATTATTAACAGAATCTAATAGAGGAGTATCTGTAGAGTATGGAAATGAAAAAGTTGTGAGGCAGTAATTGATAGTATATCAAACTACCATCATACATGAAGGAAAGAATAAGCAATTCCAGATATGTGCAAACTATAAAGTATTATACTGCCACCCTGCCTTTAAAAGAGAACACTTAAAGTCATGCTTCCAAGTAATTGAAATTGAATCAAAATTTAGTATTCAGTAAAGATGATGTTGTGGTTTTATACTCCCCTTCTAGAAATATATCCTAAGAAAATTATCTGAAATATGGATGCAAATTTATGCACAAAAGTGTTCACTGTAGATTTTTTGTTAATAATGAAAATTGCAGTCAACATTAGGAGGGTATCCATATGGTGGAATACTAGGAAGACATGGAGAATTATGTTTGTGAATAATTTAAATTACATAGAGAAATGATTATGAAACACAGTTAAGTGACAAAAAAGCAGGATGCCACATTATAGGTGCTGTATCATCTCTTTCAACATGTGTAGAAAAACATCCTGGAAGGGAAAAACTTTAATATTATTGGTGTTTGACTCTGGGGGGTGAAATTGGGAGGTGAAATTACTTTTCCAGTTTCATTGTTACTTTTTGTACTTTGTAAAACTTCTAAATCAGTATTACTTACAAAAATAGAAGATTGTATTTAAAATGTTTAAAACTTGAATACGTAATATAACACCTATGGAAACCTGCAATAATTGATATAAGGCCAAGTAAAAAAGCAGAATAAATATTCAGTATGCATTACTGTTACAAATATATAAAGGATAAGTAAATGTATGCATGTGGTAACAGTACCTTCAAAATAATAATGTCATCAGTATTAATTGAAGTTGGAGAATACTATGAATTTCAAGTTACTTGTTAAGTAGGGAAATAAACACAGAATTCTAATAGTTACTGATGGAACTCCCTTTTAAGACTGCAAGTTTATGAATGCAGAGATTAGTTCCAAGAAGGAAGAGTCTAATAGAGCACAGGTAGTGAAGAGAACAAGGAAGATGAGAACGGGCAAAGCTCATGGAAAAAAAATCAATCCCAGAAAGTCCAACAACCAAGTACCAAAATACTGAACACAAATTAGAAACTTGTAGTTCATCACACTGGTTGTTCACTATGTATAACGTAGTTCATATTTACTGTAGTTCAAAATGTTCATAGTGTAGTTTATAACATTACTACTCGGGGAGAAGAGGTAGCCTGCCTCTACCTGGTAGTAATGGGGGAAAAAACAGAAGTAAGAGAGAAAACTACAAGTCTTCCCAAAACAACACAGAGCCACAAAATAAGCCAATCTACCCTCATCCTCCATCATTAGTGCCAACCATTATTGAAACTATATGTGACTATATGAGCAAAAGAGCATGCTCTTAAGATAGGAACTCTGTCCACAAATGCCTCAAAATAGGAAAAAAAAATCAGAGAAATTCCCTATCAAACTACTCAAAAAAAGAAAACAGAAGCATTTTATCTGTTATAAAGTTTCCTATGTATCCAGTCAAAAGAACAAAACAGTCTTATATAAATTAGGTAGTCTTATAATCAGGTTGTTTAAAAAAAATAGACTCTGAATTCAAGAATTATGAACAAAACCTACAAATACAAAAAGATGTGAAGTTCAGGGACAGTTGATAGAATTCAGGAAGGAAATTAAAGAAAGACATTTTTAAATAGCAGAAATGAAGGATAGATTTCAAAGTGCCCAAGGGAGAATAAAAATGAAAATCTAATAATTAGGGACATTGAAAGAAAGCAGGAAATGAATGTAAACATTACAAAAAAGAAAAAAGAAAAAGAATATTGCTAGAAAAAACGTGGTTAAAATGTAGGACATGCAAACAAAATGTAACTGAAATCTATGAAGACAAATAACAAAACAATGAAAGCTAATATTCACAGCACTAGTGCAAAACATTTTCAAGCAAAAATTAAATCTCTAGATCAACATAATTGAAAAAACTCATTGTGCATCTGGAAAGACTGGAGTCAGAGCAATCACTCCATGACATACTAAGGTAAAATTAGAGGATTAAAAGACAAATATAACCTTTGTGCCTACAGGTAAAATGACCAAATTATTTAAAAGAATAAGAAAGCAAGTTGGGCACCAGAAATTTCAAGAGCACATCAGCTGTAACAAATTGGCAGTAGCGAAGGATTTTCAAAAAACTCAAGAAAAGAAGTTTGTTAGAGGATGCACTCCACCCTGGGAAAACTCAATAAAAAATATTTAATATATTTAATTTTAGATCTAAGATTAAAAAAGGAGCAATGACATGGTGGAAAAATAATATATAAACCTATTTCTGAAAGATAAGAAGAATGCAACTAACAAACAAGAGGAAAAGAGAGAAAGGGAAAAGTAGAATATGAACATTAATTGTTATGTAAGTAACAGTTGAGTATCAAAGAATGCCATGTAAAATTGGCAGTGCATTTAGAAAAAAAAAAGATTTAATTTAAAAAGGGGTATATTAACGGTAAGATTACAAAAGTAATTGCTATTTTAAAATGTATACTTTCCTAAATACTAAGCAAACACATAACAGTGAGAGGAAACACAACAAATATAATATGCACAGTAATTATGATATAAAAAAATACAGCAAAGCTGAGACAAAGCATATCAGTTGTATCAGTAATTATGAATGAGCTTAACTCACTAAAGAAAAGGATTTTCAAACTGATCTCAAAAAGAAAAATCTAATTGTGTATGTGGTGCATCTGAAGTCAATTGATTCAAAGGCTAAAAAAAAAAAATAAGAGATGGTTAAAAATATCCTAGGTAACTGAAAGAAGTAAAGAAACTAGATAAAGGAGAAGTAAGCCAAAAAGAGAAAAAATTCAGTGAGATTAAGGATGCTTTTTATTGCTAAAAGTCATGATTTACAGTGAAGAGTTAACAGTTATGAATATCTAGGCAAGATATAATAAGAATCCATGAATCCACACTGAGAGATATTTAGATCAATAGGTATTAAGAGAAATGATAGATAGGCAGAGGAGAAGAGAGAAAGCTTTCATATGATGAAATGTCAACTAATATGAAAGAAATAATGTAGAAAATTGCATTTTTACAACTATCATAATAAAAATTGATGCAGGCAAGAATTATTCATTAAAGTTAGCCTCCTGGGGGATGATCAGGTTTGATGAGGACAGGATATTGACAGTCTTAGAATTACTATATAATTTATATAGTAAAATTATATTAATGCATGAAAACTATACTGTGCAGAAACTGGATAATGCCTTAATGAAGTACAAACATATAAGTTGTGATTTGGAATGTGATACCTTAAAGACCAATTTTAATTGAGGGACACTCTCTAAAATACTGCCCTTATTTTTGAAATGTATCAATGTTATGAAAAATACAGACTAACTCTTCCAAATTACAGGAGAGTAAAAAAATACATCAACTGAATGCAGTAAGAGTTCCTGGATCTGTCTTGAACTAGAAGACAAATTCAATAAAAAATATTATTGAGATAAGAAGGAAATGGCCTATAGTTTAGATAGAAGTATTGTATCAAAGTTAAATTTCCTGAAGTTGAAAAATAAATAAGTTGTATTTTATCCCTGAAAGTAAGGAGTTGCAGAGAACAGTAAAAGGAAGGTAATGTAGACACTTCTACATTACTGGTGCTACCACATTGGTGGTAGAGTGAGTAAATTCTTACTCTTGAATATATATTTTAAGAATTCCTAGAATTTCTGGTTTGCTTCCATCCCTTGATACACTCGTTTGGTGATATGGGGCAGCTATGTAATGGAGACAGTTTCTTGTTCCTATTATGGCCTGAATCTGGAATGTAAAAATGTTCTGGCATCTTCACCAAATTGGAGTGGTTGGACTCATCAGTGAAAGGGAAGACTTAAATCCTGTGCCCACCAGTAATCAGGCCAAGCAGCATGATCCTGAGGTATCCTGAGGGACATTTCCCTAAAGATAGACATTGTAAAACAGAAAACATACCAATCTGTCACAAATCTATGAATATGAATACTCTGGATGTGGTTTGAAATATCCTTGCTTTCAATACAGAGGGAAAAAGTGGAAACATATTTATACAAGTATGAAATGATTTCCTCATTTTCACTGATCAGACAATTTCACATTTGAAATTTTAATTAATTTTTTGTTCTTCTATTCAGGAGATCCTCACTGTGCCCTTCTTAGGCTTATGTGTTAGATGTCAAATTGAAGTGCTTCTAAATATTCTATTCTTGAATTATTTTTATTTTCTCCATTTCTAGTACTAGTTCAATCCTTCATGGGTAGTGGTTCAAGAACTTTCTAACCGCTATGGCTACTAAAGTTTATCTCCCATACAATCTGTCATCCAACATGTGACCCTCAGATTTTTTTGCGTCAAATATAAATCTGACCATGCTCTACCCACTTTTAAGATTGTAATAGTTTACTTTTTCTATAGGACAAAGCCAGCTATATCATCATAGTAAATATTGTTCTCTCCCAAACTTCCTTCAGTTGATATAGAACTACTTTCTGTTTTGGGAACAAACCACATCCATGTGTATTTTTTCTGAAGTATGCCTTCTTTTTAGGTTTATTTTCCTTATGCTTCTGGGAAACTGAGGCCTTGATTAAAATGTGTCCTCTCTCATCAAACAATATTAAGAGGTGCAGATATGGACTTTCACGGCACATTATATCTGGTTTCTTCCAGACTAGATATGTTTCTAAATTTCCATATTTCCCTTTCCCTGGTAACTTGGACCATAGCTTCTGTGATGCAGGCCTCACATCTTATCCCAGTGATTTGTACAATGTTTGGATCCTGTTATAGTTTTAATAAATATTTGTCAAATTCAAAGATAATATTTACCATGACTACATAATTAAGTCAACTGGAGAAGAAAATAAGATGTTAGGAGAATGGTCTATAAAAGAAAATCCCCCAAAGACTTCAGAAGCAAGAGCACATGTTGCACAAATGGTCTGAATGCATGTACCGCCCATTAAAAAGTTTCAAATTGTACCTAATGATACTCCATTAACAACACCCAAGATGATTTTGAAAACATTAAAGATGTTGGACAGAATTAGACATCTGGCTTGAAATAATTCCAGTGGGATACAGACAGGCAATCTCTTTGAAGTAAAAATGTTTATGCAACACAGAAGAATTATCAAATACTCTACCTACTGCCAGAGAGTGGCTGCAGCCAAGTATTAAATAATGTGAAAGAGAAAATGAGGCTGTAATTCTTTCAATGGGATATAAACCGAGGATAGGCCTTGTTTCAGACATGTATTGGGACACAAGCAATACATTCATTCAATAGTATTATCTTTAGTACAAAACAAAATGAGAAAAATGAACAGAAAATATAATTTTGCCTTTCAAAAATTTAACTCAGAATAATGCCTCTTTATCATTTTTGAGTAGTGCTTTGATTTCAGTCAAGGGGAATATTAAAAAAGTAAGACGTTAATTACTAAGTATGTAACTTTTTCTACTCTTGTTGTTTTTATATTTTTTTCTTTTAAGTAGGCCTTTGTGTATACTTCACATGATTCATTTATTAAAAGACTTAAGACTATGAGCAGAATAAGAATTAATTTTCATGGCGTGGTTTCTCTTATTTGCATACATAATGACACTTATCTTTAGTAAAGAGGCTTTTGAGAGGTAAGTAAGAAGTAGATAATCTATAGAATTCATAAGCACCATCAGGACATCTTTATACTCTGTTGTCCTCCCTCTGCACTGCAGAACTTGGCTCATGATTCCTTTCAAACTACATTATAAACAAGTCAAATTCCAGCAGAATATTTACATCAGTGGCTCATTCAACCTCTCTGGCTTGAAAAGGCTTCCTGGGCATTGAAATTATGGCAGGATTATGACTTATTTGATTAATTATATGAATAGTAACCCACCCACTTCTATGTGTTACAAGCCAAGTCCCTTAGGGAATGAAAAGAATAATAGTATTAAGTAATAATACTTAACATTTATTGAGCAATTACCATGTGTTGGTATTTTATTAAGGAATTTACATGTATTTTCTCACAGAAGCTCCATGATGTGGGAAATATTACCTATATTTTATACATGAGGAAACTCAGTACAGTGTGATTATTTTCCCAAGAGCCATATGAAGTGAATAAACAAGATATGATCCAGTTCTGGCCCAAGATAGCAACATAGGAAGACCCTGAATTCTCCTCCTCCACAAATACACCAAATCAATACCTATTTTTAGAGTGGTTCCTTCTGAAGAACAACCAAGGACTGACTGAATAGTTTCTGCATAACAAATGATAAGGAGACCACACAGAGAAGAGCAAAAAAGACAGAGACACTGTAACAAGGGAATCCCTACAGCCAACACCACCATTGGAGGGATAGTAATACGAGATTTGTCTACCCAGGGGCACAGAAAAAAAAGTCATGGTTTAGAAGGACAACTAGAATGTAAAGGAACCAGGCCTAGAACACTGACAAGCAGCAGAGAAGTTGCTGGAACTCTCTCCAGGTCATATGGGCTGGCAAACACCACAGTCTACTCCTTCCACCTTGACAAAGCTGATGGGAAAAGGGTCTGGATGTCATAGCTGGCCTGCTGCCTCAGTGAGTCCTGAGACTCCAACCCACACCAGTCTAGGACACCCTGGGACATGGAAAAAAAAGTTAGTTTATAAGAGCAACTGGAATCTAAAGGAGTCAGCTCTGAACTCTGCCAAATGGCAGGGGAGATGTTGGAACTTTCTCTGGGTCAGAGGGGCTGGTGAATATCACAGTTTGTTTCCATCCCACCTCAATAGTATAGATGGGAACAGGATCCAGGCATCCTCGCTGGCCTACCGCTTCAATGAACACCAACCCCCTAGACTACATTAGCCTAAGCATTCCTACCAAGACAGCCTCAGGGCAGTGCATACTGGGATACCCCTAGTCAGTGCTTACTAGAGTTCCAGGCATAGTGCCAAAGTGACACAGGTGCAAAGTAGCCAGAACACTCTGGTCCACACCACTTTGACTTCATATGGCTTGTTAGGGCAACTCCAGCATAGAGTGCTCTAGGACCTTCTGACTCATTCCTGCTTTGGCTCCATCAACCCTGCCAGAGTACCCCCGATATAGAGCACCCCAGGATACCCTGGCCCATGCCAGCCTCAGCTCCAGCTACCCTGCTAGGACACTATCTGCCCAGAGAGCCCCCCACCCCTGGACACTCAACCTACCCCAGCCACAGATCCAACCAGAAGTCACCAGGCACACACAATCTATACAGCAAATGACTATACACAAGACAGTTTCTTCAAGTTTAGGAGAAATGGATATTCTAATTCATAGAAACAAACACAGAAATTCAAAACTAAAGGAGGAGACAAAGGACCATGCTTCTACCAAAAGAACAAGATGTTATATACAAACCTAATGATAACCTCAAATCAAAACCCAGTCATAGATATGCAAAAAGTAAAGAGAAAGGAATCTCAGTATCTCACCAAAGAAAGCCAGCTTTGATAGAAGAGAGCAAGGGAAGAAAGGAACAGAGAAGAACTACAAATACAACCATAAAATAAGTTTTAAAAAATGGCAAATGCATACCTATCAGTAATTATGTTGAAGTGGACTAGATGTTCCAATCGAAAGACACATATGCGATTGGATTAAAAAACAAGACCCGTCTATATGCTGCCTACAAGAGACTCTTTTCAAACCCAAAGACACATGCAGATTGAAAGTGAGGGGATGGAGAAATATTTGTCATGCAAATGGATGTGCAAAGAAAGCATGGGTAGCAATACTCATATCAGATAAAATAGACTTTAAAACATAGACTGTAACAAGAGACAAGGAAGGACACTATATAATAATAAAGAGGACAATCCAACAAGAAAATATTACAAATTATAAATATGCAACCAACACAGGAGCACCCAAACACATAAAACAATAACAAACATAAAGGAAGTAATTGATGCTAATACAGTAATAGTTGGGGACTTTTAAAACCCCACTTACATCAATGGACAGATCATCCAAACAGAAAATCAACAAGGAAATAGTGACTTTGAATGATATGCTGGACCAGGTGGATTTAACAGATATATTCAGAACACTCCATTCTAAACAGCAGAATATACATTCTTTTCAAGTGAAAATGGAGAATTCTCCAGGACAGATCACATGTTAGGGCACAAAACAAGTCTCAACAAATTTAAAAAGATCAGTCATACCCATGTATCTTTTCTGACCACAACAGTGTAAAACTAAAAATCAACCATAAGAAAAAAATCTGGAAAGAACACATACATGGAGGTTAAATAACATTCTACTAAACAATGAATGGGTCAGCTAAGACATCAAAGGGGAAGTTAAAAAATACATGGAGACAAATTAAAGTGAAAACGCAATAGTCCAAAATCTTTGGGATGCAACAAAAGTGGTTCTAAGAGGATATAGCAATACAGGCCTACCTCAACAAGTAAGAAAAATCTCAAACAACCTAACCTCATACCTAAAGAGCTAGAGGAAGAATGAATGAAGCATAAAGCCAGCAAAAGGAAGGAAATAATAAAGATTAGAGCAGAAATAAATCATATAGAAACTTAAAAGTCCCACAATAAACCAGATCAATGAAACCATGAGCTGGTTCTTTGAAAGGATAAAGAGAATTGATAAACCTCTAGCCAGACTCATCAATCAATCAATAAGTAAATAAAGTGGGCTCAAATAAAACCAGAAATTAAAGAGAAATAACCAGTGACACCACAGAACTACAAAGCATTGTAAGAGAATATTAGGAAAAATTATATGCTAACAAATTGGACAACCTAGAAGAAATGGATAAATTCTTAGCAACATGTAACCTACCAAAACCAAAGCAGGAAGAAATAGAAAATTTGTACAGACTAATTACCAGCAATGAAATTAAATCAGTAATCAAAAAACTCCCCACAAACAAAAGTCCAGGACCAAATGGATTCACACATGGCATTCTTCCAAATGTTTAGAGTTAATACCTATTCTCCTCAAACTCAAACTCAAACTCAAAAAAAAAAAAAAAAAAAAAAGAAGAAGGGACAGGAAAACTTCCAAGCTCATTCTATGAGGCCAACATTACCCAAATACCAAAGCCAGATAAAGACACTACAAAAGAAAACTATAGGCTATTACCCTTGATGAGCATAGATGCAAAAATTGTCAACAAAATACTAGTAAACCACAGCCAGCTATTCATTAAAAGGATCATTTACCATGATCAAGTGCGATTTATTCTGGGCATGTAGGATGGGTCGATATTCACAAAATGTCAATGTGATACACCACATTAACAAAATGAAAGATAAAAATCATATCATCTCAAAAGATGCAGAAAAACTATTGGGCAAATTCAACTCTCAAGAGTGTTTATCTCATGATAAAAAGTATCAACAGATTGAGCTAACATCAATTGTTAGCTTGGAGATTTCCCTCTAAGATCAGGAAAAGGACAAGGATGTCCACTCTCACTACTTTTACTCAACATAATACTGAAAATGTTAGACACAGCATTAGACAAGAAAAATAAATAAAATGCAACTGTATTGTCAAGGAAGAAGCAAACTGTCACTATTTGAAGATGACATGGTACTATACAGAGAAAACCCTAAAGACTCCATCAAAACACTATTAGAATAAATTCAGTAATGTTATAGGATACAAAATATATAGAAATCATTTAGGTTTCTACACACCAATAATGAAGTAGCAGAAAGAAAGAAAACAATTCCATTTACAATGTACTACAAAGAATAAACTACCTAAGAATAAATTTAAAGAGGTGAAAGACCTGTACTCTGAAAACTAGAAAACATGGATGAAATAAATTAAAGACACAAATGGAAAGACTTATCATGTTCATGAATTGGAAGAATTAATATTGTTAAAATGTCCATACTACCTAAAATAATCTACAGGTTGAAGGCAATCTCTATTAAAATACTGACAGCATTTTTCAAAGTGGTAGAACAAATACTAAAATTGGTATGAAACTACAAAAAAACTTCAAATAGCCAAAGCAATCTTGAGAAAAAACAAAGCTGGATTTCAAGATAAACCACAAAACTATAGTCAAAACAATACTGTACTGGCACAAAAATAGACACAAAGATCGATAGAACAGAAAAGAGAATTCAGTAATAAACCTACACTTATATGGTCAATTAAACTATAATAAAGGAGGCATGAATATAAAATGGGAGAAAGATAGTCTCCTCAGTAAGTAGTGCTGGGAAAACTAGACAGTTACCTGCAAAAGAATGAAACTGTACTACTCTCTTATACCATTTGCAAACAAAACAAAAACACCACACCTCAAAATGAATTAAAAACCTAAATGTGAGATGTGAAACCATTAAAATTCTTGAGGAAAATATAAGCATCTCTTACACATCTTAAACATTGGCCTTAGCAACATTTTTCTAGATACGTCTCCTTAGACAAAGAAAACAGAAGCAAAAATAAGCAACTGGGACTACACCAAAATAAAAAGCTTTCCACAGCAAAGGAAACCATCAACAACACAAAAAGGGAACTACTGGACAGGAGAAGATACTTGTAAATGATATATCAGATAAAAGGTTAATCTCTAAAATATAGAAGGAAATTTTACAAGTCAAAGAACTTATACAACTAAAAAAATACACCAAATAATTTGATGATGAAAACGGGCAGAGGATGTACATAGATATTTTTCAAAGAAGACATACAGAAGGCCAGCAGACACATGAAAAGGTACTCAACATTACTAATCATCAGGGAAAGGCAAATTAAAACCACCATGAGATACGCCCTTACACTTGTCGGAATGATCAGAATCAAAAAAAAAAAAAAAAAAAAAAAAAAAAAAAAACCAAACAAGAAATACCAAGCATTGAGAAGGGTGTGGAGAAAAAGGAACCATTGAACACTATTAGTAGGAATGTAAATTGGTGCAGTCACTGTGGAAAACAGTTTGGCAGTTTCTAAAAACATTAAAAATAGAATTGCTGTACGATCTAATAATTCCATTCCATTGATGAGAATGAAAACACTCACTTGAAAATATATTCGTACCCCTATGCTTATTTTAGCATTATTTACAATAGCTAAAACATGGAAGCAACTCAACTGTCCATCGATAGATGAATGGATAAGGAAGTTGTGTTATATGTACACAAGGGAATATTACTCAGCCATAAAAAGAATGAGATCTTGCTATTTGGGACAAAATGGATGGACCTTGAAAGTATTATGCTAAGTGAAATAATTCAGACAGAGAAAGGCAAATACCATATGATTTCACTTATATGTGGCATCTGAAAAACAAATGAATAAACATAAAAAGCAGAAACAAGTTTATAAATGCAGAGAACAAACTGGTA
Source organism: Felis catus (assembly GCF_018350175.1). Lineage (NCBI taxonomy): Eukaryota > Metazoa > Chordata > Mammalia > Carnivora > Felidae > Felis > Felis catus. Next base: position 112,239,606 of record NC_058370.1, on the reverse strand, counting down.
GGTGCCAGAAGGGTTTGGGGGTAGGGAGATTGGCAAAATGGGTGAAGGGGATTGGAAGGTACAGGCTTTCAGTTATGGAATGTATAAATTGGGGGGATGAAGGGTATAAAATAGTGAACACAGTCAATGGTATTGTTTAAGTGCTGTATGGTGCCAGATGGTAGCTGTACTTGTGAGTGAGCATAGCATAAGGCAGAGTTATCTACTCACCATGTTACACACCTAAAACTAACGTAACCTGTGTGTCAACCTACTTCAGTTTAAAAAAATAGCAACATAATAATAAACACACCAAATATAGCTAAATTTTAAGGAGAAAGCTTAAATAATGTACAAATATACAAAACCAGAGAGTAAAGAGCCAGGGTTAGAACCCATATCGCCCTGAACCCCACATCGAGTGACCTCTTAGCCAACCTATCTCCCTTGATGGATTGACACTCGTACACAAAAAAAGGGTCAGAAACTTCATAATCTCACCTAGTCTCCCCTTTTTCAATCATCATAGTTATTTCTCACTTTCTGAAGTCAGTCATGGGTACCCTGGACTGAAGGCTCCACCCAGCCTCTCTCCATATTTTCCTGCTGTATCCTACTGCCACCGATACATCAGATGGCAAGCAAATTATGTGTTTCCATTTGGGCCATTTTAAAGTTTAATCCTATAAACTAGAATGTATGAGGCTCAAAACTTAAAATGGGAAAGTAGGTCCAATTTGCCCACAATTTTGAACACGTGCTTGATTGATAAATTTATAGTTTATTCAGGTATGCTATCTGGCACTATGTAAGTTTCAAAAATTAAGAATATGCTCCCTTGGAGATACTGCCATTTGTAATACTCATTAGCAATTTCTTCAACTTCCACACACAATTTTTGAAATACACATTCTTCATTGGATTTTTTTCTCTGATCTGCTGATGTCTCTTTGGCTGTGTAAAAAATCTACTTCAAACACTGCTTTATGTTCACAAGTCACTTACAAAGCATTAGTATTTCTTGAAGATTCATTAAGTTGATTTTATTTTCAAGAACCTAATATTTTAAAGAAAAAAAACTGCATGCAAATCATCCTATATCTCAACTAGAATTTCACTTTGACCTTTTTCTAAACCATATGACTTACTAGGTGATTTCACTATTACACTTCTTTGTTTTTGAAACCTGTTGATTAATACTTGATTCAAGAGCTGCTTCATAATACCTGAATTGTTGCTTAGCAACTAGCTCAGTTCTTTCTAGGTTTTAGGAGGCTGCACATGTTGGAAGGAAAGGATGAAGCCATGGGATGATCTTAAATAAATAAATGGCTTTCAGTTTTCCAAATATCAAGTGATAATAAAACAGTATAAGTCTTTTAGTCCCCAATCTATTGTGATCTGTCATAGAGGAACATTGTTCCTACAAATTAATAATGATATATATGTTTCCTACAAGAGTATTGTTGATTTTATTCTAGTTATGTCTCATTTTATTTTCCTCTAGTAGTATATTTTACATTATGCTGATAAGTTTCTTAACAAAGATTCAACAGTTTTAACTAGGAAACTACATTTTGGAGATTGTCCTACCATTAAAAGGAAGGAAAGAATGATGGGGTACATACTGGCTATCCATGGATGGCATACGTGTCATCAGTGACTTTTCTAAAATAGAAAAATAAATGATCACAAACTTTTATTTGCAGATCTTTGTTTTCATTGTCAAAAACTGTGAGTATTCTAACCATCATACAAAAAGTTCTACAAAACCAGAACTTTTTGGTTATTTGGGTATTTGTATCAGTGTCTTTCCAGAAGGAATGCTTAATTGAAGTATTTGGAAACTTAACTGAATGGATGAAAGCTTGCAAAAAAGAGCTTAGAATGGGTGAACAAGAATGCAAAAGCAGTTTAAGTCATTCAACAATAATGAAAGAAATTCTAAATGTCATGAGTTTTATATGAATAACCAAACTTTAGCTGTACTTATCACAGTGGTTTGCTAAGTTTCCAAAAGGTCCAAAGCTGAAATATCAAAGTGAGACTTGATCTTCACAGGGTCTCTTAATTTTGAAATAAGTGATACTAAGAACTCTGTGAGTCTAATATTGAGATTATCTGAAGATTCATTAGACTGACTGCAATATAAAAAAAATCAATGAAAAACAGTGGACAAATAAGTTTGCATCAATTTCAGGAGTAACAATATTAATTAGAAGCTAATTATGGTAGGAATGCTTAGGATCTGTTTGGTTTTCTTCTTAGAGAAAGGCATACACAAATACATACCCCAGTACGTGTGACCAAGGCATACCTGATAAGATAGGTCTATTTTTTCAAAAGAGCTATTCTTTATTTTAACAATACAAATAGAATTTCTGTTCTTCCACGTAATACCTGGGAGATCTTAAACAATTCCTCTCTCCTTCAAGAGATTCAGTTTCCTCATATAAAGTAAATGAGAGTCGTAATTAGGTACTCAACCAAAGGGCAAAATGTGGTATGAACAGCTTTCAAACCAACTGGAGATTCACAGTGAGACACATATTTTACACTGAGATCTAGTACATACACAGGCACGTGTGTCTGAACAGAAGATCCTGGAAACTCTATCTACCTTTCTATGTGTAATGCACCCTACTACTTTCTATTTCTTTTTTTTTTTTTTAATTTTTTTTTTCAACGTTTATTTATTTTTGGGACAGAGAGAGACAGAGCATGAACGGGGGAGGGGCAGAGAGAGAGGGAGACACAGAATCAGAAACAGGCTCCAGGCTCTGAGCCATCAGCCCAGAGCCTGACGCGGGGCTCGAACTCACGGACTGCGAGATCGTGACCTGGCTGAAGTCGGACACCCAACCGACTGCGCCACCCAGGCGCCCCTCTATTTCTTAGTACTAATTTATTTTCATAAAAAATAAAAACTTGTTCCACTTCATGAAATTTATGTTTAAGTCTACTAATAGGTTACAAACTATAGTTTGAAAAATATTACAGTAGGGGGTTACAGGGACAAGATCTTATGATTTGAGGTGTTCGGTGTATGAGAGCACTCTTACACTTCCATCTAAATGAAATCATTCATTCATTTCAGGCACACTTGGCTGAATTTCTTAAAGAACTCAGTACATCAGATAAAATAAGAGAGGAAAAATGATAATTGGTAACCTATTGCTTTGATCTTAATGGTAACGGTTTGATGATTAAATGATAGTATGCCACCATTCCTGTTTTTCTGAGAATTGTAACAGATTACCAGGAAATAGTGTTTTTTTTATAAACCGTAAGTGATAGGAACATTATTATGTATTTGATGAAATTATAGCTTTTGGGTTATTGATTAGCTATCTAAACATACTATACCTTTTCTTTAATATTACAGGTTATTTTATTTCCCCACTATCCCATGGAAAATATTTTCTTTTATCCTTCACATACACCTGAAGATGAAATAAGGTTTGCTTTCAAAATGTACTTCATATGCTTGAAATAAGTAATTCCATTTCATGGAGTTATATATTTTTAATGCCTTTTCTACTTTCTGATTTACTTCCATGTCAGGAATGGATCCTGAAACACCCAGTAGGAAAAAGGAGGGAAATGGATGCCTAATACATACTACTCACTCCTGTACTCCTTAAACAGCTAGATTATAGCTCACAAGACTTCATACTAAGATGTTTCTGATCTGGAACCTCCTAAATTGAAAACATTTTATTCAGTGAAGTTTGTTTCTCCTCAATTTTCCTTAAACTATTTTTAAAATGTTTATTTTGAGAGGATGCATGTGCACACGTGTGCAAGAGCATGGGGAAGGGGCAGCAAGAGGGAGAGAGAGAACCCTAAGCAGGCTCCACACTGTCAGCAAAGAGCTGGATGCAGGGCTTGAAGTTATGAGCCGTGAGATCATGACCTGAGCCAAAAATCAAGAGTTGGATGCTTAACTGCCTTTAACCACCCATTTGCTCCTCCTCTCCATTAGTTTTTTTTTTTTAAAGACCATCCATGTTTATCTATGTTGGGATTAAGTAAACAAAACCCATATAAAATTAAGACAAACTAGAAAATTAAGAAAATTAAGAGTACATCTTCTCCCAGTTGCTTAGAACAGAAGAGCACATTAGAAGTCCATGCTGTGAATTCCCACCCATGTGTCAGAAGAATGGAAGACTATGGTTTACCTGTTCTTCAGCTGTCTTCCCACCAGCACAGATTTTGTTCTCCCTGGATGAGAACTGAATACAAATGTGTTTGTAAAAGTTGAAACAATGGATACTCATTAGTAAGCCGAGATGAGCCCAGAGCTCTGATTCTGAAAATCAAAAGCCAAGGCCTACCATCATCAGACTGCACAGAGAATGGGGGGTAGTGAGCGAGGCTTACTCACAGACCCCACCAGCCATGCAGGGAGCCCGTCTCTACCTGCACCTCACTTTGACAAAGCTGCTGTGGGGAAGGACACTGACGGAGCTGTGAGCCACGTTCCTCCCTGAAAATCATCTCTCACTGTACAACACCAGCTTCTATTGCACATCTGTCCCTCCAACCACATTTCTCCTTCCTGTTCATCTCTTTTCATATATATCCAGTTTAAACTCGTTTTTCATTGTCCTCAAGGTGAAACAGAAGTGGGGAGGTAGGTGAGCAGAGATGGGGAAGTGCGTGTCAAACTTAAGCTCTTAATTTCACATTTTCAAGTTTTAAAAGCTTTTCAGTGATAAAAGATAATTGCCTAGGTCTTAGGTTAAACATACATATAATTATGGTTTCCTTATGGAATCAAAATGCCTGATGAATCAACAAGTGTGGTATCACCACAAGCTGGTGGAACCATAGTAGAGGCCCTCTACCAAAGGTGTTTGCTCAAAATGTTGTTTATAAATACATTTTTATCACAAACGTTAGTGCATTAGAACAGAGTGACCAAACCATACATTGGCATACTACAAGTATTCATGAAAAATTCAGGAAGAATTCTTGTTACTTTTTTTCCATCAGAATTTTGGAGATAGGGGCACTGGCAAGGAAGAGGATATGTAATTTTTTTTTTCTTCAATACCTGGTTTCACTGTGCTCTTCTCTGTGAAACTCTTCTTAACAATATGCTGCTGTAGGTAAAGCCATAAGTTTCTCTGTACCTTCCAAGTCATGTAGACTATCTTATTTTTTTTATTTTTTTTAACGTTTTATTTATTTTTGAGACAGGGAGAGACAGAGCATGAACAGGGGAGGGTCAGAGAGAGGGAGACACAGAATCTGAAACAGGCTCCAGGCTCTGAGCTGTCAGCACAGAGCCCGACGCGGGGCTCGAACTCGCGGACCGCGAGATCATGACCTGAGCTGAAGTCGGCTGCTTAACTGACTGAGCCACCCAGGCGCCCTTCATGTAGACTATCTTAAATGTGAAATAAATGTCTGCTATATCAGTGAATAGATAAGTGAATGAAAGAAGTTAACGAGAAAATAAAATTAATCAGATCAGGTAGGTATTTCTGTTAATGTGATTTTGTTGACTGTCATTAATACAAACATTTTGTTTTGGCTCAAAATACCCAGAGATAGAATCAAAAGCTTTTGTTTATATTTGAATCAGCTAATACTTAAGTCTTTTGTTTTGTTAGCTTAAACTTGACCTTAGTGTGAAACTTTACCATCACATTCCCTGTAAATACCTTAGATTTCAGTTCACCAAGAGTATTGAGATTTAGCTACAAGAAAGAAGGAAAAGAAAATGAAGAAAGCAAACAAATAGAAATCCTTTAAGCTTTAGAGCTTCATTTAGAATAATCCTTTTCGGGGCACCTGGGTGGCTCAAAAGGTTGAGCTTCCGACTCTTTATTTCAGCTCAGGTCATGATCCCAGGGTTGTTGGGATGGAGTCCTGCCTCAGGCTCTGTGCTACGCTTGAATCCTGATTGATACACTCTCTCTCTTCCTCTCTCTCTCTCTCTCTCTCTCTCTCTCTCTCTCTCTCTCTTTCTCCTGTTGCCCCTCTCCCCCTGCACTCTCTCTCTTTATTCCTCTCAGATAAAAATGGAAAAATATTTAAAAAATAGTCCTTTTCTCTAGGAAATTTCATAACTTATCCAAAAATCCAACATTCCTTTTGTTTCAGAAAAAAATTAGTAACTGCTCATGCAAATGACTGGATGTGACTAGGATGATAATGGGGCTGGATATTTTTGTCTGTGTTAGTAACTTTTTGAGTGTCTGTCTTTCCTGAATACTAATCAAGGAAAAAAAATAGATGGGTATAGATAATATAATACAAATTATGTTCAGTCCATGGTTATTCACGGAGGGATATACAAGTCAACCTAAGACCTTCTCCAGTTCTGAGGTTTGGTTCAAGCTCCCCCAACAAGTATGCCAAGAAGTTGTGTGTAAGAACTCTTGTGGTTACTGTTTCCCCAGGTTCACAAAGAGATGATTGGTAATGTGTTTTCCTTTACATTTCAGCTCATTTGGGAGTTTATAGTGAGCTAAACATATAGTGCAATATTTAAAGGAGTTTTAGGAAATGACCCTCATTATTAAATGTATCATGCATACAGAAAACTAAATATATATATATATATATATATATATATATATATGCAAAAAATGAGCTAGCATGATGAAAAGAAATACTGATGTGTTCTTTGGAAGGATAAAGGAATTTCTTTCTAGAGAAAGCTGACATGCGAAAGAAATTAACTATCCTAAAAATTTTGTCAAAATAGGTCTTTAAATTTCAGTGTTTATTAAAATAAGAAAATGCCAATAATAAAGACTATGATTCTGAATTTACTACTAAGATGAATGTTTTTGTTGTAAAAAATATCACAAACATTTGCAATATTGTGACTATTATCAGAGATATAACAGAATCACTGTGTTGGCATTTGGAGTATGTAGCTTCTAAATGCCCTTTCTTTTTGTAAAACGATTTGTTCACACATTAATTTGGATGATTACATTAAACTGTATAATTGCTATTATACTCTCAAATCAGTTCTAATTATTCCAGTAGTGATTATTAGTAGAAAATTTTCCTTTGTTTACTATACCCTCTACCACTCCCAAAACAACTTCTAAAACAAATACGAGCCATCCTAAAACATAATGAGGCATTATTCTCAAAGTCTCTTACATCTAGTTCCACTTGTATGACTTCGCCAAAACAAATCTCTGAGAAGCCTCACTAATGAGACAATTTAATGGATTCTTTTTAACCCCTATACTTCGTGTCCTTTCTGCAGGATATGAGACATTTGAGGCAGTGGAGTAAGAAAACCCTGTGTCTGGCTGTCTTTTCTCTTAGCTTCTGTGCTGTTGTGTTTTCTTCTGTCTACTTCATGACTCTCCTTTCTCACCCACCCTTTCCGTAAACATGTAACTAGAATTTGTCATCAGTATTTCCTTTGTCTATAGTTGCTCACCCGGATATCACATCTTTCAATTTCCCACAGTTATGAGGATGAGTCAAAATTTGTTATATTCATGTCTCAGCATTGTTTTAAATCTTAAAAAAAATATTTCCTTATAACCCCACAAATCTACATGCTAAAAATTCAATTTAAAAAAAATTCATGCAATTTTCTCACCCACGCACTTCTAAACCAACTTCTCTTCCTTGTCTGATGTTATCATCATCTACTACATGTCCCTGAGTCAAAGCTTGAGGTCACTGTTGATTTTGCCACTTAGCTCATGTGTAAGATTTAGTCACTTGCAAGTACTATTGATTTTATAAACTAATACAGTACATTTATTCAGCACCTACTCTATGAGAAATGGCTTTTAGCACTTTGCATATATGATGATTTAAATCCTCAAAACATGACAGTGAAGGAGTATCACTGTCCACATTATAAAAATTTGGAAATAAGGGTTCAGTGTGTATAAGTAACTTACCTAGTCAGAAACTAGACAAGACCTGGGGTTCAAACCCAGTTTTTGTTTGTTTTTTTTTACAATAATATTTTGTGTTCTTTCCACCAAACTCTATCACTTTTATTTCCTTAATGTCTCACATCCCTCTTCTCCCCAGTTCTCTTAAATCCACATCACATGACACTTCCTCTTGCCTGCACTCTGACTCTTACTTCTCATTACTTCTATTTTTCCTAAATGGCATCTTTGTCATATGACTCTTCCATAAATTTTAACTATTCCCCCATTGTTTGCAAATTATGTACAGACCCCTTTGACAGGTTATTCAGTTAGAACTCTTTGCTTGTACTCAGCAGAAACTGATTCTGATTAAGTTAGGCAAAACAAAATGAAAAAAACAAAACTTCATAAACACACCACACACGCGCGTTCACACACACACACACACGTACGCACACAGGCAGTTTATTGGTAGGATACTGAAGAGCTCACTAAAGTAAAGAAGCAGGGCCTTGGGAAGAATAAGAAAGTGGGCAGATTCTGATAGTGGGACTCATGAATCTTTGTGTGAAGGTGCTGTAATCAACGGACTCATCTTCATGTGCCTCCTTGATTAAGTCTCAAATTCCTTAGGGGCAGATGCATTGGCCCATATTGGGTTACATGTCTACCTGGTGGTAGGTGATAGAGGAGGAAGGGTAATAGTGATGATATTGATAATCCCAATTGTAGTAGATGGCAGGAAGAATGGGAGCACCCCTAAAGAAAAGTACTCTATTTCCTAAAGAAGGGAGCAGAGGCACTCACGGGTGTAAAGGACAAGTGTCCATATGCAAGGCCTGTAGGTGCTCCAATGGAACCACAGCCTTTTTCAGCATCATTACCAACTCCCTCTTCCAAGTTATGCAACCCTGAAATCCTCACCATTCTCCATACATGCTATTAGCCTTTTAGGCCCCTGTTTTCTGGAATATTTGCCTTTCCCATGCCTTTAACAAAAGACTTACTATCCTTCTAGGCTCTGTGCAACTGATACTTTGTCATGATTGTTTCAAGATCTTTACTGACAAGTCATTTCCACTTCCTTTTGTTTTTACTAAGCATTTCCTTTTGCTTATCTTCAACAGCACTTTTCAAAGTCTGCTTTCTATATTTTTTAATGAAATGTAAGTGCTTTGATGGCATGCATGTTTTACTCATCTCTGCATACTCTCTAATGTTGAACATGAGTCCCTAATTGCAGTGATTAATAAATATAGGTATAGTTATTTTTCTATGCCATTTTTCTTATTGTCGATTCAAAGTACAGGATTTAATCTAATGAAATTATATCAATTATCTCCAAAGTTATTGTAATATCCATGATGGGGAATTACACATAGCATTTCAAATTATTAACTTATACATAGTAGATAATGAAAGAATGTGTTGATGCAACCTTGATTTAATAAAGTTTAATAGCAATCTAACAGATTATTTAAAAGAAAAGGATAAAGTTACTGAAAGGGGGAGGGAGAAAAACCGTCCAATAATCACTAGACATTTGTAAAAAATTAATTCTTAGAACACAGCTATGAGATGGGCATTGTTACTTTACACATGAGGAAACAGGCTTGGAGGGGGTTAATTTCTTAAAGGAGATAAAAGATACAGAAATTGTCACATATTAAAGACTGCTTTTTCCATTAATTGACAACTTTTTGCATCTGAAATAATGAACATATATGGTTTTAAAAATATCAAGCCAATGGGCTTCCTCATAAAAATGAGCAGTAATTCTGCTCTAACCTTCATTATCTCAGAGGCAGCCACCTATAATCATTTCTTTTTGGACCTACTCTGGTGGTTAACTGCATTTTCTATGTAATATGCACATGCTACACTCTCTTGATGGATTGTAAGGAATAGACAGGGATTCTTTTTCAAATAATTTTTTAAAAGGCTAAATTACAGGATATTATAAAAGAAGGATAAGATAAATTCATGTAGCAAATAACCCAATAGAAAAACAAAAACAAAAAAAAAAACAATTCTTAGAAGAGGAAACACAGTTGTCCACTGAACACAGAAACTATTCTAATCACAACTAGTAATCTAAGAAATCAACATCTATTAGCAAGATTCCATTTTCAACCTAATGGTTCAATCTAATGACTGGTAAAAGGCAAAACTTGTAATAGTGTGAGGATGCAGGGAACTAGAGCCAGGCAGTGTTGGAAGAAGTGTAAATAGCACAGCCATTTTGCAGGGCAATTTGGTAGCATCTACTAAAACAAACAGAACCTCTGCACATTCTGTAACCAACATTCCACTGCACTGTATCCTGTGCACAAGCACCTTCACACGTGACCACGGAGAAGCGTATGAGGCTGTTTACTGCAGTGTTATGCTAGGGGATACTGGAAACAACTTCAATACCCATGTTGTACAAGTTGCCTGTTTATATCCTTTGCCATAATTTTAATTGGTTATCTGCATGATTTTATTGATTTACAGGAGCTCTGAATAAATTTTGGATACTAACTCTTTGCTTCATAAATGTTGCAGATATTTTCACCTAAGTTCCCACTTGTTGTCTAACTTTTCCATGCTTTTTCTCCTTTCAAAATTTTATCTCAATTCTAGTTTAATTGATGAATTTTAGCATTTGCTTTATATATCATTTTTGGAATTGCCTTTTTTACCTCAAAGACTGTGATTTTTCTTACTACCTTCATGGCCTTAATTATTTCGTCTCCCTGGAATTCTTGTTTTCATGATCTCTTATTATGAAAGGAAAGGAGCTCTGTTTACAGTTCTCCCTTACCTCCCAATAATTTCCTGAAATCAAGTCTTAATTAATATATTTAAACCACAATTTCTTTGACAGATTTTGTTTGCTCTGGGTCTGCGAACTGCATTCCTTTCTTCTTGTAGTGAGAACAGAAAGTAGACTTCAATGGATTATTCACTGTCAGCCTCTCCTGCTCCTGTGTCCTCTGTGCACTCTGAAGGCTCACTCAGTTCCAGAGCTCCACTGGGCTTATTTTCTCTGCTGGCCTTCCACAGGTTCTAGGATACAGCCTATTCTGCTTTCTATTTTTCTCCTACTATGTGAAAATTAATGTACTGTCTTACTCCTTTTTAATAGCGATTTACATCTACATTCCTTTAGTATCATTGTAATGTGCATTAAGAGAGGAGGGAAATAAATGCATATGTGTGACCTGCTATCTGAGAAAAAATTACCTCACACTGTTTAAAATTATATTGTATTATCTCTTTTGTTAAGTTTGTTTTTAGAGAGAGAGAAAGAGAGGTCATGAGCAGGATTGGGGCAGAGAGAAGGAGAGAGAGAGAATCCCAGTGCAGAGCCCAATGTGGGTCCACAAACCATGAGATCATGACCTGAGCCAAAATCAAGAGTCAGATGCTTAACTGACTGAGCACCCAGGCACCCCAATTACTGTATTATCTTTAAGGTCAAGTGAGTTTACCCTGTGTTCTTACTGGAAAAAAATTATAAAAGAAGAGATTTATTTATGCATTTAAATAAAATATGTTAAAACTTCACCTATTTGATCTCTAATTGGTCCTTATTAACAAGATGTATTTTCCTCAATTTTATCATTATATATTTAATCAGGACCCTGCTAGACTTTTTTTCAAAACCTCTTATCTCTAATTTCTGTTTCCTTAAAATTGACTCAAGCCATAGAGCTTCTAATGGTCAAAATCACATCAACAAAGAAAAATAAACTCAATATAAAGTACTTTTAGAAATTATTCAGGCTCTATTTTAGGAACTTGTCTTTTTCATCTTTTCAGATGCATTCCTGCTGTTCCCTCAGCCATCTGCTTCACATGCTTTCCTCTATACCCTTAATGGGGATGGTGATACCCTGCTGACAGCTAGAACTCTATCATTGTCATCATGTGGGACACTATTCCAATCTAAGGCATCTCAACTGCCAACTACTTTTCTATTGTCTTTCTCTACCAATTCTCATGATTGTGACCAAGGGCATGAGTGAAACCCTGATTAGCACAAGTAGACTGAAGAAGAACAGAGTCCTACACAAAATGCAGCTACCTAGCTTTCAACAGATTTCAAAGCAGTTTGCATTCATATACAACAACACAAACGTCACTGAATGATTCTTACAAAGCTCATCATATCATCTTACAAACTTCTACTTTCCCTTCAAAGAAGGGTACCAGGTCATTTTCTCTTTAGTTTACACATATAGGGATATATATATATATATATATATATATATATATATATATATACACACACACATATATATGTATGTATGTATGTGTGTGTATATATATATCACATATATATCACATATCACATATATATCATATATATATATATATATATATATATGTGTGTGTGTGTATATATATATATGAGTTTGGAATGAAAGGAGAGGATGAGAGATTGCATCTAAAATGAGAAGCAGGAGAGAAGACCTAATTAATCCACATTGTTAGCTAGCGTGGAGCAGTCCCTGGTTCAACTTCAGCATGGACATAGTGATAATAAAACAGAAAGAAGAGAGGGAATTTGTATTGGAGAAAACATATGAATATAAGGAGAGTTTGTCTTCTCAAGTCAAGATGTGGATGAGGGACACCCACCCCAGAAATATCCCCTTCCTTTTTTTGCTTTTAAAATTTTTCAGTTTTTCTCCCTTGTTCCTCAGGAACTAAATCCCTTTGGTGCTTTCCTCGTTTCTCCTGTTTCAGGGAAAAGTGAAATAAACATCTTCACCTTAGTGTTGGTAATTATTTTGCTTAAAGGAAGATACACTCTAACTTTAAAAGAAAGACATGTTTTGGTAAAATAGAGATCCCAGAAATAAGCACCCACATACATGGTCAAATGACATGGTGCCGAGACTATTCAATAGGGGAAAGACAGTATTTTCAACAAATGATATTGATAAAACTGGATATCAACACAGAAACAAAATTTGGCGCTTACTTTATATTCTGTATAAAAGTTACCTCAATATGGATCAAAGATCAAAATGTAAGAGCAAAAACTTGAACCCTTAGAAGAAAAAATAAGGGGAGAGCTTTGTGGTATTGGACTTGGTAATAATTTCTTGGATATGACAGAAAAAAACACAGGCAGTAAAAGGAAAAGAAAAAAAAATAGATAAATTGGACTTCATCCAAGTTAAAAGCTTTTTTTTTTTTTTGCATCAAAGGATAATATCTAGAAAGTGAAAAGGCAACTCACAGAATGGGAGGGAATATGTGCAAATTATATTCTGATAAGGGATTAATATCCAAAATATAAGGAACTTGTACAACATAACGACAAAAAACAAACAACCCAACATAAAACATAGGTAAAGAAATAGGTGATTCTCTAAAGAAGATATACAAAGTGCCAATAAGCAAGTAAAAAGGTGTTCAACATCACTAATCATTATAAAATGCAAATTGAAGTTACAAGGAGATATTACTTCATGCCCATTAGGATGGCTATTATGGAAAAAAATGTATTGGTGAGGATATGGACACATTTGATCCTTTGTGCGTTGCTGGTGGGAATGATAATGGTGAAGCTGCTTTGAGAACCATTGTGACAATTGCTAAAAAAATTAAACATGGAATTACGATATGATCCGCGATTCCACTTGTGAATGTTACTCAAAAGAAGCGAAAGCAGGGGCTCAGATATTTGTGCACCCATGTTCACAGCAGCATTGTACACAATAGTCAAAAGGTAAGTGTAACGCAGGTGTGCACTGATGACTGTTGCATAACAATATGGATGTGCTTAATACCACTGAATATACTTTATGTTATATATACTTTGCTACATAAAAATGTATATATGAAAAAAAAACCCACATAGTTTTGAAATGGCACATAAATTCATTTTAACCTAGATAATGGGAAGACAACAATGCTTAGTTCCCCAAAGGCAATTTAGTAATGAGTTACAAGGAAGGACAATTGGGGCCTTCGCATACAATCATTCAAATATACTTATGTATACCAGTCACATTCCAGGGACAGTGTTATGGCAAATCAGATAATGTCCCTGCTCTGACTTGTAATTCAGGAGGACAGAGAAAATTAATCAAATAGTGACAAAAAAATCAATTTATAAATATGTAAAATGTAAATGTATTTGTATTGAACAAGCATTAAAATCTTTATTTTTCCCCCAAAATTTCCTTTTAAAACCACTTTCTTGATATTCTTCCTTAATGCTGATTGTAATCTCTGGCAGGATTCAGAGGATTTTTTTTTAGTCAATTACATGAATAAACATATAGCCTTTGTGTAGGTAATAAAAACTTGAGTCTAGGTTATCAAAAGCTTTTTTTTTTAATCATACCATTTAAATATTCTCTCCCCTAACTCAGGCCTTATTATCCTTAAAGGACTACAGGGAGTAATAGAGATATTATAGATTTCTTCTCTCCTCCTTGCTTTGCCTCCTCTCCAATTAGGCAACTCCAATTTGGGAACTTGTAGAGTTGGTAGGTCAGTAAAAGAAGATAAATAGAGGAGCAAATCCTCATTAGGCTGGCATAAATCTCTACTCTTTCCCAAATTCTCCCTTCCACCAAGCTTTTGCATCCAGTGACACTTCAAGGTATTTTCTGCTGAGGTCACCTCTTCCTCTGTCTTTTGTGATAGTGCAAACTAATAGCACTGCAGCCTTCTCTTGTGTGTGTGTGTGTGTGTGTGTGTGTGTGTATGCACGCATGTGTTTCTCATTCTCTGTCTTTCCTCAGGTCAAGGTATAGCATCTCAAGAACCCAATTACACCTCATGTTGTTGAAAACCACAGCACATGGACAACTTTTTCCAAATAATCAAATAATGAACTCAAAATAATCTCCAAATTGACTTTTTCTGTTATATCTTATAGGCAGATGATGTTCTAATGTTGGCAGAGGTAGCTTTGTAATGCCTTTCTTGAGAGTTTTATATAAGTAGGTTTATTAGTCTGCCAGGGCTGCTATAAAAAAAGACCACAGACTAAGTGGTCTTAACAATAGAAATTTATTTCTCAAATTTCTGGGGGCTGTTAAGTCCAAGGTCAAGGTGTTGATTAATTTGGACAGCTGACTTCTGACTTTGTTCTTACATAATGGAAAGAGAAGGAGGGAGAGAGGGAGGGAGGAGGAGGGAAAGAGAGAGAGAGCAAGCGAGTGAGCTTGGTGTCTTCTCTTCTTATGAGGGCACCAACCCTATCAGATTAGGGCCTCATCCTTATGATCTCATTTAATCTTTCACTTACTCATTGGCCCTATCTCCAAATACAGGCACATTGGGAGCTAGGGCTTCAATATATTATTTTTGCAGGGAACACAAATATTTGGCTCATAACAGTACATAACCTTATATTCCCATTTACCTGGGGTAGTCTAAGTTCACATCTATGGTCAAAGCTTAGTTTTTAATAGAATTCCAGTTTATTCACAAAATAGTGCCAGTTTAGATGATAAATAAGAAAGCCATCTCTTGTGTAAATATTCTAGCACTTTATTTTATTCAATCATGAGAATAAAGGAAGTCCTGCCATTTGGGACAACATGGATGGATCTTAAGGACATTATGCCAAGTGAAAAAAAAGTCAAACAAAGACAAACACTTTATGTTCTCACTTATTTGTGGAATATAAAAAAGTCCTAACTCCTAGAAATAGAGATTACAGTGTTGGTTGCCACAGACTAGGGGGTAGGGAAATTAGGGAGATATTAATCAAAAGATACAGACTTGGGGCGCCTAGGTGGCTCAGTAGATTAAGCATCTGACTTTGGCTCAGGTCATGATCTCACCGTTGTGAGTTTGAACCCTACCTGGAGCCTCCTTTGATTCTGTGTCTCCCTCTCTGCACCAACCCCCCCATCCCCCGCCCACTCAGGTACTCATTCGCTCTCGCACGCGCGATCTGTCTCAAAAATAAACTTTTTTTTTTTTAAAGTACAGACTTTCAGTTATAAGATGAATAAGGTAAAGGTATCTAGTGTACATCATGGTGTCTATAATTAGCAATACTGCATTATAAAATTGAAAGTTGCTAAGAGAGTAGATTTTAAATGTTATCACAACACACACAAAAAAGGTAATTATGTGAGGGGATGGAGGTATTAACTAATCTTAGTCTGGTAGTATTTTTAAATATATATGTGTATCAATTAATCTCATTGTACACCAAAATGTACATGTTATACGTCAGTACTATCTCAATAAACCTGGAAAAAAATACTTAAAGAGGAGTCTGCCCTAATACTGCAATGATTCCCCCCATTATAGCCTTAGAAGAATTTCAGCACCTTGGACAGTTGCAGGATAAATCCCATCCTATTTTCTAACCAAAAGTGCTGAGAAACTGAGGGTTATATTGAGAGAAACAATTAACTCAATTTATCCAATTTCATGGAATCATTTGATTTTTCTAGATTGTCAAATTGTCTACTATATTTAATAAAATACATTGATTATAAAATTTTACATTTTTTGTTAAAATATTTTAAACATGCTATTTCACAAACAAAAAGATAATGCTAAAAGTACACTGTTCAGATAACCATTATCATAGGTGAATAAACAAATAAGGCTACTAAGCTATTTCTCTGGTACCACTAATAACCTCGTAGCCATGTCTCCAGATTATAGGCCCAGTGATTTGGAGAAAGCAGCCTTTTAAGTTCCTAGTTGTAAACTGATGGTTATTTCCATATATGTGGGAATTTCTTATTTCAGGTTAATTTTAGGGTCTCAGAGCATGGTGGAGAGAATATTGGCTTTGAGATTTAGTAGGCATAGGTTTTAGGTTTAGGTATAGGATTGGAGTAGTATTTTAATTCTCTGGCTCTTAGTCTCTTTGAGACTGTACAACTAGATAACCGGAGAGGTATAACTAGGTGATCTCAAAGTTCCAATAAATGTGTAATTCATCATAAAGAAGTCACATGTGCCTATCAGGACTTTCTTGTCACTATGCTGTTCAGCATCTTCTCTAAAAGCAGGGCAAGATACTCTGTCAACTAAAGGCTTTTCTCAGTTCTTGCAATCATAGCAGCCGATCCTTGTGGGAGGCAGTGGTGAGCTATGGATTCATTTCCCCTGTGACAAGAACAATATCATAAAAAGCTTTCTTGCAGCTTGGCATGCCTGTTATAAGCAGTGGCAAGCATTTTAACCATGCTACTACTAGAGGTTTTCATTACCTTAAGTGACATCTTACATCACTAGTGCCAGCATAGCTTGTCACCAAGTACTACAGAACCATATCTGCCTCCCCCTAGATCTATCCTACTAGCACAGGCAATTTTGCTTTCTGATGAGGCTTATTGTAGGCTGCAGAAAACCACAGTGTCTTACTCCATGGTTACACAAATAACCTCCTCAATCAAAGCAGACAGATTCAGGTAGCAGCATTCACTGCCTCCTGATAGAGCAAAAGTTTTCAATCTGATGAGCTGGGAATGTTCGATTAGCATTATAAAAAAAAAACAGATGTGCTAAAAATGTCCATAAATGCCTTGCACATAGATTGATGCGTTACCTCTTATAAATGCCCTTGTCCAAGTAAACATTATCAGGTCAAGGGAAAATAGTCATCATCTTTTAATAATCTTATTTTGAATTTATGTTACAAGTATCAAGGACAAAATAAATTACAGATCATAAGCAAAAGGAAGCTAAAAGATCACGTGTAGTGTGATGTCCTTAAACAGTTCTTGTACTTCAAGCAGAAAATTCTGGTTGTGACCCTCCATGTTCCTCTTCTTGTCTGGACATAAACAAGCTACCTAACCTCCATAGCCTGCTA
The DNA here is from genome assembly GCF_018350175.1 of Felis catus. Lineage (NCBI taxonomy): Eukaryota > Metazoa > Chordata > Mammalia > Carnivora > Felidae > Felis > Felis catus. Next base: position 112,221,948 of record NC_058370.1, on the reverse strand, counting down.
TTGCCAGATATGATATTGGGTTGAATATGCACTTTTCTAAGATGACTTCTGATCTGATAGCCCTTGATTTTAGTGCTCAGAATGAGATAGCACTTTTCTCAGAACTTCAAGGCTTTCTCCATACCACCCCAGCACTACTAGCTTTGAACTTCACTATCTCTAAAACACTCCAGACCTTATAGGTCTTGGCAAAATAAGACACATGCATTTTAAATATCTTCCCATGATGTATAAGAATAAAATGTACTGGCAAAGAATTTGGATTTCTACTAGCAGAGTTTAGGCAAACACAGAAATAAAAATATTTTTGTGTGTTTTAGCTCATATTACTATAGCCCCCAATTTTATATAATAGAGGTACCTACAAGTTGAGAATTGTATCCTTTCTTCACTTAATTGTCCTATCACTTTATGGTCTTTTATAATGTAACTGGATACTGGCAATCATTATACTTATTATATAAATTTATATTTAGTAACATGAAAAGAATTTGTGGTCTGTCAATGTTAAAAAGCATTACAAAAAGAATTTAGTAATTTTGTAAACTGATGTTTATTTTCATATATGTGGGAATTTCTTATTTCAGTTTAATTTTAGGGTCTCAGAGCATGGTGGAGAGAATATTGGCTTTGAGTAACCCCATTATACTTACTTATATTTTCATGTATATAATAAATAACTATATATGCATACATAACTGTTTGGAAAAGTATTCTGTGATTCTGTTATAGGATCATAACTGCTTTTTCACTTTTCACTATAATTTGAACTTATTATAATGTACATGCATTACTTCCATAAAAAATAAAACCACAATGATACAGAAAAATAAATCTTTCAAATCAAAGTCCAAATTGATTCCAAATATGCTTTTCCTAAACCTTAGTAATTATTATAGCCAGACTTATAAATATGTATACAGATTGTAATTATTCTTTCTTATATTTGTGGCACATTTTTCATTTTAGGCAAGAATATTTTATACACAAATTGAGGTGTATGTGTATAAATAATGCTTTCATTTTAAAATTCAACCAAACTGAATAGTTTAATTTTAGCGTTTACCTGTGAACCTCTCATCTAGTTTGTTAACAGATACCCAATGCATGATTTTGAATGAATAACAGATTTTAAAATGATTTAATTGCAGCAGATAATTTGAAGATAAGGCATGTTTAACCGTCAGGAAACGTGGAAAATTAAGTGTTAGCCCCTCTTTAATAGATGATGAAAATGAGATACAGCTTCAAGTTGCTAAAAGTCTCTGAGTGCCTACTGTTTTTTTCTCAATTTTTTTTTTATTTTAAAGGACTTTAATGATGAGTCTAGAATTGAAGAGTGATCTCTGTTCACAGACTTAACCTACATGACTACTGCAAACAGTCTGAGATGTTTTATTATATTTTATTAAATAAATTCATATAATAAAATATTTTCTATAAAATAAATTTAAATACATATAATTTTTTTTACATAAAATAAATCCAGTAATCCTATCATGTGGAGAAAATCATCGATAGCATTTGGTTTACATCATTTATATTCTTTTAGCCTTTTGTGTGTTTGTGTATACATACATTTTTTAAATCAAGAAATTATACTGTACTATCTGCCTTATAATGTATCTTTTTTACTTATGGAAAACATATGAGCTTCCTTGAAACATGTTAAATATTTTCTTCTATTTAAATAGGTGATAATTTATTTCATGGATGTGCTTTTATTTATTGAAACTTCTATGAAATTTCCTCCAAATTTTGGAATGCTAATTTTTTTTTTTTGATCTGTAATTGTGGTCTCTCAGGATGGTTTATCAACTAACGCCTTTTCTAAATTACAGAATGCTTCTAGATTCCATGTGTCTTCATTGGTTTAGGCTACTGTAACAGAATATCATAGAATGAGTGGATTATAAACAATAAACATTGGTTTCTCACAGTTCTGGAAGCTGGGAGACCTAGGATCAAGGCATTGGCAGATTCAGTGTTTGGTGAGTGCTTCCTCATCCACAGAGAGCTGTCTTTTTGCTATCCTAACATGGTAGAAAAAAGAAAGGATCTCTCTGAAGCCTCTTTTATAATTGCACTATTCCTGTTTATGAAGGCTCTGTCTTCATGACCTAATCACCTCCCAAAGGCCCCATCTCCTAATACCCTTACTTTAAGTGTTAGGATTTCAACATCAATTTTGAGAGGATACAAACATTTAAACCATAGCACCACATATTGAAAATTTTCTAAATCCAGAGAAAACAACAATAACCAAATAGTACAATGCTATCAATGATTGTGATAGCATTTTAACAGAGATGAAGGAAGTTATAGCTGTAAGTGCTTTGCCATCATACAGCCATCTAGATTGGACTGTTGTCCACCTTGCTAAGCTGTAGTCTCCTTGCTACTCAAAGATGCTTCAGCCAAAATGGCAAATTCAGCTTTTCTACATTTGGACATTTTCCTCATGCAGCATTCTCAGATTGGAAGTTTCTGTTGAACATCTTCAAAAGCTGAAATGCTTCTCATTCTTGAAGTCCAAAATTTTATGAAATTTTAAAATTATCTCTAATTCTCTGAGATAATTTTTATATTTATCTAATTTATATGGATCTTTCACGAGTTTTACACAATTAAAATATTACTAAAGGGCTTCTAACCCAGTAACAGATTTATATGAGTATATCCATAGCTTTTGATTTAAAATTTCTGAATCCAGAAAGTTCCTTGTCAATAAACAGACTTCCTAAAAATACCTTCTGATAGCCTTATTTTTTTAAACCTTATATTCTTTTTTTTAAATGTTTATTTTTGAGAGAGAGAGAGAGAGAGAGACAGAGCATGAATGGGGGAGGGGCAGAGAGAGGGGGAAACACAGAATCTGAATCAGGCTCCAGGCCCAGATGCAGGACTCGAACCCATGAACTGTGAGATCATGACTGAAGCCGAAATTGGATACTTAACCAACTGAGCCACCCAGACATCCCAAACATTATATTCTGTGAAAAAGTTTCTAACTTTAAAGATTTAATTCATATGCAAGGATATTTAAGTTTGGGCACTGTATTTTCACTACTAAAAATAAGATTATCTTCAGTGTTGAAGAAGGCAGGTGAGGCAAAGCTTTATCATTTCCCCCTTGGTTTCATGCAGGTCACAATCCCTTTACTGGTAATACTTTTTTGGATGGAAGGAGCACAGACTCCAAATAAGTCTGAAATCAATGGCATGTGCCCCTATACAAGATTCTGCTGTAAGTCTCCATCCTGGTACTCTAATCTGCTGTATAATTTTAATTCATTCTCTAAAATAACCGTCCTGCATTTGGAAAGAAAACAGGATATTGACACTAAGCCACTGCACAGCTGTGGAGAGGATTAGGTATGAGAGTATTAGAAGATGTACCACACCTACAGAACATCTTCCCACCTACAGATTCAGCTATCATGAGGCAATCCATTGGAAAGGAAGAGGTGGGCAGAAAGAGGGAGCTAGTTGCAGCTGACTTTGACATGTGGTTAATTATTTACACTTTAAAATAGCTTATAAGCCACTTTTTTTTTCTCTCCCTCTTACAAACCTCAACTAACGGAGTCAGGTGTTTGGGCAATGTGAATTGTCAGGTCTAACTGCCCATCTTGACCTCCTTGCTTCAGTAGCAGAACCTTTTTTAAGCCCAATGCATGTGAGTTGAAAGAAAAATACCTTAAATGGGCTACGTTCTCACAGTCAAAGCAAAGCTGGGAATGGAAGCAATTATCCAGACCATTTAGGGAAAGAGAGGTAAAGGTTTCTGGACATATCAGCCAAATAGAAAATTAACGCATGAAAAATGGAAAGCACCAATTCTCATCACAATTCAGCTCTTGCTTTGCAGAAGGTTTGTACAAATGATGTCCCTGAGTATAAATGGTGAAGAGCTAGAAGGTACCTAAATGCCACTCGTTTATCCTGCTTGATTCAAACCTACCAGCCTCAAACTTTTTGCCCCAGTCAGCTCTCAACCTCTGCTTTGCCTCTAAGAATGCCAAGAGCCACAAAACTCTCAACCACTATCTAGTGCAGTGTTTCAGAAATCTATTCTTGTAGAAAATCGGCAGGTGGTTTGTGTTCCTTTCTGTCATTCCTCCTGGTTCCTCTCCCTTTGTCTCCTTTCTCATCCATTTCTAAGCACCCAGTGGTACTTGCCCTTCCCTAGCCTCCCAAGACTTGGTTTTGCCTGCATGTCTAGGTCTGTGAATTATGGTATATACTTGGTTTGTCATGACACACAATTCACTGCCACATTAAAAAAAAAGGAAGGATGTTTATCTTGTAGCTTGCATTAAATGTGATGTTAATACATTAATGGGTTAAGTCATTATCTACAGTTTTGCTCTTTACATTTTAATTGGGATTAAGCTGCAACTGGGACTGGTATCTTCTAAAACCACTGGAGTTACAATACCATGGTAATTTCAGGCACTGTGGATGGATAATGAGGGACAATTGTGGAGCAGGTGGACCTCTTATTGCCTATAAAACACACCTCCTGTGATGCCATGCATAAAGTTGGATGGCTGTTAAATTCAGCCAGTGTTTTATGTTTTCCTATTTTACTCTGGGTTGAAATACACTGTCATTATTATGTCAGCCACCTTCTTTATACCGTCCTCACCTCTCCTGCCTTTATTAATCACTTCAATGTTGCTCCTGTAAAAGTCTAGAAGAGTATTCCTTTTTGCTCCTGCTACATTTAAATTTCCAAACTTTTTATCCCTTCTTATGCCTGCCCAAACAAAAGTGTGATCAGAGAAAGTCTTTTCAATTCTCCTGCTCATAGGGAATAGGAAACAGAAAATGGCACCACCAATGGCCATCTGGTGGCCCTACCCTAGTGACACTGACTTGTTTTAACAAATGTCATGACAGCAGATTTAGAAGAAAAAGAACTTGAGGTTTCCTTTAAAATAGATCTAGGTTTGTTTTAGTTCTGTCCTTTACTAATCATGAGAACTTGTATCAGGATGCCTGATCTGTATGACTTTTATTTCATCTCTAATGTGGAAGCAATATTATTTATCTCAAAATGTTACTGCTGGGATTTAACATATGTATATGAAATGCCTAAGACTGCAAAATATGCTACAGTTCAGTGAATGGTAGCTTAGTAGTAGTATTGGTAGAGCACTGTTGCAGGAGTTAAAGAGATGAATTTGGTACACGGACTTTCTCTCTAGTGGCTAGTGGTGAGTTAACTTGAATATCATGTCCAATCTGAAGTTATAGACTGAATTGTTATCCTCCAAATTCATATGTTTGAAACCCTAACTCCCAATGTAACTGTATTTGAAAACAGGGCTTGTAAGGAAGTAATTAAGGTTAAATGAGGTCATAAGGGTGGGACCTTAATCCAATAGGACTGATGTCCTTATAAGAAGAGGAGACACCAGGAGTGTGTACACACAGAGGAAAGGCCGTGTGAGGACACAGGGAGAAGACAGCTTTCTGGGAGGGGCCTCAAGAGAAACCAACCCACCAGCTCCTTGCTCTTGAACTTCCAGCCCCCAAAACTGTGAGAAAACCAATTCCTGTTGTTTAAGTCACCCAGGCTGTGGTATTTTGTTAAGGCAGCCCCTGCTGACTACTATGCCTGACATCAGTTAGCTGCTTTGGGAGTTCAGATAAGAGAGAGAGGTTTTCTGTTTGTTTCTCAATGAAGAAAGCAGAGAAGTCTACATGGAGGGAAGCCTTGGAGGACAGGGGGTTGTTGAACAAAGGGAGACAGGGACACAGGCAAATACAGTGAAGAGTCTGCAAGCCCAGTTGGGGGAGATTGGAAACCTAGGGGCAGAACACAGGGACAGCCATGTAGCTCGGGGATTCCCTCAGACAGAATATTATTTCTTCACTCTGGAAGTTAAGCACATAGAAACTACATGTGACTATATATACATAAATATGACTTTTTTGGCATTTAAATAATCATAATGTATACCTTGATAGCAAATTACCTCTTTTCCAGAAAGGTCTGAAGCTATTGTTTTGCACAGTAACATGATCCATGACATCCACCAAGTTAGTCTTCTATACATAAAGGGCATGTTTTGAATAAGAGAATTAGGTATCTTTTGAAAACACCTTCTTTTCCAACCAAGGAAATTACAGAACCCATGCTGTTGTGATACATAAAAGTTTTTGAATACAACAGTTTGGATTGAATTCCGGGCTCCTCAATTTATAAGCTGTTTGCCTTTGATGAAATCCTTAATTGTTGTAAACCTCAGTTTCCTCAGCAATAAGCTTAATAGTTACTCCTACTTCCTACTTCAGGGGCTAAGTTGTGAGAATGTAAAAGAGGTGTGCAGTTAGTACAAGCAATAGTAACCCCTGTTTTAAATATTATGCTCTAAAAAGAGAGCACATTTTGGGATGATCACTGGGTGTTGTATGGAAACCAATTTGACAATAAATTTCATATTAAAACAAAAATAAATAAATATTATGCTCTAGTACTTATCAGGAAACAAGATTGTAGCAGCCATCAAAGAAAAGGGGTGGTGGTGTGATGTGATGGAAACCACTTGCTCACCTCCCACTTCTATCTCATACTGCATTCACGTTAATTTTTTTGTTCCTGGAATAAACATTAGACACTTACCCTCTGGGCAAAAGCAGTGATGGTTCTAGGAGCATTTGGGGAAAATAGAAATACTTATTATGTACTAAGTTGTTGGCAGTCTTTACAAGCAGATCATGTTCTTCCTCAGCCAGCTAAAAGAGGACTCTAAGGTAAAATATACTTTGATGAGGTTTAGGATAAAGAGATACATTTGCCATGCACTCAGGAGAGCAGATCCAGGTGAAAGGGTTTGGAGAGGAGTGTTGGGCAGCCCTGGGCAGCTGTGGTCCCAGGAAGATGGGGTAATCAACAAGAGACGGGATGCAGATTTTGGTGGCTCATGCATTCTGTAAACAAGATATACCTATTTTGTTTTATTAAAATTTGTAACAGGCTCTTTATGGTGTAGTATATCACATCTGCCCCCACCTGTCATCATTTCTGGGAAAACCAGACCAAACCTCCCTATAACTTTGCATATAGAGTTCTACAGGTTCATGCGTTACCTGTCATCAGTTCTAGAAGAGGAAATACCTTAAGACTTTAATCTCTTAAAAAATATTGCTAATGTTATTTATGTTTTTAAATACCAATGAAGGGCTGGAATTTTCCATCAATTTATTTGGGGGGGGCATATGTATTACATATCGTGCGCGAACATGTTTTGAGAGCTTCACAGATATTAACTGATTTAATCCTTATCACAACTTTGTGATGTAGAAACTATTATTTATATCTCTCAAAGAAGCTGAGACACAGTTAAGTATATGTAAGTCCACAAAGCAGATACATGATGGAGAATGGCAAGGAAACTTGCTATCTTAATTATTATCTTAATCATTAAAACCTCTATCAGCAAATACTACCAGATATAATAATAAAATGCTTGGCCTTCCTCTCCACTTTTTTTTTTTTTAAATCTATTTGGATCCCAGTGACAAAGTTCATGGCATCATGTTAGTAAAATACAGTACTTTCAGGTTAGCTATTCTGTTTTGGTCCTAGACACTACTTTGGTTACACTAATATAGCACAGTAAAGAGAAGCTTGGTGCTGATATTAATCCAGAACTGATGTTATTTGTAAATGGATAATCTGAGTATCTCAAACAGTTGCATTTCCTAAGCTCCTCAATCTATCATAGTTTTTCTACAAACAAAATATAAATAGGGGTAAAATTTATTGCCAAAAATCCCAAGAATGTAATATTTTTTTAAAGAAGAACCCCAAACTTTTTCTTTTTCTAGAAGAAGTGGAATGTTTTTTTCCAAAAAAAAAGAGAAATGTTTATGAGAGGATGTACTCCATATACACATACTCATACAAAAATACATACGCCATATATATTTATAAGAAACATAGACTCTATAGATATATCTATACTCTTATTTTTAAAAGTTATTTTGTATTATCTCTCTAAAAAGCATACATGGCCTAAAAACTCAAGTCGGTGATCTAAGGTTGTGATGGTAGTCTTCTTCATCCAAAAGGTGCTATTGCTTGATTTCTCTCTAAAGTACCTTGCTATGTTTCATTGATCTGGGATGAGCCTTGATTACATGTCAGTCACATGGGCTTTTTCTCTGTTAACGCTATTTCTTAGTCTTTTCTAGATTTTGTAAAAAACTACCACAGATTGGGTGGTTTATAAACAACAGAAATTTATTTTTACAATTTTGGAGGCTGGAAGTGCAAGATCAAGGCACCACCATCTTTGTGTTCTGGTGAGAATCTCTTCTCCAGTTTGTAACATGTGCCTTCTTGCTGTATCCTCACATAGTGGAAGGGGTGAGGGAGGTTTCTGGGGTCTGTTTCAAAAAGGCACTCATTCCATTCATGTGGGCTACACCCTCATGACCAAAGCACCTCCCAAAGACCCCACCCTCCTAAACCATCACACTGGGCATTAGGGTTTCAATATATAAACTTTGCAGGGACACAGACCTTCAGAATGTAGCATCTGATAACAGATTTATTCATGAAAATGTGGAGATGGGAGAGAGAAAGGCTGTCAGAGGCCTTGATTTAAAAACCTCTCTCATTGATGCCTTGGATTCCTTCACATTCTATTTCTATATCCTTATCATTAGCATAGATAGTAGAGCATTGTAGGTAAGAATACAGCACTGGACCCAGCTGGCCTAGATCTGAGAGAAGTCCTTGGGCCAACTGGGCCAAGTGATCCAACTTTCAGTGCTTCAGTGTTTTTATCTGCAACATGTAAATAATATTAATAATTAATAACAATAATTATAATATATATCATATATTAATATGTAATATATGTAATTTTATTATTATTCCTGCCTCAATAGTGGTTGAGAATAATATGAATACATATTTTTATATATGTATATAAATTATATATATATATATGTGTTTTACATATTATATACACTTACAGTAAAATATATATGCACATGTGTACATTTGTATATATACTCTTTAAGATATATACATATATCTTAAAGAATGTCTTGCACATATACATGTAAGTACTAAGTAAGTGTCTGCTATTATTATTAGTTCACTATCCCTCACTGTCAATGAGCTCATGATACAAATAGAGAGAGATAGGGAACATATTGCATAGTGATGTATAGATTCTGAAGTAAAATTGCCTTGGGCAATTTATTTAACCTTTATAAGACTTTTCTACCTCACCTGTGAAACTGAGAAAATACTATTTTCAAGGCCATGACAAAGATTAAGTGATCTAATACTTATAAATTATCTGACATAATACTTGGCATATACCAAGAGCTCAATAACTATGTTTATTTTATCATTATTAATGTTATTATTAAACCAATTTCAGTAAGTATTTCACCTGTTATTAGTAGTATTAGTCTTTTTTTTTTAATTTTTTTTTTCAACGTTTATTTATTTTTGGGACAGAGAGAGACAGAGCATGAACGGGGGAGGGGCAGAGAGAGAGGGAGACACAGAATCGGAAACAGGCTCCAGGCTCTGAGCCATCAGCCCAGAGCCTGACGCGGGGCTTGAACTCACGGACCGCGAGATCCTGACCTGGCTGAAGTCGGACGCTTAACCGACTGCGCCACCCAGGCGCCCCTAGTCTTTTTTTTTAATGTTTATTTTTGAGAGAGAGACAGAGACAGAGAGCGAGTGGGGGAGGGTCAGGGAGAGAGGGAGACACAGAATCTGAAGCAGGCTCCTGGCTCTGAGCCGTCCGCACAGAGCCGGGATGTGGGGCTCAAACCCATAAACCACAAGATCATGACCTGAGCCGAAGTCAGATGCTTAACCCACTGAGCCACCCAGGCGCCCCAGTATTAGTCTTAGTTGTAGTATTAAATCAAACACACATGGAAATTTTTCTGATACAGGATATATGTGCCTATATTGCATATTGTGTGTGGCTTAAAGCTGCCATTGCAGTTTGAAGCATGGCCACTAAACACCCTGATAATAAGAACTTAGACATTTCCCTACAAAATTCCTCTTTATTTTCTGCAATGTTTTTGTTTTTCTTTGGAAATCCTAGGCTTCTGCCTTGCACTGTGCCTCTTCTGGAGTTGGGCACACATTATTAGTACAATCAAGTTTCTGTGTAGTAACAGAAGATAGCAGTTCTCTAGAAGAGGACTTCAAATTAATTTCCAAGCAGCAAGGCTGCTACTGCACAGTCCATCATTGTCAGACACTCCATTCATCCTACGTGACCAGGAATAGCAACGAATGTTTCGAGCAGGAACACTGCCTGTCAAGTCCCATATCTTTAAAAATGGACTCTAAACAGACACCTCATAATGAGCCTGGCCTCATCTCTGATCTCATGAAATAATCTATTAGTCGGCCTTCAGGTTGTTCATTAACTTGTTCCTTCCTCACACCTTTGTTGGATTTAATAAGAAATTTGCTTTATTTAATTCCGTGTTAAAAATAAATCAGTTACATTTCTCGGAGTTGTTCTTTTAAAGGACTCTGATCTTATCTCTGTCAACTTTTGTCCAGTCCAGTCATCCAGTAGTGGAGTGATGCTAAACCTTCCTAACATACAGTAGGATACGTGACCCGTGTCTATACTTTGATTTCACACAGGAGGAATATGTTGCATGTGGCTCATTTTTCCAAACAGTAACACTTCAAAGACCATTTGGTCTGTAGCTTTTTATTGTTTTTTAATTGAAAAACACTGTATGAACTTGCCCAGAAAGAATGTGTGGTACTCATCTTCCACAGTCAATGTGGCCTGATTCTTGCTATTTTATCATATATTTTATCATTCCCCCTCACCATTTTGAATATATATATCATCTAAAAACTAGTTCACTAGAGCAGAACAGGGTGTGAGACTATTAAATTCACATTTCACTTAAAATTGAGCCCCACCTTCACTTTGCTCATTAGCCTTCCAAAGCCTCAATTTTCACATCAGTAAAAAATAATATTACCTACCCCACAGAGTTGCTGTTAGGATATAGTAAACAATCCCTGTTAAGTACGTTGCAGAGTTCCACACATACGGGAGGGGCCCAGGACACATTTTCTATCAGGTTTGTTATTATTATCTTAGAAATGTGAAGTGAGATCCCTACACAAAGGATTATGATGGTTCTTCAGAGAATGAGAGCCAGAAAAGTAAACACAACATTGTTTCCCCAGGAAGTATGTTTAACATAGGGTTATAAGTTAATAAACACACACAGGCTTTTGAACTTGCTCCACAGACCCAGGATAGACTTTTAGGCCTGAGGTTGTGCTGACCATAGTGGGAATAGTAAATATGGGTATCCTTAGTGGGGAATCACAGTTGAAATTCATATACATCAATGCATTGACAAGAGTCAGGAGCATAAGAGAAGAGATTTATGGATGGCATGTGCTGATTGCTAGAAGGAAAAGAATGACCCCTGACTTACTGTGTTTAACTCAGAATATTCTACATAGTAAATGATCAACGGTCTGAGAAATAAACAATCTCAGCCTTTTCTTCAAAATGTCTAAATAATAGAGAGTATAGAATGCAAATATCTACATGGCCATATAAACAAATACCAAACACTAGATTAAGACATATCTGATGTGTATCATCAGATACGCAGTTATATTTAGCTGAATTGTAATGTATACCAGATGGCAAGCAGGCACCTCTAGGTTGATTTCAGGCAATAGACATGTTTTCCTAGGTCTGCATAGTGTTGGATGAGATTGTAGCCTAAACACTTTGGCTTATTTTTGAACACTGGATAAAATAGGATATTTTATATAAAAGTCAGTTACTTATATAAGTGACTTATTAAAAATATGTAAGAAAAATAAAGGGATAGTGCAAGGGAGAGCCCCATGGTAATGGAACAATTCTTCATCTTGCATGTGGTGGTGTTTACACAAATCTACACATATGATAAAATGGTATAAAATTTAAAAATTGTATAACAATTGTATACCCACACTCAAATAAGAGGTTGTAAAACTGGTGAAAGCTGAATAAGCTCTGTGGATTATACCGATGTTTTCCTGGTTTTGATAGTGTGCTAAAGTAATGCAAGTAGTATACTATAGTGTAATATGTGTATATACTTGTATACATAATATACCATGTATATGATACTATGTATAGTAATATAATAGTATATAGTAATAATACTATAGTGCTGCAAGTAGTACAGTATAGTGTACTTGGTATATCTACTATGTACCTACGGTATACCATGTATATGATACTATGTAAAGTAACATAATAGTACTATAGTAATAGTATAGTAATGCAAGTAGTACAGCATAGTGTACTATGTAAATATACTATGTATATGTAATATACTATGTATAGCAATGCAATGGCACTAAATAGTGCTGTAGCAATGCAAGTAGCATAGTATATAACAAGATATGTATATATAGTATGCTGTGTATATGATACTATGTATAGTAATGCAATCGTACTATAGCAATAGTACTATAGTCATATAAATACTTTAGTATAGTATACAATACTATGTATAGTAATGCAAGAGGTTACTATTAGGGGAGGCTGGGTAAAGGGAGCACAAGACTTCCCTGTACATTTTTGCAACTTCCCTGGAGTGTATGATAACTTCTGAAATTCTAAATTTTATGGACATACATAAACATACATAAAGAGTATTTGAAAAAAATCCCACAATGAGAAATTTTTACAAATACCTTGTCAGAGGAGGAGATTTTGTTTTTGTTTATTTGCACCTGTTTCTGTAAGTGATAAATTAAGCAGATAAATATGAGGAAAGAGAGTATTTGAACAACCTAATTAGTAAGCTTGGTTTAAAAGACACATATAAATAATGGAATATTACTCAGCAATCAAAAGGAAAGAAATCTTGCCATTTTTCAACTACTTGAATTGAACTAGAGGGTATTATGCTAAATGAAGTGTTTCAGTCAGAGGAAGACAAATATCATATGACTTCACTCATATGAGGACTTTAAGACAGAACAGATGAACACAAGGGAAAGGAAGCAACAATAATATAAAAACAGAGAGGGGGACAAAACATGAGACTCTTAGATATGGAGAACAAAGAGGGTTACTGGAGGGGTTGTGGGAGGGGGGGATGGGATCAATGAGTAAGGGGCATTAAGGAATCTACTCCTGAAATCATTGTTGCACCATATACTAACTAACTTGAATGTAAATTAAGAAAAATAAATAAATAAATAAATAAATAAATAAATAAATAAATAAATAACACATATAAAATCTATATTCAGTAATTGAAGGGTACACCATATTTAAATATGCACATGGAACATTTGAGAAAAGTTACTATGTATTAGACTATAAACTCTCAACAAATGTCAAATAATTGATTGCCAAACAATTGGCAAGAGAATACACACACAATACCACTCCAGGTACATAGATTTGAAAATATGAACAACTATATATTAAAGATACATAATTAAAGGGGCGCCTGTGTGGTGCAGTCGGTTAAGCGTCCGACTTCAGCCAGGTCACAATCTCGCGGTCTGGGAGTTCGAGCCCCGCGTCAGGCTCTGGGCTGATGGCTCAGAGCCTGGAGCCTGTTTCCGATTCTGTGTCTCCCTCTCTCTCTGCCCCTCCCCCCCCCCCCCCGTTCATGCTCTGTCTCTCTCTGTCCCAAAAATAAATAAACGTTGAAAAAAAATACATAATTATGTCATAAATACAGAAACGCAAGAAACTAGTAACAACCAAAATTGATATAATAAATGTTTCTGGGGTCAGTGGATGAGGAGGGATAGGTGGATAAGAAGGGAAGCTTCGATACTCAGGAGGCTCCAAAAGCATGTGTAATGTTTTATTTCTAAAACCAAAAAATGGATACACAAGTATTTACCTTAGTATTGCTTACTCCCTCTAGTATATCCACATTATTTCACAATTAATTTTAAAACAACAGCACACACAAAGCTTTAACTCTGTGATTCACCACAAAACCACTGTTCCCCACTTTGACAGTGAGTTGAATGAGAAAACATAGATTGTTGCTTTTCCCTAACATAATACTAAGGAGAGAATAAAATATTTATTTTTAAAAGCTAGTTTATATTTTAATAGCAACCCCAAGCACTCCCTTTACCTGATAGCACCCTGTAGGTATTTGAATTTATGGACACTAACGCTAGCACAGAGGAGACATTGCACAGACATTATTATTACTGTTGTTGCTAACACCAGACAGTATCCTGCATCTCGGCTTAGAAATTTGTCTCATGATTATAAAAGGCCAATATAAATATGGAAGAATGAATAAAGAGATCTATAAAACAAAAGATCAGACATGCAGTTTATAATGGTTCTAAACTGCCTTGAATTCCTTTGTAAGGAGAGTAGAAATGAGGTTGCACAAAAATGCATAATTATTTTTGCTTTTAATTAACATCGCTTTACTCATAATTGTTATACTTCAAATCTATCCTCTCTGGCCTGGCAAATCAGAGTCAGTGTTGAATAAATTAAGAAAATACTAAAAGAAACTAGGTTTAAAGCAAGGGAAACCTTTGGTGAACTGATATTATCGTGCTTATTATAGAATGTGTTCCTTACAAAGGGGCTTCATCTCTTGTGTGACACCAGAGAATAAGTTTTGATCACTAAATGGCTTTTCAACCTGGGAAGTATGCACATTGAGCAGCTACTGGAACGAATGTTTGGGAGACAGTTACTATCAAATTAAAGACGAAGAGGATGTGATCTACGTACTTATGGATTCAACTCTTGAGCACGGTGAGATATATACAAAAATGTGTGCACATTTTAACAGTGCCACAACTTATGTTTATTGTTGGCAAAAAGATGAGTGGATTTTAAGCAGGAAATTGGAAAGTCTGTTATCCATGCCTCATAGGAATGCTAGCCCTTACCGACTGCACCCTTGGCAAATGTATATTATTAAGGCTGTGTGTTGGTTGTATGCTGTTGAATGAGGCTAAGGGTATACATTTATGCCACTTTTCACTTCAAATTTCAGGAAAAGACAGTGAAGTTGCATAAAAGTAAATGAATTCATAAATGATTTTTATAATGAGAGGGGTTTCATCATTGGATTAGAGACTTTGAAATATGTATGGAAATTTAGACTATACAGAATAGTAGAGGAATCTAGTAGCAATCCAGAGACATGGATAGGAGGAGACTGTAGCAGAGAGAAAACATACTCCAACTGAACCTTAGGGAGTCCTTAAACATATAGAACAGGAGTAGGCTATAGACCAGAGAAAGGAATTCATGTCAAGAGTAAATGACCACATCTTCCCACAGTGCATATTTAGAGAGATTAGCACCAAGACCTGCTTTCTAAAGAAAATGAACAATGTACTTATGGGAGACAAGATCTTAAAGTAAACATCTTATTTTGGCATAAGACAGGTGATTTGATGGTCACAGGATGCCTGCATGCTCTGTACTCATTCAGGACAAACAGAAGTGTGTCAGTTGACATGTCCCCATCCATGAAATAGAACTCCTAGTCATGTCTTCTATATAGGGGAACAGAGACCTACATAGTGCTATAGGAAATTGGGGTCAATAGCTAATATTAACACACATTTTTTAAATTCATGGATATGAATTGAGGAGAAAATATGATCAGAAATTTTCAGGAAGCCAAGAGCAAAAATAGAGAAGCACCATGATGAACAAATAGGAAAAAAATAATGCCAAAAGAAAAAGAATTCAAGGATCAGAAAAATGCCTTTTAAAATCTATAGTGAAATCCTTAAATTCCAGAAGCTTCTGCATTCAAAAAAAATCGAGATTTCACTAAAAACAAAAACTTATCAGAGAATAAGAAAGTATTTCTGGAAAGAAAAACCATTTAGAAACAATTAGAAAATAAAACGAAAGTTATAAATCAAAAGACAGAACAAAAAGTCAAAAAAGGATGAAATTCTGAGAACAACATCAGAGATATGGAGGCTCAAATTCCACCATCCAACTAATAAGTATTTTAGAAAGAGTTAACAGGAAAAAAGGAGACAAGACACTAGTCAAAGAACTAATTGAGATTATATCACAGTATTTCAGACCAAAAAATATTAGATTAAGAAGACCCACAGACTTCCCGGAATGGTAGATGGATAAAGTTCTCCCATTAAGATACATTTCATGAAATTTCAGAATTGCAAAGATGAAAAGATGGTCTTAACAGTAATTATGGAAACATTCCAGTTTATAGACAAATAAATGAACAGAAATCAGATTTGCATTAGAAAACTGGAAGCTGTAAGAGAAAATTGTACTTTCTTGCCAACTATTCATAATGTGTGAAGACAAAATAGAGTTCTTTTTTTCAGATTTGTAAGGTACACTGGAAAAAAAAAGAAATGAGATAAAAACCAAGGGGAAAAAAACTGCACAGTATTTTAAAATTGCATTTAATTCAGAATTCCAGAATGAGAGCTATTCTGCATAATTGTGTAGAGACCAACTAACCCTAACTGAAACAAGAAGTCAGAGCCTTCATTTTAACAACGTTATGATGAAGAACTTGTATGATTGTAGAGTCAGGCTGAAGGTATATGCTTCATTTATAGGTGAGCAAAAGGAAATTCACATCTCCAGGAAGACCAAAAAAAAAAAAAAAAAAAAAAAAAAAAAGAAAAGAAAAGAAAAAAGAAAGTTAAGAATCATAAATAAATTTAAGACAAACTTAACTAATTCACGATTTCAACTTCAAATAATTGGTGTTATTTGAGAAAAAGATAAGCAATTTAACTCTGATATTGTTCTTCAAGGGAATGGAGAGAAAAGTTATTTTAATTTAGTATAGCTCCATGCTATTTGATTTTTTTGTACTGTGTATATAATTTAACTAGTAGAGGTAATATAATAATAACTACAATGAAGTTATGCACTGGTATTTTATGAGCCAAGAGTCAGGACAGGTAGCCCAGACTAGAAATATTCAACTAAGTCTTCTGAGAGGAGATACATAAATGCTCCATAATAAAATGAGTTTAGAAGTAAGTAATTCAGCAACAAATTGGAAAGATGGTGGGAAAGAAGGAAGAGAGGGTAGGAAGAAGAAATTCCAACAAGAATAGTGTGAACAAACAGGGGACTGCATCAATATTTATCTATTTACTTATGTTAGATCTTTCTGTATAGTAGCCACTGGAAATAAAAGTTAGTTAAGAAATAACCACTTCATAAACAATTTAAAATCAAATGGTGGAGACAGATCAGCTAGATTGAGTTGTAATAAAGTGCCACAATTTAGTATATTGGGTGGTGGGATTTGCAATTGAAAATGGGAGAGTACGTGGTGGGTTGTGTGAAAACATGAGGAAAGCTGTTAATATTTGAACAGTCATTGAGGGGCAGAAGAGAAAGATCAACAAAAATACATTAAGTGATTGTCTAGAAGTTTAAGGGCTTTTCTAGCACTGAATTGTCACCCTATCAGAAGATAATACTCTTCTCTCCAGAGACACTTAGCATCCATTTTGAAGGAGTTGAAAATATGTATTATCCAACTACATTGAGGGTCAGTCTAAATTGTGTGACAGAAATGCAGAAATTTGAGTGGGATTGAAGGGACTGATGAAGAAGTAAATCAGGTAATTAATAAGGCATCCAGAACCAAGATGTAAGTGATGATGGCGAAGTATGATACAAAGACTAAGAAAAATGAAGGGACTGAGGTCCTATATGTTTCTTTAAGGATTAAAGGATCAGTAAACAGGATACAGCAGAGTGCTAAGGGTGGGAAGGGTCCTTAGAATAATAACCATGTCCTTTCCTATTTGCATATAATGTGCCTTCCAGCAATCCTTGACACTGAAGTGAACACTCTGACATTCCAAATCCCCTCTTAAAATTACTCAACAGATTACTGTAGTGTGATATCATAGAAAAACATGGCAGGGGGAATACCATTTACCATGACTACGATTTGGTAGAAAGCACAGGCATGGAGGCCCACGAGATCTCCATGGAAATCTGAAAAACACACTTGACCTTTCTGAGACTCATTTTCCTCTCTCTCTAAAAATTTTGAATTATCTGTAGTATTATCTATTCCTAGAATCATTGTACAGAGTTTACTTGGAAGAATATAAAATGAGCTTTTAACAGATCATTCCATATGTCAATATAAGACACTACCTAACAGGTATTAGGGTTACTTTTTATTACTTTCCTCTTTTGCCTCATTGTTGCAATTACCACTGAAATAGAATTAATCCCAAAGACAGAATTTGCTTAGTCAGGCAAATGATCTACAAATGACCTAGTTTGTCTGATGTCTATAATCAATAGACTTCAATCATATAAAGACATTAATTTTGTTAGTTTTCCTTTATTTTCCTTTATTTTGTTTATTTTACTTTATTTGATGAGTGGGACAAATTCTGGTGCAGTGCGAGATTTCAGATAACACAAAACAGATCAAACTCTTAATGGTCTATAACAGATGGACTCAGTCATCATGCAAACGTCTGTTTTTCCTCTAATATTTTCCTGAAAACAAAATGGACTCATATACTTTATAGAAATAAATGGGGGGGGGTGTACCCTGTGCACCTTCTATTTTCCTAAAGGTGCAAGAGAATTATTTAAATGAAAAATTTGAGCTTTGAATTTTCATTCTGATAAATGCTGAACATTCTACTTCCAGGGTCTTGGTTAAATCTCTTCATTCTGTATGACTGAAGGCTTCCTCCATCTTTCTCTCCCTCCTTCTTTTGCTCTCCTTCTTTCCCTCTCCTCTCTTTAATTTTCTCAACACTGTTGGAAAAAGCCACCTGTTTGTTTGTATGTTTGTTTATTTTAACTTTACTTCAAGAACCTAGAGATACTACCTTTATGATTGGTTGGTAAACACTGACTTCAGGCCTTATCTGAATATTAGTTTTTCTTGGTTATAATGTTCATATATTGCTGTTGGATATTCTGGAAAAATGAATGAAAATGTTCTGGCTATGTACATCTTACTTGGACCCACAGAGAATTGTCACATATTTCTCTACACAATATTGCATTCAATATGACATATTATGATATACTGGTATTTGGCTATGCGCACTTTGTGATAGTTTCAAAGAACAGAAAAGACTGTGGAATAAAGCAATATACGTTTTTTCTGGACTGTATGAAAAATTCATGTATAATCTACTACTCAAGCCAAAAATATTCTGTTTCTTATGCTGCTAAGGATTTATTTGCATCACTTCACTAATTAGCAATTTACATCGTATCAAGTGGCCTTAACTCCTCTAATAGATTCCAAATGGGCCATTAGGTTATTTAATTCTAGTTAGTTTTATATTTTTTCATGAGAAGAAAATGCAATAAAAAGATTTCCTAAAGGAAAAGACTTGTTTGGAATTCAGTGTTTAAACAATAAAAATGAAAGAAAAAGTGATAGACATTGGTAACTGTGACATATGTATAAATTGTTTTCCCTGAGGATTTACATCCTTAATAGTTCAGTTCTTGTCACTGTTTGTTGTCTTTCATAATTGGTTCACACAGAGCAAGGATGAAGCTGATTGGCCTGCTTAGTATACCACTTGTTAAAAATTGGGATCTGAATAAGTGCTTTTTGAGGCAGTGATTAGGGAAAGAAAAAGACAGAGAGAAAATTGCTGTACTCCCCGAGGTCTGACTTTGTGCAGTTTGTTCCTTTTGCTTTTTAAAATATACTCTTCTCTACTTCATCTCCCAATTTCCATGTCAAAATTCCCAGGCCACACCCAAATCTCTCACAACCCGTTATCTGTAGGAATGACTTTCTTCTCTGTAGTAGGCTTGAGTATTGGGAACCAAAACTGTCTATCCCTATATAATGCTTAAAAGCTGAAATTGAAACTACCTCTCCATCCACCCAACTTACTCTCTCCATTAGGGGTTGGCAAACATTTTCTGAGAAGGGCCAGATAGTATATATTGTAGGATTTTCAGGCCACATCACATCTTTGTTACATTTTTTTTTCTTTCAATCTTTAAAAAATGTGAAGCATTTTTTCAGCTTTGTTTATAGGGCTGGATACCTAGAAACATTTTGAAGATCCCTGGTCTACATTAACATAACTTGACTATGCTATTGTCTTCATTAGCATGATTTCGCTATTCCAGGAATGGACCTTCCAAAAGAACCAAGAATTCTTCAGTGGAAATCAATAGTTTACACCCTAAGATTCTATGAATGCTTTGTCTCTAAATTCCTTACCTTGCTTTTTGTACCAATCCTAAATGGTTATGCTATGATCCTTACCCAATTCTAATCAAGCTCCCATCCCCTGGCCCCCCGCTCCCGGTGAAAGTCCTCCTTTAAACAGAACTTTCAATTCTCAGTAAATTCCAGCCTTGTCTTCCCCTCTTAAATACAGGATTAAAACTCCATGGAGGAAGTATTCTCACCTGCATTAAACTCAGCTTTGTATCATCAGTAGGTTGTTTTGGTAGATGCTGTTTTGGCAGATATTTGTGGATCCAGCATTCAACATTCAATAGAATGGTTTTGATTCTATTATAGTGTCTTTCATACATTTGCTTTTTATTATGATTATATGAGTATATGCCTGTCTCCCTAGTTGGCTTTAATATCCAGGCTATTACAAATCATATCGTGATTATATTCTATTATGGATTTTGCACATAGGTGACAAGTATCCTTTGCCATACAGCAACATAATCAATGATCTTAACTGAACCACAGTTATTCAATTCAGTCCTGTCTGTCTCTCACATTGGGTTTGCTGTGTGAAAGCATCTTTCACTTCCATTCATGTACAACACAAAATGAGAAAGAAAGTTGTTCCAAGAGCCGTAATTAAGCCTTCTTAAAATGTCCCCAGGAATAATCAATGCTGTTGCTCCACAGGATATATTCTGTGAAAGTAGCAGTATTTTGTGTCTGGATTTCTTTGTATCTTCAACTATTCCCATGACTGCGGATCAGGGCATCCCCACAGTGCAGATCCAATCAAGGAAACACTGTGTTTCTTCAATTTGACAAGATGCAGAGCAAGAAAAGAAACAAAGAATAAGTCTCACTAAAAAGGAACAAGGTCTTCCTGATGTGTTCTGATGCAGTCAAGGGCAAGCAGGGCAGCCCTGTTCCATTACCTAGGATTTAGTAATTAATACCTAACTGCCCAGGTGTGCACTTCCATGGCACCAGAGATTGCTGGACAAACAATAGGTATTTTGTCAGTGAAATGGAAAAAATAGTCTCTCTTTTTTTTAAGTAGAAAACCTTGTCAGAAAGCACCACGTGAACTGTTGATCTCTTGGGGAACACTGAATGGGTGTGCTGTTATATGTCTGTCAATATTTTTTTACTTTTTTTCTTAGGTTGTAAGCCAGTAACCATGCTATGTAAGTTAAAGACTATGAAGATAAAACTAAATGCACATGATCAGAGAAATGGCTGGAAGTTGAAGAGGACCAAAAATATGCTGATTTATATTAAGTCAATATGCATACTACTTAGCGTACGGTAGTTAATAAGGCATGGATAGTATATCATTCACATGAGTAAATGTAATTACTCTGCTTATCCAAAGCACCATTTCTGGACTACCTAAAGGAAAGTTGTTACAGGGAAGTAAAGGAGAATATGTTTCAGAAGCCCTTCTAGCTTTAAAAGGAATAACTCTCTTCCGCTATCAGACCATATATTTAGGGAAGATCATGGCTCTGTGTTATATCTCACTGGAATATAACTCCCAGGTTACCCTACAGCTCTTCAGGCACACAGTTGTTGGCTTCTCCTATGTGATTCTTGTGAAGAGAAAAAACAAAGAAAACACATACACAGCTGCCTCAGAGCAAATGCCATTTGATTCCATGGAAGGTATAGGTGACAGGTTACACTTCTGATAAATAGGCATATCTTCTGCAATTTCTCCAGGCTCAGAGTCAGGATATTTGCCATTTTGTTGCTAGATTCTTTCCCCTGACCTTTGCTTTGCTTGACCTGGCACATCTAGAGGGGGTGGCAGGACCAGGGTAGGTGGGAAGTGGGGAGGGTGGAGGAGGGATGAGGCAGAACCAATATGCATCAGACTCAAGCTATCATCAAAATGGGATCTTTTATGCTTTGCTCTGCCACCATCACATAGGGCTTTGCTCTGTTGATCCTCTTGAGGGCTCTCCCAATGAAACAAATCAGGTTATTGAAATAAATGTTGGATTCCTACAGTGATTGTCTTTTGGCCAATGATACCTAACAGGACTTAAAAAGGGAGGGTGTCCCCTCTGTTGAAGCTATTTTTGTTTATCAGTTTTGCTAGATTATACACCTCTTTTTCTACAACATCACCTGACTCATTCAGTCCCACCCAACTCCTATTTTAAAGAAATTAATTATACAGATAGTGGTCTTATGCTATTCACGTGATAATTTCATAAAATATGTAAGTTTGTTCTGAAACCATATTCATAGACATCCTCCTTATTTTGAAGTATGAAATTCTGATGCACACCTAATTTATTTCTCTACATAATTTTTGTAAAAGTTTTGTTTAGAAAGCAAGATGAGGAGACTCTTTTGCCTGACAAAGATGATGTAAAGCAGTTTATGCATCTGAAGAATGACCTGTACTGGGTAGATCAATGCATATTTGACTAAATTTTAAAGTAATATGGAGAAAAAACCAAAATCTCCATCAACAGATGAGTGAATAGACAGATCATGGTATTCTTGTATAATGGAGTATTTTCTCAGCAATAAAACATGAATACTACTGATAATGCAACGGCATGGATGTATCTTACTAATTTTGCTGAAAAAAAGAAGTCAGACCCCTTCATCACCAAAGAAGAATACACACTGCAAGATTCTATTTTATAACATTCTAGAAAAAAAAAATCTGTAACTACAGAAAAAGCGGATCAGTGATTGACTGGTAGCAGGGAGTGGAGTGGACAGAAAGGAGGCATTAAAAAGGGGCCACAAGCAAAATTTGGTCAGTAATGGGTAAGTTGATGTGTATAGATTGCTGTGATGGTTTCACAGACATTATATAGAAAGATCAAACCTTATCAGACTGTTTGTTAAATATGTGCTGAGTCATTAATTGTATTTCAGTTGTATCTTAAGTCTGTAAAAACATATCTGAAATAATGTCAAATCCTTAATAGGATTAAATAAAGCAGGTGAGATAGAATGTCCGTTTGAAAGTTGTATAGTTTTTGAACTTTTGACCTATAGGAGGTAAGAAGAATCCTTACACAATTCCTTACACATGCCTGTGGGAATCTTCACACGATGCCTGTGGGTAAGAAGTAAGAAAGCCAGCATGTTCCTTATCAGTAACTGTACCATACCTCAAACAAACCTGGGTCGTTGTAGGTAACAAGCAATTTAGGTTCAAGAGACATCTAATGGCCCAAAATATGATGTTTACAAAAAGAATAAACACAGATAAATTCTTTTCAATAAATAAAGCATACTTCTTGTTTATGTTATTCTAGAATATAAACACAGAAGAAAACAGGGGGAAGCTAAAAAACAATAGAAGATACAGAAAAAGAAATGAAAAAGTGAATATAGTCCATTCATCTCAATGATAATATAAGGTAGATACACAAAGATAAATAAAAATGCAGCAAATAGAATTTTATGAAATATTTCCATCTTTTCAACGCTGAGAAAACTTTCCTAACAAGATGTGCAGGGTCCTCTTTCATTAAAAAGTCACATCAGCAACTGAGTAAAATTAGAGAAAGGTTAGATCTGGCTCTTGGGCTCTGTCTCTTCCCAGGTCTGTAACTCTGAGTTCGAAAGAAGAATGAAAAAAAATTAAATGTTGTTACCTAGGAGTCTGTGCAGACTCCATTCAGACTGTCATTTAATGGGATGGCATTTAAAAATCCTCTGTGATTTATCAATAAAAATGAGTTGAGAAAGGGCAATGAACTAAAAAGCAAGGGTACGAAATTACTAACAGCAATTTGTGGCATTAGCAAAGGAAGTATTTTCAGGCTGAAGTTTTCTCCATTCCTGATGAAATACACCAGTGAGGCCTCTGTGTTAGGCCAACTGTGTTGTGAGACTAGCCAATTGAACATTACTTCTAGGCAATTTAAAAACAAAATACCCCCACCATCAGATGCATAACTAATGAGAAAATTTTTAGGAATAGCTCAACAATTTGTGACCATCTCATTTTTTTTCCTACCATTGACATTTAAGAAGAAATCAGGAGAATCTGACTTATTTTTACTACTGTCCTCCGCAATGCTTTTCAGGAATCAACCAATGGCTTAATGTACATCTAGTCTTTATAGTCTCCATTGACTAATGAGTTATCAACTGTTCTGCTTATTTTTCTTCTTCAGCGAATTGTTAAGAGATCCTTCAGGTTTGTGCTTTAGCAGAACATTTTTTCTAATGAAGCCATATAAATAGACTTAAAAGATTTACAATTTTTTCTGTTATCCAGGAGTTGTTTTCCATTATGTTCACTTCAACTTCCAATAGCTTATATATTATTTAGCTTTTTTAAAAAAATGCTTATTTATTTTTGAGAGAGAGAGAGAGAAAGAGAGAGATTGTGAGTGGGGAAGGAGCAGAAAGAGGGGGAGAGAGAATCCCAAGCAGGCTCCATGCTCAGTGCAGAGCCCAATGCAGGGCTCGATCCCACAACTGTGAGATCATGACCTGAGCCAAAATCAAGACTTGGATGCTTAACCAAACTGAGTCACCCAGATGCCTCTCGACCTTCCTTTTAAAAGTCAGCATGTAAAGTTTCACTAGGTAAAACTCTAACCTTGGATCTCTTATTTTTGTAAGTAACCTCTACCTCCAATGTGGGGTTCAAACTCATGACCCCAAGATCAAGAGCTGCATCCTCAGCCAGGTGCCCCTAAAACCCTTGGAACTTTTCTGGTAGATGTGGTAGGAGAAAACACAGATGGAGAGTTTGGTGAAGTCCTTAGTACATATCAGTTGTCATTGCAATATACTGTAGAACTGATATTCAAGAGTGGGCAAGGAGAGACTTGCGCACAATAAATGAGATACTTAGCGTAACACTCTCCAGTTCCATCCATGTTGCTACAAAAGGCCATATTTCATTCTTTCTCATTGCCAAGCAGTATTCCATTGCATATATAAATCACAATTTCTTTATCCATTCATCATTTGATGGACATTTAGGCTTTTTCCGTAATTTGACTATTGTTGAAAGTGCTGCTATAAACATTGCGGTACAAGTGTCCCTATACATCAGCACTCCTGTGTCCCTTGGGTAAATTCCTAGCAGTGCTATTGCTGAGTCATAGGGAAAAAAATTTTAGAGAGGGAGAGGCAAACCATAAGAGACTCTTAAAAACTGAGAATAAACGAAGGGTTGATGGGGGGTGGGAGGGAAGGGAAAGTGGGTGATAGGCATTGAGGAGGGCACCTGTTGGGATGAGCACTGGGTGTTGTATAGAAACAAATTTGACAATAAATTTCATATTAAAATTTTTTTTAAAAAAATAAATAAAAATGTTTTAAAAAATAAACCATAGGAGACCCCCCCCCCAAAAGGAAATGAGATACTAAGCTTTTTGAAGCAATGATAATATATGAATCTCTGTATTTATAATTTCCATGTGGAAGCCACTCAACAAATATCTAAAGCAAAAGAAGGTGGTATTTCATGGTAAGGAATTATATCCCGGTCTCTGCCAGGATGAGAAATTCTTTTCTCATGGGCCATTACCAGGCTAGGCCCTTTAAGGCTCAGGTAGCTTTGGGCTGTGCGGCAGTGACTCTAATCCCCACATGGATTTTCCACTCACTGGAATCCCAGAACACAAGGGAGGAAGGATGAAGGCAGGAAGCCCAGCATCAATGGCCTTAGCATAGTATGACTGTCTCTTTTGTGTGGCCAGGAAAAAAGGAAATTTATATGAATACCCATGGCAAGATTTGCTGCAGGTAAGAAACTGCCATCAGGAGAATGAGACATTAAATGAGAAAAGGCATGATTCAGTATTTCTGAAAATTTGCTGATAAGCATCGACAGGCTATGTCAAATGATCAGTTTAGCCTCTTCTGCTGCCAGGGCCCTTCAGGCAGTGATGCCTTCTCTTCAGGCTGGTATGTGACTTACCCTGGCAGCCACAACTAACTGCTTCAGAAAATACAGATCTGTCTTTTTAAAAATAATAAAAATTTATCCCAGATGCATTCTTATCAGGGAGGTGGAAGATATGATTTTTAAACTATTTTTATGATATCCGCAGAAAAATTTTAAAAATTGTATAGAAAAATTGTTTCCAAGGTAAAGTCCAAGAGATGAAAAATTAGTTCCTAACAAAAATATATGTTAGGTAGACTGAAACAATGAATGAAGACAACACTGATGAGATGGTCTGAGAAAACCAGGGTGTCTAGTGTATACATATAAGTTTATACGTATATGCATATGCATATACAAAACACTCTTTAGTGTGCGTGAGGAGGACTTTTTTTAAAAAAGTAATTTTTTTTAAATGGGTGATGGGCACTGAGGAAGGCAGTTGAGATGAGCATTGGGTGTTGTATGTAAGTATTGAATCATGGGAATCTACCCCCAAAACCAAGAGCACACTGTATACACTGTATGTCAGCCAATTTGACAATAAATTATATTAAAAAAATAAAATGAATAAAATATACAAAAAATTTTTAAAAAGTAATTTTTGCTGTTCTCTGCTTTTAAATGAGGTAGTTTTCAAAGGCCCTTTTTTTCCAAATGCCTCCAATGGTCATATCATGATGCCCTAATACCATGTAGTTAAAATGCAGTTGAGTTCGATGTAATTGAAGCTTCTTTTTATAAGTGGATTAATCCCCCATCCTCATGACCTACTCTAACCCTAATTCTTTCCCAAAAGCGCCATCTCCAAATAGCAGCATATTGGGGATTAGGGCTTCCACATATGGATCACGGGTGGGAGGGGAACAGAAACCTTCAGAAGGCTTAAGTTCTAAGCTTAAGATAATTCATCTGGTTATTAATGTAGTAAAAAGCTGGGTTCTAAGAGAAGGGAGGATGAACAGATACTGTTGAGGGTATAGGAGTCAGAGAGTAAAGCTCTCTAGAAAACAGGCAGTTACATTAAGAGAACCACAAGGGGACTGGAAAGGCAGTAGGAATGTCATGATTCTGGAAGTCTGGAGAAAAAGAAAGGGAGAAATGAATGGGAAAGGGAGGGGTCACCGATTACAGAATGTTTCTTTTGCTACTAGCTTTGCTTAGGGAAAAGTACCGTCACAGGCAGATTTTAGACTTTTCAAAAGCTATTTCTTTCTCTGAAGCCAGGCTGCCTGAGGTATTATTTAGAATCTTGATGTTTGTCCCAGTCACCACGGATGTACGGATACTAAGTGTTCTGGCTCTAGATAATGAAGCCAGACTTGTGAAGATGTCTGTGAAGTCATATCCTGTGTTTTCAAATGTCTAAAGGGCTAGGTACAAACAAAGCCCAGAATGAATAAGTGAATACTAGCTACATTAATTAATTTCTGAAGACACAAACAATGAATTCAATTCCAAAAATATTTTAGAGCACAGTCTGTAAAGACAGTTTGAAATTGGTTAGCAGAAGTTATTTTAGCTTAAAAGTCTTATGTTTTATTTCAGAAATGAAAGTGAGAAGCTTCAGAGACAACAGCTGTTACTTTTGAACATAAAGTGTTAGAAGGGAAGTTAGAAAATTATCTAAAGTTCACAGATGTCTCCAGTCATCAACAATAGATGTCACTAATCATTTCCTGGTATTTGAATAGATATGACTCATCCACCAGTTGGCTGAATTGGTTGGAGGTGTGGGGAATTGACCTATAAAGAGACAAATAAGTAAATCTGCGCTGCAACCGGAAGAGAATTATCCTATTTCTTAAAAATTAAAGAATTATTACCACAAGCTCTGTTTACTTGGCTAAAATTCATCTAATGTATTTCTTATGCAAGTTAATATTTTGACAGGTTTCAATTAACTTAGACATTTCAAACTATTTCTGTTAAACCTTCAGCCCATATGAATGTGGTAGAAATGATGACAGTAGGGTAAAGCAATTTTTGTTTGCTCTATATGATAGGGAATAGGCTTCTTTTCTTTTTTTACCTAAAAGTTCCCACTTAATATATTAATATCAAAACTTTTTTTACCAGAGTAACTAACACCATTTCTGGTGTTTGGGCCTACAACTGAAAGAGAGAATGAAGATACTCACTTTTCCCTTAAAAGAGAGTTAAAGCAGAATTTCTCATAGCTATAACTCTATGTTGAATTGTGTAGGAAATTCTTTAAAGACTGTCTATTCAGAAACCTCTTTGCATTAATTCAAGTGTTTACACAATTGGTAAAATGCTCACTTGCCTTTGATGGCGGTTTACAACTAACTGACCTTCATTTACATTGACGTGTGGCAGGGTAGGCTTCATGGGTATGCGACCTGTGCAGCTGCACTGGGCCCAGTGCTCCGAAAAGCCCCGTGTTTGATTTAATCCTTTATTGCCACCACTTTGAGATTCTTAGTAATTGTTCAAAAAGGGACCCTATGTTTTCATTTTGCACTGGGTCCCACAAATGGCATGGCTGGTTCTAGCATTATAAGACGTAGAGTAAGTTCTCAAGGTTCTGGATGATCTCCAAAGACACTAGGGTCTCTCGCACTTGCGCACATGTGACTATTTTGACAAGACAGTTAGGACTGATAGAACCAGGCTTCTTCAGAACAATGTGCCATCAAGTCACTTCACTGAATGTAGAGTGGTGGGAGTAATCTTTGGTAGAAATGTATAGTTTTCTGTGATACCAAGAGAAAGGACTGTTAGAATATGTGCATTAAATGATACTAAACTTTGTCTTATGTTTTGCCAGGAGAGGGTGATGAAGGAAGAGAAGCTGGGTATTAGATCTAGCCATTATGCCGCAGGCACATCCGATCCACACAGAAAAACTCCAGCCCACATACACTGAGGGCAATGATGATAGAGTAGCCTGAAAATACTACTACTACTTATATTACATGATACTTATAGATTCTCTCACAATAAAGATCCTAACTGAGGTCTAGTAAATTCAACATTAGATTCAAGAAGCTAAATGCATTGTAAAAGGTCATAGTAAGTTAAGGTAAATACCGAACATGAATCTTGTAAATTTGTGCCATTTTTGGCTGTTGGCTTCACTTGTTAAAAATCTTTGAGCCTCTAAGTAGAAGACAGGCCCCCATAATGGGGGTTTTACTGAAGTAGATAAAGTAATCTTTGAGCTACCAGTGAGGATCTTATCTATAAAGAATCCCAGCCCAGAGCAATGATTTAGGTGGTGGGAAGGAAACCTGTCACCAGAAATGCTGCAGAAAAGAAGGCAAAGAGGAAGACATGGAAAGGAAAATACCGAATATGAGTGTTGAAAGAAAACCTTGTGATCAACTTGTCCGTCTCTACTTCTGTCCCAGTCCAACCTGATGGAAGGCCCTCTCAAGAGCTGCTGGAAAGATGAATTTTCACTTTAGAAACAGTTACAAATGAGCACTTTATCTCAAAATACCACATTTCATTCCATTGAAGAACTCTAATTGCTTCCAAGTTCTGGCTTAAGTTAAAATGAAATTTGACTTTCTGTAAATTTGAATAAAATGTGGTCTCTGCTCTCAACCCTGCAGAGGAATACAACCATACACACATGAGACCAGTACACATGTGAACAAATCATAGCGGAGGAGTCCAGAAAACCTGTTTAGAGAGGCATATTGCTAGAATTGTAGGATAGGGTTTCAGAGGACAAGCTCATTGGCAAGGACTGTAAATAATGGCAAATCATGAAAGGGGGAACACAGACATTTTCTACTAATCCTAACGACTTATTTTCCTTAATCCACATGATTTCTTTTAATGTGTAAAAATTATCTTGACCTTCTTCTTTTTAGACAAAATAACAAACTCAAATAATTCCTTAAATATTGTGTGTGGCATCCATTTTTGATTTAACAAATACCGATATCTACCTTTTTACCCTATCTGTGACTATTCTCTAGTTCTTCAGGGTTCCTATTAATTTGAACCACCACATATAAACCCACTCCATCAGATTTGCTGTGTTCGTTGCAGCCAGACTTTGTTCCCTGGGTCAGAGTATTTATTCTCTCACATGTTAGGCTAGCATTAGAGTTAGTGCCGGCAGCATCATTATTTTGTTGGCTTATGCTGAACCTGTATTTTGATCAGTGAAGTATAAGGCAGGTATCCTGCACTAGTATATGCTTGGAGACCTACGAGAAGGTTTTCCTGATCTTTTCTCATTTTCTCTCTTGAGTATTGACCAAAAGAATGAGATATTGACATTTGCAACAACATGGATGGACCTAGAAGGTATTATGCTAACTTAAATAATTCAGACAAAGACAGATACCGTAAGATTTCATTTATATGTGGAATTTAAAAAATAAACAAAACCCAGAAACAGACCCATAAATACAGAGAACTAACAGTTGCCAGAGGTGAAGGGAATGGGGAAAGGGGCAAAAGAGTGGGAGGTATCGGCTTCCAGTTATGGAATGAATAAGTTATGGGATTAAAGGGTACAGCATAGAGAATATAATCAATGATGCTGTGATGTTGTAGGGTGACAGGTGGGAGCTACATTTGTCCTGAGCACAGCATAACGGATAGACTTGCCAAATCATTGTTGTACACCTGAAGCTGACTTAACAGTGTGTGTTAACTGTACTTCAATTAAGAGAATTTGATAACTGTCTTCATTATTTTTATTTTTTAAAAAGTTTGTTTGAGAGGGGGGAGGGGCAGAGAGAGAGGGAGAGAGAGAATCTCAAGCAGGCTCCTTGCTGTCAGCACAGAGCCCAATGTGGGGCTCAATGCCACAAACCCGTGAGTGGGATCATGACCTGAGCTGAAATCAAGAGTCAGATGCTCAACCAACTGAGCCACCCAGGTGCCCCATCAGTATTTTAAAATTGGGAAAAAATTCACAAAGCAAGGAAACCAAACAAAAGCCCAAAGCACCTTTACAAAGGCTGAAAAAGAGCCACATGACATTCCAACAGCAGCTTCCTCAGGTTTCAACGGAACTTCTCACCATTAAAGTAGGCTTCTTAAAAGCACCCATTTTGGTTTTTACAAAATAAGTTCCCATTATTTCCATGTGTCTTAATGTTAACACAGTGGATTTGCCACTACCTGAGAGCCTCCTAACAAGATTCATCTAAAATGTGACTAAGACACAGTCTTGTTATTATGTGTATTGCTGATGAGCCCAGCTGGATCATGGGGATTTTCATATACTTTAAAAATAATCCTTTCAGACGCTCTTTGATTATTTAAAATTTTGTTGGAATAATTTCTACTCCCCCCCCCCCAGATTGTAGTTTTCTCAAATAACCTATCTTTTTTTCTCCTTTTGAAACCTTAGAACACTTGCTTAATCCCCCATTTTCTGAGTGTACTCTTTCCTCGTTTTCATCATTGTTCAGATTATCACACTACACTTGCAGTCTCTTTAGTATCTGGTTATGTGCCAATTCTTCACTTGCTAAGTAGAAATCTTAGATTTTTTTATCACTTGTTTGGGACCTCCAATATATTTCTATTATAAAGATTATTTTCCTGACTCTAGAAGACTGAACTAAAATTGGATCTGAGTAGGAGTGCCTTCTCTCTTGAGCTGCTAGCATTTGATCATTTTCCTTAAGCACTGGGATTCTGACTTTCTATTTCTCTTCCACATCATGGAAAATATATATATTTGTTAGCACCTTTCTTGAGACTTCAGCTCATTCTGGCATACTTTTCCTGAATGACTTCTTCTGAATCATGCCACTTTTTTAGGACTCACTTGTGATTTTGTGTTTTTCTTTCCATCTTACAAAGATTTTGAAAATATGAGATTTTGTCCACTGTAGTGGGCACATTCTATAATTCTATAATTTCTAGCATTAACTGCATATTTAGCATTTTCTGTTTTGCATTCCTAGTATGTAAATTTTTGTGCATTGTTGAAATCAATTTACCAATGCAATTTAATGTATCTAAGCTTTAGACTCTGTGAGGTTGACATATTTCTTTTGTGTACTGTCCTTGTCCATTTTTGGCACTTTAGTTAGATAAATATCATAAAATAAATTGGATTACTTTCCCTCTATTGTATTCTCTGGAAAAGTTTGTGAAGGTCAGGGATGAACCATTTGGGAAGGTTTCCTAACGTTTCCTATAATAGCATCTAGACTTGGTATCATTGGAGAGTGGAGAACAGGAGGTAATTTTGACTACCTGTTGCCCACTGACCCATTCAGGGTTACAAATTCTTAAAATGAGTTAGTCACATGCTTATTTATTTTTAACAAATTTCTATTGTATAGACATTTTATAATTTATAGGTATTAAATCGTTCATTGTATTTATAATTTCAAAAATATTATTCTATTATAGTATATGTGTAAAAATATATGCACACATTCACATACATGCACACATGTATACCCTATAGTACATATATATGTGTATAGGCATAGTACATATATAATCCATAAATGTGTACATCTTGTGTGTGGGGGAGACAAGTTTCTCTCTTTGAGAAGATTTGCTTGAATTTTATCTATTTCATTCATTTTTGGAATATAACAGATATTTCACTTCTACATAAAATTTGATGCCGGACCTCAAAATCAATTTTCAACTTGTTCTAGAAAATTATCATCCATGTCTTTCCTCTACTTATGTGGCTAGAAATGTACTTGTATAATAATGCCACTTGTCTATTCATTTCTTCTCAAAAGCCCACACTGTGCTCCTACTCCACTCCTTTTGGAAATACTCCCTGATCTTGACCAGACCTAGCTAGGAGCTCCATCCACTATGCTCTCATTACTTCCTGTCTTTGACTCCATTCCAACAGGTAATGTGTCTACTCATCTTGCTTTATCTAAATGCACGTTTCCTTAGCATATTGTAATCTTCTTGGGAACAAATGCAGTGGCTTTTGTTTGTGGCCCCCAAATGCCCTCAATGTGTTCAGTATAGAGTTGGCACTGAAAAACTTAGTTTGAATTTTTAATATTACTCCTGTTAATTTTTCCCATGTGAAGCACAAGAAAAATTAGTAGTTTGAATACATTTTGACAAATCAGGAAAATATTCACTTATTCTTTAAGAAGATTGCACACTCACTAATATGGTATGTCAGAACTATTTGATTTATAATTTATCTTTTTCTAACAAGAATTTCAACAGGTATATCGCACTTGCATATTTCTACTTCCACAGCTTTAGAAGAAGTTTCTCAAACATTATCATCAATTTCCTTCTGTGGTTGTGACAGCATTCCTGCTTTTACGTGTGAATACACAGATCATACTATATCATCTGAAGCATGAAATAAGGGCTTCATTGTTCATTGTTTAGGCTCATCATCTCAAGGAAGAGGCTAGGCCCTTCAGAATCCATCAAATTAAAATCTCTTATTCATTGTCTCTCATTAAGTCATGTTCTCTTGCTTATGCAATGTTTATAAATTTGATTTATTTTAACCATATTAACACTTTATTTTTTCTCCTGATGAGTTTTCATTCTGCTAACAAAAGATGTACAATTGGAAAAGTCTTGTCTTTCAGGCTTTTGTTGCAACTGTGGGAATTTGCAAATTCTCCCTGTGGGCTTGCCAGAAATTTAAGTAACAAGGTTAATTTAAATTATTTTAATAAGATATTTAAGATGCTTAATTAAGTTCACTGATTTCAACAAGAATATATGATTTTGAAAAGAAAAAAAATGACTACACCATGTGGTAGAGGATGCCATCTAAACCATGACAATGTAAATCATTATTTTTTTTCCAATGTCTATTCTGATTTATTTTTTAGTCACTCAATATATTTATTGAATGTGAGTAAATAAGTTTTGAGCATCCTCTTATCTTCCCCAAATATACACCATATTCAAGGCTTATTTCCCAGTTGTGATATCTTGGGAGGTAATGACCGAGTTGATCTGTATTCTCATTGTAACTTTCATAAATGTATCAGATTTTGAGCATAGCCTCTCCACATTTGAAAGACAGAAACATTCTAAATTAAGAGAGGGAGAGGGAGAGGGAGAGGGAGAGGGAGAGGGAGAGAGAGAGAGAGAGAGAGAGAGAGAGAGAGAGAGAGAGAGAGAAAGACATATTCTAAGTCACATTTTCTCCTCACTTTGGATTCTCCCAATTTTGGACTCTTATTGGACCTACATCAACTCCGAGGTTACTCAGTTATTTTTAATGATTCCTTTCACTTTTTGCTTCATTTTTTCTTTTCTTCTCTTTGTGCCTTGCTCCATTTCCCTAAATAACACTGTAACACAAGTGAGCATAGGAGTATGTGAAAATATTAATTTTTTTTTTTGCTTGCTTGCTCTGTGTGATAAAGTAGTTGAGAAAGAACAGCTAAATTCTGTTAGGTTCTCTTTGCCCACAAGTTGTAAGAGAAAGTGGTCAGCCATAGACTCATTCTTGGAATGCTCTTTCAGGTATATGAAAAGTAGTGCCAGGAAATTTCATGTATTCCAGGAGCTCCTGAGATCAAACAGCAATATTTTGTTTTGTTTTGTTTCATGTTTATTTTTGAAACAGAGAGAGAAAGAGAGAGCGAGCGAGCAGAGGGAGGGAGGGACAGACGTAATCTGAAGCAGGCTCCAGGCTCGGAGCTGTCAGCACAGAGCCCAATGAGGGGCTCCAACTTACGAGCCATGAGATCATGACCTGAGCTGAATTCTGACACTTAACCCACCCAGGTGCCCTCAATCAGCAGTTTTAAAAAAGATATTCTATGGTAATTTGCATCAAATGTTTTCTGAAGGCATGAGAGAACCAAGAATAGTGGATATGGAGAGAGCTGAAGGGCATGTTTTATATGTGTTTCTGTGTGAAGTGATAAACATCACAGCTTCTGAACCTGGGTTTCCTGCTTGAGTGAACGGGGAAAGGTCAGATAGTAGTCAGCAAGGTCGGCTACAGACATTTAGTACAAGAGAATACATACATGCTCACAGAGAGAACCACACTTATACACACATACACACACTATTCACATCTGCTGTTCTGATCCTAGGGAGGAGCATATGAAAAGGGACCCAGCTCTGGTTATTAATAAGTCCAAATATAAGCTTATAAGAAAATCTGAGAAAAATATATAAAGCAAGTATTTTTTTTTATCTCTATATGTGCTAGAGTGTCTTTTATTCTTAATCCTCTGCTCCCTACGTCCACTTGTGAAGACAACCATTTACAAATGGTGGCTGCAAATTCCATACTTTCTTTGTTTAGAATTCAAGTGATAGCTTACTTTGCTTCTTTATTGTTAGAACTTGGACCATTGAGTAACTGGCCTTGAGGAACACCTTGAATATCAGCCTCTAAACAGCCTCTAAAGCCTGTACAACAGCCCCAGACCAAGACACCAGGGGAATAGCAGGTCAGAGATGGCAGACTGCATACAACCATATCACAGAACTCCAACAACCTCTCCAGCCCACTTCTTGGACTCAGTCTTTAGATCAAGGTCTGTGTGATAATTCTGCAACAAAATAAGAAGAAGATGGATTGGAACTCTGCCACCAGAAACTTGAGGCAATGGTCTAGCTGCAATCTCAAAATTGAGGTATGAAAAGAAGACATATTTCTAAACTAAAAAAAAAAAAAACAAACATGATGCCTTTTTCAAAGACCATGTGAAAGGTCATTGAATGATCTGAGCCATTGTGATCTGTTTTTTCGCATTGTGATGTACACTAAAAATGGGATGAATGGAGAAAAACAATGGGATGTATAATTTTAAAGGAGTATGTGGAGATGAAGAGCTTGGGGAAGGAGAAGATGCAAGTGAGAAACCAGATGTTTGGTAGTAAAGGTTGACTGAGGGTTTGCTGAGAAACCTTTAGCAGTTTGATGGGTAAATGAGCAAGGCTGGGGAGAAGACATGTCCCAACACAGGAAAAACAGACTTTGATTCCTTATGCAGCCAAACAGAAGGAATGGATGACTTCTTTCTATTTCATTCGTGTTCGTTTTGCTGGTTTTTCATGGCTTTAGATCCTCCAGTTATGGGATAGGGACAGAAATACTATCCTGTTATCAAGCCTCAGCTTTTGCTGGCCCACCCTGCCCGCTTGAAGGAGACAACCTGGGCCAGCTCCTTATTCTAGGCACGGAGGGCTCTGGTTCCAGGAGAATGACAAAGGAATACAACCTCTCTAATTAGATCAGAGCAGTCGTTGCCTGAATAATCTTACCTCTTTTCTGGAAGCTTCCCCTCCAAGTAAAGATAACTGCTTGTCCTGAAAGTTAAGACCAATTAAAGACACATTGCTTGAGTTACTTACTATAGTTACTTTTTCCCGGTTCCTCATAGGATTCTGAGAGGGTATTTAGGAACTTTCCTGTTGAACCATTGCAATGAACTATTTCTGGCAGTTCATCTGTATAAGGTGAA
Organism: Felis catus; assembly: GCF_018350175.1. Classification (NCBI taxonomy): domain Eukaryota; kingdom Metazoa; phylum Chordata; class Mammalia; order Carnivora; family Felidae; genus Felis; species Felis catus. The sequence continues at coordinate 112,185,453 of NC_058370.1, read as the reverse complement.
AGAGGAAAACTGGTGGGTGCTAAAAAACCATTTGATTCAAGGCAGCACTGTTTTTGTTTCTGAATATCCTTGAAGGTTGGAAAGTGAACTAGGCAAGATGATTCCTCTGCATACAGTTAGTATCCAGTATTTATCGAGAAGGCCATAGGGAATTTTAGGCCTACACCCTTCTCCACAGACATAAAGGGCTTCTGTTCATGTTAAATCAGTGAAGACAGCTCTGCTAGGAATCACCAACAAGAGCACAAAGAGGATCAAAACGACCAGCAGTCACTCACTGCTCATTTCCTTTGCTTCAACAGCCCCATAAGATTCCTCTTAAAGATGCTGGCAAATGCATCTTCAGAGGTGAGTGGTCGTCGCATCTTGATTTCTATCTCTCTTGGCACACGGTTTTTCAGATTGCTGTACCTTCTTCTAGTATGAACCAGAATGCATAGTGAGGCTTTACCTTGAACACTTAGAGGCTAAAACCTGGGACCCCCACCAACAGGGTACATTTTTAGAGACAGTTGTTTAGACCTACCTCCATGTCTTCTAATACATCTCTCTTTTTGTGAGTGTACATTACATGGCCTTTCTTCTCTGAACTATCAAACTCCTGTCTCAGGGTCTCACACAGGGACCTTCTCTAATACACTGTTCATTGGACCCCCTACGCACCCTTCAGGTATGTCTTCCCACAAGCATGTAAGTCCATGACATAAGGACTGTGGATTTCTTCTAGCTCAGGCACTACGCCTGATGTCAGAATCATCCTAGGCAATCAGTAATGCTGGAGACAGCACATCTCGTCTTAGAGAGACCCTGAGAGAGACCTCTAGTCTATAGTGATTCCCAGAAATACAGGGAGTCAATTTCACAGGGCCCATTATTGTCGATGGGTAGTGGGGTGACAGGTGGGTACATTTCAGTCCTATCTATAAGTTCTAGCCCAGGGCCAACAAACTTCCTCTTAAAAAGGCCAGATACCATATAGCAAATATTTTAGGCTTTGGAGACCTTTTACTCTCTGTTGCCTTTGTAGTATGGAAACAGCTGTAGATAAAACACAAAATGAACAAGTGAGGCTATGTTCTAATGAAGCTATTTACAAAAGCAGACACTGGGACAGATCTGATCAGTGAGCCACAGTTTGCCAGAGCCTGTTCTAGACAGTAATTTCTTCATTAAATATTTTAAAATCTGACAGAGACTACAGTTTTAACTGTTCCATTCGATCCCTCTTCTCTGCTATAACAGCATCTCCCAGCTATATTATTTGCAAAGAATACAGACATTTGTTTGTGTGGAAAGAATACAGTGATGACCTTCCATCAAGTTTATTTATACTAACTATTTGTTTTAGAGAGTCCCGTAACTTCAAAACAATTTAGCACACATTGCTACAAACCAGCCTTGAGGAGTTTTCATTAAAGCTTGATATCTTTTTTGTTATGTTACTTTTCATAGTAAATCTTGTGCTATTCATTGCTTTCCCATAAAGATCATCTGTTGTTGCTTATTCTAAGGATTAGGTAGTTCATAGGACTGAGAGGAAATAATTTTGACAGATAAGGGAGCAAATAGAGTCATTTAAACCATTCACTTCTTTCCCTATAAATCAGAGCTGGGTGACGACTATTAAAGAACTGTTCCCATCTCCATTAACCAGCACTGTCTCCTACTCAGTCAGCTGTGTACATTGTGGCTGTTTTGAGCCAAGCTCTAACATCACTTACAGGGCTGATATATCAGACTAATATGAACACTCACCACTTGCACTCACAACATGCCCATAACACATGCATTATCCGGGGGAATTAATTGTTAGCAATGAATTCAACATTCAGCCTTTAACATTTTTTATTCTGCCAGTGAATCCAGAGAATGAATCTGTTCTTTCAAGCAAGCTATTATTAATCTCTGGCTTCCACAAATGGCAAAGAGCCACTGAATCCAGCTGACAGGACATATTTATTTAAAGACTAATAAGAAGTATTATCCACATTAGTTAAAATGTATTTGTCATCATGTTTAAATCTTTTCAGACCTATTGCTGGAGTTGGATTGGAGTACACAAGACCAACTAACTTGTTTCAATTGTTATCTAAAGTTGAGGCATTGAGAAAATTTCCAAAATACATTCTGGAAATCATTTTAGCTTCATTTTGGTTAGAACATAATCTTGCAACAGATGTTATTTAACTTTTTTTGCTAAGGAAATAAATTTGAAAAGCCTTCAGTGTTTGGTGGGACCAGATTTGGAGATGTCTCTTTACTCAGCGTTTAAATTAGGATTTTGACTGTAATGGGCTCAAATACATGAGGTAAGGATAGAAATGGGAAACAGGGCTTCACAAAGTAAAATTTGAGAACACGAGGGAGGAGTGATTCTAGAGGCTTATCCTCTACTCTCCAGATTCATTACCCAAGAAAAATGTTTCCCTTGCTGTCCCTTTTTAATCATGCCAAGAATATTGTCAGCATCTCTCAAATTACTATGCAGATTTAAAAGAATCTATTTTATCGTGTAATTTTTGAGTCTCTTAAAAGACTCTTAAAAACTGAGAATAAACTGAGGGTTGATGGGGGTTGGGAGGGAGGAGAAAGTGGGTGATGGGCATTGAGGAGGGCACCTGTTGGGATGAGCACTGGGTGTTGTATGGAAACCAATCTGACAATAAATTTCATATTAAAAAACAAAAGAGAAAAAGGGTATTAAACCAAAGGCACAGTATCTCAAATTTTGTACCTACTGAACATCTACAAAGCCCTCTTAAGAATCCCATTATATTTTTAGAGGTTTTTTTTTAATTGGTAGATGCTTTTTAATATTTCTATGGTTCATATGCAAAAATGATCATTGCTTCATGGTAGTGACATCTGATTTACCTCATGCCCAGTCTAGCATCTTCTGAGTTCTAACTTTCCTTTCACAGCATTATGGGAAAGTCTTTGAAGAGTAGAGGCCTCAGGGACAATTTTGAAATTGACTTCACCCTTATGATGTCTGTGAAGCGGAGGCTACGATTGAAATGTACCTGCAATTTGCCACCAGGAGGCATATTTGGCCATTTCTAAGATGCAAACAGCTAAAAAATGCATTCACAAGGACTAAGATCTGAATGAAGTTCGATTATTTCTGCATTTCTGTGCTCCTATTGGATGCAGCAGTTGCAAAGTGCTGCAAAAAAGACTTATCTTTCTCTTAATGGGAATGAAATAACAGCAGAAAGAGCTATGAAATGAGATTTTCCATCTGACATTGTTTTTCAAAGATCCCTCTAATAGTTCGGTATGGCTTTTTAAATATTACTGTACTCCCCTGAGCTTTAACTTCTTTAATTTAATTGAAATTTTATCACTGGTTTAATAAATTCATTACTAATGCCTACAGAGACTGATATTTATGTGTATACAAACAGAAAATGCAATACTCCACAATAAAAATCCTGGACTATATTAAGAGGAAGGTAAAAGAATGTGCTTAAAAAACATTAGAATATTCAATTAGTATTCAGTTAAAGCTTCAGTGTTGACATTTACTCAAATTCTCACTTTTTGCTCAGGGTAAAAAAATAGCTAAAAAGATTAGTCTGTCAGAGAGTAGATCAGCCTTGAATATTATTGGGTGGGTCTGTCTCTTCTACACGTTTCCATGGTCATCGTGCTTTATGTGGCCCCAGCACTCTTGCTCACCCAAACTAACTTTCCTGGAGTTTACCCAAGCACTGCATCTTATCTCATAACTCCAAGAGTGTGGAGGGGCTGATTTCTGACAATAGCCCGCTTTCCTGCTTCTCTCCTATTTGTCTCTAAAACTCAGATTCAAGGTCTCTTCCTATTGGCAGTGATCCTTGCCTGCTGTAGCTGAGTTAGGGGCCCCTTCCTTGTGCATCATTAAGTCCTATGCTTGTCCTTTCCACAGTACCTAATTTACCAAGTTGAAACACTTCTTCTTGGTATACTCTACACTTAACTGTGACTTCCTTGAGGAGATCTACTGTGTTGTTGTCCATTTCCAGACACCCAATGAGTAGATACACAGTAAACATTTATTATATAGAAGGACTTATGGAGTTTACCAGAGGGCTGTTCAGTTGTAGAGAGATAAGTGCCCAGAGAAATAAATCTTTTTCAGGGCACCTGGGTGACCCAGTCAGTTGGTCATCTGACTTCAGCTCAAGTCATGATCTTGCAGTTCATGAGTTGGTCACTGCTTCATTGCAGAGCCAGGTTTGGATCCTCTGTCCCTGTCTCTATCTCTCCCCTCCCCTGCTTGAGCTCTCTCTTTCTCACTCTCTCTCTCTCTCTCTCTCTCTCTCAAAAATAAACATTAAAGAAAAAAAGAATAAATCTTTGTCTTGACTGTGAAAACCTGTGGGGTGCTTTGGTTCTAGAGAGATGATGAATATTTCTTTTGGGTCTGTATTATGAGATCAAGCTCTGGAAAAGTGTGGGTCCTTCACATAAGACTCAGATCTATCCCAGGGCTTCTCATGTTGGGGTCCTGTGTGATAAAAGATTAACTCAGAACAGCTGTGTTGTTCACAGTCTGTGCAAGGTATAGACCCTGCTCTGCTTCTCAGAGGTAACTTCTAAGCCCTTGAGATAAGCTCCCTGATAAGAGTGTTTTGAAGCCTGGGCCCTGGGCCGTACCCCAGTCTATGTCAACATTGTGATTTATGGTGGAGCCCTTGCGGCCTTGGCCCTTGGAGGAGCTGGACACCAAGGTTAGCCACACAGATGGTCAGCCATGCCAACGTGATGGTACACACCAACGCTGAGGTGAACGTTCCTGGTTGGCAGGGCTCTGTGTTGGTGCTGGGAGAAAGAAGTGTTACACATGTGACCCCACTATGAGAAAGAAACTGGAAGCTCGTGTCTGGGATCTCCTGGAACCTGCCCTAAGCACCTTTTCCTTTTTGGTGTAATAAACTTCATCTCTGAGATAATAGCTTTCCTGAGCTCTGTGAGTTCCTCTAGCAAATCACTGAACCTGAGTGAGGTCTTTTGAACATTCAAATGCAGAATCTGAGCATCAAAAGGACAGTATAGAGAAACTTCTGATCTGTCCTTATCTTAAAACACCTTATTTCCCCTGCAGGAGGAGGCCATGGTTTGCAAACTGCATTGCGTGGCTTCAGTATAACAGTCCCTTCTGCTGACCTGCTGTGGAATTTTCTGGACCTTTGATGATAACTTATGTGAGCTTGACACTAACCTCTACTTTTAGGTTAAATGTTGATTCTTAGTGTATATTAAATCAGACTAAAATCTGTTGTTTTCTTTGGGACAGATTAGAACTGAACTAATGTATTTGTGAGACTTCATCATGTTCTTCATGGCCTTACAGGTCAAAATATTTTCTGAAATCTACTTTGGTGTAAATAACTTCTTACATAGATCTTAATTAGGGATGCACTTACAATGTATAAAGATGCAGTTTGTCTTGGAGTAAGTACAATGAGAGGGAGAATGTTATAGAGCTACTAATAAGAAAAAAAAGTCTGTTTACTATGGAAGTTAATCTGATTTTAATATGAATGAGCTTGTTTTAAGATGCCAAATGTAATTCCTAGGGTAACCACTAGGAAACAATCCAAAAATAAAAACTTAAGGAAACAACAACAACAACAAGGAAATCAATAGGATAGTGGAAAATATCTACTTAAAACAAAAGAGGGGGGTCACCTGGGTGGCTCAGTTGGTTGAAGGTCTGACTTGGCTCAGGTCGTGATCCCACGGTTCATGAGTTTAAGCCCACATTTCGGGCTCTGTGCTGACAACTCAGAGCCTGGAGCCTGCTTCAGATTTCGTGTCTCCCTCTTTCTCTGCCCCTCCCCTGCTTGTGTGCTCTCTCTCTCTCTCTCTCTGTCTCTCAAAAATAAATAAGTAAACATTAAAAAAAAGAAGGGAGTATTGGAGGAATAAGGAAACAAAAAAAGGCAAAATATACAAAAAACAATGAGCAACTTCGGACACATAAATACTACCTTATTAGAAAGGATAGGTGAATGTACTAAACACTGTAATCAAAGACAGAGATTGAAAGAACAGATAAGAAGCATATGGTCCAACTATATGCTGTATACATAAGGTGGGAAGATCAAAGTTCTGGATAAGTTATCAGTGGCAGACAAAATAGTGTTTCTCAAAAGTTCTCTGTATTTCCCTTTACTTCTTAGATTCCTTATGATAAAAGGGTTTCATTGTTGCAGCCAAAGAAATGTGAATGGAAAGGAGTGTGCTATTTCTAGGACCATAATTTTTAAAAGCATATATAAATCCTTTGCAGCTCTCACTTCTTCTTCCTTGGTGTCTCCACAAGTTATTTCTGACATGGTTGGAACCTAAATCTCTGGGCCACTGCCTGGTGAGGTCACTCAACTTCATAAGTAAGAAATAAACTTGTTGCACTAAAACAGCTTTATTATTTATTACCAGGACCTATTTTAACCCAATACGGGAACAAATACATCAACAAATGAGGTAACAATTTAATCTACAAAACGTAATGCCTTACATAGTATAGACAGAGTATTATTGTCTTTTCTTTTTTAATATTTATTTACTTTTGAAAGAAAGAGAGTCAGAGCACTAGTGGAGAAGGGGCAGAGAGGGGGAGACACAGAATCTGAAGCAGGCTTCAGGCTCTGAGCTGTCAGCACAGAGCCCGACATGGGGCTGGAATCCACGGACCTCAAGATCGTGACCTGAGTGGAAGTTGGACGCTTTACTGACTGTCACCCAGGCAATGCCAATATAGAGGTTATTGTAAAATGGATTTTTGATCTGATCGAGGATGAGTTCCTTTTATTAACATTGTCTTATTTGACTTCTATCCAAAATCCACAAAGAACTCACCAAACTCCACACCTGAAAAACAAATAATCCAGTGAAGAATTGGGCCGAAGACGTGAATAGACACTTCTCTAAAGAAGACATCCCAATGACTAACAGGCACATGAAAAGATGCTCAACATCACTCCTCATCAGGGAAATACAAATCAAAACCACACTGAGATATCACCTCATGCCAGTTAGAGTGGCTAAAATGAACAAATCAGGAGACCATAGATGCTGGAGTGGATGTGGAGAAACGGGAACCCTCTTGCACTGTTGGTGGGAATGCAAACTGGTGCAGCCACTCTGGAAAACAGTGTGGAGGTTCCTCAAAAAATTAAAAATAGATCTACCCTATGACCCAGCAATAGCACTGCTAGGAATTTACCCAAGCGATAGAGGAGTGCTGATGCATAGGGGTACTTGTACTCCAATGTTTATAGCAGCACTTTCAACAATAGCCAAATTATGGAAAGAGCCTAAATGTCCATCAATTGATGAATGGATCAAGAAATTGTGGTTTATATACACAATGGAACACTATGTGGCAATGAGAAAGAATGAAATATGGTCTTTTGTTGCAACGTGGATGGAACTGGAGAGTGTTATGCTAAGTGAAGTAAGTCATACAGAGAAAGACAGATACCATATGTTTTCACTCTTATGTAGATCCTGAGAAACTTAACAGAAGACCATGGGGAAGGGGAAGAAAAAAAAGAGAGGGAGGCAAGCCATAAGAGACTCTTAAAAGCTGAGACTAAACTGAGGGCTGATGGGGGGTGGGAGGCAGGGGAATGTGGGTGATGGGTATTGAGGAGGGCACCTGTTGGGATGAGCACTGGGTGTTGTATGGAAACCAATTTGACAGTAAATTTCATATTAAAATAAAAAATATATATATATTTTTAGAAGTACTTCTGAGTAGTAGATGCAGAGTTGGACATTTTATACATTTCACTTAATCTTCATAATACTCCTATTATGCAGATACTTCTGTCTCCTTTTTAAAAGATGAAGACATTGAAACTGAGAGAGGTTAAAATATGTGAATCTAGGTTTTCCTGACTTCAAAGCCATTGTTCTTTATTATATCTCAGCTACTTTTTCTCAGGAAAATAAGTGTTATGTGACAGGTCCTTAGGTCTTTATTTCCTTTTTATCTGGGACTCTATTCAGTCTTCCTTTCGCTCTCTGACTTTTCATGTTAACACTGCAAAGACGACCCATTGTGAAGCCTGGCTTAGCCACACTGTCACCATCACCTCTAAAATCTCAGTAGTTGGAGTAGAGCTGTCAGACTTTTGTGAACATGGCAAGCCTCTCAGTGAAATAAAAGGCCAATGACATGGTGTACCTTGTAAAAGCTATCATAGTGGAAAAGAACATGCAGCGATGTTCACATCATGAAGAGAAATGTCACCAGATGCATATAATTTTGAAATTCTTACCTATATTTTTTATATATGCTACCTGGGTTAACAGTTCTGAGACAATAAAAGAAAGACACAATCATTTTGTTCAGCTCAACTGCTCAAAATGAGAAAAAAAATGTTCTCTATAAAAGTGAATATCAGGTGAGCAATCTGAAATATCGCCTATTGATCTAATCAAAAGAGACCATTCAAAATGAATATGGTCCAGGTTTATGTAATATTTGGAATAAGTCAACTGCTTGGTACTTTTGAGGTAAAAGTTTTATGGCAGCTGAATACTAATGGCAGAAAAGTCAAGGGCAGAAAAGATACATTTGGAATCAAAAGTGAAACCAAGTGGAATGGCTAGAAGTTGAGTCATGAAGAATGCAGGAAAATCAGAATAGAGAGAACAAAACAGTGTAGTGATGAAACAGGAAGTTTTGCTTACACTGCCAGTCCAAGATTTATGTGAACGAGGATATTTGAGAATTCATAGTGGAAAGATCAATAAGGTGAAAGCGGCTTTTCATCCTTAGCTTGTTGAATTCAGATTTTTAAATTTCTTACAATGAACAATAATATATGCCATAAAAAGAGTATTTGTTGAAGAAAGTTATCAAAACATGTATTTATGTTTTGGTGTGTGTGTGTGTGTGTGTGTGTGTGTGTGTGTGTAAAGGACACACATATATTCCCAAACAGCTTATTTCTGTGATTCCATATGTCAGAGAAAATTTGCTTGGAGTTTTTTTCTAAAGATGCTAGGGTAACACAGAACACTGAATGTTTTTACAGATAAAAGCAGATAAAACCTCACATGTTATGACTTGCACTCTGCAAGTTCATTTCTTACTCATGTAACAGACCAAAGCAGGTGCTGATAGCCAGACCGTTCTCCTTCATGGCAGAAATTTAAAGGTCTACATGACCCTGGGATCATCTCCATTCTAGGTTACTGGAAGAGAAACAAACATACCAGGAAGATGACGCCTGAAGAGCTTTTCGGGGGCCAGGCCCTGAAGGACACATTTCTCTTTTGCTCATATTCCATTAGCTAGATCTCCACAGCATGGCTAGACTCACCTGCCCAGCTATGTACGCAGGTAGGAGAGGAACACAGCTTTGAGAAGAGGCAGGACGTCTTACCCAACATGCATGCTGACCTTCTACGTGCATAAGCAAAGCATTATTTTAGACACTGACACATATACATTTGCATATTGTGTTTTTTGAGGATCCCAAAACAGAATATTAATTGTATGATTTTGATAATAATAAACTGCTCCAGGGGCGCCTGGGTGGCTCAGTCAGTTGAGCGTCTGACTTTGGCTCAGGTCATGATCTCACGGTTTGTGAGTTCGAGTCCCATGTCGGGCTCTATGCTGACAGCTCGGAGCCTGGAGCCTGCTTCAGATTGTGTCTCTCCATCTCTCGGCCCCTCCCCTGTTCACGCTCTGTGTCTCTCTGTCTCTCAATAACAAATAAACGTTAATTTTTTTTTAATAATAAACTTCTCCACTTGGGTTTATGTCATATGTCTTATTAGCACGTACTTTTTGGTTTATATCAAATGACAGAAAACATAGAGTTTTAGAGTTTCATAATAGTTTGAATTTCAAAAGCTATTCGCTATAGATTATTTGGGGCATTAATGGAGCCGTGTAATTGAAATGCTGAAAATGTAAATTAATTGGCTTGTAAATGAGACAGGTATAACAAGTAAATGAGGTCCTGGGGGTCTGTTTTCATTCAGCTACTGAGTTGCAGGAGAAAGTGAGAATGTTTACAGAGGTTAATGGAATAATTATACAGGATTTATCAATTCTATTAAAATTACATTTAAAATATAAGGCTGTATTGTACACCTTAAATTATGGGCTTTCTCAGAATTCAAATGTTCAGCATTCAAGAGCCATTTTGCATAGTCATGGGAAGGTAGCTGTCTTTTTAAAATTAGGAATTTATATACAACTTTCTCTTTCTATTCAGTTTCTAGTCTTTTATGCAAGAGTCATCTATCGTCAAGGTAAGTTCCTATAAGTCCTAGAGGAGAGAGATGCCAAGTGCAGAATACAAAGAATGCCATGGCCATAATCTTTTTCCAGTACCATCACTTAGAAAACCATATCTCCAGATAGAGACTATTTCAAATATTAACATGTATAAGCTACTATTTCTCTCTCTTCCTTCTTCTTTTCTTTTTTTTCCCAATTTTATCATCTCCAGATTGCTTCCTCCAGTGAGTTCTTAATTTACTGGCTGAAATGATGGGAGTGGAAGCCAAGAGCATGCTTTCACCTAAGTAAGAATCTTGGCCTCCAAGAATTAGTGATGCCTCCACAAAGCTGCTAAAACCACCACCTTCATTCCTCCATTTCTGGGGTGAATTCCCCCATACACCCAAGACGAGTTAAGCTTAAACCACTTTACAAGCATATCAGATTAATCTTCCCAGTATCCCTCCAGTTAGTTTTATGCCTCGGAGTTCATCTTTCCTAGATAGCATTCAACTCTAGTCACCTAAACTACTGTTGTCCGTGTTTTTTTTTTTTTTTCAAGTGCCCTTTTGAACTTCAATGGATCAATAATTTTTGATTTAAGAAACATTATTCAGGGGCGCCTGGGTGGCGCAGTCGGTTAAGCGTCCGACTTCAGCCAGGTCACGATCTCGCGGTCCAGGAGTTCAAGCCCCGCGTCGGGCTCTGGGCTGATGGCTCAGAGTCTGGAGCCTGTTTCTGATTCTGTGTCTCCCTCTTTCTCTGCCCCTCCCCTGTTCATGCTCTGTCTCTCTCTGTCCCAAAAAATAAATAAACGTTGAAAAAAAATTAAAAAAAAAAGAAACATTATTCAAATTCATTAATATTCTAGATTTCCTTAAATAAAAATAAAATATCATCTAAAAACTGAAAGTATGAGAAGTAAATATAATTGCTATCTGAATGTTTATAATCTAAAATAAAAACAATTTCTTTTTAATTTTTTTATAATTTTTTTAATGTTTGTTTATTTTTGACAGAGAGAGAGACAGAGCATGAGTTGGGGAGGTGCAGAGAGACGGAAACACAGAATCTGAAGCAGGCTCCAGTCTCTGAGCTGTCAGCACAGAGCCCGATGCAAGGCTCGAACCCATAGACGGGGAGATCATGACCTGAGCTGAAGTCACATGCTCAACCGACTGAGCCACCCAGGCACCCCCGATTGTTTTGTTTTGTTTTGTTTTGTTTTGTTTTGTTTTGTTTTGAACAAAAGACATTTAACAGTTTTTCACCTGGGCACTGACATTTTGGATAGATAATTCTTTGGTTTTGGAAGCTGTTCTTATATTGTAGGATATTTAGCAGAATTCCCGGCCTCTCCCTAGGAGATGCCACCCAGCTGGGACAATCTCAATTGTCTCCATATCCTGTGAAATGTAATGCTGGGGGAAGGCAAGTTGCTTCAGTTGAAGACCACTGGGCATTATGGTTAACTTTATTTTAATTGCAAATATGGCAAATATTCACACGTATGCGCTTAACTGTTGATGAAATACCACACTCCTCCTCCTGGCAACAATTCACCATCCAGAGCCAGAAATGTTTACATGTTTATACAGCTGTTAATCAATATGGGACTTTAGGCAAGTCTATAGTGAATGAGAGTCTGGGCTAATTCATTGGTTTTAGCCTTCATAATGCAGGAGAAACGATAAGGTTTTTAGTGTGGCTTAGCCTTTTTAAATGCTGAAGTGTCAACAAATTATGATAGTACAAATTGAGTCAGTGAATTTCTTAGTGTTTCGCTATTAGAATGGGTGGGCTGGGGACAAACAACTAAATTCTAAATTTAAGAGTCATATACCTTAGTTATATCTGAATGCTAGAATATTTAAGATTATTCTTTAGATATTTCAATTTTGTTTTTATTCAGTATTAAAAAATGAACATTTATCTGATGAATTTCAGTCATGCAAAAATTCTTGACAATAAATTTGGGCTAAAAAAAGCATTACACAGTCTGTATAGATCTCAGGTTTAGGTTTGTGAGGTTTTTGAGAAATACCTAAATTCCAAAACTCCTATAGCCTGGGTCCCAGCTAGCCTGAAGGCTACTTCACTACTTGGAAGCTTCTACAATGTTGAATTAAAACATCTTAGCCACTTAAGGCTATTCATAATAATGACTCCAGTTAGGTAGCCAGAAGCTAATTCTCCTACAGGCATTCACACTGGGACATTCACCAGCAATTGAGAAGAACTTAACTGGAAGGTGGAAAAGAGATGAATAATATCTGTATTTCTAATTGTGAGCAACTTTGGCTTCTACCCTTCCTTAACTAGTCAGCCCACAGTTCTCTAGTGGGGATATTTCATACACGTGGGTTAAAGTTTCAAGTTATAGTTGCCATGTTATGTAAGTTAACTTGGTAGTTTAAATATCCACAATTAGGCAGCTTATTGTTCTAATAGGACTCTGGTTCAACTGCATATGTGCTTTCAGGTCCCCTAAGTATCTCCTGAGCCCAAATGTCTCCTAAGTGAAGATGTGAAGAAATACACCTTGTTTATCTCTTTGCATATACTCTACAGATTTTACCACAGAACCCGTATGGAGGGATTCTTATGCCACACTTTCTAGTCTGCATATATGAACAGAGTGCAGAGAATGGGGAAACATTTTTGTAACTACCTTTGTCAGGCTTACACTACAGTACTAAAGCAAATTACCATGAAAGTACAAAATTTGTACATGAATTAAAACACACATTTCCTGGAAATAAATGCTTTGTAACACATCTCAGATACTACCTCTGCTACAAAGTATTTCCTGACTCCAAAATGGGTACGTTTCCTTTCTCAGCCTAACAACCCTCATGACCATTGTGCTTTTATGATTACACATTTAAAAAATAATATTCTGTCTTATAGAAATTCATGTGCTTCTGCTAGAAATTTACCCAAGGGATACAGGAGTACTGATGCATAGGGGCACTTGTAACCCAATGTTTATAGCAGCACTCTCAACAATAGCCAAATTATGGAAAGAGCCTAAATGTCCATCAACTGATGAATGGATAAAGAAATTGTGGTTTATATACACAATGGAGTACTACGTGGCAATGAGAAAGAATGAAATATGGCCCTTTGTAGCAACATGGATGGAACTGGAGAGTGTGATGCTAAGTGAAATAAGCCATACAGAGAAAGACAGATACCATATGGTTTCACTCTTATGTGGATCCTGAGATACTTAACAGAAACCCATGGGGGAGGGGAAGGGAAAAAAAAGAGGTTAGCGTGGAAGAGAACCAAAGCATAAGAGACTCTTAAAAACTGGAACAAACTGAGGGTTGATGGGGGGTGGGAGGGAGGGGAGGGTGGGGGATGGGTATTGAGGAGAGCACCTTTTGGGATGAGCACTGGGTGTTGTATGGAAACCAATTTGACAATAAACTTCATATATTGAAAAAAAAAAGAAATTCATGTGCTTATCTTATATTGACCTCTTAATCTGTAAGCTCTTTCAGGAGATATTTCAGAGTCTCATTTTAGAATTACGTTGCCTCACATAGTCATATTGATCATTCTAGTTACTATAGCCAGATTTTTTTTAAATCACCCAAAATATTTATTATACTCAGCAATCTGTAGTTTGGGCAGGACTCAATGGGGATAGCTCATTCTTGTTCTTCTGGGTGTCAGCTGGAGTGGCTCTGATATCATCCAAAGACTTGCTCACTCACTTATTTGATGGGTGCTAATGGCTGTTAGCCAAGACCGTCGCTGAAACCGTTGACCAGAATATCTACCACTGGCCTCTGTGTCTCCTAATATGGTGGCTAGGTTCCCAGAGTGACAAATGGACATGATGGGATATAAACGATTATAGGCATCCTCTGATGCAAAGCAAAGTGCATTCCTTCGGGCCAAAAGGGTCAAGTGGAATAAAAAGCTCACTTTATGCGCCTCTGTATTACATGGGCTATTCTTTGAGAGGTCCCTACCACTTAGGAAAGAAGTCCAGGGCCAAGGAATTTGTCACTGCAGTGAAAATTTCCCAGATCTCTTTCCCCAACACCACCCTCCTCTCTACTCTGCCATCAGCACCCATTCATCTCTTTAGGAACTTTTCTACATAGCTCAGTTTTAACTCCTCTATCATTTTGTTTGGAAAGCATTTACTTGTTTGCTTCCCCTTCATCTTTATTAGGAGCATGACATACTACTCAAAATATCAGAGATCAAGGCTTTGTTATACTAATGGAGGAAATAAATCTTGGATCTTGTGTCAGTGAATGTGTGTTTATTGCACGTGCAGAAAGCAGCATAAATTTACTGTGGCCTTCTCCAGGTGGAAACAAAATGCTTTAGGAGCCGACCTTGGGTGGAAGAGAAAACCCGGGACTTGAATGAATGAATGAATGAATGAGTAGAAAATGACCCTAATCACTAACTTGGCTACAATATCTAAATAAATTCTGTAAAATTTCTCACTACCCTTGAAAGGCTTAACAGTACTTGCCTGGAAAGTCCTCAAAACTCTAGCTAATACTTCTTTTTTTTAATGTTTATTTTTTTAATGTTTATTTTTGAGAGAGAGAGAGACAGAGTACGAGCGGGGGAAGGGCAGAATGAGAGAGGGAGACACAGAATCTGAAGCAGGCTCCAGGCCTTCAGCTGTCAGCACAGAGCCTGACGTGGGACTTGAACTCAAGAACCGTGAGATCATGAGCTGAGCTGAAACCAAGAGTCAGATGCTTAACCAACTGAGCCACCCAGGCACCCCTCTAGTTAATACTTCTAATAAGGCAGTTGAGACACAGTTGACATATTTTTGCTCTATCTACCACTAGACAATGAGCTCTTTGAGAGCAGTATCCAATTACTTGGTTGTGATAGTTTCTTTATATATGATGACTGAGAAGATGGATTAATCAAGATAGATTTTTGATTAAATATAAACATTTTTTTTATGTTATTGGTAAACATAACTTTCAGTAAACAAAGTGTGCCTGACTTTGATTATGAATGTGAAGAAAGTCATCTTTTATTGTCTACTATAGTCACCTTTCCCCCATTGTTATAACCATTCAAATCTCTATCAAGGCAGAATATTAGCTATTATAAAGTTTATCATTTTATGTTAAGGTATAATGATAAGAAGTTTTCTGAACTATAAGAAAAAAGTCAAAAGAAGAAAGAGAGAGAAAGAGGATATAATGAGATCATAAGTATCCAGGAAATATTGTCTGTCTGTTATGATTTATGTAATGAAATTAAAAAGTTGAAAGCCAATTTTAAAGCATTTCAAAGTAATATCAGAGAAATTAATTTGAAGGATACATTTAATGTTTTGAATCAGAATCTGTCAAGCCTGTCATGAATTTTAACTGAGTAAAAAAAGTATTCTGATGCATATTGTATGGATGTTGGAGTTTCAAATACCACAAAACTACCCAAGAGATGATGATACAATAGAACTCAATTACCTGGGAGTAATAAAGTACTTCAGTTGAAATCATGATGAATGTCAAAGGAAATATTTTGATGTATTTAAATAATGAACTCTACTGTTTGTAAAAGCTAGCTGTGCCAGATGCCCTATAGAATAAGATCTTTGATTTTAACTCTAATTTTTCTTAACCTTTTATTACTGTGTGTACACACATACACATATCATAAGTATACATAGCATAAGTATAAGGCTCACTAAACGTTCAGAAACTTAACACCCCTGTATAACCAATAACTACATCAAAAAACAAAACATTGTCAACATACCAAAAGCCCTCGTTATGCCCTCTTCCTATCTCTACCTGCCTCCCCAAGTAATTACTATTCTGAGTGCTGACAACATTGATTATTTGGAACAAAAAAGATACTATGTATTTTTGTGTGTGTGGCTGGCTTCTTGTGTTCAACACTGTTGACCTTAAAAGTAGAATGACCAGTTATTTTACCAGCAAAATGGATTATTCAGGAATAGAATAGGGATCGAAATTTGAGACATACAAGCTACAGCAAACTGTAGGCAAGTCCAGAGATCAAAGGAGAGGAATGTTACTTTATAGAGAAAAGAAGGAAGTTGGAAGGGGCTGCTTTCAATGCAAGTCCATCAGAGGAGAGTGAGAGTTCAGGGTGGTGATGGTTTCTCATTGGCTGAATTGTGATATTTTTCTTATTGGCTGAGCTTGTTGCTGGGCAAGGAGAAATTCTTCCTGCCTCCTGTTGCAGTAGTAAAGTAGGCTTCTTCTGTTGGGAATGCAACGTATGTCTTTTGGTGTTGGGGTCTGCAACTGACAATGAATGATAGGGCATGAGAGCTCCTCCTCCCGGCCCCCTAACTCCATTTTAAATGAGGTTTCAAACCATGTTTGTGGGAATAATTCATATTGTTGCTAATAGTTGTATATTGTTAATTTTTATTGCTGCAGGGTATTATATTAGACACATATTCTACAATGTATTTATCTATTCTAGTCTTAATGACAATTTGGGTAACTTCAGTTTGGTGCTATTATAAATAAGACTGCTGTGAAAATTCAAATACATGTCTTTTAGTGAATATATTTTAACACCAACTAATCTTAGCATGTGCTGTGTAAATTATCATGTAAAATTACACAATTAATGTAAACTATATCTATTTTTCAGGTGTCAGTATAAAATACATTTCTTTAAGCTATCTATTAAAGCAAGATACTTATAATTAAATATAATTTAATTATATTTAATTCTTTCTTTAAAGAGAGTCTAGTACATTCCAAATATAAAACTAGATACCTTATCTAGTTATTACTGATAAATACTCTGTAAAATGAATATTACTATACAATTTTGGTAGATAATTTTATTAAAAATTTATCACTATTAAGTTGCAAAAATAAATTATGTTCTAACATAAACTTTGTTTGCAAAATGAAGAGGGGAAAATGGGAAGAAGAAAAGAGAAGGGAAAGATACTACAAAGAGATGTTTCCAAATGAAATTTAGAACTTCTGTTTGACGAAAACCCGTCTGTATTAGATTTTCTGAGGGACAGACCTGTAGACAAAGATTCAATCAAGCAAGTTGCCACTGCAGACAACTAGAAGTCTAGAACCACTGCAGATTATAGGGCTCAGAGACATCTCCTTTTGGGACCATGGGAGCTGGGGTATTTTTAAATTAATTCTTGGAGTTAATGGTACAGGACTGATCCTAGAAGTGTTATTTTTTCTGTCACTATCTGACTGCTGTGAACATGAGCAGAGAAGGTTCCAGATAAAACTTTAGGCAAAGACATAATGCTTACAGTTGGAAATCACTTAGTGTGCACTTAAATGACAAGACTCCAAGGAACATGGATGGAGCACCAAGGTCATCTGTAATTCTTTTTTTTTTTTTTTTTTTTAAATTTTTTTTCAACGTTTTTATTTATTTTTGGGACAGAGAGAGACAGAGCATGAACGGGGGAGGGGCAGAGAGAGAGGGAGACACAGAATCGGAAACAGGCTCCAGGCTCCGAGCCATCCACCCAGAGCCTGACGCGGGGCTCGAACTCACGGACCGCGAGATCATGACCTGGCTGAAGTCGGACGCTTAACCGACTGCGCCACCCAGGCGCCCCGGTCATCTGTAATTCTTTACTTGCCCTTGACACATCCCCCTATGTCCCATGTTAAATTCACTGGAGATCTCAATATTATCAATGTTTTTCATGGTGGCCAGTCACAGTTTCATTGAAAAAATATAATAAAAGGAGAAGTGAGACAAATACATTCTCTCCCCCTCACCAACTACGATTTTCTATATTGCCTTCATTCTCAGCCAGCCTCTTCACTGGTCTTGCCCCATAAGTAAACATAGTCCTTCATCCCATAGGGATCTGTGTCCCTGGATAACATGACCTTGTGAGGCATCCTTGTTGTAATTATCCATTAATGAATATCACTCATCATAAAAGCACCTGAAGACTGCCCAGGGAATATCTTGAATTCTAGTCATAATTCTCCTGCCTCCATCCTGTAGCAGCAATCCCATCTCCTCATGATATTTAGATTCTATTATTCCTGCTAACATGGTAACATTTT
Organism: Felis catus; assembly: GCF_018350175.1. Lineage (NCBI taxonomy): Eukaryota > Metazoa > Chordata > Mammalia > Carnivora > Felidae > Felis > Felis catus. Next base: position 112,167,159 of record NC_058370.1, on the reverse strand, counting down.
GCTCATTATGCTTTCTAGTCTTCAGTTAGGAGAAACCCCAATGATCAGGTAGCAGTTGGGCATTTAGGTTTTCTGTAACTTTTACTGTGTTACCTATTAGAAGAGTCCTCCCAGGGAACCAGGACCTCTGGTCCAGTGGAGCTTAAAGTAATAGGCATAGGAAGTACAAAGTCCTAATGCGAGCACAGGACACATGCTCCTGTGTGGTGAGGAGAACCAGTTTCTATCTTCTGTTGCTCAGATGTATTTATTCTATGAGAGCTATAACACCATATAATGTCATTGGTTCAACTACATCCCACACCTTGAAGGGCAGCACTCAACTCAATCATGAATGGCATCATTCCCAACCTGGTATCTCAGCTCTGCATTTAAAGAGGCCATGCTAACATTTCTATTAGGCTTAGAGCTTCTAAGTGATGAGGTATATTCAGGACTAGAGAATTACATACTCACATGTTCATTGTTCATTTCATTTTCTGAAAATGGCTTCTTTAGATCCAAGGTGATATTACATGAGATGCACTGCCCATTCACTCTGTGAGCCCCGACCAAGACAGGTTTAATGTTCCCCTCAGTTTGACTAATCCTTTAACAGGATTCTTCCTGACTATGGGCCATGACCTCACTTTTCTTAATTACTTTAGAAAACTCCTATTAATTCTTTAATATGATATTGATACGGAGAGCCAGCTATACAGTCTATTTAATGGTTAAAAGACCTAGACTCCTTCCGATGATATTTGGGTAAAATTAGTAGAGTTATTGCTATTTTGGGGCAAGACCATTAGTGTATACTGATGTCTATTCCAGCTGAATGTAAAATGCTTCTAATCCTCTTTCGTGATTAGTATTGGAGGTAAAAAGCACATTTGCCAGATCGATAACTGTATATCAAATGCTCAAGGCTGTATTGATCTGTTCTAGTAAAGTTCCACATCTGGCACCACAGCTGTGATTGGAAATAACACCTGGTTAAGTGTGTACTACTTGCTATCATTCGCCGTGCTCTTTTTTTTTTAAGGGAGACAACACGTAGACCCATCAATTCTATTTAGAATTAAAATAAAAACTGCCACCATTACATCCTTTAGGCTTTTGCCATTGCCATTTTCTTCTACCTGGGATATAGCATTGCCGTTACTTTACTAACCTGCTTGGAAGGCTTTCATTTGAACTTTCCTACCATTATTGCCCTCCTTTACAGGTCAGGTTGCAGATATAGGAACCCTGTGAACCAAGTAAATGCATCCTGATTATGCATTCACGGACTGAGAAATGTCAGAGGTGAGGGCTCTGTGGAATCACTGGATCCACAATGATACGACTAAAGGCCAGTATTCCATCTATCATCCGACCTCCACATGCTTGCATCCTAACTAGGGGTCTGTGATGACATTTTGGACTCCCTAGCATATTGTTAGCCCAGAGTTTATAACACGTTTCAAATTATAAAAGTGGGCCCTTTAGGTCCCTTTGAGGAAAGATTATGAAATTTGGTATTAGGTACACTTGTTTTGTTTTATAGAGTATTCCTTGAGAGGATGCAGCCTCTTCTGGAACAGGCTCTCTGGAAATTGGTTTTATGGTTATGATGTTGCATTGTGGTAGCTGACATCAGCCTTTTGATCACATGTTTTTAAGGTTTTTGTGTTGTATGTGTGTGTTCTTGTTTTTATTGTACAAGGCAGGCAGTATCATGGTCCAGCAGCCTGCGGGATCTGAATGCAACCCGTAATACATGAGCTTGGAAGAAGCTGCTTCCCCAGTTAGGCCTCAGGTGATACCAAAGCCCGGGCTGACATTTTGATAGCAGCTGTGTGAGAGACCAAATGTGATCCAACTAAGCTATGTCTAGACTGACTCACAGAAACTATGTTATTATATGTTATTTTAAGCCACTAAGTTTGTAGGAATTTGTTATGCAGCAATAGCTACCTGATATGCCAGTTCCAGTACTCCTCCAGCTGGGGCCTGCTGAGCTGTAATCACAATTACTGGTGTAGAAACAATGAGGGAAATTAGTAGCGGCTCTGGCTGTACAAGATCTGCCTCAGCTGAAGTCTTTGCATGGTCTCCAGATGAAGGGACGCTGTTATTGTCTGGTAAGAAGAGTGTGCCATTTCTGCTAGCCCAGGGGGTTCTAGGAAATATCAGTGGTCAGAGTTCTCAAACATTTTACCTAGATATCTCATTTAGGGTCTTAAAGTCCCCTCCTTCCCTTATCATGGCTCTGACTTGAATATAGAAGACTTGCCAGGATGTGAATTTCACTTTCTTTATACCTTTGTTTTGGGGCCTGATATTGAGCTTGGTGTGCTCACTAGATACAGCGTGGGTGAGTCTTTAATGCTGCTAAAGCTTGTGGCTTGCCTCTTCATACCAGATGACATGACCTTCAGGGTACTTTTTTTAATTACTTAATGATCAAAAAATTCGACCACTCCTGCAATAATTATTGTCTCCTATCTCAAGAGATACTACACAAGCCAGTGCCTTTTATTTCATTTGTATCCCAATTCACCACAGCTAAATGGCTTGGTTATTATAATGCTATAGCATCTCTGGAATTTTCATTACCATACTTACTACTAGTAATGGGGTCCTAGAAACATCTACTCACTGAGTGACAAAATTTCAAAATTTTATCTTGAAGATCTGCTTCCTAAAACCACTTCTAGTACGAAGTGCCTTAATCTGGGTTCCCCCAGAAACTGACACTGAGAGAATGATGCACATGTCAGTAGTTTGTGAGATATTTCAGAAAATACAAGCAATTAAGTGGACATTGAGATAGAGAAGGGGATAAGTTAATGAAGGATGCATTACCAAACAAGTTACCATCATAGGCAACTGGAGCCTAAACTACATGAGGAAATCTCAAAGTCATGGTCCCTATTGGGTGAGGGAGTTGGGGTATTTATGTACCAACTGAGATTAAGTTTTGGTAGATATTGTTTTGATGAGCCATGACTTCTCTGTGACACCAGGTCTGCAGTACGGCAATTTAAGCTTCCACAGAAATTCGCCTTGAGGCAAAGAGATTCAGATACTGGTTATTGAAAGTGTGTAGAAATCTACCGAAATGACAAGGTGGAGAGGATACAGACTGAGCACCAGCAGCATCTGCCACACTATACTATTGCCTTTCTCCACAAATAATATTATATTAAGGAAATCTTTCAGGGAAAATTAAAAACTATACCCTCAACGATACACTGCAATACATGGTATTATTTCTGGAAGTTTCCTAGTATCAGCGTAGTGGAAAGCTGTAGGTTAATAACCAAATTCTTACCAAAGTTTTTTTTGTTTTTTTCTTTAACTGAGAGCACTTTTAAAACATTTTCTTTATGAGCAGATAAGAATATTTTCTTATTATACTCTTTAAAGTTATAATTATTTTATTTACTTTTAAGTACTTTGGGATTTTATTATTTACCTTGCAACTTCTAACAGGATACTGAACATTCATACGAAACATGAAAATTAAGGTCATTTTTTGGATATGTGACAGCTAATAAACCAAGCTCACAGTATCCTACTAAGTGACAAAAAGTAGATCTAATCCTGGCTTTCACAATAATTTGTGTACTGTTAATCTATTCTTGCATACAGCTATCTCATGCTTTAATAGTCCATTCCTAACATTCAAAGATTTTATACTAAATATAGCTAAAACATATTAAAATGCTTATATAAAAGTAAAACCTATTATATTTGGATGTTAAATGCTTTCTAAAATCACATCATAATCCCCAATTAAAGTACAAATTTATATAAGAATGCAATAAGTCAAAGTTTATAATGTAATTTCTAGGATAACAATAAAAAAAACATAGAGAAAATGAGTAACTGGCAAGCACAGAATGGAAAAATAGGGTAATGAAATTTAATCAACATAAGAGAAGAAAAGAAAAAAAGAAACATAGTTCAGGCAAATTATAAAATGGTAGATTTAAATGCACAACAATGGTAGTTTTACCAAATTCAAATGAGCTAATCAATTCAAGATAAAAGGGATTTAAATTTCAACAAAATCTAACTACATTGTGCATGTAAAAGATACACTTAGAAAGATACCAAAGTTACATAACACAGTAAGTTAATATGTGCCACTAAACAAAAGAAAGCTGGTTTAGCTCCGTTAATATATTTATATCAGTTTAAGTAGATTTTATTCAAAAGATATTAGTATTAATAAGAGAAATATTTTATAATAATAAATGGTTAAATTCACTAGGGAATTGTAATTCTAAATTTGTACAGACCTAATAACACATTATCAAATAAAGAAAAAAAGGACAGAATCCCAAGAAGAAATTGACAATAATTGGAGTAAGAGAGTTAATATACCTCTCTCAGCAACTGCTCAAACAAGTAGAAAAAGATGAAAACAGTAAAAAATATGGAAAATTTGAGAAATAATGCTGACAAACTTGACCTAATGGAAATATTAAAACACTGCTTGATACAATTATGTAAACATTCAAGCGCACATGGATTATTTAACAAAGTTGACCACGTTTTGAGTAAATTTCATCTTTAAAACATTAAAATCAAAGAGGGTAGATCCTCTTACCACAATAAAATTAAACTAGAAATCAGTAACAAAAAAAAATGACTAGAAAATTCCCATGTATTTGGAAATTTGGAACTGTATTCCAAAATAATCCAAAGGTCAAAAAAGAAGTAATATGGATATTAGACAATAAACTGAATGATTATGAAGATAAGCTCTTTATGCGAAAGGCCAGTGTTCTTGTCTATACGCTGAAGCCTGATCATCGAACATGTACCGTTTGGCATATGGTAGATGCTGGGTAAATACTTCGCAGTAAATGAATCTGACAGTAACTGAATGTAATTCCTTTGATGATAGCACCTACTGGGTATGAAAGATTTAAACCTGTGCCAAAAACCTCAAGAACAGGTAAAGATTCTTCAAAAAGAGATTGCAAGCAGAGCTCAGCATTCAGGTTTCCTATTTTTGCAGCACGGGTAGGAGGAGGAGGAGGAGGAGGAGGAGGAAAACTGGAGGGGGCAGCTGAAGAAATAGGTACTGTTTTTCATAATTAAAACTGAGACTCCTACCTGCATTGTTTACAGTGTTCAAAGAGTGACGCCAGACACAGTAAATGTAGGGGAAGTCTGGCTTATTTTCATTAACTGCAAAGTATTTACCCAGCATCTACCATATGCCAAACGGTACCTGTTTGATGATCAGGCTTCAGTGTATAGACAAGTACACTGGCCTTTCGCATAAAGAGCTTATCTTCATAATCATTCAGTTTATTGTCTAATATCCATGACTTCTTTTTTGACCTATGGATTATTTTGGAATAATAAGCCTAGCTTATTTTATCTAGGTAGGCTGTCAGTACCAGCTTTATATGAATCAGCTTGTTACTTACTAGAATATGGACTATTTCTTTTGTCTTAAATGTATATATACTGATCTAGAAGTTCTCCAGAATCATAAAATGACTGTTACTAATTATAGAATCATTTCCAGAATCTGTAGCTCCTCGTTCCAGAAAAGAAATTCTATTAAACATTACCAATTAAAGATTCAGTTGTCATTATTGACCTAAATTCGTCAGTTGTAGTGATATTAGCGTGAAGGTTTACAACATTTTTATGAAATATTAATAATCTGTGACTGTGTAAAGGTGGGGCTGGAAGTAAAATGCCCATATTCTTTCCATTTCACTTGTGAAACCGCTTTACAAGGTTTCAATTAGATCCTTGCTTTTACCCCTGAGAGAAGCTAACGGATGTATTGCATTAATTATGGTTCTTAGAGACAGGCTCAGGGAAGCCAACATTATAAAATTATAATTATTGCAGTTTTGCAGGCTCTACTTTTTCTCTCACCCCACGTGCTTACAGAGTTGAAATGTGGCTTTACAAACAATAGCTTTGGAGGAAGTGTGAGTGCAAGACTGCGTAACCAAATATATGAATCGATGTGGCTTATGATATTTCAGATGTAAAATTCTTTTAACCATTGAATACCATTTAATGTGTATTTGTGAATCTATTAAATTTAGTTTTATTTACATATATGCATATGTACTTACATACACACATGCATAATGTGGGAAAGATATATATATATATGTATATATATATACATATATATACATATGTGTGTGTATGTATATATATTCACTGCTATGTATATATATTCAGTGACTGAATATATACATACATACACACACACAAAGTTGCATTTGTGTTTGTACCCGTGTATTTATGTATGTTTGTTTGTGTGGGTATGGCATGAGGGAAAGGGATGAGAACTTTCTACTATCAGTACAGAGAGCTGTCCCAAATCACAGTGCAGGTATTTGAAAATAGAATGGATCGGTGTGGTCACTAGTGATTTCCTTTAATTTTTTTAAAACCAGAAAGGAATTGAATGGCTCCCCTGAAAAATGTATCATGTCAATAAAGCACGTTTGACTAAGGCAATCGCCTATGTATAGACCCTCACATTGTTTTAAAAGCTACAGTCTCTAAAAGAGAAAAGCCAGGGATAAGAATCTTACTTCTCTTTATAAGGGTAGTGTTTTGAAGAGAGCTGTCATAACATTTTCTCAATTTAAAGAACAAAATTTGCTAGAAGTTCCTATATGTCAGAGTATTATCTAAAAGCATGATTAAATTTAAAAACAGAATTTATTAAGTGATCCAGATTCATTTAGGTTACTGAGGTTATAAATCAAAAAGCACTTACATGCAGAGGTAACAGGAACTGGGCTGACTTTATATGTTCAAAAGGAAAGATTTTATTTTTGGTGAAATAAAATTTAAAAAAATAATGGGCAGTTAATTAAAAGTCATAAAATGCAGGAGACAAGTTAGGTAGTATTAAATTTAATTTAATAATTCAAGGCAATGCTTTCTAAATACTAAACTTGTAGCATAAATCATATTTATGGCCTGAATAAATTAAGAAATAAGTGGCTGAAATAGTAGGTTAATTAAAATTAGTGCATTTTTAAAACTGGCAAACCAGATAGCGTGGTGGGCTAATATATAAGAGGTTGGCAGTTATTTCAGCCAAAATAGTGAAAGCAGATGGGCACCTAGACATGACCTCAACAGACTTTAGTTTTTTATAGCCTTATACTGGGTCATATAAATTATCACATTATCTTTTTTTTTTGAAACAGTATTATCACATGATGAATATTTCTTTAGACTAAATAATTGTACAACTTTTTAACTATGAGAGTCTGGCATGTTATCTCATTTTCCTTACTTATGAAATATGGATAATAATAAGATCTCCTAGGATTTTTCAAAGGTTAAACTAATATACAAAATAGAACACTGTTACTTTCACTTATTGAAAGCTAGTGCATTTTTATATATTACCTTTGCTTTGACACTTACAGTATAACCCACATTAAGGACATTTTAGATGCAGAGCATAGTTTAAGTCACAGAATTCTGCAAATTGTAGGTTCATTTTATGGTGTTTGGGTTTATAACAGCTTTGCAAGCAGTTAAATAGATTACAACTAAGGAGACCATGCCAACCTAATTGAAGAGGCAACCAAACTAGGGTTCTATTTTTCTCTCCTTTAGCCATTTTATCTGTATGAAAATTATCTTCTTCAGGATCTCTCAGAAAAGCTTTCACACTGTTGGAACACTTTTAATAAATGGGATTTGGTCTAGGGAAGAAAATTAACAAGAGACCTCAAAGAAAATTTATTTCAGAAAGAATATAGCCTTTTAGATGATATAGCACCTTACAGGGAGTTTGGATATGGTAGAGAATTGGTCAGGAAATAAAAAAAGGTGTTTTTTTTTTTTTATGATTCAAGGACTAAAAATGAGATCTGTAATTGGAAAAGGTCTACAAGATCATGGTGCCTTTTGAATTGCAAACACCAGGTTAAGAACTTAGGAGAAAGATATTTTGGAAAGTGCTCAGAGAGCAAATGATCTAATGCCTTCTATTTATTCCCATCTATCAGAGGTCCCATTGCACACTGCTCATCTTATCTGACAGAAGATTTTCGATTCATTGGCCTTACTGCTGACCTTTTATTCTCTTAAAACCCAAGAATCCCACATACTGATATAGCAAAATGGGAAAACTTCCTTTAGAATTAGGTCTGATTTCACTTACCCCATGTCACACTTTGTGTTTTAATTTTTTTGGTGTCAGGGGAGGGGAACAAGTAGGAGGAAGATTTTAGAACACTGCACAAGGATCAAGGATGTTGGGTCATAGACAACCAGGTTCAATTCTTGCCAGAGATACATGCTGTACCACTTTTAGGGACCTTCAATGGAAAGAACAGTTATTAATTTTGTTATTTAATCTATAGCGCAGTTCATATAAAACAAAAACATTAAAAAATGCTTATTGAAAAAGTGGGTTGTAAAGCAAGTGTTTTTTTTAACTTTATATGTACTATTCTGTAACATGGGAGTTGTACTTTTTATGCTTGTGAGAATTAAGTTAGACAATGGACATTAAAGGAACTTTCCTCGATGGTAGCTCTGATGATTTGTATTAAAAATATTCACTTGCATAACAAGATCTTGTTGTTCTTTTTGATGCATACAGAGGTATTACTACTTTAAACATTAAGCCTGCCAAGAATTCATACCTCTTGAGTATTTTCTTCACATACAAATTTGAGTCAATTTTTTGATATCTATTGGAAATAAATATTTTTCACAACTAGATAATTATAATAGAGTTTTAGGTGAACATTTTTACAGGTTAAATAGATCTGGAACAGTTCTGATCTATGTTAATTGTGAAAACTTACAATAAGAGAGAAAGAAATTTTATGCCAGGAAAAACCTTTGTTTCATTTTCCTGATTTTTTCTTCCTCAAAAACTGTAGGGTTTTAAGAAGGAAATGTTAAATGTTGTTCCACATTTAGTGGCAAAATTGCTTGTTTTTTAAAGCTTTTTTTTCTTCTTCCTATCAGTACATTGTTTGTTTTTTCCCCTAGATTACCATGCATAGGAAGTCATCTGAACTGTCCAGTCTTTATAATATTATCATACTGATTTAACTGAAATACTCACTAGATCTAATAAAATTTAATGTGCTACAATTAAGCATTGGATTGCTTCCCAGTCCATGTTTTCAATTGTCAATATAGCCTCTAAGTGTTTTTGAGTACTAAATTAGGAAAAGCCAGGCAACTCTAAAGTCTCCTTGTAAGGATTTTCTTTACGTATTGTATAAAGTGCAATTTGTAACTAAGCTGTCCTGTGTTTCTTTCACCTACAGTACTTTCAAGCCAGCAAAACACTGTTAGACCATAACTTGACCTAATACCCATTGATTACCCAGCATTGGATGATGCTTTTAACCCCATATCAGCACCAGCTCCCTGCTGACTCTAATTTCAACAATAGCTCTATTCCTTTAAAGGAAAAAAAGGACCACCTGAGACCTTCTACATGTATTCGTATACATTAGATCATCCTGAATTTGTTCATAAGCCTTTGGTGGAGGCAAAATCCAGCGATGGAGTTTTTACTTCTATTGAACTAGAAATACATTCAGATGTACCCCTGCTGGTTTACTGGAAAAGGATACAATCATTAAAACTTCTTTTCATTGATAATTTTGGATACCAGTAGAGGAATGACATGCTTCTATTCTCTGGAAGTAGAAGTCTAGATAAGCATCCTTGGCCAAGAGAACTGCTCCTAGGGAGTAAAGTATTTTCCACTGTGCATGTTGGCATTATTTCTTTTGCTATCTACACATACCTACTCTATCCACATGACCTCTAACAGCTTTGGACTTACAGATCTTATATCTTCTTAACTTCAGTTATCCAAGAGAATGCCTCGATCTTTTAAAAGTCTGAGCTTACAAATCCTAGAGAAAGGAATTATTACTCTAAGGGAAAGGTTGGATCTGATGCCCTCCATTGAATTCATCAATTTTGCCTAAAGTAACCTGATTATATAAAAGTGTGACACCTTCCATGGGAACAATATGGACGCAAGGGAGGAAGGAGAAGATGCTAGAACAGTGGAGGAGGTGAACAAAAGGACTTTTTGCAGATTGTCAGGTCTCATATACTGTCTTGCTTTCATATCCACTCCAGTAAATCAGAATTTTCCATATCCATATATAACGGTAAACCAGTGTACTTTGGACTGCCAGGAAAGTACCATCTGTTTTTATCACACCTCAACTTGACCTTTTTTGTTAACGTCCCTTGTTGAGGGCAAGAAAGTGATGTCAGAGTCCCTAATCATTTAAATTTCTCTGCTGTATATTAAATTATAGATCCTATAAGCCATCCAGCCGGTTCTATAATATTGATATAATGACTGTCTGGTATTGATTCTCTGCACTCTGTTTCTCTGGATCTCATTTAAGGATACAAATGATCTTTAACTGACAATGTGATACATTGTAGCTTTTTGTTTTTCTTCACGTAATCTCTGTTGATCTCACTTTTCCCATTCTTTGGTAACCAGGTGGGAAAAATCAGTGTCAACCATTCCAGTGAACTATAAAAAAATACATATGCAGGAAATGTTAAAGACAAAATATACCAGAAAGCTTCTGATAAAAAATAATCAGATGCGCTCTGACCCAAGATTTGACTAAAAAACTAGCATGTACATTGTAAACACTAAATTAAAGGTGATCATATATTTTAAGTCACTGGGATTTACCAGTAACTTCAGATAAGTTTATTAGACTTCAGATCTCAACACAAGTCAGTACAGATTCTGATTATCTCCAATAGGCCTTTCCTAAAATATCAGGGTAATGAAAACAGAACTCAATTAGATAAAAAAAAAAAAAAATCAGTACATTCTTTTCTTTCTGATCACAGATAACATGAACGTCACCTACTAGTAATTATTCAATTAATTCAACCAATACAGTGAATGTTGTTTTTTGAGGTTCAAAAATAAATAGAAACAAACAATGCCAGTAACAAAAAATTTTCCCTGATGGCAGAACAGTTTTTCTTTAGCTTGTTATAAACATACTAAAGATGATAAACTACTTTAGTCAGTTGATGACATCTAATTTTTGGTGACTCGTTTATATTATTTTTTTTAACTTTTGCCTTATTTTCTACTCTTCTATGCCTAAAAGTCAAAATTTACAATGTAAGTTTAATTCTGTGGTAAAAAGATAAAAATCTAATTGTTTTATCTCCTTTGTTCATTACTCATTAGGGACTATTATTTGAAGCTTATTTAAAAGAACAAAGTGCTACCTCTATTTCTAGATGATAATATACAGTCTCAGAGGATCTGGATGTTTATCACTCACAAAAATCACTTTGATACAGGTTTTGTTATTAGTTGACCCAATGTATAACAGCACTGTATTTAACAAAAATATCCATTAACGTTTTCTGACTTACTGAATCTTATGGAATTTAAATTAATTTATAGAAAACTTGTTTCCTTGATTCATAACTCTTCTGAAAATCAGCTTCTTACTCAGAATCCTATGGTGACACTACATTAGGCTACGGTCAGAAAAGGCAGAATGAATAGTCAAGAAAAAAAAAACACCTAAATTATAATAGATTCTGTAATGGAATACTACTTTAAGTCAATAGGTACTCAATAATCTAAGTTAGTCAATGGACTCTTTACCCAGTGTTCCATCATGTGTGCTTATTTCATGATTTCCTTGTATACAAGCTTATTAAAAATATGGTTAATTTTTGAAAAAAAACCCTCCCTGAATCTTGCTAGGTATAAATAATAAAATCCAGGGTTTCCTGAACTATTTAAACAAACGTTTTAAAAAATATATATATATATATTTCATTTTCCCCCTCAGCTTTAGTGAGGCATGATGGACACGTAAAAATTGTATACATTTAGGTTGTACAATATGCTGTTTTTGTCTTAAAGTGTACAATGTTATGATTTAATATACACATGAATTGTGACATGATTGCCACAGTCAAGCTAATTAACACCTTCATCACTTCTTACAGGTACCTTTTTTCTTGGGGTGAGAACACTTAAGATATACTCTCTTAGCAAGTTTCAAGGATACAACACACTATAGTTAACTATAATCACCATACTGTACATTAAATCCCCCAAAGCTATTCATTTTATAAGTGAAAGTTTGCACCCTTTGACCAACATCTCCCCATCAGGTACAAGTTCAAGCGACAATATCCATTTATGAAAGACCCAAAGTGACAAAAACCGCATGAGGACTGGGATTTTACTTTGATGCATTCAATGTTGTGTGCCTGCAAACCCAAACACAACTTGCAGGCATCGTTGCTCAACTCTCATTTAAAAAAGAAAATGCTTCTAACATTTCTCAGTAAACATTATGTTTGCTGTGGGTTTTTGAAAGCTTCTCTTTATGTTAACATGCATGTCTTCTTTTTTAATACATTAAATCTCTCTTTCATTTATACACCTTCTCCCACTATGTCATCCATCTATTCATTTTGTTTCTTGTGTCCTCCCCTGAAAAACTATCCTTACTTTTGATGTAATGACATTCATCAAAGTTTTGTCCTATGATTTCTGACTCTGAAGTTTTGTTTTTAAAGTACTTTCCTGCCTACAGATCATAAAGATACCCAGTTTTGTTTTCTTCTATTGTCTTATAGTTTATCTTTCACATGTAGACCATTAATCTATTCAGTCACTTTTGAATGTACTGTTAAGTACACATCCATTTTCATTTTTCCTCCTTGAAGGAGTTTATTTAACCCCTTCTGCTAATTTGTCCTATTCTTACTACTTTTGATAGTTCCATGGTCATATATAAGTTCCGATATACACTAACAAATTTTAAAATTTTGAAAAGTGTATAAATTATGGAAAAATACATGCTGTCAAAATGTCCTGTTCCAAAACATAACAATAAATTTTAAACAAAATTAAAATAGCCAAGATTGCCCCTAGACATAAACAAAACCAAAAGCCAGTCTCAGAAGGCTTTGAAGTGAATTCATACAAACTTTCAAATAATATTAAATTCCTACATCATACAAATTGTTTCACAAACTAGAATAAGAGGTAAAGATGCCCAGTTCATTTTATGAAGCTAGTGTACTCCTGATTACCATAAGGGTAATGACAAAATAATGCAGGCCCATTTCACTTAGGAATATAGATTTTAAAATAATGCATAAGCTTACCAAATCCTACAGTTTTATTTAATCACATGATTGCATATGAATATAAGAATGGTTCAGTATCAGAAAAATCTATCGACAATATTCAGTCTATTAAAAGAAAAACGTTCTTTTGGAATTAATATTACAAAACATAGCATCTATTAATTTAAAAAATTCAATAAATGAAGGCTGGAAGAAAACTTCCTTAACTTAATAAAAATGGTACAAGAAACCCAATAACAAACATTATATCTGACAGAGAAATTTTAGACACCTGTAGATTTTTTTTTTAACATCAGTGACAAAGCCACATTTAATAGACCCCTGGAAGTTCTGCCTAATGTTAAAAGAGGGAAAATTAATTAAGAGTTGCAAGGATTAGAAAAGAAAGCATACAATTGTCGGTATATATAGATGTTTAATCATCTACCTAAGGGAAAGCAAGCAACAGAATCAGCATACAAACTATAGGAACAAATGAGAGTCTTTTAAGTTGCCTGGACACACAATCAACCTTTGAGAAGCAGTAATATTTGTGTACTGCAGAAATAACCAAATAAAGAGAGGCGCCTCTCTATGGCTCTCTCATCTATATTGTGGGCCAAGGCAAGGCTGCCTTTGTTCTAGGCTATCTTTTTAAGGATATTTGTACTCAGAATAGGACAGACTTGTTTGTTTTCCATTATAAAAGGTGTGCGTTCTCTGTCCTCAAAGTTCCTTCCTCTGGTCCTCTTCTCATTTCTCCATGGCAATTGGAGCTCAGAGAACCGGGGCAAAAAACTAATATTCTGGCTAATGTTATTGCTGTGAGTAATAAATTACCCTTGGTCTCTGAACCAAGAGTCAGGTTTTTCCTGCGGGCACCCATTAAAGTGTGGTAGGCTAACTTGTTAGCTTGTATACTGGGTAAAAATCTTAGACCCTTCATATTCTTTGCACCAACTAGAAAATTCAAAATAGGACACCATCACACTCACAACAAAAACTTCAATTTATATGGTAATTTATCTAGTGTACAATATGGAAAAAAAAACTATAGAAATAATTAAGGAAGTAAAAGAAGATCTTAATTTTTCCAGAAACATTCCCTGTTTTTAGAAGAAATGGCTAACCATTATAAATCAGTCAGTTATCCTGGATGACTCATTGTCCTCCAGTGACATTTCCAATTTGAAATATAAACCTAACATAATGTGTCTACAACTTATATGGAAGAATAATTTATTAATAGCTAAGTCAACCTTACATAAGTAAGGGTAAAGCAGAGGTATTTGCTCTAAGAGAATTAATATTACAAAACATATATATTATGGGATATTGGCTTAGTAACATTAGCTCACATACATGTACTTATACTTTCAAAAATGTTAATAAATTTTTAAATTAATTTTATGTATTATTTAGAATGAATTTGACAATGTAAACTGATACTATTAAGCAGTCTTTTAGTGTTATTTAGTGTGCAAAACATATATGTTATCCAATGCAACTTTAGTGAGGGAAAACAATGCTCAGGCTATTCTGACATCATTTCAACAACATGGATCTGCTTCATTACACACGTTGTTGTGTAACTTGCATGTAGAATTATTTTTTGAAGTGAACTGAAGTCTAAGCCTACACTGGCATATATATGTTTTTCACCAGTGACACAAATTCATCAGTAATGGTGATGTCAGGTTACTTTAATAAAATAATATGAATGGAAATAAGCAAATTTCTTTAAAAAATAAAGGAATATGCAAATTATAATGCAGTGGCTCTGTTTTAAAAGTAGGTCTTCTCATGGGTTTGTATTTCACTTGAATTCACTGTTCTGAAGGACAAACAGCTGATTTACTCCAAAGAGCGTCCTTTAACTCTCCAAGGTTAACATGAAACTTAGTAAATTGATAGTGTAGAACCTAGTGAAAGATTAGAATATAAATAGAGGACTTCAAACTTTATTGCTGACTTTGAGATTTAGGAATAATATTTGTCACATTATTAGAAAGCTATTACTTTTCAATGATAAATTGTTTTTCATGAGGGGCTGTGATCATTAGACCACACTTTGGATTGTATTGATTGTTCAAACATGAGATCTAGTCACAATCTTACTATAAAATTTTCCCCCAGCATTCTCTGCTAGATCATACAGTATTTTATATATCTTTATATTGTGGACAACAGCAAGGGAAAAAAATAGCATAGAAGAGTTGCTTTGTTTTAATGTACAAAATGTAATGTTGTAAATTTAATTATATCACCATGGTTCTTTGATTTTATTTTAATGTGCTATTTATTATGACTATGTGCTTTTTATTATATAGTTCATCCATGAGGAAAGGAAAATTAGCCCCTAAAAATTCAGGACTTGCTGGACTCTGACAGGTAGGCCTTGATATTGTTAGGAGCTGACCTGACCAACAGCTAGACAGCATTACTCTGTGACTGTAATGAAGTGATACAAAAACACGAACAATTCTTGATGTGGATTAAAAGAAAAACATTACGGTGCCAACCCTAAAATATCTAACATCACCCTATCCCAGATTTAGCTTTACTCTTTACTCTGGTCTTCTCCCTTTCTAAATGAGATAGGTTTTCACTCAATTATAGAACTATTTACAGTTCCTGAGAGCATCTAATTTAGACCAAAGCCTCACTTGATTGAATGCTCTTGTAAAACACCTACTCAAAGCCCAATTGTAATAAGTTCTTTGTAAGATCCTCCATGAGGATAATGAGATGCTCCATTCTTCCTCATGGTGTGCACTTTCCCTTCCTGTATTCATAATGCAACCCAAGTTGTGTTACTACTATGTTTCTGGATATCTTCTTCTAGAGGACACTGTGACCAGTTCATTGTAACCTTGCCTTATATCCTAAACCAAAAAAAAAAAAATACAGAAAAAAACAAACAAACAAAAAAACAAAACAAAACAAAAAAACAGAGAAACAGCAACCAAATAACAGCATCAATTAAAATCTATCAAATTACTTAACTAACTTCAAGGCTAATACCTGGTTATTAAGTTCTCATCATGTTGAGCAAATTGTTTCTAGCATACTTCAACATTCCATATCACTAGGCATCAGGAAATTGTAACTGAAAATAAAATAAAATTAATTCTGGCTACTATCTGCAAAGTCATTTCTCCAAAAGTGTTTAAGAAAATCAAAAGGAATCTCAAGATAAAAAGAAAAATATTAGATTGTTATGTTATTCTGTCTAGAAACTAGCTTATCAGAAACAGTACTTCCTAACCTCTATCTTGTAAAACATTAATTATTCTAAATTAATTGCCAATTAATACTGATTTTTCACAAGCTCTTCTAAAGTAGATAAGGGAGAGGAACATTTTCCAACTTATTTTTATAGTGCCAGTACCACTGTCATATCAAAACTAGACAAGGACACCTTGAAATAACAAAAGTGTGTACTAGTATCTCTTATGGATGTAAAAATCCTCAAGAAAATTAGCAAACCACATCCAGAAGCACACAAAAATAATTATACACCATGACCAAGTGGTACATATCCCAGGAATGCAATTAGTTTTAACATCCAAAAATCAACTGATGTAATACATCGGGTCTACAGAAAGAAAAAGCAAAACTCCTATGATCATCTTAATAGACACAGAAAAAACATTTTATGAAATCCAACATTCTTTCATGAAAAAACACATTAAAAAATAATACAACACACTTCCCCAACTTTGTAAGTGTTACCTACTCAAATTCCACAGGTAACATCATACTTAATGGTGAATGACTAAAATTAGGAACACTCTTGCCACTTGTATTCAACACTGTACATGAGATTCTAGCCAGGGAAACTAGGCAAGAAAAATAAATAAAAGGTCTCCAGATTGGAAAGGAAAAAATAAAAATATTTCTATTTCCAGATGATATGATCTTATATATATAGAAAGGAATCCAATAAATAACTGTTAAAACTAATAAATCATTTTGGCAATGTTTCAGGATATAAGATCATTATATAAAGCTCAATTATATTTTATATACTTGCAATAAAAATATAAAAATTAAATTTAGAAAACAACACCATTTATGAAGTGTAAAAAAGAATGAAATACTTAGGTATACATTTAACAAAAGAAGTACAAAGTTTGTACTCTGGAAACTACAAAACTTTGTTCAATAAATCTAGAAAGATCGAAATGAATAGAAAAACATGCTATATTCATGGATTAAAAGGCTTAACATTGTTGAATGGCAAAACTCCCCAAACTGATCTACAGGTTCATTGAGATCTCTATCAAAATTTCACCTGACTTCTTTGTATAAATTAACAGATGATTCTAAGATTTGTATGGAAGTACAAAGGACCCAGAATAGCCAAAATGATCCTGAAAAAGAACAAAGTAAGACAACTTAAACATCCTGATTTCAAAGCATACTTTACAGGAACAAAAACCAAGGCATTACAGTACTTGCTTAAGGATAGACATATAGATCTATGGAATACAGTTGAAAGTCTGTATTTAAATCCATACATCTATGGTCAACTTATTTTTGACAACAGTGACAAAACCATCAAAAGTAGGGAAAGAATAATATTCTCAACAAATGCTATAGAGATGACAAGATAGCCACATGCAAAAGAAGGAAGTTGGACCTTCACTTCACGGGCAAAATTAACTTGAATAAAAAACCTAAATGTAAAAACTAAAACTATAAAACTCTTAGAAGAAAACATGAGGGTAAATCTTTGTAACCTTGGATTTAGCAAAAGAGTACTTAGATATGTCACTAAAGCTTGAATAACAAGAGAAAAAAAATAACTTAAAAATGCATAACTTAAAGATCAAAATTAAAAATGTTTTGCTACAAAGGACACCATCAAGAAAGGTAAAAGACAGAAACTGGTGGGTTACCAGAGGGGAGGTGGTGGGGAAGTGATGAAAGAGAATGAAGGGAATTAAGAATACATTTATTATGATGAGCACTGAGTAATATATAGAAATGTTGAATCACTATATTGTACACCTGAAAGTAATATAACACTGTATGTTAATTATACTGGAATTTTATAAAAAGCTAAAAGACAGCCCATAGATTGGGAGATAAGGGACTTGTATCTAGAATATATAAAGAACTCTTATAAGTCAACAACAAAAAGACAAATAACCCAATTAAAAAATTGGCAAATGATCTGAATCGTCATTTATCCAGGGAATTTATGAATTTAAGTTTATACAATGAGTAACATAAATATGATTATTGGACACAAATTTGGACAAAAAAACACAGAAAAATACACATGGTATGATCCCATTTTTATAATATACAAAAAAAGACCATCTTGTACTATTGTGATAAAAGTCAGGACAGTGGGTACCATCGTTAAAGCAGAAACAGAAAGGTAGAAC
Organism: Felis catus; assembly: GCF_018350175.1. NCBI lineage: Eukaryota > Metazoa > Chordata > Mammalia > Carnivora > Felidae > Felis > Felis catus. The sequence goes on along the minus strand of NC_058370.1, from coordinate 112,148,644 downwards.
AGGAGAGCTTCTCCAGATTCTGGTAATTTCTCTTTTCTTGATGTTGGTGCTGTTAATAGAAATGTTTATTTTATACAAATTTATTGAGCTGTGAACTTATAAGTGCACTTATCTGCATATGCACTTGCATCCCTAAAAGCACTACAAATGGATGTGGATAGATGTGCATTAATAGAGCTCTAGGAGTTAAATTAAGCTTGAGAAACACCAACACGTAGAATGGTATATTTTTTCAATACAGTGGTCTTTGATGATGTGTGTTTTCTTATTTTAAATGTATGTTATGCCACATTCTAGAAAGGACTGAAGCTGGTTTAAGAGGATAAACAAAAGTATAGCAAGACACAGGTGAAAAAGAAGAAAAGTAGAGGTAGAAAGTAGAAGCTTATGATCACAATTATGTGTATTTATTTCTAAAGTATTTGCATTTTTTCCTCAGTCTTTCTTTGCACGTCTCATTTACTTTGTCTTTTGTTCAGCTTGGCATGTAGATAAGTAAAGGCAAGTAAAGAGAATATCTATAATCTGTTCACTGTTGTAATTTTATCTATTGCATATTTATCCAAGTGAAATCCAAAGAATTCTCTGAGAGGCTCTGCAGGGGACAGTGAGGCAGTGTGAGTTCTTAGCAAGGACCAAGTTTCTGAGACGGGGTATCCCCGCCCCAGGGCAGCCCTTGCTGTTGTTCTTTCTCTGAGCTCCCACAGCCCTTGTCTGTACTGTCACTTTTGGTGTTCATTACACACAGTCTTGTTACATTAAAAAAATTGTCTAGATTTCTGTCGTTTGCTTTTTGTATACTATCATGAGTCTCAGATACTATGCTGTTAAAGAAAACATTGTCAAAACACTGTTGGTATCTTGGACTGCTACATATCAATTCCTTTCTTTCCAGGCTAAATGTTGAGTTTCTGCTGCTGTAACTTCAGAGCTGGGACATATTGAAAAAGATTAAGTATAGGTCTGTCTTCTCTGCGCTGGGAGCAGCTGTCCCATCATAGCTCCTCATCCCCCAAAAGTGTACCCCTGTAGGAAGTCTGTTCCCACCCCCTTATTGGTCAGTAGTACCTCTCAGCTGTTGAGCTGATCACTATCTAAAACCATCAGAGAAACTGACAGATGAAAGCATCAGCAACTTGGCAGCCCCAAATCCCTTGACCTGACTTATGCCTAGCTGCAGCTTCCGAACCAGTGGCGTTTCAATAGACATCAACACAGCAGCCAAGTTCATTGGGGCTTTAGGCTGCCATGGTAGGAGTATTGGAATTGGGACTGTGTTTGGGAGCCTCATCATTGGTTATGCCAGGAACCCCTCTCTGAAGCAATAGCTCTTTTTCGGGCTTTGCCCTCTTGGAGGCCATGGGACTCTTTTGCCTGATGGTGGCCTTTCTGAAACTCTTCACCATGTGAAGGAGACTTCTCCACCTCATATATGGCTTTCTCCCATGTTTCATCTACCCTGTAGCTTTCTTTTCCTAAACCTCAGACAACCTGGAGAAAGTGGTTGGCTCGGGGTCTGACAGAGGGAAGACAAATAAATACTGCATTAATAAGAAAAAAAAATACACAGGTGGTCAAGGCTTGTTTTCAGGTGACATCCATTATTCAAATTAAAAAAATGAAAGAATGGTGAATTAAAGTGTTTTCATCATGTGCTACATGGAGGGAGAATTCTGTCATTTTCCATGAAGACGGATCATCACTACATGCAATCTTTATAATTCTGTACATTTCTTTAATCTATCTGTAGATCTCACTACTATAAGACAGTGACTCTATACTATCAAGTGAACAAATCCCTTTACCTTTGTTTGTTGTTAATGGTCTTAGGAGCCACATTTCAATTCAGTTCAGCTGTGAGTCTTTTACTGTTTTTATAACTCTGTGTTCATTAATATGCTAGGTACCCCGAAAAGATTTTTAAAACTCCTCCCTTTAAATCTTGCATTCTCATTGAGCACACATCGTACCTGTACAAAAACAATAAAATATGACAGGGTCCATTTTCGTCCTGTCCTACCAATGCCAGTGCAGGTAGCAAGGATTGCTTTCTTTGAGAACTGTTCATTAAGACCAGCATGATGTGCTTGACAGCTTGTATTTTCATTGTCTTGATTAAAATGTACCAAGTGATTGGCTCAGGGATTTTGCTAATGGACAAGTGAGCCAAGGTTGCAGGTTCCCTGGCTTTCAAAGTTTTCTTTGGATTTGCTTGGGCTTGATTTTATTTTTTATAATATTTTGTGGTTCCCTTGACCTCTTACTTCAATCTACAGCCGCTGTCAAATACATAAATAAGCAGACATCCTAGTTCTAAGAAGCAAGACAAATGATAACTCTGATTCGATCGGTTTGAGGACACAGATAGGACTATGCTTGCTACTTTTATTTTTCTTTTTCCAAGATGATTCATTAATTTTATTTCAGTATTTGAGAAGAGGGGGAACATTTTTACAGTTATGTGTATTTAATTGTGACATATATCCAACATTGAGAGGATGGTCTGATAACACTTTCAGTAGATATGTCTTTAAACAGATGAAAAGAATTGAAGACACTTCAAAGTTAACTTTTTAAACTGAAAAAAAAATTGTAAGTTAGATAAGAGTCCTTTATTTCCTCCTTTGTGGTTCAAAGAACCCTGAACAGAGTTGAGAGGTGTGGCTTCTTCTCCTGCTCCTGAATTATAGAAAACTAGCCATCCAACCCCTTTAGACATTTTTTTTTTCATTAATGACTTTGAGTAAGTTATTTGAAAAGTGTAATTTCTGCTCATCTTCCATAATTAGCATTTAGTCACTACCTAATATGCAATGAAGTAGGCTTCACTTGTGCCTTCTTACTTGAGCCTGAGGAAACATCTTGTTCAAAGTAACACCGTTAGCTGGACAGCGATGGAGTCAGAGATCTAACCATTCTGTGTGACTCCAAAGTCCTTTGTTGGTTCCCTTCCATTAAGTAATCACTTTTATGAGAGGTGGTCCACTTTCCTCTTTAAATGCATGCAGTTCAGAGTCAGAGGCAAAACCCAACTCTGCTGCTGACCTGCTATGCAACCTTTAACAAGTTCTTCTATTCCTCATGTTTCCATTTTATAGTCTACAGAAGGGGATAATAATTGCTCCTTTACAAGGGTGGTGTGAGGTTTAAAGTCAGTATACATAAAGCACTTAGGACAAGGCCTGGTGTAATTAGCACTCCTGTGGTGTTACCCACTGCTGTTCTTTTCCTTGCTCTTGCATCAAGAGGAGAGCCACGGGATTAAAATCAATGGGTGTATAGAGGTGGTGTGAATGCATCAAATATACCTCTGTTCACTTTGCATGACACGATAGTCCAGTTCTTGGTTTAAATTGGAACACTGCAAGTCAAATGGAATTTCAGTCATCCCATAATAGCCTTGCAGATTTGATTTACAAATTAAAATGAAAACCTCTTGATGCTACATATGGCTGTACCAGGGCTTCTAACTCCTATCAATTATGTGGTAATGTCCATTGTCATGGTGAATCATTTATGAGTAGACATTTAAGTGGATGGCACCACTTGACGAGACCCGTTTTAAGTCAGTGTATAGTATGCCCATGTATACATAACTGGGATTAGATTCAGAAACCGGTGTGCCAGTGCTAACTCTGCTGATCCCTTCTAATAAAATATGTAAAATAAATCTTTTAATCTCTGCAGGGTTAAATAGGTATTATTAAACAGAATACCTATTTCTTCACTGGCACTATTTTAAGGATCCAATGAAGTCACATCTGTATATAGAGTTCCATACAGTAAACTTCTTTTCAAAATTAAAATACATTGTTCATTAGAACTTCATTTAAGAAAACTGCTTTAAATTCAACCCCAAATTCTACTAACAGTTTTTGCAATAGCCTTTAATACTATAGCAGTTTCTGCATCGGGGTGCTTAACATTTCTGTACTTGTCTCCTATAAGAGATCAAATGCTTTAATGTTTCTAGGGTTACAAAGATTATCCTCCCCAGTGGTAGTTTACTGCAAGGACCCACAAGAACGAGGGCAAAGGGGAGTTAGATCACAAATTACATCATTCTCTCATCCTAGTTATTCCAGAGCACCTAATGTGCTAAGAATAATACAATGAGACACAGTGGCCTACTTTCCTTGCTGACTGAGCATCCAAAAGAGAGTATTAATGGGATGCCACTCTGTGTGCAACACCTCTATCAGGCAGAATGTACCCCTTAGCAATCTGTGTCCAGCTTGCAGATTGTGACTTCCAGTTTAAGCACTTGCCCACAACCTAACCCTTTGTAGTTAGGATGACAGCATCAGTTTCTCTAGTAGATCCAGCTGTACCATTATTAGCAATTAATGATAAATACCAACTGCTGGGCACTTTCTCTTGAGTATGTATTCAAGGCTTGAAGCTCATGGATGACGTCCTCAAGTTTTTCTGGTATACTCATTTGTCTGAATCATGTTCCTTACTCTTAGCCCCCCAGTTCTAAAAGCCATTTTTTCAGCATTGTACATTAAAACAAACTAGCGATACTGATTAAATGAGTAAAAACGATTTGGCCATACTTTCTTTTTGATGCTGAATTAGTAAGTTAGCAGGAATCATTAAACTTCATGCCTAGCAGTCAATACCAAACTTACGGAATCAAAGAGATTCCAAGAGAGCATGGACCCATATATTTTGTCCCGTCAAGTTAGGCAAGGATTTTGTGAAAAGATAGAATATAACACTGGCCATCGGCCCACCCATCACTTATCAGTGCAGCAGATTTATTCCCCTCTCCTTTTCACTACCTGTGAGCATACAAATCATAGAAATCATTGAGCCCAAAGCCCACACTGGAGGATTTTTTTCCTCTGAAATAGGTGTAAACCTTTATATAGAATTCAAAGATCATTCAAGGTCAAGGCTTACGTGTTTATGATTAACAACATCTCTCTCTCTCTCTCCCTCTGCCTGTCTTTCTTAGGTGTATCTAGTCTTGTCTGTTTTATTTGGTCACCTTCTCTCCCTCCCCCGACTTGCATTGATTTTTAGCATTTAATATTAGTGTTTTTTACATGCAGTCCTTGGTGAAATTATAAAAGCAGGGCATACTGAGAAGCATAAAATCATCAAATGCTTATGCTATGAACCAAATATAATTACTCAGCTTGGGACATAGCCAGAGACATTTGCTATTGGAATTTTAATGTCAAGCGGCAAGAGATCTCCATCTATTTTCCTTTGGAAAGTTCATGGGCACGTGTCAATCATTGTATCTGTTTTTGGAAATAATACTACAATGTTTCAGTTTGCTTCTCCAATTAATTCTTATCCATCATATTCTCACCATGATTCTACTGCAAATATGTTCTTTAAAATCTGGATGTAACCTCTATTCAAGAATTGTTTCTTGTTTCTCTGAGGATTTCTGGAAGAAGGGATGGCTTTGTAATTTAATTGGATTTTATTCCAATATGATAATAGCATGCTTCTAATTGTCAGATACTTCAAGAGCAAGTTAAATAAACACATTTTATGAACTGAAAAAAAGTTTTATTGACCATTAACTTTTATAAGCTAGTTTCAAGGTAGCACCTTATACAATCAAATGTACTGCCACTTCTTGTTTATGGGTCATTTTATCACTACATGGTTTGGGGAAAGTATTAAAAACTATTGAAGGGATCATATATCTAAGGACACAGAGAAAATTTATTATTGCAATTAGTGTTTAAATGGTTATAATGCATATTTCTATTGACTTTATAAAATTCATTTAAATACTACCCCTTGAGAAGTAATGAGAACTTGATTTTGAAATGCACGCTTGATACAATAAACATTAAAATAAACTATTACTGTTTTCACAGTTGTCATTGAGTGACTAATATGTAAACCCTAAATAATTTTTTCTTCTTACTAACAGTTTCAATGGGGGAATTTTTTTTCTAGGTTACCTGGCTGGGTTTTTCCCAATCATTATTTCTTGGGTATTCGAAATTCTCTATGTCCCCACTAAGGCCACAAAGCTGTGCCCAGTGCCTGTTCCCTGGTGCTCTGTCTGAATTATGGATACTTTTCCAGCCACCCCACTTACCTTCAAAGCCACTGTTTCCCTGGGCCTTATTTCAAAGTCCATCCTGCGTGCATTCTCAATGCTGACCCTGAATGCCTTCTCCTAAATATCTTACTTTAGACTGTATTGTTCGTACCGCCATACCTATCACTGTCTCAGGTGACTAGAAGGTTGATGAGGGGAAAACGGTGTTGTGGAAGTCAATTTGGGAAGGCTTGCCTCATCCGTTTTCCAGACATATGAGATGTATATATAGTTTAGGCTTGAGCAGAGATACCTGCTCCTGCTTCCCAAGAATTATTAACCAAATTAATGGTAAGCAGTGTTATATTATGTACCACAGAAATAAGTAATGATCTTTACCATGCCTTTAGAAATTATTTCTAGAGCCTAGCACAGTATGCTTTTCATATGTGATAAATAAATCTTTGCTGAGTGATTTAATGAAGATATTTTCTTAAACTGGTAAGACCAATACTACGATGTACATACACAAATGTATGTCACTCATTTAGTTATTCAACAGGCATTTGATAGAACAAATTTTATGTCTGCTGCTGTATACAGATGTTTAACCATAACTACAGGGTTTTTTTTTTTAATTTTTATTTATTTTTGAGAGAGAGAGAGAATGCAAGTGGGGGAGGAACAGAGAGGAAGGAGACACAGAATCCAAAGCAGGCTCCAGGCTTTGAGATGTCAGCACAGAGACAGACATGGGGCTTGAAATCAAGAACTGTGAGTGAGTTCATGACCTGAGCTGAAGTCAGATTCTCAACTGACTGAGCCACCCAGACACCCCCATCACTACAGTTCTTAAAGAGGGTAAGACACTTAAAGTCGCATAGTTACTAAGTTATCAGTCACATTAACACAGATCTGTTTAACTTCAAATCTCATACTTGTTTCACTGAATCTCACTTTATTGTACATTACCTGGAGATGTATTAAGAAATCAAAGTAATAGGAATAATGAGAATGATAACCGTTAATACCTATTCAATTGTTCCAATGCATCAGACACTTAGCTAAGTGTTTTATATTTATGTAATTTAATATTGACAACATTACTCTGTAGTGAATATTATTGGTTCTATGACACAAATGCAAAAACTGAGCTTCAGAGAAACAAGTCACATGACCAGAAATAGTTAGTAGCAAAACTCACTTTTATGTCCTGGATGTCTTACTCTAAATGCGTGTTCCACTGTTACAGTAAATGTAAATAGGATGAAGAACTCTCAAAGCAAAGTCTGGGCTAAATTATTTACAAAGGCAGGTTTTAGGGAGGACAAACGTATACACTGAGTGGGCTCAGAGTGTAGCTGAAAAAGTGTTCTCTCTAGTAGGGTAAGAAGTACTCAAGCGTACCTCGATAACTGTGAGCAATGCTTTTGGGGGGAAGTTAAATGATGGAACCATTTGTGGAAGACTCAGTCGTGAAAAAAATTAAAAGAGAGAATTTGGGCCATTTAGGCATGCATTACTATGGTGAATGCTGTAAGGCAGAAGGGAAATGAATGGATAAAAGAGTTTTTGATTACATTTGCCAGGAAATTGGCTGGAACTACAGTGAAGGAACAGGGGGTTTGGATGAAGGAATTCAGGCAGAGATAAAGATTTCTGAGGAGTGGTAAAAACAACAGGATCCCATAGCCCACTTTTAAGAAAAAGGCATAATATTTAACTCGTATCTTCTCTTTTACTGATATAATAAAATGCCGTTCTTGTGATCAATAAAAGACATTCCAACGTTTTTACAACTATTGTTCCAATACGTATCTCAGACGCAAATGTAGAAAGGATAACATAAAGCAGTTCTGTATGGCCTAATTTCCATTTATTTATTTGATTAGTCTCTCTACCTTAAGCTCATATTAACATAGAGGAGGAAATTTTACTCTATGCATCGAAAATATATCTCAATGTAAAGGTTAATAACTTAGAAAATATGGCAGCAATTTTCCTTAGCATTGGCTTAATGTTAAATGGAAGAATATTCCACTACTTCCAACTTTGAAGTTTATCACTATAGCCATTTGAGTGCTATTGAGCTAAATAAAAGGGCCCTAGCAAATTTTTATAATGAGAATTTTCATATTCACACAACTTACACTTGGATGAAGTGATTTTACTCTCTTTGCTCATAAAAAGATAACGTTTGAGAAGGCTTCCTTTGAGAGGTCATTTGCAGATATAAACATTTTTTTAAGATAAGGAAGAATGGTTTGCTGTTTCTAAAGATCCTCATATTTCAATTAGACATGAAACTTTTGCAGAAATTATAGCAGTGATGTCAACTTTGAAATACCTCAGCAGTGTCAGCTATGTTAAGATATGACAATTGAGTGGAACAAATAGCATTGCTTTATTGAAAGAGTCTAGAGTAGGACTAGAATAAACTTTTTAAATGCATACGCTTGGCTTCAGTTCAAACTCCTTTATGAGTTTGAACAACACTTTTCTGTCAGCAAATGCGAGGTGCTCTAAGCTCCAGAGATCCAAATGTACCGTTTTAAAACTCGGTAACACATTTCTTCACCTTTGCCAACCGTTTGGCTTTTTAGAAAAATCATAATTACATTGGGCTTTGATTATAGAAAGTAGTAATTAATGGCATTGCAAAATATTTCAAAAGAGCATCACATGTAGCATTTGCTTTCTAGAGAACACTATATCCAAGCGGGTTATCATACCTGGAAGGGAGAAACATACCTGGAATGGAAAATCATTTCATCCTCAGTAAAGCCTACTTTAGATTGCCAAGGGAGAGCCTGAAGGGTAATCTACATACGATTCCGCATAACTAATGCGGTATCAAGAGCTGACTCGTGGCAGTCAGGTAGTATAAACCTACCACCACAACCACCATCATCCAACCCTCCATACAGTTACCCCTAAAAGTCAATCTCCAAGTAAAAGCCAAGTACTGGTTATGGAAATACAACCTCAAGACATGTTTCTTTTCCTTGTGTTTCAACTGGAATGGTATCTATAAGCTTCCTTTATACAGAGATTCTGGAGTTTCTGCTAGCCTGTGTATGTATGGGCTTGATTTTATATAGGCTTGAATGAATATAGATATAGATGTGTGTGTGTGTATGTGTATGTGTGTGTGTGTATCTATATCTACATCTACATCTATATCTATACCCATATCTATCTATATCTATCTATAATCTGAAACACTGTTATATCATACAGTCACTTCTGGCTACCATCTGTAAAGACTGAAACCACCAGCATCTGGGTAGATTATGTACATTCATAAGTAACATCTGGCCCTTATAAGTGACCCCAGTCCATGCCTACTCCCTCAGACAGGCTAAATCAGCACACTTAGCAACTGTGACCTCAATCTTTAACGCATTCATTTTTTTTTCCACCAGACATTATATTTCTTCCTCCTTTGGGCTTTGTGACACCGCTTTATGTTCTTTCCTAATTTTTCTAGATATTCTTCAGTTTCTCTACCTTTCCCCCTGCCTTTTTGCTTCTCTCCTCAGCCCTGTGCTCTTCTGAATCCACAATTTCTCCAAACAACCCTATTCTCACTTCAAGTACATGTTTGCTAATCAACAGTAGACCGATCTCTTTTGTAATCCAGATCTATAGCTCTAGCAGCCTGCCAGATATAGCCACCTTCATGTCTCCTATTCAAAATAGAAACAAATCAAACAAAGTAACAAGTCTAGCCTTTTTACATGTTTAGTTTTTTAAATGACATCCTAAACTAGATGTAGTCACTTAAGGCAAATTTGTGCTTGTACCCTTAACAGTACTGAACCCCACTATGCCCCTTCTAATAAGCCATCAAATATTCTTGATTCTACAATCAACAACCAACAGCTTCAATCTCTTGAATCACGTGTGTTTTATTTTTTTAATATGAAATTTATTGTCAAATTGGTTTCCATACAACACCCAGTGCTCATCCCAAAAGGTGCCCTCCTCAATACCCATCACCCACCCTCCTCTCCTTCCCAACCCCCATCAACCGTCAGTTTGTTCTCAGTTTTTAAGAGTCTCTTATGCTTTGGCGCTCTCCCTCTCTAACCTTTTATCCTTCCCCTCCCCCATGGACTTCTGTTAAGTTTGTCAGGATCCACATAAGAGTGAAAACATATGGTATCTGTCTTTCTCTTATGACTTATTTCACTTAACATAACACTCTCCAGTTCCATCCACTTGCTGCAAAGGGCCATATTTCATTCTTTCTCATTGCCACGTAGTATTCCATTGTGTATATAAACCACAATTTCTTTATCCATTCGTCAGTTGATGGACATAATCACGTGTGTTTTATACATTTCCTCTGCTAGTCTCTTAGTCCTGCAATTTCTCATAGGACATAAGGAAAGAGCCTCCTGTATTTCCTGGTTCTGACTGAATCCCCACATTCCAGCCCCACAGGTAGACACATTGCCCATTCTTTGCATTGTTGGAAATTGGATCATGTCATTCCCATGAAAAGTTTCCCAAAGTACCTTTAGGATTTCTTTCAGGGTAAAATTGTGGTACAGGAGTCCCTCCAAGGTTTGGAGCTGCCCACAATTCCAACTTCTTTCTCATGTTTTACATCTGCGTACTATGCATGTGATGTTCCTTCTGCCTGAAATATGCCTCTCTCTTCCCCATATTTTTCTTCTTTCATCTTTGACAGAACATTGAGCTGAACAGAGCCTTCAAAAAATCCTAAGCCCCAGTCAAGGGTCACAAGCCCTTGCTTTGTGCAACACTACTCTTACACAACACCTTGTTCTCAAAATCAATTACTTTTAAATAAATTAAAATTTAATTTTGCATTTACTAGTTTGATAAATATGTTTGCATTTACTATTTAGTCTGATAAATATTAGGTGGTAAATCTGTATTTGCTGAATAAAGATATAAATTGAAAAGAACATAGAAAAACAACTTCTATTTGATCTTACTTGGAAAAGGTAATTACATTCTATCACCCCCTTCATGTTTCTGTTATTGCCTATTTCCAAGTGGTCTAAAAAATGAGAACTAGCCCTCATAGGGATAATATTCTTTAAACATAGGTAGTTTGTGGATTCTGTGAATAGCTAGATATTCAAAATTATAAGATTTCTTGGAAAACCTGTGCTGAGTTATGCATTGTCAGAAGGCATTCATTCCAACACCTGAAGACAGTACTTAGCTGTCAGGGGAATGCAGTTATGAACATACACAGGGATCACATTCTCAAGGAGAGAATATGTTGCCTGTTTCTCTAACAAAGGAGTTAAAAAAAAATAAGCTGCCTATAGCATCATTACGAAGATAGAAAGCCAGTTCCCACCATCATTAGAGATGCTCTGAGCATCTTTTTAATTTTTCTTTCTTACATTTTACAGATTATAAGTAGAGCTATGATTCCACCTAAATTTTTTTATTACATTTTTAATTTATTTTTGATAGAGGGAGAGACAGAGCACAAGTGGGGGAGAAGCAGAGAGAGAGAGAGGGAGACACAGAATCCGAAACAGGCTCCAGGCTCCGAGCTGTCAGCACAGAGCCCGACGCAGGGCTCGAACTCACAAACCGCAAGATCATGACCTGAGCCAAAGTCGGATGCTTAACCGACTGAGCCACCCAGGCGCCCCACTATGATTCCATCTAATACTACTTTTTGGTAAGAAGTGATAATCCTATGGGGATTTATGATTATTACTGGTTTTTAAAAACCCCTTTGGAAATAGCAACATGTGTTTGTGCATGTTGTATTAATTCATTAGCATTAGTTTGGTCACTCAAAAACCCAATGTTAAGTCCCTGGAAACAAGCACTGATGTCTAAGTATGTATGTGGATATCACTTTGCTTTTATTTAATTTAACTCATTTCATATTTACAATGAATATTAGCTTTAGAATCAGACAAAACACCAAAGGTATAAGGCATGAATGTTGTACTAAGGAAATTTTACATTTTTACTGAGGGTGGGATATAGGAAGAAGAGATATGCAAACATAATATGGCATAAGTTAAATGTCTAAATGTTTGGTCTTTAAGTATATTGTTCTCTTAAGGACACCAACTTATACTCCCCCTCTCTTGTGAAAACTGGATTACTGGGAAGATTCTGATATTCTGAATTGCAACCCACAAAGATTTCTTAAACTAAGGAGTGTGATAACAAGTAGCCAATTTATAATGCAAAATATTGTACTGTTAAGGCAACATTAACATAAAGTTTCATATGGTGACAAATAATTGTGATAGAACATTTTCTAAAATTTTCTCTGCAAATAAATATACTTTAAATTCAGGATAATTGTGGACGACAAGGATGAGCCTTATTCACTGGAAAGGTAATTTTACTGCTAGGACATCTCTCAAGGAAAATATCTGAAGCATATTAAAATAAATTGGCTTATGCAAATGATGTTAAAATTATGTTATGAGGTTAAGTATACTAAAGGATCATAAAACAATACAGTAAATAGTAGGCAATGACCAAGGCATTTATACAGCCAATAAAATAGTCTTTTCTCTAAGCTTATGTTATAAGGAATGCTTTTGCTATAATAAGTAAAACATTCAGGAATCTGAAATATATTTATGGTATAACTGTGTTAAATTAAACAAAATATGCAAAAGGGGACTGGTGCTAAGCATATTAAACATTTAGGTGGCTTTATCTGAGTTCTCTCATGCTTTTTCTTCCTTTTTATTATACTTTTAAATATTTTATCTTTTTAAAATTATGGACATATATTACAACTGCACTCTGAAAATAAATTTTATTTGAAATTTAAATAAATCACATAAAAATAAATGGAACTGGTAAAGATCCCTAAATCTACCAACAACTCCTCCTCTTTATATATAATGAAAGATTTTTGTTATTGATTTTAAATTTACTTAAGTTGACCTTATTTTCTGCTAAATTTTATGCACTTTAACACATATGTAAATCTATGCAATCACCACTACAATCGGGATACATAACAGTTTTATCACCCTAAAAAACTCTTGTACTGGACTGCCCATTTGTAAATCAAACCTCCCCCAAGACTAATCAGGCAAGCATCAACTTGTTCCTTATCCCTACAGTACTTTTTCCCCCAGAATTTCATGTTAAAGAACATTTTGAGACTGTTTTCTTTCATTTAGCATAATGTTTTGACACAATCTAAATATCCTTTCTTGGGTGAATGGATACAAACTGTGGTACATCCATGCAATTAAACACTCTTTGTAATAAAAGAAAGAAAGTATTGACACATACAACACAGATATGTGTCAAAACAATTCCTACTTTTTATATTCTGGACTGGAAATTGCTCCTTTGTATCTTAATTGAGTACAATACATAAAACAACTAAAACTCATAAAATATTATATAAAATAATATAAAATATTTGTCACATGTAATAACCACTGTTTTTTTCTTTTTTGACAAATATGTGCCTCAACATATTCTAGCTTTAGAATGGATTTATGCATAATGCAAATTGAATTTTCAGCTGTCACTGATTCTCTGGATTTTCCAGATAGCAAAGCTAAACCTAAAAATGTTACCTACAACTGACATCCACCCAAAATCTAAACTACTAACCATTTTGCCTACCAAGATTTGAGGCAATGAATCATCTTAGTAATAGACGTGAAGGTAAAAACTGCACTGTCTGTACTAAAATAACTTTATAACATGTACTTTTTAATAGACTATTTGTTTTTAAATAGTTCCAATATTTACATTGCATAAAACATTTAATGTAAGGTTAAGATTAAAGGAATTATATATGGTAAACTTTTTACACAGCTAATATACCAAGGTTAATTAAGAGCTGTTAGATGATCTGGGAGATCATAGGAGTCAGTGGTGTAGGTGATTATCAATTCTACCGTATGCATTATCCCAAAGTCACAAACACAAAAGAACCATTTCCTTTTTTAAAAATAATCCTGGGTTTCCATTTTTGACAAACTTGTCATGTGTAAAGCTTGAACTGGAGTAATAAAAACCCTTGTACTTTACTGAGCTTAAATAACTCTGTTGGGCCAACACTTCATGTCTAGAACAGTAGACCAAATTTAATTCAGTTTTAAGAGGAGTAAAAAAGACTGCAAAGGTAATAGAAACATACTATTCCATCCATACAAGGTGAAGAGAGCCAAGAAAGTAGAAGGGTGGAGAAAAGGCCTCTTGAAGGGAATAAAATTAGAAAAGAGATAATTGCCTGTACCTACTGTATGGGAAATAATGTAAGTCATTTGGAATGGTCACTTAAAAAAAGACAGCTTCATAATGCATTCACATTATGCATTGAGCAGACTTGAGCAAATCTCAACATTTCTTCATTGTTAGTATTTACATTGTTTAGTCTGGTACTGATGATTGTTGCCACCAACAAGTTTTATGCCATGTTTTTTGTGGCACATTGAAATAAGCCAAAAACATGTACATAAAACTGACATAGACAAATTAAGAAAATTATATAACAGATAGGGACGCCTGGGTGGCTCAGTCAGTCGAGTGTACAACTTTGTCTCAGGTCATGATCTCATGGTTTGTGGGTTTGAGCCCCACGCCGGGCTCTGGGCTGACAGCTCAGAGCCTGGATCCTGCTTCAGATTCTGTGTGTGTGTCTCTCTCTGCCCCTCCCCCACTCATGCTCTGTCTCTCTCTGCCTCTCAAAAAAAAAAAAAGAAATGTAATAAAAAAAGTTTTTAAAAATGATATGACAGATAATGGTGATTTCTATTTTGATATTTGCATGTCATTCTGATAGACTATTGGTACTGACTTCAAAAGAATGGAACACAGGCAAACTGCATTTTTCAGGTAATACAAGTTTTTCTCCCCAGGCCAGAGGACTTGGACTCAGAAGATAATGACTTCCAGCCACATTCATTCTAGGTTAAACATAATAGGCATAAGCAACTTCTCCACCTAATTGGCTTATTTGTTCAACAATACCTTGCTTAGAAAAACAAGTGTAGAATCAACAAGATGTAAGTAACACAGGGGCACGTGTAGTCTGTGAGGAACCATCTATGGTAAAGGAAGCATCATTGATCAGAATAGTGTCATTAGGTGAGTGTGGACTGACAGATAAATGGACTTATCACTAAAAATACATTATAATTAAGAAAAATAGAAACATATACGAAATCATATATTTATATCAAAGTTAGTGGAACAAAGAACTCACAATCTAAAATGGAATAATCAGTTTGTCCAGCAAAGATATTTGATATTTGAATTACAAGTTATATATATTCTGTAATATTTGAACACAATACCAGGAAAGACTAAGTGAGTTATAAACTGTGAGTAATATCAATGCACCACTCAATCATATATTATAAAAAGTAAACAATGGAACAATATCCACAGTTACACACACACACACACACACACACACACACACACACACTGCAAACCAGACACCTCCATGTGTAGTATGTAGGTAATTATATTTCATAACTATGAAACATATAGATACATTAATTCAAATTTTGATTTTGCTATTTTGTCTGTGACAACAACAAACAAGGCCAAGTAGGAAACACAAATAACCATGAATTTTGAGAGCAAGGCAGCAATTCAACAAATTCAAACATCCCTCTGTTTTCTGTAATAATGGAAATAGCATCTAGGTATAAAACAAATAAGCAACAGTCAGTTTCATACCCTATACTTCATTAAGAGATACCTGATGGAATCAACACTGGTGATTCCAAAGGCGAGAGTATTTTTATTCATATTAGGGGAAGAAAAATCCAAAGAGAGGGTATAATTCCTTATATGTTTATTGAAAATTGTGTGTATTCTCTCTTGCTGTCTGCCCATGCTGCTATCTCTGTTAGAACATACACGTCTGTGGCTGAAATAGTAACTGAGAAAAATAAACGTGTTCCAAGGAAGTGATTACAGCAGCTTGTCTGTGCTGTACTAGTGGACAGATTGTTCTGACTTCTTTCAAGTCGTGGCTAAGGTAAAACCTGGTACCTTAAGATTTCCTACACTGCATGAGCCTGCAGATCCCCATCTCAGCAAATAACCTTTCTTATTAGGATCCCAACTTCAAAAGGCATTAACATATAAGGGCAGGATAACAAGTGAATAATGTTGTCAATCAGTTTGTTACCTGTTTAAGGAAACCAATTACCCCAGTCAAGGATTTATTTCATTATATCCTTATCTTTTTTATATATTTAACACATAAACCATGTGCCAATACCTACGATCAATGTTTTAGAAGTGTTACTTCTTTAATAACAACCCGATTTTTAAATATTTATCAATACGAAAATTGAGGCAGAGAGAGAGACATTAAGTAATTTTCCAACGGTCACCTAACTGGCAAAGGGTAGCAGTGGGGTTTGAACTTTGACCATAGGACTTAGAGGTACTACAATGTACAGGCCCTTATTTTATTAATTTGGAAAAAGATTGTTTAAATAACTAATGATGTTTCATGCGAATGAGATTCCATATCCAAAATTAATCATTCATGGGGTTGAAAAGGAGATCCTGAAATTCATTTAATCCCCCATACACACACAGGCTAAAGCCTAGTATATCTGGCAAATATTTGGTACTTGTTATATATTTGCTGAATCAACAAATGAAATAATACAGTATGAATATCCTAATCAACTCAGACAAGTAGATGTCATTATATAAGGTTCATTATTTTGTGGAAGAGTGGCTTCCATTATTTTGTGGAAGACTGTTTCAAGGTGATAGCACTACTTCTGACATAGCAATAGCTCAATCATAGGTACCAAAAGCACTAGGATATTATGATTGGTCTGCAGCATGATACCCATTAACTAGGGAGTTGATCAGAGATATCTAAATATGGATCAAATATTATGTACTTTTAAAGAAGAAAGAGATACTATTGACTGCAGAAAACAAAATACAAACAAACATTAGTTGCCAGACCTAAAAAAAGGTGTAGAAGTACCTGTCCCCAGATGCCTTGGATAAGTGTGAGTTACAGATTAAGTTTTCTTTGTCTAACTTTGACACTTTTTAAATCTCACCTTAAGCCAAACCCACTCTCTGAATAATCTTCAACTGTGGCTTCACTGTGTCCTATTACATGACAAAACTTCTTTTAATTTCAGAAAGCAATATAATAAGCAAATATTTAAATGCAAACTGCGACCAAAAGCTATTGACTGATATGATAGCAGACTCCAGAAAGAGGTGGAGAATTAATGAGATTAGAGTGAGAAAAGAGACAAATGCCAATGGGGTTAGTAATCTAAAATGTCTGCAACTTTTATTACATCTGTGGGCAATTTCCAAGACAGTTCTGCTAAGGAAAAGGCTAGTTATTTCAGATCATTCCTCTGTAAAGTCACAATCTCTTGTCAAGAGGCTTTTTAGAACAGAGTTGAAAAGACCTGTGGATGAATGGGAAAGGGCTGGATCCCATGAAGATGATTGGGCTCTAGATGACTGCCTGTCCTGGATAATCCCAGAGGAACCCCATTGCAGAGGCAGAACAAACTGTAACAATTTCATCTCTAACATACTGGATTAAAAGCCCAGGGAGAGAACCACTGTCCATGATTTTCTTTTTAATATATTATTTAAGAATGTCAGAAGCGTCTTGAATACTCATGGAAAGATTTTCCAAAATGAAAATATTAATTCATGCCCATAACGTTATCTGTTTAAATAATACTCAACACCTAAGCCCTGAAAAGTGGACCAATCCCAGGAATATGAACTGTTATGTATCTATTTCAGTAGACAAACAGAACATGGCAAAACAATCAACTAATTTTATCTCCTCAAATTTTCATTTGCTTCCTTCCGTAAAAAAATATGAAAGATAGCAATTTAAAAACATAAAATTAAATCACTGAGGATTTTTGTTGTTTTGTTTGTTTTGCCTTTAATGAATTTTAAACAAAAGTATTTCCAAGGTCTCCATGGTTTAATTTCTAGATGAGGGGCGCCTGGGTGGCTCAGTCGGTTAAGTGGCCGACTTCGGCTCAGGTCATGATTTCGCGGTCCGTGAGTTTGAGCCCCGCATCGGGCTCTGTGCTGACAGCTCAGAGCCTGGAGCCTGTTTCAGATTCTGTGTCTTCCTCTCTCTGACCCTCCCCCATTCGTGCTCTGTCTCTCTCTGTCTCAAAAATAAATAAACGTTAAAAAATTTTTAAATAATTTCCAGATGAATATTTTGAATCACATAAAGTCAAGAAAGTCTGGAAATAGAGGAGAGCAGAAATATAGGGATTTGAGAAATATGAGATTTAACACACAAAAAACTATTCACTCTTGTTAGTTAATTAGTTAGTTAAATCCAAGTTAGTTCACATACAATGCAGTGTTGGTTTCAGCAGTAGAACCCAGTGATGCAAACTGGTGCAGCCATTCAGGAAAATAATAAAGAGGTTTCTTAAAAAATTAAAAATAGAACTACCCTATGACCCAGCAATTGCACTAGTAGGTATTCATCCGAAGGATACAAAAATGCTGATTCGAAGGGGCACATGCACCCCAGTGTTTATAGCAGTGTTATCAGCAATAGGCCAAACTATGGAATGAGCCCAATGTCTATAAACTGACGAGTGGATAAGGAAGATGTGGTTTACATATACAATGAAATACTACTTGGCAGTGAGAAAGAATGAAATATGGCCATTTGCAGCAATGTGGGTGGAACTGGAGGGTATTATGCTAAGTGAAATAAGTCAGGCAGACAGATACCATATGTTTTCACTCATATGTGGATCCTGACAAACTTAACAGAAGACCATGGGGGAGGGGAAGGAGAGAAAAAAAAGTTATAGAGAGGGAGGGAGGCAAACCATAAGAGACTCTTAACTACTGAGAACAAAGTGAGGATTGATGGGAGGTAGGGGAGAGGGGAAAGTGGGTGATGGGCATCAAGGAAGTTACCTATTGGGATGAGCACTGGATGTTGTAAGGAAACCAATTTGACAGTAAATTATATTTAATAATAAAAAGACAAAAAATAAAACTCAAAAATAAATTTCACTTTCTCCCTTTTTTACTGCTTCCTTTCTATGTGTATACCTCCTAACATGGAAACCACAAAAGATTGAGACTAAATAGAAAACATAAGAAATTCCTCTAAAATAAAGGAGAAAAGTTGCATTTGAGTTTATAAAGTGAGGCCAAATTCTAGATGGAATGGTGTGCCTCAACCTCTTTAGGTCACATGCTCCTTAAGTAAACATAAGACTATGAGCCTTTCTTTAATGTTAACATTTCAGAATACAGCTTATCTGGTGTAATGAAAACAAATATTATACACCTAATTTTTAATGTATAATGTGTATTTTCTACTCATTCAAGACTTTCTTCTAACCTTTTCCTCAATTTGATATGTCCTTCAAGGGATCACAATGCCCTTCCTCAAGGAAGAAGCACTACACCAAATGTTATAAAAACAAGCAAAAATTCTTTTTCCCTATGTGGGTTCATGAAACTACCATTTAGAAATTCTCCTGTGGGCATTTCAAAGAAATATTTGAAATGGTTTACCAAGTGTTTTAAATCAGAACATCAGATCTGTAGGGAGATTTTACAAACTTGGGGCAAACTGAAGCCATATCAACAGCCAAGTAGTAAGCTTAATAATCACAGGCTTATCTGAAATCATATGAATCTACAGGGACAAATAAAACATTTACAGAGCACCTCTATTACCTGTTGTACTACAGGCACAGACACAAAGCAGTAAGAATAAAAATGGAGAAGAACTAAACAAAACACCTGGATCAAATAAGGCAGAGGTCTTCTTTTTTTTTCTCTTCTATTTTTTTGGGAGTCTGACTGGTTTACATTACAGTAGAAGCATCTAAGAAATTCCACTTGTCCACAATGTCACCTCAAAGTGTCTCAGACAAGCTTTCAGCTCTGGGCCATGTCCAGGTTGTAATTGCTGGGACCACCATACAACATACATGGCTCAAGGTTCAGATTAAGTTACAGTTACAGTAGAAGGATATGCTCTTTCTATAGGGATGTAGAAGATTGCAAGTGGGGAGCATGGGGGAGGAGGAAGGTCTCAGAAACTGAATTGATGAAGAATTTGTACATTTTATTGTGAGAAGGACACTTGTTTGTAAGTACACTGGCCGAAGGCTCAAAGCTGAACACACACAAAAAAATAAAAAAAAAAAATTGTTTCCAGCCAAAAGATTTGACTTAAGGACTCAAGCTAAACAGCACAGGTGAAAGAAGATACAAACTGGTAAGCCTAATTCAACTGTGGGAAACATGAGATACCAAGTGAAGGAAAATCAGGTCTAAGAGTTAGTTGAAATTAACAAGATCCCAGACATGGGGTAGGATAAAGCAAATGACAGTACCTGTAGATTCACAGACACGAGAGGCTGAAAATGTTCCTCAAAGATGTCTGTATCTTAATCCCCAGAATCTGTTAATATATTACCTTACTTGGTAAAAGGTACATTGAAGATGTGACTTAAGTTAAAGATTTTGAGATGGGGACATCATCCTGGATTATTTTGGGTAACCATAAAGGTCTTATAAGAAGGAGGCAGAGGATCAGAGTCAGAGGAGATGATGTGACTATGGAAGGAGAGGGAAAAAAAGATATATGATGATAGAAACAGGGGTAAGGATTACGGAAGGCCACAAGCCAAAGAATATGGGGAGCCTCTTGAAGCTAAAAAGGGGCAAGTAAGTGGATCCCTCCCTAGCACCTCCCGAAGGAACGTAGCTCTGCCAAACCATTTTAGCCTTCTGATCTCTAGAACAGAAAGATTAAACATTTGTGTTGCTTCAAGGCTTTGTGTATTAATTTATTACCACAAGTAGCAATTGGAAATGAATGCAATAATACAATAGAAATTGTGTAATTGGAAATAATAGGCATGGTGTAACAGGAGTCAGAGAAGCAGGCAGGGAGACACAGATAATAAAGATGGAAAATCACATATTTGCATGAGGTAATTAGAAGATAGGAACCAGGTACAGTAGGGTCTACACAGGAGGTCTAAGGAAAAATTAATAAAAAATGTTGTGTCTCCTTAATTGTGGCAAGACATGCCTATGTTTTTCCTTCCCATGGATAAGACAAGGATAAGGTAATCAATATACCTAAATCAAGGTAAGGTTTATGGGTATAGAAGAGAAGCAAAACAATACTATGATCGAATAAAACACTCAGGTACTCTGAGGAAGGATATCAGTGCCCTCCACAATGCCATCCTTAAAAGTTCAGGGTGCACAAAGCCCAAATATTGCTGTTTTTGTGTCATCATCTATGGGTATATCCATCATCACTAATTTATGAGAAAGATTGCTTTACTTTCCCATAAGGGACAGAATGACTCATTACCCCTACTCTCTCACTTTTCTTTCCCTACCTTGAGCAGCTATTTTTTTCAGGTAAGTTTCCACTAAAATGCCCTTCATTATTCATTTTGCATCTTAATAATTTAGCAAGAACACTGTCTTACAAAACTTCACTGCAGGTTGCTGGCATGTATAACTTTCAGTAAGGACTCACTAACCACACACTAATAACCCTTATATAAATAATTAAACACACCCAGGGCACTTGCACCCTGTTATTCTAAGTCTAGAGAGAAAAGCAAATAAGATTTCCTTATACACAAGTGCTGTTATTTTGGTCATCTTGGCATATCTTAGAAATAGCTTCTAACTCACCCCAGACATAGTGTTTCTAAAGTCCTCCACTTACAGCTAAAATAGTTATAACGCCCCATTGGAAAAGAAAGGCCAAAAGGAAGCACTGTCAGAGTGAGATCTTTGATTAAGATTAATTATAAATCTTACCTGATTTCTATACCTCTAACTGGCTGACTTTGAGAATACCACCTTCTCTCCATTCTCCACTACAGGGAGAACTTGGGATTGGAAGCTATATATGTGGGACAACTCATGCTTCTGATACCTATGATGAATATTCTCAATCAGAGTACAATTTATGTCTAATTCTATCACAGTTCAATTTTCCAGTAAAGTGGGTGCACAACCTCACGATTTTCACTATAGCAAACTAGACAGCTATTACCATTTGCTCCTCATGCCTACTCCAAATGTAGCCTATCTTCCTTGGTGGATTTCTCTCCACATTCAAATCTAAGACTAATTCACAGCATTAGGAAGTGGGGAGTTAGGCTCCAGTTGTTCTCAAGCACAACCTAGTTTTGTGGCTGGCTCTAAGGTGACTTTGCTGCTCTCTCCACCCCTCAGGTAGTTTTTAGTTGCATTCTTTGAGGGTGGTGTCTGGATCCCATTGCTGGATATTACCAGTGCACTAAACCCATCTCCCATTTTGAGTCCACCATGGTAAAGTACTGCTATTAACTAATCTGTTGAAACCAGCATTTTCCTTCTCCATTAGACCACCTTTATTGACCTTAGAAGCTCTATCATCTCCAGCCTCAGACTCTAAGTATTGAGCTTATAGTGGCAATGTTCTTCTATTATTCTCTTACAGTGATTCCAGAGGAATCAGACAGATCTGTTTATAACCTTTCAATTCCTCCCAAACTCCTAGCTCAGGCTCACCTTTCCTAGAGTGGCCAAAATTACCACTCTCTGACACAGATGATCTTTTCATCAATACCTATTGTTGACATAGCTAAGCTAACAGATAATTGCTCTGTGATTCAGGGATGCTTTAGTGATATCAAAAGGAAGAGGACAAGAATGAAAGGACAGTGAACAAGCAGCAGTACTTTTCAGGGCTGTTGAAAAATCATACATCGATGACCCCCTTACCTCTGAGCAAGGGGTATCTCAGAGCCCATCTCTGAGTTTTCCCCAATATTCTGTAGTTGCTCTGGTGATTAATCAGAGAGATTTGTGAAGGTGTTACTAAACAGCAAGCAATCATCTTGTTACATTTGGCTGTGGTAAGAACATGAGGTCCATTGCCATATAGTAACATTCAATTATTTAATGATAGCTGTTATGTGCATTGATGGTTGTTAACTCCACTTTTGTGTGAAATAAATTTAACTGTCAAATGGAATTTTACAGACTTAGAGGCCATTGACATGTGTATTTTACAGAAAAAAAAATATATATACCTTCGCCCTAGCTTATGCAGAACGTCTTTATTTAATGTTGATAGTGGCCAAGGAGCAGTTGGCCGGGAAAGGTGGTTCCTGTCAGATGCTCAAAAGTTCCAGATTGCTGTCTCACCACACCTGTTATGGCAGTTTTCAAGGGAGAATGAATAAGGAATCTTAAAGATCAAAACTAATTTTTAGGACCATCTGCCTTAAATTATTTTAAAACAAGTTTTGTCATATTTAAAGAAACTTGCATAAATACATGCATATTGATATGAAATATATAGAAAATCCTTGTTTTGCATGTTTTAATATGCATGAATTTCCACAGTGTAGTGAAATAATACCACTCTCGCAACAGTACAGTCCAAATTTCAGTTACCAATGTATATTAACTGTTACTAATTACATTAAGTACAAACTTCACTACTGGCCCTTAAAGTCCATAAATCATTATGTGAATGAAAGGCATACATCATGATCAGTGACTAATCACATCATTTCCTTGCAGACCTGTCACTATTTACTGCCCATTTTTTTTTGTTATTCGGTTTACATACACACACAGACACATAGTTGGGTTGCCTCTGTGTCTTCCAGTGATAAACCCACATAAAATGCTTATAAAAATGGGCAATTGAAAAAGGGTACCAGCCAGTGTTGGTGGAAGGGCAACCAAGAAATGAAAAGAAATGCCAAAAGTGAAACTCAAATAGAACATAAATGGATTTTATGGAGACGAAATGCTGGCTATGGAAACGTTCTTACTGCTTCTATTGTAAAGGGAGCTGGATAAATTAGTGAAGTCACATTTATCCACAGAAATGAGAAACACAGTTGTGATGAGGATGACTTATCCCAGGGGAGGAAATACTGGAAAAATACTTTACAGTAAAAGACCTCTCTCACAATGCTGAATACACAAAGGATAAAGTGCTAGAAGCTGATCCTAACTTAGCAAAGAACATGCTAATTGTGCAAGCCATAGAAAAGAGGTTTGTTCTGTACTGTAACTGTGTAATAAGATGAAGGCAAACACTAATTTAACCATCCTTGACAGTTCATTTCTTTTTGAAAAGCAATAAGACATTAAGTTCTCAATGTTTCTAATTTTTAAAGTTACTGTGCATTAAATAAATGTAATTTTACTATTTTCAAAACATTTCCCATGAATTTATAACAAAGAGTTTGAGAGTTTGTGATGTTTGGAAATAAATACTTGTGAAGGTCACACGATATTTACATTTTCTCATTGATTATTAAGTTAATTTTATACAGTTTCAGTTTGCATGGTCGTTTTATAGTCCTGAAGTGCCATGCTTACCTTAGAAAGCAAGAACCATTTCTTCTTACGCTATATATTCTCATTGGGAGATCAGGTCCCTCAGGTGGGTTGGTTAAAGGATTTGATGGCGAGATAACTATATGTTTCTCAACAAGTAAATGGGTTGCAAAATCTTGTGTTCTGAAGGGCAGAAATAGGGAGGGAATGGCCAAAAGCACGTTACCTACCATGAATTATGAGAAAGAAATTGTGGAAAAGTCTCAAACCTATAGATTAGAGAATTGAGGTCTATAAACCTGGTTGGACAGAGAAGAAGATGGAATCCCAGTAATGAAACTATGTATTTATAGAAGGTGGAGTAAATGAGACACAAATACGTATGTAGTTATGTCTGGGCCCTCATTCTTCCCTTGTTCAATATCCCCTGAAGGATAAAGAGAAAAAAAATGGGAAAAACATATCTGTCACTCTTATACATATACATACCAACACATATGTATACATGTATGAACACACAAAGTGTTACGGGCATAACTTCATGCTTACATAAATGAGTTTTATCCACCTGAATGCCTTAAAATTAATACATCTATTTTGTGTTTTTAATTTTTTTTAATGTTATTTTTGAGAGAGAGAGAGAGAGGCAGACAGACAGACAGACAAACATGGTGCGAGCAGAGGAAGGCAGAGAGAGAGAGAGGGAGACACAGAATCTGAAGCAGGCTCCAGGCTCTGAGCTGCCAGCGCAGAGCCTGACGCGGGGCTCAAACTCACAAACCCTAAGATCATAACCTGAGCTGAAGTAGGACGCTTCACTGACTGAGCCACCCAGATGTCCCTCGTGTTCTTATTTATTACATGGGAAATTAGTTAGGGATTTGGAAAATACTGAGTCAGTAAGGAGGACACTGTAAACATGTTGGGATGAATGAAATTCTGAAAAATTATTATAATCGCATCCACAGTGAGTGAATTAATATTATCTCTTAATCTTTGTGAGGCTTCATTTATTTGTCCTCCTTCACTACACAGTAAAAAAATGAGACAAGGCCTACCTTGGTGTTGTGAATTGCATTATGTTGAGCGTTGTTGAGGGTTTTTAAAAACTAGTTTATGATGTATTGTGAATAATTTTCTATGTGCATCCAAGGGAGTAATCAATATACCTTCCTTTTAAATTGAAAGCTGTGTTCAGCCACTCCCACAGCTCTGTAATTTCCAATTTTATCTCTGAATTCTACTAAGAAGCAAAATCTTGTAAGTGGACACAGTGTGCAGAATGATCAATGACCTGCCACCGAAGAACGCCGTTTGTCATGAGGATTCTGTTCTTCATGGTTTGGAGGGGAAGCGGCCTGTAGTAATCATTCCCACTTACCTTTTCGGAATCACCTACCTGATTTTGTTTATTCTCTGAAGCAAGAGATGTGATGAGATCACTCGGGGGCTGAGTCCCTCTCTTGCTAAGGCAGCCACCAGCAGGGGAAAGACTTCACCTGGAACTTTAGCACAACAAAGACACTGTACTTAGTACTCCAGGAAGACTCCTGCTAGCTTTCTCCTGGTTCATTCCAAGCCTATCGATGTTGGGTTGTAGAAGTTACTGCTTCTGATTTGATCTGTGTGGCCTTGGGGTCAAGCCACTGTCTGACTCTGAGTCCCAGTTTCTTCAAGAGTGAAATACATGCTTGATCTATTTTACCTCTAAGGTGAAACATTCTCTGAATTTTGCTGCAATCATATATATACATGTATGTGGCTGTATGTGTGTATACATAAATATGCATACATACAGTCCTCTGAAGTTTGCTTTTTTACTTAGTAGCTTTTAGACACCACTTCATAACAGTTCATAGAGAACTTCCTTATTTTAATGGCTGGAGCAGGCTTTATTGTATCTACATACAATAGTCGATTCAAGTAATCTTTTAATTTGAACATTTAGAAGGTTATCAATTATCAACATTTTGTAATTTCAAATAGTACTGAAATAGACATATGAGTTTTCCCTACCACATACCACGTCTGAATGAATTAGAGATTTAAATTAAAAAAATGAGAGTATGCAAGTACTAGGAGAAAACAGGAGTAAACTGGTCTTAATCTGAGTGTAAAGCAAGGCTTTACGACTCTTCTGAACACATAATCTGTATAATATGGGGGACATTTAGGCTTTGAGAGAGATTTAATCATAGCAATAAATATTAGATCCCTGTCTTTTTGTTCACACACATGGGGCATCTTGACTTGGGGTATCTTCTACTTGTTTGAAACAGTTACTCACCCGCTCTTTGGTGTTACCACAACACAAATCATATGATATGGTAGTTATTTGTCTATATTAATTCCTTACTAAGCCAGGGATTTCTAAAACCAAAGTGTTCGTTTTCCTTTTCCATGCACACCTCCTCCCACTTTCTGATTCTATAAGCCTATACCACTACCAGAAACCTGCATTTTAACCAGGACTCAGGAACTCTGACATAGGTGGCTTCAGGAAGTACATTTTACCAAATAAATTAGGCTTTGAGCCCCCTGAAAGCTGGAGCTCTACTGTATTTATTTTTCTACTATAATTATTCCTCTAATACACACGTAAAGACCAAGAGTGTAATAAGTACACAATAAATGTTTTTGAGGAATAAAACATTAATAGTTGATGGTTCTTTAACAAGAATGAATTTAAGATATATTTAATAATGATGGTTAAGCTTTCAAGACAATACAGTTCAGATTACTTTCTTTCTTCATAAGCCTTAGTTACTTGGAAATATTTTGCCTAATGTAGTAGCTAATTTTATATGTCAACTTGACTAGGCCATGGAGTATGCAGATATCTGATCAAAAATTCCCCATGTATCTTAGTGAAGGTGTTATTGGATGAAATCAATGTTTGAATAGACTGAGCATAGCACCTTGCACTCCGTAATGTGGGTGGACCTCATCCAATCAAGTGAAGACCTGAAAACAGCAAAAAGGTTGAGAGGGAAATCCTCCTACCTAACTACTTGAGCTGGGACATCCATGTTCTTCTGCACTCCAACTCAACTTACACAACTGGTTCTTAAGACATCGGGTGACAATTGAAATTATACCATTCATTCTACCAAGTGTCCAGCTTGCTACACGCAAACCTTGGGACTGCTCTACCTCTGTAATTATAGGAGCCAATTCCTTCTAATAAATCTCTCTCTCAAATGTATATGTTAATATTTATATTTAGTATTTATACTTATATTTATATAACCCTCTATCCTATGGTTTGAGAGAACCCTAATATACCTGCCTAGGCTATTCTAATGGAGACTGAGTTTAAAACAACAACCCAAAACAACAATGAGAACAAATGTTGCTTCAACTTTCTTATCTTCCTTTCTGTTCCCGTTCCCTTTCCCTTTCCTTCCCTCCTTCTCTCTCCCTCCCTCTCTTTTTTCAGGGGTGCCTGTGTGGCTCAGTCAGTTAAGTGTGCAGCCTGGGCTTAGTTCATGATCTTGTGGCTCATGGGTTCGAGCTCCACGTCAGGCTTCACAATGGCAGTGCAGAGCCTGCTTGGGATTCATTCTCTCCCCCTCCTTCCCTCCCTCTCTCCCCCACCTCCATCCCTCCCTTGCTTGCATGTGTTCTCTCTCTCTCAAAATAAATAAATAGACTTAAAAAACTTCATATGTCTTTTCTAAAATAGACATGCTATTTTATAGTAAAATAGACATACCAGTTTATGTTGTGTGCTTCACTAAAAAGAACTGCCTAATATCTCATACAAAATCTCAATGAACTTTTATTTTTAATTTCCAAGATAGTTATAACATACATTGTATATACTAAATGTACATATATTTACATATACATAAAATAATATGTCTGTGGATATAAACAGGTAGACAGTATATTAGAGGTCTCTGGAGAAACAGAACCAAAGGATATATGTAGGTATCTATGAAGAGACTTATTACAGGAATAGGCCCACATGTTTACGAAAGCTGAGTAGTCCTACAATCTGTCTACTGAAAGCTGGAGAACAAAGAAAACCAGTAATATAATTCATCCCAAATCTGAGGGCCACTGGTCCTTATCTCTTCCAGAAACACTCTCACAGACCCACCCAGAAATAGTGTTTTACAAGCCATCTGGACACCCCTTAGTCAAGTTTCCACATAAAATTAACCATCACAGAGAGATAGACAGACAGATTTTTCATGTTCTGCACATATACTGTCAACACTACTCAGAGAAAAAGAAATGTGTAAAAGCTTTTATGTGAGACTAACTTTAAAATCACGATGTAACCAGTTCTGTAAATTTGAGGGTAAAATGGACAGCACCTATCTTTAGCACCAACAGAGGAGAAACCCATTAGTATATATATATTTTTTTTTTGAGGAAAAAATAACATTATTGTCTGGAAATATCAAGGAAGTAGACAAGAAAGTGAATAGCAGGGAAAACAATAAATTTATTTGATGCAGCCAAATGTTGGCAGATACAGGGAATTGTAAGGCAAGACTGACAAAAAATGTGATGGCAAGAAAAGAAAGATGTTAAGTTAGTGATACAAAAAAATCAAACTCTGCTGGTGCCTTTGTAGCATGAACAACCCATAAAAGAATCTCACACAGTGGTTTCTTATTACTGGCTCTGTTTTCAGAGTTACACATCAGTCCCGGTGCTTCAGACTGTGCTCATCCAAGCAAAGTAGGAAAGATATGATTGAATGATTAACCAATAAATGAGATTCATGCAAATGGCCTCTTGGAAAATTCTCAAGTCAAAATAAATATTTTATGTACTGGGCAAATTTTGTATAGCTAAATAATGCTCATAGTCTATGTTTTGATTCATCTATCTGCACACACGTATATGTGACTAAGCCAAGGCAAAGTGGGCAAGTACATTTCTGACATCCTCTTTTTTTCTTGCACTCATGAGTTTTTTTTTTTCTATCCCCTCCCATCTCAACTCATGGCAGCTCTGATCTTTTTACAGTCTTCATGTTTTGCTTTTACTAGAAAGTTACATGGCTGGAATCATACAGTATGTAGCCTCTTCACTTGGGCTTCTTTCATTTAGTAATACATGTTTAAATTTCCTTCAGGTCTTTTTATGGCTCTATAGCTCATTTCTTTTTAAAGCTGAATAATATTCAATATCTGGATATACCGTGGTTTATTTATCCATTTATCTACTGAAGGACATGTTGGTTGCTCCCAAGTTTTGACAATTGTGAATAAATCTGCTATAAACATCCATGTGGATATAAGTTTTCAATTCCTCTGAATAAATACCAAGGAGTGTGACAACTGAATGATATGGGAACAGCATGTTTAGTTTTGAGTAAGAAACCACTCAAATGCCTTCCAAAATGGCTCTACCATTTTGTACTCCCACTGGCAATGAATGGGAGATCCTGTTGCTTTTACATCCTTGCCAGCATTTGGTGTTGCCAGTGTTCTGGATTTTGGCTATTCCAAGAGGTGTGTGGTGGTATCTCAATGTTATTTAATCTCACATGCACTTGTCATGTCCTTTGCTGGTTCCATTTCATGGAACAAGTGTCGCTTGTTAAGATTTTTTTATGTTCTAAAGTAATTTGTACTAGCATTAGAGGTGTTTGAGCCAAGAAAACAACAAAAGAGATCATGCTGGGAGAGTGGGGTTTCAGGCAGGTATAGGCAGGTATATATTTACATTTTTTATTTTTGAGAGATAGAAGCAAAGCACAAGTGGGGGAGGGGCAGAGAGAGAAGGAGACACAGAATCCCAAGCAGGCTCCAGGCTCTGAGCTGTCAGCACAGAGCCCAACGTAGGGCTTGAACTCACAAACTGTGAGATCATGATGAGTCGGAGTCAGATGCTTAACTGACTGAGCCACCCAGGCGCCCCCTCAGGCAGGTATATTGATCTTTGTTTTTCAGGCATAAGTCTCATATCGTGTAGAAAGCCATACTAATTGACTGACACTTCAGAACAGTGATGCACCAGGACGCTTTGAAGGAGTAAGTGCATATGTTGATATCAGACAGACTGAGTTTGGATCCTGACAATTCCATCTAATAGCTGTGTGACCCTAGACAAATTACTTAATCTTTTGAAGAGTCAATGCTCTATAAAACAGGAGTAAATATCTCCAGCCATGATATTGTTCTGAGATTAAAATTTAAATTAGATAATTTCAAATGCATTGTAAGTACCTGATTTAGTACCTGAGTACTTTAGCAGGTACTAAAATGGCTACTATTCTTCTTCTTATTACTAACTATGGTGGGACAGTGGTAATATTAGGAGTGATATTTTTACGTATGTGGGTTGTTTGAGGATTAAATCAAGTTATATTAGAAAAATTTTTCTGTCACAGTATATGGTAGAAGCATTCACTGAAACGGACCTTTCATTTGTAAGAAGCAAAGGGTGAGCTTGCTTTTATTTTATTGTGTTGGATAGTTTTTAACCAGTTTCTGAGAGCTGAAATGCAAACCAAAATAGCTCTTTTACTACATGGATGTATATTATTATGACACGCTTTTGGATTTATCCCCAGTTTCTTTCTCACTTTCCTCCAATCTTTCAGTTCTACTTATTAAAAAAAAATCAGAAATGGTAATGATCTTCTCTAAGCTTCTGGTGATCAGGATCAAGGAAGCTGCTTGAGTTTAAACCAAAATGGAGGGTGAGTTTTTATTCTCAAGTTCTTTACATAAAACATAAGAGATCTCTTTGTATTACAACCTTCATTTATAAGGAAATATCGATTATTTGCATTTAGATTAAAATACGCTAGTGTTTTGTATATTATAACTATGTTCAAAGACCTCAAAATATAAAATTAAACTGTTAATAACGGCCATCTTTAGTTTCAGGAAATATATTTAATTATATCTATACATAAATGTTCCAAAATAGATATTATTGCTCTTATAATCAAAGGAAAAATTCTTACATCACACATTCTCAGGAAATGCTGTCTCTTTGCTACAGACTTTTGAGTGATTTCTGAACCAAAGGAATTCCTTGATGCCCTCTTAAAAGGTAAACATTCCTGAAACCTCACTATGTGTAAATGCTAAATGTTACTGTTTAAAAGCTAAGTTTATGACACAAATATTCTTGTTTCTGAAAGTTTTTCATTAAGGTAATTTAAAAAAATTACTCTGATATTTGTTCAGAATTATAGTTCAACTATACCTAAATACAAAACTTGACTAGTCTTAGTCTATTATATATGCATATATATTATATACAGTAAAACTTTGGATTGTGACTTGTTCTGCAAGTGTTCTGCAAGATGAGAAAACATTTCTAATATTTTTAACCTGATAAACAAGCAATATCTTGCAATATGCGCAGTACATGATGTCGAACATCACATGATCACAAGTGAGCCGATGGTTTCTCTCTCTCTTTCTCTCTCTCTCTCTCTCTCCCTCCATCCTTCCCTCCCTCCCTCCCTTATTCTCTGTGGGATTCTGGGTGATCATCTCCCATGCTCAGATGCTCGGTCTCAGGCTGCGCTCTTTAGAAGAAATCAGCGATTTTTTCGAACATTGGAAGGTGCCCACAACTGGCACTACTGTGTTTTTTGTCACTTGAAAGCACCTAAGGACCGGTCTTTGCTTTTCCGTACAAGAGTAAGCTTAGGAATACATTGCTTCATTCTAGGTCGGGCTGCCTGCAGATACAGACCCTTTCCTCTGCTGCCTTATTGCCAGGTACATTAAGTACAATATACGACAAGAGTTTATTCATACAGTACTGTGGTCAACATCCGTGCGAGTGTATACAATGGCCCCCATGCAGAAAAAGGTTGAAAACAAAGGCGGTAGGAAGAAAGAGATGATTATGGTGCGAGTTAAGAAGGAAATCATCAAGAAGTACAAATGAGGCATGCAAGTAGCCAAAATTGCAAGATTTTATAAGAAGTCTACATTTGCATCTTATCTGCAGAGGAGGAGGAGAAAAGATGGAAGAATCCCTCACTTCAAGTAAGATTAGGGAGATGTGTAAAATGTGGGAAACAGCGCAAAATGTTGTAGAAAAGACCACCCGAGTAAGGCTGTAGCAGTGCGGGCGATGAATGTGTTTAGCAACAATGCAATGTCACGTTTCCAGAAAACTCAAAAGGAGGCGACAGCAACTGTCATTGGATAAGCTCCTTGTTAAAGTTGTGCAAGAAGAAAAAGATTCCATTGACCGATGGATAGCAGTAAATCCGTTAGTGATAGTCAAAGTCGTCCTACACAATAAGCCTCTTCTTTCTTGTCTCCCTCACACCAGCCACAAAGGTTTTCCAAGGTAAGTGGAGGTTAATTTCTTTTTTTATATTTTGTATTATATTATTTTGTATTATATTACAGTATTGTAATCATTTTTATTGAATGATTTTGGGTTGTGGAACAAATCATCTGAGTTTCCATTATTTCTTATGGGGAAATTCACTTTGATATACAAGTGCTTTGGATTACAAGCATGCTTCTGGGACAAATTATGCTTATACACCAAAGTTTTACTGTATTTACAATTTCCCCAAAATATTAACAGCAATATTCATATGTTTTTCTATACAGCATATTCCATTTCTCTTTATCTTTGAAGTGCCTGCCAGATTTACTAACTTTCAAAAGTAGACATGAAAACATCTGTTTTCCTCATCTTTTTTTTTAAATTTTTTAAATGTTTATTTATTTTTAGAGAGAGACAGACAGAATGCAAGAGGCAGAGGGGCAGAGAGGGATATACAGAATCCGAAGCAGATTCTAGGCTCTGAGCTGTCAACAAAGAGCCCAACGTGGGGCTCAAACCCACAAACTGTGAGATCAAGACCTGAGCCAAAGTTGGACGCTTCACCGGCCACCCCCAGGTGTCCATTTTCCTCATCTTATGATTTTGTCTTCAGAAGTTAATCATATGTCAATCATTAACTTCTAAGGGAAGACTGAAGGAAAAACAAGATTATGTACATATTCATGTGAAATTTGCTAAAATGGAGCTGATAACAGTTTATTTTAAATAGTTGAATTGGTATCTATTTTTTTCTTTTTCATTTCATTGAGTTATATCAGGTTAATCCTAATATACCTGTATTTCAAAAAGGTCATTGAATTGTCATTGTACAATAAGGCATTTGGGAAACATGAACTTGGGAGTTCCTTTCTCTTCTCTGGGTGGAGACGAACAATTTTGGTTCATACTATTAAAGGGCAAATTTGCATATGCTCAATATTTTGGTTTTGAGTTAAGATATTAGGCATCCCCTCACCTGCTCCCTAAAAAAAAAGCAAAGCATCTTTCCTCTTCAATTGCTCTAGTTTAATAAAAGCAAAGATTGTAACTGCTGTGAATCATTGGCAGGGCTCTTAGCACTGCATGTATTCTAAACACATCTTCAAGTCGGCTGGCAACCTTGTTCCCTAACCCAAAGCCTGCATACTAATGTGAAAAGTCTGATGTTATTCAGGCCACATAAAGACTACTTTTCTCCTGAAATACCACCTTGAAAAGATACCAAACACAGTAAGTTATATGTAAAAAGTGAATATTAAAAGTAATGCCACTGTCTCACCCAAGAAGTGGGTCAAGTTTTCTGGATCAAAATCTAGTTGATCGCATGTTAAAATGATGTATTTCATATCAGAGTTAGTCATATATACAGACAAAAACAGGTGGATGTCAGGGCTCCTGGGTGGCTCAAGCATCCAGCTTTGGCTCTGGTCATGATCTCATGGCTCTCTGCCCTTCCTCTGCTTGCACTCTGTCTCTCTCTCAAAATAATAAGTGTTAAAAAAAACCCAAAACAGGTGGATGTTACTTGAGGGATGCTATGTTGTTAGTTATCTATACCCCACATCCATAAGCAGTGTACAAGTTTTCCTGAATTTCATTTTTTTGGATTTATTCATTTGGGTTATTATTTTCTCTAGAGAGTTCTTATTAAAAAGCAATTGTTAGCTTGCAATAGAGGGTTGATGCATTACGATGAATTATTTATGAGGATGGTTAAGTTTTACTTTGGGGATAAGAAATAAGGATGTGGATGATATAAAACAGAAACCCCAGGAAATTATATGTAGGGTTTGTGTACAAGACAACTCTACCATCACCATGTAACTCTTTGAAGGCAAAGCCTGAATCTTATTTATTTTTATATGCTCCATTTTGCTTATTAGAGTTCCACACATCCGTTTCAATATAGAATTGAAGAAGTGATTTCTACTAATAGAAGCATTAACAAAGATGGAACTTTTTCCATGCAAGGACAGCTTAAGAGAATCTTGACAATGGAGATGCCCAAGCATAAGCATAGGCAAGAATGAGGCCATCCACCATATAGTCAGCTGTTCCTACTTTGGTCATTTTCAGGAGTCTACCTAGATCCTCAAATAATTAGCCTCCGTTTAGGGAAGAATCCAACTCAAGAGGAAATAGATTAGTGTAAGTGCTTTGCTTACAGTAATACTGCAATGGAAGACGAGTGTTTACTTTATTTGTATTCTCAGGAAAATCTACTTTTGGAAGTAAGCTAATGAGAATCGATTGAGGGGACCAGATAGCAGTGACAGTGACTTTTGAGTGTCTTGTAATGGGATAGCAGGAGGTATAAAGGCTCTGTATTCCCCAAATCTGAGGTTAGGATTTTGGCTACATGGATCTTTGGAGGTGTGATTTATCCCCTAGGAGTACAAATTACCTTTCAAAAAAGAGAAATTCTGATATATGTCTATGTTACTGAATGAAACAAAATTGCCTTTATCAAGCATTACGTCTTGATTCAAATAATAATGGCCTCCACTCTCACCTCCCCTAACATGAGACTACCAAAGAACACAACCTCCCTGTTCCATTACAGTTACATTCAAATTCAAGAAATGTTGGTAAATCAAAAAAATATTATTGTCAAAGAAATTTTGTTTTCTTTTTGTTCAATAACAAAGAAAGATCAAAGATTGTCTCCATTTCTGGATTTCACAACAAAACTTTCATTTTCCTTTCTATTGTCTTCTATCTGTATCATCAATTTACGTTAGGGCCACTTACCTATTAGGCTTTTGCTAATTTCTGGCTTCTCTAAAATCTATACTTAACACAAGAGAAGAAAAGAGAGACATTTTCTGGACCTTTCACATACATGACCAGATTATAAAATGAACGGAACTGTTTTGAACAGACTCGAAACTGGTTTTAGGTTGGGCAGCAGTGCAGTAACCTAGGCATTGTGTTCTAACTGTTGTTTTGTTTTGAACAGACTTCAATCACGTTCATAAACAAATAAGGACTGGAGTATATGCTGCTGGATGCTTCTGGTAAGGACAAGGAGCGGTCAGTGATAGAGACAATGCTGAGTGTTGATATAATCACTGGAGAATGTATAGAAATAAACTATACACACAAAAATTCAAAGCCAGAGCTCTCCTGCTGCAAAACATCATTGTAAATGGTATTTCTTTTGATGCCTTTCCATCCTTTCTCTATCCTTCTTTTATTTCAAAACTATATTCAGCTCCACCTCGAGATTGACAGACACATGTGCACGTACACACACACACACACACACACACACACACACACACTGATGTTTATAATAAAAACTCACTTGGCTTACATCCTATTTCCTCACAAGGCCTTGCTTTCTACTGAAATGTTTTAGCAAAATCTCTTTCAACTAAAACTGGTAACGTATAAACAACCAAAGAGCAATGGAATGAGAGTGGGTAGTGCTTCCTTTAAACTTAACTCAGAGGACAGAAGCAGTTAAAAGTACTATCACTCCACAGCCTAGGTAAGTCCTGATGAGACACCATTTACAGAAGTAGTATCTCTAACCTCATGAAATTAGGATGAAAATGTCATATCCTGGGGGAGCTTGGAGAAAAGGATTAGTATGGGGAGAGTAAGGTGATCCTTTGGGACATAGACAAGACTTAATATTCGTTATTATAATCCTTCAAAGATGGAATTAATGACAGGAAGGGGAAAGAAGTAATACTTATTGAACATCAGCTGTTCTAGACGATACTGATGAGTACATACATACGTATACATATGACCCAAAAGAGAAAAATATTTAACTCTAGAGATGTGATTGCACATTTGAGTTAAGGGGGATTCAGAAACTCCCCACAAGCTTCCTATTTCTTCAGTTACATGAAGGAGATTGCTGCTTCTCCATGATCATACCCCGGCACGATGGCAGATTTGGGATACGAATGCAAGGGGTTTTGACTCAGCAGACAGTAATTTTACTAAAGCAATAATCTAAATTTTTGTAAGCCCAAAAGTTATTTACTTTAATTCAGTTCTAGGAAAACAAGAGTAAAGAAAATTCTGCTGCTCCTGTCCTGATTATTCTCTGTAGAGATAGGACTGTTTAATAGGTACTTTAATTATATGTAGCACCTTCCTAAAATAGACAGTGAACTTTAGCAGGGGATTTATGATGACTTTCCCATTTATTTAACCACACTGATTCTTTCATGAACATGGCAGTGTGAGCTCTCCCCACCTCTTCATCTCAAATCCACCACCAAGACTCCACATTTAATTAAGTTTGTATTTATGAAGCCCTCCTGTCCTCTGAGCAATTCAAAGAAGACATAACTAATACAAAATCGCTAAATGTCAGCTTCCAGAGAAGTGAGATTTCTTCATGAGAACCAGGCTCTCTGCCCACATTCCCCAACCCACACTGATACACCAAATGACACCAGTTATATTGCTGATCTTATGAAATATGTCTTAAAATAAATGCAT
Organism: Felis catus; assembly: GCF_018350175.1. Taxonomy (NCBI): domain Eukaryota; kingdom Metazoa; phylum Chordata; class Mammalia; order Carnivora; family Felidae; genus Felis; species Felis catus. The sequence goes on along the minus strand of NC_058370.1, from coordinate 112,111,536 downwards.
ACAAGACATTACTTCTATTTCTTTTCAGCTAAGAAGAAACAAAATTGCCAACTTCCAATTGTGTTTTTTAGAAAATGTTCCCATCAATCCATTTACAGACGTTTGTGGGAAAATTTTATTAGGTCTCTGTCCCTTTTCATTTGAATGTATCAGGTGTTCCAGACGAGGTGACTTTTGAGTCACTTTTGGCCGTTCATATAATACCACTCCACCTAGAGTCTAACTCTATTCTGTCTCCCATTATTTGCATTCTTCTACTTTTTCTCCCTTCCCCCCCCCCCCATTGGCCCACTGTCTTTTATTCACCCACTGTTTTAATCACTGTCTACTCAACCTGTCTGTGAGGGAGGGATTCCCACCCTATGGCTATGGGGGTGGCCATTATCACACACACAATACCAATTATTAATCACCATAATCACTACTAATCACCAATGTATTAATTATATATACTCTCATTCCAAGGAAGAGGACACCACTGCCATGCAGGGCCACGTGCGGTTGCACTTGGGAGCAGAGTGAATAAGCAGGCTTTGTAGTATCAAGAGGGTGAGGTGGCTCCGGATCCCAACAGGAGGATGGGATTAGCTTGTTTGAATAATTCAAAGGGCTGGCAAAGAACTGAAATCTGCCACTCAGAGATAAGCAGGAACTGTACCTGGTCCCCATGAAAAGAAGGGTTGTTTGGCTTGGGGACCTTATCAACAGAGCAGAGTGGGGAGGGGAACTTGTCATTAGGCCATTTGTAGCCCCCTTATATTTACCAGTCATCAAGCAGGACATAATAGAGACTTACATTTAGGCTTCACATCGCACCCATCTTCCCATTTAAGGTAGCAGATATTTACTGAGTACTCACTATGTCCAAAATTACAGGCTATATCATCTCCATAATAGCTAGAGTCTTGGGCCATATGTTACCCAATTTTAAATACTATTTGTCCTCAACTGGGTGACACCATTAAGGCAAGTATTATTTGACCATTTTACAGATGAGGAAAACTTGTGTTTACAGAAATTGTGCTTTGTCTAAGATTTCACAGCTCATAATTGTACTTAGCTTTCAAATTAGGTCTCCATTTATTAGAATACTCTACTTTTTTTCTTCCTCTGTTTGTGCTTTGAGTATATCCAGTGGACATAATAAGCTTGTTAGATTTTGGGCTAAGAACATTCTCATGCAACCACTCAAACATGAAGCAAGACTGACCAAGCTACCTTTTCGGGGATGATGCTCAGGATGCCTGATCTCCTTTCTTCCCCTGTTATACTACACACTTGGAGTGGAATGCATGGGGAAGCATACACTTTCCAAGTTGAGCATGCCATCATGTATTCAAATCTTTTTGCTGCCCAGCCCAAGCATGCTGGTAGAAGCAGAACACTAATGGACAATAGATAAACATATTTTTGTTTCTTAAAAATGAATGGCCAGGGGCCTGGCGCCAAACTATAGAACAACATGAAGGCATAATTCTGGCTGCTTGTGCTCAGATGTCTACATGATCTTTGGATGCCTCAGAAAGATTTAAATTCTTCCAGAACTGTAGCTGCCAGTGTGCCTTGAGCTGTGATTCAATGTAAAGATAAAGATGAGCCAATGTAACACTTATAGAAACATAAGATTTAAGATTGTCTGAATGCTTCCATGTCTTAAGCATCTCTTGAGAAATTCCAGAATTTAAATAGGTCAGCAAATGATGAGTCCTTCAATTACACAATCTGGAAAGATGGCTTCCTATGTCTTTCAGTGGATGAGCCCAACATATAAAAAAGGAAAATTCGTTGAAAAAGTACATTTTTAGGTTTACCCAGTACAGGTGAACATGACTATTTCTAGAAGAAAAAGCTCCCTTTTCTTAATTTACTGTGTGCATGTGTGTATGCGTGTTTTCTTTATGAGATAAATAGAAGTTTCTGGAATTATTTCTGTGACTTCTCCCCAAACAACATTTTTTTGGCTTCTTGTGCCAAAGTCAAATGCAGAATACAGTGGAAAGCTTTTCCAAAATTGCTGATGGGGGAGAGTAAATAGAAAAGATTTGCACCAGATTTATTATTTTATGCTGATTTGTGTAGTGTATCTTCCTTTTGAAAGGGATGAGAAGAAACATATCCCTAACCAATTCATTTTCCAGTTTTGAATGTGAATAAGAATATAGGAATTGACATATATATTTTATCCTAAGCATTAAATAAGTCCCAGAAGAAAAACAAAGGTCTAAATAATCATAATATGTAACTCTAATTCAAATAAAATAACGGAGTTCAGTTTCCTTTAGGATTGTTAACCACCTTATTAAAAATAACTTTTGGAAATAATAAATAAGTTATCCTCCTGTGTATGCTGTTTTCACATAGCATGGATGAATATTAATAAACAATATATATTCAAACATTCCAAATCCATAAATAACACATATGAGCTTTTTAAATGAACACAACTTCCAAATTTTTATTTACTTGAATTCAGTCAGAATCTTGAAGCTTGGATTCGTTTAGTTATTCCCTATAGTTTCATTGACTATATTGCCTATGTCTTGGGGATGAGGAAGCTTCAATTCTTATAATTTCAATGTAATGTAATGTAAACTCAAACTCGTGATTATCATAATGTAAATTACAATTTGTGATTATCCTGAATTCAATTTTCCTGATAATCACAGAAAAAAGAAGTTTGGTTGTTTGGTTTTGGTGTAAAGAATTGTGTGTGGCATGTGTGTTCAGAAATAGTATTGGCAAGGGGATTCTCCACACATATGACATCATTTAACTAAAGTCCTTCTTTGTTCTCTGGTTACTTTTCATACTACACACACTTATGTGCACATGCACACACACGTACACACACACACACACACACACACACATAAAGATTCCCTAGAGTATGCATATCTATTAAGCTTTAACTAGTTAAAAGGGGAATTTTGTCTTAAATGTTTATTTATTTTTGACAGAGAGAGAGAGAGAGAGAGCGAGCATAACTGGGGTAGGGGAAGAGAGAGAGGGAGACACAGAATCTGAAGCAGGCTCCAAGCTCTGAGCTGTCAGCACAGAGCCTGACGCGGGGCTCAAACTCAGAGACCGTGAGATCATGACTTGAGCCAAAGTTGGATGCTCAACCTACTGAGCCACCCAGGCGCCCCGGGAAATTGTTTTTTTTTTTTTTTTTTTTTTGCAGGGATAACTGAGATTGGTAGTGTCAGATGATAAAAGAGCACCCAAGGTGAATCTTAATTCTTTACTCTTCTGAAATTGGTTATAGCTCACAACATCATCACCATGTAGATGCAAGACTTCTTTTTTTTTAATGCTCGTTTATTTTTGAGAGTGAGGGAGAGACAGAGCATGAGCAGGGGAGGAACAGAGAGAGAAGGGAGACACAGAATCTTAAGCAGGCTTCAGGCTCTGAACTGTCAGTACAGAGCCCAACACGGGGCTCAAACTCATGGACTGTGAGATTATGACCTGAGCCGAAGTCGGATGCTTAACTGACTGAGCCACCCAGGTGTCACAAAAATCTTTAAAAATTCTTAGTATGAAATAAGTTTCTTATGTGGCAGAATTTTCTTTTCTTTCTCCAGAGAAACTGGTATACTTTCTACCATGGACTAGTATTTTTTCCCATTTTAATTTGCCCGCGAGGAAACATGGAAACACATCTGCTCCCCAACACCAGATATTGAATTGACCTGCATCTCATGGCCTGCATGTTAACTTTCCCTGTATGGTCTTATCTTTTATTCTAACCTTATTTTTAGTGCTCTAGATAGTATGCCTAAGTCACTGTTTTGTTTTAGAATGTTGTAGCTTTAAATCAAACAATCAATAGTATGTCTCTAATTTTTTTATCCTGAACACATTGGATCTCAAGACATGTATCTGTGCTTTAATGTGCAAAACCAGAAATAACTGCATTTGCTTAAGATATTCAATCAGTTTCTTGTCATAAGACCTGTGTGGATAAGATTGGTAACTTTCTAGAGAGAGTCATATCTTCTGTGAGATATAGAAAATTTAAGTTTTCTCCCAATAAAATGGATACTGTAATTCTCTAAGATATAAATATAGCACATATGCTTTAAAAGCAAAATAATAGTCTATATTTTACTAGATATCTTAAAAACCTCCCTGATTCTTTATTCAAGCCATGTGATATAAGGGTTATTATGTCTACAATAGAAGTGATAGCTACTTTAACTGAACATATACGTGGCATCAGACACAATGCTAAATGCTTTTTAAAATCAGTCATCTTATTTAATTCTCACAATAAACTTGTATTCTATTTTTATTTTAAAGATGGGAAAACTAAGGACCATGTGTGAAATTTATGTGCATGTTCATAAAGTTAACAAATGACAGAGCTGGGATTTGAATCTGTATTTGCTGGGAATAATTTTGTTTATGGTTATTACAAAATCCTCAAGTAGTAAAGTTTTAAACAAGATACAGGTTCATTTCTTTTTTATTGTAAGTTTCTAGTGTTACATAGTTCAGAACTAGACTGAGGAGTGTGCTCAAATCATCCTCACAGCTCTAGGCTCCTGTCATTGTCAACTTTCTATTATCTCTAGGTATAGCTTTTGTCCTCATGTGCCAGGTGGTGTTATCTTCCATGGAGCAGGACTGAAGGTGAGAAGACTAAGAAAGGACAAAAGGTATACTCCTGATGTCGCCCAAGGAAAGTTCCAGGAAGCTGGCTAGTAACATTTATGCTTCTAACCCAATGACTGTAGTTGGCCAGATGGTACACTACTTACTAAGCAGATGACCACTGAGCAGGCCTGAACCCCGTGTAACAGCCTAAGAAACAACCCTTGCCAACATGGCCTTCACTAGGAATACTAACTTAGCTGAATTTCCCACGTAGTACATCAGGATCTTACCTTGAGGAGACTATATTTTTCTGCAATAATATTTGAAGTTGTCTCTTACTCAACTTTTTATGAAGACAGAAGAAGAGCTAGTTACAGGATGATTATTGCCCAGTGGTGTTCAGTTTACCAGATGAATGGCTGGTTGCATTTATAATATGAGAACCGTGTAAATTTCTTCACATCCAAATTAAACATAAACATATAAAACAAACTAAAAAGAATGAGCAGAAACATGTTGATATAAGTTGCTAATTTCTCCACATCAAGCAGAGAGTGAAAGCCCTTTCACATATATGCATTTATCTATTCATTCATTCAACTTTTTAATGTACCTATTATGCACTGGCATTTTTCCAAATGCTGGGTATCAAAGAACACCAACTAAAGAAAGACAAAACAGTCATTACTCTTGCATAGCTTACATTCTAGCAGGAGGGGCAGACGGTAAATACAAGCAAGAAGTGATGTCAGATAATTATAAAAGTGCTTTGTAGAAAAATAATGCAGGCAGAGCGCTAATAATAGCCAAGGGAATATTCTGGAGTGGATTCTGAATGAAAAATGGATTCTCAGCAAACAAAAATAAGGAATCCACAATAGTTCCTGTGAAAAACTATCAAGATTTCTCCTGGATTCAGCAATTTGTGAATGAGATGGCAGGAGGACAGGTGGTGAGGCAGAGAGAGACAGGCATTCTTCCTCATCAGTTTGTGTCAAGTTTCACATAAGCTTTCAGATTTTAAGTGCAGATGTAATGCTATCGTTTCCGAGGACTGTCTTGACCCCTTGTCTTCACTCATTTGAAAAAGCGTTTGACCTGTGTTTGTAAGCTTGTTTTCACTAAGAAGGGGAACCAAAGGTATAGGGTATCTAAAGCCCTAGAAGGCATTGCTTGTCTAGTTTCACGGCAGACATTTCCCAGAGAACTTGGACGGGCTTCCAGATCAAATAAATCAGGAAGAATGATATATGGAGAAAGAGCTGCCAACACACACTGTTTGTTTGGGGGCTAATGATCCCTAACTTATCTACGGTTAGCTTTATGAGACCAGATAAAGGGAACAATTCATTTGAGTGCTGTGTCTTCAAGAGGATGGCTGCTAACTTTACTGGAAGGTAATGTACAGGTGTAGACAGCAAGGGGCTTTTTTCTGATCACATTTTAGAATTTCATCAGGCTAAAACTTTTACATGTTTTTGTAAAATGTAAACACATACACATACAAATTATTATATATCATACTATAATATGAAATATATTTTAATATAATTTATATAGTGTGTGTGTACACACACACAATTTGTTTTATAACAATGGGAATTCAGAGCATAGGAGCTGAATATCACAAAGTTGATGATCCCATTTTGCCCCAACTCTCTCCCCTGACACAAGCGCTAATCAGAGTGTGCCTCTCCCTGGTCCCAAAATAAGCCTCTTCACTCTTTTTTTAAATTCTTATTTTATTTGAGAGTGAGCGTGAGAGAGAGAGAGGGAGAGTGAGAGTGAGAGAGAGAGAGGGATAGTGAGAGAGAGAGAGAGAGGGAGGGGGAATGAGCAGGGGAGGGGCAGAGAGAGAGAGAGAGAGAATGAGAATCCCAAACAGGCTGTTTACTGTCACCTCAGAGTCTCATGCGGGTCTAGATCCCATGAACTGTGATATTATGACCTGAGCCTAAATGAAGAGTCACTTAACTAACTTCTATGGCCTAGAAACAGTGCCAAGAGTTTCCTTTGCATAACTCATTTAAATTATTATACCTACTGTGTGTGCTAAATACTATAGTCCTTTTTTTTTTTTGTAGAAAAGAGTACATAGAATAATGAGTTGAAGGGAGAAATTTCAAGGAATATTTGGACTTTATAGATAAATTTTATGGATAAAGAAACTGACATCTACTTATTTGTTAAAAACCCACAATTAATCATTCTTAAATCCAAACAATCTGAAGTTATGTCCATTATGCCATAAAACTGGCTTGGGGACTACCGAACCATTTAGGCTATCCTCATTTACTTCGGCCTGCTGAGTGACCAGAACTGGACCAAGGTGTGTAAGCCATGTGAAAATGAAGAACATTGTGGTTGAAAACCTCCTTTTGGAATCAGACAGGGGCATATTTGAATCCTAGGTCTACATGTTGACTCTCTCTCTTTGAGAAAATGTCTTAACCTCATTTAGCCTTATTTCTCTATGTGTCTAATCAGAATATTTAACTCTCAGAGCTGCTTTCAAAATTTTAATTTATGACCATGAGACAGATATTTCATGTTCTCTATCTTAATAAATCTTCCAAAAACTCTGTGACCTAAATCTTAGTATCCTTATTGGACAGAAGCCATTGAGTACGGGGAAGACTCCAAGTTTGGGAGTCAGTCAGGACTACTTTTGAGCCCTCTCTCCCAACTGCTAACAATTTCTGAAAATTACTAGCAATGTATTAATAGAAAAGACACTTATAGAAGGCACATTATTATAAGGAAATTTTAAATAAGTACTAATCTGTCTTAGCTAGAACAAGGATTGGAGTTTGGAAGCCAGAGAGGTGTTTTAAAAAATTCCAAAGTTTTCACCAAAGGTGGAGGGAAAGAAAGAGAGGAGGTGGGGAAGTTAAACTATTTTAAAGATCCCGTTTCATTCAGGTGGGGAAAGATAGTCAATGATTATTGCATCATGGAGTGAAACAATAGGTTTCAATGTTTGATAATGGCAGTAATACCACCGCTTGACAATAACTACACCAGAAATAGGAAGGAAAATTACCATTGATCTCATTCATGCATATGGATATACTTCAAAAAAAACCTGAAATTAGCCATGTATAGAAAAAGATGTTACATGATAATTTAATTACATCCTAAAAATGGAACTGGCTTAATACTAGGGAAGCTCTGAGCCCAAGTTTGTACCTGAGCAGAATAGAGATTATAAAACACCCTTTGAGCATGTCAATAGATGCACCAGTGATAAAATTGGACTCCAATTTTTAACTAAAAATATTCACGAGCTAGTAAATCCAGGGGATTTCATTCATCTTATAGAAGGTGTATGTAAAAACAACCATCTCATTGTAGCAGTTCTACAGCCAGCCATGAGAAAGAGGTGGAAACTAGACTATCTTCCAACTGATGCATCAAACTTCGGCTCAGGTCATGATCTCATACTTTGTGAGTTCGAGCCATGTGTTGGGCTCTGTGCTGACAGCTAGGAGTATGGAGCCTGTTTCAGATTCTGTGTCTCCCTCTCTCTGGCCTTCCCCTGCTTGCATTCTTGTTCTCCCTCCTTCCCTCTCTCTCTCTCTCTCTCAAAAATAAACATTAAAAAATTTAAAAAAACTCTAATAAAAAGGACCTGAATATAAAAATAACTGATAGCAGTAGTATGCAAAGCAGGTGGGTGGCAAAGGTAAAATTTTTGTGAAGTCTTCTCACCATGTGAGAAATGGCAAAAATCCTAATTTAATACATCAGCACTGTATGTCTTATGAAAAACCTCTAAATGAATAGTAAATAATGTATTTCTTAAAATGTCATACAGGGCAGTTGAAGAAACTTTTTTGATTTGTTAAAAAATTAAGAAAGGAAAGAACAGAGAGAAAGGAAACTAAAGAAGGTGCTTAAAATAGTAAGATTACAGACATAAATTCATCCTCATTTTAGTTACATTAACTATAAGTGCAAGTGAAATAAAATATAATCTGATTAGATATAAATTTTATTTAAAATGCTATATGCTACTTGTAAGAAACATATTAAATAGAAGGATGCTGAAAGGTTGAAAGTGAAAGGAAAAGAATATTCTATTGAAATGCTAATTAAGGAAAGCTCTTATAAAGGTAGTAAGAAAATTGATAACCCCCAGAAAATAATCAATGCTTCATTAAAAAAAATAGCAAAAATCAAGTTGACCATATCAGGTATTAAAAAAAAGTAACCATCACTACATATTTCCAAATATTGAAAAGATAATGAGATATATAACTTTATACTGAATGGAAAAATTGGTTAAAAAGGTAACATCATATATGTCAAAAGAAATAGAAACTCTGAACACTCTAATATCTATTACATAATTTTAATCTATAATGAAAACTTATCAATTTCTTGCCAAGTTTAAACGTCTTCACTGACAAATTTCTTCAAATGTACTTTTCCAGATTCTTCAAAGAAATAAAAAGGGAGAAATATGCTAATTTCTTCTAGGAGAACAGCATAACCTCAATAACAAAATCTAAGGACAACTCAGTAAAATTTTAGATCAACCTGACTCCTGAACAATGATGCAAAACAATTCAGTGATATATCCAAAGGATTAAATATCAGAATAAGTGAGCAAGAAATAGAAAAGAACATAAAGTCATTCAGATTAGACTAAAAAAGGGAATTTGTTTAAGTAAAAGAGGGAAACTCACATATCGTCAAGAACAGAGATAAGATACACTGAGATGTTTTAGAAACTGAAACTGCTGGAAAGCCAGAACAAATAAAGTCCTTAGCTTTCATGCTTTCCATGGATTCCCCCCCTTTTTTTCTCTCTACACATATCTTTTTAGCAAGTACTTTAAAAAGTAGTAATATTTGATATATGCAAAGAATATATGAATAAAATAACAAGTATTATAAAATATAAATGTAAAATATATAAAATGATAATGAATGAACTATACCCAAAGTATGAACTAGAACAGTATCATGCTCCTTTCCTTTCCCAAGAAGTAAATATCACCCTAAACCTCATGTTAATCATGTCCTTACTTATGGACACGGGTGATGATAATCGTTCCACAACAATATGAACGTACTTAGTGCCACCTAACTGTATGCCTAAAAATGGTTAAGAAAGTAACTGTTTTATAGAAAGTTTATTTTTGAGAGAGAGAGAGAGAGAGAGAGAGAGAGAGAGAGAGAGAGAGAGCGCGCGCATGGGAGGGGCATAGAGAGAAGAAGATGGAGAGAGAGAATCTGAAGCAGGCTCTGCACTGTCAGCACAGAGCCAGATGTGGGGCTTGATCTCATGAACCATGAGATCATGATCTGAGCCGAAATCAAGAGTTGGGCACCTAACCTACTGAGCCGCTCATGTGCCCTGATTATGATGGTAAATTTTATGTTATGTGTATTTTACCATAATTTTTAAAAATTAAAAAGAAAAAAAGATTTTCCATGGAGGACCAGGAATAAGGAATTCCTGAATATTGAATTAAAAGCCAGCAGAATCTATCACATGGGGATAATTTCATATTACTTTCTTAGAGTTTAAGGAGAAGCTGGTTCCATCTACAGTTTAGGCATTCAGCTGCCTGCAGGCAGGGTCAGCACCCAGTTTTCAGTTTTGGCCTGGGCTTTGATGTAGACTTAGCTTTGCCTACTCAATTTCAGAGTGTCCAATATGAAAGAGTATTTTCCTTTATAGATCGAGAAAGTATTTCTATAATTTCTTGATTGCATTTTTTACACAGCAACTTTCTTACTGCCCTTTAAAAACTAACTTCTGGGATGCCTGGGTGGCTTAGTCAGTTAAACGTCTGTATCTTGGTCTCTTGGTTTCGGCTCAGGTCGTGATCTCACAGTTCATGAGTTCAAGCCCCATATAGGGCTCTGTGATTCTCTCCCCCCCCCCCATGCTTTCTTACTCTCTCTCTCAAAATAAATAAATAAAATTTAAATAAATATTAAGAAAAACCCCTAACTTCTATTTCCAGTTATCTGAAACTATTTGATCATCTTTAAGATCTATTTATTGACAAAACTAATAGACCTACAAAATTGTAAATGTGGCCCTCATATAAATGGAAATATTATAACATATTCTCCTTATCATATGAGCTTTATATAACATTGTTACTTATTCCATTTTGTAATTTCTGTTCCATATAGAATCCAGCTATCTTGTTCACAACCTGGTTCTGTAACTTCTGCCTCATCACCTACCTTTCTTATGCTTAATTTTTCCTACCTGTAAAATCAGAATATTAATGCTTCCTACTGTTGGGATGAATGACTTTATGTAAAATTCTACAAGAGTGACTGGCACACAGTAAGTGTATGATATATTAATCACTATTGTCATTTTTATCTATAATGTTATACTCCAAGCAATTTTCTTCCTTTTTTGTAAATGTTCATTTATTTTTGAAACAGAGAGAGAGAGAGACAGACAGAGAGAGACAGAGACAGAGAGAAAGCAAGCAGGGGAGGGGCAGAGAGAGAGAGAAAGAATCCCAAGCAGGCTCCATACTGTCAGCATGGAACCCGACATGGGGTTCAATCTCACGACATGAGCCGAAATCAAGAGCTGGACACTAAACCAACTGAGCCACGCAGGAGGCCCCGGTAATTTTCTTCTATTTCCAGCCATTCCTTACTCTGTTTCTTTTCTTAACATACACAGCTGTGGGTATTGCCCAAGTCAAGAGTATCTTGACTAAGAACACTCTTAGTCTCTCACTTTTATCTCTGTCTTCGATCCTCCAATTGGAGAACTCTTTCAATATCATGTTTTCAAACATCTAAGAGAAGTTCTCTCTTCTCTCCTTCTCACTCTGATTTAACGAGATGCAAACTGATCTAATCCCCTCCCCTTTCATCTACTGCATACCTCAAGACTTTGACACTTTCTCACAGCAAGGAAAATAAAAGACAAAGAATAAACTGCCCTAGGATTAAAATAGTTCTCTGTTTTGGGAGGACTTTAACTTGGGAACAACTGTCTTACAACTTTAAAAGATGTGTTTATGAGCCTACTTGCTCTGAATCACCTGACTTTTTTGAGGTATAACCTTTTATTCATCCGGGTTTACCATCCCTCAGTCTGATCTCTCCCTTTAAAATGAAGCATTTGCAGGGCACCTGGGTGCCAGTTAAGCATGACAGTTAAGTGTCCAACTTCAGCTCAGGTTGTGATCTCACAGCTCATGAGTCTGAGGCCCTTGTCCGGCTCTGTGCTGACAGCTCAGAGACTGGAGCCTGCTTAAGATTCTGTGTCTCCCCTTCTTTCGGCCCCTCCTTCACATGCTCTCTCTCTCAAAAATAAATAAACTTTAAAACATTTTTTTTTTAATGGAGCATTCTCTAGCACCATCTCGACCTCTGTGTTGCTTCAGTGCCCTTTCCTGGTAAACTCTGCCTTTGAGTCACTCACACTCCATATTCTGATGATCACTCAATTTGTAACACTTGCCTTATCCTCTCATAGGAGCTCTGGCATAGGACTTCAAAATGATGGAGGGATGCCTTGACGTGCAAGTTGTGTTCAGTCAGCTTAGACTTCATGCAGACTAGTTCACCTTCCCTACCTTCCTTTCTTCTGAGGGAAGTTCATGATTCCAGACAGCCAGATTAAAATGCTTGGTATCACCTTCTCTTCAGCCTTCTTCTTGTTGGTCTAGTTAGGTCTATCACCACATCACACTGCTACTTTTTCTTCCATACCTTCCTCTCCATAGGGCCACATATAACTAACATATATAAGTTATACAATTTTTCATCAGGGAATCTGATGCACACAAGTCCACATTTTTTTTTATCATCTCAATGGAACAGCCTCAGCTGTGGCCTCTGCACACCCAGATTCCTTAAATGCTGCTCTTACAACACCAGTTCTCATCTCAAAACCTCCCAGCAGCTCTCACTTTTCTACCATTCAAAATCCCTGCCCTACTTTCAAGGTCTTCTCCAAGCTATCTGTTTCTACATATATAACATTCATTTTTATGGGTGCTCAGCATTTTTCTCTCACTTCTGCCTATTCAGTTTTATTTCATATACTCTTTTATGCTGTTTCATAAACTCATACCACTTCTGGATCTATTTTAATTCTCCTTTACTGCTAAGTGTTCTATTCTCTGCTTCCCCAAATATGAGCACACTTTCAAATTTCAATGCAACACTTCCTTGTTCATGGGTGATAGTCTCCTACTCCTCAAAGTTTTCTTTCTCTCTGTCCCCTCTGAATCAGTATTAACTAATGGTAAAAAAAAATAATAATTGTAACTGCATTCAAATACTGACACCTGAATTCCCTCAACATGTATTTGTTTACCTAACGGATGGTTAATGTGAAAATGCATTTCTTTGGTGTAATATGCATTATTTTTTTACTCTTTCTACACTCTAAATTTGTAAAGGATGGGCTGTGCTACTTTTGTTATAACTAGATAAATTCACACTTCAAAAAAATCACAGTTTGTATCTAAAACAGAGCCAATTATAGGTGCCTGATGGATGGTTTTGTTGATTAACATATGTAAGATATACAATTTTTCATCAGGGAATCTGATGCACACAAGTAAGTCCATATTTTTTATCATAAACAAACTTGATATTTAAAAACATTATCTCTTATTAGATAGTGTTTATCTTTAAGGCAACTGTCTGGGAGGGGACAGACAAGAGCCTTGTTTCCCTAGTTCTAAATCTTGATCTGTGTGGTTCTTATATAGGTGAATGTGTATGGAAATACTAGATTTACTTAAAATTTGCCGTCTTCGTTATGAGCTATACTTCAAAAAATAAGTTTTTAATCATAAGTTTAATCAATAAGTATATAAATCATATGAGCCAATCACCTATGCACCCTCTAGGAGAAAAACATAAATTTGTGGTAGAGAATGTAGAAATAATGACAACCTGTAAACTAGTCCAATGTTTAAGTTAGAAGTGCCATTTGTATGGTTTTTGAAGCACCCTATAATCACTAAATAAAGATCTAAAATAAAACTAAATGTGATTGTATATGTAGTTTCTAGAATGAAAATATTCAATAACGTGATGGTATGAGATATGGAATGCACTTCTGGTAAAAAGTTAAGGGAAAGTAATGGTAGTATTTTACATTTATACAATGCTCTAAGGCATACACAAGCACACTCAAGTTTCTATTTTGGTGCCTTTTCTAACCGTTCCATGAGCTAGTCAGGACCAATAGTTTTGCTCTTATTTCAAAGAGAAGACTAAAGTTTAGAGAGGTTAGGTCATTAGTTCAATGTCCTAAAATATGTTAATAGTTAATTCAGATAATGAATTTATAAATATACCTCTCCAGACTATCCCTTTATTAGTTCGTGCATACTATTTCATGACCATTTCTAAATGTGTATAAACCTATGTAAACTCATGTGAGGGAGGCAGAATGGCATTTTTTATAATTGTTCTATGCCCTTTCTCCTATTCCCACCTCCCCCCGCCCCCCACTCCCTGTTACCCAATGCTACCTAGAGTTCTGTTTCAGCAGTTTTCCCTGGGTGTCCATGATTTCACCCAAACATCTCTCATTCCTCATAGTTTGACTCTCTTCTTCTCTTTCATAATTTTATTTCTTGCATTTGTGTTTGAGGCCATGTTTGCTTAGCCGTTTTAATAAGAAAGTTGTTATGAAACACTGAAAGTAATAGCATATTGTGTTGTGCTCTTCATTAAAGGTGTCTTGCTCTTCTCAACTTGAATCATATGCTGAGGGTTCTGAGTCAGCACATAAGACATGTGTATTTCCATGAAAGGCATCATTCCTGGAGAGAATTTTTCTTGAGCCCCTTAGTTAGAGTGGAGACAGAAGGGAAGAACGAGTACAAAGAAATGCTGCATTTCCTTGCACTCTACTCTGATCCCATTAGCACTCAACAATCAAAGATGAGCCCAAGTAAGGAGCATCTCTGCCATGAATGAGACTGAGAGGGGAGAGGAGGGCAGGGGAGAGAAAAAAGAGTGAACACAAAAATTTTTGCATTCAGTCTGTTCCAACAACACACATCACATGGCTTCTGGAAAACTCCACTATACACTTGTGAGAGAATAAGAGTGAAAATAGTGTCTTAATATTATCAAGAAAGTATTTTCGACTTTGTAAACTCTTGAGAGGTTAGTAGCATAATTATATTGTCATATGACCTAAACAGCTTTAATCAAAAAAATAGTAATACTTAAATGCATTTTGGTATCTATCAGTATGCACTTTAGAACACGAAGAGTTCTCATTTAGCACCATCCCTCCAAAAAACTCACAAATTGACAAAGTCTGCTGAGTACATAAATGAAAGGTCACAGAAGTATCTCTAAACCTAACATGTAAAAATTATCTATCTATCTATCTATCTATCTATCTATCTATCTATCTATCTACCTACCTAATCTATCCATCCAGCCATCCATCTTACAATTGTAATTATATAACAATTATATAATTATCTATCTATATGTGGATTCTAATAACAGGGGCTCTTGAGTATGAATGGACTACACAATTCATTTTTCATTTTATAGCATCAATTAATTTTCAAATCGCTTTCTGTACACATATATTCACAAATGGAAGCATTTCCATAACAAAAAAAAAAGTCCAAGAGAGAGAGAGAAAGGCAGAGGGGTGCTCAGGAATAAAAAAAAAAATCACTTAGACTCTCCTTAATGATAACATAATTCCAAAGGCTAGAACTACTTTTTGCATAAGGCTGCAGAGTTGCCAAGATACTTCTTTTTATTTTTTTTCCCCTGCTAAAACACGCTCAATGTTATTTCAGACTATGATCTGTGAATGCCAAGTGTCTGCATTCCTCAGTTGCACACCAACAAATGTCTGCTCTTAACGGATGTTTTACCCAGCAGGGGCCGTTATAGCCCTTAGCTCCAGATTGCAGACCAAATCCACAGAGCATATGGCATTTGGGAAAATGGATGTGAATTGTTCTTCATTCCTTCTCTAAGGGAAGCTTATCTCCCTCCCCTCTGGATATTTTACTTTGATGTGGAGATTTCAGAAACTACTGCTTTTTAGTTAAAAAGTCTTTCTTTGTCAAAATAAATCAATGAAATCATTTAGAAAAATAATTGTACTGCTGTTTCACCGGAATAGTCTTAGTGGGTTGACTGAGAAGTTGATAATGTATACACACCCAAACAACAGAGGAGAAGAATACAGAAAAATGTAGTCAGATTCTGAGCCTAGCCAATGTAATATCATCTTATGGACAGATCAGTCTGTAATATGTTAGCCCTTTCATCATGAATCAGCCCAACATAGACCCAACTATCATCTCTGTGTCTGTTTATCATCTAGATAATCTTGTATTTGTGAAATCTATGTTGCTTAGGACATAAGTTGTAATATCTACATCGCTTGAGCAAGGCACATATCATTTTTGTTCATGTTATGGACAGAAGTCTTTGCTCATATTTTTTAGGGAAAGAGAAAATCTATTCCTAATGGAAGAAGAACAGGGTTCTACTTTTCTACAGTTCATGGTGCTACTAGGAAAGTGTCTTATTCCTATTTTTTTTAAGTTATTTTATTGTGGTAAAGACACTTAACATGAGATGCACCCTCTTTAAAAACTTTTTTTAAGTCTCCAATACTGTATTTTTGACTATAGGTACAATGTTATACAGATCTCTGGAACTTATTTCTCTTGCTTAACTGAAACTTTATGCACACTGATGAGAAACTGTTCATCCTCTAGGCTCTGGTAACCATCATTCCACTCTTTGATTCTATGAATTTGACTAGTTTAGATACCTCATACAAGTGGAGTCATGTAGTATTTGTCTTTGTGTGATCGGGAATCATCTAGCATAATATCTTTGAAGTTTAGTCATGTTGTTGCGTAATGCAGAGTTTTCTTCTTTTTAAAGGCTGAATATTATTCCATTGTATGTGTATGCCACGATTTATTCATCTGTTAATGGACACTTGGGTTATTTCATTTCTTGGCTTTTGTGAATAGTGCTACAATGAACAGAGAAGGGCTAATATCTCTAGAGATCCTGATTTCAATTATTTTAGATAAATACCCAGAAATGGGATTTATGGTAGTTATGCATACATGTGTGATCATATGGTAGTTCTAGTTTTAATCTTTGCATTCCAACCAACAGCGTGTAAGGGTTCCAATTTCACCACATCCTCCCCAATACTTATTGTCTTTTTTTAAAATTAATAGCCATGCTTACAGGTAGGAGGTGATATCTCATTTTGGTTTTGATATTTCCATGATGCTTAGTGATGTTCATATTTTTCTCATATATGATGGAGATTTGTAGGTCTTCTTTGAAGAAATGTCTAGTTTAGTCCTTAGCCCATTTTTTAATTGGGTTATTCTTTTTTTTTCTTGCTATCAAGTTGTATAGTGTCTTATATATTTTGGAGACTGACTCCTTATCAGATAAAAATGTTCTTCCATTCTGTAGTTTGCCTTTTCCCTCTGTTGATTGCTTCCTTTGAGATGCCAAAGAGTTTCAGTTTGGTATAATCCCACTTGTCTATTTTCTTTTGTCGTCTGTGCTTTTGATGTCACATCCATGAAAACATTTCCAGGCCCAAAAGCATAAAGATTTTCCCATATGCTGTTTTCTTTTATGAGTTTGATTGTTCCAGGTTTTGTATTGAAGTCTTTAATCCATTTTGAGTTGATTTTTGTATACAAAATAAGATGAGGGCCCAATTTTATTTTTATATGTGGATATTCAATTTTCCCAGGACCATTTGTTGAAGAGACTATATTTTCCCCATTGTATATTCTAAAAGCTTTTCTTCTAAGATCAGGAACAAGGCAAAGATGCCTATTCTCACCACTTTATTCAACATTGTGCTGGAAGTACTAGCCAGGGCAGCTAGGCAAGGCAAAGAAATAAAAGGTATCCAAATCAAAAAGGAGGAGTAAAATTGTCCCTTATTTGCAGATTACATGATCTTATATATGAAAAACCCTAGAGATTAAGACAAAAAACAAAGCTATTAGAATAAATAAATTCAGTAAACTTGCAGGGTTCAAATAAACATACAAAAATCAGTTATGTTTATATATACAAACAGTGAACCTCAAGTTGTCAATGGTCTTACTGTCTCACTTCCCTTTTTATCCAGGAGTAAATAAGAATGTGAAGTAACTGAGGACACTTTTAAAGAGTTGTTATCCTTTCTTTGACAGATGTTTACTGAGTACTTGCTATAGGCCAGGCTCTGGTTTAGTGGTTGAGGATAGCTAAGCAAACAAGAAAGAAAAATTCTTTGTCTTCATTAAACTGGCTTTCTACTGAGGGTAAGTGTAGGAAATAAACTTTTACTGGTAGGAAATAAGTTCAGTGCTTTTGACTTTTGATAATCACCTATTAGGGTCAACAAAATAGAAGAGCCTAGTGCAATATGAAAAGAGTGAAGTGATCCTTACTTTGAAATTTGCTTAGGAGCAATGTTGGTATCCTTACACTGTTTAGGTTATCTTGCTCAGTCAAAGTCTTGTTGTCTCTGTTGAATGATTATTGAATGATTATTTTGAGGAACCTCCCTTCTCATTTCAGTGTCTTTGACCATTATCAATCGCCATCACGTCACTCAAATTGAAGCTTAATTTTATTCTTACCAATTTTTTCAAAAACACTTCCCATCTCTTGGGTTGACCACTTCTGATTATTTCTTCATTAGCTCTTTTTTTTTTCAATATATGAAGCTTATTGTCAAATTGGTTTCATACAACACCCAGTGCTCATCCCAAAAGGTGCTCTCCTCAATACCCATCCCCCACCCTCCCCTACCTCCCACCCCCCATCAACCCTCAGTTTGTTCTCAGTTTTTAAGAGTCTCTTATGCTTTGGCTCTCTTCCACGCTACCCTCTTTTTTTTTTTTTCCCCTTCCCCTCCCCCATGGGTTCCTATTAAGTTTCTCAGGATCCACATAAGAGTGAAACCATATGGTATCTGTCTTTCTCTGTATGGCTTATTTCACTTAGCATCACACTCTCCAGTTCCATCCATGTTGCTACAAAGGGCCATATTTCATTCTTTCTCATAGCCACGTAGTACTCCATTGTGTATATAAACCACAATTTCTTTATCCATTCATCAGTTGATGGACATTTAGGCTCTTTCCATAATCTGGCTATTGTTGAGAGTGCTGCTATAAACATTGGGTACAAGTGCCCCTATGCATCAGTACTCCTGTATCCCTTGGGTAAATTCCCAGCAGTGCTACTGCTGGGTCATAGGGTAGGTCTATTTTTAATTTTCTGAGGAACCTCCACACTGTTTTCCAGAGTGGCTGCACCAGTTTGCATTCCCACCAACAGTGCAAGAGGGTTCCCGTTTCTCCACATCCTCGCCACATCTATAGTCTCCTGATTTATTCATTTTGGCCACTCTGACTGGCATGAAGTGATATTTCAGTGTGGTTTTGATTTGTATTTCCCTGATAAGGAGCGACGTTGAGCATCTTTTCATGTGCCTGTTGGCCATCCGGATGTCTTCTTTAGAGAAGTGTCTATTCATGTTTTCTGCCCATTTCTTCACTGGGTTATTTGTTTTTTGGGTGTGGAGTTTGCTGAGCTCTGTATAGATTTTGGATACTAGCCCTTTGTCCGATATGTCATTTGCAAATATCTTTTCCCATTCCGTTGGTTGCCTTTTAGTTTTGTTGGTTGTTTCCTTTGCTGGGCAGAAGCTTTGTATCTTCATAAGGTCCCAGTAGTTCATTTTTGCTTTTAATTCCCTTGCCTTTGGGGATGTGTCAAGTAAGAGATTGCTACGGCTGAGGTCAGAGAGGTTTTTTTCTGCTTTTCCCTTTAGGGTTTTGATGGTTTCCTGTCTCACATTCAGGTTCTTTATCCATTTTGAGTTTATTTTTGTGAATGGTATAAGAAAGTGGTCTAGTTTCATTCTTCTGCATGTTGCTGTCCAGTTCTCCCAGCACCATTTGTCAAAGAGACTGTCTTTTTTCCATTGGATGTTCTTTCCTGCTTTGTCAAAGATTAGTTGGCCATACGTTTGTGGGTCTAGTTCTGGGGTTTCTATTCTATTCCATTGGTCTATGTGTCTGTTTTTGTGCCAATACCATGCTGTCTTGATGATTACAGCTTTGTAGTAGAGGCTAAGGTCTGGGATTGTGATGCCTCCTGCTTTGGTCTTCTTCTTCAATATTACTTTGGATATTCGGGGCCTTTTGTGGTTCCTTATGAATTTTAGGATTGCTTGTTCTAGTTTCGAGAAGAATGCTGGTGCAATTTTGATTGGGATTGCATTGAATGTGTAGATAGCTTTGCGTAGTATTGACATTTTGACAATATTTATTCTTCCAATCCATGAGCACGGAATATTTTTCCATTTCTTTATATCTTCAGTTTCCTTCATAAGCTTTCTATCGTTTTCAGCATACAGATCTTTTACATCTTTGGTTAGATTTATTCCCAGGTATTTTATGCTCCTTGGTGCAATTGTGAATGGGATCAGTTTCTTTATTTGTCTTTCTGTTGCTTCATTATTAGTGTATAAGAATGCAACTGATTTCTGTACATTGATCTTGTATCCTGCAACTTTGCTAAATTCATGTGTCAGTTCTAGCAGACTTCTGGTGGAGTCTATCGGATTTTCCATGTATAATATCATGTCATCTGCAAAAAGTGAAAGCTTAACTTCATCTTTGCCAATTTTGATGCCTTTGATTTCCTTTTGTTGTCTGATTGCTGATGCTAGAACTTCCAGCACTATGTTAAACAGCAGCGGTGAGAGTGGGCATCCTTGTTGTGTTCCTGATCTCAGGGAAAAAGCTCTCAGTTTTTCCACGTTGAGGATGATGTTAGCTGTGGGCTTTTCATAAATGGCTTTTATGATCTTTAAGTATGTTCCTTCTATCCTGACTTTCTCGAGGGTTTTTATTAAGAAAGGATGCTGAATTTTGTCAAATGCTTTTTCTGCATCGATTGACAGGATCATATGGTTCTTATCTTTTCTTTTATTGATGTGATGTATCACATTGATTGATTTGCGAATGTTGAACCAGCCCTGCATCCCAGGAATGAATCCCACTTGATCATGGTGAATAATTCTTTTTATATGCTGTTGAACTCGATTTGCTAGTATCTTATTGAGAATTTTTGCATCCATATTCATCAGGGATATTGGCCTGTAGTTCGCTTTTTTTACTGGGTCTCTCTGGTTTATAAATCAAAGTAATACTGGCTTCATAGAATGAGTCTGGAAGTTTTCCTTCCCTTTCTATTTTTTGGAATAGCTTGAGAAGGATAGGTATTATCTCTGCTTTAAACTCTGGTAGAACTCCCCTGGGAAGCCATCTGGTCCTGGACTCTTATTTGTTGGGAGATTTTTGATGACTGATTGAATTTCCTGGTTATGGGTCTGTTCAAGCTTTCTATTTCCTCCTGATTGAGTTTTGGAAGAGTGTGGGTGTTCAGGAATTTGTCCATTTCTTCCAGGTTGTCCAGTTTGTTGGCATATAATTTTTCATAGTATTCCCTGATAATTGCTTGTATCTCTGAGGGATTGGTTGTAATAATTCCATTTTTATTCATGATTTTATCTCTTTGGGTCATCTCCCTTTTCTTTTTGAGAAGCCTGGCTAGAGGTTTGTCAATTTTGTTTATTTTTTCAAAAAACCAACTCTTGGTTTCGTTGATCTGCTCTACAGTTTTTTTAGATTCTATGTTGTTTACTTCTGCTCTGATCTTTATTATTTCTCTTCTTCTGCTGGGTTTAGGCTGCCTTTGCTGTTCTGCTTCTATTTCCTTTAGGTGTGCTGTTAGATTTTGCATTTGGGATTTTTCTTGTTTCTTGAGATAGGCCTGGATTGCAATGTATTTTCCTCTCAGGACTGCCTTTGCTGCATCCCAAAGCATTTGGATTGTTGTATTTTCATTTTCGTTTGTTTCCATATATTTTTTAATTTCTTCTCTAATTGCCTGGTTGACCCACTCATTCTTTAGTAGGGTGTTCTTTAACCTCCATGCTTTTGGAGGTTTTCCAGACTTTTTCCTGTGGTTGATTTCAAGCTTCATAGCATTGTGGTCTGAAAGTATGCATGGTATGATTTCAATTCCTGTATACTTATGAAGGGCTGTTTTGTGACCCAGTATGTGATCTATCTTGGAGAATGTTCCATGTGCACTCGAGAAGAAAGTACATTCTGTTGCTTTGGGATGCAGAGTTCTAAATATATCTGTCAAGTCCATCTGATCCAATGTCTCTTTCAGGGCCCTTGTTTCTTTACTGACCTGTGTCTAGATCATCTATCCATTTCTGTAAGTGGAGTGTTAAAGTCCCTGCAATTACCACATTCTTATCAATAAAGTTGCTTATGTTGTGAGTAATTGTATATATCTGGGGGCTCCTGTATTCGGCGCATAGACATTTCTAATTGTTAGCTCTTCCTGATGGATAGACCGTGTGATTATTATATAATGCCCTTCTTCATCTCTTGTTACAGCCTTTAATTTAAAGTCTAGTTTGTCTGATATAAGTATGGCTACTCCAGCTTTTTTTTGACTTCCAGTGGCATGATAAATAGTTCCTCATCCCCTCACTCTCAATCTGAAGGTGTCCTCAGGTCTAAAATGAGTCTCTTGTAGACAGCAAATAGATGGGTCTTGTGTTTTTTTATCCATTCTGATACTCTATGTCTTTTGGTTGGCGCATTTAGTCCATTTACATTCAGTGTTATTATAAAAAGATATGGGTTTAGAGGCATTGTGATGTCCATAGGTTTCATGCTTGTAGCGATGTCTATGGTGTTTTGTCTCACAGGATCCTCCTTAGGATCTCTTATAGGGCTAGTTTAGTGGTGACGAATTCCTTCAGTTTTTGTTTGTTTGGGAAGACCTTTATCTCTCCTTCTATTCTAAATGACAGACTTGCTGGATAAAGGATTCTCGGCTGCATATTTTTTCTGTTCATCACATTGAAGATCTCCTGCCATTCCTTTCTGGCCTGCCAAGTTTCAGTAGAGAGATCGGTCATGAGTCGTATAGGTCTCCCTTTATATGTTAGAGCACGTTTATCACTAGCTGCTTTCAGAATTTTCTCTTTATCCTTGTATTTTGCCAGTTTCACTATGATATGTCGTGCAGAAGATCGATTCAAGTTATGTCTGAAGGGAGTTCTCTGTGCCTCTTGGATTTCAATGCCTTTTTCCTTCTCCAGATCTGGGAAGTTCTCAGCTATTATTTCTTCAAGTACACTTTCAGCACCTTTCCCTCTCTCTTCCTCCTCTGGAATACCAATTATGTGTATATTATTTCTCTTTAGGGTATCACTTAATTCTCTAATTTTCCCCTCATACTCCTGGATTTTTTTATCTTTTTCTCAGCTTCTTCTTTTTCCATAATTTTATCTTCTAGTTCACCTATTCTCTCCTCTGCCTCTTCAATCTGAGCCGTAGTTGTCTCCATTTTATTTTGCAATTCATTGATAGCATTTTTTATCTCCTCCTGGCTGTTCCTCAGTCCCTTGATCTCTGTAGCAAGAGATTCTGTGCTGTCCTTTATACTGTTTTCAAGCCCAGCGATTAGTTTTATGACTATTATTCTAAATTCACTTTCTGTTATATTGTTTAAATCATTTTTGATCAGTTCGTTAGCTGTTGTTATTTCCTGGATGTTTTTCTGAGGGGAATTCTTCCGTTTCGTCATTTTGGATAGTCTCTGGAGTGGTGCGGGACTGTGGGGCACTTCCCCTGTGCTGTCTTGAATAACTTGTGTTGGTGGGCGGGGACGCAGTCAGACCTGATCTGCCCCCAGCCCACAGCTGGGGCCACAGTCAGACTGGTGTGTGCCTTCTCTTCCCCTCTCCTAGGGGCGGGATTCACTGTGGGGTGGCGTGGCCTGTCTGGGCCAATTGCACACTGCCAGGCTTGTGGTGCTGCGGTTCTGGCATATTAGCTGGGGTGGATTGGCAATGTGCACAGGGGCGGGAAGGGCAGGCTCAGCTGGCTTTTCCTTAGGAGATCCGCTTTAGGATGGGCCCTGCGGCAGCGGGAGGGAGTCAGACAAGCTGCCGGAGGTGTGGATCCGCAGAAGCACAGTGTTGGGTGTTTGCGGGGTGCAAGCAAGTTCCCTGGCAGGAACTGGTTCCCTTTGGGATTTTGGCTGGGGGATGGGTGAGGTAGATGACGCTGGTGAGCGCCTTTGTTCCCCCCCAAGGTGAGCTCTGTCATCCGGGGCTCAACAACTCTCCCTCCCATTGTCCTCCAGCCCTCCTGTTCTCTGAGCAGAGCTGTTAGCTTATAACCTTCCAGATGTCAAGTCCCGCTTGCTGTCGGAACACACTCCATCTGGCCCCTCTGCTTTTGCCAGCCAGACTCGGGGACTCTGCTTGGCTGGCGGCCACCCCTCCGCCCAGGCTCCCTCCTGCCAGTCCATGGAGCATGCACCGCCTCGCCGCCCTTCCTACCCTCTTCTGTGGGCCTCTCGTCTGCGCTTGGCTCCAGAGACTCCATTCTGCTAGTCTTCTGGTGGTTTTCTGGGTTATTTAGGCAGGTGTAGGTGGAATCTGAGTGATCAGCAGGACGCACGGTGAGCCCAGCCTCCTCCTAAGCCGCCATCTTCCCTGGGGTGTCCATTCATTAGCTCTTCTCTCCAGTCCAGTACCACTACCTACTTCTCTATACCTCTACCTACTTCTCTCCCATTGATTTCCTTCTTTACAACCCATCTAGAATTAATTTTTTATCTGAAACACAACTCCAGTCAAATGCATTTCATATTTAACAATTTTAATGATTCTACTACCACTCTTGGATAAAGGGGAAAATATTTGTACTATAAATTCTTATGTAAATTGTTATGAACATAATTCTCATTTTTGCTTATGCTCCTCTGCCTTACCATGCTTCAGCCAGTGTGACCTTGTATCAATTTTATAATACTATGTGGACCACTTATACTGCAGAGCTGTTGCACATGTCCTCTCTGGGCAGAGTATACTTTCCTGTCCTTTTTTTCCAGTTAATTTCTAATCATCTTTAAATCTCACAACTTTATTTTCTTAGAAAACAGTTCTTTTACTATTCTATGTTAACTCCTTTAGAAATATAGTTAATTAGTAATTACATATTTATTAGTGTTATTTGAATTATGTTGGTTTCTCTAGAAAGACTTCTTGAAAGAAGCAAAAAAGTCAGGATTTTCCCATCACTGTTCCCATCAGAGTCTATTGTTGAAATGGTAAATACTAAATTCAAAAGAAATATTTGTCTTGACAGTTCTCATACTTTCATGTATTTTTATGATCTGTTATGTGCATTAATGCAGGTGGGCTACATCTTTTCAAAGCTCCAGGGAAAACACTCAGAAGAATCATAGCAAGTGGCATATATACCCATCACATAAAATAATGCCTATGTATGTGATCTGTAAATTACAAAAACCTATTCACATATTTATAATTATGATTACTACAACTACGTATGAATGCTCAAGTGGGGATTAGCCAAGGAACGTAAAAAGTTGTTACTTCTTTCATAGCTTTTTATCAGTGCCTCAGAGGACACCAGAGGTGCTGCTACCCTCAAAGTCTCAGTTCTACCATTGAACAGTTCCATCTTTGAATTTGGGTGATTGGAAGGATAGTATCTGGAAGGGGTTCTGAGTTGGTCTCAAGAATACGTGCTCAATATGTCCCCTGATTCAGAATATATTGGATCTATAATTCAATTTGGAGAGTATTTTAATCTTAATAATAATGTGTCTTCCAGCATGTGAAAGTGGGGCATTATCCCATTTATTTTACTTAATTTCCCTCTGCAATTATTTTGTAGTTACCCACTTCAACTCTTAACTCCTGGTTATCTTTTATTAAAATTTATTTTGAAGTACTTTTTTAAAGTTTATTTATTTTGAGAGAGTGTGTGTGCTTGATCAGGGGAGGGGCAGAGAGAGAGGGAGACAGAGAATTCCAAGAGGTTCCACAGTATCAGCACAATGCCCACCATGGGGCTCAAACTCACAAATCTGGAGATCATGACCTGAGGGGAAATTAAGAGTCAGATACTTAACTGACTGAGTCATGCAGGTGTCCCTCTAAGTATTTTTATGCTATTGTGAATCTTTAATTTTCTAGTTGTTCCTAGTATAAAATACATAAATGGTTTTATATATCAATATTACATATGAAACCTCGCTAGTTTCATTTATTAGTTCTAATAACTTTTTTGAATGTCTTAGTATTTTCTTTTTTTTTAATATGAAATTTATTGTCAAATTGGTTTCCATACAACACCCAGTACTCATCCCAACAGGTGCCCTCCTCAGTACCCATCACCCACCCCCCCTCCCTCCCACCCCCCATCAATCCTCAGTTTGTTTGTTCTCAGTTTTTAAGAGTCTCTTATGGTTTAGCTCCAGCCCTCTCTAACCTCTTCTTTTTTCTTCCCCCCTCCCCCCATGGAGTATTTTCTACATGTATGATCATTCATGTATAAATGAATTTTACTTGTTTGTATGCCTTTTATAACTTTTCTTTCCTTACTGGACTTGTTAGAACCTTCAGTATGATGCTAAAGAAAGGTTACCCTTGTTTCTTTCTAATCAGAAGTAGAAGGCTTAGAGCCTTTAGGGATTGAATATAATGTTACCTGTAGCCTTTTTTGCAGATGTCCTTAATCAAGTTGTGAAAGTTTACTTCTAGGGGGCCATGGGTGGCTCAATTGGTTATGCATCTGACTCTTGATTTTTGTCTCAGGTCATGATCCCAGGGTCATGTGACTGAACCCCACATTAGGCTCTGCACTGAGCATGGAGGCTGCTTGAGATTCTCTGTCTCTAACCCTCTTCACCACTTACACTCTCACTCTAAAATTAAAAAGTTTACTTCTATTCCTTGTTTAATGGGAGTTTTGATCCTAAAAGAGTACATTATTCCAGATGTTTATTCTACATCAATTACAATTATCTTAGATTTTTCTCCTTTATACTATTACTACATTATATTCACTTGATTTTTAGATGCTAAATCATCGCATTCTTAGGAAAAGTTCAATTTGGTCATGATGTATTGTCTTTTTATAGATCATTGAATTTGGCTAATAATTTTGTAAGGATTTTTCTCCTACTTGCATGTAGGATGTTAATATAACTGCTTGCTTAAAATCTTTGCTTGACATTTTTTATTCATTTATCTTCAACTAACATGCATTTATGAATAGAATATGGATTTTTAAAGTTATCTGTTCTGCTAACTCTTCCTTTTAATTGGTGAGTTTTGTCCATTAATATTTAATGTGATTATTACCATGTTTAGGTTTGGGTTTATAATTTATTTTTTTCTACTTATCCTCTCTGTTTCAGTTCCTTATTTCCTGTCTTTGTTCTTTTTTTATTATTTGAATTTTTTTCTAGAATTCAATTTTATTTTTTGTTAGCTTTTAGCTATTTTTCCCATTTTTAAAAATAATGTTTCCCCTAGCAATTGCAATATACATCCACACATCCTTAATATTTCATAGGCCACTTATTATTAATAATGTATAATTTCATGTTGGGCATACCATGAACCCTAACTTTTTCATGATTGTAGCCTTACAGAATCATAGAAGTTATACTCAAGGAAGTTGCTATTCACTATGCTGTTTATGCCTTCTAATAAGCTTATTCTGAAAGGAAACAATGAATTTTCTGAATTAAGTGAAGCTCATTCTTTCTTTAATAACAAAACTGTAGTGCCAGATAAATTTAAAAAGCAATTTCAGAATAACACTTTAGCAGGACCTAACAAAGCTCATTTCTGTTCCATGTTGTAGGTAATTGAATGCTGTATTTCATAATGAACTAATGGTATTTGTCAGATAAAATGATAATATTTGGCACTTACATAGCATCTTTCTTCTAATGAGCTCAATAATGATTCAGTGCTTTATTTTTTTACTTGCAATAATTTGGAAGCATTTACATGGGTAATATGTTCACGCAAATTTATTCCTCTTGATGAGAAACTAGATAGTATCAAAGGTAAGATGAAAGTTTGTTTTGCAATTAGAGTAACAGATACCACTAACCAAGCTGGAAGCAATTGAAGTTAATCAGGACCCTTGCTGTACCATCTATAAAGGGGAGGGCATAACAATATATCAACAAAATAGGTGAAATATAAAAATGTCCCTTAGAGAAATAGTATATGCAATTTTGTTAGTGACACATAAAGCCAGAGAATAAAATATTTCATATAAAATACTGCATTATGTAATTACTTCCATGAATTATTTTACTTTGTATTGTCTTTTACAGAATTCACTGAATTTTGAAAACTTCTCCCTATGTATGATAATACGTAATGCAATTTCTTAAATATTACTAAAGTTGTCTAGATACAGATTTACTAAATAGGCCCTATAGATGATGTTTTAAAGAATAAAATTGATGTAATTTCAAATACTGAGTATTTCCATGGTATCTTTGAAATCATTTTTCTAATATTTTACTACTTCTCTAGTAACAGATCCTTGGGAGAAAATACAAAGAAAAGTAACTTCTATTTATGTATGGTTATTTGAATTATTCTCAAAAAAGAAGTATTTTGGCTATCAGTTTCTGTGACCTATGTATATCACTTAAACAATATGTGACTCTGTTTTCTGATTTATAAATGGCAACAATTACACTATTCTTATCAGCCTCAGAGGAATATTGAATCAAATGTCAAAATTGTAAGAGAATTTTGAAAATATAAATGAGAAACATATAATCAAGATATTACCAGGAGTATTAGTGAGACATTCTTAATTATTTACCAGTGATGGTTAACAGAACTTACTTCTTGTTGGATGACTGTAGCTTGATCCTATGTGAATTCAACCTCAGGTTCTTAACATGACTAACAATATATGGAAATCATAAGTGCATAAGAAGGAAGAAAGAGAGACTGTGCTATGGTAGGTAAATCACTAGGATAAAATGAACCTAAAATATTTGCCAAACCTCTGATTTTTAATATTTATTAATATACATCTATTAAAAATCTACTTTGTCTAGTGTGCTTATAAGTTTTTAAGCATTCAATAGTTAATTTGACTTGGGTGGGGCTTTATGCAAAAATTAGTGGATTAAAGCCACCATAAAGAAATATAGTTAAAAATATAAGACAAGCCACATAGAAAATAAATAACATCTCTAAAAACACATGAAATTTAAAAAACTTCCTACCATAGCCAAATTAGTGTATGGGCCCAATAGAGTGTAATTTTGTCCTGTTTGAAGAGGGCAATCAGATCTGATTAATTCTAACATCAGAACAGAGAACAGATGTCTCCTGAAAGACCTCACCAATTATCCTGTGCTTTAATCAATAGAGTCTAAAGACATCTATAGGAATTAAGCAAAGACAGGAATGTCCCAATGGTGATTCCTGTATTCTACCAAATACCATGAGTAGTTGGGCTAGAGGATGAACTGCACAAATATGTCACCTTTGTTTTGTTTCTAATCCAGAGTTCCAACCAGGAGAATTATATCAAGAGGAGGAAAGTTAGAAGAAAGAAGGAAAGCAAGTATAGGTACTTTGGCTAAGGCAGAGATAAATACGTATCACATCATCAAACAGCTTATGACATCAGACTAAACCATACTGACCTTATGGAAAATGCCAAAGGAGGCAGAAATGATAGGAGAAAGTGGTATCCTAACTGAAACAGTGGCAAGCCCTAATTTATCATGTCTGTCTCTTAGCCTTGTCTTCTTGAGCCATTGCTGGCTGTCTGGACTTGGAATTACTGATTCTAGTCAAAGAAAAGCAATGTACATAAGAAAACTAACATGAATATTACGCTTGTATAGTATAGCTTTGTGGGGAGGTCTATACAGAAGAAGCAGAAGTAGGGGGAGAAAGAGCAGAAGGAGGTAGCAGTATGAAAAGTCAATGGCAGTGAAACAATCACTTGAAAAGGATGGCTTTGAATATTCATCGTAAATAAAAGAAGATCAAGCAGCATCTAACATTAGCAGCAGCAGCATCATCATCATCATCATCATCATCACCGCCACTAATAAAAGTACAGGATATGACAACTGAGCTGGAACAGCTCAGAAAAGAAAAGAAAAAATAAATAAATTACAATATAAATATTGCAATATTCCTATATGTACATGTAACCTTATCTTACTTAGATCATTCTGAGGATGTGTTAGTCATATATAGGAACATTTCTATAAAGCATATCCCCACAATGCCTGATTTGGGTGAGTTTTGTTCCAACCTGGATATTCTCAAATATCCTATTGTGATTGCAATCCTCTTGAACAATAGTGAGAGTTGAGGAAGTATTTTTCAAAGTCAGAACTAATAAACTGGTAGTGGTGTTAATGGCTTGTTAACAAAGCATGAAAACTTCCTGAATAAGCCATAGTCACTGAACCAGCTCAATGCTGAGGCAAGGAGATAATTGTTTCCAATGATCCAGAGATAAATAAATAAGCTTTGGCTTCATTTTTGTATCAGAAAGTTTCAGTCTTCAGGTGCAACAGTTTAATTCCTAGAGATTTTAGGCAATTACTTTGACCATCTAGTAAAAGAATGGCAAAGATGATTTAAGTTGGTCAATGATACTGAGACATTGGTATTAAGGAAAATTAACATTTTCAACTTCCTTCATTTCCATTTCTTCACCCAATTTCAGCTTTTGTTCCCATTCAGTTTCTTACAGAAAAATCAGTAGATGAGAAGAAAAGTCCAGGGATAGATAGCCAGCGAAAATGAAAATAGATACGAATTCAGGACCTAAATGAAGAAAAAAGAGTATATGGCTTAGAAGATGAGAAGAGTCTACATGAACTTCAAATGGTAGCCAGGGGTATAAAATATCATCAAAGACATAGTAAAAGAGTCCACGTAAATATGGCCAAAGAGAACAAGAGGACAAAGAAAGAGGTGCTGTTGTGTGACTGTATGTGGAGACTGGGCCTTTATACACGTACATACATAAATAAGTATTCATTAAATGTGGAGTGAATACATGAGTAAAAAGAGACAGAGGAAATGATTATCCTTAACATATATATGGAGTAAATGGAAAGCTCTAGCAACTGTTGTATTGAATGATTTGTATTTTAGTACAGCCATATGATACAATGGTATTTTTGTAAACATTATTAGTCGTAATTATTTAAAGATAAAACACATTGAGACAAGAGACGTTTAGTACAGTCCACGGTCACTCAACATGTAAACAAGGAAGAGAGGATTCTATCCCCTGTATTCTGACCCACAGTGATATTTGAGTTAAAGGAATACCCTGGGACAGGAAGGGTCGTGGGGGTCCTCTCTTTGCTCAGATTTACATCTCAGATAAGAAATTTTCCTTTCACACTGAGATACATCTGTTTAGGAAATTGGATTTTTTTGTTCATTTTTCTCTAAGTTGGTAATTTGAATTTAAGTGATAAAAGTATTTCAAAAGGAGATGCTCCTGTGATAATTCTTATTTGCTTCAGTAACATTAAACCAACAGATATTTATTCAATATGTCACATAGTTTTTGAAATACAACTAAACATAGACTGCTAAGCATTAGGGAATGTGAGACCAGATAGTACTGGCAAGGAGGCAGGCACCACACAGGGGCAAAAGTAAGTTTTTCCTAAGAACAAAGGGAAGCCATTGTATAGTTTTTTGGTTTTTTTTTTTTAATTTTTTTTCAACGTTTATTTATTTTTGGGACAGATAGAGACAGAGCATGAACGGGAGAGGGGCAGAGAGAGAGACACAGAATCAGAAACAGGCTTCAGGCTCTGAGCCATCAGCCCAGAGCCCGACGTGGGGCTCGAACTCACGGACCGCGAAATCGTGACCTGGCTGAAGTCGGACGCCTAACCGACTGCGCCACCCAGGCGCCCCAACTATTGTATAGTTTAAAGCAGGAGGTGACTGGGGTGCTGAGGCATTCAGTCAGTTAAGCCTCAGACTCTTGATACTGGCTCAGGTCACGATCAGAAGATTTGTAAGATTAAGCCCTGCTTCAGGCTCTGCTCTGGGCTGACAGCACCACGGAGCCTCCTTGGAACTCCCTCCCTCTCCCTCTGCCCCTCTTCACTTTCCCCTCTCTGTCTTCCTTAAACAAACAAACAAACTTTAAGCAAGAAACAAAAAGGAGGTGATATCACAAACTTCGCTTTGGACATATTACCTTGTTAACAGTGTAGCAATATACAGTAGACATAGAAGATTAAAACTAAACTGTATAGGTGACATCCATGATGAGTTATCATATCTGGTAGAAGGTATATGCACATGGGATCATCTTGATAGTTGTTGTAATGGAATAGAAATTTCCAAGGCTGAAAACATGGTTGTAGAGATTCATTTATTTAACATTTACTATGCTTCTACTCTATCTCTGGCATTCTGGATGGTGTTAGTGTGGATCTCAGGATAAAATATAATAAATATGTAAAATAAAAATAAGTAAAACGATCTATTTTGTCTAAAAAACAAAACCCCTCAAAGTCAAATTGGGGAGACAGGTATGAAATGATTTATGTGAAATTATAGTAGAATCTTGCTTGCTATCTGGGGGGAGGAGTACAGTTCAAAAAATTGGGGGGAGCCGGGGTGGCTCAGTTGGTTAAGCGTCCAACTTCAGCTCAGGTCAGGATCTCATGGCCTGTGGGTTTGAGCCCCTGGTCGGGCTTTGTGCTGACAGCTCAGAGCCTGGAGCCTGCTTCAAATTCTGTGTCTCCCTCTCTCTCTACCCCTCCCCTGCTCACATTCTCTCCCCACCCCCACCCCCACCCCGCCTCTCTCAAAAATAAATAAACATTTAAACAATTTTAAAAAGAAAAGAAGATGGTTCCTAGGATTCCAACAATTCCATACAGGAAGCATAATGCAATGTTATGAAGCCTCAGGAAATCTCTGCAGCTTTTCTTTTTAAAGTAGCCTTTTCTGTTTGCATATCCCCATTTTTTTTCGTCCTTAATTCTTTTGATTAACTTTTCTTCCCTGCAGTTTTATGATTCTTGTGACTATCTTTGCTCCTGAGCCTACTCTTCATTCTCTTTTTCATAGTCTGTAGCCTATTAGAGCCCTGCTGTACCTCTGGATGCTCTTTCAGTTTTTGGAATCCCAATTTAGATAATTTAGATAAATTTCCAAAACATCAGCTTCATTGTATGACAATGTGCACAGTTAAGGAAATACAACTTAATTTTTCATTGATGTTTTAAGGTTCTTAAGGTATCAAGAAATAAAGCAATTATTGGAAGGAAGAGGTTTCTTATTAAAATCAAAGTTCCTGGGATGCATTCCATGATATAAATTATGTGTGTTCATCGTGTGTGTGTACATACATACATATATATTATATATTAAATTATAATATACACACATTTATAAGAAATAGTATAGAGAAAATTTCATTATTTTACAAGATTCCTAGTCCTCATTAATTCAAGTAAGGTCTGCAATAAAAGAAATGTTTTAATGGGAGATAAGATTTTAGGCATTATATAAATGAAGGTTCAGGAAGGATTGTAATGCTCTTTTAGGTTTCATTTTCATGTTTGTCCTTTCAAAGAACTATGCAATGGGTTTCCATTTGTTTCCAAATGTTACGGCCTTTATGACTTTCTAAAGCAGAAGGAAAATTTTATATGTTCATTTTTTTTAATGAAAACTCATTTTGGGGCACCTGGGTGGCTCAGTCAGTTGGGTATCTGACTTCGGCTCACGTCATGATCTCATAGTTCGTGAGTTTGAGCCCTATGTCGGGCTCCATGCTGACAGCTCAGACCCTGGAGTCTGCTTCAGATTCTGTGTCTCCCTCTCTCTCTCTGCCCCTCCCCTGCTCACTCTCTGTCTCTCTCTCTCTCTCTCTCAAAAATAAATAAACACTAAAAAAATTAAGGAAAACTCATTTTGATATTCCCTAAATTTTGAGTACTGTTGAGGTATTCATAAAAAGGTGACTACATATAAATTTCTTCACATATACACTAAGCTTGAAAAAAAAACATTAGTAAAAGACACCCAGACTATCTTGGGCGATAGTACAGGGCAGTGGAACAAGAACTAAGTTGGGAGGGAAGAAATTTAGCTTCCACTCCAGAATGAGCTGCTTGGTAGGGACTAAGAGAAACTGTTTCCTCTCAACAGATCTGTTTCCTATCTATATAATGAAGGATTTGAATTGATTCATCTCTGAAATCTATTCCATTAGGAAATCAATTGATAGATCCATTTAATTACTTATCAACTATCTACCACCTACAATTGTCCTGAAGATAGCCTACATCCAGAATATATTCTAAAATTTATTTTATTTAAAGATATATGTCTTTGGGAACTATGAGGAAGAAGAATGTGGACTTTAGAAGGTGAGTAAAAGTCTCAAATCTACCAATTACCAGGCCCCTGAAAGTTTAAGACGAATAGGAACAGTGCTATATAGCTGTGAGACATTTTTCAAGGTTACTGATCTTGGGAAAAGGATTCTGTTTCAACTCTAATATACAAAGAGTTTGGAAGTCATCACTGCTGTCATTACAAGAAAAAAGCTGAACAAACTAAAAAGAAACTACTTTTATTAGGCATATCAGAGATTGGGGTCACAAGACTTTGCTACTTGATCATCTGGAGAAAGGTAAAAACAAGGAGTTATACCTGAGATCAGCTTACCTAGTAGAGAGAATCCTAGAGCCATTAACTAGTAGGAACACATACAGGGTAATTTTGATGAATTTCTGGGGGCTGAGTGTGGATTACTTTGAGACTGAAATGTTCCTGGGGTTCCTGGCTTTGGTGAGCAGGAGGGAGAACTAAACTGTTGTCAGTTTTACCTCCACAGAAATCACTTCCTCCCAGTTCATGGTGAAGATCCTAGAAAAGTTCCTGATGACTTTAGGCTGGGGGAGGATAAAAGTGACCATTGTGAAATCTGCCCAGAGTATTCTTGAACACAGAGCCTACACTCTCCAAGGAAAGTGACTTTACTGAGCCTTATCTACTTGAAGAAATGGCAATTATCTACCTGAAGGAAAGGCAGGTTCAGTTCAGTCTAGCCTTCCTGTTTCATGTAAAGGAGAAGAGTAAAGCTAAGAAACACTTTTGAAGGCCACACCTCGGGGACCTAGGCCCAATACATGACTGGGATTTAGTAATTAAATCATGAAGTGCTATTGGCCCCTACTCTAACGCCACATTAACAGTTATCCAGTATACAGTGGATTACAACAAAAAAAGCTGAAAGACACAGATTCTATTAAGAGGATGTTCTTAAGGAAACCGAAGGCAACAGGGATAAAAACAAAAACAAAATGAGAAAATTAAAGGAAACTGAAGCCTCTGGCACCTAGACCTGAAGCAAACATTAAATAGAAACCAGCTGCTAGCCAGATTCATATAAAGTTATACACTAGGGTTTTATCTATCTATCTATCTATCTATCTATCTATCTATCTTCAGTTCCTATTACCCACTTTCAACAAATAATCAGAAGATATACTACAAAAGCAAGAAAAAAACACACTTAAAGAGATAAAGCAAGTATCAGAACCAGATTCAAATATGATACAGATTTGGAATGATCAGATAGATAATTAAAAATAACTATGATCAGTATGTTAATGACTAATGGATAAAGTAGACAACATGCAAGAACAGATGGGAGATGTAAGGAGAGATGTAAGTGCAAACTCTAAAAGTAATCAAAGATTAATGCTAGAAATCAATTATCACTGTTACAGAAATGAGGAATGCCTTTGACGGTCACACCAGTAGACTGGACATAGTTGAAGAATCAGTAAACTT
Source organism: Felis catus (assembly GCF_018350175.1). Classification (NCBI taxonomy): domain Eukaryota; kingdom Metazoa; phylum Chordata; class Mammalia; order Carnivora; family Felidae; genus Felis; species Felis catus. The sequence continues at coordinate 112,076,159 of NC_058370.1, read as the reverse complement.
GAAGATATATCAATGGAAACTTATCCAATTAAACTGCAAAAAAAAAAAAAATAGAACAGAATGTTCAATTTAACAGTAGGGCACTTGCAAATGGTTTAACATACATGTAATCAGAATACTTGAAGAAGAAAGATAGAAAAGAGTACAAGAAATACTTGTCATAATGGCCAAATATTTTCCAAAATTAATGACACACAGCAAACCACAGATATAAGAAGCTCAGAGAATACAAAGCAGGATAAATTTTTAAAAACCTACACCCAAGCATAACATATTTAAATGGCAGAAAACCAAAAACAAAGAGAAAATATGGAAAGTAGGTGTGGTGGGTGCACAACATTTTACCTATACAGGAACAAGAATAAGAGGTACATCAGAGTTCTCTAAGCATACAAGCAAGAAGAGAGTGGGGTGAAATATTTTAAGTGTTGACATTAAAACAAAACACCAGCAAGCAATTCTACATGAAATTATCCTTTAAAAGTGAAGATGAGATAAAAGCTTTCTCCAGTAAACAAAAGCCAAGGATATTTGTCACACTATTAGATCTGCCCTATAAGAAATGTTATAAGAATTATTCTCCTTCAAAGAGAAGGAAAATGATTTAAGTAAAAAACTCAGATATACATGACAAAAGAAAGGGTATTAGTAAAGGGATAAAGGTAAAATAAAATCTTTTATTTTTCTTATTCTTAATTGCTCTAACACATACCAGTTTATCCAAAATAATAATAGCTGAAATCTATCTGATAACTATAGCTTATGGATAGCTGAAATAAATGACAACAGTATTATAACTAACAAGAGGGAAGAATTGGAAATACTTGATTAGATAATATTTGTTCTACCCTTGAAGTGGGATAGTGTAATTTGAAAGAGGACTTGGATTGGTTATGAATGTACACTGCAAACTCAAACTCAACCACTAAAAACAGTAAAACAAAACAAAACAAACAAAAAACAGTATAATTGATATGTGATATGCTAAGCAAGGAGGAAAGAATAGAATATATATATTCTATTCTATATATATATATATATATATATATATTCTATATATATAATATATACATTATATATATAATGCTCAGTTAAGACCAGAGACAACAGAAAACGTATAGAAGAAACGAAACAAAGGAAAGGAGCAACGAATAAAAAATAGTTACACATAAGACATATTAATCCACTATATCAATGATCACTTTAAACATCAATAGTCTAGGGGGCACCTGGGTGGCTCAGTGGGTTAAGTGTCTAACTTCAGCTCAGGCCATTATCTGGCAGTTTGTGACTTTGAGCCCCGCGTCAGGCTTTGTGCTGACAGCTCAGAGCTTGGAGCCTGCTTCAGATTCTGTGTCTCCCTCTCTCTCTGCCCCTCCCCTGCTCACACCCTGTCTCTCTCTCTCTCTCTCTCTCTCTCTCTCTCTCTCTCTCTCTCTCAAAAATAAACATTAAAAAAATTTAAACATCAATAGTCTAAATTGTCAATAGTCTAAATCAGTTAAAAGACAGAGATTGTCAGAGTTCATAGAAAATAAAACTCAATTATAAGTTGCTTGAAAGAAACTTCCTTAAATATAAAAACAAAGAGACAGAAAGTAAGGGCTTAAGAAAAATATACTATGCTAACACTAATTTAAAGAAAGTAGGAGTAACTATATTAATTTTAGACAAAGGAGACTTCAGAGCAAGAAAAATTATCAAAGATAAAGGTATTACATAACAATAGAGGAGTCGATTCCTCAAGAAGATATAAGAATTCTTAATATGTATATACTTTGTACAAAAGAGCATCAAAATACTTGAGGCAAAACTGATGAAACTGCAAGGAGAAATAATAAATTTTCTACTATAGTTGGAGACTTTAACATTCTTCTACCAGCAATTGGCAATTTCACAGGACAAAAATTAATAAGGATATAGATGAACTAACTCAATAGCACCAATAATCAAATGAATCTAATTGACATCTATAGAATACTTCATCCAACAGAAAATATGCATTCTTCGCAAGTTCACTTAATCATTTATCCAAATACACCACATCCTGTGTCATAAACCTTTCTTTTCAACAAAACTTTTCATACAAACATAAACTTTTGAACAAATTGAAAAGAATAGACATCTTTCAAACTATCCAAGACAACAATAGATTTAAACTACAAATCAGTTACAGAAAGATAATTGGAAATCACCTCCCTTTCCCCAAACTTGAAGATCTACAGCACAAATCTTTTTTTTTTTATTTTTTTTTCAACGTTTTTATTTATTTTTGAGACAGAGAGAGACAGAGCATGAACAGGGGAGGGGCAGAGAGAGAGGGAGACACAGAATCTGAAACAGGCTCTAGGCTCTGAGCGGTCAGCACAGAGCCCGACGCGGGGCTCGAACTCACAGGCCGTGAGGTCATGACCTGAGCCGAAGTCGGACGCCCAACCGACCAAGCCACCCAGGTGCCCCCAGCACAAATCTTAAAAAGGCATGTGTCAAAGAAGAAATCACAAGAGCAACTATACGTTGTTTTGAGTTGAATAAAAATTTGTTTTAATCGTTTAAAAATATTTTTAATCTATCCACATTGGTGGGCTGAAGTAAAAGCAGTGTTTAAGTGAAACTCGTATCAATGAATGCATGTATTAGACAAGAATACCTAAAATCAATAATATAATCTTCCACCTTAGAAAACTAGACAAAAACAAGCAATTATGTCTAAAGAGAGCAGAAAAACAAAAATCAGAAAAGCAAAACAAAACAACCTAGAGAAGAAATAAATGATATTGGAAAGAGGCAAAAGAGAAATAAAATCAAACGCTGGTTGTCAGAAGAGATCAATAAAATTAATAAACCTCTAACCACAAACCACACTAAACAAGAATAAAAAAGGAGACAAATGATTCTAAAATTAACATGGAAAGTTGAATACCCCAGAATAGCTTGAAGAACAAAGTTGGAGATTTGACATTATCCAACTTCAAGACCTACTATAAAACTACAATGATCAACACAGCATGGTATTGTCATAAGAATAAAGACATAGATCAATGGAAGAGAAGACAGAATCGAAAAAAAAGAAAAAAAAGGAAAAAAAAAAAAGTAAAGATCCACACACATATAGTCACCTGATCTTCAAACAGAAGCTAGGGCAATTCAACAGAGAAAGAACAATCTTTTCAAAACCTAGTGCTCAAACAATTGAAAATCACATATTAAAAAAAAAGGAGTCAGAAATAGATCTTAAACCTTTCAGAAAAATTAACTCAAAATGGATTATAGATTTAAATGTAAAACACAAACTATAGCATTTCTAGAAAACAACACTAGAGGAAATCTAAGTATTCTTTGGTTTAGTGGTATCTTCTTAGCACAACAGCAAAAACATGATCCATGAATAAAATAATTGATAAGTTGGATTTCACTAAAATAAAAGCTTCTGTTCTACAAAAGACACCCTTTTTAACATATGTATTTATTTTTGAGAGAGAGACAGAGTGTAAGTGTAGGAGGGGTAGAGAAAAGGAGACAGAATCTGAAGCGGGCTCCAGGCTCTGAGCTGTCAGCACAGAGCCTGATGCAGGGCTGGAACTTGTGAATTATGAGATAATGATCTGAGCCAATATTGGAAGCTTAACCGACTGAGCCACTGAGGCACCCCAAAAGACACCCATAAGATAACAAAAAGACAAGCCACAGAATAGGATAATCTGTTTGCAAAACACATATCTGATAAAAGATTAGTATCCAAAATACACAAAGAACTCTTAAAACTCCACCATAAGAAATCCAACAGTCCAATATCAAAATGAATAAACATCTGGGGTGCCTGGGTAGTTCAGTAGGTTGAGCATCCAACTTCGGCTCAGGTCATGACCTCGCGGTTTGTGAGTGTGAGCCCTACATCGGGCTCTGTGCTGACAGCTCGGAGCCTGGAGCCTGCTTCAGATTCTGTGTCTCCCTCTCTCTCTGCCCCACCCCGCTCATGTTCTGTGTATGTCTCTAAAAAAATAAACATTAAAAAAAAAACTAAATAAAGATCTGAACAGATACTTCACCAACGCAGATATTCTGATGGTAAAAAGAAAACTTATCAATAGATGCTCAATGTCATTTTTCATTAAGGAATTCCAAAGGAAAACAGCAAGGATTACCACCACAACCCTATTAGAAGGGCTAAAATCCAAAAAGCTGACACAACCAAAGTGTTACTAAGGATGTGGAGTAACAGGGATTCTCATTCACTGTTTGTGGGAATGCTCCACTTTGGAAGCCATTTGGCATTTTCTTACAAAGCGAAACCTGGTCTTTCCATACAATACAGCAATCACACTCCGGAGTATTTACCCAATTGAGCTACAAACTTCTATTCATACAAAAACCTGCACACTTATTGTTTATAGCAACTTTACTCGGTGAGTGAATGGATAAACATGGTGATACAACCATATGGTGGAATATTATTTAGTGCTCAAAAGAAATGAGGTGTTAAGATATAAAAGGACATTGAGTAAACTTAAATACGCATTGCTTAGGGAAAGAAGCCAATTTGAAAATCTACCTACTGTATGTTTTCTTTTTTTTTTTTAATTTTTTTTTCAACGTTTATTCATTTTTGGGACAGAGAGAGACAGAGCATGAACGGGGGAGGGGCAGAGAGAGAGGGAGACACAGAATCGGAAGCAGGCTCCAGGCTCTGAGCCATCAGCCCAGAGCCCGACGCGGGGCTCGAACTCACCGACCGCGAGATCGTGACCTGGCTGAAGTCGGACGCTTAACCGACTGCGCCACCCAGGCGCCCCCTTACTGTATGATTTCAACTATATAACATTGTGGAAAAGGCAAAAGGAATTCCTTTTGTGGAATTCCTTTTCTGTAGAAACACGAAGAAAAAAAAAGTCAGTAGTTACCAGAGGATTGAGGGATGCGGGGGAGATTGGAGGGATCAGCGTGTGAAATACAATGTTTTTAGGGTGGTGAAAATGTTTTGTATGATACTGTGATGGTGGATACATGACATTACACCTTTACTAAAATCTGTAGAAATTTACAACACAAGTGAACCTTATGTGTACCATTAAAAAAAAATCATCAAGGGGCGCCTGGGTGGCTCAGTTGGCTAAGTGTCTGACTGCAGCTCAGGTCATGATCTCTCAGTTTGTGAGTTCAAGCCTTGCATTGGGCTCTGTGCTGACAGCTCAGAGCCTGGAGCCTGCTTCACATTCTGTGTCTCCCTCTCCCTGCCCCTCCCCCACTCATGCTCTGTCTCTGTCTCTCAAAAATAAATAAATGTTAAAAAAAAATTAAAAAAAACCATCTAGAAGGCTAAGGAATTCCAGGAAAAAATGTAGATCAAAGCAAGAAAATCTAACTGTATTTAAAATGAAATAGCATTACTAAAGTTGGTGAGAGAAGGTGTGGCCTAAGTAAACTTGGAAAAGAATAGAGTCTGTACAATTAAGACAAAAGAAACTGAATAAAAGTACTTTAGTCATAAAGGTGTTTTCTGTGGGGCTATGGGTTAAAAATTCTGATACTGCTGTCCATATACATATCGGAAATGAGGATTTAGGTAAATTAATGGTGGATAGTGGGAGCCACTGTCACAGTGAGAAATTTAGAGATCATCAAGGGCAGAAGGCTAGGATAATTCATGTCATAATGGGTAAAAGTTGGTAATATCAGTAACAACTCAAGTTTAACTTAACATAGATACAGATGCTTGTAGATAGAAATATTTAAGGTATGCATATATATTTGTTTTAGTATATACACACATTCCTTTGCTTTGTCAAACGGCAGAGGGGAGACAAAACTCTTGTGCACAAGATTTAAAAATAAATTATGTTGCTACTCTATCCTAAATGAGGTGAGCATAATCCCTGCTCCCTAAATGTGGACAAGTCATAGTTAATTCCTTCCCAAGCATATGAGAGGGGGGAAAACGATCTGTAATGCAGAAATCTGACAAGCACTGCATCAAGGTAATCAAGAGCAACATCAACAGTGATGTCATGTTGATATGTAATTTTTATATGATGTAATAATCAAAATGGTGTTACTTCTATGTTCTTCCTCCCCCAAATCCATAACCTCAGTCTATACATGAGAAAACATCAGACTAATTCCAACATTGACAGCCTATATAATAACTGAACCAACAGTCCTCAAAAGTGTCAAGGTCATCAAAAACAGGGACAGTCTAAGAAATTGTCACAACTACAAGAAGGATAAGGAGAGATGAAAAATAAATGCCATGTAGCATCCTGAATGGGATCCTGGAACAGAAAAGAGGTATTGGGTAAAAACTAATGAAATATAAATAATCTTGAGATAACAATATATCAATATTGGTTCGTTCATTTCACAAATGTACAATATTCATGTAGGATGTTAGTAATAGGGAAAGCTTTTACACAGGTGGAGTACATGGAAACTTTGTACTTTTGTCTCAGTTCTTCTGAAAATCTAAAATTGTTGTGAAAAATAAGGTCTGTTAAAAAAATTATCTCTGTTTTGGAAGTGTCTGCCTATTTATCTCATGCCATATGCTTGGCAATGGTATTTATATGGGAGGTAAGACAGTGAGGGCAAGGCATGTAAATCAACCCGGTATTTATAAAGATAATAAATATTCATCAAAATACTAAATTAAATGTGAATCAAGTCTGTAAATAAAAATAGCTTTTGCCACATTCAGTTCATCCATACTCCACAAAATATTTTAGGTATATTATGTTTGAGAAACAGATTTATTGCTATTATTCTTTTAATACTTAAAATTTCTATTTTTTCCTTAGCTTTAGCTATTCCCACATCTTTTTTTTTAAATATGAACTTCTACTGGCCACATATGATAATTCAGTCGATTCTATATATTATTCTGTATTCCAATTCTGGCTGAATAGAACATCGGGGTTGGTTTTCCTGAGCTTTTAGGGTGTGGGCCTTTACTACCTACTGATGTTAGAGTTTTTTCTGAAGGCTATCATTTCTTTATTTCTCTGTGCCTGCTTCTCACTCTTACCTAGTGCTTGAGAGCTTTGCATTTATTCTCAGTAGAGAAACTAATCCTTAGCTTATAAAGGCAATATGTAAATATTTATCACTGATCACAGAGGCAAGAATAAAGTCAATTCCTCCATCCAGCAATGAGACCATCTTCTCTCTTCAACTTTATCTTCAACTGGACTACATAAATGAAAACCAAAACCAATTGCTTCCATAGCTCCCAAATATTCTTAAACCATGTCTCTGTTCAAGCCATTTCTCCTGCTTAGAAGGTTTTCACTAAGCCTTATGATATTATACAACCTTCTCGTTTTCAAAAACCGAGTTAAATTTCCTTCTCTTCGACCAGAGATTCCCAGTAACTTTCCACACTGACTTTTCCTTCTATCATAAAATGGGTACCACGTATTTGAGGTCCATATTGATTTATATCTAACTTTAGACATTAGTTATTACCCTAACTAGACTGGATATGTCTGTAACATAAGAATATGACTCACTTACTTTGTAACTCTGGTAATTTTTATTAAAATCTTGGTACTATAGTAAAGAGAACCATAGAATTTAAAGCTATAAGGCAACTTAGAAGTCTTCTTCTAATACAGTTATACTTAATTCAGAAAATAGGTGCAGGTGGGATCTCTGACTGCCTATAGTCACAAAGGTAGTAACTATCAGGGCGGTTTCAGAAGAAAGGTATAAGCCCAAATTCTCTTTATCTCCTTGGGATCTAATTTCAGTGGTTCTAGAAGACACTTCTTGCTGGATTAATAAAAGAACAATGGATCAAATCACATGAATACCAGGCATATCTATACCACCTACTGTAAAGGTGATAATGCCAACTCAAATTACATGTTTTGGAAATTTAGGATTTCTTAGAGGCCAGGAGATGAGAATATATCAGAGCATTTGCAGCCCTAAGTGTTCAATAGACTCTTGAAAGAGCTGCTATTAAGGGTGGAGGGGAGAGAACACAATTATAGTATCCATCTCTCTTCTTCAACTGATTGGACTATAAAAAGTTTGTTTGTATTATGTTTTTAATTTCTTTAATTTCTTGTGAGCAAAAGATTCTTGAGTTTGAGTAAAATATACATTTGGCAACTACTTCTGTGGGGTATGTCATTAGAAAGAAACAGGAAGACAAATCAGGGGATTAGAGCACCTAAAATTTTACTCCAAGAAAACGAAGAAAGAAGAACCAACTAAACCTGATGTGAGAAGAAAGCAAATAAAAGTAGAAATAATTATAGACCTTATAAAAACAAAAGAGAAAAATCAACAAAATCAATAGTGCCTTTTTTAGAAGAAAAGTAAAACTGACTAATCTCTAGTGAGGCGGAGTAGGAAAAAAAAGAATACAAATCACCAATGTCAAGTATGAGACACCCAGGGTATCTTTCTTCACCCTAATCCTGTTAGTGTATTGAATGGGCGACTCATATTTCCATCATTTGGTACCACCAGACGCTGTTCAAATTGGTAAATTTAGTAAGTAGCTCTCTTAAAAAAAAAAAGTTGTATTTTGTATTTCCTCACAAGGGCCAAAGGAACTTGGTGAATAACATGTCTTGGAGTGTGTTATAGTTCATTTTGGGGAGAAGGATCACACCTGAATGCTAAGATTTTTAATACTTGTCCTGTTATAAGAATGACTTAGTTAAATAAAAATTTAATAAAGTAAATAAAAAAATATTTTCTACCACTTTGATGAAGATGTATCTGTATTTTTAATCCTAGGATATAGCTATTTCACCTGTTACGTGTATTTTTGTTAATTCTAATGAGAATGTGAGCTCTACTTTTTTTTTTTTTTAAGTTTATTTATTTTGAGAGAGAGGGAAAACACGTGTGAGTGGGGGAGGAGCAGAGAGCGAGGCAGAGAGGATTCCAAGCAGGCTCAGTGCTGACAGCACAGAGCCCCACGCAGGGTCTCCATCCCACAAACTTTGAGATCCTAACCTAAGCTTAAATCAAAAGTCCAACATTCAGATGTCTGGGTACCTGGGTGGCTCAGTGGGTTAAGCGACCGACAGTAGCTCAGGTCATAATCTCACGGTCCGTGAGTTCGAGCCCTGCATCGGCCCTGTGCTGACCCTGGAGCCTGCTTCAGATTCTGGGTGTTCTTCTCTCTCTGCCCCTACCCTGTTCATGGTCTGTCTCTTACTCTCAAAAATGAATGAGTGTTAAAAAAAATTTTTTTTTTAAAAGTCCAACACTTAATTGACTGAGCCACCCAGATGCCCCCCTACTACCATTTAAAATATTACTGTCCCTCAAAAAATAAATTCAAAATTTCTGGGTCAAAGTTATATATAAAATAAAGAAAATTTTAAAAGATTATTTAATTAAATTCCTTCTTGCCTTAGCTGCCTTTTATTTTTTTTTTTTAAACACTGAGAAGAGGTTGCTGTTGTTGTTGTTGTTTCCCTCCTGCTAAGATTTTGGAGAACAGAGAAAGCACATTATATGGCTCAAGGACATCACTAAGCCCCAGAAGGATAGTGGAGGGGAATGGGGAATAGAGGACAGGGAAGAAGAGAGGGAAGGTGGAAGGCAGCAACCTGGAATACTGAGTATACAGACTGCAAATGTATTCAAAGTTCAGAACTGGGGAACCTTAGTATTCAGCAGAAGGACAACAGGCATTGTCCAAAAAATAGCTTCTAGGATAGATTTGAGGATTACATAATTTCTCTTTTTTGAGCATGGTATTTCTGGAATGGCTTTTGTAGGGTGGGTGCTAATGTACTGCTGTGGATGGAGTCTATCTAGTCAGTAGATACTGGGCCACTGTAAATCCATAAAATTGTATCATAGTGAATTGGTAAGCCTAGATAATTTCTTTCACATAAATTGTACACTACAATGTACACACAAAAGGTTTTGCAAGTAAGAAAATTTAAAATGATACACAAAAACACAAACCAAATACATAAATGCATGTAGTTTCTATTTTTAAAAATGTGGGCTTAAACCAATGTATTATGCAGTTTAGAAAGACACATCTGAAAAACAAAAAAGCAAAAAAAAAAAAAACAAAACACACACACACACAAAAAACAAACCGAACCACAAACAACAAAAGACATAGGTTTTCCAATCTATTCAAATAAGTAAATACACTCTATGTCATATCTTACACTTTCTTGAATATTTTCAATATTTTTCAAATAAGCATGCATTCATTCAACAAATACTCATTGAGGACTACTATATGATTGGCACTTTTCTAAAATCTGGAGATTAAATGGTAAAGAAGGCATGTTCCTCCTTTCTATATTCGTATACTCCTTACTCAAAAGGAGACAGGGAAGTGGCTAAAAAAACTCGAACGTGATGTCTGCATCAATTTAGCCAAAAGTATTTTATTGTGTTCAAACGGATGGCATAATCCTTTTCATATACGTCTGAGAATGTACATGCTTAACAAAATGCATTTCTTGAATGCCTACTAATTTTCCATTTACTAATTGGCTGATAGGCAGATAGCACAAAACCAAACAAGACCCTATATGTTATTGTATGTTTGCATTGCAGTAGATGGAGCTGGAGAATAAAACTTTAGATTTGGTGCAGGCACTATCCCTAGATGCTTACTGAGAAGTACCCATTAACATTAAATCTCAGCAATATATAAGGAGCAAAACATAACAACTAAGAATATATTTTCACAAATTGGAAAGGCAAAGAATGCTTTGAGTCCAGAGAATGAAGAAAACCAAAAGCCCAGAGGGTAAAAGATTCATGCACAGAAGAATGAGAACTTACACCAGTTTTTAAAAGCTGTGTAGATTTAGACTGGCAGAGTAAAAAATCTAAAAGGAGAGGAGATACTAAGAGAAATGTAATGAGGTATGAGCAAAGAGTGTGATTTTAAATATATATATATATATATATATATATATATATATATATATATATATTTACTTAAGTAAAAGCTCATTTAAAAACTAGAAACAATTTAAATCCCAATAGTTTGAGCATTGTAAAATAAATAAAACACATCTGCTTGATGCACAGTTCTTAGTACTTTAGGAGTAGTAGATATCAATGGTATTGCAGCAATGTAAGTATATTATAGAATGGTTGGTTTGTAAACTATTTTCCATATTCTGTGTATTTTTTTATATCTCTCTTTATGTGTGTGTGTAAATATCTTTATTGTATATAACCACCCATTTCCATATCAACTAAGCTGATCATTCACTAGGCATTAGATCAGACAATTCTAGGTTTTCAACACACAACCAACATTTACTACGTATGTGATCTGAACCAAGTTGTTTTATAAATCTCTGTCAGCTACAGGTCTGTCAGCTTTACATTAAAGAGAAAACTTCCCTTCACAGGGTGCTAAATGTTAAGTGGGTTAATATACATAAAAGCACTCAGCTCAGCGTTTATCATGTTTATACAAATAGAAGATTCAGTTCCTCCCCCATTCTCTCTAAACAGAGGAATACATAAAAGTAACAGAGTAGAATGTGAACATGAAATGGGGACAAAGGGGCAAGTATGTAGTAGTCAGAATAATGCCCCCCCCCCCCCCCCCCCCCCCGCCAAAGATGTCCATGTCCTAATCCCTGGAACCTGTAAATATACTAGGTTACATAGCATAGAGGAATTAAAGTTGTAGGTGGAATTAAGGGAGATTAGCCTGGATTATCCAGGTGAATACAATATAATCTCACAGACTCTACTAAATAAATGAAAAGCAGAATAAAAAGAGCCAGAGAGAGCAGGATGAGAGGGACTAGGCCTGATGTTCTTGGCTTTACAGGTAGAGGAATGGAGCTATGAGTCAAGGAACGTGGGTGGTCTCTGGAAGGTGGAAAAGGCAAGGAAACAGATTATCTGCTAGAACCTCTAGAAGGGGCACTGCCCTGCCAACACTTTGATGTTAGTCTACTGAGAACCATTTTGGATTTCTGACTTCCAGAATCAAAAGATAATACATTTATATCGGTTTAGGACACCAAGTTTTTGGCAATTTGTTACACCAGCCATAGGAAACTAATGGGTAAAGGTCCATGTTGAGCAGAAGAGAAAGGAAATGAAGGACCTTTTAATGATGTTCTTCGTATTCCATTGTCTCCTGCCTCATTAGAAACCTAATCCTGTTAACCTCTTTCCTTTATCTTAAACTTTCCTCTCTACTGACACTCTCACATTAGCATTTAAACAAGCTCACATTTCTTTAGTCTTAAAAATAAAAGTTCCCCTACACCTTGTGCCTTAAAACACCAATAATATCACAGTTTCTTAAATTGTGACAAACACAAAACTTTTGTGTGTTATTTCTCTGGGGAGGGTCCACAGTGTTCATCAATTTTTCAAATGGGTGAAATTCAGTGATGTTCTGGTAACGACCAACTCTCCATGATATAAATGGCTCTATCTTGGCAGACTGCAACCCACCAAAGGTTTATGATGGCCTTGAAATGTTCCTGAATATTTAATAATTGGCTTTTCTGAGCCAATAAATTCTGGTTCCAGGCTAACACTAGGTACATTAGAAAAACAACAACAACAACAACAACATTATCGAAATGCATGCAAGTATAATTGACCTATAATTTAGATATCTCTGTTAAAGCTCAAACTTGAACATAAATTGCCTTTTAAAATCTCCATAACTGTGTCAACTATACTCAAAATTAAAAAAAAATCTCCAGATTGATGTGCCCAAATACTGGAAACTCAGTTTATCCCAAACTAAATGTATTACTTTCTTCTTTACACATGCTCTTAGATATTTATGATAGTTCTAATTTACAAACCCTACACAATCTTATCAGTATTTTCTCATTGCATACAGATGAAACAATTGTTTACTGTAGTGAATAGTACTTCCCCAATTTCATGTCCACCTGAAACCACAGAATGTAGCCTTATCTTTAAAACAATGTTTATTTATTTATTTATTTATTTATTTATTTATTTATTTATTTATTTATTTTTGAAAAACAGAGAGAAGGAGACAGAGACTCCCGAGCAGGCTCCACACTGTCAGTGCATAGCCCCACACCAGGCCAGTTCTCACGAACCTTGAGATCATGACCTGAGCTGAAACCAAGAGTTGGTTGCTTAACCAACTGAGCCACCCAGGTGCCCCTAGCTTTATTTTTAAATAGTGTCTTTACCTTGATTTTGTACTTCTGTCCTTTTAATAGTAAAAGAAGGGGCACCCGGGTGGCTCAGTCAGTTGAGCATCTGACTTCGGCTCAGGTCATGATCTCACAGTTCGTGAGTTCAACCCCGCATTGGGTTCTGTGCTGACAGCTCAGAGCCTGGAGCCTGCTTCGGATTCTGTGCTCCCTCTCTCTCTGCTATTTACCTGCTCATGCTCTGTCTCTCTCTTCTTCAAAAATAAATAAAAACATTAAAAAATTTTATAATAGTGAAAGAATACATTCCTGTCATTTTAAACTTCCCAATTCTGATAATTTACTATATCAGCCCCAGGAAAATAGTACGCTACTATCTGAATATTTGTATGTCATTTTTTCAAATTTATATATTAAAATTCTAATCCACAAAGTAATGGCATCAGGAGGCGGGGCCTTTGAGAAGTGGTTAGGTCATGGGGTCAGAAACCTCATGATTGGAATTCGTGCCTTTATTAAAGAGGACCCACAAACCTCCCTAGCCCCTTCCACACAGTGGACGAAATCAGCAGCTTGCAACCTGGGAGAGGGCCCTCACCAGAACCCAACCACGCTGGCACTTTGATCTTGGACTTCCAGACTTTAGAACTGTGGGAAATCAACTCCTGTGGTTTATTAGCATCCAGTCTGCAGCATTCTGTTATAGCATTCTAAATAGAGTAAGACATACACTACCATGGCACATCTTCAAGGTTCAGCCTCCATTTATTGCTGTAGCCACATTTCACACTTTATATCCTCAGTGTTCCAGACCCTCTAAACTCCTCCAAGTCCCTGAATATACCACGTCTCTTCTTACGCCTAGTTGTTCTGTTTGCCTACTGTCTCTGAAAGATATCACTAGCCCTTGTTTGTGTGGCCACTTCCTTCCTCATATACTTCAATTAATGTCCACCTCCACTGGGAAGTCTTTCTGGGCAAGATGTGTGTGTTTCCAGTGGATTCTTACAGTATCTTGTGTTTATCTCACCAGTATACTGCATTAGAATCACTGGTTTGGTCTGCATTGTTCTCTGGACTGAGCAGCTCTGGAGGATAGAGACCTTACCTTAACAACATTCCAATGACACTAACTACCACAACAAAAACCATCTATATAAGAGTGAGAAACTTAACAGAAGACTATGGGGGAGGGGAAGAAAAAAAAGTTAGAGAGGGAGGGAGCCAAACCATAAGAGACTCTTAGAAACTGAGAATAAACTGAGGGTTGATGGGGGGGTGGGAGGGAAGGGCAAGTGGGTGATGGGCACTGAGGAGGGCACCTGTTGGGATGAGCACTGGGTGTTGTATGGAAACCAATTTGACAATAAATTTCATAAAAAAAAATCTAGAGACAACTAAGTAAATAGCTGTTGAATGACTTAATTAAATATCACTGAAAGGTGATGCGCAGAAAATCCCAGAGAAGAAACTTACGGTGTATCAGCATAGTGATAGTATCAGGAGAAAACAGCTTATAAACATATAAACACATCAGAGTATGTCCAGATAAACGTCATCAGGTGTATAAAGGGAAAACATACCATTTTAGGTAAAGAACAATGGGGGAAATGGGCAGGCAAAGTCTAAGATGGAGTGTTGAAGGAATTTCAAAAGCTATCATATAACCAAGGCAGGAAATGCATTTACTGCGTGGTTTCCAGTGTCACCAGGCTATCAATAGGAAATAGGAGTTATAAAAAAAAAGTCATTGTGAAAAGAAATTCTTTAATTATTAGATTTATTCAAAAATGGAATGACCTTTCTTGTGAAGAGGTGCTCATTTTCTCACTGGAGCAGAGAGATTGGAATAAATAACTTTGAGGATATTTATGTAAGTGCTGTTCAGAAACAGGTTGGACTAGAAAAGACACTGTTCATTTTACTTTAATTTCCACCAAGGGACACAGCAATATGTTTTATTGATTAATATACTCAGCAATACTGAAGAACACTTTTTCCTGAAGCATCACTCTTTGGTACACTTCAGAAATCTGTTACTATGGGTGTTGACACACTAATAAGAATCAGAGCAATTTAGTTGATTGGTTCAATAGATTGCACTGTCATCAATTATGTGTGTGCTAACATGAGGCAGTCCCAAAGTACAAAGTCATCTTATTCAGTTATATTGATCTCTCACCATGGGATCATGTTTTGTTAATGATTGGATTGCATCATATTCTCATTGCAACACTGAATTTATATTTTAATTGGCTGTTTATTCTGTTATAATAGATGATTATATTTAGAAATAGTGAAATCTGGCCCTAGTTTCTATTCTTTTTTTGTACCAATCCATATGTTTCTCCACTATCAGTCTTCTTAAAGTTATTTTTTTTCACTTTCAGAACTAATGATTCCCCCAGGAGTCTATTAATGGTACAAAGAAAGACTTTGTTATAATTTATGTCCTTGGGCATAAATGAAATTTGGCAGTCACCTTTCAGTGCATGAATAAAGCCTCTCAGAACTTTTGTTTCCAAGTACCTGATCAGTAAAAATAGTATTTGAAACTAAAATCTGAGTCAATAAGGCATAGAGCTTTTCTGATAAGTACTTGAAAAACAGTTTCTCAGCAGGCTATAGCCAAGGGAGCAACAGAATTCAAGTGCAGTGAGGCTAATAGAGGCATCAGCTACTGAAATAGAATTAAATTGAGGGTCAGGAATTAGACTTGACAGAAAGATTAATAATTCAGTTGGGAACATAGAAAGCAACATGAATGGTTTCAGCTTTTGCTTGGTGATTGTGTCATCTGAAAAAAAAAATGAAATCAATCACTCTTTGGACCTTGATGCGTTTTGAAGTGGAATACTGACTGTCTGACAGAATCCCTGAAGTTGATATCATAGGTCCTTTCAAAGACTGCTTCTACCAGATTTTGCCTTGGCTGATCAACAGAGTGGCCATAGCTTGCAAGCATCTGAAGGAAAAAGGAACTTACAGACAACATTTTAACAGGATTGAAGCCAAAGACAAAACACTGCCTTTCTTACTGGTGTGATTCTGTTACTTTATGTCAAAATGGTGGTCATCGTCTCTGCCTGGGATTTTATTAGACTTCATTTTTCTTTTTATTATAGTCTGTGGGAGAATTAGCTCCAAATGAGTACATACTGTTATCTGTCGGTAAAATGTACCATGCAAGTTTAAAATATATGAATACGAATCAAAAAACCAACTATATAAAATACATAGCTATGAGTTGAATAACGTGCATTAATGTTATAAGGATATGAGAAAAGAGATATCCATGCAGACAAACGAGAACACTTCATAATTCTCTCCCTGACTCCCAGCACTCACTACTCATTATTTAAGAGTTATTGTTGCTAGAGTGCACTGTGCATTGGCCAACCTCAGAGAGTGCATTAGTTTGCTTGGGCTACCATAACAAATTACCAAAGACTGGGTAACAGAAATTGATTTTCTTACATTTCCAAAGGATAGAAGTACAAGAACAAGGTGTTAGCAGGGTTAATTTCTTCTGAGACCGCTCTCCTTGGATTGTAGGTGACCATCTTCTACCAGTGTCTTCACGCAGTCCTTTCTCTATAACTATGTTTAAATTGCCTCTTCTTGTCACGTTTGATTAGGGTCTACCCCAGTCACCTTAGTTTAACTTAATTATCTCTTTAAAGGCGTATCTCTAAATGCAGTTATATTTGGAGGTACTGGGGTTAAGAATTCAATATATGAATTTGAATTTCAGGGGACAAAATTCAGCCCATAAGAGAGGGTCTTGAATTTGTTAAGGTAGGAAGCAGCCTTCCAACATCTCAGTAGGAGTCCAGCTTCCCTTCTCCCTAGACTTGGGCAACTGAGTATCCTGGAATGATGTGTGTTTTCCACACAAGGTTATTTGTAAGTGGAACAACTGCTTTTCCTGGCATGAGCATTATTCACTCTTTCCGGACAATGAGTTTGCTTTTAGATGTTGATGCATTCACTTTTTGGACAGTCAATGAATTTGGTTTTAGATGGTGATGTGTTCACCTTTTTACAGCATTGAAGAGAGGTACAGTTTGTGTATTCCTTGGCCTCCTGGACAGTCTATGGACACACAATGACAATCCTCTTACAAGGGTGTGGTGTTTTTAACTTTTTGTCACCTGACATTTTCATCTCTAATAACAATCTTTCTAGTATGTAAAGTTAGCCAAAGCTTTAACTTCAACAGTGAAAGAGACTTAATTTGAGAAATTCTGAGGTAGACAAATGGTGAGGTACTATGGATACCATAATGTATATGTAACTGTGACAAAGATGTATATCGGTAGTTTCCACTTTCACCATAATCTTGGAAGAATGTGTTTCTGGGATCCAGATATATCTGAGTCACAGTATATCCTCTTGAGACAGCTTAAAACATCATTTTACTCTTAAATATACTCTCTTGGTAAAAGTAAAAGTCTCCAAGTTATTACTAACTACTGCTGTGTTTTCTATGTTAATATACAACTTTGAAGAAGCTATGATCATTAGAAATGATGGCCCTAGAAATTAGAAAAAAATAATTATTTGCCATTTGAAAATATGACATCACAGCCTACAACAAATTGTTGGCTATGAGAGTACATGGGGAAGGGAACTAGAATTTTTGAGTACATATTACGATGATGAACAGAACAAGACGTTTGCATATAGCATCTTACTCTCCACAACAACCTAATGAGTAAATGTTACTATCTGCATTTACTGATGTAGAAAGAGCTAGTAATTAAACAATATACACTAAGCCATGAAGATAGTAATAACCAGAAATAGAACAACTATGCTGTGCTCTAAATCCATGCTCTTTTCATTACACATTAAGGCAAGTGTTACCTAGTGAATCTTCCAGTGCAATATGTTATAGTTCTCCAACAAGTACATCCATAGGAAAAGAGTAGTACTGAACTGATTGCTTATTGTTTTTCCACTCCTACTTTGCAGTTGTAGAGTTAGAATTAGGAAATTTTGCAGGTACCACCCGCATGACTTCTTTTAAATTCCCTATTAAATACTCTATCCAGAAAATAACAAATTTAAACTGAAAGATGATTCAAGATTGCCATCAGAACTGACTTTTCCTTATACTTTGGCTCTTGCATCGCCCATATTTAGGTGTCAGACTACATATCACACATGCATGTATGTGTACACACACACACACACACACACACACACACACACACCCCATCCGTTCACATAAGACAAATCTTTTAATCAATTTAATTCTAGTGTTGAGAATATAACATTTCGTTTTATATAGTCTTGTGAGGGGTTAAGGGATGTCCTAGATCTCTTCTGTAGTCATAGGTATTTTAAAACTCTCAATCTCTAATTGCCAACCTATGCCTTTCCATGTCAGGGAGCTACCTGCAACCAAAGCCAAGAGTGGGTATCTCTACTCTGGATCAACAGTCATACATGTATTTTAGTATCAGATAAATTTTTCCATAAATTTTTCCATACACTGAAGTACTTGCTCTAGTTTCCCAGCTGGTTCTCTATTCCCTTTGTAATTTATCAGTTTTCTCATTCACAGATTCCACCCTGGATCCTGGATCCTACCTGTGTATTTATAATCATTACTGCCTGTTTTCTCTTGTATTAACTCTTTCATTTATCCATTCAG
This sequence comes from Felis catus, assembly GCF_018350175.1. Classification (NCBI taxonomy): domain Eukaryota; kingdom Metazoa; phylum Chordata; class Mammalia; order Carnivora; family Felidae; genus Felis; species Felis catus. The sequence goes on along the minus strand of NC_058370.1, from coordinate 112,057,382 downwards.
TAATTTATTAAAGAGTTATTATGCCATTTCAATGTGCCTGCATATTTTTAGTTGCTATGTATATAATTTTTTTAAAAGACAAATTTGTTGCCTTCATGTATCTTATATTTAATTGGGATAAATAGAATTTAAGAAACAACAGGTGAGCGTAGGAGAAGGGAAGGAAAAATAAGATAAAAACAGAGAGGCAGACAAACCATTAGAGACTCTTAAATACAGAGAACAGCCTAGGGGTTGTTAGAGGGGAGGTGGGTGGGGGGATGGGCTAAATGGGTGATGGGCATTAAGGAGCACACTTGTTGGGATGAACGCTGGGTGTTATATGTAACTGATGAATTACTGGGTTCTACTCGGGAAACCAATACTACACCGCATGTTAACTAATTGAACTTAAAACAATAAATTAAAAAAAAAAGAGTACACATATTGTGATGAGCCCTAACATATAGAATCATTGATTTACTATATTGTACACTGTATTTGTATACTGAAACAAATATAACACTATATTAATTATGTTGTAATTAAAAATTACAATAAAAGCAAAATTATAAAACATTAAAAAATAATGGTGTAAATATATAATGTCAGATTGGGATTTGAGCTCTCAAGAAAAAAATTAAGGAGCATAAGAGGATAGAGTGATATCAAGGCTACTAATTTGTTGGGGGCGATGAGGGAAGGCACTCCTAGGAAGGTGATATTTGAACAAAACCCTGAATGGGATGAGGGAGAAACTTGACAGATATTTAGAGGAAGGGAGGTTCCAGGTAGAGGAAGTGGAAAGTGCAGGTGTCCTGAGGCAGGAGGTGGTTGAGATCCTTGACAAACAACAGAGAACAGTATGATTGGAGCATTGGGAGCAAAATAGGATATGGTAGAAATGTGAAAAACACAAAGTTGTAGAGGTAGCCAGAAGCCAGAATATGTAGCCTTTGTAAGATGTGACAAAAACTTTAGATTTTACTTCCTGTGTATGAGAAACAGGTGTTTGACTCACTTGGAATAATATGACTTGATCATCCCTTAAAAGATTATTCTGTCTGCTATAAGTGGACAGGCTGAGAGGTGCAAATGCTAACAAGAAAAGCTGTTAAGAGGCTATTGCAGAAATCTGGTTGAAACATAGCCAGTGGTTTAGACTAGAATGGCAACAGTGTTGGTGGTAATAAGAGTCCAAATTCTGAATACCAGTTACACATATGCATTGTTGTGCCAACAACATGAAAGTCAAGAATGACTTCAAGGTCTTTGATCTCAGGTTATGCCATTTATAGAGATGGTGATGACAGAAAAAGAACATGTTTGGGGGAGTAATGTGGAAGCCATATTATATTTGAGATGTCTACCAGAACTCCAAGTGAATATATCAAGTAGTTACATATGAAAATATGTAATTAAAGGGGAGATGTCATGGTTAAGCACATGAATTTGAGTCATCAATATGGAAATCGTACTTTTAAAGTCACAATCTTTGGTGAACCCACCAAAGGGGACAATGTAGATACAAAACAGATAAAGTTTGAGGATTGCACCCTGGGCATAGCCTAGTTTTATAGATAGGTATAAAAAATTAAAGTAAAGGAGACTGGGAAGGAGTGGGCAAGGCACGAGGTGGAAAACAGAAAGGTTCAGTGGGAAATCTCAAGCAAAGAAAGTGACTCAAGGAGGAGAATACGTCCCGCTATGTCAAAAGTTAGGAAGAAGATGAGGACAATGATGACTGAGACTATGGTGATGTGCAGGCCTTTGGTAAACATTTGCAATCGTAGTCCCAAAGGACAAACGGAAACACAATGCTGACTGGAGAGAGTTGGAGAGATAATAGGAGGAGAATAAAGATGATAATGAATATCAACACTTCCTTCGGTGGGGGGGAGGCAGAGAAATGGAGTAGCACATCAAGTACAATATGGGAATCAAAATACATGACCAAAGAGATCTTATCACAACTGGAGAGAAGATACACTTGATGAGTTCACATGTTATGGGGGTATGAGTATATTTGGTCAAGGAAATATATTGAAGTTCTTCTCAGTTTGATTTTCCTTTCCCAGTAAAAGAAGAATAAAGGGCATCAGCTGAAGTGTGAAATAGTTGCCACAGACGGGAGGAGAATGGATTGACAAGAAAAATGTAACAGGAGTGTCAGGCAACACAGAGTCTCCATCTGACATTTAAGACATTGGTTTGTAATGAGTCCAGATAGGTCACCATTTTTTCTCTTATTTCATGAGGCTGTTGGATTTCACTGAAGACTAGGCAAAGAGTAAGCTATAACCCGAATTGAGCTTTGCCAACAGAATATGATGGAAGAAGAAAGAAACCAAGAGAGTTGAATATTTCTGAAATGTGTCAGTATAGAGATGACTCCTGAAAGTGAAGTGGGCACAGATGGAAGTGAAGACACAAAGAGAATGATGGACAGAGAGATAAGTTGGTGGGTTCAATGAATCCGAAGCAATGATAGAGTTGGGGTCTGGGATATCAGAGTGATGAGTTGGAAAGATAGATTGTATCCTAAGATGGGATACTGAAATGAGTATTATGAGGTACAATAGAAATTGGACAAGACACCATGTGGTCAAAGACCTTGAGAATGATCAACTGACATGGAATGAAGGATAAAATCACTGGCAGTGAGGAACACAAGGATGAAAATAAGAGGAAGATGGATACATTTTTAAAAGTACCAAGAACAATGACAGAAGTCAGAGCGAAGAATGAGCAGTAAGAGCTAAAAAAAATCAGTGAAATAATACATGCCAAAGAAATAGGGGACTCCAAAAGATTACAGATGATATATCTGATGGCATGTAATTTAATATGTCTTTTTATTGTGTTTTATTTTAAGGAAGAGGCAATGAGAAGTGAGGGGCAATCTCCTGCTGCAAGTTCATGTTGGTGGGCCACTGGAGGAAACACTGTGAGTATCTTTAGTGGTACATTCAGCAAAAATCTACCTTTCATTAGAGAGATTAAAAAAAGAAAACAGGAAAAACGAGAGAGGCAGTTGATCTGGTTTGCTGATGATAAGCATTGTTTTCTGGAGAGCACAAGGGAAAGTGTAAGACCTTGAATCAGGTTAATGTATGCAGAGTCTGTGATATGGGATGACCTAAAAAGCCTAGGCTTTAGTGGTGACTTAGATATAGAGGGATAAGTCTTAATCTCTAAAAGAAGGGTGCCTAGGGGGCTCAGTGGTTAAGTGGTTAAGCGTCGGACTCTTGGTTTCAGCTCAGGTCGTGATCTCATGGTATGGAACCCCGAGATGGGCTCTGTGCTGCCAGAGCATAGAGATTCTCTCTCTCCCCCTTTCTTTCTGCCCCTTCCCCGCTTGTGTGCTCACTCTCTCAGAATAAATAATTAAACAAAAAACAGTCTCTAAAAGAAATTAGGGAATCAGTTCTAATTGTAGCCTTTTGGGGGACTGCTGGGAGGTTGAGACTACAGGAGGGTGCAGAGTTCCATGGGACTCCCTTGAAATCCTCCTGAGGTCAGGATTGAGAAAGGCAGGGATGCAGTCTAATCATAAAATTACTTGACCTTGGAATAGCGCTTGCCTACCTCCATTCTACTATCATAACCACATGGGAAAATCTGTCTCATTTGCCTTTTCTTTTTGTGGATATAGCGTCTATGTCAGATATGATTTAAGTATATGGCTAACACTTTAACCAGTGCAATAGATTATCACCACTGAAGGTACCTACTAGAGAATTCAATCATGAACTGACTACAATTTAATACCTGCCAAATGCTTGCTTAAGACATATGATATTTGAGAGGAGAACTAGCTGTATAGAAAGATTGCATGCCCATTAGGCTCTCTCTTAAGGTAGTATTCTTGCATTAATTTAGATCACCAGAATGCAAGAGAACCAAAGGCACAATTATCTCAGCCTATGAGCTACATTTAATAATATGTCTGCTCCTTTATAAAGATTTCAGTAGTAGATGCATGCACTTGAACAGGAGTTCTGGCTTTTATTAAACCATAGATTATCCACTGTGTTAATCTGTGTCTCTTAAACCAGGATGTTTGACATAAATTTTTCCTTAACTTTATTTCAAAGGAAATCACTTAACTCTGTAAAGGAATTGGCCCTACACATGTTGTCTGAATATGAAATTTATTTAATGAATCACATTTCCCTTTTTTCCAAGTCTTAGAAGACCTGGAAACTAGGAAGCTTAGGGTCATGTGAAATGCCTGACTCTATCCCATCTCAAGTGTCTGGAAATAAGGCACAATGCCATGTGTTCTTCTTAGATATTCTCTTTTGAACTCTATTATACTATTAAGCCTAATGATAAAAAATTTAAGTTATCTCAAGTTCTTTAAGAAGTAGGCTACATAGAAATACTTACACTATGCAAAGTATATCTATTTTATCAAGTTTACTCTCTATCTTAAAAAATCCACATGGCTCTTTATGTGTGACATAAGCGTAGATTATCTATGATCCCAGATATACTTAAAAAAATATATACATATACACACATACAAACACATTAATGAGAATGCATAGAATTTATAGTAGAGAAGGGAATCCATAAAGTTACTATGCTGAATAACATGCAATTAATCTAATTCTGGGTACTTTTTTATAACTTTAATCATCACAATGTTATGATTTATGCATTATGACTATTATTACTATTATTATTAGAGAAAATTGCAGCCTAGAGAGAGTAATTAAAACTTCTATTCTCAGAATGACCAGATACCAGAATGAAGATAAGGACTCATGTACGTTTAACTTCAAAGCCTGTGTCCTTTACCCTACACCTGCTGCCTCTTGACCCTATTACAGGAAATCTATAACATTCTACATTCACATTTTTACTGCTTTAGCTTACAGTCAAAATTCTGGTAAAGAGCTATTGCTAAGAGGTAAAGCAAACCCGTATTATATCCTTGGCCCTTGTGATTACAGAACAACCAACCAAAATGGCCACGGAACAATTGCAATGATTAAGTGTCCTACAATGCTCAGTAAACATCAGTAATAGCAGTTCTCCTGTAAAAGGATTAATACATGACAGTTGTGCCCAAGCATATATGCTACTTTGATTTAGTTATCTTAGATTCTGTTTAATAATCATAGACGATAGCTTCAGATTAGAATATACTGGCACCTAAAACAAAAACAACAAATAAAAAAAAATTCAAGAAAACAAGAGGGCAAGTTATGGGGATAGCCATATTTGTAATATTCAGATTGTCTAAAAGCATATACTATTTAAAATCTAACAAAACCTTCTGTATTTGATCAGTCTATTCAAAAACTGTCATTCAGCGGGATTCCCATGGGGTATTAAGCTGTTTTACCTGAGTTTTGAGATCTGACTTAAGAACTGATTAGTTGTATCAACTTGAGTAAGTCATTCAGTGAATTAGCTTTGGGATTTTCATGTGCAGAATAATGATTATAAAATAATAAGCATCTCATAAGCTTGTGCTGAAGATCACATAAGATTATATCTGTGAAAACACTTTGGTAAGTAGTCTGTGGTCAAGGTTTTTTTTGCTGTTTTAATACATGGGAACAAAATGAAATTTTTTGCTCGTTTAATGGATTTTCCCCATCATGATTCCACAGATTAAAATAAAAAACGGATGTTACATTCTTTTAGAGGGAGATATTTTGCATTTATTTTTATCTTAATAAGAGAATGTGGCCTAATTTTTCTCAAACAGAAGTTCCCTTCCAAGCAGCTCATTTACTAAGTACAATCAAGTCATAGTGATATTTGTCCTGGAATATCACAGAAGTACCTCCTAGATCTAGAACTCTTACCTTCTTCCTATTTCTCCTGCATCCACATGAGTCCTTTCTTATCATTACCCTAAAGGCAGGAATTGGAAAATTTGAATGAATTACAGACATGCAAACAAAATCTTTGAAAATGTGATCCGTTATTTTTCTGCAATTCCCCTGTCCTAATTTTTAATATTTGTAGGCAGCTTTCCATGAGTCTGAAACGTATGTTCATTACAGCGTTGAGTTCCAACAAGACAGGTTTTTTATTTGTTCTTTAATTTGTATGTTTATTGTTTGTTTTTGGTCTGTTTATGAACCCCCCCCCCCAAACTAAAACAGAGTGTAATATATAAGTGGGTATTTAATAAGTATTGCTGATGAAATAAATGTGTTTTAATTTCAAAAATAAACTCTAGGACAATTATTTCTCAGCACTTTTCAGCTAGACAATAATGGGCTCGTACTAGATTTCAACCAGAATGAGGAAATGCATAGTAATTTCCTAAGGGAAGCTGGTAACAAGGCAAATGCAAAAGCCTATAAGAAGTGCTGACTTTTGATTTGACATTAATGGAGATTAGTTAAAAATAAAAACAGCTGCTCTGCAATAATAAACAAAAAATTTCAACATCCCTCTCTCCCTTGCCATTCTGTCACTTTAGTCTTATCTTTTAATTAAACCTGAACTTTAAAATAAATGTGTCTGGCTTGGTAGTTTATTAAATGGAATATCAATGGAGAGCTTCTAGATTCAGCAATTGGTACGCTATAGAATGCCTTTTAAAAATAAATGGCCACATCAAAGCTCTAATTGTATTGAAAGTCCAAGTTTATAGTTCTCCTATTAGAAAGGAGCAAAAGAAAAGTGTGAAAATTGGAGTGGTTTGAATTTAGACTCTTTTATAGTATGTTGAAGTGCTCACATAGCTTTATTTAAGGAATGATTAACTTTTATTAAATACAGAAATTTTGCCAAGAAATGGAAAGTTCATTATGATTTATATAATGCAAACCAACTGGAAACTTCTGAATTTATACCTACTGAGTTTTGCATACTTTTCCCATTTTTGTTCCTTAAAATTCATCATAATCAACTCCACTGTATACTCTGTCAATTAATCATATAACATTTGAGTTAACAGTGATCACTGTTTGTTTTTGAACTATTATTTCATTAGCCAATGGCAGGAACTTGTCAATAATAAGACAACCAAAACTAATGGTTTTACTTGTAGGCATATATACACATATATACATAGACATATACACACACACATATACATATACATATATACATATATATGTATATATGTATATGTATATATACACACACACGCATACACACACACATGCATACACACACGTACACACACACACACACACACACACACACACACACACACACACACACACCCAAGCATACATACTTAAATTCTGGTTAAATTCTGTAACATATTTAAATTCCACTAGGTGTCAAGAGTATGATTCCTAGTCCCCGATCTACCACTCTGTATGACTTTGGCTTTTTGGTATCTTATGCCTCAGTTTATATCGATAAAATAATAGTAGGATTGTGTGGGTGGTTCAGTCAGTTAAGTCTCTGACTTTGGCTTGGGTCATGATCTCACGGTTTGTGGGTTTGAGCCCCGCATCAGGCTCTGTGTTGACAGCTCAGAGCCTGGAGCCTGCTTCAGATTCTGTGTCTCCCTCTCTCCCTGTCCCTCATCTGCTTATGCTCTATCTCTCTCTGTCAAAAATAAACAAACATTAAAAAATTAAAATAAAATAATGATAGTATTTGGCCCTGATTAATCCTCTGGATAGCAGGAAAGGTATAAAGAAGATATATTGAAAGGTTTCAGAAAAATTTTTTAAAATGTCAAGGAAAATCATTAAATATTAATAATCTTTCAGAAGTCAGATTTTCAAAATGGGAAACAATATCTTTACTATTGTTATTAGCCATTGTTATTCCTTCTATCAATTTGATATTTTAAAAATAACCTGTGTCTGCATATTAGTGTATATACTCAAGTTTGAGTGTTAGTACCGTAGGTAAGTTTTTAAATATTCATTGTACTATTTATATCCAACAGGTGGAAACAAACAAAAAAAATTATAAAGGCAGGAAGGGAGAAGAGATGCAAAGATTAATTGAGGGAATACAGATCTTTAACCCTACAATAGATAACATGGGAGGTGGTAATGATCATTTAAAAATGAAAATATTTGTTTAATTAATGAATTAATTATTATTTTGTAAAGAGAGAGAAAGAGAGCACATGAGCCAGGGAGGGAGCAGAGGGAGAGAGAGAATCCCAAGAAGACTCTATGTTCAGCACGAAGCCCAACACAAGGCCCGATCCCATGACCCTGGGATTGTGACCTGGGCTGAAACCAGGAGTAAGACACTCAACCGACTAAATTACGCAGATGCCCCAAGATAAATAAGTTAAAAAAAAAAGAAATTTTTAAAAAGAAATATGTAAGTAATACATAGTATGATAGAAGAAAAATGTAGTTGGTTGTATCTCTTGGCCTAAATCCACCAAACAAATTTAAACATCGATAAATGTTATTACCCAAATTTGGATTTTAAAACATAGTATAAAATGTGCATGGCAACATAGATCTGACTAGACAAAGGTTCTGTGAAGAACCACTAGCAGGTATTATTATGAAAAGTAAGTTTTTAGGCTACCTCAGTAACACAGATTGCAGTGTAAAGTTACAGTAGATGATACATCTACATTGCAATGATAGGTTTATTTTTAACTACTTCTTAAAGCAGACAGTTAGCAATTCAGAAAATACCTGCAGTATATCCATAAACTACACTTGAGGCACATGTGAGGGGCTAGATGATTAGATATTCCTCCCAAGCACTGTTACATCATCTGTAGCATTTTATCTTAATTTACTGAACTGTTGACTTCCCTGTAACCACAGTGAACTGTGAACTCTCTAATTCATCATGTGTCTTATTCTCTGTAGAATCCCTAGTGTCTGCCACACATTAACTCTACAATAATTTTCTCCTTAAATAGGTGCATATTGTTTACTGGAAAAAATCTGAAGGGCAATATGTTTGGTACATAGGAATAGGTAGAGCAAAAAGAATTAAAATTAATATGAAATTCTCAGAATATTTAGAACTGTTTGAATGGATGTTTCAGTGATAGGAACTTTAGCTGTTTAAGGGAAAATGTTATAACCTCTAGACAAATCCAAATATTGAAAAGGATGTTTCCAAAAGAAAAACTGATTTATCAACAACATCCAATGAGATACTGGACAACCATTGACTGGGATTATTCTGGCAGATTTCTGCCTTGGGGTTCAAGTTTGAATTAGATAACTTCTGTAGGTCTTTATACCCCAAATCTCTATTGTTATATAGTTTAACTTGTAAGACAAGAGCAGACAGAATTAAGCATTATCTAAAGCAATGATCACAGATTTTCCCCATCAAAGATGAGTCCTGTATAAACTGGCTCAGGGATGCACAAGATGCCTGCTAGGCATGGTTGCTTCCAGATCTGCTTAGTTTCCTGACTCCATAGAAAGCAGGAAGCTGCTTCCAACAAATCCTGGCTTATCTTGGGCTCACCAGCTTCATATTGTGCTCCTAAAGAGCGGGACGCTTGCCTTTCCGGGCCCTTTCCTTGTTTTGCACTAGCATCGTATCTCATTCCCTTTTATAGGATCATTAAAATGAATAAACAGAGTAATTACATTGCCAGCAAGTAGGGCTAATCTCATTGCATGTATCCTAAATGTCTTAACTATTTTGAAAACCAGCTGGTCTGTGTCTCAAACACTGACAACAAAGGTAATGGCTTTTACACCTAGACAAGCCAATGGTTTTCTTCTATGGGTTTTCAGATTTGCCACGGGGAAAAAATTGTAATCTCTTCTTTCATGATGATAATAGCTTAATGTACATCAATTATTGTGAGGCAGCTGAAATGGCTGTGTAGTTCAGGAGTGTGTATTATCTCTCAGGGCCAGAGCAGGATTGCCATTTTTGGCGAGAAACAGCTAGCTATCCGTTTACTGCCACTTGATTGGAATAATATAGAGATCCCTTTGCTTGCCAGAATTTTTTGGCTGTGAAATCTAGGAAATGTGTTCTGTGTTACTGCAGTGATGCTCATTTTTGGGTCCATGTTTTTTGTTTCTCTTTTCAGTACTTTCTGTCACCTTTTTACTTAACCTACAACCCTTCAAGCAACTACAGGGAAATCCTTCAGTTCTCCCACTTGGACTTGACATTGAAACATCAATATGAGAATGAGATGGGAATTACTCGAAATCGGGGGGAGGTATGTGACTTCAGTTGCCTCATGCTTATTAGTGGCATAACTGATGCCATGTGGATTCTGGCTCTGTGGGTTCTCAAGCCCCTCCTTCCTACTATGGAAAGGCCTAAATAGTCATGTCAACACCAAGGAGAACATTCACTCGAGGGCAGATTTACACTTAGCATTTGGAAGATCTGATTTCCCCCTCTAGGCAGAAAGCTGTATTAAATTATTTGATAAGTGACAACACCTAAGGTAAAGAACAAATTATCCAGCTTATGGGGGAGGATTGAGAGTACTGGAAGATATAGTAATTGCTATAGTTTACTTTGAAAGTGTGATTTCTAATCAGAATGGGTGGGTTTCAATTTTTTTCTGCAGTTCTTGTTGGCTATGTGGTTTTAGGCAATACAATAAATTCTTCCAGAAATGGAATTATTCATGGTACCAGCATCAAAGGATTGATGTGATAATTAAGTATGATAATGCCTATAGAGCATTTACAGCAGTGTCTATTTCATCATGTTTAATAAATTGTAACACATTATTATTATTGTTACCACTATGGCCACTACTACTATGGTAGTACAAAATTATTGAGTCCCTCACGGATACTAGAGATAGCCTCATGCAGGAAATGGGATATCAACCTCAATCACTGTAAGCCTTCAGTTAGATTTCTGCTGAAGTGATTCTTAGAAGCAGATTTACTTTTGATCAGCTGGCCATGTAGCATGGGCACAGCTGTTTGGATACTTAAATGACAATCTTAGCCAGGACAATATGAGAATAGAGGAAGGTTTCTCTTTTTCGTCACTGTTGCTAACTTTTGTTATAGTTGGTTTTATTTGTTCTAAATCCCTTGCCAAAGTTCTCCAGCTCGTCAAATCCCAAGCCAACTGGGAAGAAAAGCTCCCACAAGTACTTATTTACCCGCTCCCAGTGCATAACATCCTCAATATGTTGGAGGATACTGGCAAAATAAAATTATAGGCTGCATTTTGCCAGATATTTATGTCATTTCACATGATAATTTTGGCTCTATTGCCATCAACCTATCTAAAAATATGGACAAATTGTCCATGAATGAGGCCACTCAGTTGGAGCTTAGACTTTGGAGCCAACCCAGATTTCAAAAGTTCACCTAGTTTCCATCTCAACTTTGGATGTTTCAGTGTCATTCACAGTGCAATTTGTCTGAAAACGGATGCATTGGGAGTTGTTAGAATTGGCATTTCCTCCAGGGAATATTCCCTTTGAAGTAAGACAGTTACATTTTGGAAAGAATTCTACCTGTTTTATTGCATGGTAATAACCTGTTTGGAATCTTAACAAAAAATTGCCTTTATGGGTTTGTGTTCATGCTGTCTCTGGTGTATACGTATATATGTGTATATGTGTGTATGTGGCTATATTGTGTGTATATATATATATATATATATATATATATATATAGCTTCTCTTCCTGAAGTCACTTTTTGAAATTAGAAAAAATAAAGCTAAACAAAAGGCTTAAAATTTTTTTACTAACCTTAAGAACAACTGACCCATATTTCAACATAGACCTGAGAGTTAGGTAAACTGTATCTAATAATAATGTTACTGATTAGACAAATGTTGTGATAGTTGAAAGCACTAGGTTTCTTAAAATTAACAAATAGTCTAAAAGAAGTGAACATTAGGGAATGTTTACTACCGTTGAAAAACATAGGGAGTGGTAGTAGGGATTGGAAGGAAGAGAAGGGATTTTTACTGGGTTTAGACATATATGTTTGAAACCAGAGTGATTTTTTGATCTCAGAAAAAGAATGATATTTATTCCAACAAACTGAAAACTGCTAAGAGGACATAATTGTGGAGTTGTAAGTATATAAGTATACAATGGAATTTCAAATATAAATCTCCTTTTAATTTGACCTGGGCTATAACAAATGTAAAAAACATAGAGGCTAAGATTCTATTTTCTGAGATGGAACGGTGTTATTAACCACTTTGTCAGCTCAATATTTTTGAGGACTCTCAGTTCATTCTTTCTCGACTATAGTTGTGGGAACTTCCAGCCACCCATCTGGCTCAAAGTCTGATCCTCTCCTATCTTTCCTCCATCATATTAGGCTACAACAGAGGAAGATGCCCATCAACACAAACATAGCAGAGGATAATTCAAAACTTCTGTAATACTGAGATTCTGCTGGGAAGTCAATGACTAAGGAAGGCACAGGGGTAGAAATAATGAAGTTCATCTGGGCAGCCTGTAGGATCATGGGATAGTAAAAAGAAGAGTAGTGGAACCACAAGATTCAAAAATCTCATCAAACTCAACACCTGAGTCACAAAAATAAACGTGAAATTGCTCTGGGAGCTTCTTCCTCACCAAGATTATACAGAAGTCAAATTCTATATGACTCCTAGGAACTCTGTGGTAACTTTTGAAACAATGTTTCCTATTCAGATTGTCTTTCTCCGGTTTGTCACTCTCAACCTCCTAAACAGCAACTCTTACTCCGAGATTTTCAGGGAATCAGGTTCCAAGATACCCTATTGTATGCTCCTCCTTCCTTAAACTTCCCCAAAGTCATCTACTGTACTTTAATAATATGTCCAATGACTTTCAATAATGTCTTGTTTGTGTTAGAATGCAACAGTCCTAAATGACCAGCTTTATGGAGATATGGACTACTTTCAAAAAAAAAATAGAGATAAATGCTAGTTACTAATATACATGTTAGAATTTTAGCTCCTCTATAGATCATGTGTCAGGGAAGAGAGTCCAACAAAAAAGCCACTGATTTGCTTCTAGCTACACACTAGGCATTTTCATCTTGGATCTTATTTTCACTAAAAATTAATTGGGTCTCTTTCAACTACATCAATTAGTTCAACATTCATCTGAGTAACTGAAGTCTGACATTTGAGTCATTTCCAGATGAACCTATATGAAAATTGGTTTATTATACTTGAATGTTTTCTCTTTCTCATTCAGATTTCATTTGCTTTCAATATTTCCTTCAGAAGCTTCTTACATTTTATTCTGTCTTTTGATATCTTCCAAACACGTCAAGGCCTTTTTTTCATACAGAAAATATTTAATATATAAATAACAAAAACAATGCTTTAATCTTCATCTGTATACAGCTTACTGTAGATTGATTATCTTAAAAAACTTTCTGTAACTACTTATTATTAACAAGGTAACACCAAACCCCTTTCCCAGTATTCAGGGAATTCCAATATTTGAGTGTGATCTAACAAGGAGCATACTTTTCAGATAGTTGATTTAGATGCTGATTATGACTGCCAATAACTAGAAAAATTGGTGACTTTACTTTGTGAAGTTTATCAATGGCCTGCACTAACTGTGCAACAACTAACTTCTGCAAGAAAATCCTGATTCCATGAATGATTTATTCCATGCTGAAAGTTTTCAAAATAGGGTGAATAGTACTAATATTCAAAGATAAAAGAGTTTTGATGAGAGAATATGGAAGAATGCTTCACTGAACTTTTGACTAGTTCTCTAATAGTTTGCAACAGCAAAAAATAAAGATGAAGTAAATTATGGTTCGATTTTAAGTGCAATTAAACCTATTTTACGATCACTTCGATTAATAGTAATGTAATCCTTATAAATGAAAGCAAGCTAAGAAAAAATTTACTATTTTGGCGTGAATGTGTAAACGCTACACATACAAATGTTTTTTATCACATAATTTTATTTTATACACTTTGGCATACAACTAGGTAGATAATTAGATAACTGGGATAGGGGTTTTAATATAGAGGAAAATCCCTGCAATCAAGGCAGTTGAACATGAAATAAGATGGAGAAGCTGGCAAGTATGGAGACATGGGTTCTAATTCAATTTAGCCACTAAATGTGATTTTTGTAAAAACTGCCATCTGTGTCTCTCTCGTTTTAGAAGTTTCATACAGTTTCCTTGCCTAGTGATGCTTGCCTGGTAACTCTATTGTAATAACTCATTAATAGAAAACTGTAATATGGAGAAGAGAATAATATATGGCAAAGTAACATCCATTTCAGTTCTTTAAAAAGCACCACGTGTTGGGGCATTTGGGTGTCTCAGTTGGTTAAATGGCCTACTCTTGATTTCAGCTCAGGTCATGCATGATCTTGTCTGTGAGATTGAGCCCCATGATGGGTTCTGTGTGGACAGCAAGAGGCCTGCTTGTGATTCTCTCTGTCCCCCTCACTCTGCCTTTTCCGAGCTTGTGCATGTGTAAGCACACTCTCTCTCTCTCTCAATAAACAAACATTAAAAATAAAAAAACATCAGGTGTGTTGTATGGAAGTGTTGAATCACGATATTGTTCACCTGAAACTTATATTACACTATAAGTTAACTAACTGGAATTTAAATAAAAACTTAAAAAATATAATAAAATAGGGGTGCTTGGGGTGATCAGTTTATTAAGAATACAACTACAGCTCAGGTGATGATATCACAGTTCATAAGTCCGAGCCTTGCATCGGGCTCTCTGCTGTCAGCCCACTTCAGATCCTCTGCACCCCCCTTCTTAAATAAACTTTAAAGAATAATAACATTAAAAGAAGCAACTGGAGAAGCAATTCTATAGGGAAAAGACTTCTGAAAATCTACTCTTGAATAAAAAATAACTGAGAATACTGGCAAGAACCATCAAAATTAACTTTTTCAGGACTCTAGGAATTACTCAAAGATTTGAAATAACTTCAGGGAAATAAAAGGAACAAGAACAGTGATGGTTTAACTTTATGGCAATTTCATGCTTTCAGACTCATTCTATGAGGCCAGTATTAGCCTGCTACTAAAATCAGACCCCCAACCCCCAAATCACACAATCTACAGACAAAATCCCTTTTGAATATAGTTGCAAAAATCTTCAACAATATATTACCAAGCCAAATCTAGTAGTCTATTAAAAGGATAAGACACCATGGCCAACAGGGCTTTATCCCAGAAATACAAGGTTGATTTCACATATGAAAAGTAACATAGTATACCATATTTATAGAATAAAGGACAAAAATACATTGTCATATTAACTGACACAGAAAAAAAAATAGTTCATAAAATGTAACACTCTTGGAGGACGTCTGGGGAGATTCATGGAGTATGAGGATCCTAAGCTCGCCTTGTCCCTTGGCCTGACACCCATATCAGTGCAAATCATACCCAAGTCAGGGTAAATAACCTAGAAAATGGCTAAAAGATTGGCAGAACAAACTCTTCAAAGCTAAATGTAGAGTAGAGGTCACATAGAAGAGGGTAGGAAGGGTGGAGACCAGTGAGGAGCTAAAGGAACTTGCAGGATCATCCCTGGGAGGGAGAGATGCTTCAGGTGCAGAGAGGGGAGAGGAGAAGACCCATATCAGGTACCCAAGCATAAGGAACCCACAAAGGGAAGATGTACCCCCATAACATTTGGCTTCAAACAACAGACAGGCATAATTTTGTGAGTTCTTACAATCAGCAGGACTTAACACCTGGAAATTTAAAAATCAGCAAATTTGACTCTGGGAGAGATGGGGAATGATAGGAAACTGAGTCCCTTTCTTTAAAAAGGCAGCATAACAAAGAGCCTCATGTATATAGAGAAAAGAGGCAGGAGTTTGAAAAAAATGCCTGGGATATAAGGGAAGGAGATTTATTTACTAATCTCAGAGCATATTCTGGAGTCACAGGGATCTTTGGGAGAATTCTTCAAGAAAAAAAGAGTTGGTGGGCACCATTTACCTTCCCTATCCCCCAGATTAGATACACGGACACCAGTAGGAACTAGCAAAGCTCAGTACTATCCACCTAATGTGCTAAGAGCATGCCCTAACCATGTGATCTCCTGTGGATACAACCCCTCTAGCCAGGCCTTTATTGCAGTTCTCCCTCAAAGTAGATCATTACAAATCTTGCTAATACCATGAGCCCTACCCCCATGTTCTCCTGTGGACCAGCTCACTCCAACACAGCCTTGACCAAACCTCATCCAAAGCAGTGCCACAAGCGTGTAATGTGCACCCAGACCTGACAGGGACCAGCACCACTCCAAAGTGACTCCTGTCCCACGGAGAGGAGAGTATAATCACACACACCAGTCCCACTGCAACCCCAGCAGTAGGCTGGGGGAAGATATTGGGTCTGAGTTCAGGCTCTCAGACCAGTGAAAGCTTCATGGAGGACAACACAGGGAAAGCGCACTGCAGTAGGGTGCTACTGCATCTCTGGCCAATGCCTAGTATGACTCATCTCAAGCCTAAAGAGGCCTGAGATTGACCCACTAACAATACAGAGAGTAAACTCTGCCCACAAAAGGCAAATAGAGTCATTACAGACAATACAAAAGCACCTCAGCCACAACTGTAAGGAACATGCAACACACACAGGAGACTATACTAAATCACCATGTTCTGAACAGGGGACATTGAACTGTAGAACACTACAGAACCTCTTCTTCATAAGGCCACTGCTTTAAAGAGCAGGATACATAGCTAAATTTCCTAACAGAGAAACAGACACAGAGAATTAGACAAATTGAGGATACAGAGGAACATGTTCCAAATGAAAGAACAGGAAAAAAATCACAACAAGAGAGCTAAACAAAATGGAGATAACATGTCTGATATAGAATTTAAAGTAATAGTCATGAAGATAGTTACTGGACTAGAGAAAAGAGTGGAAGATCTCAGTGAGACCCTTAACAAAGGGATAGAAAAGATAAAAAGAACCAATCAGAGGTGAAGAAAAATAACTCAATTAAAGATACACCAGATGGAATAAATAGTAGACTAGAAGAGAGAGAACAACAGATCTTCCAGTGACCAGGAAGACAGAGTAATTGAAAGTAATCAAGCTGAACAGGAGAGGGAAAAAAAATGAAAACAGTCGTAGGAAACTCAATGACACCATCAAGAGTAATAGCATTTGCACTATAGGGATCCAAGAAGAAGAGAGAGAAAAGGGGGCAGAAAGTTTATTTGAAAAACTAATAGCAGAAAACTTCTTGAACCAGGGGAAGGAAACAGATCCAGGAAGCAAAGAGAACCCCTAACAAAATCAACTCAAGGAGGTCCACACCAAGACACACAGTAATTGAAATGGCAAAAGGTAATGATAAAGAGAGAATTTATCTATCTATCTATCTATCTATCTATCTATCTATCTATCTATCTATCTATTTAGGTTAGCTCAACATTTTTTTTAATATGGAATTTATTGTCAAATTGGTTTCCATACAACATCCAGTGCTCATCCCAACAGGTGCCCTCCTCAATGCCCATCACCCACTTTCCCCTCCCTCCCACCCCCCCATCAAACCTCAGTTTAGTCTCTTTATTTTTTTTTTAATTTTGTTTTCAACGTTTATTTATTTTTGGGACAGAGAGAGACAGAGCATGAACGGCGGAGGGGCAGAGAGAGAGGGAGACACAGAATCGGAAACAGGCTCCAGGCTCTGAGCCATCAGCCCAGAGCCTGATGCGGGGCTCGAACTCACGGACCGCGAGATCGTGACCTGGCTGAAGTCGGACGCCCAACCGACTGCGCCACCCAGGCGCCCCTAGTCTCAGTTTTTAAGAGTCTTAAAGAGAGAATTTAAAAAAACAGGAAGAGAAAACAGTTCCCTACAAGGGAAACGCCATAAGGTTATCGGCTGATTTACCAAAATCTGGGGATTTCAAGGGTGGTTCAATATTTGCAAATCAACCAAGTGACCCATCACATCAACAAGAGAAAGGATAAACATCATATGATCATTTTAATAGATAAATAAAAAATCTGACAAAGTACAACATTATGATAAAAATCCTCAACAAAGTAGATTTAAAGGGAACATACTTCAACATAATAAAGGCCTTATGTGAAAAACCCACAGATAACAATATACACAATTCTGAAAAACTAAGGGCTCTTCCCTTAGGGTCAGGAACAAGACAAGGATGTCCACTCTCACAACTTTTATTCAACATAATACTAGAAATCAGGCAAGAAAAAGTAATAAAAGGCTTCCAAAATGGTAGGAAAGAAGTAAAATTGTTACTATTTGCAGAGGACATAATACTGTATGTAGAAAATCCTAATGACTCTACCAAAAAAACTACTAGAACTGATAAATTCAGTAAGGTCACAGACTACAAAATGAATATATAAAAATATGTTGCATTTCTATACACTAATAATGAAGTATCAGAAAGAAAATTTAAAAAAATCCCATTTACAATTTTACCAAAAATAATAAAACACAGGAATTAACTATTTTTTTTACCTTAGGCATAAACTTAACCCAAGAGGTAAAAGACTTGTACTCTGAAAAGTATAAAAAACTGATTGAAAAGAAACCGAGGATGACAAAGAAATGGAAAGACATTCCCATGCTCATGGATCAGAAGAACAAATTTTGTTAAAATGTCTACACTACCCAAAGCAATCTACAGATTTAATACAATCACTATCAAAATATCAAGAGCATTTTTCACCAAACTAGAATGAACAATCCTAAAATTTGTATGGAATCACAAAAGACCACGAATAGCCAAAGCAATCTTGAAAAAGAACAATAAAACTGGAATATCATAGTCCCAGTTCTCAAGATATATTATAAAGCTGTAGTAAATCAAACCGTATGATACTGGCATAAAAATAGATGCATAGATCAATGGAACTGAATAGAGAGCCATAAACCCACAATTGTATGGTCAATTAATCTTTAACAAAGGAAGACAAAGTATGCAATGGGAAAAAGTCTCTTCAACAAATGCTGTTGGGAAAAGTGGGCAGCTATATATAATAGAATGAAATTGAACTACTTTCTTATACCATAAATGAAAATAAACTGAAAATGGATTAAGGACCTAAATGTGAAACCTGAAACTATAAAATCCTAAAAGAGAGAACAGGCAGTAACTTTTCTGACATTGGCCATCGCAACATTTTTCTAAGTATGTCTCCTGACCCAAGAGAAACAAAACCAAAAATAAACTATTGGGATGACATCAAAATAAAAAGCTTCTGCAAGGTAAAGGAAACCAAAAATTACTCACCAAAATCTATGAAAAACCCACAGCTAACATCATACTTGATGATGAGCTACTGAATGCTTTGTCCCTAAGGTAAGGAACGAGATGTCTGCTCTCACCACTTGTAGAGAACATCATATTAGAGTTTCTAGCCATGAACATGAGGAAAGGAATAATATAAAGGTCATCTATATTGGAAAGAAAGTGGTAAATCTCTATTTGCAGATAACATAATTGTATAGAAATACCTAAGGAATCCACACATACAGAATAACTATTAGAATTTATTATGAACTTAACAGTTTGGCAGGATGTACAACACTGAATAGAGGTTTCTCTAAGGAAGATAGACAAATTGCCATCAAACACATAAAAGGATGCTGAACATCATGCGTTTTTAGGGCAATGCAAATTTCTATATTTAGAAATTCACAAAATAGGACTTCACATATTAGGATGTGCAATCAGATGGTTAAAATAAAAAGACAAACAATAATAAGTTCTGCTGCAGTTAATTGGAATGCTTGTTTATACATGACTGGTGGGAGCATAAAATGGTACAATTCCCTTGAAAAATGCTTTGGCAGTTCTTCAAAGAGCTAGCATTACCAAATCAGTTACCAATTGCCTTCTTAGATACACACACACACACACACACACACACACACACACACAAAGAGCAATGAAAACCCATGTTCGCATAAAAACTTGTACATGGGTGTTTATAGCAGTATTATTTATAGTAACCAAAAAGTGGAAACAACCCAAACGTCTATCAACTGATAAACAAATAAACAACATGTGGCATATTCATGTCATGGAATATTATTTGGCAATAAAAAGAAATACTGATTGAACGAACCTTGCAAACATTGTACTAAATGAAAGAAATGAGTCACACTATACTGTATATTGTATGATTCCACTTTTATTCCACTTGTATTAAATATCCAGAATTGGAAAACTCATGGAAACAAAATGTGTATGAATGGTTAGCAGTAGAACAGAGAGAGGCAACAGGAATAGGGAGCTAATAGGTATGGTGTTCCTTTTAGAAATGATAACATTATTTTAAAATTAGGTAATACATAGTAAAATTCTTTCAATCTACTAAAAACCATGTAATTGTACGTTTTAAAAGTATGAATTTTATTGTATGTAGGTATATCTGAATAGAACTGTTCTAAAAGTAAAATTTTGAAAAATATAGCTAGGTTGCTGGAAAATTAAGTCATTATTTTCTGGGTTTCTATTCATTTAAGTTTCTAATCATTGATTTTTTATCTGCACCCTTCTACGTACTCTATGGGTGGGATTAAAAGGGGTGGATCTTGCACAATGACAGGTCAAAGTCCATACCAAGACATGTATGCAAACAAACCACTAATTGAAGTATCCTCAATCGTAATGTGTTATTAAGTGATCTGGCAGAGCAGAGCAGAGTTTTCTTTCTACTTTGGGACTTGAGGAGTTCCAGATAAGCTTCACATAAAAATTGACACTGAGGTCTTAAAAGACATATAGCAGGTAAGAAGAAAAGGGGAAGCGTTTTTCAAGTGAGAAGAAAAGGAGAAGGGTCTTTCGAGTGAGATCATTTTGAGTAAAATAGAATTACCTGCATGAGACGTCCTTTATTTACACTACTATAATGCCTGGGGTTAACTCTCTACAAAGCATTTCTTTACTATTTCCATTCTCTTACTTAACATACATCACTCAGAACAGTTATGCACATATAAAAATAGCTCCTGGGTATTTGTACAGGTTTACTGAGGCAAATTTATGCTATTGGGATGAGGATCTCATATACACACAAGCACACACATACAGACACACACACCTTTCTGCTTATACCAAGTCATTTTAACTGTATCACACCACAGTCATCTTTGTTTCTGTTTAGTTTCTATTCCAGAGATGCCTTATATAAAATCTCTTCATCTCAGAAAGAACTGCTAAATTTCAGCTCTTAATTTTCAAAATGAAATACACTGCATTTTTAGTCCTTCATGGTGTCAGTGAGATTGCATTCAAGTATTCACATCATGATTATTCTCCTGAGAATATTGGGACCTTAATATTGGGACCATGCCTTGCACAAAATAAGTAGATCTCCAGTAATAAAAACAATTCCCCTAAAGAAATAGCATTACAAAAATGTGTGGCTTGGGTTCAAAATGGAAAAATGTGACGTCTTCTCTAGTCCTGTATGACCTCCTTCTATAATCATAGAAGACTGCCATTTCTGTCTTCCAATACTAGATTAGAGCTATCAGGTTTAATGAAATAATATAGCACCTGAGCTACCAAGAGGAGAAAAATTGATTTACAATTACAAATTGTTTTTGAAATGAGTTATATTTCCTTTTCATGAAGAATTTATAATAAAACACTCAAAGCTTAAGCATTGAAATGTCTAATGAAACTACTTTGAAAATATTAAAGGGAAGATGAATAAATTTTGTGGAAAGCTCAAAAGACCATAATCTAACTGAATTTCTCCGATAAGTTCCATGTCTTAGATTGCACGCTATTGTCGGAAAATCTCCAGAGTGTGGGATGGCTATTCAAAATTAAACTAAATGGGTAAGACATTGTAATATACTCTACTCCAATCTTAATTTCCTTAACAAACTTCTTTAGAAGGTGGCATATAATAGATGGTAAAAAGGAGTCAATAATATTACCTTTACTCATGGATAATATCTTGTTACGCATCAAGTTTATATTATTTTGTGTCACTGCTGTTGTTAATAAAATAGTAAACTGTACTTAGGTTGCCATTTCTCCTTTTATACTAAAAGTATGTAGATTTCTGTGATGGATTTCATGCTCTTTAAAGAAGTATACTAATGAAAAATATGAATAGATTATTTACTGATTCTCTAATGTGATTTTTTTAACCTTTATTCATTTTTGAGAAAGAGAGACAGAGCATGAGTTGGGGAGGGGGAGAGAGAGAGGGAGACACAG
This sequence comes from Felis catus, assembly GCF_018350175.1. Taxonomy (NCBI): domain Eukaryota; kingdom Metazoa; phylum Chordata; class Mammalia; order Carnivora; family Felidae; genus Felis; species Felis catus. The sequence goes on along the minus strand of NC_058370.1, from coordinate 112,035,330 downwards.
AATCCAAAGCAGGCTCCAGGCTCTGAGCTGTCAGCACAGAGCCTGATGCAGGCTGGAATTCACAAACCGTGAGATCATGACCTGAGTGGAAGTCAGATACTTAACTGACTGAGCCACCCAGGCACTCATAAAATAATTTCTCTCTTTTTTTAAGGCTTTTATTTATTTTTTTTATTTTGGGGAGAGAGAGAGAGAGAGGGAGGGAGGGAGGGAGAGAAAGCGTGAGGAGGAGAGGTGCAGAGAGAGAGGGAGACACAGAATCCTAAGCAGGCTCTAGGCTCTGAGCTGTCAACACAGAGCAAGACTCGGGGCTCCAACCCATGGACCATGAGATCATGACCTGAGCTGAAGTCGGAGGCTTAACTGACTGAGCCGCCCTGGCGCCCTCTTCTCCTTATTTTTGTATTACTTTTTCTTCCCTTCCCTTATGTTCATCTGTTTTGCATCTTTTTTTTTAATGTTTATTTATTTTTGACAGAGAGAGACAAGCATGAGTGGGAGAGGGGCAGAGAGAGAGGGAAACAGATTCCAAAGCAGGCTCCAGGCTCTGAGCTGTCAGCACAGAGGCTAATGTGGGGCTCCAACCCACAAACTACCAGATCATGACCTGAGCTGAAGTCAGACGGTTAACCAAGCCACCCAGGCACCCCTAATGTGATTTTTTTTTAAATCTGAGGTATAAATTTCCCTCCAGTGATATGCACAGATCTTAAATGGTAAAATTAAGTAATTTTGACAATTTAAAATATTCATACAAGGTATTAGTCAAAACAGTTTTCTTACTCATTACATACTTTTTCTGATTTTAACAATAATGGTCTCATTAAAAGACTTGGGAAGTGTTCCTATTTTATATTCTGAAATAGTTATATAGTTACTGGTATTCCTTATTGTTTTTCTCAGGCACATAATTCCTTCAGCCTCCAGTTGCTTTTAGGATTTTTTGTTTATCTTTGCTTTTCAGCACTTTGAGATATGCTAGGTATATGCTAGGTATATCTGCTTTTGTTGAGATTCATTGAGCTTTCTGAATTAGTGAGTTAATATTCTTTATCACAAGTTGAAGATTTTTAGCATTGCTTCCCCATTTTTTTCTACTCTTATTTCTCTATTTCTGATACTCAAGTCACTGCGATGTTAGACTTTTTGGTATTTTCCCACAAATGACAAATTCTTTGGTTATTTTTGCCAGTTTTTTGCCTCTATATAAATTTATGTTTAGATAATTTTTCATACTGTGTCTTCAACTTCATTGATCTTTTCCTTCATGGCTTTTAATCTGTTATTGTTTCATCCATTTCTTGTTTTAAGTATCTTATGCTTTAATTTAAGAATTTCTATTTTTTATTTTGTATTATCATTTTCACTAATTCATTGAGACTTCTTTATTTTTCAACCTGCATATTTATCTTTTCTATGATATATTAAATATTGATGTTTTATACCTCTTGTGTTATAACTCAGAAGTTTACTTGTGGTTCTAAACAAATTGTTCTTGTTTTTCCTAATTATAACAATAATTTTCTGTTTCTTGATATATCTAACACTTTTTAACTTTAAGTAAAAAATATCTTATAAATATTTTATAAATAAAAAAATTAAAAAAACATTTTAAATGCTACAATGCTGAAAGTCTGGATTTTGTTCTCTTCCTTTAAAGAGTAACACGTTTTATTCTAGGAAGGAATTAATTTACAGGCAGATTAATAAAGTACTAATTAGACTTGATTTTAAGCTTTGTTAGGTTAAGTATAGGTTAGGCTTTACTAAATGGCTCAGATAGTTCTCCTTTTGAGGTGTGACTTTTGAACACCTTATCTATTCAACATGGTCTCTCTACTCTGTCAGGATGGAATTCCCCGCCTCGTATTTTTTGGCCCATGGAGCATCTGTTAAATGTTCAGCTTCCCAGTAACTAGACCTTATGCCATTTCATATTGTTTATGTGTAGCTTATGGTTTGTTTAAAGTCTTACCTAGATCCTTCCTTTCCAAAATCCTACACTTTAATTACTAGCCACTGTAGTAAGCTGAACACAGATGTTTTCTTCCTAGCTCAGCAAGATTGCCATGCTTTGCTCAGACTTCATTTCCTTCTGTTGTTGTCTGGAAAGAAACAAAAGGCAGAAAACTGGAATAACTGTAAGGATTACCTCATGTGTTTCTCTTCTGTCATGAGGCACCATCTCTTCCATCTCTGCACTATCTCTTCTCTGATGTCTGAAAAGCGTTCCTTAATCTATTTTGCCCTGTTTTATGGTTGGTTGTGATGAAAGGGCTAGTGTGGTATGTTACTGTGTCACAGCCATAATCATAAGACATTTGATTATATTTTCAGTACATTACTTCAAACATTAAGTGTATATAATGAACCTAGTATTTAAAGGTGAGTACAAAAAATCCCCATTGGTTAGAACAATTTGTTTTGATAGTTACTAACAATGATCAGCATGTCAATAGATGCTTACCAAAGCATATATGAATCCATGGAAAGAGCTTGGAAATTGGAAGTAAACTAAAGAACATAACACTAAAAAGAGTATCTATTCCCCTTTCACATGTTATTTGGTTGTTCTTCAATCATCTTGAAATGCCCATCAATAAACAGCCCCAATAAACAATTCCAATAAAATGGTTATTTTATGAAAAAGTGATGAAGTTATTCTCCATTGTTCTTCACAATAAATGAGAATACAATCTTGTCTAGTTCATACTGGAATATCAATATTTTCACTACTTATTTTAGAATTCAGAGATAACAGCAAATAAGAACCTTAAAAATCCTTAAAGTATATCTCGTAACAATATAATTTTAATTTAGTTGCAATAAGATTTCACTATCAAGTATAACTAATTCATTCCCATCATGGACACTTTCTAACCTTGTTTTTAGTATTTACAAAAATTAATAAATATAAACAATGCTTTCAGGATTCTTTTATCAAAGTAGGCTTTAATGTGTCTCTATTTTTGCTAACCCAAACACATGTCCTACAAATCAAGACTTCTTATTCCAATCAGAGTAATGTGAGCTAACATTTTAGTACACATACTAAATCAGGAGATATTTTACTAATTTCCCAATGGAGACAGAGATTTATGGTGTCCTTCATAGCTGTGTAACCAGAGATGTTTCCAATTAAAGAGATAAACGTGTCATATCTTGTTAGAAGACAGAATAGCAAACATGCTTTTTTGCAGTTTACATGAAGTAATGACTTATGATCATTTTGTGATTTTTAACTAACAAGATATATACCACTTAATTATAAAATGCACTGATCTTGTTTTGTGAGTAGAGGGTGGCAAGAATAACCCTAGTGATACTCATCTTGTCCAGTAACTTATTAGTAAAACCTATGGGGTAATAGTGACTGATTCTAAGTATTAGTTTTAAAATTACAGACACTTGGAACCTCAAAAAATTATTTGATCTAGTCTTCATTGTCAGGCTAGTGAGAGGCAAAGCAGGTAATTGTTGAGTATTTTCCATGTTTGAAAAGACAACGTTTCCACATCCCATATATCCAGAACAAAAGCCCTGATAGATTGCTATTGCTTTAGTTTAGCCTATATCTTGACTAGAGCATTTACATACATATATGGAATACAGATATTTGGTGTTCCTTTAATTATGGATTTTCATTAAGGCTGTGGAAGTGTATGTTAACTTTTACCTTTCTTCTAACTTAAGTAAAATTTGGAATTGCAATTATTTAAATAGGTATTCCAGCATATAAGCAGTGTCTGAGGGGAGGAATAATTTTCTTCATTGTCCCAGGGCAGTTTCAACTTCATTATTTTCTTTTTCACCTGTAGACTGAGTTCTCTTTCCTTTCCTTTGTGGCCCTTCTTCCTTGTGCCATCAGAGCCCTATTATTATAACCCTTTGTCCCTCTAGTATTGTCCCTTTTTCATTATAGAGCCAGCTAAAATTATTACCCCTACCATACCCTGATCCCACACACTCAACCTGTTAGACTAAAAGTCAGATAAACAGACATACATGTTACAATGCCCCCGTAAGCTCTAATTAGCAGCTAGTGTAAATTCAAGCTCACATATAACAAAATCAAATTAATTCAAAAGATTTTTTTCTGTACTTTTGTGTTATGTTCACAAGTAAACCTGTGAATGAGGCAGAAATAATTTCAAGATCGCTCTTTACAGAGCAGATCCCTACCTTTGTGAAAATGAAAATAACAACCATAGTAAAAACATATGGATCAGCAAATGCTCTGGTCTAAATATTCCTCTGGTGTTTATACCACAAAATGCCTCCCTGTTCTAGCAGTCAGCTTTTTTTTTTTTATAATGGCACACAGAGAAGCTATATGCCAGCTTGAAGAACCAAATAAGGTATCCATCCTGGGGTCTGGTAGGAATTGGGCAATGCCAGCCCAATGGGCACTATACAGACTTGCGTTAGTACTAACATCTTGATGTATAACTCTGGGGAAATCAGAAAGCCAAGGTTTCTGGTTATACAAACATGACTTTCTAGGATGCTTTTTGACTACTGAGGAGTAGTTCAAGTATAGGAAAGTGGTATAGTCAGACAAGTGTTTAAGACAAAGTTTTTTTTTTCTGTGAAATTTAATAATTCAAAAGACAAAATGAAGTCTAGGGACCAAAGGTTGAAATAAAGCAAAGATATCTAATAAAAGCAAATCACATTATTTAGAAGGATATACAAGGGGGCTCTAAATACTTTACAGGTTGAAATAAAAATTCAAGGTTATGCCAGTTATTCCCCATCTCAAACATAATTGCTGAAATTCTCTAAATATTACTGAAAATAATGAAGCAATCAGATATGCCCTCTGAAACAAATTCGATTGCCTTTGCAGAGCGATTCTCTCCTGCATCTCTGTCCCTCCACTGCTATGACCTTCATAACTTCCCACTTCCTTGCTGCTTCCTTCACTGTCACCTAGACTGGCACTTAGAATCTTTGGTTTCAGCAGCATCAGGCTGCCATTCCCATGGACGCAGACTTTAGCAGTCTCTGCTTCATAGGTTATCCTTCAGGGGGAAAGGGGAATTGTTAAGACAGTGGAAGGAGGTTGGGAATGAAATAAGTGGCACCTTCCATTCTGCTGAGACCCCCAAGAGCCAGCCTCAGAACACATTGCTAAGTCCTACTACTACGATGACAGAGGCCATGAACCCCAATGAGATGCAAAACGGAGGTTCTGACCTCACATACCTGAATGGATTCTTAGCGCTTTCTGACAGAGAAATGATTCTCGTACCTTGGCCAGAATCCAGTATGGTAATTGCTTTTCTGTTCACCTCTCTTCTCTTCCAACAGTTTTTTCTATTACTGGAAATTCTTCTAAAACATTGCAAAGTGACACAGAAAAATTGAGCCACCACATTCTAAAGGGAATTTGTTCCTAAAATATGAAGGGGGAAATTAAAAATAATTAACCACTCTTTTATTCTATAGCTACTCATCTTTTGATGTGTGTGAAGTACTTTGTGTAACATTCTTATAAGGAACCTTTGTTGTTACTAAGAAAAAACACTAAATAGGAAGTAAAGGTATTTATTCAAAGTTAAATGGGCAATCAGTAAAATACCCCAAACCAAGGTCATTCAGAGGACTGAAAATGTGAGAGGGCCTCTGCTTTTAGTTATTTCAGGAAAAGGGATTATTTATCTAACTGCATTCTTTAATACCTAGTATTTTTAAGTCGTTTTTGATTACACAAGAAATGCACAAATCCATTTTCCTCATTAAAAATAACGTTATTACCTATATTCTCTTATAATTCCCAGAGGAAACCAAAGCTATTCATTTGTTTCTGAAAACATACACGTGTGCAAGATCATATGGATGCACCTATATTAAGTATCATTTGTACATGTATTTTTTTTCCTTTTCACTAATGATATAACATTTTTTCTGGGCTCTATGTAGATTTCTCACTTAACATCATTTCTTAAAAATCTGCTACATCCTTATACCTGCCACCTAATGCTTCTCAGGCTAGTTATTGAAACAGAATTGCTGAGTCAACAGACATGCACAAGCTCATTCTACCTTTCAAATTGTCTTTGAATGCACATTCATCCTGGAGATTCCTGTGCCAATTGCCTTGTATTGATGTAGCATACCCTGCCCAACGAATGCTAAGAAATCACTCTTCAAAGCCCAGCTCCAAAGTACCTTCTATTGGAGACATCTTATCTCCCAACTTTTTCTCAGGTGAAGCCACACTGCACTTGATCTGTAATTCTGCCATAAAACCTACTATGTGGTTCATTGTATTATAGTTATTTATACGCAGAGCTTGTCTTCCCCTGTCCCTCACTAGTCTGTAAGTTCAGATCCCTAAGGGCAAGATTCAGGTCATCATTTTTATATTTGAATACCTATGTCCTATATCTGTGTGCCTAGAATAGGTTATTCTTATATAAGTCTTTATTAAATGAATAAAAGGATGAATACAGGGATGCATTTTATAGCATTTCAAGTCAGATCATTGCCTAAGAAATCCCAGGCCATGGGATTGCCTATTGTTAATTGCACGGAAGCTTGGACTGAATTCTAGTTGTGATGTTTTCGTCTAATTGCATACTTGCCCCCTTAATGCATCATGTATTTCATCACTGATAATGGAAATGATCCTGTACATGTTCAGGGTCGCCTTTGTTCTATTTGGAGAAGAATCCTTGTAAAGCATTTCTGAATTATTTCCTTTCACCAGCACTATTCTCAGCTACAATGAGAGATGAATTTCACTACACCAAGTATGTATTTGTATTCTGCCTGGATGATACGTCATCACAACATCCTGCTCTCTGTGCTCCCCATCCCCATCCTAGTCAGAAACTTGGACAATGAAAACCACTCAACATCTGGGTATCAGTAAGTGATAGGCCTTGGCAAATGCAGAAAAACTTTTGCTCTTTTCCTCTCTCTCTCTCCTTCCCTTTATCCCTCCCTTCCTTCTTTTTTTTCCATCTTTTTTTTATTCTCATTCTCCCTCTGTCTGTCTGTCTCAAATGGAGTCAGTAGAAAAGGGAGAGTTATCACACTCACATTAAATCCAAGGTATTATGGGCAACTTACATGATTTTTAAGGAAAAAATCTTCTACTATTCAAAAACTGATGTTATATATATGACATATATTTAGCCATCAGCAAATACTATATAGTATTTACAGCTAACACAAATTAGTTTCAGGCAGACCAGCAGTCTGGCTTTCAACATCTCCCATCTGCAATATCTACTGAACCTTTTCTTTCAATATATTTTTTAATGATTTCCTGAAATAACCTTCACTTGTCTTATCGATAGAAATGATGAGAACTTATTTTTATTATGAAACAATTGATATTTATTTATTTTATTTTATTTTTTTCAACGTTTATTTATTTTTTTTGGGACAGAGAGAGACAGAGCATGAACGGGGGAAGGGCAGAGAGAGAGGTAGACACAGAATCGGAAACAGGCTCCAGGCTCTGAGCCATCAGCCCAGAACCTGACGCGGGGCTCGAACTCACGGACCGTGAGATCGTGACCTGGCTGAAGTCAGACGCTTAACCGACTGCGCCACCCAGGCGCCCCAACAATTGATATTTATTTAAGGACCTGTGTTAATTCTAGGTTTTTTCCCTTAAATAAATTCCTGTAATGTAATTCCAATAATGTTTTAAATCTTAAATCTCTAATACTAAACTTTTTTTTTTAAATATCCAGTACATAATGGTGGCAATAATGCAGATCAAATTAGTTATTTTCAATCCCATTCTCTTTTCTGAATTTATTGCAGGCATCAAAACTCATTCAAATGAAACAGTTTTTCTATGATGGTATCTTAATTATGAAATTGTGTTTTAAATATTCTACAACTAGGGGTCACAGGCATAGTCCTAAAACATACATTCACTGATGATTAGAATAAGCATGTTCACTTGTGTAAAAGATTGTCAAATGTTTTCTTCAAGAGTTTTACATTTTTATTAAGAATAAGATTTTACCTTAAGTGACAATACTATTTCTGCTTTTTGTGGTGCTCTTTTAAACAAAATAAAACATTTTATTTTTGAGATTTTCATTTCTTTCCTGTTTATGTGCCAAGTTTGTTGATTTGTTTTTTACTTTATCAAAGAAACTTGAAACATTTTCAACTAATGGTAACATTGGCATCATAACATCTTGTTACGAAAAAACTTTCCCTGTGTAAGTATTATGATAATCAGATCTTCAATTAGATCAGCTCCAAATTAATATTGTGCCAGTTTTCCACATTGTTAGTTTTAGGATCACAATATTCTGTAACAATTCTGCCTAGGAATAAGTTAAGGGCTAGACATAAATATTTACAGAATACTATAATACATAAAAATTTTATCTTGAGTATCTCAAAAGGAAAAAAAGAGATAACTTAGTCATTGCTTCAGGAGAGTGGCCTTGCTCTTTGAAATATTTCTAGACATTTCTTCATTTCTTGTGAAATAATACATATGTGTATCTATCTCTATATAGATGTAATTATATATCTTGTAACTTGTAACATTATGTTATGACTATAACTTGTAATTTACTAAGTGACAGGAATGGTAGGAGCATCTTTTGTTCTAATATTTGCTCTTTGACCCTGGCTCCTGACACAAAGCTTCTAAATCCCTTGGTATGTCCCAGGTGACAAGAGTGTCTTTTGGCTTAATTATGTGACTCTTGGTGGGCTCCTGGATAGTTTCATAATAGGGGTTAGTCTCCAGAAAGACCAAGATGTCATGAGAGCCTTGGAACCTTCAACTCCAACTCACGTGGTCCAGGAAAGAGAGAGACACCAAAGACTGACTTAATGATGGGTCATGTCTACAGGATGAAGTCTCTATGAAATTCCCAACAGTACAGTATGCAGAGAGCTTCTGGGTTGGTACACATGTGAAAGTGCTCACAGAGAGGGCATGGAAGCTACTTCCCACATCTCTTCATCTTGCGGTTCATTTGTACCTGTTTTTATACCCTCGTGATAAACTGGTAAACATAAGCAATTACTTCCCTGAATTCATTGGGTCATTTTAGTCAATTATTTAAACCAAGGAAAGGGTTTTGAGAACCCTAATATACAGCCGGCAAGTTTGTCTAAAGTACAGGGGACAATCTGGGACTTGCAATCAGTATTTGAAGTGGGAGCAGTTTGAAAGAACTGAGTCCTTAACTTGTGGGATCTGATATTACCTGCAGGTAGATAGTGTCAAATCTGGTATCACAGAGAATTTCTTGGTGTGGGGAAAAACCCTGAGATACTGAATGATCAGAGGATCTGAAGTGAAATGTTCCTTGTGAGTAGTAAAGGAGAAAATCACAGATGTGTATCTTTCCTAGACACCTGTGCAATGTCTTATAGGAGGTGAGCAGGGGTCTTCAAATCAGCCTTTAAGGTACTTTTTTCAAGAACCTCATCTTTCAGTTTCTTGACTTGGAAACTTGCGGAAGCACTAAACTCAACACAGGATTCTGTTTATCTTAATAAAAAACTTCCTTTAAAAATGCCTGCCTTTACAGCTGCCAGAAATATTTGTCAAAAATATTTATTGACTGCTTTATAAGGTTAATTGAAATGAAAGGCTATGTTTTCCCTTGACCTCTGCTTGCAAAATAAATAAACTATGTTCTCTGCTTTTTTGATTTATTAGACAGATGAAATTGTCTTCCCTTCCTTTTTAAAAGATATTTTGCCTCTTCTGGTGGACTCCAAGTTTTAGCCTGCTCATTGCCTTTGCAGGACAATTCTCCTCTCTGCAACTAATTGGACAATAGCCTTGGTGTTATTATTTAGGGACAAAGAGAATTTTATTTAGGGGACCAATGTCTCCAACTAGCTTAAGACTCCTAGAGAAAGGGAATGAAACATATTTTTCACCACTATAATGGCAGCACAGACTGACTCATTCCAAAACACTACGCTACTTGGACCCACACTGGTGAAGCACAGAGACTTAAAGAAAAATAAATAAAAGATGAAGATAGTATAGATGCAAGGGATGCAGGGGAAAGGATTTGCATGTTTGGGGATGGTTGGAGGAAAATCTTTGCCTTAGAAATGTTAGGAGAATGAGGGAAAAATTGCCAGAATAGAGATTCTTTCCACATCAAGACTGAAATAAAGTATCACATATTTCCTTCCCTTCTGTTATTTTTTTATTCTCCCTTCCTCATCGTATTTCATCTACTAAATGGCTACTCTGGGTTAGCTACTACATGATACAGTCTCCCTCTCCTCCCCCCCCCATCACTCATTTCATGTTGTTTCACCTTTTAAATTCTCCCTCTTTCCAACCATCCACTGTTCTCTGGTCCCGTGTTGTCAGGTGAAGTGTGACATTCTTGCATGATCCAGGTGGTAGCATAGCATGGTGAATACTTTATAGTAATTTACCTCCTCACAACTAGTGATAAAAATTAAATCAAAACCCTAAATCAAAATTTATTTTCTAAAAGGTATCATAATTCTACTGAGTCATAACTCCATTATTGTATGATTAACTAAATATTTTTATCTTCTTTCTAGCTTTTCCTTTCTTCCCAGCTATATCTTCTTATTCATGGGAAAAAATAAAACATGATAGAGATGTTAAGCAGGGAAAACAACTAACTATAGTTTCTATATCTGGTTACCACTGGAAAGTTATAACTTTATCACAGTTATACATGGAGTCTTTAAATATTTTATGTATTGTCTCATCTAAATATAAATTGGATATTTAAGATCACTTATATTGGGTGTTTTTAATGAATTCTAGTCTAATACAGTTGATAAGGTTATGGTTGCTGATTTGGTTCAGTATGAAGAGCTCAAGTTTTGAAACTATATTTCTATTCAAACTACTTGTAACTATTTGTATATAGGAGATGATGCATTTCATTTCCTTTTCAAGAAACTAATGTACTATCCATTTGGTATCAGGCTCAATATTTCAAGGTTTTGGACATATATTTTTCATAGTTTTTCACTCAATATTTATGTTTTTTTACAATAGGAAGCTGTCCACACTCTAATACTTCCCAAAAAAGGTTTGCGAACTGAAAACATGCGTCTCTCTGAGCTAAGTTATCCATTTGGTTGTTGGGTTTCTGTGTCTTAGATATATGGTAATGCACTGACATGTGAGGAGAATCTCCAACCCATTATGTTAGTTCTGAATAATCTAGCAACATGTCTTCTCTTTGTACAAGGAAGAAGAATTTCATAGCATTCCATGAAGAAAAACAGAATACAATGTGTTTTTACCCAGCTGCATATCTTATAATACTCACTGGTGATTTATGGTACACTGTACCTTCTCTCCACAGTCACAGACTCCCTCCATGTAGAAGGACCTGTGCAGTGCTTGAGTTGGACATGTGCTCAAAAATGATTCAGTACGGATTCCTAGCATTGTCTGTTATTTTTCTCCTTGTACACAACTAACGCCTCCTTGAACTATGCTGTGAAGTTACCAACTAATGTATATAAAATGCTAGTATGGTCAGGTATTATACTAACCACTTGCATAAAATAGTTTAATATTTGAAACATATGTATGAAGGAGAAAGAAATGCACACAGAATTCAAAGACTAAAGTATTAGAGAAAATTGTATGCACTAGAATTTCTTCTTCTCCTTCTCCTCCTTCTTTATCTGATGCCATGGGCATCTCTGACTTCATTCAATGCTTTTAGAGCTGCACCCCCTTTAGAGTCCTTCACCTGACACTGTCAGGAGTAAGTGAAGTGGTCTGGCATTCCCACCACCAGAGAATATGATAGTAGAATTTAGCAGGGCATGTCTGGGGCAGTAGGACAGAAAGAAAGTGGAATTGGGATGATTTCAGAGAATCTGCTGTCTGGACATCTATCTTCAAAGGTAGTAATGTCTAAGCAAATTGTAGAGACTGGAAATAATTTGGAGGTATACCAAAAAACAAAATGACCCAATGACAAACCTTATGCTCTGTCACATAGAAATATTCAAGTAAAATAAAAGGAACCGAAGCACGTGAAAAAAAATTTCAAAACCAATTACTCACTATGAGACACCACTGTAGAAATTTGAAAGGGCCTACCTGGCTTCCAATATGTAATGAGCCTGTTGTCATCATCAAAAGAAAGTAAAATAACTTCCCAAGGATTTACTGCTGCTTATGTCTTTAGAGTTTTATTAACTATTTTTACTTAGGATAATTTAATAAAAAGGAAAAAAATATGACATGTATTAAGATTACTCTTTACTACCAGTTTAGTTTTGTCAGATTCTTTTGATTTATTGTGATTCTCATCTACTCTTATGAAGTTCTAGATAAAACCCAGAAAATTATGGCCACAAATCAGTTTCCCTACAAGGCCAGATTGGAAACACACTTGATTCATGGTGATCTTCATTTTTGTCAGCTCTCAAGGTTTTGATAATTTAGTTAATAGCTTGCCTTCTGAAGTGGGAAAATTATTACACATTTGAAATTAAATTGAGCTCCTGGAGAAAAATTAGTTCATGTTCCAAAGCATAACTACATTGTTTTTGGTTATGGATTGGTAACTGACACATTGCCATAAAAGATATGAAGGAGATTGTATATATAGCAAAGTAAAAGAAAAGGATGAAGGGAGACACATGGTCTTAGATGATTTTTAATAACCAATATGATGAATAACCCAGGAGGGGTTCTATTATTTTCCTCTTTCATTTCTTTCCTTACAGTGCTTAAATTCTTTCTTGAAAAACAAGTCTCTTTGGGCCCAGTCAAGTTTATTAGTATTATATTCACAAGAACTTTGTACCAAATACTCTAAAGTAGCTTTCTTTTTAAAACAAATGACTATTTCTGAAAACCCATGAGTAAGTTTTTAAAAATACATTGTATAATATCTTTAATCCCAAGTAGTTTAAATAGTTGTTATTGATAGACATCTCAGGAAATTCTACAACTAGCAAAACAACATATTTAGAAAAACAAATGTGACTCTATCTTCATTGTGTTTATTATTTAAAAATTTCCCCCTCTATATTCAAGGACTTGAGCTACCAAGACTTTACAAGGCTTGTAGAAAGCAGAGCTCATCACCCTTGGGATCTTGTGATTTAGTGGGGACAAACAGTAACACAAATATATAGTTGACAATAAACTTGGGATACACACACATGTGTGCTGTATGAGGAAGTAATCTTCTGCCCTACTGCCACAACCTTAGTTCAAATCACTTTGCTTGGAACTCAACTGCTGCAACAGGTTCTTACTGGCTTTCTTGCTTTCCTCTCTTGACTCTACCTCCATCATTTCCCCATGACTGTCAAAGCAATGTTTCTAAAACACGAATATCACCACTGTATCTCACATGTATTTACACTAATGGATCTCTATTGCCCCGGTGTTCACCTTACTTAACAAGGGTGACAGAATCCTTCTTTACATGGCTCTTTTACATCTCTCCCTTCTCAGCAGCTGTCACCCACTCCTCATCCTACACTCTGCACCACTTAATCCCATCACAACGTTTTGAACATCCTCAGCCTCTTAACACTCATCCTCTGTGTGAGTCATTCTCTGAGCAAAGTATTCTCCTTTTCCTCCTCCTCCAGCATTTTCTGGCAAAACAGGTGCATTCTTAATAGTTCAGCTTTTATGAGTAGCCTTCCTTGAATATCACTCTTGTACATACCCAAGCACACATGGCAAATATTGAAGTGCTTCTCCCTTACATGTCCTCTCATTGTATTTTCCACCAGTAGCACCCATTGCTTTATGTTATTATTTCCTATTTATTCATCTGGATATGTCACTAGAATTTCGGTATAATGAGGCAGGAATAGTTTTCACTCTGTTTATCGTTATATGCAAAGTATCGAGCACAATGCATGGCATATCATAGAGGACAATAAATGTTTGTTAAATGTGTAAATAAAGTATTTAGGCAAGCGGTATTTCTAAGTCACACAATACTCATAATTATGAAGACGATTTGAGAAACTACAACAGAATGAACCTTTTTCTTAGGAAGAATTTTTAAGACAGAGAAGCCTACAACTATAGGAGAATGAGCCCACATAAATAATTGAAGATTCTCAGGGAAAAGCTCAATATATGCCAACCCATTCAGGTAATTTGCATGGTAAAACAGTCTGCCAGTAACCCCCAATCCACCCCCCCCCCATTTCCTTATGGAAGAGAATCTTATTTTGGTTTTCTGTTTTAGATATTTTGTGAAAAATTGCAGCATTTGTATTGATAATGGCAAACTCGATGGCAAACCACTAGTACTGTTCCATTAATGAAACCTACAAATAAGTAAACACTGAGGAACTTAATAATGAAAGTGTTAATCTACAATTGCCCTGAAAGTGCCTATAAAATTTTCTCCTTCAAATTTTGCTACCAACAATATTATGAGAGAAATAACATGGTGTTACAATAAGAAAGGTTATAAAATGTTATAGCCCTATATTTTAGAGTGTCCTGGGTTGTAAAAAGATACAAGGAATTTTCAAAACTTTTTATTGCTATACACTGGGTGCTCTGTATGAAATTGGTAAAGTATTATTGATAGAAAAGAAGGTAGTTTCATTTTTTGTATGATGTTTGCATATTTCTACCTGGCATTGATATCTATCTACATAATTCAGATTTATAAATATAACTATTCAATTAGGAAAAGAAACACATTTCAATTTCCAGTTAGATTTGTTTACCAAGACTTTGCAGTAGTATATCATGTATGATCCACACCCAGAGGCCGTCAGTTTTAGAGGCTCATAGACCTATGTATATTTTTTTTACAGTGTGTTTGTCAATTAGGTTGAAACCAAATATACAACAAGAATTAAAAATGTTTCCATATGAAGTCAAGCTTTCACTTTTTGCAGATGACATGATATTACACATGGAAAACCCGATAGACTCCACCAAAAGTCTGCTAGAACTGATACATGAATTCAGCAAAGTCGCAGGGTACAAAATCAATGTACAGAAATCAGTTGCATTCTTATACACTAATAATGAAGCAACAGAAAGACAAATAAAGAAACTGATCCCTTTCACAATTGCACCAAGAAGCATAAAATACCTAGGAATAAACCTAACCAAAGATGTAAAAGATCTGTATGCTGAAAACTATAGAAAGATGATGAAGGAAATTGAAGAAGATATAAAGAAATGGAAAAACATTCCGTGCTCATGGGTTGGAAGAATAAATATTGTTAAAATGTCAATACTACCCAAAGCTATATACACTTCAATGCAACCCCAATCAAAATTGCACTAGCATTCTTCTCGAACCTAGAACAAGCAATCCTAAAATGAGTATGGAACCACAAAAGACTTCGAATAGCCAAAGTAATATTGAGGAAGAAGACCAAAGAGGGAGGCATCACAATCCCAGACTTTAGCCTCTATTACAAAGCTATAATCATCAAGACAGCATGATATTGGCACAAAAACAGACACATAGACCAATGGAATATAAGAGAGACTCCAGAATTGGACCCACAAAAGTATGGCCAACTAATCTTTGACAAAGCAGGGAAGAATATCCAATGGAAAAAAGACAGTCTCTTTAACAAATGCTGCTGGGAGAACTGGACAGCAACATGCAGAAGAATTAAACTAGACCACTTTCTTATACCATTCACAAAAATAAACTCAAAATGGATGAAGGACCTGAATGTGAGACAGGAAACAATCAAAACCCTAGAGGGGAAAGCAGGAAAAAACCTCTCTGATCTCAGCTGCAGCAATTTCTTACTTGACACATCCCCAAAGGCAAGGGAATTAAAAGCAAAAATGAACTATTGGGACCTCATGAAGATAAAAAGCTCCTGCACTGCAAAGGAAACAATCAACAAAACTAAAAGGCAACCAATGGAATGGGAAAAGATATTTGCAAATGACATATCGGACAAAGAGCTAGTATCCAAAATCTATAAAGAACTCACCAAATTCCACACCCGAAAAAACAAATAATCCAGTGAAGAAATGGGCAGAATACATGAATAGACACTTCTCTAAAGACATCCAGATGGCCAACAGGCACATGAAAAGATGCTCAATGTCGCTCCTCATCAGGGGAAATACAAACCAAAACCACACTGAGATACCACCTCACGCCAGTCAGAGTGGCTAAAATGAACAAATCAGGAGACTATAGATGCTGGAGAGGATGTCAAGAAACAGGAACCCCCTTGCACTGTTGGTGGGAATACAAACTGGTGCAGCCGCTCTGGAAAATAGTGTGGAGGTTCCTCAAAAAATTAAAAATAGATCTACCCTATGAGCCAGCAATAGAACTGCTAGGAATTTACCCAAGGGATACAGGAGTGCTGATGCATAGGGGCACTTGTACCCCAATGTTTATAGCAGCACTCTCAACAATAGCCAAATTATGGAAAGAGCCTAAATGTCCATCAACTGATGAATGGATCAAGAAATTGTGGTTCATATACACAATGGAATACTACTTGGCAATGAGGACGAATGTAACATGGCCTTTTGTAGCAACATAGATAGAAATGGAGTGTTATGCTAAGTGAAATAAGTCATACAGAGAAAGACAGATACCATATGTTTTCACTCTTATGTGGATCCTGAGAAACTTAACAGAAGCCCACGTGGGAGGGGAAGGGAAAAAAAGAGAAGGAAAGAGACAAACCATAAGAGACTCTTGAAAACTGAGACTAAACTGAGGGTTGATGGGGGGTGGGAGGGAGGGGAGCGTGGGTGATGGGCATTGAGGAGGGCACCTGTTGGGATGAGCACTGGGTGTTGTATGGAAACCAATTTGACAATAAATTTTATACCAAAAATGTTTCTACAGTTATTTACAGTATTGTTAAAAAAATATTCAGCAACGTGTTTTGAAAATATGACCTATATGGTCTATAGGATCCAGCAATTAAACCAGAGCAAACTGTCATCTGAAACAATGCACACATCTAGACTATGTATAAACCTAGTTTAACAGCTTCCACAAATGAAAACAGGCAAGTGTATTCAATTAGTTCAGATCATGGGTGCTGGAATCTGATGACGTGGTTCTAATCCCAGCTCTGCCACTTAATAGACAACTTTACAGTTTGTAAGCATCAATTACTTCCTTGAAAATAAGAGTGTCAATCTACAGATTAATTGATAAAAATGTGGTATATGTATGCAATGGAATATTATTCAGCCATAAAAGAATGAAATATTGCCATTTGTGACAAGACCTAGAAGGTATTAGGCTAAGTGAAATAAGTCAGAGAAAGACAAATACCACGATTTCAGTTACATGTGGAATCAAAATAACAAAACAAAGCAACCAATAAACAAAAAGCCAGCAATAGACTCAGAAGTATAAAGAAAAGGGCGCCTGAGTGGCTCAGTTGTTTGAGCATCTGACTCTTGGTTTTGGCTCAGGTCATCATCTTGCGGTTTCGTGAGTTCAAGGCCTACACTGGGCTCTGCACAGGTAGCACGGAGACTGCTTGGAATTATCCTTCTCCCCTTTTCTGCCCCGTCCCCACTCAAGCTGTTTTTGTCTCTTTCAAAATAAATAAAATAAGCTTTAAAAAAAAATAGCAGCATAGAGAACAACAAAGATGGTTGCCAAAGGGAAGGGAGCGAGGGAGGAGATGGACAAAGGGGTGAATGAGAGTGGGAGGTACAGGCTTCCAGGTATGGAATGAATAAGTCATGGGGATGAAAGGTACAGCAGAGAGAAAATAGTCAACAGTATTAAAAAAAAAGTATATGAACACCTACCCCATAGGTTTGTTCTGAGTATAAATACAGTAATGAATGAAACATGTTTAGCACAAGACCGGACACTCAGAAAGTTGTTAGATACTCTTCCTTTACCTGTTTATCACTCAATGTGTAGAAGGGAAGCTGTCCACCAATAGCAAAAATAACAAAGCTGTTGTGTAACATGCAACACAATTTTGAGACAGGCATCCTTATTATCATAGGTATTTATATCAGAAGTTTTGAAGCTCAAACAAACTAGAAGACCTAGAATAAGTCACATAAAATTTGTAAATTCTGTGAATTGGGGCAAAAATAGCTAATTTGCCTAATTTAAGTAATTGATGTTAGAGAGAATTTTAAAACATAACATGTTAAACAAATAAAATGGACACAAAGCACACTCTAGACCGTGCTGGTTTGTACTTAGTGACTTGCGATGTTAAATTACTATGAGACATCTCAGCATATTGAAAAAATGGAAGGTAAGAGTCAGATAAGTGGAAAATTAGTTCTTGAAATAATGTTTGTTCAGGTTGTTAAAGCAAGTTCATTTTTCCCCTCAGGCAGATATTTTGAAGGTTGTACTAGCTTCATATTCTAGAGAGAAGGGTAGAGAGGAGGAAGTTAATCATATCTGTTCGTGTGTCATGTACCTTAGGAGGTACTCAATAAATATTAAGGAAGATGATATTGCAAGGACTGTGTTTTTTGCAATTGATTCATAGAAGTCAGCTCTAGGCAGCTGTACCAGTGTGATTGGATGTTTCAAGCATCTTTTATTTAATTCTCTTTGCAAGATCATGTGAAAATCACCTGTTCAATTAGGATCCTGAGCTTTTTTCCTTCCTTCCTTTCCTCTTTCCTTCCCACCATCCTTGTTCCCCTTTCCTTTCTTCCTCTTCCTGTCTCCTCCCATTGCCTGTTTACACAGTGTATAAAAATCATCATCCTATTGGATGGAGAACGCCGTTAGATCAGGTTTGAAACCCCTTC
The DNA here is from genome assembly GCF_018350175.1 of Felis catus. NCBI lineage: Eukaryota > Metazoa > Chordata > Mammalia > Carnivora > Felidae > Felis > Felis catus. The sequence goes on along the minus strand of NC_058370.1, from coordinate 112,016,618 downwards.
TCTCTTTATAGTTAGCCTTTGAAAATTCTTACAATCCTGGAGAACAAATGAAGGGACCTAAGCTCTCTTCTTCGTATTGCCAGTTACCATGCACAGAAATTCAAGGTTCAGTCTTTCTGAAAATATTATTTTGTGAAAAGTTATATGAATGTCATGACTTTATAGGCACCAGCACTAAACACTCAATTCAGAGAAAAGCTAGCCCAGAGGCTTGTTGGAACCTTTATTGAGGAGGGCACCTGTTGGGATGAACACTGGGTGTTGTATGGAAACCAATTTGACAATTATTTCACATTAAAAAATGTAAAAAAAAAAAAAAGCTGCCTGACTCCTTGGAACATCCTCTCAGCCCCACGTATGCCTGAACCAGTACCTGGAATAAATCCTCGCCTTACTGGGCTACTTCATTATTCCCTTAGGCTCACGCACACAAAGGAATGCTTTTTATCACACAAAATCATGATTGGAATAGCTTTTCGTAAAACTTGTTGTTTACCCCAAGGTTTTATTTTTTGCGAAATGCAATTAATTAGACAGGCAAGTCATAGAATTCCAGAGTATAATGTCAAAGTGTTTACTATGGGGCTGTAGCCTTGAGTGGTGGACAAAGAAACCCTGGCTAGTAACATTATATTTCATTTTTATATAATTCAATATTGATTTTTTTATGTTGTGTTTTCCTAAAAGCCTAAGTTTTGGCAGGTTTCTGAATTATCAGCAACTTTTTTTTGGAGCTCAGATTTATGCAATGACAAAATAAATCAATTCATCAGACAGACTTTGAGCCCAATCTGAGCGCAAGGAAGAGGGATCAGCATGAACAAGGCAGCCTAAGAAGAGAGCTCAAGTGTGGAGAAGGAAGTCAAACTCACAATTGTGGAGAAGGAAGTCAATAACTTTGATACCTAAGATTCTTCAGACTAAAGGAACAACCCAAGTTTTCTAGAAGACTAGAAAAGAAGGAAATTTTGTTTTAGTCATACTGGGGCTTTTTAGGGAGTATCTACTTGAAATTTTTCCTCACTCATTCTATGGTAGTTTGACTTAGATTTTTAGCTCCCCATCTTCTAGCATGAAGTTTTTGTGTGTGTGTAGATGTTGAGAACAGCCTATTTTTACTTTCTTCCTGCATATGCAAAAATCTGTATTTCCCTGTGGCTATCACATATACATTTTCAAAATCATAACAGTTTACCATGAAATATCTTGAAATTTATCATTGTGTATCACTTACTCTGAAGATCTTCCTTCCTTCAAACTTAGAGTCAAGTTTATTTCTAAACAGTTTTCTCAATTACACATTAAAATATTTATTTTTCCAACTCTGTGGTGGACACATCTCTCATTTTATGCATTTTTAACTTATTCATTTTCAGCTATTTTGTTAAATTTTTCTTAGTCTCCCCCTCTATTTATTCAATTTTATAGTAGTCTTCTCTTTTTATATCTCAAAGGCACCTTCATTTCTGTTCCATTTCATTTTCCTCTTCACCTTCTTTTCTGAGCAATGCGAGCCTATTTTTCATTCCTTTTCCTCCCATCATGTTAGTTTTTCTTTGTTTTCTTTGTACATCTGGGTGTGTGTGTGTGTGTGTGTGTGTGTGTGTGTGTGTGTGTGAGAGAGAGAGAGAGAGAGAGAGAGAGAGAGAGAAGAGGGAAGGAACATGAGTGCTTTGGTTGGACTTTTCTTTATTACTGTAGATATGGACCTGTTCATAATTCCATATCTTCTCCAATGGACTTCATTTTGCATAGACCCTTCAGTGATGTGTATAAAGATTTATGCATATAAATTCTTTTATTTCTATACAATCTGTAATATCTAACAGGGTCCAGAGAACTTCACTCAGCAACCTGTTTCCCTTGATGTCATTGTGCCTAACAATGGTGTTATTTCCGTCTCTCAGGGTGAAGCACCCGGTCTGGAACTCCCTGGGTTCGTCCAAAGCTGGTTGGACCTGTAGCAGCAGATATGTCTGGTCTAAGCTTGATCTAACAACCCTCCTCATACATTGGGCCTGTGGTTATAGTGTGTCCTACATTGACTGAAAACTGTGTCTACTTCTCATCCTCGTTCTAAGTTCAGAGATGAAAAGGGGATACACATCTTTATCATGCAATCTTAAAATTTAAAGTCGCAAGAGTCTTTTCTTAAAGTTCTACCTTATTGGGATGTAATGGTAAAAACAGTTGTCAGTCTTTTTAGACAAAAATCTTCCCTGGGATTATTCATTTGTCACATACTCTGAACAATGAAAACACAATGCAGTAAAAAAAAAAGTAGCTAAGGTTTCAGCGTGCTTACACTAAGTACTATCCGAAACCTTTAGACACATCAACTCATTGATCTTCACCATCATCTTATGAAATAGATGCTATTTTACACTGAACTACCATTCAAGATTAAGAGATAGATGGGAGCTTGCAATGTGCAATGTAATAGACTATGCTGCGCTCTTGAAACATAAGTTGGTCAAAATTATGATTTCATTTTTACTATTGCTAAATGTGCTACTTTGAGTCAGATAAAGTGGTGGGATCAATAAAATATACACATTTTCTTATAAATTTTTGAAAATAAATATTCTGATAAGCACTGGCCAGATTTGAGACTGGAGAGACCAGGGAATTACTAGTGATTTGTAATTGACAGGAGCTACAGGGATGAAGTTGTATGGGTCTGGCAAGAGTCTGCTGAATGCGTGCTTTATCTCTCTCTCTCTCTCTCTCTCTCTCTCTCTCTCTCTCTCACACACACACACACACACACACACACACACACACACACAAACAACAAACAACTCTGATGCACAACTCAGTAACTTGTGATCTTTTTGATGGGAAAAATCCAGACAACTGAAACAGAGGTCTAGATCAGCAAATTTCTGGTGTGTGTGTGTGTGTGTGTGTGTGTGTGTGTGTGTGTGTGTGTATGCATAAACACACACACACACACACACACACACACACACATATATATGAATAACATCTGGTATACCAGCTATATCCCAGTGTTCTCAGTATGATAACCCTCTATCTTAGGATGAGGAATGAGCAATGAAGCACAGAAGAGATTGGGGACATCATACATATCATGTATTCTTTTACAATATTTTTTCTTTATTCTCTACACCTGATATAGAAACTTCCCCTTCTTTTTCTAATTAGATGCCTGGTGATTATAGGTGCTTAATTTGGTTGAAATGTTCATTTGGTTCAGGAGAAATTAAAATTGGCTGTCTGTACATGAAGTTAGTCCAGAAGCTATTCTATAATATTTCTTTTCTGCATTATTCTTAATATCAAATTCATGCTGATTCATATGGTACTTAGTGCAACAAGTGTTATATAGTAGAAAAATCAATAAATGTGTTTTGTTTTTACTGAGTGTAAATTATAGCATGAGTTAAAGTATTACTATCTTTGTGGTATTCTGCCTGATCAGAATTCTTGAACAAGGTAAATATAAGACTTACCATCATTACATAACTAGAAAAACAAAAACCCACTGAGAAAAGACACACAAATAGTTTCTCAGACTTCTTGCTGGATGATATAATGCAGTGGTTAAGATCATATGCTTTAAAATTGAGCTGATGTTTAAATTCCACATCTACCATGTTTTAAGGTGACGGTTTAGATATGTTACCCATATTCTTAGAGTCTTGTTTTCTTCATCTCTAAATGTGAGGCTAATAATATTTATTTCCAAGAACTTTATAAGGAATATCTGAGGAAAAAATCAAAACACCTTTCACTGAGGTCATACATTTAGTAAGGGAGTTAGAGAGAGGAATACTACCTTACAGAGTTTGAAGTTCAAAAGTCTAAGCACTTTAAGCTGAGAACATAGTCAATGAACTTCTGCTAATGCCATCTTGCTTTTTATTGGGCAAATCAAAGTGTGTTCTTTTAACAACTGTGATATTGAATAGGTATTTACTAGTGAGTGGGAGAGGGTAATGAAAAATTACATCAGATAAAATACAGCATCCCACCACTTTTCATTACCCTATATATCAAGATAAAATACTCTCATAATCTCAGATATGATAGGCAATGCATGAGGTCCTCCCACCTTCTCTTGGACCATGAACTAGCCACTCTGAAGCTGCTTCTAGAATTTTCCAGGCCTTTGTTTCCAAGAAAGCTGAATAATATCTCCAACATCATTTGATAAAAGGATGACCAAGAGCTAGAACTCTAACCTATAACCAGATCTGGTTCTTCCATATCTCAGTGTCTACTGTGTCACTAGAAATGGAGTCTGTGAATCTCTAGTCCACCTTGCATAAAATTCATATAAATAAAGTATAGATCTATTAATCATTAGCTTGTTTATTCTTAAGGAAAATTTATTAGAGAGGAGTTCTTATGCTTGCCACAGCTTTATGCTTTATTTAAAAAAAAGACTTTATAAAAAAAATGAAGAAACAAAAGCATCTGGCTGTGGGTACACAATGATACATAATCCCTTGATTCACCAAAGTACATTTTAAATATAAATATTTTCAGTTATGTCAAGAGTATCATTTCTTTTTTTCTTTTGGTAACATAATTATCATATATTAAGATGGCTCTTTAACCAAACTCAAACTTGATACTGACATTTAGGGCACACTCAAACTGTTTTTGTTATTATTTGTTGTTTTTGCTGACAGGGCATTAAATAGAAATGGTGGTCTTCTAACTGAAAATTAAGTATATTTGTAAGTATTTCCCATGATCAAAATAAGAATAAACAAAAAAGAAAGAAAAGGAAAGGAAAAAAGAAAAAAAATCCCTAGACAAGTCACAGACAAGCTGAAAGTCAATGTTTGCCATTTATCAACACTTTGATCTTGGGCAAGTAACTTAATCAAGTTGAACCCCAATAGCCTCATTCAATGTGTCTGTACCTCAGGTATACTGTAATGATTAAGTGAGATAATTTATATTAACATTTATAACAGTGCTTAAAAAACACAGGAACCCAACAAATCTTAGTTATTTTTATTTTGACCTCCCTCTTATTCCATAGCCATGGGCTATGACACTTGCAAAACTAGAGAAATACATCTATAGAAGCTTGGGGTTCTTTTTACCTTAAATCCAAATCTTATTAAGTGGGGGGAGACACCCAAACAAGATGAGCCTAACTTAAAATTTCATCAAAGAACATGGTGCAAGAAATGGATAAAATGAGTGAGTAGCACCAACTCAATGCAGGTCAATTAAAGTTCCATTATGTTGAGATGTGTCACATATGCACATCAACAGTGTTGTAGGGCCAGAAGGCAGATAAGGAGACTATACTCCTGATGATGGGAATAGAGAATGTTAATGGTATTTCAGGGACTTTAGGAAAGTAATGGTTACCAATGGCTTTTAAATTTGCTTCTATTGTTCTTATTGTGCCAAAGCTAATGATGTATTCATCCTGTGTATCCCCTTCCTGTGAAAAGCTGCTAGAAAATACAAGCTGCCGAAGAAACTTAGATACTGGGAATAGGGTATCTTACAGAATTATTTGTATTGGGTTAACCTTGTCTTTAAAAAAAATATTTGTTTATTTCCTTTGAGAGAGAGCGCTCAAGTGTGTACATGAGCAAAGTGGGGGAGGGCAGACAGAGAGATAGAGAGAATCCCAAACCGGCTCTGCACTGTGAGCATAGAGCTCTAACAAACCTTGAGATCATGATTGGAGCCAAAAGCAAGAGTCAGACACTTAACCAACTGAGCCACCCAGTCACCCCTGGGCTAATCTTGTCTTAAGCTTCAAGTGAAAGAGTAGTTATAGATAAGGAAGAGGCAAAAAAACCTTGGTCAGTAAAAGCACATGAAGATCAGCACTGATTATAGTATCCCAGGCAGCTATAGAAAATATTCCTCTTGAAAATATTTCTCCTAAGAGTGCCATCCCTTTGACCTCAGGTATCCAATGCTTGGATTTGAGAGAGCAGGACCAACCATGTCATTATCTGATATCTGCAGTTGGTTCTGGAAATTCTGATGGCAGGAAGTGAATGGGAAGAAAATCAGTGTCTTCAGGACAGTAATTAATGTTGGCTCTTCTTTATACTGAACATCAGCAACCTCACAAAAGGCAGGGCCAGCAGCAGAAATGGTGGTATCCTAAGCAAGATTTGGTAGCCCATCATGGCTTTAGATATGGGCAGGGGCAGAAGCACCATGTAAGTTTTAATGAAGACAAGTAAAAATGTAGATTTCACATAGTAGGCAAGAAAAGGATTTCACAAAGCAGAGTGAGGCAATTTACAAAGGCTTTTAATGTTTGTTTACTTTTGAGAGAGAGAGAGAGAGAGAGAGAGAGAGAGAGAGAGAGAGAGAGAACAAATGGGGAAGAGGCAGACAGAGAGGGAGACACAGAATCTGAAGCAAGCCCCAGGCTCTGAGCTGTCAGCTCAGATCCCAATGCAGGGCTCAAATTCAAGAATTCAAGAATGTTCATAAGTTTAACCGACTGAGCCACCCAGAAGCCCCTGTAAAGGCATTTAGCACACTTTAGAAAGGGGATTCGATTGAGGGTGAACTCACGGAACATGAAGGGATAGACCTATATAAATTCCATTTAATACTCATTTTCATTCTTTCTTCTCAGATATATGTAGAGGAGGAAAACATTTTCTAAGACCTTCTTAGGGTTCTTATAGCTGAAAATGAAACTGATAGCCTAACAAAGAAGCACACACATTTATTTAATATACATGTTCTATGATGAGAATGCCTCTATAAATAAATGAAGAACCAAACAAACAAGCAGACTTGCGTATTTTTAAGCTAGCCGTGATCAGCAGTGAACATTATCGGAGAATATGAGATGTTGAGGAGTACGAGATAAGTGTAATAAACTGGGGGAAACTTAGCAAGGCCTGTCTGTGAAGACTCTTTTTGGTGTCCCTTTGTCTTCAGAGGTAAGGAGGCTCCTCTGGGAACAAGGAGAGAACCTTTACCAGGAGGCGTTTATGACCTGTTGCAGGGAAGAAGGGCAGGGGAAAGGTCAAAGTGAACTGCCTGCTTCTACTGTCTTCTCAAATTCCTTCGGCCTAAAATATCCAACATGCCAAGGTACCATATTTTGAGGCAGCATGTCCTGAAGGCCATCATCTAAATCTCATCCCTAGAAGAACTTAAAAACAAAACACAAGTCTTTTATAGTCTAACCTAGCTACATGGACTTTCAAGACTGCATACAGATGTTCATAAGTGGACATTTCCAGTATTTATCAATTTGTCATGTGAGCATGATAAGAGAACATAGAGGAGAAAGAAAAACTAATTAAAAAGAAAGATTTTAACTTGTTAAAGTTTTACAGCTATTACACTTTATACTTTTTAAAAGACTCCCAATACTAAATTTTACTTGGAAAAAAAAAACCACAGTTAATCTAAAGCTAGTGGCTGCACTGCCAGAAACACAATCGCCTCCTTTGGCAAGCAGCAAGTATTTCTCTTTACGTTTTCACCCAACAGCACTATTTAGAGCAAGGAAGTAATTTGACACTGCTTTTAAAACATGTTTTCAAATACATATTTTTAACCAAAAGTCAATTTTTGTAAACTGGATTGTTTATCTCCTTCTTTTGCAGAAATCAAAGTGCAGACAATTGTCAGTTATTTTTAAATTTCATCAAAGAAAATGCCTTGTACTCTTTACATAAAAAACACAAACATTCCCCAAAGTCAAGCGAGCTAAACTGATCTCACTCCATCATTTGGAGGCAACAGCAATATATTTGAGATACTCAGTTATTTATGATGTACTTTTCATCTTTAGCCAAAAAACTCTCCATTTTAGATATTATTTTTATTTGCAGATAAGAAAAAGCATGATTCCATAGACTAAGTGACTGGCTCATTATCCCATAACAAGGTCTTTTAACTTGAAATTCTCTCTCTCTCTCTCTCTCTCTCTCTCTCTCTCTCTCTCTCTCTATATATATATATATATATATATACACACACACACATATATATACATACATATACATATACATACACACACGTGTGTATGTATGATATACAGCATGCATGTATATATGTACACATTTCATACATGCATTCAATATATATACTTGCATACATCTATCCATTTTTGTGTGTACACAGTAACTATGCACACACATCTATACATAAAGAGGGTATATGTTATGTATACATAATGTATACATACTTAATATATTTTGGCAAATGTGAACACATGATTTGGGTCTAATGTGAAGATCTTAACTGTAGAAATAAAGAATTCACATATAAAAGTTGTATAGAAACTATTATTTAAAATTATAAAGTTTCTTGTATGAGATTCAAGTGAGTAAAAAAATATATACTGCATATAGAGAAGCAAATGACTTACTAGGTTCATTTTATTTGTATCCACCTTTCCCAAAGAATGTAAGCAATTTTAACAAATTGAATTCATTACTTACTCCAAATTGAATTAAAATGATTTCTTGCCTATCTTATGAGCAAGAGGTCACTAGGGTTTTCTTTCCTCTCAAACACAAGTTATGAATCTATTTTCTTTCTTAGATTGATTGTATGTGTAATTGAAAGGCTTTGAAAAGAATTCAGAAAGCATCTCAAAAGAAAATTAACATTTAGATATTATTTTAAGTAAAACCCTGAAATTCTTTGCTACAGTATATAACGAATTTGTAATTACTAAGCACTGATATGTGAGGTCCTTTCACTTATATTGCCTAATGTAATGCTAAGAGCATGACAGTATGGTAACTGTTATCCTCATTTGAAAATAAAGAAGTCAGTTGCTAAGTTACTACTCACTGAGCATAAGATTGTACAACCAGTAAATGGCAATTTGGCAATTAATTTCTTATTTTTCTGACTCCAAAGACTATGCGATTTTGTTATACAAAACACAGCTAGTTTTTGTATGCTGATTTTATATTGTGCAACTTTACTGAATTTGCTGCTTAGTTCCAAAAGTTGTTTTGTTTGACTCTTCAGGATTTTTATATACAAGAATTTATCATCTGTAAATAATGACAATTTTGTATCTTCCTTTCTTATTTGGATGCCTTTTATTTCTTTGTCTTGCCTAATTATTCTGTCTAGAACGTCCAAGAATGTGCTGAGTAAGAGTGGTGCATGCTGGTCATTAAAATGTTAACCTCATTTGGGTGCCTGGGTGGCTCAATCGGTTAAGCGTCTGACTTTGGCTCAGGTCATGATCTCACAGTTTGTGGGTTTGAGCCCCATGTCGGGCTCCGTGCTGACAGCTCAGAGCCTGGAGCCTGTTTCAGATTCTGTGTCTCCCTCTCTCTCTGACCCTCCCCTGTTCACGCTCTGTCTCTGTCTCAGAACTAAATAAACATTAAAATGTTAACCTCATTAATATCCTCTTACCATATCTTGAAGAATTTACTCAGTTTTATGCAAAAAATGAACTTTCAAACAATCGTTTATATTCACCATCACAAGTTAGTTTTATTCAGAACTTACGTCTTTTTTATTCTTTGCTCTATTTTTCCAAGAGATATCCGTAATATTATACATCACTTTTTGGATTATTTTGGATTTTCATGCAGCATTTAGAAATTTTTGTGTGTGGTCACACCATTAAGAAACAGATTTACATCAAGAAAATCATAGATCTTAATACTCTAAATCAATACAAATGTTTCACCTCACTTACAGACACAGGAGTTATAATACGTGTCTCGCTCAGACCAGAGTAAGATTAAGGAAATGATCTATTGATGTTGTCTGTCTGGTTTGGCTCAAATTGGACAGCAGCAATTTTAATCATTTCTCCATTCACTGAATATTTTTTGAGTATTGATTGTGTGCCAGAAAAAGTACAAAGCACTGGGAATAGAATAATGATCATACAAGGTCCCTAACTCCATGGAGACAAAAGGAATAAGTGAATAAATGAAATAAGTGAGAGAATTTTAAAATGTAATTATGGCAAGAAGTACGCCAGAGTGAGATAAAAAAAATAGTAACAGCTTCGGAGGAATGGATCTACTTTATAAATTGTGGTCAAGCAAGCTATGTGAGAAACATAAAACTCATAGTGGTTATGGGACAAAACTGTTATATGATCCTAGATTCTGGGAGATGCCACAAGTTAGGAATACTGGGGTTCAGAGAAATCTAGAGATTTTCTTTTCTAGTTCAGAGAAATTTAGAAATTTTTCCAAAGTAAAAAATCTAGTAAGTGGTACAGGTAGAATTTTAGTTAAGTGGGTTTTGTCTCCAACTGCTTCATAATGTTGTAATCTTGAGTAATACCCACTCAAATTCCCGAAGTGTTAACTCAGAGTGTGAAACACAGAAATAGAGAAGCAGCCATATGAAAATTGTAACCTTCACTGTTTGGTTTACAAAAAAAAATGGTTATGTATGGACAATTTCAAGTAAAACCAGAGAGACAACATCAATAGATCATTTCCTTAATCTTACTCTGGTCTGAGCGAGACACGTATTATAACTCCTGTGTCTGTAAGTGAGGTGAAACATTTGTATTGATTTAGAGTATTAAGATCTATGATTTTCTTGATGTAAATCTGTTTCTTAATGGTGTGACCACACACAAAAATTTCTAAATGCTGCATGAAAATCCAAAATAATCCAAAAAGTGATGTATAATATTACGGATATCTCTTGGAAAAATAGAGCAAAGAATAAAAAAGACGTAAGTTCTGAATAAAACTAACTTGTGATGGTGAATATAAACGATTGTTTGAAAGTTCATTTTTTGCATAAAACTGAGTAAATTCTTCAAGATAAGGTAAGAGGATATTAATGAGGTTAACATTTTAATGTTTATTTAGTTCTGAGACAGAGACAGAGCGTGAACAGGGGAGGGTCAGAGAGAGAGGGAGACACAGAATCTGAAACAGGCTCCAGGCTCTGAGCTGTCAGCACGGAGCCCGACATGGGGCTCAAACCCACAAACTGTGAGATCATGACCTGAGCCAAAGTCAGACGCTTAACCGATTGAGCCACCCAGGCACCCAAATGAGGTTAACATTTTAATGACCAGCATGCACCACTCTTACTCAGCACATTCTTGGACGTTCTAGACAGAATAATTAGGCAAGACAAAGAAATAAAAGGCATCCAAATAAGAAAGGAAGATACAAAATTGTCATTATTTACAGATGATAAATTCTTGTATATAAAAATCCTGAAGAGTCAAACAAAACAACTTTTGGAACTAAGCAGCAAATTCAGTAAAGTTGCACAATATAAAATCAGCATACAAAAACTAGCTGTGTTTCTATAAGCACTCACAACAAAATATCTAAAAAGTAAATCAATAAAGGAAATTACCCAATTCACAATAGCATCAAAAACAATAAAATACTTAGGAATAAATTCAGCCAAAAAAGTGAAAGATCTTTACAATGAAAATTACAGAACTTTGATGAAATAAATTGAAAGAAAAACAAATGAAAACGTACCCTGTGTCCATAGATAAGAAGAATTAATACTGTTAAAATGTCCATACTACCCAAAGCTGTCTATATTCTATGCAATCTCTGTCAAAATTCCAAGGCATTCTTCAAAGAAACAGAAAGAAAACATCCTAAAAATTTTTATGGAATCACACATACACACACACACACACAAATACCCAAATAGCCAAAGCAATCCTGAGAAATAAAAACAAAGCAAAGGGCATCACACCTGTGACTTCAAACTATATTACTAAGCTCTAGTAATTAAAGTGGTATGGTACTGGCATAAAAACAGTCATACAGACCAATAGAACAGAGACCTCAGAAATAAACCCCTCTATATATAGTCAACCAATATTTGATAAGAGAGTTGAGAAGGCTCAATGAAGAAAGGATAGTCTCTTCAAGAGATGGTGCTGAGCAAACTGAGCACCTACGTGAAGAAATTTTATACCACTCACAAAAAATTTCTCAAAATGAATTAAAGACGTAGACACATAAGACCTGATAACATCTCTTAGGAAAAAAAAATAACACAGGGAAGAATCTCCTTGATGTTACTGGTCTTGGCAATGATTTTTTGGATATGACACCAAAAGCACAAGCAACAAAAGCAAAAATTTACAACTATGGAACTACATCACACTAAAAAGCTTCTACACAGCAAGAGAATAAAATAAAAAGGCAACTAAAACATGAGAAAATTTTTGTAAGTCACATATAAGGGGTTAATATCCAAAATACAGAAAGAATTCATACAACTCAGTAACAAAAAATAATAATAACATACAACTCAAAAAACAATATCAGATTTTGATGCATAGGGGCACTTACACCCTAATGTTCATAGCAGCATGTTCAACAATAGCCAAATTATGGAAAGAGCCTCAATGTCCATCAACTGATGAATGGATCAAGAAATTGTGGCTTATATATACAATGAACTACTACTTGGCAATGAGAAAGAATTTAACATGGCCTTTTATAGCAACGTGGATGGAACTGGAGAGTGTTATGCTAAGTGAAATAAGTCATACAGAGAAAGACAGATACCATATGTTTTCACTCTTATGTGGATCCTGAGAAACTTAACAGAAGACCATGGGGGAGGGGAAGGGAAAAAAAGTCAGAGAGGGAGGGAGCCAAACCGTAATAAACTCTTAAAAACTGAGACTAAACTGAGGGTTGATGGGGGGTGGGAGGGAGGGGAGCATGGGTGATGGGCATTGAGGAGGGCACCTGTTGGGATGAGCACTGGGTGTTGTATGGAAACCAATTTGACAATAAATTGCATATTTAAAAAAATAAAAAAATTACATCAATCTGATTTAAGAAATAGGCAGAAGAACTGAATAGACTTTTGTTCCAAAGAGGACATCCATGTGGCCAACAGGTACGTGGTTAGATGCGCAGAATCACTAATCAAGAAAGTGCAAATCAAAACCACTCTAAGATATCACCTCATAGCTGTTAGAATGGCTAACATCAAGAAGACAATAGATAACAAGGGTTGATAACAATGTGGAAAAAATGAACCCTTCTGGCCTGTTGGTGGAAATGTAAATTGATTCAGTCACTATGGGAAACAATATGAAGATGCCTCAAAAAACCAAAAATAGAATTGCTCTATGATCCAGTCCTCCATTTCTGAGTATATATTCAAAGAGAATGAAAATAAGAAATTGAAAAGATATCTGAAGTGTTACGTGCATTGTAGCATTATTCATAAAAGCCATAATATGGAAAAAATCCAAAGTGTCCATCAGTGGGTAAGTGAACAAAGAAGATGCAATATACATACAATGGAATACTGTTTAGCCATAAGAAAGAAGGGAATCTTGCCATTTGCAACAATATGAATGGAACTTGAGGGCATTATAAGTGAGATAAGTCAGACAAAGAAAGACAAATACTTTATGATAACATTTATCTGTGGAATCTAAAAAAGCCTAACTCATAAAAACAGAGGTAAAATAGTGCTTATCAGGGAGATGGGGGTTGGGGGTTTGGAGAGAACTTATTTAAATGTACAAACTTGAAACTAGTAGATAAATGGGTCCTAGAGATTTAATACACAGCGGAGGTACCATCAAGTTGTTAAGAGACTAGATCTTAATTATTTTCACCAGAAAAAAAGAAATGATACCTATGAGAATTATGTGATGTGATATAGGTGTTAGCTAATGCTGTGATGGCACTCATATTGCAATACATATGTATCAAAACAACATGTTTTTTACCTTAAATCTAGAGAATGTTATATGTCAACTAGTTCTCAATTAAAACAGATATTATCATCAACATCTCTCAAATCATGAACTGCAGCTTTAAGATACTATAGCTGTTCCTCAGAAAGTCAATTCAGTCAGTAGATGTGTGGAATCATTTTTAGAATTACCTGAATAACACTAAGTTAGAAGTTTTAAAGTACTGGCTTGAGGCAGAACCAGAAGGAAACTTTATTTCCTCAAAACCTGAAAGAAATAAGATGATCGCTCAGAAAAGCTTTAAACCATTACTGCCCTAGTATATAGTAAGTTCTCCCAGGAAAAGGCAAATAATTATTGACTATCTGTATACAGTAGGATACCAAATCATGTCAAATACATCCATTTAAAAAAAAAAAACGGACTAAGTTGAAGTATTGTGTTTGAATTAGTCATTCAGCAAAGTGAGGGATATGCAGTTTATTAATTGCATTTAGAAATCTTGAACGAACCTATAACTTTGATAAGTTAGTTACAGATAACAGAAACATTACAATAAATAATCCAAGGGATGACTAACATTTCCAAAAAAATAATCATAGTAGGTCTGTGTATTCCTCAAGTTTCAGCTTTAATTTGTGACTGAGAAAGACTAGGTAATGGTTTAGAAATGTCATTATGAATTCTAACTGGTTTGGCTTCTGTGCTACTCATATCAGTAGATTCATTTGCTCATCAATATTTTGGAACTTGAGCTTATTCTCAGTTACTTATCAATTGTTTCTTAAATGATATTTACTAGGGGAAAACAAATATCAAAATATCAGCTATAAAATGATCCAAGGTGAAACATCTTCCTGGGAATTCTGTATATAATTTTTCAACTAAATCTTTTATTTGACAGTTTTAGTTGCAGAGTAAAATCTCTATAAAATTTGATAATAAATTTTAGGGTAGTTTCATACAAGAGAAAGAAGTGTTTTGGTGCTCGTAGTCACAGAGGGACAGTTAGAGGTTGAGACATGGACAAGAATTTGGAATTATTAGAATTTCAAATGACCCAAGGACAAGTAGCCCAAAAGATTGGCTCTTCCACAATAGTGGAATTTATGGTACAAATAGTGGCACTTTATCTATAAGAAAAAGACATTTGTGTTATTATGTCTTGGTAATTCAAGAAATAATTATTGAGTGCTTCAGTCTTCAGAACAGTATCATTAGACAGGCTTGGTAAATTGATACTCTTGTGTGTGTGCTAATACTGAATATTTATTTTCCCAGTGACCTTTTTTGTTTATAGAATCTGAAGTACTTAGTGCTCATCACTGGGTGTTACATGTCAGTGATGAATCACTATTTTCCACCTCCTGAAACCAGTATTACACTATGTTAACTATCTAGAATTTAAATAAAAACTTACACATGCACACACACATACACACAATCTGAAGTACCCTTATCAATAGGGCCTCAGGTCTGACAGTGTGGAGGACCTTTACATCCCATTTCTATTGGGGACCAATTGTTTATCTGAGCAGTTACAGGTTTATCTTACATACTAGCTTTTCATTTTTGCCAGGTCTTTTCAAAAATATTCTACTACATTATGGAGATATATACCAGAGCTATAGTTTCCCATTGCAATTTAGTCTTTCTGACCACATTATCATTTTAGGTTTTAGATTATTTACAAAAAATAGAGGATAGGGATCACTTTATGAGTACAGTACGTTTATCGGTATATTAGTTTTGTTTTTTGTAGTAATATTATACATGGAGTCATATGATATATAGAATTTTATGTCTGGCTTGTTTCACTGAGTATAGGTTTGAGACCCATCCACATTGTTACGTGTGTCAATAGTTTATTGGGTTTTATTTCTGAGTAGTGTTACATTGTATGGGTATTCCATTTTTGTTCATCCACTCACTTGTTGATGGGTCCTTTAGTTGTTTCCAAATTTGGGCTAATGCAAATAAAACTATTAGAAGTACTTGTGGAAAGTCTTTGTATGAACATCTCCTTTCATTTATTTGGGTAAAGATGGAAGGTTAAAATAGCTGTTTCATATGGTAGGTGCAAGTTTACTTTTAGTGACTGCCAAAATTGTTATCTAAAGTAGCTGTAATACTTTATATTCTAACTGGCATGATAGGAGTCTTCAGTTTCTCTACATTCTTGCAAAACTTGACCTTGTCAGATTTTTGGTTATAGACATTCTAGTGGGTATGGAGTGGTCTTAAATCCTGGTTTTAATCAGCAAGTTAATTGGTCAGGTTCTCATGTGTTTATTAGCCATTCATATATATACTATGGTGAAATGTCTATTCAAAACTTTTCTCCATTTTAAAATGTGTTGTAGGTTTCCTTATTTAGATTTAATTGTTTCATACACGGATACAGGTTGTTCACAAGACATGTGATTTGCCAATTTCTTCCAAGTTGTTTATCTTTTCATTTACTTCATAGGGGTTTTAAAAGAACAGAAACTCTTAAATTTGATAAAGCACAATTTTCACATTAAAGAAAATGGATTGCGCTTGTGGTAGCTTAAAAACTTTTAACCTGACCCAAGATCATGAAAATTTTCTCCAAGAGGTTTACCTATGGTATGAAGTAAAGGTCTAAGCTAAGCAAAATAAAAGCAATTAAGCTTGATTAAAAGTAAAAAAACTTTTGCTCACAAAAGTATACTATTATTAAAAGAATATATAAGCCACAACAAGGAAATAATATTTATGAAACAGCTCTCTGAAAAAGACTACTATCCAGGATATAAGGAAATCCTACAATTCAATATTAAAAAGACAAATAAAAAAAATGGGCAGGAGATTTGAACAGACATTTCACTTAAGAATATGTATAAATGTTGAACACATTCATGAAAAACTGCTCAACTTCATTAGTTATCAGATAAATGTAGATTAAAGTTGTAATGAAATACATACCCAATGAAATGGCTAAAATAAAAAAGACTGATACTGCCAGAGCACCTGGGTGGTTCAGTCAGTTGAGCATCTGACTTCAGCTCAGGTCGTGATCTTGCAGTCCTTGAGTTTGAGCCCTGTGTTGGTTCTGTGCTGACAGCTCACAGCCTGGAGCCTGCTTTCAATTCTGCCTCCCTCTTTTTCTGCACCTCCCCCACTTGTGCTCTGTCTCTCTGTGTCTCAAAAATAAATAAACGTTTAAAAAAAAAGACTGATAACACCAAATATTGGTGAGCATAGGAATACAAAATGATGTAATACTTTGCAAAATGTTCTGGGAATTCATGTGAAAATATACATACACCGACCCTCTTACCCAGAAATACCACACCCAAGTTTTACCCATGAAAATTACAATCAGTATCCTCAAAAATACTGTATAATATTCATAGCAGCTTTATTTTAATATTCAAAACAGAAAACAGACCAGAAGTCCGTCCACAGGAGAATTTCATCAATATACTTGATATACTAATACGATAGCATACTACTCAGCAATAAAGTGGTACAAATCACCGATACACAAAGCATCATGGGTGAATTTCAAACACCTTATACTACATGCAAGAAGCTTTACCCTAAAGAATATGATTCTATTTATATGAAAGTTTGCAACACGTCAAATAACCTAGGCTAAGGAGGAAGGAAACTTCATCCTTGAGGGGTGAAGTTAATGGTTTATAAATTGATAGAGGTTTCAACTGCATAGATATATGCATGTATTAATCATACATTAATATCATTAATCACTCAGTGAATGTATGATTATCCATGTATGTCACTGTATTATGCATAAAAATTATACAGAAAA
This sequence comes from Felis catus, assembly GCF_018350175.1. Taxonomy (NCBI): domain Eukaryota; kingdom Metazoa; phylum Chordata; class Mammalia; order Carnivora; family Felidae; genus Felis; species Felis catus. The sequence continues at coordinate 111,999,180 of NC_058370.1, read as the reverse complement.
AGCAACAAAATCTTTAAGTAAATTTTGAATTCTGTTGATAAAATCCGTGGTGAGTACTGCAGTATTTAGGAGGGTTTTTTGTTTCTTCTGAGTACTATCTGTAATTATTTTATTGATATTGTCTTTCTCAAGGGAGTGCTCTCAACCTGGGGTTCCCAGGTGTGTGCTTGTAACTCTAAGCACATATGACACTGTGCTAGCATTAATTCAACAAATCTGTCTCTATAATCAATTTCAGTCAACACTGATTAATTTTAAACTTTCCTTTTTCAGAAAAGAGAAATATGTTATTAGAACAGAATGAAAATATCCAAAGAGCATTTAAGATAAAAATGTGTGAATGGATAAAGATGTGGTTTATATATACAATACAACACGAATTGGCAACGAGAAAGAAAGAAATATTGTCATTTGTAGAAACGCGGATGGAATTGGAGGGTATTATGCTAAGTGTAATAAGTTCAGTCAGAGAAAGATACTATAGGTTTTCACTCATATGTGGAACTTGAGAAACTCAACAGAAGACCGTGGGGGAAAGGAAGGGGAAAAAGTAGTTACAAACAGAGAGGGAGGGAGGCAAAAATAGTTACAAACAGAGAGAGAGGGAGACTCTTAAAAACAGAGAACACACTGAGAGTTGATGGGGGCGGGGGAGAGGGGAAAATGGGTGATGGGCATTGAGGGCACTTGTTGCGATGAGCACTGGACATTGTATGCAAACGATGAATCACAAGAATCCAGCCCCAAAACCAACAGCACACTGCATACAATGTACGTTAGCCAACTTGACAGTAAATTATATTTAAAAAAATACATAAAGGGGCACCTGGGTGGCGCAGTCGGTTAAGCGTCCGACTTCAGCCAGGTCACCATCTCGCGGTCCGTGAGTTCGAGCCCCGCGTCAGGCTCTGGGCTGATGGCTCGGAGCCTGGAGCCTGTTTCCGATTCTGTGTCTCCCTCTCTCTCTGCCCCTCCCCCGTTCATGCTCTGTCTCTCTCTGTCCCAAAAATAAATAAAAAACGTTGAAAAAAAAATTTAAAAAAAAAATAAAAAAATACATAAAATGTGTGACTACAAAGACAGTGTTTATGTTGGACCGCTTCAAGCTCTGCCTTTGCCCATTCTGAGGGCACATGTTCAATCCTCTAGGCTTTGGGGGGCAATATGATAGAAAAGTTAAAGAAAACCTGCCACGGAAACAAAACATCAAGAATGGAATTAGGTGAGAGTCACGTGGACATCTTCCAGTACAGATTTCATCTTAGCATCTACAACTTGGGAGGAAAACACACTTCTCCTTGGGCTCTGACTGGGTTTCTGCAGGTGGCACTTTGATGTTAGACTTATTTGTTGTAGCTAAAACCATCCAGAAAGGTGCTTAATATCCAGCTGCAAATAACACATGGTTCTGTTGTTATTGATGGTCAATTGTCATGGTTGCTCCGTGAAAGCATACATATGACTCAGCAAGCGAATCTGAAGTGATTTTAGCATATAAAGTTATAATAAGTTCTTTTGAAAAATAGACCTATGGCAGAAATATTTAAATAGGTCATAGAGGATTTACTTTCTGAGTTAGAAAGTATAATTCCTGACCCTGGTAAACACAGTAGAAAACTAAACTTAGCGACCGTTTTCCAGAATCAAGCTCGTTCACCTATTCCACCTTTTTGTGAAGTATGTCCATTTAAGGACAGGATTGGACTAGCAAGGTAAGAAAAGGATGGTTGAACACATTTTTGGCCAAGCTGAGTTTGCATTTATACCCAGATAATAAAAGTAGTTAAAATACAGTTCTATTTTTGGTATATACACGGGTAGTAGTAGTAAAGAATATATCAGCACATTACTTCTCAGAGGAAAAATTACTGGTGGTAAAAACAGATCTTTATTCATTTCTGAGGTTTTAAAAATAGGCAACATAGGTGCACCTGAGTGGCTCAGTGAGTTAAACCTCAGACTTGTGATTTGGGCTCAGGTCATGATCTCACAGCCCCATGTCAGACTCTGTGCTGGGCGTGAAGCCTGCTTGGGATATTCTCTCTCTTTCTCTCTCTCTCTCTCTCCCCCCCACACACACCTGCTTGTTGTCACTCTCTCTCTAAAAAGAAAAATAGAAAATGGAAATATAAATGCAACTAAAAAAGAATCAAAGAATGAGCAACCCATAAACCTAGAAGAAAATAAATATAATAGAGTATCATGGCAAACACATAAAATTAGGAGGAGAAATAAAAGCAGATCCAAAATCCTAAGAACTACAGAGATAAACAAGAGAAAAAAGGACTGAGAAAGAACCACTGAATTCAGTGAACTCTTTGCCTATTGAGCAAGAGGAGGTTTGTATAAACAATTCTAAATCCTGAATTATCAATTGTGTTACTTCAGAACTTTACTTTGCTGGTCTTGGAATTGTGCATTAAGCTATCATTCCAAAAATATTAGATTATGACAATTCTATATTAGATTATGACAGTGCTATTCTTGTCCAAGTACTCACTCTGGATTTTGCCCCTAGAAATAGACAGAAAAGAGCTACATGCTCTTGTTTGTGTATAGTATGTCGTCTCTCCATAATTGAATTCAAGCATGTGTCTTTCAGAAATGTTAATTTGGACAATGACATCCCTTAGATTTTTTTATAAACCAGCTATCCCATCCCAGACATCCATTCCATTAATTTAATAAATTTGAGCCCAAAGCAGAGGGAAACCAAAACAAAAACAATTCATATTGACAGATATCCACCTAGTAGTACTCTATCTGAAACAACTCTATGTAACAATGTTTAAAAATGACCACTTTGACATGTATCCTTTTTGTATTATAATAAAATGGAACACTACTTACAGAATTCAAGAATCTCTTATTAAGTGAACAACATTTATTTCAGTTGCCAAAGCAGATTTCCTCTAGTGCTCCGTATAAATGCCCTTGCCAAAAGTTCCTGTCTCTACTAGATACACTCCACAATAGAACATTCTGTGTTTGACAAATATTTCCATGCATAGCAAATTCTATCGATATTAACAACTATAACACTGGGGTGCCTGGGTGGCTTAGTCAGTTAAGCAACCAATTTCAGCTCAGGTCATAACCTCATGGTTCCTGTGTTCAAGCCCTGTAATCAGGCTCTGTGCTGACAGTGCAGAGAGATTCACTCTCTCTCCCTTTCTGGCCCTCCCCCAACTTGCACTTTCTCTCTCTCTCTCTCTCTCAAAATAAATATATAAATAAAAGCAACTACAAAACAAATAGCAGAATCAAAACACTGCTGGCATTCTATGAATGCAAATCATGTGTGCCTATGTTCAGTCACAGCAATCAACAGAATATGGTAAGGCCTAGAAAATTATCTATTAAAATCATTCTCAGCTTCTTTGTAAAGAACAACAATTTCTCATTTTACTAAAGCCTTGTGATAGAAGGAGGCCCATACAATGACATTCCTGGGTATTGTGAAAGCTGAGGACCACCTGCTTTCTTACTGTATACATTCATCATTTAAACATAAACTCAGTTGATTAATAATCTTGTCATCTAGTTCTCTTCAGTTTTTCTTTTCTTCTTTCTTTCTTTCCTTCCTATCCTTCCCTTTCCTTTTTTTTCCCCAATAAAGTTACTAAGCATCTAATAAATTCTTAGAGAGTGTTATCTCCATTGAGATGAGCCCATAAGGAAACCAAGAATAGTATTTTCTAAAAGCCCAAATAAGCAGCACTTGGTCAGAATTAATGCTGAGTGATTACACGGAATTTTAAAATTCGTGAATACAACTTCCCTCATTTTTTCTACTTACAGAAAGATGTAGATGAGCATTATGTGTATTTGGTGGCAATGGACCAGGAGTGGATGGTTTTTAGTTCCCTGCATATCCCTTTATATAATCCACTTTAAGTTCAAATTCAATACCCTTAAAAATAAAATTCATTTATTGATATAAAATGCTTTATATCAAACCAGACTTGTCACTTTGAATCAATATTTTCTTTCCATACTTTCACTACTTCCTAGTATTAAAATACTGTATATATTTCTATGTTCTTCTTATCTCTATTTTTCTGCCTCCATCTTAAGGCATGACTTTCACCATTGCAAACAAGCTAAGATGACCAAAATATCTTATAAATGGGCCTGGCCAGAATCTCTCCCATTTTTACCTTCAAGTTAGTTTATGTATCTTCTATGGCCTATATTCTAGAGAAAAAAAAAGCCCACATCATTCCACTGTAACATGTTTTTATGATCCAACTTCTTAAAGAAAACAATTCAAACGTCATGATATTTACAACATCCACTAATAATAAAAGCTCTCAAAAAAGTGGGTTTAGAAGGAACATACCTCAACGTAATGAAGCCCATATATGAAAAACCCACAACTAACATCATAATCAATGGTGAAAACCTAAGTTTTTCATCTAATACCAGCAAAAGGACAAGGATGTCCATTCACACCATTTTTATTCAGCATAGAAGTCCTAGCCACAGAAATCAGGCAAGAAAAAGAAATAAAAGGCATCCAAGTTGGTAAAGAAGAAGTAAAACTGTCACTATTTGCAAACGATATGATAATATATATATAGAAAACTCTAAAGCTTACACCGGGGGGAAAAAAGTTATTAGAACTGATAAATGGATTCGGTGAAATTGTAGGATACAAAATATACATAAATCTGTTACATTAACTATACACTAATAACAAAGTAGCGGAAAGAAATTAAGAAATCGTCCCATTTACAATTGTATAAAACAGATTAAAATACCTAAGAATAAACTTAACCAAGGAGGTAAAAGACCTTTACTTCAAAAACTATAAACCATTCATTAAAGAAATTAAAGATAACACAAATGAAAGATATACCATGCTCATGAATCAGAAGAATTAATGCCATTAAAATGTCCATACTATCCAAAGCAGTTTACAGTTTCAGTGCAACCCTATCAAGATGCCAGTAGCATTCTTCACAGAACTAGAACAAATAATCCTAAAATTTATATGGAACCACAAAATTCTTTGAATAGCCACAACAATCTTAAAAAAAGGAGAACAAAGCCAGTGGTATCATAATCACAGATTTCACGATATACTGCAAAGATGTTACAATCAACACAATATGGGATGGGCCAAAAAATGAACACACAGACTGATGGAACAGGATAAAGACCTCATAAATAAACCTATAGCTATATGGTCAACTAATCTATGACAAAAGAAAAAATATACAGCAAGGTTTTCAATACATGATACTAGGAAAAATTTGACAACTATATGCACAAGAATGAAATGGAATCACTTTTTTAAACCGTTCACAGAAAGGAACACAAAATGGATAAAGGCCTAAATGTGAAACCTGAAACCATAAAACTCCTGAAAGAAAACAAAATCAATAATCTCTTGGATATCGCTGTTATCCACACATTTATGGATATGTCTCCTTAAGCAAGAGAAACAAAAGCAAAAATAAACAACTGATACTATACTGAAACAAAAAGCTTTTGCATAGTGAAGTAAACCATCAATAAAACAAAAAGACAACCTACTGAATGGGAGAAGTTGTTTGCAAATGATATGACCAGTAAGGGGTTAATATTTTAAATATATAAGGAACTTCTACAACTCAAAGAAAAAAAAACAATACAACTAAAAAATGGGCAGAGCCCCTTCTTTTCCAATGAAGACATACAGATGGCCAAAAAAAAATGAAAATTTTTTCGACATCACAAACCTTCAAAACCACAATGAAGTATATCACCCCACAGATATTAGAATGGATACCATCAAGAAGACAAGACATAACAAGTGTTGACAAGGATGTAGAGAAAAAAGGACCCCTCATGCACTGTTGATGGGAACGTAAGTTAGTACAACTACTATGGAAAACAGTATGAAAGTTCCTCAAAAAAATTAGAAATACCTTATGATCCAGAAATTACACCAGTGAGTATTTACCCAAAGGAAAAAAAACCCACTAATGTGAAAAGATAAACACAGCCCTATGTTTATTGCAGCATTATTTACAGTAGCCAAATATGGAAGCAAATTGCGTCTACTGATAGATGAATGGATAAAGACGACGTGCCATACACACTTATATAATGGATGTTACTCAGCCATAAAAATAGAATGAGATCTTGCCATTTGCAACAACAAATTTGGACCTAGAAGACATTATAAGTGAATTAAGTCAGGTGCAGAAAAGACAAATACCATGCTTTCAATTATACATGGAATTTAACAAAAATAAAACAAACGAACAAGGAAACTAACAAATAGACAAATAACAAGAATTGGTGCTTGCCGGAGGGGAGGTGGATGGGAGGATGGGTGAAATAGATGAAGGAAATTAAGAGGCACAAACTTCCAGCTATAAAATTAGTAGGTCATGTAGATAAAGAGTACCACACAGGGAATATTGTTAATAACACTGTGACAACATTGTATGGTGACAGATGGTGACTACATTTATCATGGCGAGTATGGAGTAATGTAGATAATTGTTGTACACCTGAAACTACTAGAACATTATACTTCAATTAAAAACATTTGACACTAAAGAAAGATACAATTTTGTATTTCATACTCTGCTATCTGGCTCTCAATGATTTATTACTACAAAGAACAATTCTACTTGAAATAAACTAAAAAAATAGCATACTTCTTTCTAGAGTAACTTTGTCCCCTGGAAATTTTCACGCCAATAAGAATGATGCCTAGTTCTGAATATTGAAGCTATAGATGAATTAGAAATGATGTCCACATTGAATAGGAGTTTGAAATTGACATTCTTTGAGACCCTTTCTTCACCTTAGGTTTGATGCTATTTCCACACATTTATCTGCCTTGATGCATATATGAACTTCCTTATCTTTCTCAAACTCAAAATTTCATCATTGTCTGAACATGTCCTGTACCTTGGTGCTTCCAAGCATTGCCAATATTTGACACTCCTAAAAAAAAAAAAAAAAAAAAAAAAAAAAAAAAAAGAGAGAGAGAAAAAAAAAAGAAAGAAAGAAAGCAAGCAAGCAAGCCTTTGCTTTTTCTCTTCACACATCTAAGTCCTTGCTTTCTTTGAAGGGGTGTGAAGATGAGCCAACTGCCAACTGTTACTTTTCTTCCAGTGTATTATCAAAGTTGATGTGTCCTTCTGCTGTCTAGATGGCTACCCTCTCTGCACATCTCATCTAATTCTGGTGTGGAAGACATAGGCCTATGACACGTGAAGGGCATGGCTGTCCTCAAGCTCTGCTCCTGCCATGAGTCCTTCATTACAATGCTTACATAACAGCATTTTTGCAGAAAAAATTCCAATCTTGGGTCTTTATTAGCAAGGCCATGGGTTGAATAATGGATAGGTTAAGAAAGAGAAGCATGAGAAAGGACATAGGACATATGCTTCTTCCTCTGTACTGCCTTTCACCAATGGGATGCTGACCATGGTTACTCATTAAGCAATATTGCCCTTAACTTCATATTCTGACATTTTATTCCTCCAGTGTAAATGCCTCATTCATATTCTTCTTAAGTATGGTAGATTGAACACATTCATTAGATTCCACTTTTCTATGGACTATAATCTAACCTAAATTATAGTATAACTGTCTTTGGAGGATGGCAGAAAAGGAAGCAGGTTTCTACAATGAGCACGCACATGTCTGTGTTTATGTGTGAAAGGGTAAAATTTAAGAAAGAAATCAAAATCTCCACTACCATATATAATTACTAAAACTGAAAAGTAAAGAAGTAGCAATTCAGGCATTTTGGTTAGAGAAACAGAGGCAGATGACAAAGTAATTAAAAGATTAAGAACTGTGATAACTTGGCAATAGCAAATGTATGTGGGGCACAGAAATATGACTTTTAAACTATACTTATGCATGGGTTTTATAAAAATAAATACTAAATATTTATTAATTACAAAATATCTCATTTTAGAACATAACAATGATGAAAAAATATGCACACACACACAAAACAGATGAGATTTGCGTTGGGAAATACTGGACAGCTGGCTGTCTTCTAAAAGGCTGATAGAATGTTAAACTGTGGTCAGTGAATCATGGTACATGATCTGATCCTAAGCACTGTAAACTCTGACTCCTCAACGTGTCAAGAGTAGATGCCATTCTCAAAAGCATATTCAGGTGAAACAAATTCATGAACTTGATGGGGAAAATGAAAATGTTGCTTTTTAAATATTCCATGAGAGGTATAGCCTGTGAAGTCACCAAATATTTGAATCCATATAAACAGCTGTTCTTTTCTTATAGTCATATCTACCTGTAAAATTATCTACAATCAGAATGCCACTCAACTGATGTACAATAACAAATATAGAGAGGGTAAGGAATGGACATTAATGCTTTCCATTCATTTGGACCAGAGATGTCTAGAATAACACTAATGCTATCCACAAATCTATATACAGGAGTCCCACATGTAATTTCAAATCTTTTAGAGGCCATATTAAAAAAGAAACAGGGCACCTGGGTGGCTCAGTCAGTTGAGTGTCTGACTCCGGCTCAGGTCATGATCTCACGGGTCATGAGTTCAAGCCCTGCATGGGGCTCTCTGCTGTCAGCACAGAGCCAACTTCAGACACTGTCTCCCCCACTCTCTGGCCCTCCCCTGCTCATTCTCTCTCTCCCTCCCTCTCTCTCTCAAAAATAAATAAACCTTAAAAAGAGAAAAATAGTTGAAATGAATTTTGATACTATATCTAGTTTAACATATCTAAAAATTATAATTTCAATATGCAATCTATTTAAAAAGTTACTAATAAGACATTTATGTAGTTTTTGCAATACGACTTTAAAACACAGTGTATATTTTACACTTACTGCACGTTTCAACTTGGACTAGGCATAGATCAAGTGGTCAATAGCAACATATGTCTAGGAACCACCACATGGGACAGACCTACTACAAAACTCTTCTTTTAAGGAGACCATAAGAATTGAACAGCAGAAAACTGCTTTTCAGTCTTGTACTCAGAACCTCAGGAGTTTATTATAAAATATGGATATTTAATGTGTATCAGGCTAATGTAACAAGGCATACATTATATCTACAGTAAGTACATATCTTTCCTGGGGACTGCAGAGGGTAAGTGCATGGACCAGGGAAGTTTCTCTTTTCTAGTGTCTGGTTGGATTCAGTCCATGGTTACCTCAGTGATTTTCCTTTTTGTTTTCTAAGGAAGCCAACTCCTCTGGTAGGTGACACATTCTTTCTTTAAATATGCTAATCCTTTGAATCAAATTAGAGTGCATTTCTTCTTACCTAATGTTTGCCTCTTTTTAGAGACCTTGCATATCCTTCCTATATTCCACTATGCTTCAGTCATAGAAAAACAACTTCCTTTCCTCTTACTTTCATATTTATTGAAAGCATTTTATTGCAGCCTCAAATGTAGGTAAATGGTTTCATATTCTCTCCATTTGATGCATCTTCATACAACTTCCTACAGATATGAATATCTAATTTAGCAATTTAGCAAGCTGAAGATTATATATCTTCACAATTCTTGTATTTGAAAACATCAATTATAGTTGAAGTCCTGCCAGGGCAATTATTTTTCTACTTATTAATAAAATATATATTATTTGGATGTTTAAAATATAATTTATTTATAAACTATATAAAATAATAATTGCTCTGTACAACTGGTCTGGAATTCAATGAGATAATATGCAAGATATATGTTACGAAAATTATTTTATAAATGGATTTCGTATCTCTATACATTTCTCTTATGTTTATAAAAGACATACAAAATTATAATGTAAAGAACAGTGCCAATGGCATGTGTCAGCAGAATGTTTATAGGTCAGGAATATATATACCATAAATCAAAGTCATAAGTGGACAAGAAGCCCCTTTAAAAGATAGCAAACATTTATAGTAATAATAAATATGTAAAATTGTAAACACAAATAACATTTTTCCATTAGACTGCATTTCTCAATTTCTTGTCAGTTATTTTCATAAATTTTTCAGCAGGACCTATTTTCAACATTCTATTTGATAAATAATATAGAGATGTTATAGTGGTAAGATTATTTTTTAGGGGACCTGCCTTTAGGAGCTCTCGTCGTGTAAATTAGGAAAGGTGTTTTTTCATCATCTGTAAAGTGATAGGTGAGGCAAGATGATCCTTCAACTCTTCCTAAGCTCTAACTTACTTACTTACTTATTACTTATGACTGGGCTGCAGAGGTTCGTGACCCTCACTGCGGCTTCCTCTTTGAAACTTGGCGAAGATTTTATACAGCCACTGAGAGGATGCTGCAGTTTCTGGGAACAATGCAAACTCATAGGCATCACCATGAATCTAGGGCTTTCAACTCCTCAGGAAATCATAAGTCCCAGTGGGTTTGAGTTCTGCTTGTGGTATCAGACCCTGGACAAATTGCCTAAAATCTTTGTACTTTCAATGTCCTGGTGTATAAAGTGGACATGATAGTTCCTGTCCTGCCCTTCTCACATGGTTGTTGAGATGTGTGTGTGTGTGTGTGTGTGTGTGTGTGTGTGAGTGTGTGTGCATGTATGTATTAAATCTAAGTAATAATCCAATGCACAGTACGTTTTCTCCAAATATAAGAGCATCGCTTCACTTTTACTATCAGGTGATACTGAGAACTTTACTTACCTTGCCTCCTTTTATCTCTATGAGGTAGAATCCCTATTCTCATTTTGCAGAAGAAGAAATTGAAATCTCAACCGTCAAATAATTGACTAAAATTACAATGACAATCCATAGCAGAAAAGAAAAGGGATTTTAAAATGGGATGCTAGTCTAATTTCAAAGCATTATTTTTTTTTAAATGACATTTTCTTCCTTCTTTAAGTACACTTACACTCATTTCAAAAAGCAATTACTCAGACCAGCAATGAGCTGGTTTTGTATAACATAATTTGGCAAGTGTCACAGCAATTTAGGGCTTGGACTGATACTAGGGAATGTGAAAAATACAGATATACTCTCTATTACTTAGGATTCTGTGGCCCCATTTATCCTGGGTGTCCTCCATGTTTGCCTGGTCATCTATGACTCTCTGAGCTTCCATGATCCCATTTGCTAAATTTCATAATGGGATTAGAATCCCTCCAAGGTTCTTTGCCAATGTAAACATCTTTCTTTCTTTTCCTTGGGTTGGTTTAGGTCTCTGTATCACTGCCTTCTAGCATTAAGTATTCTCTGAGTTTGGGCTCTGGAGTTATTCTGTTTCTTGTCTCCTATCTCTCTGTCTTTTCTTTCTCCCTCCAAGTTCATTCCAGTCCAGTAACTTCACCTCTTACCTCTACAGTGGCAGTAATCGAATCTTCATGTTCCAACATCCAAAAAGGACATCCTAAGGCCTCTGTCCTTTGAAATTTCTAATTGTGAAAAACTAAATAGTCAAATTCCTCATTTCATTCTAGAAGCATTTCTGCAGTTAATGCCTCCACACCTCCATTACGTTACACTCAGTTTTCATTGTGCCTTCACTCCCTTCTAATGCACTTGAAATTGCTCTTTCGTGGTCAACAATGGCTTGTCAAAGGCTAACTCCATTCAGCTTCCTCCCTTCTGAGTTTACTTAAACCTTCTGTGGAAATTAGCACTGTTAGTCTCCCTTCCCTTTTTAGAATTCTCTTCTCTCAACTATTGCAAATTCCTAAATCTCCTCCTATTTTCTATTTTCAATAATTCTCGTTGACCTTTCAGTTCCTACTCACTCTTTTATTTTTTTTATTTTATTATTTTTTTTAATTTTCAACGTTTATTTATTTTTGGGACAGAGAGAGACAGAGCATGAACGGGGGAGGGGCAGAGAGAGGGAGACACAGAATCTGAAACAGGCTCCAGGCTCCGAGCCATCAGCCCAGAGCCTGACGCGGGGCTCGAACTCCTGGACCGCGAGATCGTGACCTGGCTGAAGTCGGACGCTCAACCGACTGCGCCACTCAGGCGCCCCTCCTACTCACTCTTTTAAATAAAGAAAGAAAAGAAGGCAGGGAGATACCTGTGGTCATGTAGTATCCCGTGTGGAAATAAAGCAAGACCACCTAAATGAGAACATGCATAAGCTGTTTATTCAGAGCTTGGTATGGAAAAAAACAAAAACAGCCACCAACACTTGTATCTGACAGAAACTCAAAGCCTGGTAGGGAAGTGAGAAAGCTTTACGGCCGGGGGGGGGGGGGGGGCGGGGGGGGGGTAGTGGGGAAGCCACATTTCAGGTATACCTGATTGCCTCACTGGAGGATGCTGGAGTGGCTAAGCTGGAGGTAAGCTAACACTAGAAACCTGACATCCTATGTGATTGGCATAGGGAGCATCGTTGGCCTTCTCTTGTTGATCCACAGTTGGAAGCAAGGATGAGGGAATAAAAGTTTGGGAAGCTGATAGTCACTGACCAAGTCTTAAGTATTTTGGGCCAGTTGCTGCAGAGGTGGTAGTTTGGCTTCCCAGAATGGTGGCTTTAGGATTGTGGTCAGAGTTCTATTTCGATTCAGGATCTGACCACTCGTCATCTGTCTCTCACCCTAAACTCCTATAAAAGGCTACTTTTAGAAACTAGCTCCTGCTTCTGGCCCTGTTTTTCTACCATATTCATGTGTCCACCAGAGAGGGGCTGAATAGATATTCTTCCTTCTTAAACACCTTCAAATAAGGACATATTAATGGAACAACATGTGTATTGTAGTCTCTACAGTTACTGAGACTACAGTGTATTGTAGTCTCTACAGTCACATGAGGAGAAGGCTTCTCAAATTTATGGTGAGGTCATTTTACTTCCATGGCAGTTTTGAAGGTAGATGTGTGATTTAAAATAATAATTTTCCAAATATTTATTTTCTCTCCTGATCCAACGACATCAGAAGACTCCTTAGAAAAATTAGATAGACTTTTCCTCTTCTATTTTCACTTTTGCTCCAGAATCATTTCATTTTTTTTTTCTACCCTTTAACATCTGCTTTACAGAGAGTGATGCATTTTCATTTTGAAATCTATACCATGTGTTACCTGGACCAGGTATACCACAGTATTCGAATCAGAAGCAGATAAATCATGTGTGATTGATAACGGAGTTATAGGCTAGCAATGGGAAATGAATTACGATAAAGAGTAATCGGTCCTGTCGAGCTAGAAGGCAGGTATTGTGGGGCTTAATGTTGTATAAATATAAAGCCCTAAGATTTTAGAATTTTATGCAGTGTGTCCATAAATCATGACAGAAAACATTTCTGTATTTTACAGATCATGCGCACACATTTTTTCGTCATTTGACAGACACATTTCAAGATTCATTAGGCTAGCTTCTGCTGTGCCTCTGGGAGCAAAATGTGTCCTGCTTACGTACATCCAAGAAGAGGGCAGAAATCTTTCAACGAGACACATATCAGAGCCCTGAAGAACTTGGTTATCCTTCAAAACTGAGGACAGAACAAGGTGTAAAAATTTTCATTCAATGCTACCAACCCTTTTGTTGGTAAAACACAAAACTATTACTCATGAAGATAAAATTTACATGCAGTAAAATGTTTAGATATAAAGCGTAGAGTTTACTAAGTTTGGGCTTATAATATTATCATTAAATTAACATATAGAACATTTCTACACATGGAAAATTGCTTCAAGTAACTCACCAATCTACCCTCGACTCATCGTCAGAAGTTTACCACTGTTTTTATTTCAGTGACCATAAATTAGTTTTGTCTGTTCTTGAACTTCATATAAATTGGATATGGTGTATATTCCTTTTTGTCTGACTTCTTTCATTCAACATGTTTTTGACCTTTTTTTTGGAGTTTTTCAGTTCTTTTATTATTACTATATAAAATTATGTTGTATTAACATGTCACATTTTAACTATTCTACTGATGGGAATTTGGATTGTTTCCATTTTTTTTCTATTGAATAAAACTGCTACAGACATTCCTTCAAGTCTTTGTGTGTATATATGCGTATTTCCCTAAGATATACCAAGGAGTGGTATTGCTGGGTCATGGAATAGGTGTATGCTTAGGATGATAAGAAACTGCCCAAGATTTTCCAAAGTGGCTGTACCATTTCACAACACAACCAACAATATATAAAAATGTCTACTACACCACATCAACCCTAACTCTTGGTGCTGTCCATCTATATCCATTTGGAGGGATGTGGAATGTCATCTAGATATGGCTTTAAGTTATATTTCCCTAGTGACTCAAGATGTTGAGTACCTTTTTCATATGTTTAGTGGTCATTTGTGTATCTTCTAAGTGTGTGTTTATTTCTTCTGCCTACTTTTTAGTGGGTTGTCTTTTTTTAATAATTTACTCATATAAATGACTTCATATGTTCTGGATAATTATCTTTTGTCCTCAAAGTTGCTTTTGACTCACGTCTCCACTAGATCTCTATGTTAAAAAGCTTTGTTTTATTATTAAGAAATATTGCATACAAACAAAAATTTACTGAGTAATATAATAAATACTCATAATTGCTGTTATACTTAAATTACAGTTAAGTCACGAACACTGGGTTTATGAGATTGGAAACTTCTTATACCTGACTGAAGAAAGTGAATTTCTCTGTAGTTACACAATAAAAATCCCCACATAATTAAATGCTAGGGAAATAGCATCTGCAATACAAGAACAATTTAATTATCCCTAAGTGTGATTGTTGGTCTCTCCTGAGCTCCAGAATGGTCAGTTGTCAACTTGTCATTTCCTCTGGATGTCTGCAAAAATTAATGCAACTTTTCTTCCCTAATCTTGGCTTTCCCCATTTCCCCCCATTTCATTAAATGGCACCACCAAATTCCCACTGGTTTAATTTAAAACCTTGTCATTCATCTCTAATTTCTCTCATTGCTTCAATACCTAATTTATTACCAATAAATTGCTTCGATACCAATTTATTACCTTGTAATAAATTAACAAGTCTTAACACTTCTATATACAAAACATATCTCCAAACTGACCACTTTTCTCATCTTCATTGTCACTGTCTATACATGCAATACATACACACGTAATATATGTGTAATATATATGTACATGTAATACATATATAATACATGTAATACATATAATGTTGTAATATAATGTAATACATATAATACATATATATGTAATACACATCTATTACATATATATGTAATATATATGTAATAGATGTGTATTACATTTTGAAAATCATGTTTTTCTTGTGCTTAAAGGCTTCTACACACCCAGACTACAAGTTCCTGAAAAGAAGTAGAATCTTTGTCTATTTCCATGATGTTATCTCAAACTCCTAATCTCTTTGCTCCAAGTCCAACCAAACTGACTTTCTTTTTCTCAAACACCTTTAGCTTGTGTCTGCTCCAGGATCTGTGCTGTTGCCTCTCTGTGCATAGAGAGCTCTGCTTCCAGATGTTTTTAGAAATGTTTCCTTTTTATCAACCATGTTCCAGCTCATTTGTAACCTCCTTAAAAACACTCCTTACATGCTTCCTAAAAGCAACATGTTCTCAACCCAATTTTCTATCACAGCAGCCTCTCTTATCATTGAAATATTAAGCCCAATAAAAAGCAAATAAGTACTAATTAAGAGTTAGATTATAAAATTATTTTATTGGTTAGAATTTGAGTATTAATATTAATATGGACTTATCATTTTTCCATGATGATTCTTGGGTGTCTACACCTATAGATTTTTGAGTCACATTCTTAGGAATACATAAATAGAAACAAATTTACTGGGTTCTAAGTAACGTGGCTCATTACTTTCTGCTTGCTTAGAACAGACTTGGTTTAAGTTTATTGTCTCAGAGTAAACATAAATCATATCTCTTTTCTCTCTCAAAATTATAAGTTCACCATAACCATAGGTTATATGTATATTTAAATAAGTATTTACAGAATACTTTCCAGATGGCTTTATCAGTCTACACTCTGTTCAGCACTGTCAGAGTTTCTGTATACCAACATCAATGCTAGCAAGAAGACAGTATCTACATATCAACTTTTCCACCCAAACATATACAAAGAGATAACTTTCTGTGGTTTTAATGCATTTCTGTGATTACTAGTAAGTTTGAGAACATCTTGCTACATTGTTAGATTTACAGATTTCTTATTTTATAAACTACACATTTATATCATCCATACATTCTATACGTGAGTTCTTGAGTATTCCTAGTTGATTTTCATAAGTGAAAACACAGTATCAGCAGGGCGCCTGGATGGCTCAGTCTGTTAAGCATCAGACTCTTGGTTTTGGCTCAGGTCATGATCTCAACAGTTTGTGAGATCAAGCCCTGCATCCAGCTCTGTGCTGACAGCGTGGAGCCTGCTTAGGATCCTCTCTCTCTGCCCCTCCCACGCTCGTGCTTTCTCTCAAAATAAACTTAAAAAAAAAAAAGGAAACAAAATATTACCTTCAAAAGACAACTAAGTATTTGAACCATTAAAGCACTTAAAACAAATATTGATTTGGTAAGAGAATTCCTAACTTTTTAGTGTTAAATTTTTGGTTATCAAGTATGACCTATATTCATTTTCTACTTGATAATAATTTCTATCCTCTTTTCAGATATGTATATGTTTTATTTTAGCTGGACCAGAAAAGTTCCTTCTTACCTGGTTCGTTTATCCTTCTGACATCTCATTTGAAGTCAGGAAGCTCAACAAACAGGGAAATGGAAAGCTAGCTACAGCCTTATCTTAGAATAGAAAGGCTAATTCTGGGTATGGCATAAGTTACAGAACTATCTGTATGTAGCTGGGTTTGATCATCTGTTCGATGTCCTTGTTAAAGTCAGCTCCCCCCAAGTGATTTGAGTTAACATTTAAGAAATGAACTGTAATTTCAATCTATCTCATTCAGACTCCAAGGCAGTAGTTTTTAAATAAGGTTCCATAACTTTTGTATACTTACAAAGAAAAAGAATATTTCTTTCTCTTGTATTTCTTTAAAAATTAATTCTAAAAATCACAAGATAAGTTAATTTTAACCTCTCAGGTCAAACAGAACCTTCCAGTTCCTGTCTTTCCTGAAGGTTAAGTTACTTTTTTTTCAGAAGATACATTTACTTCTTTAGGAGTAACTTAGAATTAGTATACAGTATAATTATTTATTTATTTTGTACTGGAAGCAATCCTATACTTCACATTCACAACAGCACTTTCAAATGAATTATTTTATTAGCACTGTTGACCATTAAGACTGTACTCAAGAGATGTGCATAAGAAATTGACATACATAATTATATGTAACTTTTCTTTATTTGAGTATCAACTGGGGAACTATCTATTTATTCTTTTTTTCATTTTGCCCCATCTTGATAATGACTTTTCCTTCACATTAAAAAAAAAAAAAACTTAACAGACTGTTGCATGGTCAGATTTATAAGTTTAGCCATCTTAATGACTTATTAATATTACTTCCCTGTTGGCTAGATTTATTGCTGAGCAATCAGTCTTTAATATGACCCCAAATTCCAAATCAAGCATGTTATGCTCGATTTGGTAGGGCAATTTCGACACTGCTAGTATGGACACTAAATTTTTGTCAGTCTCACTGTGTCCTTGGTCAGTTCATTAAGTTTTCGGGTGGATGAGTATCTTCCTCTATTAAGCTGATATTTTACTTGTCAGGGACGGAGGAATAAAGAGCTAATTAATAGTATGAAAGGACTTTTAATACTAACAAGTATAAAATAAATGGTAAGTTGAACAGTTAAACCTTCATTCTTGCACTACAGGGCTATCAAATATCATTAGCCACATTGTTTACTTTACTTTTTACCCCCAAAGTATTTGCAATTTGATTACACCAGGCAAATAATATAGATACAAATTTGATTCAGGATATAAACCAGGTGTTTTTAGCTTTAGCCAGGAACAAAACAAAACCAGGTGTTTTTAGCTTTAGCCAAGAAAGAAGATTGATAAAAAATCTTGGAAGAACAAGCTCAAGATGGGAGACATTATTCATTAGGCTAATAATATGATGAGTATATGAAATATGAGTTTTTGACATTTTTTAAATACCAAGGTGTAATTCATGTAATTGGTTGCTTAACCAATCCACACATTCTCTAAAATAATCTGATTTTGGCTCCTACTGCAATCTCTTCTTCATTCATTGCATAACCCCCACTTCAAGTTTCCAGCTCCAAGGTTAGCTCTGACCAGTGATAAGAGTAAAGGTCAATACTACTAAAACTAATGAATTCAGGAACTCTAATTAAACCAATAAGCTAATGGAATTCCTTCATCATTTCAAAAATTGGCATGTAACACATCTCATACCAATTTAAAAAGGAGTCGGTAGATTTGCTACAATTTCTATGAAATAAATTTCCTTAAAAAAATAGAGTTTACGGGGCACCTGGGGTGGTTCACTCGTTTTAGTCTCTGGCTAAAGTCATGATCTCACAGGTCATGGCGTCGAGTCTCACATCAGGCTCTGGGCTGACAGTATGGAGCCTGCCTGGGATTCTCTCTCTCCCTCTCTCTGTTCCTCCCCTGCTTGCATGCTCTCTGTATCAAAATAAATAAACTTAAAAAAATAAAAATATATAGTTTATGCCATCACAAGGAGTAGAGAGTTTTCATTTCCAGCTGTCTCTCAGGCTATCGCGGTGTGTGGCTGTGAATCTTGAAACAGTTACAGACCTTTGCCATGATGAGAGATGTTACCCAGAAGCTGAAAACAATATATGGTAAGGAGGCTGCAGCACAGGCCAAGCTCTGGAAGTACAGGAATTAAACCAAACTTAACTTTGCCCTACTGCCATGCTTCCAGTTCAACGAATCAGCAACCAGGTGGACTGTTTAAGATCCAGACCCTCTGCAGGCATAGTGCACACAGTTGCTTTGTACAGAACCCCAGTGGGTGCTATTCACATAGACCTCAATTGCTCCTGGGTTGTTTA
This sequence comes from Felis catus, assembly GCF_018350175.1. Lineage (NCBI taxonomy): Eukaryota > Metazoa > Chordata > Mammalia > Carnivora > Felidae > Felis > Felis catus. Next base: position 111,980,280 of record NC_058370.1, on the reverse strand, counting down.
CAGTGAGAGTCCTGAGGCGATGATGTTACCTCAGGGAAAACATCCTCAAGCATTCAGCAATTCATGATAAGCTTTCAGACCAAACTTTTGTAGGGTTTAACATGGCTAAAGCTTTTATTTGCTAAAGCTTAGCTTCTACAAAGATAAAACTATTTGGACAATGGTAATATTAGCAAAGTTCAAGTAATACCCATAATACAATTATATTCACCTTGATTCAATTAACATTTTTGCTAAGAATCTACTATGTGAAAAACAATATACTAGATGGGGCAAGGGTATAGAACTCAGGAAATACAGCTCCTGTCTTCAGGGCTTTGACATAATATGTAAAACACAGCATAACAAAAATAGCCAAGTGCTATGTAGAAGACTCAAAAAAAAAAAGTGGTAAACCATTTAATTTAGTGTAGGGACTGATTCACTGAAGAACTGGGGCTTAGTTGTGTCTTTAAAGACAGAGCTTGAAAGATTTTGATGGATTTCAATGTAGCGGTGGTATTTTGCAAGCAGAAACAAAAACTTAAGGGAAAAAAAAAACTTAGGAAATTCTGTAAACGGAAAGTACAAGAGTTGATACGGAAAAAACCACTAGCGCATCTCAACAGTGGATTTCAGATCACAGGAGAATAAAACCAGCACATCTGAAGACAGATCAAGAGAAAATATGTGTTCTGAAGAGAAAGAAAAGAGATTAAGGAAAAATAAAAAATACTTAGAGACCCAGAGACAACATAAAAATTTCAATGTACATATAATGGGAGTCTGAAAAACAAGAGAACAGGCAGAATTTAATTTAAAAAACAATGGACAAAACTTCCTAAAAAAAATCGCTAAGCTCACAGTTCCAAATAGGGTGGACACAAAATAACCCAAACCTAGACATATCATAGTCAAATAATGAACACAAATCAAAGGAAAAAATGTTGAAAGATCACTTAGTGGGGAACAATGCAGGTAAAAGTTGAGTACTCGTAATAATGATGATGATGGAGGTCAAATGGTCAAAGGATGACAAGTCCAAAGTCTGTGTGTGTCAGGGGTAGGGTGTGGGGAGGAAACACTCTTGACCAAAAATTCTGTGTCTGGAAAAGCTATATTTTAAAATGAAGGTGAAAACAAAAGACCATATCTGGTGAACAAAACCTGAAAAAATCCATTGCTACTCCACTGACTTTAATGAAAATACTAAAAGTTCTTTAGCTCTAAACAAAATTACATGAGATATAAATTAAATCCACAGAAGTATGTAGAAATAATAACAGTGTATTCCTGGGTTATCAGAAAGGGCTATATGACACTAAGAGCAAAAAGAAGAACAAGAAAAAGGTGTATTCCAGCAAGGTTTCTATATTGCACAAAACTTAAGTTAACATTAATCTGAAGTGGACTTGAGAAGTCAGCTGCATAGTATCTGCAGAGAAATCACTAAGTAAAAGCAAAAATATATAGTTGAAAAGTCAACAGAGGAACTGAACATGGTTCACTGTAAGTATTTGTTTAGCACAAGAGTAGACAGAAAGGAGGGACAGAAGAACACAATCAACATGAGACATAGAGGCATTGAGAATAAAAGCTGCGAGAATATACTTTTCCTTTAGGTAAGACCAGTTAGCAAACACAGAGGCCTAACCTAAGTTAGGGTCCTAACCTCCACGGAGACTAGGAGACAGCCAGATCTTCCTTGATGATTAGATTTCAAAGGGCTAGTTCCCAGGTCCTTGGAGCTGGAAAACAGATTTACATCTCAAGGGGGCAGATAAAGAATGTATGTATGTATGTATGTATGTATGTATGTATGTATGTATGTGTATTTACTTATTTAGAAATGCTCTCAGGAAAGTGAGATCAGGGCTACAGAGATAGGAAAAAGCCTATTTAAAATTTGGTCCACTTGAGGGAAATGTTAAGGCTGCCTTGGTCAATAGCAAAGTATTAAAAAGAGAAAAAGATTATACAGCATTACCAAGAGGAATTTATGCCAGGTGTTCAAGGAGGTTTTAATATCTGAAATTCAGATAATACACCATGTTAAGGTAATACACCATGTTAGTAGGATAAAGCAAAATAGTCACAGGGTCATCACAATAGACATGAAGAAAGCATCTGTCAAAATCCAATACCCATAAAAACTGTCAGAAAACTAGGAAGGGAAATTTCTCTAAGTGATAAATGGCATCGATGTAAAAAACCTATACTTACGGAAGAAAGACCAAATGCTTTTTACAAATGCTGGGGAAAAGGAACATGTCTGTTATGGCTCCTTCTATTCATCTTTGAAATGTATATTCCAATCAAATGAAATAAAGCAACGTTAATAAATATAAACACATCTATGTATGTATATAAAAATAGTACAGTCACTGTGAGAAATTTAGGCAATTTCGTTAAAAATATTTCTACTCACACTAAAAATTTTTTTTAATTAAAGCAATTTTTTAATATTTATTTTTGAGAGAAAGAGAGAGAGTGTGAGCAGGGGATGGGGAGAGAGAGAGAGAGAGAGAGAGAGAGAGAGAGAGAGAGAGAGAGAGAGAAAGTGAAGCAGGCTCCAAGCTGAGCTGTCAGCACAGAGCCCAACGTGGGGCTTGAACCCATGAACTGTGGGATCACAACCTGAGCTGCAGTCAGACGCTTAACTGACTGAGCCATCCAAGAACCCCTAAAAATTTAAGTTCTACCCTTAAGTATGTATCCTGAGATAATAAAAACATATATTAACAGAAAGACTTGTATATGAATACCCATAAAAGCATTATTCATAATAGCTCAAAAGAGGAATCCATCCTAAATTCATCAGTTAGTGAATGGGCAAATAAAGTATGGTTTATCTATTCAATGCAGTGTTATTCAGCAATGGAAATAAATGAATTACTGAAATATACTGAAACATGGATTACCTCAAGTACTGAGGTACTAATCAAGAGAATTCAGGCAAAAAGACCACATATTGTAGGATTCCATTTACATGAAATATCCAGAAAAGAGAAAATTATAGATAATGAAACAGCAGCTTCCTAGGCTTGAGAGAGCAGGAACAGATTGAAAATGGGAATGTGGGAACTTTTGAGGATGATAGAAATGTATTTTTTAAGTTTATTTATTTATTTGGTGGGGGAGGAGGGGAGGGGCAGAGACAGAAGGAGAGAGAGAACCCCCAAATAGCTGCACATTGTTAATGCAGAGACTGATGTAAGGCTCAAACTCACGAACCCATGAGATCTTGGGCAGAGCCGAAATCAAGTCAGTGTAACTGACTGAGCCTTCCAGGTACCCCTAGAAATGTTTAAAAATAATTGGATTGTGGCGGTGATTGGCAAAATAGTATAAATTTGCTAAAAATATTTGAATTGTATATTTACCATGGGTCAATTTTATGGTATGGAAATTATATACCAATAAAAATGTTTATAAAAAGAACCAACAAAATCATGATATAAACTGTCCTTTCATAGAAGGATAGTTCACTTATGGAGTTGGAATTATCATCTTTGACATTTTATAAAGGACTACACAGTTTGAAGAAAACTGAGCAGGAGAACTTAAAGAAGGAAACACCTTTCTAAAAATGGGAAATTAATGGTCTTAATGACCATTAACCTCTTGGGTAGATGGCACTGACTCATTAGACAGTTAATGTATACGGGGTGCCTGGGTGTCTCAGTGGGTTAAGCATGGGACTTCGGCTCAGGTCATGATTTCGCTATTTGTGGGTTTGAGCCCCATATCAGGTTCTGTGCTGACAGCTCAGAGCCTGGAGCCTGCTTTGGATTCTATGTCTCCCTCTGGCTCTCTGCCCCTACCCCCTCTCTCAAAAATAAACAAACATTAAAACAAGTTTAAAAGAAAGACAGTTAATGTGTATATGGAGATACTTGGCAGTAAGTTGAAACACTGCATCATAGACAAAAATAGGGTTCAGGGCTAGAGATCTGGATTTTGGAGTCATATTCAAATGTCTATATGTGTGTAAGTATATATACATATACACTGAATACTAAAATCACCTAACATATAAATTAACCGGTTAATGTTATGCATAGCCATTCAAGAACAAAACTAATATTGTAGATTATTTTTTTTCCATATAGTGTCTGATCAAATGAATGCCATAAAATGTTGCTCTGCCCACTCAGAGTGAATATGTGTCCATAAGCATCGCTGATGCCAAGATCTTTTAGAGAGACAGCGAGTGCATGAGTTGGGGAGGAGGGCAGAGGGACAGAGAGAGAAAATCTCAAACAGCCTCCAAGCTTAGCGTGGAGCTCCATGCAGGGCTTGATTCCACAACCCTGCTGGGATCATGACCTGAGCTGAAATCAAGAGTCGGATGCCTAACCCATCGAGCTACCCAGGTGCCCCACCAAGATCTTTCTGATCTCAGCATCCACATTTCAGATGTTAGCCAATACTTCTACAATGCACATGCTTATAGGTCTCTATTTATACAAGTTGAACATATCAATAAGATATCACTAGTGTTAGCAAACTATGGCCTATCAGCCAAATCTGGCCTATTGCTCATTTCTTAAAAATAAAGTTTTATTAGAATATAGTCACATCAATTTATTTATATACTATCTAAGAATTTTCTCAGCAAAGTTGAACAGTTGTGATAGAGACTGTACAGCCGATCCATGCTATGTAGCATTTAGTATCTCTCAATGGTCTTTAATTAAATTAGCATATTAGATTACAATGAGTACACTAAACTCTTCTCTTACATTTTAATTATTTGATGTTAAAAAGTTTATGAGTTTCTGGTCTTTTAATTTTCAAAAAAGTATAATGAAAACTTGGCAAGATTATATCTAGATAAAATTTCTAATAGTTCACATAAACTGAGTTTCTGTTGACTCATTTTGTTTTCCATTCATTTGGAAAAGGTTTTTTTTTTATGTGATTGTTTCTACATACTTCAAAGCAATGATGATTGTTCTATGAGAGCAACCATATGTATTTTTTTATGATTAGCTTATTAAATTCCTAAGGATTAAAAAAAAGGAAATTGTTAAAAATCTTAAAGAAAAACTTGCAATCACAGAAACAAGAATAGAGTGAACTGCAGAGGACCCTTATTTTGACTGCCGGGAACTAGGATAAGGTAAAAGTACTCAGAGGAAAAAATCAGTAATTTAGGGTGTGTTTAATCTTAAAGTATGCTGATAGGTTGTACCTTAGGTAATCTGTACGAAAATTGTCCCAGAAGTCAGGAGGGGCCCTTCAATACCTTGGGGGGCAAATTGAAAAGATCAAAGGAAATGTTCATTTCACCATAGTTCTCTCATTAACAGAAAGTCTAATAGTTTTTTCTAAGGTTCTGTATCTATCTATTCTAGGGCTATGCTGGGACACTCCACAGGACTTTCCATCTATTTCCTGCTGAAACTCAACTGCATGGGAATTAGTCGAACCTATTTGACCATAGGTTTGTTATTTTAATATGTGCTACAAGGGACCAAACTGACTGGTAATTTGGTTGTGACTCAATCCTCCAGCTTACATAGAATCTCATAATAAAACTATCGATGAGGATTCTTCCATAGGATTCTATGTTTGATGAATTATCATTTGAACAGTTTGAATGATCTGTAAAATTAGATATTATATAAAATTATACCTCACTTTATAATGATTTATACATTTTGGGGGGAGAAATGCTCTCGTTTTATGATGTTATTATGGGCATATGGAAACTTGATACTGTGTGTATGAACTCAATAGCACTATGCCAGTTCATTTAAGTGCTTAGTAAATTTTGGCTATATTAATAAATTGTGGCTTATTTGCATGGAACTTTTACGGCTTACAAAGCACACATGCACATCTATGCCTAGATATGGATAATTTTTCTTTTATGAAAATATGTAAAATGGGCAAATAAAGTAGTAGTATAACCCATCTTATACTAGGGAGAAATAAGGTGGAAGGTTTGTAGGAGAGCTACAGATCAACTCAGACAAGCTGACTCCTCTTACTTACTGTGTTTAGTATGTGCCCTGGGTCTTAAAATATTCCTCTTTTTCACACACTTATTCCACCTCAACACCGCACTTTCTTTCACATTTGATCTTACATTTTCATCTCTATCTTCATCCACAAAAAGCGTATTGTAGTAAGATTTTAACAGGTTTAATCATCTTGAGGTGAAGTCACCTTTCAAGTAACACGAAAATTAAAATTTTTAAGTATTTTTTTACAAATCTGCACAATACTATCTTTACTGTGCTTGGTAAAACAAAAGACCTACTTCTTTGACCGGTCTTCACAAAACTACTACTTTAATCCTGTCCTTCAGCTGTTTGAAGATTTGACATGAAATTTTATTTGAAAAAATAAAAATCCTGATTCTTAAACTAACGATTTTGTTTTGTTCCTCTTTTTCTCCCTTTTGTGGAGTCACTATCATTCTTCTTTAACTGATTTCCTTCCCTCTTCTAGTATTAACTGAATAGTAACCTAATTGGAAAGCCCAGTTCAAAAACTGTCCACCATCTCTGTAAAGATATTGATTATAAAAACCAAAATATGTCCTGTAATTGTCTTCTTAGACTATTTATACATTTCACATGCACGCCATATAACTAAGGTTTAATACTGCTATTGTTTCAATCAGTACTGTTAAGTACAAGTAATCTCTATCATCATATAGTTACTTAAACTTGCTGCTTGAGGTATGCGCACATAGTAAGCACAGGAAATACTGAAGTGAGTGTAAAAGATTCTTGGTGCTCCTAGGACTTATAGTTAATCCTGGTGGAATGTTTAAAAGCAAGTTTTGACATAATCAGGAATACTGTCAGCAACTAGGTAATAGCATCAGGATTAAAACAAAAATCATCTCGGGTTGAAAGATTCCTTAACTGGACTATGGTTTCAAAGATATTATTTGTGGTCTTCTCAGATTGTAGGCAAATTGATCTGTTTGACCCTGAAACTTGGTTTATTGTGAATGCCTCTGGGTACAGAAATCATTTATGTCATTCTACATGTTTCTAGTACCCACCTTCGAAACACAGATGAATTTTTATTAAAATACAGAGAATTCTGAGAAAACCTGTATCTTCAGAGTAATCACAACATTTCAAAAGTTTCTATAAGTAGTATAGATTCTAGAATGTTCTCCATAGGAGTAACTATTCTGGTCTTGATAGGAACAAAGTGTTTGAATAAAGCATTTGCCCTTGCAACTAGTGAGAATATAACATCTAAAAAAAAGTGTTTGTATGTTCCTGTGTTTTTCTTTTTTTTCCTAATTAACTTCTGTCCAAATATCTAAACTGGGAAATCCCTGGTGAATTTCAAAGATCATTGGTAGCTACTGTATCAATTTTTAGATTAAATAATATTTCCCTATGTTCTTAGAGACTAGTTCTAACAAGAGTCTGACTTATATCTCAATGGATAGGATTTACTTTACAGGGAATCTTAAACTGCTTCAGAAATTATTTTTCAATCATAACTCTTTATTGGATAGACATGGAAAGCAGCATGGATTCATTTATTTACCCTGTATTGAAATGAGGACGTCTTTGTGCTTTGAAAAACTGAACTGAGTGTTTCCTTCTTTTCCTAAATGATATAAAATTAAATTTAATGATAATCTTTCTGTTTTAAGAGATTGAACTAATTCTGAATGAAATTTAAAACATTTTATAAAGGGAATCATAAAAGCAGACAGTACACTATTTGTAGTTTCCTTTAGAGTGAAGACACATTTTCTATGCATTTGTTGCTTCTAATCAAACAACTAGCTCACAAGTACAACTACACAGAACAGATGGCAAAACCTTTGCACATTAGACTTTATATGTGAAAAAGAGACACTTTATTTTAGAATTGCCACTTGGGAACATAAAGTGCTCTCATGAGAAAAACACATTTTACACTTTAAAGGCGGTCCATAAAATAAAGGCAGATGTTTAAATGACTTCTTAATTAACACAAAACAAACATTTACCTACACTGTGGGGATGAAGCACCACAATTAAGACGAGCCCTTTAAAACAGACTGGGACATATTTTATGCAAAGCAATAACCAACACTGGATCCTGTAGGATTTTTTTTTGTCTGTTGTTAACAAAAGAGTAATTACTATTTATTTTCAATTCATTAATTTGAAACTGTTGTAAAAATAATAGTTGCTGTTTTCAAATTTGATTAAAATGTTTTTTTTAATGTGCCTGAGTTTGAAGCATATTCTAGTTACAAATATTATTTTCAACTAATTATACAATTATGTTACCCTTTTAGCACTGAACACTTCTATTGCTCAAGGAAATATTCATTAAGGGATTAGAGAGATGGGGATATTTTTTAAAATGTCCTCCTACAAAAAGTATGCAGAATGTACTGCTTATAAAATATAATCACAGATAGCATAAATGCTCGATAATCATATGCAATGGAGAGAAGAATAAAAATAAATCACTTTTACTCGTGAGAAATTCATTTAGGGAAAAAAACGCATATACACATTTTTGAAGGCTTATGGTGACAGGATACAAAGGAACACCATGTAAGGTGACAGTGGTCAATTGCACTTCACACGTACACGGGATTGGTCTATTCTAATATATCAAAATAAAAGTTTAGAAGTAGTGTAAGAAATAATAAAACTTAAAAAGCATAAGGCTCATTCCCAAATTCTATTAACATCAGTAAATTTTCTCTGCTTTGTTAAGGGCAGGAAAAAGAAGGCAACTATAGTGCCCTATTTGGGATAGTTGAAATTAATATAAAGAAATCATACAGGGGCGCCTGGGAGGGGGCTCAATTGGTTGATGGTCTGACTTCAGCTCATGTCACAATCTCATGGCTCATGAGTTTGAGCCCCAGGTTGGGCTCTGTGCTGACAGCTCAGAGCCTGGAGCCTTTTTTGGATTCTGTGTCTCCTTCTTTCTCTGCACCTCTCCTGCTCCCGTTCTCTCTCCCTCTCTTTCTCTCAAAAATAAGTAAAATTTTAAAAAAGAGATCATACAGAGAAAGAAGACCTTCTGTACATTCAAAAGGCTTTTCTTCTACAATAAAAAAAATGACCTGCTGATTGGACAAAGAATAAATATTATAAAAGGCGATCAGTGTCAAAGGTATGTGTTCAGGGAAGAATAACAGTAGATTAACATCTTATATCCAAGAAGAGGAGTAGTGAAGAAATTGAATTGGTTGCTGCAGACAAAAAGGATAACAAATAAAGTAAAATAAAATGATGAAGATAAAATTATGCAATGCTTTAGTGGATTGATAGAGATAGTAAATCATTAACCAAGGATTATGATCAATACACTTTTGCATTTTTTTAACCTAAAAATCTTGGGCATTTATATTAAATCTCTAATGGACTCTTTGCTATGAAGAATCCAATGAAATAATTTCAGTTTATAGTTTCTACTTTAGCGTATTCCTTGACTTTGAACAATTAGCAAAATAGAGATTTTGAAACTCCCTTGGTAAACATTAAAAATGGCAGAAAAAAGAAAAATGCCAGGAAACTATATGCTGGGTAACTTCTTAATTCTATATTTATGACAAAATTTGAGCCCCAAAACCACAAACCAGGTTTTGTGATTACAAAAAGATCCTAGAACATTCATCTTAACCAAAACCAAACATTTCAACGTTTATTATTTACTATCTATTGCTACCATGCTAAGAGCATGAACAAAATAATGAACCAAAAAACATCCTTCCATTTGGGAGAGCACATTCAGACGGGAAGATGAAACGCAAATTATCAAGCATGCTATATTAAATGCATTTAGTGAAAATCTGCAGGGAATATTGTACAATTTTTGAATGGTTGAATTAGCAAGCTTATTTGTGGGAATCGGTAATGACAACAAAAGTATCTAATTTTGGTCTTGAAAATTCAGTTGGCATAAATTTTAAATCAATTGTTTATGTGAGTGTTTAAAAATATATAAGAAGGAGAGCCTGGGTGGCTCAGACTGTTAAATGACTTCGACTCAGGTCATGATCTTGCAGTTCCTGAGTTCAAGTCCCACCTTGTGCTCTGTGCTGACAGCTCAGAGCCTGGAGCCTGCTTCAGATTCTGTCTCCCTCTCTCTCTGCCCCTCCACCTCTCATGCTCTGCCTCTCTCTCTTTCAAAAATAACTATTTTTTTAATTAAAAAATAAAAATACGTAAGAAGTACATATAAAAACAAAGAAATTTTTAAAGTTAATTGTGCTCTTTAAAGATAATTTGGGAAAATTGTGTATCTTATATACATTTTATAAATGTATTTGGAAAAATATTTCATGATTTACTTAAAGCCTAAATATAAAAATATGGACTGGAAAATATTACATGTAGATCTTGCAACTACTTTTATAGTTACATGTAAAATAGTAGTTGATTCCTTGTTAGAAGTACAGTTACTGTCTTTGGTTTAAAATCTAGTTTGCTAATATCAGTATTGTTATTCTGGCTTTCTTTTGCCATCTATTTGCATGGTCTTACTTTTCTTCTCCATTCTAACACTCTATGCCTTTTGATTGGAGCACTTAACTTATTTACATTCAGATTAACTATTGATAGATGTGAATTAAGTACCATTTTATTACTTGTTTTGTCTTTGTGTCTGGAGAATTTCTCTGTTCCTTTCTAGTCTTTGTCACTTTTGGTCTTTCCCATTCAAAGAGTCCCCTTTAATATTTCTTGCAGGGCTGGTTTGGTGGTCACAAACTCTTTTAGCTTGTGTCTAGAAACTCGTTATCTCTCCTTCATCAAGATAAAAAGCTTCTGCACAGTTAAGGAAAAATTAACAAAACTAAAAGGCAAGCTATGGAATGGGAGAACATATTTGGAAATAACATATCTGATAAAGGGTCAGGATCCAAAATCTATAAAGAACTTAGCAAATGCAACACCAAACCAAACCAAAGAGAAAATAATTCAGTTTAAAAAATGGGCAGAAGACATGATTAGACATTTCTCCAGAGAAGACATCTGCATGGTTAACGGACACATGAAAAGATGTTCAACATCAGTTGTCATCAGATAAATACAAATCAAAACTACAGTAAGATGTCATTTCACTCTTGTCAGAATGACTAAAATCAACAACACAGGAAACAAAAGATGTTGGCAAGGATGTGGAGAGAGAGGAAACTTCTTACACTGCTGGTGGGAATGCCAACTGGTGCAGCCACTATGGAACATAGTATGGAGGTTCCTCAAAAAGTTAAAAATAGAATGACTCTAGGATCCAGCAATGGCACTACTAGATATTTACCCAAATGGCAGAATCGGTATTAACTACAATAGCTAAATTATGCAGAGCCCAAATGTCCACTGACTGATGAATGGATAAGGAAGTTAGGAAACAAAAAAGATGAACACAGGGGGAAAAAAGAGGGTAAAACCAGAAAACAGACTATTAACCATGGAGAACAAACTTGAGAGATGTTGGAGGGGAGGTGGGTAGGGGGATGGAATAAATGGATGGTGGGTATTAAGGAGGACACTTGTGATGAGCACTGGGTGTTGTATGTAAGTGATGAATCACTAAATTGTACATTTGAAATTAATATTACACCGCATGTTAACTGGAATTAAAAAAGAAAAACTTGAAAGCACACACACACAAACACACACAAACTATAGTTACTGAAAAGTTCAGGGCTAACTTCATAATGTGTATTTTGTAGCTGCTGTGTCTATATTGTGAATAAAGATCTGGAAAATACAGAGGATGGCTCGAAACTAAGGGCAGGAGTTCGCTCAAATGTTTGCTGGAAAATAATGATTCAAAGTGTCTTGCCCTTTAACAGTCTGACATAGTGGTAAAATTCCCAAATAAAAAATAAATTCTGGAGGAGTTAACGTCACATGATGCAATTGAATAAAAATATTTATAAAAGCATTGTTCCAAAGGCAATTTTTTTTATATATGAAATTTATTGACAAATTGGTTTCCATACAACACCCAGTGCTCATCCCAAAAGGTGCCCTCCTCAATACCCATCACCCACCCTCTCCTCCCTCCCACCCCCCATCAACCCTCAGTTTGTTCTCAGTTTTTAACAGTCTCTTATGCTTTGGCTTTCTCCCACTCTAACCTCTTTTTTTTTTCTTTCCCCTCCCCCATGGGTTCCTGTTAAGTTTCTTAGGATCCACATAAGAGTGAAACCATATGGTATTTGTCTTTCTCTGTATGGCTTATTTCACTTAGCATCACACTCTCCAGTTCCATCCACGTTACTACAAAAGGCCATATTTCATTTTTTCTCATTGCCACATAGTATTCCATTGTGTATAAAAACCACAATTTCTTTATCCTTTCATCAGTTGATGGACATTTAGGCTCTTTCCATAATTTGGCTATTGTTGAGAGTGCTGCTACGAACATTGGGGTACAAGTGGCCCTATGCATCAGTACTCCTGTATCCCTTGGATAAATTCCTAGCAGTGCTATTGCTGGGTCATAGGGTAGGTCTATTTTTAATTTTCTGAGGAACCTCCACACTGCTTTCCAGAGCGGCTTCACCAATTTGCATTCCCACCAACAGTGCAAGAGGGTTCCCGTTTCTCCACATCCTCGCCACATCTATAGTCTCCTGATTTGTTCATTTTGGCCACTCTGACTGGTGTGAGGTGATACCTGAGTGTGGTTTTGATTTGTATTTCCCTGATAAGGAGCGACGCTGAACATCTTTTCATGTGCCTGTTGGCCATCCGGATGTCTTCTTTAGAGAAGTGTCTTTTCATGTTTTCTGCCCATTTCTTCACTGGGTTATTTGTTTTTCGGGTGTGGAGTTTGGTGAGCTCTTTATAGATTTTGATACTAGCCTTTGTCCGATATGTCATTTGCGAATATCTTTTCCCATTCCGTTGGTTGCCTTTTAGTTTTGTTGGTTGTTTCCTTTGCTGTGCAGAAGCTTTTTATCTTCATAAGGTCCCAGTAATTCACTTTTGCTTTTAATTCCCTTGCCTTTGGGGATGTGTCGAGTAAGAGATTGCTACGGCTGAGGTCAGAGAGGTCTTTTCCTGCTTTATCCTCTAGGGTTTTGATGGTTTCCTGTCTCACATTCAGGTCCTTTATCCATTTTGAGTTTATTTTTGTGAATGGTGTGAGACAGTGGTCTAGTTTCAACCTTCTGCATGTTGCTGTCCAGTTCTCCCAGCACCATTTGTTAAAGAGGCTGTCTTTTTTCCATTGGATGTTCTTTCCTGCTTTGTCAAAGATGAGTTGGCCAGACGTTTGTGGGTCTAGTTCTGGGGTTTCTATTCTATTCCATTGGTCTATGTGTCTGTTTTTGTGCCAATACTATGCTGTCTTGATGATGACAGCTTTGTAGTAGAGGCTAAAGTCTGGGATTGTGATGCCTCCTGCTTTGGTCTTCTTCTGCAAAATTCCTTTGGCTATTCAGGGCCTTTTGTGGTTCCATATGAATTTTAGGATTGCTTGTTCTAGTTTCGAGAAGAATGCTGGTGCAATTTTGATTGGGATTGCATTGAATGTGTAGATAGCTTTGGGTAGTATTGACATTTTGACAATATTTATTTTTCCAATCCATGAGCAGGGAATGTCTTTCCATTTCTTTAAATCTTCTTCAATTTCCTTCATAAGCTTTCTATAGTTTTCAGCATACAGATCCTTTACATCTTTGGTTAGATTTATTCCTAGGTATTTTATGCTTCTTGGTGCAATTGTGAATGGCATCAGTTTCTTTGTCTTTCTGTTGCTTCATTGTTAGTGTATAAGAATGCAACTGATTTCTGTACATTGATTTTGTATCCTGAGACTTTGCTGAATTCATGTATCAGTTCTAGCAGACTTTTGGTGGAGTCTATCGGATTTTCCATGTATAATATCATGTCATCTAAAAAAGCGAAAGCTTGACTTCATCTTTGCCAATTTTGATGCCTTTGATTTCCTTTTGTTGTCTGATTCCTGATGCTATAACTTCCAGCACTACGTTAAACAGCAGCGGTGAGAGTGGGCATCCTTGTCGTGTTCCTGATCTCAGGGAAAAAGCTCTCAGTTTTTCCCCATTGAGGATGATGTTAGCTGTGGGCTTTTCATAAATGGCCTTTATGATCTTTAAGTATGTTCCTTCTATCCCGACTTTCTCAAGGGTTTTTATTAAGAAAGGGTGCTGGATTTTGTCAAAGGCCTTTTCTGCATCGATTGACAGGATCATATGGTTCTTCTCTTTTTTTTTTGTTAATGTGATGTATCACGTTGATTGATTTGCGAATGTTGAACCAGCCTTGCATCCCAGGAATGAATCCCACTTGATCATGGTGAAGAATTCTTTTTATATGCCGTTGAATTCGATTTGCTAGTATCTTGAGAATTTTTGCATCCATATTCATCAGGGATATTGGCCTGTAGTTCTCTTTTTTTACTGGGTCTCTGTCTGGTTTAGGAATCAAAGTAATATTGGCTTCATAGAATGAGTCTGGAAGTTTTCCTTCCCTTTCTATTTCTTGGAATAGCTTGAGAAGGATAGGTATTATCTCTGCTTTAAACGTCTGGTAGAACTCCCCTGGGAAGCCATCTGGTCCTGGACTCTTATTTGTTGGGAGATTTTTGATAACCGATTCAATTTCTTCGCTGGTTATGGGTCTGTTCAAGCTTTCTATTTCCTCCTGATTGAGTTTTGGAAGCGTGTGGGTGTTCAGGAATTTGTCCATTTCTTCCAGGTTGTCCAATTTGTTGGCATATAATTTTTCATAGTACTCCCTGATAATTGTTTGTATCTCTGAGGGATTGGTTGTAATAATTCCATTTTCATTCATGATTTTATCTATTTGGGTCATCTCCCTTTTCTTTTTGAGAAGCGTGGCTAGAGGTTTGTCAATTTTGTTTATTTTTTCAAAAAACCAACTCTTGGTTTCATTGATCTGCTCTACAGTTTTTTTAGATTCTATATTGTTTATTTCTGCTCTGATCTTTATTATTTCTCTTCTTCTGCTGGTTTTAGGCTGCCTTTGCTGTTCTGCTTCTAGTTCCTTTAGGTGTGCTGTTAGATTTTGTATTTGGGGTTTTTCTTGTTTCTTGAGATAGGCCTGGATTGCAATGTATTTTACTCTCAGGACTGCCTTCGCTGCATCCCAAAGTGTTTGGATTGTTGTATTTTCATTTTCGTTTGTTTCCATATATTTTTTAATTTCTTCTCTAATTGCCTGGTTGACCCACTCATTCGTTAGTAGGGTGTTCTTTAACCTCCATGCTTTTGGAGGTTTTCCAGACTTTTTTCTGTGGTTGATTTCAAGCTTCACAGCATTGTGGTCTGAAAGTATGCATGGTATAATTTCAATTCTTGTAAACTTATGAAGGGCTGTTTTGTGACCCAGTATATGATCTATCTTGGAGAATGTTTCATGTGCACTCGAGAAGAAAGTATATTCTGTTGCTTTGGGATGCAGAGTTCTAAATATATCTGTCAAGTCCATCTAATCCAATGTCTCATTCAGGGCCCTTGTTTCTTTATTGACCGTGTGTCTAGATGATCTATCCATTTCTGTAAGTGGGGTGTTAAAGTCCCCTGCAATTACCACATTCTTATCAATAAGGTTGCTTATGTTTATGAGTAATTGTTTTATATATTTGGGGGCAACGGTATTCGGCACATAGACATTTATAATTGTTAGTTCTTCCTGATGGATAGACCCTGTAACTATTATATAATGTCCTTCTTCATCTCTTGTTACAGCCTTTAATTTAAAGTCTAGTTTGTCTGATATAAGTATGGCTACTCCAGCTTTCTTTTGACTTCCAGTTGCATGATAAATAGTTCTCCATCCCCTCACTCTCAATCTAAAGGTGTCCTCAGGTCTAAAATGAGTCTCTTGTAGACAGCAAATAGACGGGTCTTGTTTTTTTTATCCATTCTGATACCCTATGTCTTTTGGTTGGCGCATTTAATCCATTTACATTCAGTGTTATTATAGAAAGATATGGGTTTAGAGTCATTGTGATGTCTGTATGTTTTATGCTTGTAGTGATGTCTCTGGGACTTTGTCTCACAGGGTCCCCCTTAGGATCTCTTGTAGGGCTGGTTTAGTGGTGACAAATTTCCCTCTCTCTTCCTCCTCTGGGATACCAATTATGCATATATTATTTCTTTTTAGTGTATCACTTAGTTCTCTAATTTTCCCCTCATACTCCTGGATTTTTTTATCTTTTTCTCAGCTTCCTCTTTTTCCATAACTTTATCTTCTAGTTCACCTATTCTCTCCTCTGCCTCTTCAAGCCGAGCTGTGGTGGTTTCCATTTTGTTATGCATTTCGTTTAAAGCGTTTTTCAGCTCCTCGCGACTGTTCCTTAGTCCCTTGATCTCTGTAGCAAGAGATTCTCTGCTGTCCTGTATACTGTTTTCAAGCCCAGCGATTAATTTTATGACTATTATTCTAAATTCACTTTCTGTTATATTATTTAAATCCTTTTTGATCAGCTCATTAGCTGTTGTTATTTCCTGGAGATTCTTCTGAGGGGAATTCTTCAGCTTGGTCATTTTGGATAGTCCCTGGCGTGGTGAGGACCTGCAGGGCACTTCCCCTGTGCTGTGGTGTATAACTGGAGTCGGTGGGTGGGGCCGCAGTCAGACCTGATGCCTGCCCCCAGCCCACCGCTAGGGCCACAGTCAGACTGGTGTGTGCCTTCTCTTCCCCTCTCCTAAGGGTGGGATTCACTGTGGGGTGGTGTGGCCCGTCTGGGCTACTTGCACACTGCCAGGCTTGTGATGCTGGGGATCTGGCGTATTAGCTGGGGTGGGTAGGCAAGGTGCACAGGGGCAGGAGGGGCAGGCTTAGATCGCTTCTCCTTAGGTGATCCACTTCAGGAGGGGCCCTGTGGCAGCGGGAGGGAGTCAGATCCGCTGCGGCAGGTTTGGCTCCGCAGAAGCACAGAGTTGGGTGTTTGCGTGGAGGGGCAAGTTCCCTGGCAGGAACTGGTTCTCTTTGGGATTTTGGCTGGGGGATGGGCGGGGGAGATGGCGCTGGTGAGCGCCTTTGTTCCCCACCAAACTGAGCTGTGTTGTCAGGGGGCTCAGCAGCTCTCCCTCCCTTTGTCCTCCAGCCTTCCCGCTTTCCGAGCAGAGCTGCTAACTTATGTCCTCCCAGACGCTAAGTCGCGCTTGCTGTCGGAACACAGTCCGCCCGGCCCCTCCGCTTTTGCCAGCCAGACTCGGGGGCTCTGCTTGGCTGGCAGGCTGCCCCTCTGCCCCGGCTCCCTCCCGCCAGTCCGTGGAGCATGCACCGCCTGGCCGCCCTTCCTACCCTCTTCCGTGGGCCTCTCGTCTGCGCTTGGCTCCAGCGACTCCATTCTGCTAATCCTCTGGCGGTTTTCTGGGTTAGTTAGGCAGGTGTAGGTGGAATCTAAGTGATCAGCAGGACGTGCGGTGAGCCCAGCGTCCTCCTAAGCCGCCATCTTGCAAACCTCTCTCCCAAAGGCAATTTTTAAAATACCGTCTTTATATCAGTTAACATTTTAGTTGATAAAAATATTCTAAGGAATTCAGCTGCCTTAAAAACTAATAACATCTTAAAGACTCTTTTACTTTTATGTAACTAAATCTTAGATTCAGTTAACTCAAATATAGAAATGAAATTTAGAAATATACTATTCCTGTCATATTTCTTACAATCCTTATTGATTCTAGAGTTCTGATTCTGGCTCTGGATATTACAGTATGAGAGGAGGAATACATTATCAATCATTCAAGAGCAGAAGGATACAGAAATAATTCAGTGTTGATAGAACTTTCAAACTTAAATACACAAACAAACAAGGGAGCATGGGTGGCTCAGTCAGCTGAGCATCTGACTCTTAATTTTGGCTCAGGTCATGATTCCAGGGTCAGTGAATCGAGCCCTGCATCAGCTCTATGCTGAGTGTGGAGCCTACTTAAAATTCTTTCTCTCTGTCTTCCTCCACCCCTCCCCAACTCATGATCTCTCTCCAAAATAAAAGAGAAAGGAAATTAAATGGAAAAAATAAAGGTGTCTTCAAAGGTTTCAAATGTCAAGAACAATGTTTGCATTATGCTGGTGTAGATGACAAAAGTAGAATCAGAGTATGAAATTAAGGTGAAAATATGAGTTTCAAAGAAGACATGAAAATATAGCGAGGTCTCCAAAATGGTCTGCTTCTTAAAGTTTAAATTTCCCACTGTTTTTTAAAGTTTATTTTTGAGAGGCAGGGACAGAGAGAGAGAACGAGAACAAATAGGGGAGAGGCAGAGAGAGAGAGAGAGGGGGAGACACAGAATCCGAAGCAGGCTCTAGGCTCTGAGCTGTCAGCACAGAGCCCAATTGGGGCTCAAATTCACAAACCGTGAGATCATGACCTGAGCTGAAGTCAGACACTCAACTGACCGGAGCACCCAGGGGCCACTAAATTTCCCACTTCCAAAATTTCTCAAGCAAAGAGTGAATGCCACAGAAGTAAAAACCCTACACCGTGTGTGAGATCAGAACTTAAGATATCATCAAGGAGAATATGTATGAAGCTAATAAATCAGCCTAAAATCTTATATGGTAGCAACAAAACACAGTAAATGTCGATGGTAAACACAACAGGTTTTTGTCTCGTTCTTTGTAAGTAAATGATAAAAGATCAGGTATCATTAATCATTAGGGAAATGCAAATTAAAGTCATAATGAGATACCACCACCCGCCAGTACAATCTTGAGAAGCAAAAATGCAACCTGTACTCATTATTGATAAATATCTACTGGAACTTTAAAACATTGCTAATGAGAATGAAAAGTGGTAAAACGGTTTGACAGTTTCTTATCAAGTTTAGCGTATACCCCCTCAATGACACAACCATTCCATCCCTAGATATTTATGCCTAAGAGAAATGAAAGCAAGTGAATACACAAAGAATTGTACATGAATATTCATAGTAGCTTTATGCCCAATATCTCAAAACTGGGAAACAACCCAGAAATCCATCAACAGGTAAATGGATAAACAAATTGTGGTGTGTACATACAATGGAGAATTACTTAGCAATATAAAGAAATAGTTTATTGATGATACAACAGCATGAATATCTACTAATGTCACTATATGACAGATTACATACTATATGACTCTGTTTACATAACATCTAGAAAGTACAAATTAATCTATATGGTGCAAAATAAATCAGTTGTCTAGAGAAGGGAGAAGAGGCAGAGATTACAAAGGTGTACAAGGAAACTTTAGGTTATGATAGATAAATTAATTATCTTGAATGTGGTAATTGTTCCTCATCAGATTTTATGCCTTAAGTATTTATAGCTTATATCAATTATCCCCAAAATAAGGCTATTTTAAAAATAAATTATAGCCATAATTCATCTACAGTACGCATAAGTGGATGTGTGTGGATGTTTGTGTGAAAATACATGCAAAATCAAGAACTTAAATTCACCAGCATGGTGAATCCACCTAAACCATCATAAATATCTGTAGTTAGGAGACTTTATGGCAGCATAAAAAATATATATATTTTTTTAATTAGAGATGCTCTGGTCCTTCAAGATTTCGAGTCCAGGAACCTCAGAGCAGTCTTTGAAAATTTCCCTCTTGTTCACTTTCTTCTTTCCTTTCTCCAGGTGAAGAGAAGGAAATAGCAATAGAGAGCTCCTTTCTTTCCTGTCACATAGGTTGATTTGTTTGTTTGAATGATTAGTTTTTGAGTCACTACTACACGCCAAGTACTGGAAAAATAGGAGTCTGACTGGGGAATACTACCTCCAATATTGTAAAAGGGGCAATTAAATAAAGAACAGAAATATCTTAAAAGCCATGATAGCTTAAGGGTGCCTAGGTGGCTCAGTTGGTTAGGTGTGCAACTCTGGACTTCAGCTCATGATCTCATGGTTTGTGAGTTTGAGCCCCACATCGACTCCATGGGGGAGCACACAAAATAAGTAAATAAGCTTAAAAAAAAAAGAAAAAATCAAGAATAGTTTGGTGCCTTTGGCCTAAGGATGGTCCCACAGGTAAAAGGAATGTTTTCTTCCTCTGACTTCTTTCTACTCTTCCCCTCCGTTGCTTAACACTCTGCTAGGATGGCTATCCGTCCTTCACCTATGTGGCACTGGTAGTGTCCACAGAGTGAGACATTATTAGTGCCAGACGGTGGAGTTCCTTCCTCACTGGCCGTAGCATTTGCTTCTAATCCTTTAACTGGGAGGATGTGGGCTCTGTGAAACCTTATTTCTTGCTCCTTTGCAAGAAATGCCACCAAAGCCATTGGCTAATTTGTTTTAGGACGTAATATTGAACAAGATAATCAATTATCTTGGGTGCTTGGCTGTCGTCTGTTTCTAAATAGCTCTGAGAACATTGTTGATATTTCTTATTAATTCCTTCCTGTTTACTAGAACTGGTTTAACCTAATAAAGTACTCATATTCCTGACTGAAATAGCTTTTGAGTGAGGACGATCTTTTGAAGGGCAGTTTTCTCTCATAGATAAAATTCATTAGCCATTCTTCAAGCAGGAAACCATGATCATTAGATTCTATTTTTGCTTATTTCTTGAATTGATAAATTAATAAATTATACTAAATAATTATCCAACACATGTAGTAAATCAAATTTTGTAAATGAACAGCTAGATTCAGTCAGCTAAGAAAATATAGGTTTCTGCTTAAAAATGAAATTATTTTTAACACATTATACTGTGAACTAACGCCCCTCTCCTACCATAGAATATTTAAAATAAATGCCTGAGAATATCATTCTCATAAATTATTTTTCCTTTCCAAGTTTTTAAAGATTCTTAGTCCTTTTTTTTTTTATAGCATATTGTTCAATTGATTCAGTGCTTTCATTTAGTTGCTGTGGTAACAAAACTCAGGCCTGAATTAAGACCATAGGCAGTCAAATTAGTCAAAGTTTTGCAAAAGGCAACTCTCCTTTTCCTATTTTGCTTAGCTTTCTTAGTAAACTGAGGTGAATTTAGCACATCGGTGCGTCCTCAAAACCAATTTTCTCAATGACATGATTTCTCAATGACATGACAGAACAAGACGTTCTCATAAAGAAGAGCCCTGTTTGACACACAGATAAGTTCAATAACATAAAGCCAGAGTTAAAAGTTACCATGAACCTCATAATCAGGCTTTATCTATCTTCCTTGGGCAACTATATGCCATATTCTGCTCTTCAGGACTTTCTCTGAGGTAAGTAGATAGATAGGAAAAGAGACATGTTCTTTCTTTGAGGACAGGGATAGGATAGTACCTGTCATAATGTTTCCTAATTGGGTCAAGACTTGGGAACTGACAACAGCTCTGCACTTTATTAAGTGTGCACTTGAAAACTACTCAAATCAGGTAGTACACAAATTTACTGTCTCACACATTTTCCCCGTTTGTGGAATATTTGCCACTTATGCATATCTGCTAATGGTCACTCAGCCATACTTGTTTTTGAAGATGTGTGGTACAATTCATAATGATTACTCAGGAAGTCGTACAGCTTACCTTGTGGGCTAGAAGACCAGACCTTGCTGGAATTTTTGCTCAAAGGATGATGCACAAGGGCCTTTACAGTATTAGAAATACTGTTAGAACACTAGGGATTATCCTCACATATGCTTTATAATACTTAAATATTATGTTAAAAAGTAATTTGTGAACTGTAGAGCATTATATAAACATTTGCTATTATGATTTCTATTTCTATGGCTACTTTTACTAATTAAGGATTGTACTTTGATTCCAAAGTTGAACATTATGAAAAAAAAGACTAAGTCTTAAAAAAATGAGGCTGTGTTTGAATCTTGTACTCAAAAAAAAAAAAAAAAAAGAAAAAATCAAAATAGGTTTAATTCAAAAGATTTTGGCTTAGTTTATAAAATAGTACACTGATAATTTTTGTTATGGTGGATACTTCATGTTTTCAGACATCAAAGGAAATAACCTTGGACAAATTTCATTATTTTATCTTTTAATTTTCTCTAAATAACATCATTATATCACTATAGGATATAGACTATCAAAGGCATATTATTTTTGAATGGGTCTGATTTTATCATCTATTTCAATAAATTTACTTATATCCTCAAATGTCTAAGAAGTATTAAAATAATTTTTTGATTATTTTAATTTTGTTTCCCCCTAAATTTGTAGAACTGAGAATATCATCTCTCAAAGAATGTATTAAAAATATCAATCATGTTGATCCTATAATGTGAAGGTGTCAGAAATGGTATTTTTCTAGATATGAAACTTTTGAAAAATAGGGTAAAAGCTTACATCAGTTTAGTAACATTTCCCTTTTTAGAATACACAGAGTTTTTTAAAATTAAAAATATTTAAGGGGCACCTGGGTGGCGCAGTCGGTTAAACGTCCGACTTCAGCCAGGTCACGATCTCGTGGTCCGTTAGCTCGAGCCCCGCGTCAGGCTCTGGGCTGATGGCTCGGAGCCTGGAGCCTGTTTCCGATTCTGTGTCTCCCTCTCTCTCTGCCCCTCCCCCGTTCATGCTCTGTCTCTCTCTCTCCCAAAAAAATAAATGTTGAAAAAAAAATTAAAAATATTTAAATACTTGTAGAACTAGCTACTGAAAATTAACTTTGAGGATTTCTTATATAGTGATCATCGTTTTTTTAAAATAATTTTTAGGGTTTCATAGTTTAATGGAGAATGTTTAGAAGGTAAAACTTGGGGCACCTGGGTGGCTCAGTCAGTTAAGCGTCTGACTTCGGCTCAGGTCATGATCTCACGGTCCGTGAGTTCAAGCCCCACGTTGCACTCTGTGCTGACAGCTCAGAGCCTGGAGCCTGCTTCAGATTCTGTGTCCCCCTCTCTCTCTGCCCCACCCCTGCTTGTGCTCTCTTTCAAAAATGAATAAACATAAAAAAAAATTTAAAAAGGCAAAACTTAATTCTGAGGTGATTTTACAATTTAATATGATTTAAGTGCTAAAATTTAGAGAAACAATGTTTTCAATGCAGATTTTGTCAATGCATATTTTATTTGTATATATTCATTACAATAGACTTTTCTAATGTCTTACTTATTCTCTGATTATTCCTCTTAGCATTCAGTAAATTCATAGAACCATGTGGAGTATAATTTTGGTTACATCCCTAACTTGTACAATGAATATATGGAAGCATTATGGGCACCATGATAATTCAAGGATTCAGCCAGCTTTTCTTCCATGTAGACAGGCAATCACTGAAAATTTCACGTATAGTTTACAACCATGCATTTCTACAGTTAATGTGGTTCCTGTGAACTGAACATGTCAGGTAGATGTTTGAATGAGCTCAGTACCCCTGGATTCCAGGCAGCACCTTTATATGCCATTATAATGTTAACTTTTTTGTTTGTTTTTATTTAAATTCCAGTTAGCATACAGTGTAATATTCGTTTCAGGTGTACAATGTAGTGACTCAACACCCCATGTAACACCTTGTGTTCATTACAGCAAGTGCACTCCTTAATACCCATCATCCATTTAACCCACCCACCCCCACCTGCCCTAGTGTAACCCTCAGATTGCTCTCTTTACCTAAAAGCCTGTTTCTTGGTTTGCCTCTCATTTTTTCCCCTTGATCATTTGTTTCTTACGTTCCACACATGAGTGCAATTGTATGGTATTTGTCTTTTTCTGACTGACTTATTTCACTTAGCATAATACTCTCTAGCCCTATCCACATTAGTGCAAATGTCAAGATTTAATTCTTTTTGATGGCTGAGTAATATTCCAGTGTGTGTGTGTCTGAGTGTGTGTGTTTAAACCACTTCTTTATCCATTCATCAGTCTCATCAGTCAATGGACATTTGGGCTCTTTCCATAATTTGGCTACCATAGTTATTAATGCTGCTGTAAACACCAGGGTACATGTATTCCTTTGAATTATTATTTTTGTATTCTTTGGGAAAACACCTAGTAGTTCCATTAATGGATCCTAGGGTAGTTATATTTTTAATTTTTTGAGGTACCTTCATAATGTTTTCCACAGTGGCCGCACCAGTTTGCATTCCCACCAACAGTGAGAGTTCCCCTTTCTCCACATCCTTGCTAACACCTGCTGTTTCTTATGTTGTTGATTTTAGCCATTCTGACAGTGTGAGGTGATATCTCAGTGTAGTCTGTAGTTCACTGATGATGAGTGATGTTGAGCATCTTTTCATGTGTCTGTTACCCATCTGGATGTCTTCTCTGAAAAACGTCTATTCACATCTTCCGCCTATATTTTAACTGGATTGTTTTTTGGATGTTGAGTTTGATAAGTTCTTTACAGATTTTATGTACTACTAACACTTTATAAGAAATGTCATTTGCAAACATGTAAATATTTCCTCAGGAGACATATCTAGTAAGAAGTTGCTATGGCCTATGTCAAAGAGATTACTGACTGTGTTCTTCTGTAAGATTTTAACAGCTTCATGTCCTACTTTAGGTCTTTCACTCATTTTGAATTAATTTTTGTGTACGGTTTAAGAAAGTGGTCTAGTTTCACTCTTTTGCATGTTGATGTTCAGTTTTCCCCAGCGCCATTTGTTGAAGAGATGGTCTTTACCCCATTGGGTATTTTTTCCCACTTTGTTGAAGATTAGTTGACCATACGGTTTTGGGCTCCGTTCTGGGTTTTCTATTCTGTTTCATTGATCTATGTGTCTATTTTTGTGCCACTACCATCCTGTTGTGATCATTACAACTTTGTAATTTAATTTGAAGTCTGGAATTGTGATACCTCCAGCTTTGCTTTTCTTTTTCAAGGTTGTTTTTGCTATCCAGGGTCTTTTGTAGGTCCCATACAAATTTTAGGATTGTTTTTTCTAGTTCTGTGAACAATGATGTTGGTATTTTGATAAGGATTGCATTAAATGTGTAGATTTTGGTAGTATAGACATCTTAACAATATTTGTTCTTCTGATCCATGAGCATGGAATGTTTTTCCATTTCTTTGTGTCTAAATTCTTTCATCAGTGTTTTATAGTTTTCAGAGTATAAGTCCTTTGCCTCTTTGGTTAAATTTATACCTAGGTATCTTTAGGGTTTTGATGCAGCTGTAAATGGGATTGATCGATTAATTTTTTTTTTTTTTTTTTTGCTGTTGCTTCATTATTGGTGTCTGGTAATGAAATAGATATCTGTACATTGATTTTGTATCCTGCAACTTTACTAAATTCATGTATCAGTTTTAGCAATATTTTGGTGGAGACTTTCAAGTTTTCTATATAAACAATCATGTCATCTGCAAATTGTGACAGTTTTACTTCTTCCTCACCTATTTGGATGCCTTTTAATGTTAATTAATTCTTGTTTACTACCTTATAGAAATCTCCTGCATTATCATGCCACCGTAACTTCTTTCCCTAGTTACAAGTTGTGAATTAAAGAAAGGCATTTATGGTTTCTGCCTCAGAACACTAGATACATTGCTTAGAGAATTCTTGCTGATTTGACTTAATTTAATCTTTTAATGTTATAGAGAGTGACCTCAATTACTAGTAAAACATTTTCAAGACTGTAGGGGACTTCGAATTTATGGAGATGCTTCTGAATGGAAAAAGGATAAGGAGCATTTCACTTTAGCTTCTGGACATTAATATGCTTAATAAAGATTGACTAAGATGCTAATGGTAGCAAAATTAAGTCTAGGTCATCGGTTAATAAGCAGGAGAACATTGACTACTCTGGCTGTATCCATGACAATATTTTCTAAACCGTTGTTATTTGGAGCACTTGCTAATACATGTATCTTATAATGTTCCTGTGTTTGTGGGGTGAAGGGCTGGTAACCACCAATCTATTCCCAGTTCAAATTTTTAAAGTTTATTTATTTTGAGAGAGAGAGGGGGTGGGGAGACAGAATCCCAAGCAGGCTCCCCTCTGCCAGCCAAGAGTCTGACACCGGGCTCGAATTCACAAACCTGAGAAAATGACCTGAGCTGAAATCAAGATTTGGATGTTTAACCAACTAAGCCACCCAGGTGTCCCGAGTTCACATTTTTTAGATTCCACATGTAAGTGAGTTCATGCAGTATATTTCTTTCACTTGTGTCACTTAGCATAATGACCTCAAGTTCCATATAAATGTCATAAATGGCAGGATTTTTAAAAAAAATAATGTATATTATATATTTTTTTCCATTATGTTCCTTTAGTCTATACCGTTGTCCAAATCTACTGGTTCTGTCTTTATTCTATATCTGGATTATCTATCCATTATTAAGAGTTGGGTATTTGAGGGGCTCCAGAGTGGCTCAGTTGGTTAAGCATCTGACTCTTGATCTTGGCTCAGGTCATGATCTAGCAGTTCATGAGACTGAGCCCCAGGCCAGGCTCTGCATTGACAGTGTGAAGACTGCTTGGGGTTCTTTATCTCCCTCTCTCAAAATAAATAAATAAACTTTAAGAAAAAGAGTATTGATGTCTCCAGTTATTATATTGCTGTTTATTTTTCCTTTTAGTTCTGTTAGTATTTGCTCTATATATTTGAGTACTGCGATGTTGGGTGCATGATTATTTACAATTGTTATATCTTTTTGATAAATTGACCTTTTCATCATTATATAATGATCTTACTTATCTCTTTTGATCATTTTTAGGCTTAAAGTACATTTTATCTGATATATAATTACTGTTTTCTTTTGGTTATCATTCATTTGAGAGATCATTTTTTATCCTTTCATTCTCAGACTAAATGTGTCTTTCCAGCTAAAGTCAGTCTCTTGTAGGAATATAGTGAATCCTATTTGTTTTTATTGTTGTTTCTCCATTCAACCATTCTGTCTTTTGGAGAATTTAATTCATTTATGTTTAAAGTAATTATTGATAGTTAAGGAGTTACAATTGTTAATTGTTTTCTGTTTTGTAGATACTTTGCTTCTTTTTTTTAAAGTTTATTTTTTGAAAGAGAGAGTTAAGCAGGGGATGGGAAGACAGAGAGGGAGAGAGAGAGAATCTGAAATAGGCTCTCCACTGTCTGTGTAGACTGCGATGGGGGGCTCAAACTCACCCTGATCATCACCTGAGCTGAAGTCAGCCACTTATCCAACTGAGCCATCCAGGTGCCCCATGTTTCTTGTGTCTTTTCTTGCTATCTTCTTTTATGATTTGATGACATCTTGTATAGTGTTCTTAGACACCTTTATCATGATCTTTAGTGTAATTACTACAGTTTTTTCCTTTGTGGTTACCATGAAGCTTACATAAAATGTACTTATAACAACCTATTTTAAGCTGATAGTAACTTCAATAGCATACATAAACTTCATAAACTTAAATTCATTAAAATTTTAAAAACAGTCTTAGGAGTTGTGGAAATAGGTTCTCTTTATGGATGTCAAGTGCTTTGGCCACGATATGCTTCATGGTAATAGGCCATACGTCCTTGAGTGATTTGTCTAAGCCTGTATTCTCCCACTCTGTCTCCATTCCATGTTTATTTTAATCAAAGGACAAAGATGATTCTATCAGCAGACAGATAATAAGAATTCCTTTGCCAAAGGTACATGACTGAATTTTGCCATAAGTAGCACTGAAGCAAAGTAAGGGAATTTGGTAGTTATTTAAAATTAACTGGGAATATTACCGTGATCCATGTTACAGTACTAAGAGCAGATGGAGAAAAGAGCACCCTTTGCATCTGGGTTAATAAGTACATTAAACCTGATATCTATGTTTAAATGAAAAGTTAAATTTTTGTTGTCGCTACTCTTTTTATGTAGTCACTAAATTCTGTAGTTTCTCTTTTTTTAATTTTTTTCATGTTTATTTATTTTGGAGAAACAAAGGGAGAGAGAGTGCAAGCAGGGGAGGGGCAGAGAGGGAGACACAGGATCCGAAGCAGGCTCCAGGCTCAGAGCTGTCAGCACAGAGCCTGACGTGGGGCTGGAAATCACAGACCGTGAGATCATGACCCCAGCCGAGGTCGGATGCTCAACTGACTGAGCCACCCAGGCACCCCTAAATTCCATAATTTCTGTGTAAATAATGTCAAGTCCTGTTCTGGAAATGAAGAAAAAATATGTGAACTACAAAAAATTTCTACTTTAAAATATTCTAGCTTTCAGAGTCACCATTTATCACACATGACCAGTCAAGCAAAATGAAGATAAATGCAAAAAGGAATATACAATCTATCTCAAATAAGTATTTACCTTAAGTTTAATGAGCTAGTTGCTATATATTTAATGAGTTAACTGGTGCATATTAATTAAATCTCGATTGTTTGTTTAAAATCTCTTTTGGAGGATTTCATGCCATCTGGTTAACTTACTTTAAATGACAAAAGCAATAAGTACTTAATTGCATTCCTATTAATGCACTGTTGTTTCTAAACATGTGGGACTTTTAATGAGCATTTTACAAGGTTTACTGAAAGAATATTGTATAGATAAGAATAAATGTTTTGTTAACTCCTTTGCTGCTACAAGTAGGTGTAGAAGAGTGAAAAAATGTAATTAAGTAGGATTTAAATTATTGGAAAATAAATTATCGCATAATTTCTAAAAGTCTTCCTCAAGCGTTTTTTTTTTTAATTTCCTGCAGTGTGCCTCCAGATGTTAGACTTCACTTTCTCAGTTTTTACACCCCAGAAAAGTTGTGAACAGAAACATACACAATTGTTTAACCTTCGTGTGACACTGAATAGAGAAGCTTGAAGATTCTGTTTTCAATTACGCTCCAAGTGCGAGCGATGTGGAAAGGTAGGGAACTACGGATATGCATTGGTCCAAAAACGGGCATTTTGAAGAAAATATAATTCAACCACAATTTACAAATAAACTGAGTTGTGAAAGTTGTTTGCAAATCAATCATTTAAAACTTGGAAAACATTTTAACTTGCCATAGAAATCATAACCAACAGATTTGTTTCCTTGGCTAGCGTGGAAATAGATTGTACCTGTACTGTAACAGAACCAGAGTTTAAATTAATGCTTTTCAGATTGCAGGGCCAGAGTTCACTAGTGGGTTTTAAATTAATAAAGTAGGTAATAGCCATCTTTTTTTTCCTAAATGAAAACAACAGAATATATCAAGTAAATTCTACTTTTTGAGGATAAGGAAGCATTTGTGACACTTTTTATTTTTATAAATGTGTCTATAATACATATGTGTCTATGTGTTTAACATTTTGCCTATAGTGAGTTGTGAAATCAAATGTGTTTTACTGTGAATTACTGCCAAAAAAATTTTGAAGATCACGGGTTTAAGCATAATGTGAATGCCAAAGACTATCTCTAAATTCTGTCCCTGACACAGTTAAAAAAATTGGGTGTCTATCAAATGATTTTTAACATCTGAGTCTATGGCTTTGCTAGATAAGCCACATGTACTGCATTGGAGTTGCGTTACAAAAAAACCTTCCAAATTAATTTTGTATATGTATTTCTACAAACAGTTGTCATTTTGTTCTGTGATAATTTGGCATCAATGTCAAGTAGTTTAAATAAATGGATATAAGTTTTTATTAAACCAAACATTTCTGGGTTTAGGTGATGTTTATGGAAATGAAGCTTTTTTAGGTCGCTCTGTCACTTCAGGGGCTCAGATGGGTGACTCCTCTATTTCTCCACAAGTGGTGAAACTTAGGGCAATAGCCATCATGGCTAATGATCACACCTGTACATTTCTTCAGGCACTTAGAGTTAAGATTATTCTGACTCTGTTTTGCCTAAAAACACCATGTTTTCCAGTTTGGCTCAATAGTATACTAAGATGAGTGGACCCTAGGAAAGGAAATTGTAAGCAGGCATTTAAGAGACCAGCAGTTGAGGTGTCTCCTGTGTCCTCCACCCCAGAAAGAGACACGTGGGTCACATAGGGTGTATAAAAGAGAAAGAACTCTTATGGACATTTCTCTGTCCAACCAAGACAGAAATAAGGATAATAGTTATAACTCAAGACAACATGAGGCTGAGAGAGACCAGCACAGATGGAAATGTAGGTTTTTTATACTAGATTAGTAACAAGGTGCCGGAGGGAAATGTCGACACATGAAAGATGTTTTGTACGAAGTCTCTATCATTCTGTTTCCTTACCATTATCTGAGTTACGCTTGGACACTAAGAGTCTTAAAGGATTAGGGAGAAGGAAAGATGGAAAGATAAAGTCAGATCATGAGTAATTATAGGGAGAGACAGAACGAGGCAGGATATTCTGGCTAGAGATGAACCAGGAGCCACGTTGTCATGTCTTTTGTTCCTAAATCAAGTCCAACCTTTACCACTGAGTATTTTTCATTATAGGCAATGGAATCTGACTGTGGTTAATTAAACAGAAATGGATACTGGGCTTATCGATGGTTAGAAGGCTGTAGATACAGGATTAAATCTCAGATTTGAAAAAGAATACTAAAAACTGTGCCTGAAAACTGAGGTAATGAGGAAATCCCAATTGATGTGGCCATTTACAGGACTGCCCAAAATTGCACTGCACATTTAGCTGCCCTTGCGGCCAGCACGCATAACACCTTACATCAGGGACTCCACCTGGCAACCAGCACTGTCCCCAAACTGGACAGCTCAGGCACAAACCTTGCCACAAAATGAAGACCCTAGGTACAGCCTGAGTCCTTAGTTTGAGCACTTCAGCACCAAAGCCTCCTGTGCATGTGCCCTGTGGTTGGGTTTGTGGAGCCTCAGTCACTTAGCTTGTATTTGGATGTAAAGGAAGCTGGGAAAGACAGTTTCCTGGGTTACTTTTAAGACTGAGCTTATCAATCCGAAGTTTCCCATCAGAGCAAGAGTCTTCAAAATATGCCAGGAAGCAAAATATGTCAGTATAATGGGTCTTTGCATGTGCTGTTTCTTCCTTTTTGGGAACCTTTCCTTCAAGGTCTTTAAAGGGCTGTCTTTGAAAATCAAGACTGGCATTCAATTTCACTGCTCCATAAAGGCTTTCCTAAACTATCCTAAGTCAGTTTTCCAATCCACCATTATTCTCAATCACTTGAGTTTATACCATTCATAAAACTTTACCAAAATGTAAAAGTTTAATCTCTTCCTTCCTTTTCTGTCCTCCTGTCTCCCTTCCTTTATCCCTCTCTCTCTTCTTCCCTTCCAATTGTCTGTGTCTCTTCAGGAGAAGAAACAGTACAAGAGCAGGATCCTGCCTTCTCCAAAATTATTGTTATGACCCAGAGCTGAGCCTGGCATAGGACAGTGATCCAGCAGATACTTGTTGACAGGGTTTGAAGAGCGAGGAGTAATAGGAATGTATTAGGCATCTGAAGATTCTGGGTAAGTGTCTAGAGGGTTGGGGGTTCTGGTGTATGAGGTGTTCTCTCAGTCTTACAGGTTTTTGTTTTGAACCTCCATGTTGCTGATTATTTGTCTGATCTTATTCTCTATATTAATGTTTAT
This sequence comes from Felis catus, assembly GCF_018350175.1. Taxonomy (NCBI): domain Eukaryota; kingdom Metazoa; phylum Chordata; class Mammalia; order Carnivora; family Felidae; genus Felis; species Felis catus. The sequence continues at coordinate 111,948,993 of NC_058370.1, read as the reverse complement.
GCTGATACTAGCCAACTCCTTGGTGTGTGAAGCAACACGGAATAGTGGGCAAGGCCAAGGGCTCTAATGCTAGCCTGAGTTCAAATCCTAATCTTTTTCATTTATCCTGTGCATGAGTTGTCTCACTATTCTGCTATTTACCTCACTTACAAAGTAGGGATGAAAATAATAGCCATGAACATTAAATGAATTAATACATGTAAAGCAGTTGGAATGCTAGCAAATCATGAGATGTATGTATGCATTTGCTAATATTATTATTACTTTGGATGAATTTCTGATCATTTTCTGAGTTTTCTGGCCTTAGCCTTCCTTCCCAAACACTTAAATGACCCTATTATGCCCTGCTTCCTCTATCTTGGCATTCATTTCTGGTTCCTTCTATTAAACTTTTCCCTTGATCCAGCACACTGGCATGACAAGAGGCCAGGAAAAGATGAGAAGGTTGATCTAGCAACAGATGGGAGAAGGACACCAAGAACAATCTTTTCCTACTTCACAACTTGATCTAGTCCTGGCCGATTATTTTCTCTCTTTTCTAAGAGACAAAATAAAAAGTGTTCATCAGACATCTCCAGCAAGATACAGTGATGATTTTCCTCTCGTTAAGCAAAAGGAACTTCTGAGGCCAAGAGAAGGTGGAGTGATTAAACCGCAATATAAAGCTCCCTTTTCATTTACCAAACACAAAAGATTCAGATCAGCAAAACTTCATTGCTCTGATCTACAGCCAGCAGCCCTGAAGTCATTTCCACTATCTCCTCCCATCTGTGCAGAGAGAGCAATAGCTGTAGTTATAAGCAACTAAAATAGAATTTGTTTGTTAAAAAGACAGTGCCCAGAGTATGTATTATAAACTAGACATGCATATGTATATGTTGGGTCATATGTGCTTGAGACCATATCTAAGGTTATTTCCATGTAGGCAAGTAGTTTTGTAAGAAATATGACCATACATATAAGGGAATCCTGATACAGCTATCTTCTTTTCAGGCAGATAACCAATAGAAGAGGAAGAGATTCAGAATTCAGATATGGCAATGAGTGATACACTTGAAAATATTTAACTACCCTTGACCATTCCTGTTAATGACAAGTTACTACCTTCTGTAAGTTTTACAACCACCATTTCTTGTTGGGAGTAACTTCTAGCTTTACCATGAGTTGAAACATAGGGTGAGACTTTGCTTCATTTAACATGGCCCAAAAAGGTTGTTTACTAAAATCTTTGTATATATTTCATATAGAAAATGTGAATATTTAAGTGTTTGGCCCTATTGACCTTGTGCTTGCATTGTTCAGTGTTGAATTACAGGTTACAGATATATGATAGGTACTCCTCTTTCATTGCTCCTTGGATATTTACACCTACTTAGTAGTAACTTACTACTAGAAAGCTCTAACTCTAACATGAATAACAGCAGCAGAATATAGCCTATTTATTTTCCCATCAACTTTTTCAAGGTAGCCTCCTACAAATTTACAAGAATGTCTACCTTGCTTAGCCCAACTTATTTCAGTGACATGAAGGTAGCCTGGAATTGCAATAAAACAACTGGAAAGTCCCTTGAGTGCATTTAAAGTAGACATTTTTCAATATAGTTTCGAATATAAATCTACTCTTCCTTCTCATGAAGGTGTGAAGGTGAGCTGAGTACCAATAAAGACTTCAGAGACTCATAAGCACTGTGTAACGTTTTCCTTCTGTTCTAGAACAGAACGTTTCAGCCTGACAACAAAGATGAGACTGTCTGTCAAAGATGCATTGATAGCTAAGACAAATCACTACCTGTAATTTTTTTCTTTGGTGAATTGACTCTCGAAAAGAGAAGGAGTCACCATTTGGAATTTAAAATGGAACACAGTCATTTAAAAATAAGACATTGTTTGAAGATAACACAAGCAGAAGAGCAGACGTTATGAAACATACTTAAGCTTCATAGTTGCTAATATGCACAATTACATCTCCTGGGAAAACATGAGTACTGCTCACATGATAGTTTTAAAATGAATGAGCACAGTGAAAGTCAATGAGAATGAGGCTGACAGGAAGGCTCAGCTGGAGATCTACCCTCAGGAAGTAGTTTAAAATATTGGCCATTTGGTACCATCTGGTGAATTCCATACACTAAAAACAATGCTATTCAGAACTCAATTTTTGTGAGCCAGGAATGAAGGATGTGTCTTACAGGGATCATTTAACAGAATTCATTGAACAGGAGGAAGACCATCAGAGGGACAGTGAAATCTCTCTTGACCACTCCACACCACATTAATCTGAAATGGACTGAGAAAATATAGGCATTAATTCATTCCTGCACATACATGATCTTCAAATTTACTAAGTATAGAGGTTCATCATATTCTATGTAATAAGCAGGCAAAAAAAATAGCCAAGTAAATCACTTGTTCAGGGACTTATGCAAGTCCTTACAGAAGTTTGTATAATGTCACTACGGTGAAAGAGAAATTCTATTATTCTGGACTATACTAAATTTAGATCCTAGATTCATCATTAAAATGGTCATCACCACCATTAGTCACCACTTTATTTAGCTTATCAATAGTCTTTTTATGTAATAACATTTTTTCATAAATAAATTTTATTTATAAATTTATGAAATAGCCAGTGATTAGAAAACACATCAAACAAAATGTAGGAGTCAACACTTTTTTTAAAAAGAAATTTGAAACTTAATAGTTTTTTTGGAGGGTTTCACACATTTTCATTGGTGGTGTGGTTTCCCTTTTTATTTCTTATCAAAGTGAATGTATGAGACCAGTAGTCAAACACATATTAAGTTCAGTGCCTTCAGTAGTGTGTGTGCCACATGGCAAACATTCAACAAATGTTTGGAGACAGAAAAAGTGAACATCACAAGCCCAAGCAGTTTCTTGATATGCACATGGAGGAGGATTGTAAAATAAAAGATATTATTTATTTTTATGGAAATAATGGGAGTATGATGATGCTATCTACATATACTTGCCTGAAGGAGGATGAAAATTATATTCATGACACTTTTGATTTTTGAAAGAAACCACAAACTTAAAACTAACTTACACTGTTAAATCACTTCTAATACTTATGCATGACTTTATAATCACGACTGCCCAAAATTACATGTCATGTGTTAAAACATTAGTCAATACTGACTAGATGATCATTGTTTTCCTATTAGTAGGGAAAACTCGTAATAAGTTAAATTGATAAATGAACGTCCCAATGTTGAGATCAGAACTACTCACAAGATACTCTTCTAACCCAGAGACTATAAAGTATAGCAATGTCTCTGATTCCAATGCTGATTATAGAACCAACAGAAGATTCTCAATCATTAAGAGAAGAAAAAAATTTATCATGGAAGATTTTATGTCTTCAAAAGGTGCATCTCAAACTTTTGATTTGATTAGTATTGAATGGTTTTCAAAGGAAGTTGAAAAAACTTAGGACATTGATGATATTATGAAGAATATACACACATATGTAGATGTGTGCATGTATGTAAAAATCTACCTATGGCTTACTTCAGCAATGCTTTCTGTCATCATTGTAAGGTGTCTGAATGTTTGGCATAACCAAGAATATATAAACAACAGTTTTATTAAAATCATATCATCATATATGACGCTGAAAAAGAGCATAGAACAGCTTCCCCAAAGAGAAGCAAGGATAGAAGTAAAGGATAATACCTTCAGCTCTGAAAAGTATTCACTATAGAGTGAACAAAGATCAGTAACTGAGTTGCTAGGGCTGAGCTAAAAGGAAAGTTGTTTGTTCATGGAAGAGAGCAATGATGCATTGAATTTGCATTAACGAACAATTATATAGCAGGAACCAAATTAAAAAGTGGCTTATAAATGCTACCTAGTGATAATAAAGTCAATTGAATGTTTGATAGAGTTATAATTTCTAAAATAAATTCCACAGAAGCCACAAGGCTTAAACACATATTAAAGTAATCTCATAACGAAGATTATCTACAAAAATAAATTATTCCAGAAGGAGTTAAGTAGAAATAATGGCGTAAAGGTGAAAGAATAAAGTCCCAACATAGGAACATTTATGGTCCAAAAATTATATGATAAAAGGCACCTTCTTTAACAACTGGAATTCTGTTTCAAGGCAAAGAGCATAAATAGATAGATAGGTAGATAGATAGATAGCAGGTGATGAACTATTCCTTGAATTAACAAATGTCTTTTTTTTATCCTTTTCAATTTTCAATTTTTATTTTTTAATTTTCTTTATGTTTGTTTTTGATAGAGGGAGAGAGGGAGAGAACAGACAAGTGGGAGAGGGGCAGAGAGACAGAGACACAGAATCCAAAGCACCTTCCAGGCTCTGAGCTGTCAGCACAGAGCCCAACACAGGGCTCCCTCATGAGCCCATGACCTGAGCTGAAGTCAGAGGCTTAACTGACTAAGCCACCCAGGTGCCCCTCAATTTTATATTTTTAAATGCAGTATTTTATTTTGCTTTGAGGCAAAATAATGTCTAATAGAACTACCAGCATGTTCATAGCAAATTATTTAATGGCTGAATTATGATTTTTGAAAATTAACTGCCCACTTTTATGTTAGGCATTTCTTTCTGTTTCTCCCTCTTTTTTCTAAAACCTATTGTTAAGTGTATTATATGTACTACTGGATTCTGAGATTAACATTCACATTTTACGAACGCAGAAATTGAGTTTTTAACAGGTTTAGTAACTGGTTCAATGTCACATACATAGTAACTGGTGAAATTAAGTCTTGTGATCATCTGTAATTATGCTTGGTCCTTTTCTCCTCTCTAAATTGCCTTCCTATACTTTTTTTTCATCCTTAAAGAGTGGTATATTCTTTCCAAATAAACCAGCTAATAGTAATGAACTGGTATGTGACTAAGAATCATGTCCTAGTGTCATGTTTAGTTACGACATTTAATTTTGACTTCATTGTCTCCACGTCTTTCTCCCCTCCTCCTACCTGGAAGCAAGTCAACTTTGTTTTCCACAGGAAATAGAAAAAGATTTGAAGGCAAGAAAGAGCACAACGTTGCAAAATAGGAGAAAAATAATTATAGGCAGGCATTGCAGACTGAGTAAAAACATGGTAGAGAGAGAATGCTGGGAATCTAATTATCTGAACTTTCAAGAATCTTTAATGCTCACTAATCGAAGTCATTTAATGGTGAAAAAGCATATTACAATACTAATTACATAACTAAAGGAACAAAAATATTTTTGAAAAATACAACAACAGACAATAGGTTTGTCATGCCCTATATGGAGCTTCATTCTAGTGGGAAACAAAACTTTGAAAAATAATTGCAAATGTGAGAATATTTAAATATGATAAGGGAAGCTAACAAGTCCTGACAGCCAGCATTCCTTCAGAAAGTGATATTGGACACCTCACTGATGAGTTAATACAAGGATTCCAAGAAATAAAGAAATAAAGTAGGACACTTGAAGCAAGATGGTGCACATTAAAGAAACTCAAAAAGTTAAAGCTTACCTAGAGCATAAGGAAAAATAAAAACTAATAAAAGTAGTATTTATGTTTTTACACATCATGCTCTTCAACATAGTGAGTAATTATGTTTAAGAAGTTACTAATTCGGTAGGCCAAAACAACTTATGAATGCAATTCAAGAAAACTTCAGAATGCTTTATTCTTTAATAAGAATATAATCAAATAGTGAAACTAAATTTTTCTCAACTGTTAATTTGACATTGATTTATATGTGCTAAGAGAAACGGTTTTATAGAAAGCTAATAAACCATCTTTTTTCAAGTTTGAAAGAAATGATTAAGTATATCCATATTTAGGATTCATTTAAAAAAAACAAGTACATAAAAGTATATGAAAGTTATTAATTTGTGAGATTACTGATAGTAAAATCCTATTGGTTGGCATCTTCTCAACCCTTGTTGAAAACCAATTTAATCCTTAAAGCACTGACTTAGAAACTTCTGGTTAAAGATGAAGAACACAAATATTTCCATCACTTTTTTTAGGAGATAAGCATAAAATAATACGGTCATTCTATAGATAAATCTTTTCTAATATAGAAATTCAAATTATTTTTTCTTATTTTTCTAATATTAATTTTAGTTTTCTCTCTAAATCAAAAGAGAATACACTGGAATTCCTTCCTACTTCTGTATTCTATTGTCACTTGTCTAAGTCAATATTAATTATGTAATAGTAGCTTTCTCTGGAACTAGAAACTCGGTAAGAAATGTGTGACTACCAGGTTCTATGTTATCACTTTAATATTAATATATATTCACCCTTGAACTTATAACTACACCTAACAAACTATAATCAAGGCCATGGTTGGCAGTAAATAAAGTCTCCTTCTTCATAGAGGGTATGTTTCTAGATGACTTGGCAGAATGTGGGACATGTGGCTGATCTAACAAAATGCAGAGAAATTTGCCTGCATTTGAGTGGTCTATAACAGGGTTACCACAGAAAGCGTCACCCAAAGAAATCCACTTTTGAGAATGAAATCAGTGCTAATAATTATTCCTGGCAACTGTTGTAGACCGGAATTGTAGTAGGCAAATTGGATATATGGTCATCTTGAATCATAATTAAGAGAACAGGAACCCAAACAACAAAATGACATGTTTGAGACATTATCATCTCAGTAACGACTACCCTTTACATTGTATAGTCCCATTCCCCATCCATCCCACCAGTCCCTGATTTTAGGAGCAATCCCTGTTAGCTAAGAGCTATTGTAGTTTCATTATCACTATGAATGAAATGAGTGTCTTGGTCTAGCAAATAATATGTGATTCATCAATTAGTGGCTGTTTATAAATTGAGACATTATACTTGTTTGCAATGTTTATAGCAAAAATAAGATGTGGGCCTATCTATAAGAAATTAGAAATTCAAAATAGAATATAAACATAGTTCTCTGGGAACAATTTAGAATCATTTTAGATCTGAATTCTTATTGGAAGACAGAGGTATAGACCCTCCCACTGAAGAAACATAATTTCTTGAGGAATTAAGGATTCCTCAAGATCCAAACTAAGTTAATGCTTTGAAATTAATCTCTAAGGAAAGGATCAGGGTCTTAGGGCAGGATCAGATTTACATTGATCAGCCTTGAAAAAGAGACGTCCCAAACAAAGAGAAAACATGTTTTGGGAGACAGACAGATTAAGATTATCAAGTGAAGATTAAAAGTACAAGAAAACAAAGTTGACAAACAGGAAGACCTTCCAAGCGCTGTAGTATAATGCACAGCTCCCAAGTAGGTGAAACAAAGCCAAAAGGGATAAAAATCTGAACATCTAGTTGTATCTCCCAATCTGGTTTATAGAATAACTGTTAGGTTCACCAGCTGTTATGCAAAATCCTTAATCAGGGATTTGTCCCTCTTTTATGTTGGGTTGAGATCTCTTTTTGCGGCATCTATACCTATTTTATAGCTTCATTTTCTCAAAGGAGAATGATTTTGTTTCACTGAAGCTGCTGGATTTCTTTTGAGCTTTGCAATGAGGCACAATCTAACTTCTGAAAACCAGTAAACAATATCTACACCACTGTCAATAAACAAACACTTGACACAATTCAATCAGGTACCTCTGATGATAAATCGAGCATCTAAGGTGCCCCAAATGACTTGCTTTCAGAGTATAGATCACAAGCTACCAGTTCAATACCATTCCGAGACTCACAATATTTCAGAGCTGAAAGGGAACTTCTAGCTCAATTTTGGACATGTTTATTGAATACTAGCTATGATCCTAGGCTTGTAATATCAGAACTACATGATATCAGAAATGTGTAGTATTTAAGATATAATATTGGACAGACAACAATTAAAGATATAATTACATTCTAATTTCTTGAGGGGAAGAAAACAATGATAATGACAAGCTACCTATTGAGCCCTTTCTAGTGCCAGGCATAATGCTAAACTCTACATGCATTTTCCCATTTGCAGCTCAGAGCATCCCCCCACCCACCAATATAGTAAATATTTACATGCATACATATTGGAATGTAAGCCAAATGAGAGTAGAGCCTTGGCATAGTCAGTTCTTGTTCATCACCTAGCAGTGTGCCTGTCACAAGTCAGGCATTCAATATAGGTTCAGTGAATGAATAAATGAGTGACTAATGAATGCCCAATCCTACAAGTACATGCCCTTTTGTCCTTAATTATAATCAAAGAAGTTGAGGATCCAAAAGATTAAGTACCTGGAATGAAGAGTGAAGACTAGGAACCAAGTAAGTGATTTGAGTCCAGAGCAGGGGCCCTCGTTTGGAACAGATGCATCAGCATGGCATAACATGGTGAAAGTGAAAATAGAAAATTTCAGATAGGTAAATTGGATTATTAGGTTTGAGGTTCTGATGTAAGAGGAAAATAAGTTTCTCATTATTTATAAGATATAGCAAATCATAATTTCCAATGAGTTTAAAAGAATTCTCCATTTTCACTTTTCATGAGACCCAGCCATCTACATACTATTGAGTAGGGATGACTCGACTCTTTTATCACTAAGGAGGACAGAGTTGACCGGCCACAAAACAGATATACACACAATCAATAAATTACAACCTTGAGAGTCTAATCCACAATATTTTTCTTTGATTTTGCCACACGTTTATGCACCGGGTAAAGTTTGCTGAGCTTCAAAGAGAATACATCAGTTAAAAGGGTTTTTCTCAAATAATAACTCAAGTATCTGCAGTCTCTGCAAAGTGTCTGTGTTTGCTATGGACTAATGTGACCTACAGGGTTCAGAAACTTGATATAACACATTGTTCAATCCGGTAAAGATTGTTTTCCTCTGATTGCTGACACATGAAAGCCACTAAATGTTGTTTTATGCTGTCGGTTAGCTTCATTAGCCAGCGAACTCTAATGAGGTGAAGACAAGATAAATGAATGTGCTGGTGCTCACTCCTTGAAACAGAAAGTAGGACGTTTTTAAAGAGGGTGGAGGTATGAGGGTTTTAATAGGGTGCATCCCAAGTCAAGAATGTCACACACGCACAACATAATTAGCTATTTCTGTAACGTGGATATACAAAATGCCACCGTCTTCAGCTCAGTGGAATATGGGTAATGTAATGGTAGTCCAGGCTACCAGGCCCATTTCCTCCATTCATGACTAAATTCACCAACCCCCTACCTGGCTTCAGACAGAGTTCTAGACCATAGGTTTAGAGATCATGAGAAGTGCTATGTCAAAAGGTCATCTTCTGAATCCGTCAGCTTTGTTACTGATCCTGCTCTGATCAGAGTTATCAGTCACCGTGGTTGAAATCGCTCTCAGAGACTGAAATCTTGAAGCATCTCTGTGGTGAAAATCACTGGAATATTTGGGATTTTGTCAACCTTCTATCATTTTGAATCAAAAGAACTCCCTGTGATAATTTATTGGGATACTAAGAACTGGGCAGTTTCGTGATCCAAGCCCGATGTGTACAAACTGCAGTGCAAACAAAGGGCCTTTATTTTTTATGAGACCCTATGCAAATTTATGTACACTACTGGAAGTCTAGCAGCTGAGGCACTATATAGTAAGACAGCGGTCTTCTCAGGTCGGATTGTTTGTGAAGGTACCTGTTTATTTGGAAATGCTTTTGATGTTGCTTAAGATCTATTGCCTCCTATTTTATCTCTTATACTCTGTTCTTTAGATTTTAGACATCATTTCTTTATTCATAGTCCCTGAATAATTATATGCCCTAGAAATTCACCTCACACTAAATATCTAGATTATCTCTTAACCTTGATATATATCTCACATGAACTAAACAAACTTCCTAAACATGCTTAATTATGAAATTCAAGATCTTAGCCAATGGAAAAAAAAAGTAACATCAAACTATGAGACAATCTTCTGGTCACTAAAGGCAAATATTTCCCTAGATATCTAACAGGTGCATAAGAAGCATACTTATGGCCCCACAGATATTGACATTCTAACCCGGCAGTCATATTGTTTCTCAATATTTAAAAGCTCTGTTGTAACAGTCCTTTGTGCATTTTTTTTTAATTTTTTTTTCAACGTTTTTTATTTATTTTTGGGACAGAGAGAGACAGAGCATGAACGGGGGAGGGGCAGAGAGAGAGGGAGACACAGAATCAGAAATAGGCTCCAGGCTCTGAGCCATCAGCCCAGAGCCTGACACGGGGCTCGAACTCACGGACCGCGAGATCGTGACCTGGCTGAAGTCGGACGCTTAACCGACTGCACCACCCAGGCGCCCCCTTTGTGCATTCTTAAAGCTCACTGTATTCCGTAAGGTTGAATAGTTTTGATTGAAATCTCATGATTCACATCTATGCTCTTTCAAATGAAGCCGCTATGAATGATGACTGGCCTTTATAAGCTTTGCCTACGTGACAGAGTAAAATAATGTTAAAACTGTAAGTCCTGGCTACCTCATAATGTTGAAGATAAAATAAAATTAAGCCTGTTTGAACATATGCCATTTTTCCTTAACCTCAACTATAATGACAATCTCCAGTGATTTCAGGGGATTCCCTCACTGGAAAGATCCCTATCTTTGCTTCGAATTCAAGGGTTCCATGATTTTTCTAGCCAAGGCAGAATAAGGTAATAAAGGTGATCAAGAAGTTTATGACTGTGTTTAGGATCCAGAAAAAAGTGAATCATAGACAAGAACCAAAGTAGTGAGGCAAGGTTAAATCCAATGGCAATCGAAATCTGAATAAAGCAAGAATATGAGCAAAGTAAGCAGAATTTAATGTTAATTTAATATGTTCTTACCATCTTTTAGAAAGGCATTGTATGTTTATTATAAACTATGCACCAGTGGTCAAATGTGGTTAACTTGTAGCCTCTTAGAGGTCATCTACCAAGAGAATGGAAATTGAAAAAAAAAGAAAAAAAAAAAGAATGACCAATTACAAGCAGATTCAGACACAAACAAAACCCACCATGCCTTGGACAACATTCATCAAAGGTAATACTTTATCATCCTGATCTACCTGGAGAGTTAGATGCCAGGTTTCCTCAGAGGCAGACAGGCTAAACTACGTAATTGAAACAATCACTGCATCATACTCCCAAGTGGCACCTTTAAACTGATGAGTGTCATGCTCATTTTCACAACCATCTATAATTGAATAGGACCATTTTGATGTTGAGAAAGATGAATGACCTAGATAAATAATATTCTTTCACTGTCCAATTAATTTGCAGGTTAAGAGACAGCAAACCTACGCTCAGCACTTATAGGTATTTATATGAAGTAAAGCAGTGTTTATTAGATAACTAGATGTTAAGAGTGGCTGAAATCTTTTCATCTTGGGCATTGGGATGCTTTTGCATTTATGTTGATTCCCCTCTTTTAGTGTACTTTTAATAGAATGCTACTCACAATCATCTTTAAAAGCCTTATTTTCTAGGGGCACCTGGGTGGCTCAGTTGGTTGAGCATCCAACTCTTGATTTTGGCTTAGGTCATGACCTAAGTCCGTGGGATAGAGCCCCCTGTCAGGCTCCACACTGAGCATGAAGCCTACTTAAGATTCTCTCTTTCTCTCCCCCCACCCCTGCTCTCCCTCTGCCCTTCTCCAGCACCACCCTCAAATACATAAAATTAAAAAAAAAATTAAAAAGCACGTAATTTTTGAGAATACACCATTCACTCCAAAACACAAATCCATTGCCTTTTTAGGGCACCTGGCTGGCTCAGTCAGTAAAACATGCAGCTTCTAATTTTCAGGATGTAAGTTCAAGCCCCATGTTGGGTGTAGAAATTACTTAAAAAATAAAAATCTTACAAAAAATCAAATTCATTGCCTTCCTTAGGAAGGAAGGCATCTTTAAGAATTTGTAGGGTATGGAAATTAGTAGCAAATTATCGGCACCTTCAGAGATCATTTAAATGAAGGTATTTCTGAACCGGATCCTGTCCTTCCAAGGGCCAAATTATTAATGACTTGGAGGCCAGAGGCCAGCCTATGTTCCAAGGAATGCATTGTAGAGGCTAAGAAGTCATACTACTGGGACAATATAAGATTTCAGGTGAAGAGTATACAGATGGGTTCTAACACAAGCTGCATGTGTCAAAAGCTCGTTCGCAGTTGCTTCATGGTAAGACATTAGGAGAAAGACTTTCTTCTTTCCTTATTTTAGCATCCTGCTCCATTTGAGAGTCCCATCACTCCATGTGGATATAATAAGATAAGAGGATTCCAGCATTGGAATTTAGGTGGACAATTCAAAATTATTTTACAGCTTTATTGAGGTAAATTTTACACACCATAACACTTACCAACTGGAAGTATTGAACTAAATGGTGTTTTGTAATTTGCATAGTTGTACATAACTCAGCAATCCAGCTTTAAAAATTTTTTTTTTGTTATCCTCTAAAATTCCCTGGAGGCTGACTGTTGTCAATTTCTACTGCTACCTCCCCTCCAGTTAGAGGCAACTGCTGATGCACTGTCATGATAAATTTACCTCTTTGATCAAGTCATACAAGAAAAATCATACATCAAATAGTCTTTTGCAAATGGCTTCTTTTACTTTGCACACGGCTTTTGAGGTACATTTATATTAAAGTATGTATCGAGTACGTGTTACTTTGTGTTGTTGAATAGTATCTCAGGGTAGACATGTATCCTTTCACTAGTTGATGGGTGTTTGCCTTATTTATAGTTTTTGACATGAATAATGCTGATAACAGTCACATGCAGACTTTGTGTGGTTATATGGTTTCATATCTCTTCTGTAGATGACTAAGAGTGGAATTTCTGGGTTGTTTGGTAAATTTGAGTTTAACTATGTGGAATTATGAAACAGTTTTCCAAAGTAGCTGCCCCATCTTAAACTCCCTGTAGGAGTTTAAACTGAGAGCTCCAATTGCTCTAAATCCTAGCCAACACTTACTCTTATCTGATCTTTTGATGATAGCTATTCTAGCAGGTGTGCAAAATCTGTCACTTTGGATTTAATTTGCATTTTCCTAATGACCATAGGTATTTAAAACTTTCCCTATGCCTATTAGCCATTAAAAGGGAATATGATGAATAATTTTACATCAACAAAATAACATTTTTAGAAATTTCTAACACTGACTCAAAAAGAAAAAATCTGAATAGAACATAACCAAAAAAACCCCCAGAAATTGAATTCATAATTAAAAACCTCATTGAACAGACCACCAGATAGCCACCACCACAGATATATGCCCACCATATACATATGTATATTAAAGAATATTCAAACCCTTTCAGAATATAGATGACATTTCTCAACTCATTCTATAAGTTCACTATTGCTGAAAGCAAATTAGAATATGTATTAACTACTGTAGTTTCCGAGCCTGTTAAGCAGTGATGATCACCAATGAGCTAACTCAACTGCTTATAATTGTGACAGAGGCCATGTGCTTCTGTATACTGACCATTTCTTGGTACTCCCCCAATTTTTAAAACATTTATTTCTTTTCATAGAATTGGTATAGTGTCTATTAATTCTTTAATAAAATCTAGATGATGGAATTTTTTAAAGGAAATAAAGGAGTGATATTGGTTCATTCTAAGACTTTTTTTTTTTTTTTTTTTTTTTTTTTTTTTTTTTTTTGCTAAAGTTGATTGGGCTACATTCCTGAAATTTTCAAGTTGAGAAATATCAGACTAATTCCACTACAATGGAAGAGGAGTAGTCTAATAAAATTAGGTATTTAAAAAATGTATTTAGGGGCGCCTGGGTGGCGCAGTCGGTTAAGCGTCCGACTTCAGCCAGATCACGATCTCGCGGTCCGTGAGTTCGAGCCCCGCGTCGGGCTCTGGGCTGATGGCTCGGAGCCTGGAGCCTGTTTCCCATTCTGTGTCTCCCTCTCTCTCTGCCCCTCCCCCGTTCATGCTCTGTCTTTCTCTGTCCCAAAAATAAATAAACGTTGAAAAAAAATTTAAATAAAAAAAATGTATTTATATTACCAGAATGGTAACATGAATTCCTTCTGTAGAGGGCTGAGCCTAAGAAGATACCAATTACTACAAACTGGAGATTCACTACACTCAGTAGTAAGTACAGTGCAAAAGAATACATGGTTACAATCAAGTACATAACAGCTCTTACTTTTACATTGTTTTAATTTTTACATTCTTTTCAAATATTCAAATATCTCCCAGTCCAATTCTAAAACATGTATTGATTATTTTTTATGAAATAGAAAATTACATTTGTTTTTGGGAAAATGACTGATATTAACTTAATAAGAAATGGAACCATGATGACGTAAATTAAATGGATTACTATCAAGTCAATTGTTATGTGATCCTTTTTTAAAAACACAAATTTTATTTTTATATGAATGAGTTAATGAAATTTAGCTGATGTCCTTTTTCAAGGGAAAATGTAGCCATCAGCACTTATGGATACTAATTTGATGGTTTCCATAAAGTCACAAACCATGTCCCCAGAACAGTCAAGTTTATGACACAGAAATGGGCCTGATATCAATAACTTGTAACCGATCTTGTTGTAAGATAGTAATAATCTGTTAGTAGGTAAAAAGATATCCCCCAGTTACCAGTTAAAAAATATATTGCCATGTATTGAACACAGCATGGTTAAATGCCAATTTTTATTTTGTTGTAGGACATAAGCAGCGAATCAATATTCAACCTTTACTTCCAGGTATCATTGTAACTTCATTTTCTGGATTTCCACTGTAACCAAAACACAAAGTGTAACTTTTCTTCCTTCATTCCTCCCTTCCCTTCCTTTTCTTGGAAAATTACCCCACTAAGAGAGTAATTGTTTTGTGTGTGTGTGTGTGTGTGTGTGTGTGTGTGTGTGTGTGTTTTAGCTTTTCATTTTTCTAACTCCTAGGGTAGCTTGAATAAAATTTATCTAATGTATGGCAATATAATTTCCCTTGACTTTTCCAAAGTTGCAATAGACCCCATATTTCCTTGTGTTACTCCCAACTACGTTCTCATCACTACTGAGAAGCAAATTTTCAAATAAAGATATAATCATAGTTTATGTCTCCATCAAACCTTCTTGACTTCTTTCAAACATTCCTGACTTCTTCATGCCAACTGGATAACATTTACAATATCCAAGGTTGAAATTCAAAGCATCACACATGCGATATTGCTTAACTTAGGTGACTTATCATTTACTGTCCAAGAGATCTTTGCTTTCACAGGGTGGGGGGAGATTCAGTCTTTGCTGTCAGAAGATTAGTACCTTATTTGAGGTGAAATGAAGGCTACCCTAAAGGCTTCTCTGAACTTACCATACTAATATTAAAAACAAGACTTGAAATGATCACATTTATTTGAAAATAATAAAACTGCATGCTAAATCAAAATCCAAAACTGTGTAGAGAAATACAAAGCAAATAGAAACTCATAACACAAATCACAGTATCAGGCATCCAATCGCTATAACCAAGTGTTCACAGAAAGAGGAAAATTTAATCTATAAATGAATCCAATAAGAGAATAGGAAATAAATGGAAAACATATTAGGAAGAAACAAAACTGATTGTTTGCAGATGACATGAACGCCTATATGAAAATCAAAAATAAATGCCAAAAAAACCACTCCTGGAACTGATACATATGTAACTATAGAAAGGTGGTAGGATACAAAGTTAATATTTAAAAAGTTATTCATTTTCCTATATACCAATGAACATGTAAAATTTGAAATTAAAATCACATTACCACAAGGCTCCCTGGGTGGCGCAGTTGGTTAAGCATCCAACTCTTGATTTCAGCTCAGGTCATGATCTCAGGATTCTTGACATCAAGCCCTGATTCAGGCTCTATGCTGACAGTGCAAAGACTGCTTGGGATTCCCCCCCACCTCCCTTCCTCTCTGACCCTCCCCCACTCACACACTCTCAAAATAATTAAACTTTTTTAATTTTTAAATTTATTTTTAAATAATTTTTAATATTTATTTTCGAGAGGGAGAGAGAGAGAGTGTCAGGGAGGGCCACAGAGAGAAGGAGACACAGAAGGCAAAGCAAGTTCCAGGCTGTCAGCACAGAGCCTGAGCCACGAGATCATGACCTGAGTCTGAGTCTATTGAGCCACCCAGGTTGTTTTTTCTTTCTTCCTTCCTTTTCTTTTTTTTTTTCCCCCAAAGCACATTACTGTTTATATTAAACCTCCAAAAGTGAGATCGATATATATCTGACAAAATATGTACAAATTCTACATGAGTAGACTATAAAACTCTAATAAACAAAAAAATAAATAAATAAATGGAGATAGTCCATATTTAAAGTATGAACATCAATATTGTCAACTTATCTGTTTTTCCCAACTTGACCTATATATTCAACACAATGCCAATCAAAATTCCACTAAGTGAAAATATATCCAGGAAGTAGAAACCAAGTCTAAATATTCCCTGTACCTGAAGTGAAATGCCCTCAATTTATCTATGGAAATTTCAGAATTGCTGAAGAAAAATGACTGTCATGTGTCTGCCTTTCTTCCCATTTCCTAAGTAGACTTCATACCCAAGTGCAGAGCCCAATATGGGGTTTGAACTCACTACCCTGAGAACAGCACTTGAGCTGAAATCAAAAGTTGGATGCTTAACTGACTGAGCCACCCAGGTGGTCCACTCCCTCCCTTTTCTGAATATTTTTGTGTTTACCTAGTTCTTGTTCCAATATTGTACAATGAGTATTTGAGGGACAATTAATATATCTTATTTCTAGCTCTCCAAATGAAGAGAACAGCTTTATTTCTGTTTAGAAGACTACCAGAGGCCCAAAACGGTGTCCTTTAAGTTAAGGCCTCAAGTCAATAAATCAAGACTTAATATCTAACTGCAGTTTTGACTCCCCCCACCCAAAATGTAACTTTTAACCAGTCAACATGAAAATTTCCTACTGACAGAGCCCTTCTGTTACCCCTATGAGGGTAATCTTGCCAAAAACAATGATTCCTCCCTCATCATTTGCTTTTCCCACTCCCTCTCTACCTTTGAAAACGTTTCCTTTTCTGTAGCCCTTTGGAACTTCCCTCTACTTTCCACAAAGGATTGTTCCCCAGTTCATGAATTGGTTAATAAAAGCCAATTATGTCTTTAAAATTTCCTTGGTTGAGTTTTTGTTTTTTAAACACTCCCTAATTTAGAAACTACTGTTTATCACAAAAGACCCTATGTTTCAGTAGGATTCCATTCTTGTCTGAGACTTTCAGACTGGTTCACTTGCGGAAGGAGCGAGAGTCTCTCACCTGAAGGAAAAAGAGTAAGTCAACATTCGGTAACTGCAGGAGTAGAAAGTGATATTCATGAATGGTCTTAACAAAATATGTCTTGATCTTCAGCTTCTGCTACGGTGAAGAGCAATGTTGTAAACTGGCTGCTGTATCGATCTGAACCCATAGTGAGTAAGTAGGAGGCAGAGAAGGGCCTTGGATGACTAATGGTGAGGCGATTTCAAGAAATGTAACTTTGTTATTTTAAACCTAGGACATTTTAAAGGTTACCACTGTTCCAAAATTAGGTTATCCAAACTTATAAAATCCTAACACATTTCAACTGAAATCAGGAATAAGTTAGAATTGATTTTCAATTATTGTTAGTGTGGCAGGGAACTGTCGGTCTACACATAAAAAAATTATTTCTTTTCCCTAATGTTTTCCTGGGACCTGTGGGGGGGAAAAAGTATTCATCACTAGTATTTCAAGCGCTTTAGGTTTTAGAATCACAGCAGAATCTATTAAATTTCCCATGATTCCCTAGCTAAATTCTCTGCTTTAAAAGCCTGGTAGGTTTATTTACTTCTCATCCTGTGTTATTACCACACACATTTTCTCTGCACCAGTTTCTGCTTATAATGTCACCTGACATGCTTTCCAATCTCCATTTACAAGCTAATGCTTCTCCTAGTTTTTTTTTTTTTTTATTTTTTTCCCCATAAGGCCTGAATTAAGTTCACTCCTTTCATTAAGATTTTCCTGGTATGTTCAACATATGAGTGGCCCATTATTTGAATGCTTATTAATGCAAAATTAAATAGCGATGCCTTACCAATGTTATAATTTTTAGTGATTTTTTTCCTCTTTCTCTTCCTCTTTCCCTTCTTCCTCTTCCTTGTGCTCCTACTCCTCCTCATCTACTCTTTTTCTTTAGTATGTGTGTGTTTTGCCTGTAATTTGTCCTTTCATTATGGTATATTACCTATATTAGTTCACTGACAGCATGCACCATGCATTAGGCTTCTCATTAAAATTAAATTTATTTCTGTGTGTATTAAACACTATTCATATTGATCAAAACCTGTAGCAAACGCTTCTTTTGGTGCACTGATGGGATGCATCTGAAATGATCTATTCCTATAGTAGCAGGATCAGTGGTTATTCGACTCTGGTTTAAAATGCCAGTAGCAAATCAAAGAACATTTTGCAAAGATTTCAGCATTATATAAATTTGCATGTAAAAAATTAACACCTTATAATTTTGTCACATAAAACTCCATAGCAGCACCTGGGTGGCTCAATTAAGCATCCAACTCTCGATCTTGGCTCAGGTAATGGTCTCACAGTTCATGAGTTCAAGTCCCAGTTGGGCTCTGTGCTGATGGCATGGTGCCTGTTTGAGATTCTGTCCCTCCTTCTCTCTGCCCCTCACCTGCTTGTATGTGTGTATGCTCGCTTGCTCTCTCTCGGAATAAATAAAAACTTAAGAAAAAAAACTCTACAAAAATAATTTACTTGGTATTAAAGGCACACCATTATAATGTTACTTTTACTGCAAGAAAAATTGAGATTAATCAAATGTGTACAGTGCGCAAGTAAGGCCTTGTGTTGAATGACTTTTCTGTACTGTATCTCTACTAATCTCACAACCATCCTTCTAGAGGGAGCTAACAGCTCACTTTACACTTGCAGATATGGCTCTGACACACATCTAATTCTGATATAGGTATACTTTTGTTTTTTTATTAATAACCCAGATGTTAATGCTGACATTATTACTCATTTAAATATTGATTCTTGTTGTCCACATCTATCAATATTCAAATAGATTATATGGAAATGTTGTCATAGCTGGATAGTGTTTGCTGCAGACTTATTTACATACTTACTGATATATACACCTATTTATATATATTTTACACATGTATGTTTACCTAATTATCACTGTTTTCTGCAATCTGATGTTATGTAATATATCATATATATATCATGTCAAATAATGTAATGATGTGGACATGTTTGTTTATCTTACATTGATGTCCCAACTGTGGACTCTATCCATAGGTTAACTCTGCCCATAATAGACTGGACGTAATGTAGTGGGCCTATTTTATCTACTTTAGAAATATCTTAATGCCAAGGATATAGTATAATACAAAATAACGTGGCTATTCTTACTGCGTTTAGACCAGGGTTTGGCAAGGTATCGCTCACAGTCCAAATCGCATGTGCTACTTTTCTATTGCTATCTGTGGAAGAATGGTTTTTATATTTTTAAAGAAATTTTTAAATGAATTATATTAAAGAGACTACATGTGGCTCCCAAAGTCTAAAATACTATGTGACCTTTACAGAAAAAAAATGCCAATCTATGGTTTAGACACATATAAAGACAGAAGAAAATTGAATATGTATTTGAGTCAATTACTCTTATTGTGAATCAACATCAATGGTCTAAACTGAAAGACTGATTTTCTTCTGTTCATCATTGAATCACATAGTTCCATAGCTTTCTACAGATTGTTTTATGCAAATGACACTATTATGTAATAGAGGAAATCCTTAGTTTTGATTTTTAAATGTTAATCACAAATAAAGTATTCATTTTAATTACACAGAATGATAACCTATATTAAAATAAGACAACTAAAAAAAAAAGCGGAGTGCCTGGGTGGCTCAATGGGTTAAGTGTCTGACTCCTAATTTCTGCTGAGGTCATGATCTTGTGGTTTGTGAAATCTAGCTCTGCCTTGGGCTCCATGCTGACAGCAAGGGGCCTGCTTGGGATTATCTCTCTCTGTGCCCCTCCCTGCTCTCTTGCTCTCTCAAAATAAACAAACGAACAAACTTAAAAACATACCATGAAATAGGACAAGATGGTTATCTATTCTGCCTACACAAAAGTCAAAAGTATTGATTAAATAGAGACCAAAGCACCAATATTTATACAACAGTATTAGGATGAACAAGTATACTTTTCATATCCTGTATAAGAAAAAATAAACAACGTTTTCAATTTGATTGAATTGTATTTATGAAGTTGGTCATCTTGGCTGTAATGAGAAATTTATAGTATTTGCTTTTACACAACTTAAAAGATACCCCCCCAAAAAAATAAGTTTCTTAAATGATGAAAGAGAAAATACCCCGTGAGAAAAACATGGCTACAACAACGGGGAGTGCATCTTAAAAAGAACTTAATTATTAGTGGAGTAGTACTTTCACAATCAAAACAGGTAATATCCAAAACACTGTATCTAAGAAAGAAATTTGCTACTTGATTGCAGTGACAATGGTTAAGATTAAAATGTTTGAAAACATATAATCTGATAAGCAATTTAAATAGATTATATCTGAACATTTTCTATGATAAAGATGTTTTGCAATGAAAGCGAATGAGTTCTAAGTAGAATAATTTTCCCTATTAAAAATAATGACAACGTCCATGTCATAAAGTGTTGTTATGATCACAAACCATAACAAATTTCACAAATGAGGATTTTTAATTATTTACTTAATGTAGTGCAAAGTTATTATGTTTTGTAAAATGATTATAATTACCCCATAAATGGTTGTGTTGTCGAATTTATTACTATATTTATAATTTAGGATTTCTACACTAAAACAGTCAACTGTTTTTTCATATAATCAAACCATTAGATGAGCAAATAAAAACATTTTATATAAATCTGAACTATTCCAAACAGATGAGTAGGAATTCAAATAGTTACAACGTATTCAATTTCTTATTTAAAACTTACATTATCAACTTTTACTATTTTGTTATTTCAAGAATATCTTGAAAATCTATGTGCTCATTGCCTTCTAAATATATAAGGACTGGTTTTAGAATTCAATCCTTTGAGAACTACTTCCTGATATGCACTTGAAAAATCAACAAGACTGATCATATTAATAGGACTTTAAGGTGAATTCATAGAATTTGATGGATACACACGTAAAATGTAAGAATTTAGATTTATCTTATTTGTGCATTACCAATCTGGTAAAGAGTTTAGCTAAAGATTTTTTGCATCACAGTGCAGAAAACGAGAAAGAAAATATGCCTAATATCTGCCAATGAGATTCTTTTTCTTCTCCACATTAACTTTTTAAAAAATATTTAACTTTCCATTTTGAGATAATTTAAGACTCAAAAGAAGTTACAAAAGTAGGACAGAGTTCCTGTGTTCACCATTCACCCAGTGTGATGTTTTCACTTTCAGCACTTCTGACACCAAATGTGTGGGTTTCTTTCCTCGTGCCAAAACCATGTCTCAGATGCCCTAACACTAACTGCGTGTGCTGCAATTCAATTCTGCCACTAACCACCGGGAGTTAGCATCACACCCCACAGGTGAAGGGCTCAGTCCCAAAACTTCCCTCACTGCAGAAAAGCTGCTGCTTTCGATTGGAGTTTCCAATAAATGGATGAAGCTCTTTCGCAACCCTGTTCCTTATCATGTCTTTTATTTATTTTTTTTTAATTTATTTATCCATTTAGAGAGAGAGGGGTGGGGTGGGGGGAATCCTAAACAGGTTCCACTCTCAGCATGGAGCTCAACGTGGGTCTTGATCTGACAAACTGTAAGATCATGACCTGAGCAGATATCAAGAGTTGGACACTTAATCGACTGAGCCCCTCTAATAGTGTCTTAGAATCACAATCTGACTTGGAAGAAATCTTCTAGTATTCAAAACATATACATGTAATAGTGAAAACATTTCATGCTTGGGTCTTAAAGCTATTCATATTCACAAATACTCATCTTCTAGATTTTTGAAAAGTTTTTCTTAAGTTCTAATGAGTTAACATATAGTATTAGTCTCAGGTGTACAATACAGCAATCCAACACTTCCATATAACACTTGGGGTCATCACAAGGGCACTGCTTAATCCATTCTCCCACCTCCCTTCTCTATCAGTTTGTTCTCCATTGTTAAGAATCTGTTTCTTGGTTTGCCTCTCTCTCTTTCCCCTTTGCTCGTTTGTTTTGTTGCTTAAATTCCACATAAATGAAATCATGTGGTATTTGTCTTTCTCTGACTTATTTAGCTTAACATAATACTCTCTAGCTCCATCCATGTCCTTGCAAATGGCAAGATTTTATTATTTTTACGAGTAAATAATATTTCACTGTGTATATACTACCTCTTTTTTCTCCTTCCATCAGTCAATGGACACTTGGGCTGTTTCCATAATTGACTATTGTCGATAACACTGGTATAAACATCGGGGTTCATGTGACCCTCTTAAATTGTTTTGTATTCTTTGGGTAAATACCTAGTTGTACAATTGCCAGATCTTGGGGTAGTTCTATTTTTAATTTTGAGAGACTTCCATACTTTTTTCCACAGTGGCTGCATCACTTTGCATTCCCACTAACAGTTTAAGAGGGTTCCCCTTTCCCTGCATCTTTGCCAACCTGTTGTTTCTTGTGTTGATGATTTTAGCCATTTGGACAGGAGTGAGGTGGTGTCCCATTGTAGTTTTGATTTATATTTCCCTGATGAGTGACGTTGAGCATCTTTTCATGTGACTGTTGGCCATCTGACTTTTTTTAAAAATGTCTATTCATGTCTTCTGCCCTTTTTTTTTTATTGTATTATTCAGTTTGGGGGTTTTGATTTGTATATGTTCTTCATATATTTTGGATACTAACCCTTTATTAGAAATATAATTTGCATCAGCTTCTAGATCTTAATCCCAGGTTTACTTTCTCTGCTTTCCCCTTCTGCTCCCTGCCACTCCTCTTCTTGTGCCTAGCAATTATTTAATAATTTACTACCTAAAATAGGAGGTCATGTTATTAGTAATGTGTTAATACTAGCTTTTATTCTCATGGTGGATTGATGGTCTTTCTCTTATCTTTCCATATCAGCTTATTATCAGAGTTTGATTAAGACTACATTTTCTATCTAAAATTACTTTTGTGTCTTGACCACTTTATTGTTTACTCGACTTATGTTTGTCATAATATCCAGGTTTAGTTTTGACTTCTATAAGAATAAACAGGTCGAGGTGCCTGTGTGGCACCGTCAGTTAAGCCTCTGACTTGGTTTTGGCTTAGGTCATGACCTCACAATTTGCGAGTTTGAGCCCCTGCTTGGGATTCTCTCTGTCCCTCTCTCTCTGCCCCACTCCCATCCGCATGTACTCTGTCAAACTTTTTAAAAAATGATAAAAAAGTCATTTCATGGCAAAAAAGAGAAAAAATTATTCAAGAAGTCCTAACAATCTTAAATTTCCATGTACCTAAACATGAGATTTAAATTACGTATAGCGAAAGTGATAAAACTGAAAGGAATAGGCAAATTCATAAATACAGTTCTATATTAACATCCCTCTCATAATAATTGATAGAACAAGTTCATTTAAAAATTAATAGGGAGCAAAAGGATTCAATCCTACAAACTGGATCTAACTGACATCAATGAAGTGCTCCCCATTCAATAAGAGCAGAATACTCACTTCTTGCAACCTAGAGACACACTGACCAAAATACATTATGATCTGATATAATTAAAATAAGACTAGGGGCACCTGGGTGGCTCAGTCGGTTAAGCGTCCGACTTCGGCTCAGGTCATGATCTCGCAGTCCATGAGTTCGAGTCCCGCGTCAGGCTCTGTGCTGACAGCTGGGAGCCTGGAACCTGCTTCAGATTCTGGGTCTCCCTCTCTGTCTACCCCTCCCCAACTCTCTCTCTCTCTCTCTCTCTCTCTCTCTCTCTCTCTCTCTCTCTCTCCTTCAAAAATAAATAAACTTTAGGGGCGCCTGGGTGGCTCAGTTGGTTGAGTGTCCAACTTCGGCTCAGGTCATGATCTCGCAGTCTCTGAGTTCGAGCCCCGCGTCGGGGTCTGTGCTGACAGCTCAGAGCCTGGAGCCTGTTTCAGATTCTGTGTCTCCCTCTCTCTGACCCTCCCCTGTTCATGCTCTGTCTCTCCCTGTCTCAAAAGTAAATAAAACATTAAAAAAATTTTTAAATAAGACTGAAGTCACAGTTACCAATATCAGGAGTGAAAGGACATAATGCCAGATCCCACAGACATTAAAAGGATAACAAAGAAAATTATGAATAACTTTATGTCAACAAACTAGACAACTTAGATGAAATTTGCAAATCCTTGAAAGGTATAAACTTCCAAAGCTCAAAGAGAATTAGTTAACTTTAATATATATGATATATATATACACATTTATATTATATACATAAATTATATTTATATATATATTATTTATATATGTTTATATATTTATATATATTTATAAATTTATATGTACAGACCAGTTTAGTTCATCAGTGAATTTCACAAATATTAAAGAAGGAAATAATAATTTCACATAAAATATTCCAGGAAACAGAAGAGATAACACTTTTACTGGTTTTTATTAGGCCGATATTCCCCAGATACTAAAACTTTCATGAACAATTTCTCTGTAGTGTGCGATGCTGTTTGATAGCATTTTACCCACGATAAAACTTCTTTTGAAATTGGAGTCAATCCTCTCAAACTCTACTAGTGCTTTATCAACTAAATTTATGTCATATTCTAAATGCTTTGTTGTTATTTTAATGGTCTTTACAGCATCTTCACCAGCAGTAGATTCTATTTCAAGATTTTTTTTTTTTTTGGTCATCCTTAAGAAGCAACTTTTCACCCATTAAAGTTTTATTACGAGATTTCAGCAATTCCATCCCATCTTCAGGCTCTACTTCTAATTCTAGTTCTTTTGTTATTTCCACATCTGCAGCAACTTCTTCCCCTCAAGTCTTGAACACCTCAATGTCATCCATGAAGGGTGGGATCAGTGTCTTCCAAATTCCTGTTAATGTTGATATTTTTACCTCTTTCCATATATCATGAATCCTCTCTTAATGGCATCTAGAATGATGAATCTTTCTCAGAAGGTTTTCAGTTTACTGTGGCTAGATCCAACAGAGGAATTATAGTCTATGAGAGCTAGACTACAAAATATATTCCATAAATAATAAGACTGGAAAGTTGACATTACTCCTTGATCCATGGGTTGCAGAATAGATGTTAGGTTAGCAGGCACGAAAACATGTATCTCGTCTGGCTCCATCAGAGCTCTTGGGTGCCCAGGTGCATTGTTACAAGAGGGGTGCCCAGGTGCATTGTTACAAAAAGGAATCTTTTCCGATCAATAGGTCTCAAGAGCGGTTTTAAACAAGAGTGGGCTTAAATTATTCAGTAAACCATGTTGTAAACAGATATGCTGTTATCCAGGCTCTGTTGCTCCATTTCTAAAGCAGAAAGTAGATTTGGCATAATTCTTAAGGGTCCTAGAATTTTTGTCATAGTAAATGAACATTGGCTTCAACTTGAAGTTGCCAGCTGCATTAGCTCCCAACAAAAGAGTCAGCCGGTCCCCTGAAGCCAGGAATTAAATGCTCCTCTCAAGCTATCAAAGTCCTAGATGGCATGTGCTTCCAAAGTAAGACTGTTTCATCTACATTGATAATCTATTGTTTTGTGTAGCCACCTTCATTAATTAGCTTAGCTAGATCTCATGGATAACTTGTTGATTCATCTTGGACTCCTAGGTCACATCGACAACTTCTTTCCTTAAACCTCATGAACCACAACCTTTCCTAGCTTCAAATTTTTCTTTTGCACCTTCCTCACCAATCTCAGCCTTCATTTAATTGAAGATAGTTAGGGTCTTGCTCTGGATTAGCATTTGGCATGAGAAGGCTGTGGCTGGTTTCATCTTATATCCAAACTGCTCAACTTTCTCCTTATCAACAATAAGGCTGTTGTCTTTCTTGTTTGTGTGTTGACAAGAGTAGCACTTTTTCATTTCCTTCAAAAAGTTTTCCTTTGCATTCACAATGTAGCTAACTGCATGGTGCAGGAGGTGTAGCTTTTGGTCTTGGCTTTTGACATTCCTTCCTTACTAACTTTAAGCATTTCTAGCTTTTATTTAAAGAGAGATAAGACTCTTCCTTTCACATGAACCTGTAAAGGGCATTGTAGGATTATTAATTGGCTTTACTGTAATATGGCTGTGCCTCTGGGTCTCGGGAAGCAAGAGTGGAGGGAGAGAGACAGGTGAACAGCACATTGGTGGAGCAGTCAGAATACACACAGCATTTAGTCTTCTGTCCTATATGGGTGGGGTTTGCGGTGCTCCAAAACAATTACAATCCTACCATCAAAGATCACTGACCATAGATCACAACAAATGAGAAAGCACAAACTATTTCGTGATCACCAAAACGTGACAGAGACACCAAGGGAGCAAATGCCGGCAAATGCGCCAATAGGCTTGTTGGACACAAGGCTGCCACACACTTTCCATCGTGCAAAACGCAGTACCCTCCAAGTACAATAAAATGAGGTATGCCTGTATGCATCTTATCTGTCCAATCCTTTAACTGAATTTGTTTTTACCTCCCCCATCCTGTTCTGCCTTCCTTAGGATTAAGGATTTTTAACATAATCATCCCATTTTATCTTATTATCAGCTCTACATCATCACTGTTTTACAGGACTTGCTCCCAGGTTTGTAATACGGGTCTTCGCTCAAACGCTATTTCCGTCACACCACTCATATTGGCCTAACTTGTAACATACTTCCTCTGTCCCTTTCCATCCTTTAAACTACTCTTGTCGTGTAATGAACTTATCTGTATGTTAAACATACCATTAATGTACTGTGGCTTTGTTTTATTCAATTCTATTTTTAAGTAGAATTTTATGAAAAAGTCTTGTTTCCTTTATTCTCCATTTTTTCATAAAGCTCCAAGTTCCCATCTATTATTCCTATCTGCTTGAAGAACCTCCTTTAATATTTTTCGCTTTTGTTTTTCTGAATTTTTACTGCATTTTTTAAGTTTAAAAAATTTTTGCAACTACGTGGAACTGGAAGGTATCATGCTAAATGAAATTAGAGAAAGACAAAAATCATATGACTTCACTCCTATGAGTACTTTAAGAGACAAAAACAGATGAACATAAGGGAAGGGAAACAAAAATATAGAAACAGGGAGGGGGACAAAGCAGAAGAGACTCTTAAATATGGGGAACAAACAGAGGGTTACTGGAAGGGTTGTGGGAGGGGAGATGGGCTAAATGGTAGGGGGCATTAAGGAATCTACTCCTGAAATCATTTTTGCATTATATACTAATTTACATGTAAATTTTAAAAAATAAAAAATAAAATTAAAAAAAATATAATTAAAAATTTTTAAGTAAAATCTACATCCATCATGGGACTGGAAACCACAACTCCGAGATCAAGAGTCACACATACCACCAACTGAGCCAGCCAGGCTCCCTGCATTTTTTAAAATAAAAGACATTTTCACATAATATCAAATTGTTTACTTAAGTGTTTTAAAAATGTTTCTCTAGGGGTGCCTGTGTGGCTCAGTCAGTGGAGCATCTAACTTTTGATGGACTCAGGTCATGATCCCAGGGTTGTGGGATCAAGCCCCTCATCAGCCTCCGGGCTGAGGGTGGAGCCTGCTTAAGATTCTCTCTCTAAAAATAAGCAATAAAAATGCTTCTCGAATTTTTTCTGGCTCGTATTCTTTAATGAGAAGTCTGCATTCCTTCTTATAAAATATATATTTTCTCCTAAATACTTTTAAGATTTTTCCCCTTTTCTTTTTCAGAGATTTGGTTATAATGAATCCTGGTGTCATTAGTATATCCAAACTTCCGTCATTTCTATCCTGTTAATTTCCAGTTCAGATATTGTACTTTTCAACACTACACAATTAATTTGCTTCATTATAGATCACCTCATTATCACATCACTATGTTCTTTTCCCCTTTAAATCTTAACTATAGTTAAAATAGTTCTTCTAGCCTCCTTGTTTCATCTTGCTCAATTCTGTAGCAGTTTCTATTGAGGGATTTTTCTTCTGTTATGGGTGATTTCAGATTTACATTGTTAAGTGTAATTTTAGTGATTTTAGATTTACATTGTTAAGAGTCTTACTTTTCTTACCTTAATGAATTGCACTATGCTCTGGTTGACAATTAAGTTACTTTTGATTCAGTTTGATTCATTCAGAACTTGTTCTAAAGAGGAAATTTATTATAGCATTTACTCTATAAATGGTTTAGTCAGAGCATTAAGGCCCCTTCTGGAGTAGGCAGTAAATGCCTTAATTGTGCGACAAGGATTATGTATTTTGGTTGGTGAGAATTCAAATGATTCCTAGTCTTCTGTGCCTTACTCATGGTGGCTTATCCTACACTAAGTATTCAGTAAACATTGAAGAGATCACTTATTCACATTTTGAGTCTTTCCCCTATATTTTGGGAACTCTGTCTAGCAACTTCCATCTACCAGAGACTCACGGACTCTGTTCCTCACTTCTCTGATTTAGCAAGATCATCACATTCTGCTTGTGATCGCGCTTCCTGTGTCACAGCTATATACCTTCAGTGAGAAAATCATGGCTTTTGTAGGTTCTTGTTTACTGATCATCTCTTGAAGATGTAAATGCAAAATCTGTCTTTCACAATTTGAACACTGTTGCCTCATATATTTTGTACTTTTACTTTTTTTTTCTGGTGATTTCACGAAGTCTAGTCACTGTTATTACATCGAGGAATTTTATATTGGAGGAGTAAAATGCAAATTATTTTTTCTATCAAAGTAGTGCTTTTTCAACTGATCTACATGGCGGAATACTGAGCTGCACAGTGGAATACATGAGGAACTTCAATCTGGAGGATGGCAGGTACAGCCAAGAGCATAATTGAGAAGAGAGTCTGAGGTGGTAAACGGAAGTGTCTATGTGAAATATATAAATGATTGATCCTATGTCTTTTCTGATATATAACCCATGTCTACTACCTTCTATTTCTGAGCTCTACTTATCAACAACATGTACTTATGGGGATCAGTGATTTAGGTGGTAATCGTGGATGTAGTGTCGGTTTCACGTATTCCTTTATAATTACAAACTTATGAAAGTTCAACAGGAATGACTTTATTTTTTACCAGTGTGTTTCCACATCAAGATGTTTCACGAAAGCAACCACATCACTGTACACATACGACAGTGACGTATTCAAATACATAGAAGTGTGCTTAGCAATACACAACACTCACGATAAAACATGATTTGTTTCCAAATTAATGCTAATGGATGTTACTCTTTAATTTTTTTTAAGGTTTATTCATTTTTTAGAGACAGAATGTGAGCCAGGGAGGGGCAGAGAAAGAGGGAGACAGTATGTGAAGCAGGCCCCAGGCTCTGAGCTGTTAGCAGAGCCTGATGCGGGGCTCGGACTCACAAACAGGGAGATCATGACCTGAGCCCAAGTCGCATGCTTAACCACCTGAGCCACCCAGGCACTCCACTGATGTTATTATACTTAACAATTTAATAAAACCAACCTAACTTTACTCATTTAGCAATCAAATCTAGCAATTAAATCTGTTTGAATACTGTTTTCTAATTTTACTTTATTTTAAAAGTAATGTGAATTACAAAAACAATGGAATGCAGAAAAATACTTTAAAATAAAAACGCTTCCCACAAAAGGTAACAACTGCTAACATTTCAGTGCATTGTGGTTTGCTATTCCCCTTGCCAAAATTGTCAATGTACTACACAGTTTTTGGTAACCCACACTTGGAACCGAATCAACCATAAATACATCCCATGATACTGAGTAACTATATTTAAGATATACTTTCATAGCGAACATAATTCATTTAATGGGATTACTTTATACCATTTAACCAAATTGTTGGGTACTTGGGTTTTTACTAAGTCTTATTTCACTAATGAAACATCAGTCTCTTTCAATAGATGAAATGTGACTTTTACTCTTTTATTTGTAAATATTTAAAATTTTTATTTTTATTTTTAATATTTATAAACATTTATCTTAAATATTCAAAATTTATTTCTTTTTGAGAGAGAGAGCAAGCAGGGAAGGTGCAGAGAGAGGAAGACAAAATTTCAAACAGTCTCCTTGCTGTCAGAACAGTGCTTGGGGCAGGGGTGGGGTGGAAGGATGGCCACTCAACTTCACGAACCCTGAGACCATGCTCTGAGCTGGAAGTCAGACACTTAACCAACTGAGCCACCCAGGTGCCCTTTTACTTTTGGGTACTACCTTTTACTAGGTACTATCTTACTTAATATGTACTCAATAGTTTCTTGGAAAACAGAAATATTGAGAGAAAATTATCTACTACCCTCATTTCAAAGATAAATAATGTCATACAGTTTTAGCTTCAAAATATATCTATACATACATATACATAGGGTCTTAGTTTTATGACTTTATGTGGGACACAAATTTCGTACAATCAGTTTGACTGAAGGTTGATGGTGAATAATAGTAAGATTATCACAATCATGTATAATGAGTGCCTACTGTGTGCCATGGAATGTTTTATCATTATGAAAATAGAATAAAACAAAATGCATTCTCATCTATCAAAGACCTTTTATTTCAAAATCTATTGGTTAATAAGGGACAGTAATCACTCTTATTGCTCTGGAATCACTTCTATAGATGCAGATTGAATGTAAGTTCTTGTCTAGGAAAGAGTAAGGAGATTATAACTTTACCCTTTAATTAACTACAGTAAACAGAAAATCAATTTTTTTTTTACCTGAGGGGGAATGAAATTGCCTAATTTTTAAAATGATAAACAACATTTCTTGACTGCTATGTAATTTATTCAAGCATAACACTAAATTATGGCTGTCTTTCCAAAGCCAGCTTGTAGTTATGAATTTTTAAGTATCAAGTGGGTATGATCTGCACAAATACTTTCCCTTTGAACTGATTAATTCATGAAAAATTTAAAAAGAAGAACTACACAAATTATACTCATGTATTAATATATATGCCCTTCAAAGTTGAGGGGATGGGAAGTGACAAATGCTAAATTGGCAAGTTCCAGGAAGTTGTGCTACACTGTGTTAGAATTAACAACAGAAAACCTTGCATCTTAGTTAATGTTCTAGTAGCAAATGAGTAGAACAAAATGGTCTCTAACAATTAATATTTACATTTTTAATGAAGTGAAATAAGAATGATTTATTATGAGGTCTTAGTGAACATATTTAATCAATTTTCAACCGATTTACTAATTCTCTAAGTATCTGGATAAAAACTCATTTTCTAAAACAGCTAAAATTTATTGAACACTTCCTAACATATGGACAGTCTTCCATATGCAATATAGAATTTCATCCTCAAACATTAATATGAAGTGTGATTTTTAATTTGTATTTTGTCGCAGAAGACACTGAGGCTTAGAGTGTGGATGTGTCTAAAGAGAAAAGCACTTTTACCCCTCTTTCCCGAGGTTCCATATAAACAATAGTTTCGATTTTTCTTTAAAGTTTAATCCTTCAACAAGAAAATGAGAAAGATATAAACCTCCAATTTTCAGCATTTTCCAGAGAACAGGGTGAAAATGGAGGAATGGGTGACCATGGTCACAAATGGGTGACCATGTGGAAGGAAGCTCCAGGTATGAGATGTACTAGAACAGGGCACACAGACGACAATAGTGACCTGCATGGCGGAATGCATGAAGAACTTCAGTAGCAAGGATGGAAAGTGCAATCAAGAGCAAA
Source organism: Felis catus (assembly GCF_018350175.1). Lineage (NCBI taxonomy): Eukaryota > Metazoa > Chordata > Mammalia > Carnivora > Felidae > Felis > Felis catus. Next base: position 111,917,211 of record NC_058370.1, on the reverse strand, counting down.
ATTGAGAGGAGAGGCTGAGGCGGTAAACTGAAGTGTCTATATGAACTGTGTATCTACTCCTCATGCTTAAATCATGATAACAAGAGTATTATCCCCAAAGCTCATACTAAAAAGTGAATTTTTCTCCTAGAAAAATAGAAAACTTGGGTGTCTGGGTGGGTCGGTCGGTTGAGCCTCTGACTTCCACTCAAGTCTCTCTGTTTCTCTGTCTCTCAAAAATAAATAAATATTAAAACAAATTAAAAGGAAAATAGCAAACTTAACTATTTTAACCTAATTCAATGGTCTTGAGAATATGAGTGTATATTGTTTGTAGATTGAAGGGTGACCCCCAAAAGATAGGTCTACTCAGAATCTGAATTCCTCCTTGTTTGGAAAAAGGACCTTCACAGATTTAATTCGATTAATTATCTTGCGATGAGGTTATCCTGGATTTTCTGGGTGGGCCCCAAATCCAAGAAATGTTTTTTATAAAAATAGAAGACGCAGTAACAGATGGAAAGCTATGTCAAGATGGAGGTCACATCAGTGGTAGTTTATTACAGCAACCCAAGAAAATAATATACTGTTACATCAAAGAAAACCCCTCTTTTCTTGGCAATTTGAATTCTAAAAGTCTAACAACCAGATCCTTGCTGTAAAACAAACTACATCTACACAGACATATCTCAGACAAGTCACTCTGCTTCAGTCTAAACTACGAATGAGTTTTTAATAATTAACCAGTTCTTTGAAAAAAAGCTTTATTGCAGAGAATGTCTGAGATTAAAAAAAGGATGTAAATGTCTCCTGGTTAAAAAACACCTATTTCTGGTAAAAGAAAGTAACTTCAGTAACAACAATCTAACCACTATCTTTGGGGTGCCTTGGTGGCTCAGTAGGTTAAGTGTCCGACTTAGGTTCAGGTCATGATCTCAAGGTTAGTGGGTTTCAGCCCTGCGTCAGTCTCTGTGCTGACAGCTCATACCGGTAGCCTGCTTTGGATTCTGTGTCTCCCTCTCACTCTGCCCCTCCCCCACTTGTGATTTTTTTCTCTCTTAAAAATTAATAAGCTTATTTTTTTTTAAATTAACCACTAATTTCAAGGATATCCAAGTTGAAATTAGATTTTAAGTCTCTAGAAAATAAGAATTTTCTAAAGAAAAATAATTCAGGCAATAGTTCTTGTAAGCAATGTAAAAATATAATAGGGAAATTAAAATACTGACTAGATGAAGGGAAAGGTTAATAATACATGAGGTGAGAGACTTCTCTCAAAATTCAACGACAGAAGCAATGTCATGAGTAGTACATAATGGTCAAACATGCAACTAAAATGGAACAAAATCACAGAGGGGAAGATAAAACAATTAAATAATAAATGGATAGTCTATTGGATGCTGAAATGTAAGAATTAGAAAAAAAAAGTATAGCGTAAGTGAAATTCGGTAATACAAATAATAAAGAGAAGGCCTGAAACACTTCCAGAGAAAAAGAAAAGACATAGGTGTTATAAAATAAAGAATAGCAATGAGAGGAAGTTCGGATGTTCCACTGGCAATTCTAAGCATTAGAAGATAACAGAGTAACACCTTCCAGTTTTAGAAGATAAATAGGATTCATGAAGACTAATTATTTTACCACAAAATGTTGAATTAATCATTAGGGCAGAATAAAACATTTCTTCACATGCTACACTCCCTTAAATTTTTCTCCCATGATTCCCTTTTTAAAGCAACTTGCCAATATATTTGTTAATGGAAAAGTGAACTGGAAAGAGGAATGAGTAAATGTTATGCAAAAACATTTGATGCAATCTTAAGAAACCAGAAAAGAATCACCCGATTCAACAGTGCTACAGGCCAAGAGACAAATCAGTCTCTTAAATATTGGGGAACAAAGGGCTCCAAAAGGGTGTTATTGAGCCAAGGCAGGTACTTGATACATACCTGAAAATAAACTCCATTTATTTATGATACATTTTTAAGAATACTACTGGATTTGACCAGTTAAATTTTAAGTCTTTTCTATTAGAATTTGAAATAATTTTAGATTCACAAGAAGTTACAAGGATAGCACAGATAGGAAGGATAACACATGCACCTTTCACCTTGTTTCTAGCAATGATTACATCTTATCTAACTGTATCACAATGCCAAAAACTGGAAAATCAACTGGTACAATTTGTCATGTAGGTAGCATTACGTAAGCATCACAATCAAGATACAGAATTATTTTATCTCCCTAATGTTACCTGTTTATAGTCACAGAACCACCGCCCCCCCCCCCACCTTTTCACTATTTCTAAGCCCAAGCAACTAAGAATTTGTTCTCAGTACCTATTTTGCCATTTCAAGAATTTTATATAAATTGAATCATATGTTATATAACCTTTTGTCACTCACCATAATATCCTTGAGATTGATATTGTTACTTTTATCAATAGTTCATTCTTCTTTATTGTTGAGTACTAATCTATGGTATGGATATATTAGAGGTGGTTTAATTCTTCTCCAACTGTAAAACATTTCAGTTGCTTCCAATTTTTACCTATTACTAATAAACCTCCCATGAAAAGTTATGTAGAGATTTTTGTGTGAACATAAAGTTTTATTTCTCTGGAATAAATGCCCAGGGTAAATGCTGGGTCATATGGTAAATATAGGATTAGCATTTTATCAAAGTATCAAACTCTTTTCCAGAAAGTCTGTACCATTTTACATTCCAACCGGTAATATAAAAGTGTTCCAATTTCTTTGCATCCTTGTTGGCATTTGGTAATATCACTATTTTTTATCTTTACCCTTTTGATAGGTATGCAGTGAATCTCATTGTGGTCTTAATTTGCATTTCCCTGTAAGCTAGTGACATTCAATCTTTTTACATGCTTGATATCTGTATATCTATTCAGTCAAATGTCTATCTATATCTTTCGTCCACTTTATACTTGTAATATTCTTTTTTTTCTTACTGTTAAATTTTGAGCATTCTTACATGCTCTAGAATAAGTTCTCTGTCAGAACTGTGGTCACCAAAAACTTTTTTCTAGCTTACAGTTTATCTTTTCATCTTCTTCAAATCTTTTGCACAGAAGTTTCTAGCTTTGAGAAAGCCTAATTGTTAAAATTTTCCTTTTACATCTCATGCTTTTAGCACCATGGCAAGATCTCTTCATGAAGAGTTAGGACCCGAAGATCATTTCCTTTGGTTTCTTACTAAAAATCCATAGTTTTACATTTTACTTTTAAATCTATGTTCCATTTTGAAGTAAATATTATGTATGGCCTGGGGTCATGGTCAAGGTTTCCTTTTTTTGGCTATTAATGTCCGTTTGTTTCAGCACCATTTACTGAAAAGACTAGCCACCCTCCATTTACATTACTTTTGCATCTTTGTCAAACATCAATTGGGCATATTTGTATCGGTCTATTTCTGGGTTCTCTATTCTGTTCCTTATCTATGGGTCTTTCCACCAATTATGCACAGTCTTAATTCCTGTAGTTACATAAATTTTGATAGTGATAGAGTGATCCTTCTATCATTATTTTTCAAAATTGCTTAACTATTTGACTTCATTTGCTTTCTGGTTCGTTTGCTTTCACATAAATTTATAACTTGCCTTCTTAGGATACATCTTTACTCCAATTTGTATTTAGCTAACAACTTCAAAATGTTACTTTTATTTAACTGCAATTTTATATATCTACAGATGGGGATCTGCATGTATGTGTGCACACATCATTTTCAGAACCTGGAGTTGAGTCAATCAAGCCATTAGGAAAGGAACTTAAAATACTCATTTGAAAAGTGCCCTCTATAGTAACCATTGTAACTGAAATGTACATTACCCAATTACCATCTAGAGTAGTTGAATATTTTCCTAAAATAAGCATATTTAAATATATTTTAGTGGAAGCACTGTTTCTTACAAAAACATCCTTTATAGTGGTCTGAAAAGTGCTGCAAACAGATGCATATCACACAAGGGAAGAAAAATTACATTAATGAAGTTGGGTTATTATTAGGTGGGTTAACAAAAAGAACTTGAAAGAATTTGGCTTCAACTCCCAAACCAAAAGGAAAGCTTGCGAAGCAGAAACCCAGCTGTCCAAACTACTATTTCCAGGAAAGTAAGAACTATTTCAACCATTATTGTTATACCTCATGACAGGAAAAAAAATAGGACATTATTATTGTATCACCACTAATATTATGAATACCTAATAAAATCCCAGAGGTTGTCCAATTGTAGGTAAGTAGGTAAAATGAAGATGAATGAAAATGAGTTCCAATGAGATTGCCTGTAGGAGAAAATAAACGATAGGAGAAGAGCTAAATAGTCTTTGCATTGAGCTAGAGGAGGAAAAATCACCCTCAGGTTGGGAGGAAAGGTGCTTTACAGAAAAGCACAGACACATGTTGACCTTGGGTCAAATTACATCTGGCAGGGAATGCTGTCAACAAAGCCATTTGTGAGGGAGCAGCTTGGATCTTACTAAATGAAAGGTGTCTCTGGATGACTGGAAGTAATTTTTGGAAGCGGTCATCACCTGTGTAGTTATAACAGAAAGACAAAGTTTAAAAGCCTCTAATTAATAATCTTATAATATGAATTGACAAGCTCTAGTTTCGGTTGATGGGTTGATTTCTTAAAATAATCATTTCCTAAAGTAAGCCAAACCAAAACAAAACCATTACTAAACAGTCTGAGAATCTGAAGGTCTGAACTTCAGACTGAATCTAACATTAGCCATATTTGTTGTGTTGTTGTTGTTGTTGTTGTTGTTGTTATTTATCCTTTGCAGGCTTTAATTTTCTTATCTCTAAAATGGTGAACGGTTGGAGTTTTGGCCTGACAGTCCATACTCTAATGTTTGCTAATTCACGAGTTATAATAGGCAGATTGTTTTTTATATCACTAACTCCAAAATCAAGGAAAAAATTAGCTGCTATTATGTGCTTAACTGTATTTTTACTCAGTAATTTTAGCTGATGTTATGCAAATTATTCAAATAATTTTTCTAATTTTTACATCTAAAATTGAAGAAAGCAAAATCAAAGCCAATGTGATGGATATATACTCTAGTTACAGTGATAGGTCTGGGGTCATTGGAAAACAGAACATCAGTCCAGGAGGATAAAAACTGATGGTTCCAGCAATGGATGATTAATAGATAAGTCGTAGAGCGTCATATCAAAGTAGTATGTGGGAAGATAGGAAGCTGGGACATTTGAAACTCAAATAACTCCACGATTATCTAGATCGACACTGAGCAGTGTTTAGATCTTGGTGCAAAATAGGAGCATATTTAAAGACCCATCCATCAAAAAACCAAGACAACATGGTAAAGTCAACACTGAAAACTCAGTTTGCAAGTGTCTTGATATCAACAACAGAAATATTAGGCCTGGCAATTAGTCTATACATATATATGGACTATATGGAATATATATATATATATATATATATATATATATATATATATATATACACACACCCCCATACACACATTTTTATTTGTTCATATATTTATGAAAGAGAAACAATATTCCAATATTATAAACAGACATAATTAAACTGGTTTAAAATAATCCCTAAGGATTACTGCTTCTAGGAGGACAAAGTTGACATAGTAAGCAGAACTGAAAATTCTAAACGTTATACATAAAACAACCGTAAAACTATGCAAGGTGGAAAAAAGAAGGTACTTTGGCTAGTGGCCTCAGGACACAAAGGATGGTAATAGAACGCAAGTGAGCTCCCTAAGTTATCTTTTCACCCCAGGCATTCCAGAGTTACAGCTGAAAACACTGACAATGTGGAAACACCAATGGGCATTGAAAACAAACAAACAGTTTTTCTAGTGAAAGTAACAGGAAAGGGGCAGAAAAATTTTCAATATATTTTAGAGAATAACAACTTTACTCCAGCAAACACCACACAAAAATATTGTAATGAATATCTTAGAACTGAAATACACAACTACTGAATCAAGATTTCAATGGACAGCCTCAATAGCAGAATGGAGGGGACAAAAAAAAGAATCCATGAACCAAATAATTAAAAAGTCTAAATTACTCAATCAGAACAAGCAAAAAACCAAAACCAAAACACAGAGCCTCAAGGGCAAGTAGAACCATAAGCAAAAATGTAACATTCATGTCATGGGAATCCCATAAGGAAAGGAGAAAGAAGGTGGGGCTGCAAAAGTACTGAACGAAATAATGGAGGACAACATCCCAAATATGGTAAAAGATAAAATAAATAGATTTTAAAAGCTGAGTAAAACCTTAGAATAACTTCAAAGATATCTACATCAAGACATATACTCAAACTTCTGAAACCTAAAGAGAAATAAAGAAATCTTGAAAGTAGTGAGAGAGAAGTAATACCTGACCAAGAGCTGAAAACATTTTTGAATGTCAGTAGATTTCCACTCAGCAGCCACGAGGGCCCTAAGGAAGTAGTACAACACTTCAAACGCTGAGAGGAGAGAGAAAAAAACAAACAAACAACAACAACAAGAAACTAACAAACAAAAGCTGTCAACTCAGAAGTCTATATCCTGAAAAAACATACTCCAGGAAAGAAGGGAAACTAAAACATTCTTAATTGAAGGAAAACTAAGCAAATTATCAACCTGTAGACCTACTCTGAAAGGATGTTTAAAAATAGTTCTCTTGAAGACAAAGGAAACAATAAGAAAAAGTCATAAAAAGAATGAAGATGAAACATGATAAGCAGAAGTATGGGAATATAGTACTTTTTTCCTTCTTTTGAATTTTCTAACACAGAACTTGTTCATGGACTTGTACAATACTATTAAGATGCCAATTCTGCCAACAATTGGTGCTTACAGACAACATGATCCCAAGCAATATTTGATTTTTAATTTTGTTTTAGAAATATGCTAATTCTAAAACTTATATGAGAACATAATAGATCTGCAATAGCCAGAACAATTTTGAAAAGAACAAAATTGGACAACTTGAACTACCTGGTTTGAAGAACTTACCAAAAAGAAAAAGCAAACAGTTTTGTACTGGGAATGTATGTTCAACTTATCAATTTTCTTTTATGGTTCCTGCTTTTCACGTACTGAGAAAAGTTTTGCTCTTCAAAAGAAACTCTTAAGGAAATGAAAACAAACCAGGATAAATATTTTTAAAATACCTGTAGGATATGTTACCCAGAACATCTCAAGTAGGAAGAACAGAAAGCTCATATTTTAAAACAAGCAAAACATTTGTACAGCTATGTTCCCAAAGGAGAGGCATGGATGGCAAATAACCACAGAAAGTTACTCAAAACCATTAGTCATGAAGGGAAATTCAAATTAAAGTCACAAAGAGATAGCATTATAGAGCAATTAATAAGCAACAATTTACATTACAAGCACCATTACAGAGCAATTACAGAGGATACCAAGTAACTGGAAAGATCATACAAGACTGATGGGAATGCAAACCGGTACAACCACTGTGGAAAACAGTTTCTTACAGAGTTAGCATACAATTAACATCATAACCAGCAATCCCTCTCCTAGATGAAGGAAAACTTACCTCGACACTGAAAGCTTTTCTGCAATTGTTCGTAATCACTTTAGTCAGAATTACCAAAACCCGGAAACAGCAGAAATATCTATTGACTGATTAATGAATAAACAGCTGTGGTGTGTGCTTATAATGAATAATTCTCAACAATAAAAGGAAAGGGCTACTGACACATGAAACAACATGCATGAATCAACGAAGCATTGTGCAGGGTGAAAAAATGCAGACTCCAAAGGCTATGTGCTATAGGACACTTAAGGTACATGACATTCTGGAAAAGGTGAAACTATAACAATGGAGAAGAGATCAGCAGTCACCAGTGCTCACAAGTGGGGGAAAGGGGACTACAAAGAAGCATAGGTAACTTTTTTTTTCAATGTTTATTTATTTTCAGAGAGACAGATTAAGCATGTGCTGTGAGCGCATGTGTGAGCAGGGAAGGGGCAGAGAGAGAGGGAGAGAACCCCAAGCAAGTTCCACACTGTCAGTGCAGAATCCAATACAGGGCCCGATCCCACTCGATCCCACAAACAACCATGAGATCATGACCTCAGCTGAAATTAACAGTGAGCTTAACCAACTGAGCCACCTAGTTGTCCCGGAAGCATAGTATGGAAATTTCTGAGTGAAGGAAACATTCTAGATCTTGATTGTAGAAGTGTGTATACAGTTATACACCTGTATATATCATTTATGCATAATATATACACCTGTATGAAGTTATAGAACTATATCTGTAGTATAGTAATATTAGTATACTATACTATTTTATAGTTATATAGGTGTCTATATATCATATGAAACTATATTATACAACTGTATTACATACACACACATTAATATATGTATATATGTGTGGATGCATATGCATATGTGTGTGTATATATATACACACATATATGTGGTGTGTGGATATATATATCACATAAATATACCCACCACATAAATATAAAATCTGTGGATGGCTTCACTTTCTTCTCAAATGTTCCTTTCTCCCATACACATTCACATTTCTGTTGTTGGTTATGCACAGCCGACTAATCCGATACATTTTAATTCATGAGTCTGAGATATCCTTAAAATTATTAATATTAATGCTAACTTTTGTTCTGGAATTAATTTTGTGTCAAATGTTTAAGTTATTCTATCATAGTCTGTATAAAAATGTTTCTTATTTGAGATTTAGCTTTCAGATGTCCAAATTCTTATCTAAGTCATAGAAAACAGAAAATATCTATTTTAGTGCATAATGTATGTGCCTTACAAAATATTTTCTGACATGCCTAAGTCCATATATTTACATTCTAAGTTTTTAAATCAAGCAAAGATCTGGATCCAAGGGAAGAAAATAGTCATCCTCACATATTAATAAGATATAGTTATCTTGTACCTTTTGATAAATCATGAAAAAACGGGCTGATGATCTTAATACAAAGCTCACTGGTTTTTCACAAGTTATAATAGCTTTTGTGTTCATATGAAATTATTTCCACATTTGGTAATATGATTTAATATAAAACTTCTTGGGACTGATTATAAATTAAAAGAATTTCCCAACATAATTAATAACTATAATCTGGTTTTGTACAGAATAAGAATACACAAGGCTGGTTTTTTCTTTTCTGTTAAAATACCTAACAGAGTTTAGTGAATACCTAGTGATTGATAGACATCTTCATATTATGAACTCTTATTTCTTACACCCTTATTGCTATTGATATACAGTAATACTATTTAAAACTTTAATCCAATAGCCTGATAATTTTAATTTATAAACTATAATCTCTCAAATATCAACTCAACATAGAATGCTATACATTGATCTCTGCTTCCTTACATCAAAACCACCTTCTTCTAAATAACTAATCAATGGTACAGTTCATCTATTTCCATTTTTGCCATTTTGCTTAACTAAAACTATTCCTTAAGGAAATTACTACCGCTGTGATGGTAGGTATTACCAGCTTTCGATCAGTATTTTTATCGAGCCTCTAGATCTTTTTTTTCCACTTAGAGTTCTCTTTTACCGGGAAGAATTTTCACATTTAGTGAATAATAGAGTAAGTCATGTTTCCAGCTAATTAGTTAGATAATAATTACACTAATTTGAATAAATGAGTAAGAATACAGTACTTTCAGTTAAAGTGCAATTCTCTTACCTAACCAATCTCTATACTCAGCAAAGAGGCAATATTTGCATTTGAACTTTCTGGATAAAGGATTGCTACATAATTATATTCTAATATATTCTGATTAATTTTGAGAAGCTTCAATATTAAAACTCAAGTAGAAGAATTCAAAGTTCTCAGAGGTGTAGAATTTCATTTTGACCCTAGTTCCATCTGTGATTGCAGATAACTCTATTCACATCACATAATAAGACTGAATATTTTTAAAACCTAAAATAATATTAGTACTTATTCCAATAATTCAATGAATAATTTCTTCCAAGCCATCTTAATTCTTCTAAAGTAACTTACACAGATCACCCTTGAAATATATAGATACATACCTTAAAGAGGTTTCAGCCCTCCTTGTATGTAGATCCATTGGCAAATATAGCATTCAAGGATATAGTATTAACTATGAGACATAATCTTAGCAAGTTATTACCAATATACAATTGGATAAAAAACCAGAGTTAGGTAGAGACTAAGGCCACAGTCATCGTAAATAAAGTGTAGCATGCTAGAACTACTCAGGGTAATTGAGAAAGTTCAGTCCAAACTGTATTAGCTTATGTCCCCAAGCTAACAGTGCAGCTGTCCAGATCACTCATTAAGAAGACCATTAGCCAACTGGACTAATTGGTTTGACTGTTTTTCCCGCTCTTTGCTTGGCTACATATAAATGCTTGATTTCCTCTCACAACTGGTCCTTTTCATTGTGTTTCCCAGTCTAACACTAAATTTTACATTACTAACAGTGTAAACATATATATACATATAACCCTGGAAAAACTAAGCCAGAATTTATCAACCTTTTAAAATATTCATAAATAATCAGTAAATACGTACATTGAAACTTGGCTAACGTTCTATCTTCAGCCTAATGTTTTGCATTATTTAACTGATGGCTGCTGCTCAAATTACCAGCTGGCCCATCCACACAAAGTAAGAATAGATCTGAAAGCAGATGAGTAATGTATCATTTTGATTTACAAACAGCTCCTATAACAAGGACAAAGGAATCTAAGAAGAGACACTGGAAGCTTTTGAGTCTGGCAACTGAGAGTCTTTTCAGACAGTATGTTTGTTTTGCTTTGTAGAGGAAATACTACTTTGAACAATGGATAATAAACTTATGGAACCCAACGCAACAAACTATGTTCTGGTAGGATACATAATGAGTTCTAGAAATATTTGGGCTACTTTATAAAAGACAGAGACATAAGTAACTACTCAAGGGAAATAGAGTAGCCTAGCTACTAAGGCCTCTGTCTTGCCTTTCAGAACCACTGTTGACAAGTGAGCTTTGTACCAAGCAAACCAGGGGTAAAATCTAATGTGTCAATTTCTATGTCTTTGTGAATGTAATTATCACTCTCCTTTCTAAAGATTAGCAATATATTGGCTCTTAAGAATTTGTTCCAATGACTCCTCCCTGGATATTGAGTTACACTCTTGTTTCTAATGGCTCCCTATTCAGGTCATACTATTCTACATTATGGATCCTTCAGAGAACTTCTTTTGCCACCTGATTAACTTTGCTCATTGTGTAGAATGAATACACTGATAAAGAGAAACTTCACGTTAGTTATCTTTGGGCAGTGTTTTCCACCCTTATAATATTAGCGCAATAGGAAATGAAACTTGCCAAGTCTGGGGCATATCTTCACAATAAAATTAACAAATCGAAGCACCAATAAATCCACAAATATTAATTTGCCAAAGACTGTTAAAGGTCACCCTTGACACTTTCTGGAAAACAAGTAATGTATTTTATAATGACTGTTTTTAAAATCCCATAATTTCTCAACATTTTATTTGTTAATTCTTCTAGATATTAGTATCTCTGACTTAAGCCTGGTCTTCATGGTAGTCCTAATTGACTTGGAAAAATTAAATGTACGATAGTTTTAAAGCTAACAAAGTGAGTTTTATTTGTAACTCGGATGACAGAAAACCCTGAAGAAAGCATATGCTCTAAGAGAATGTAATCACTGATTGAAGCCATGATGGGAAAGGCAAGGTCTGAGATTGGCTTAGAGCAGAGTGTTAGAAGTATCTATTAACATGCAGAACCTAGAGAACAACTCAGGATTAGGAAGAGTGGCATGGGTAAAAAGCTAAGTTAAACATAAATGTTGAATTTAAGTCCCATGGCTCTGTTTTTAGTATGTTTGCCTCAGATCTATTCCTACCTTTTCTTTGCTCTTCTGTGTGTAGCAAGGGAGATGATCGACTCTATGTACTGGTTTCTATTCAAGTTAAGCCAATAGGAAGCACTGGAGGAAAATAGGACGATGAAAGAGAGAAACCAAAGAAACTGCCTATCTCTGCCGTTGGTGGTTTCTCTGGCATTGACCCCAGGGCTCAAGATTCCAGTAAACCACAGCTCCATTTGTCCCACGAGAGGAGAATTAAAGCTGGATTTCTAGGAGTCTCCTCATTTTGCCCCTGACTTATCACTCTGGTTTTGCCAGTATAAAAATTTCTTGATTTAAATTCCACCTGATTTTAATACACAGAATGGTTTCTGAAAACATTATTTTACCAATCCTGGCTAGACCCCAGTGAAAACATCTAAACTGGGGAGTTGGGACTTCCTATTCTGATGCCCTTATATATGACTGTAGAATAAAGATTGTTTTTACTCTTCAAAAAAAAATTTTTTTAACTACTTTGTAGGAGGAGTTTTCTAAAACCAATTAGCTGAGGTATAGCTTAAACACTATAAAACTCACTAATTTTAGATGTATGGATCAATTTTTAATGTTCAGAGTGAGTAGCCAACACCACAATCAAATGTTTAGATCATTTGTGTCAGTTCACAAATAAACTTCGTGACCATTTCAGTCACCCCCTATTCCTACCCCTAGTCCCTCCAGGCAACCACTATTTCACTTTCCATTTCTATAGTTTTGCCTTTTTAGATCATATCATGCAATGGAATCGTACAATATATGGTTCTTTTGTGTGTGGTTCCTTTCATTTACCATAATATATTCAAGGTTCAACTATGTTGTAGCATGTATCTATACTTGATTCCTTTTTGTTGCTCAATAATATTCTATTGTGTGGACATACTACATTTTTATTTCATTCACATGGCCATTCGAGTTGTTCTCACATTTTTGCTATTATAAATAATGCTACTGGGGCACCTGGGTGGCGCAGTCAGTTAAGCATCCGACTTCAGCCAGGTCACGATCTCGCGGTCCGTGAGTTCGAGCCCCGCGTCAGGCTCTGGGCTGATGGCTCAGAGCCTGGAGCCTGTTTCCGATTCTGTGTCTCCCTCTCTCTCTGCCCCTCCCCCGTTCATGCTCTGTCTCTCTCTGTCCCAAAAATAAATAAACGTTGAAAAAAAAATTAAAAAAAAAATAATGCTACTATGGACATGTGCCCACGAATCTTTGTGCAGACCTATATTACTCTTTTTCTTGGGCATATCTGAAAGTTAAATTGTGGGGTCCAATGGCAAATCTACCTTCAATATTATAAGAGGTCTAGTAAGAGCTAGATCCTTTGGTAAACACACATATATCAGAGTGGGTAACTTTCCATGAAACTCTAGAATCTTGCTAATTTAACAACATCTGTGGTGGTCCTGAGTTATACCTTCCATAATGAAGGCCTTGTTGCATGTTTCAACATTAAGAAAGCAAAATACTTGCTGGAACTCTCTGCATCGTACTGGGAATAAATTCTACATTTGGGACACATGTTCCTGATGCAATTACAAATGTCCCAAAAGGCTCCCAGCTCTGAGTGAGCCTGAGGGAAAAAGAGGCTTTCCACAAGGTCGAGACTCAGTGACAAAGTGGTTCTACTCATTAGTCCTCTACAGCCTACTGGAATCAATGAGCCTGCCATATCCTGAAGCAGACGGGGCAGTTCAGGCACTATCTTACCTGTGAATCCCGGGACAAGTTCTGAGAATTTTGTACCAAACTAATATTCTCTTTGGCCAGTAACTACTCATTTTGAGGTTTTTGTTTGGTTTGGTTTGTTTGTTTTGCTTTGCCAGTGGGTTTTGATAGATCCTATGACAATCCCTAACAGACAAATCAAGAGGAGACTCCCAACTATTATTGTTATTCATTTTTAAGATGTTTATTTATTTTTGAGATAGAGAGCACTCACACAAGTGTGGGAGGGGCAGAGAGAGAGAGAGAGAGAGAGAGAGAGAGAGAGAGAGAGACAGAATCTGAAGCAGGATCTAGGTTCCAAGCTGTCAGCAGAGCCCGATGCAGGGTTCAAACCCACAAACTGTGAGATCATGACCTGAGCTGAAGTCAGACATTTAACGCACGAGACGAGACACCCAGGTGCCCCACAGTATTATTATTTCTAGAGAGAGGACTCTTGGTTTTCTATAAGCTGTGATAAAAATCTAACTTCCAAAGATGGACACTATGAAAACTTGGACTCAAAAAGTACATCATAGTTTAGTGCCATAAATTTAGTCATGTTCTGCAATATTTCATCAATAAATAAAAATGACATTATAATAAAAATGGCTGGCGTTCACAATGAATGATTTTATTCTGCATTTCAGTGTTTCTTTGAACGTGAGAGTTTGATGTTATAATGACTAGTACTTTGGGAAAAACCAAAAGCTAGCTAATTTTCTATGAAACTTGAAAAAACAAACCAACTTTTAAAATGCCTAATTGCACTCAGTTTGTTGAACATTAAAATAGAATTTGAATGAGTCTCTGGCTGGCTTTGTGCATTTTTTGGCCCTTCCCTTAGTTTTAACAATGCATTTATAAATAAAAATAGATCCATGCTTTAAAACTATAGCTGTGTCAGTCACATCCATTAAGTTCTGCAAGACAAGAGTTTTTCTTTTAATAATGCTTCATCATCTTCACATGCCAGATGCACTGCTGTTTCAAAGTGTTTCCAGAGAAGTCATGAGTTTATAAATTATTTTATACAGATGAAAACAGCTTCTGTTTACAATAATCTCCCCTTCTAGCATTAAGTGAAAAGAAGTAACATTCATTAAAACAGCAAGGGTTAGCCTTTTGATAAAAAGGATATTCTCTTCTAACAAATCTGCCTAAATAATTGCCAGAAGACTCCTTTTAACACCGTGGAAATAGAGGTGAATTCCTGAATGGTTTGAAGCAAAGAACAACTCTTACTAGGAAGTTCGCAGCTGGATCAAGTGCTAGAAGGAATGGGTAGAAAAAGTGATATTGACTTTAAGTACCATAGTAACTTGCTTTTTAAGTATTCTGATAATAACAGTGTTTTGAAGACAGTTCTCCCTGGCTTCCCAAGATAGTCAAATCATGGGGTGCCTGGGTGGCTCAGTCAGTTAAGCGTCCGACTTCAGCTCAGGTCACGATCTCGTGGTCCGTGAGTTCGAGCCCCGCGTCAGGCTCTGGGCTGATGGCTCAGAGCCGGGAACCTGCTTCCGATTCTGTGTCTCCCTCTCTCTCTCTGCCCCTCCCCCGTTCATGCTGTGTCTCCCTCTGTCTCAAAAATAAATAAACGTTAAAAAAATTTTAAAAAAGGTAGTCAAATCATAACATATTCAATTACAAATAGATGGAAGTGCTGTCTCAAGGAGAAGGGAGAAGAAAAAGCTGAGAAAGCAAGCGATGTACTGTGTGAATGGATAGTGTCACGTATACTGACCTGAGTTGAGTTTGAGGTAAGACAGTGACTAAGAAATTCATTTTTTATTGAAGATGACGTCACAGTACACATACTGTTTGGCACCACCCAAATAGAGAAGCACCATGATAGCCCGATGACACGAATCACCCCAGTTGCAATGTGACCTTGTCCTCCTATTCTGACAGTGGGCTGTGCCATGTACCTTGTTTAGGCCAATAGGATGCTAACATAAATGATGCAGAGGCTCGTGAAAACACCTGCATGTTTCTGTTCATTCATGTTCTCTATCACCAAACGGTCCATGTCCATGTGAACTTTCTGAATGATGAGGAACGAATGGCATGCCGACATGCATGCACACTATTAATAAATGGTTATTGTTTTAAGCAATAAGATGTTGGCATGGTTTCTTATGCCGTACTCTGGTGGCAATGCAGAAGTGACATTAAGTGAAAGAAAAGCATTAAGTGGAAGAGAAATGAGAGGATGTAATTAATTAACCAAGATAAAGGCCCTCAGGCATCGATGTTTCTTTTCAATCAAGAACTATTTTATGTGCAAATTCTGTAAGAAGTCTGTTCCTATCACTCAAAAGAATAATTAAGACACCTATTACAAGATAACAGTTCTCAGTAGGACACACACACAATGAGCTTAAGTATTAAAAAGTAAAGAGGGTTTTAGATTACATCCATATTCTCAAGTCCTTCTTCTTCCAACTTTTAGTTGCATCCTAGACCTAACTTAAGTGACAAACTTAAGAGGATCCTGAAAATTCCTGTCATTGATCGAATAATGTCTCTCAAACAGATGTCTAAGTTCTATCCCCTTGAACACACAAATCTGACTTAATTTGGAAAAAACCACCTTTGCAGATGTAAATAAATTAAGGATATCCAGATAAGATCATCTTCAGTTAGGGTAAGCCTTAAATACAATAGTCAGGGTCCTTAGAGGAAATACAGAGAGAAGGCCATGTAAAGATGAAACAAATGGTTAGGTTGTCACAAGCCAAGGAACACCAGAAGCTGAAAGAAGCATAGAAAGCTTCTCTCCCAGAATCCCTAGAGGGAATGTGAACCCACCAACACCTGCATTTTTTACCTAACCTCCAGACCTGTGAAAGAATAAAATTCTCTTGTGTTAAGCCACCCAACTTGTGCCAATTTTTTGTGATCGTCCTAGGAAACTAATACAGGTAGAAAGGCACAGAGACTTTGGGGCTGGAGGGAAAATATGGTGGTGAGTTTCCTGGGTTTTCTTGTTGCCTCCTGGACAGGAAGCTACAGAAAAATCTTTGGCCAAGAACTGAAAACAGGTATAGAGAAAATAAGCAAACAATGAAAAGACTACTCCCAAGCCAGAAGGACCTAGAAAGCAGCATAACAGAACAGAAAATCTTTTTGACAACATGTGCCCTACTGCAGTCAAACAGCAGTGGAAACACCTGACCCCCTCACCCTTGCAGTTTCAGTAGAGCTAAGTGATTTTCTACTGCTAGGCCTGGTAGAAGCAGGCTACAGTGCTCACATTTCCCTACCAGGATGGCGTTGGAGGGGCCAAGTCAGGGGCTGAATTTTATTTTATTTTATTATTTTATTTTTTTTTAATTTTTTTTTCAACGTTTATTTATTTTTGGGACAGAGAGAGACAGAGCATGAACGGGGGAGGGGCAGAGAGAGAGGGAGACACAGAATCGGAAACAGGCTCCAGGCTCCGAGCCATCAGCCCAGAGCCTGACGCGGGGCTCGAACTCCCGGACCGCGAGATCGTGACCTGGCTGAAGTCAGACGCTTAACCGACTGCGCCACCCAGGCGCCCCGTGGGGGGCTGAATTTTAAAGGTTGGTGGAAACAGGAAGCAGTATCCCCATTCCTCTGATCCAGTTTGTTTGTCCAGGTAGAATTAGTAGGAATAGGCAGAAGTCAGAATGCTTGTCACCATCCAGCAACATCAGAAGTGAAGAAGGGAGGGACGCCTGGGTGGCTCAGTCAGTAATGTGTCTGACTCTTGATTTTGGCTCAAGCCATGATCTCATCGTTCCTGGGATGAAGCACTATGTCAGGTTCGACACTGACAGCACAGAGCCTGCTTGGGATTCTCTCTCTTTGCCCCTCCCCTGCCTTCTCTCTCTCTTTCCTAAATAAACAAACATTAAAAGAATGAAGAAGGGAGAACAAAATGGAATTAGTCTGTTCTCCACTACACCCAGACCTTCCCTCATGTCACCAAAGCCTAACAGGGAGCTGAAATTCCACTCCCACCAGCATCAGTATGGTGAAATGAAGTGACAGGAGATGAGCACCTCCTGTTGTGAGCAAAGACCAGAAGAAAGCCGAGCTTACTCTCCACTGAAGTGGCAATGAGGCAGTGCTGATGCTTGACTTTTGCCAGGAGTGTTAATGGGGCTGGGAGAGAGCTGTATTTCCACCCTAATCATATTCAGTGAGGCAGTGTGAATCAGTACCCCACTTTTATCAGGGCGGTTTTAGTGGAGTCTAGCAGGAAAATGAAAACCCCCTTCTACCTAAACCTGCACACAACAACCAAAGAGGGTTACTTATGTTCTAAAATTAAGATTAAATGGGATTCAAAGTCTTATCACATGATTTCCAAAATATCCAGGGCACAATCAGTAGTCATTCATCATTCCAGGAATTTTTCCAAACCAGGAAATTCACAACATGAATGACCAAAGACAATAAACAGATGCCAACAATGAGATGACCGAGATGTTGGGATTATTTGATAAGGATTTAAAACAGACAGAAGAATGCTTCAATGTACAGTTATGAAAATGCTTTAAAAATGGAAAACAAAAACTCCGAGCAAGGACATAGATGATCTAAAAAAATCACCAGTGTGAAATCAAAGAATTTAAAATGCAATAACTGAAATAAAAAAGAATCCTTGGAAGGTTCAAAAATAGATTGGAGGCCACACAGAAAGGAATCTGTGAATTCAATGACAGATCATGTGGAAACAAGTATTTAAAATATAGTATTACGACTTTTTTTAAAAAAAAGATTCAAGGTTTGAAGAATATTGTTAAAATGTCCATATAATTGCAAACAATCTACAAATTCAGTTTAATTCCAATAAAGATACCAACAGCATTTTTCACACAACTGGAACAAATAGTACTAGAATTTGTATGGAACCACAAAAGACTCAGAGTGACCAAGCAATCTTGCAAAAGAACAAAGTGGGAGGTACCACAATTCCAGATTTCAAGATAGAATACGAAGCAGTAGTAATCACAACAGTATGGTACTGGCACCAAAATAGACACATAGATCAATGGAATAGAATACAGAGCCCAGAAATAAACCCATACTGATATGGTTAATTAATCTAGGACAAAGGAGTCAAAAATATACAACAGGGAAAAGACCATCTTCTTGAATAATTGGTGTTGAGAAAATAGGACAGCCACATGTAAAAGGCTGAACCTGGACCACTTTCTTACACCATACACAAAAATAAACTCAAAATGGATGAAAGACCCAAACGTCAGACCTGAATCCGTACACTTCCTATAGGAAAACAAAGGCAATCACCTCTTAGACATCGGCCTTAGCAACATTTTTCTAGATATGCTTCCTGAAGCAAAGAAAACAAAAGCAAAAATTAGCCATCACAGCTACATCAACATAAAAAGCTGTTGCACAGTGAAGGAAACCGTCAACAAAACAAAAAGGCAAACTACCAAATGAGAGAAGATATCTGTAAATGATGTTACCAATAATGGGTTAATATCCAAAATCTATCAAGAATTTAAACAGTGATTTAAAAATGGGCAGAGCATCTGAATAGACATTTTCCCAAAGACCTACAGATGGCCAACAGATACATAAAAAGATGTTCATCACTAATTATTAGGGAAATGCAAATCAAAACCACAAGCTATCACTTTATACTTGTCAGAATAGCTAGAATCAAAAAGACAAGAAATAACAAGCACTGATGAGGATTTGGAGAAAAAAGAACCCTTATGCAGAATAGGTGGGAATGTAAACTGGTGAAGCCATTGTGGAAAAATGCATGGAGATTCCTCAACATATTTAAAAAATTACAATACCGCATCATCTAATAATTCCACTACTGGTTATTTATCCAAAGAAAGTGAAAATGCGAATTCAAAAAGGTATAATGCATCCCTATGCTTACTGCAACATTATTCACCATAGCCAAGATACAGAAGCAACCCAAGTGTCCATTGACAGATGAATAAAGAAGAAGCGGTATATTTGTATTTCTAATAGAATACTACTCAGTCATAAGAAGGAGATCTTGCCACTAGCGACAACATGAATGGACCTAGAGTTTATTAAGCTAAGTGAAATAAGTCAGGCAAAGACAAATACCATGTGATTTCACTTAACCACGGAATTAAAAGAAAAAAAAAAACAAAAAACAAAGAAACAAGCAACAGATTGTTCTCTGTGTTTAAGAAACTGCTTGTTGCCAGAGGGCAGGTGGTTGGAATGATGGGTGAAGTAGATCAAGGGGATTAAAAGGTACAAACTCCCTTTAAAAAAAAATTAAATGTTTATTTATTTACTTATTTTTTGAGAGAGAGAGAGAGAGAGAGCAAGCGCGTGCGAGAGAGAGGGAGGGCGCGCCCTAGCAAGCGAGCAGGGGACAGGCAGAGAGAGAGTGAGACACGTGTGAAGCAGGCTCCAGGCTCTGAGCTGTCAGCACAGAGCCCAACACGGATCTTGAACCCATGAACTATGAGATCATGACCTAAGCTTAAGTTGGACACTTAACCAACTGAGCCACCCAGGCACTCCCAAGCCCCCATGTTTAAAATAAGTCACAGGGACATCTGGGTGGCTCAGTTGGTTGAGCGTCCAGCTTCAGCTTAGGTCATGATCTCCCTGTTCCTGAGTTCGAGCCCCACGTCAGGCTCTGTGCTGACAGCTCAGAGCCTGAAGCCTGTTTCAGATACTGTGTCTTCCTCTCTCTCTCTCTCTGCCCCTCCCTCACTCATGCTCTCTCTCTCTCAAAAATAAACATTAAAAATTAAAATAAGTCACAGACATGAAAAGTGCAGTGCAGGGAATATAGTCAGTATTCTAATAAAGTTGTATGGTGACAGGTGGTAACTATACTTATGACAATGAATACTGAGTAATGTGTACAACTGCTGAATCAATTTGCTGTATACTTGAAACTAATATTGAACGTTAATTATACTTCAATTTAGAGGAAAAAAAGGTCAAAGAAATACCTAGTTGTGAATCAAACTGAAATACATAAAGGATCTGTATGCTGAAAGTTATGACATTGATGAAAAAATTTTAAATATCTAAATAAAGTACTTGAAGATTCATAGAATGGAACATTCAATACAGTAAAGACTTACATCTCCCCAAATTGATATGAAGACTAACACAATTTCTAACAATATCCCATCAAGATATTTTACAGATACAGGCAAGTTTATGTTTAAACTTACATGGAAAGGGAAAGAAACTAAAATATCAAATGCTAAGTAAAATTCTAAAAACAAAGTGGGAAGAATTGCTCAATCTTATGTCTGTTTACTACATGTCTACAGTAATCACATCAGTATGGTTTTGGTGGAAGGATACACGGATCAAGGAACAGAACGGAGAACCCAGATATAGACTAACATAAACATGTCCAACTGAGGTTTGAAAAAAGTACAAAAGCAATTCAAATGGAAGACAAATCATTCCAATAAAGAGTGATGGAACAGCTGTATATAAATAGACCTATCCATAAAGAACCACAACCTAAGCTTAACAATGTACACAAAATAAATTTAAAAAAAAATCATGGATTTCATTGTAAAACATAATAAGAAAACTTAGAGGTGACAGCACTGGCGAACATCTTTAGCATTTAGCTACACAAAGAGTTCTTAGATAGGACATGATCCATAAATAGTAATAAATTGGAATTCACCACAATTAAACTCTTCTGCGGTAAAAGACCCAGTTGAAAAAAAGAAAAGGACAGCGACACACTGGTAGAAAATATTTGCAAACCACACATCTGACAAAGGCTAGTATCTAGAATGTGTGAATAATTCAAATGCAACAGTAAAGCAAGCAATTCAATTATAAAATGGAGATACACATAAACACACGTTTGACCAAAAAGCAAATAAATATGACAAATTCTTGCACATTACAACATATTTGAAATCATTAGCCATTAGGGAAATGAAATTAAAACTGTAACAAAATATCATATCTATCAGTACAGCTAAAATAAAAAAATAGTGATAATACCAGATGAGGAGGGATGCAGAGAAACTGACACTCTCATACACTGTTGATGACAATGTAAATTGTTAGAGATGTTTTGGAAAATTGGTTGGCATTTTCCTATAAAACTAAACATTCACTCATTACATGACCCAGCAATTGCTCTCTTGGGCATTTATCCCAAAGAAATATACATATATTTGCACAAATATCTCCACAGGAATGTTCATAACAACTTTGGAATAGCAAAATATGGAAAATTTCCCACAGGTCCTTCAACTGGTAAATAGTTAAAAAGAACCCTGCTACCATCTATGTGGCTCCTCAGCAATAAAAAAGATGAACTGCTTATACATGCAACAACCCGCAAAGACCTCAAGAGCATGCTTTATTAAAATTCATCTTCCAAAGTTTCATATTGTAGCATTCCATTTATACAGCATTTTCAAAATGGCAAAACTAAGGAGATGGAGAATACATTATTGGTTGCCAGGGGCAGGGAAGAGTGTGGGGGACATATGTAAACCCAGGGAAATAGCACAAGGGAGTTCTTTGCTGGTGATGGACCCATCCTGCATCTTGATTTTGGTAGTAGTTACTCAAATCTCCATACTAAATAAAATTGCACAGAACTACCAACACACACACCCCACACAAACAAATATATGCAGGTATAAAGTGGTAAAAGCCTAATAAAATCTACAGAGGAGTTAATAGTTATATACCAATGTGAGTATCCTGGTTTTGATATTGTACTGACATTACAGTGCTGGCCACCATTGATGTAGGTTGAATAAAAGATACATGAGACTCCGTACAATATTTTTCCATAATTTTTGCAAAATAAAGTTTAAAAAAGAACTTTGAACTTTAGAACTTGACTTTTTAAAGTGTAGACAATATTAAACAGTAATACAAAATTGTATGGATATCTTATTTTGATACTAGCTCAGATTTTAAAAATTGATTTTTATGCCTGTCAAAGATGTTATTTAATTGCCAGAATTATGCTACACTGTGAAAAGTTAAATTTACAAGAAGATTAGGATCAAGTGCTCTTAATAAGAATTTTATTTACAGGTTTTGTCATCTCATCACAATTATGGTTATACATATACTTATATGACCTTTTTTTTTTCAGTCAGTATTAGTCCAATGCATGACATGGTCAATTTGATAGAAATTGAACTCCCTGAAAAGAACCTTGAATGGGAAATCTCAATACTTAATAAGGAACATTCTAAGAATCTTAGGGAAGATGTTAAGAGTTATAAACAATGAGTACAAATTCACACCATAGCCTTGTATCTGTTCTAAGGGGGTGCTTCGGTATGTTTTAAGTTTTAAGTTAGTGCAAGCCTACACTGTCCAAGGGTATCATTAATATTTTCTTCTATTTCTTTCCTGCCCCACAACTAAAGGGTCTGGAGATCATATTCCCTCTCTTCTTTCAAGATCCAATTAGCTATCATCCTAATATAAGCTACAACCAGCCCCACCAAGATTACTGCCATGTCTTTCTAGGTGGTCTCCCTCCTTTTCCTTTGCCCCTATACCATTCTCAACAGAGAATAAGGATATATAAAAATTGAGTCAGATCTTGTCATTTCTCTGCTCATAATCCTCCCATGACTTACTTTCTCACTCAGAATAAAAGCTAAGTTTTTACAATAGCCTATAGGGTGTCTTATGTGATCATTTACTACCTGTCTGACCACCTCACCTCAAACAACTCACTCTTGATCATTCCATTGCTCAGTATCAGCCACCATACTCTTCTTTAGGGCAAGAATGCTCCTGATTTTGGACATTTACACCTGCTATGTGTTCTGTTTGGAACCTACTTCCTACATGTAAATGCATGGCTCTGCCCTTTACCTCCTTCCACTATCTGTTCAATCAACTCATTTTTGAGGCCTTCCCTGATTATCCTATTTGATTATTTTTTAAGCATCCATAACATTTAACACAATTGAACACGTCTTACTTGGTTATTTATTGATTATCTCCCATATTCTAGAAAATTAGCTCTATAGGGCAGTAAGGTTTACATTGGTCTAGAAAGGGGGTAGTCACCCATGAAACCTACTCTTCCAAGAAGGCCTTCACCAAGCACAACTTTCCTTTAAAGATCTTTTTTCTTTCCTCCACCCACACTCATTACAGAATGCTGGGATATACTACAGACAAAATGAACACCAAGTTCTCAGACTGAGCAACCCTAAATGAAATGAAACAATTAGAACTCATTTAAGGAGACAGAGCCAATATAAAAGTCTCAAAATTTGCTTAAATTTAACAAAGTGCATTTAATAAAATGTTCAATGTTCTGGAAGAAGAACTTCATGTTTGTTTAGGACTTATATATCTACTATATAATAATATTACATTTTAGATACACAGAATTCAAAAATGTTTGAAAATATTATCATTATAAAGATGCAGAATAGGAGGCTCAGAGATACTGCAGTGTGTAGGCCTGTTAGAAATCAGGACTGAAATTTGAGCCTCTCATTATTCTGTATCAGTTGCTTGCATTTTGCATTATTCTTTGCTGTTCATTAACAATGACGCTTGGAAATTGGGGGTGGTGGTGACAATTCCATAATGCATTTTAATAAAGAAAATAACTTTATTATTGTTCATAACTGAAAAATTAGTAAAAGCAAATAAAGCTGTTCAGGCTCAATAATCAAAATAATTCAAATTTAAGACACTGGATACATTTTTAATGATTATATTCAGTGTTGGCAAGTGTGTAGTAAAAAGATAGCCTCTTCTCCTGCCAGGAGTTATAAAAAGGAGTCTCTCTTTGGAGGATAAATTGGCAATGTATATCAAGAGTATTTTAAATGTTAATATTTTTTGATTCCGTAAATCAACTGCTGGGAATTTGTCCTAAGGAAAAGCACAGAGTTCTCTATAAAAGTGTTCAGTACATTTAAAAAATAACAAAAATATCAGTGGTATCTTTAAAGCAAATGAATAAAAAAATTACCATCATTGTAATTCCATACCAATTTTTTCAACCTTAAAGTCATGATTTCAAAAATTTTAATGACATAATGCCTTTGATATTATAAGATGTAATAAAAGAGTATGAAATTATAACATCTTATTTTTATCATTAACCCTGTTCCTTGCTACGTGTGACTGGAAATGGTAAAGTTATTTCTACAGTCTCTTTGTGTTGATAGCATGTATCTGTTTTGCACCTAAGCAGTGAGGACTTTACTTAGTAAAGTGGAAGGGGAGACTGATGGCCCTCATCTTTGTCCCCACCTGAGACCTCGTGAGACTGAAGGGTAGTTACTGCCCTAGGATAAGCAACTTTCCCAGAATAAAGATCACAGGCAAGTATCCAAGTTCTTTGCCACAAATACGGTTGATCTCAAAACAGCAGTGGAGTATGGAACTGAAGCTATAACTTCACTTAAAAGCTTAAGGCTATCCTTCCGATTCACTCTGTTTTCTTAATGTCCCTCACCCTGGAAATTAGAATGTGGTATAAGTTTTATACACACACACACACACACACACACACACACACACACACACACACATATATACATATATATTATATTGCTAAAAAATATATATATATTGCTAAAGGGATTTTGTTATTCCTTGGAAACATCAGTTTAATTTATATATATACATATAATATTATATGTTATATATATAATATGTATATATATAAATTATATATTATATTGCTAAAATATATTGCATATATATATATATATATATATACACATATACACACACACACACACACACATATAGAGCTAAAGGGATTTTGTTATTCCTTGGTAACATCATAGCTTAATTTCAGATGGGAACTAGCATATATTTTTATTATATATTATTATATTTTATTATATTATTATATTATATTATACTTTATTTTGTATTATTTTATTCTATTATATATTACATATTATATATTATTGTATTATATATTATATGTGTGTATATATATATATATGTATACGTGTGTGTATATATATGTGTGTGTATATATATGTGATATATATATATTGTGTGTATATATATATACATATATATATATACATATATATAGAGAGAGCGAGAGAGAGAGAGAGAGAGAGAAGCATCATTTTAACTTTTTCCCGTGAGAATTAAAATAATTTTACTAGTACGATTGTGCGAAGAGCATCAAACTCCAAACTATGCTTTTCGCAAAAGCCACTTAACTAGTTATAAATGGCCATAACTTTGACATCCAACAGAGATTAGGCCAGCTGCAACTGGCTTCTCCTATACTCTATAATGTATTAAAAGTGTAATGGTGGGGAGGATGAACAATTAATCTCATGGAGACATACACTCAATAACTCTGGCTACCTCTCAACAATAGGTTTATTAGAGAATTATACATTGTTTTCTATGTCTAATCTTTTCCTATTAAGTTCATAGTCTATTTTGTATTATTTTCTATATTTATTTTTTAGTGAATGTACACTTAAATTTTTTATAATGAGGCACATTAACATATGCCTCATATGTTTCATAAAACATTCATGAAATTTCAGTAGTAGAGATTGAAACAATTACTTACAATTTATTTAATGTCTATACACAATGACTTCCCAAATATCTACTGCCTTTACTGATGATAGTATGATGTAATATCAGTAACATGGTTTGGGGAGTGAGATATGCATTATAATCTCAGTCCAACAACTTGAAATCTGTTTGATCTTAAACACCTGACCTTCGAGTATTTCTGCACCTTAAAAGTGCCTATTAATAATATCTACCTTTCATGGTTTGGATGAAGCTTAAATAAATTAATATGAAAAACTGTATTGCATAATGTTTAGTTTATATGAGATGGCTATTAAAGAAATTTATAAACTTCACTATGGTTTTGTTTGAAAAGTAATGATTCATCAGAGTCCTTTTTTGCTTGAGCTTAGCATGAAATATCAAATTTTTGAAGGCAAACTACTTGAATTTTAATATCTTCTCTTCTGCCCCAGCCAACCCCCTATCATCCACTTCCTTCCAAAAATTGATTTTATTGTGGCACAGATGTAAATGAGCAGTTGTAAAGTATGTCCTAAATTCCTGGCAACCTGCAGGGCTCAGGCTGTTTGAGTATTTTAAAGCAAATACTTTTTTCTTTCATCATAAATTCCTTGAAACATAATAAGACTGTGATTTCTGGCCTAACTGGTGAGCCAGGAAATTGAATTATTGTTCTGAATGTCATTTTGGTAGTTGACTCACTTCTAAGGTACCTTCAGTAAATAGTTAGCTTAAAAGGCTAATTGAAACACTCCTGCAAGAAGGTAGGCTGTCAATAGCAGAAGTCATTGAACATATTGTACCTAAATATGAAATAGTGTAAAAAGCTAGTTGAAATTCTGCCTGGTTCAAATACTATACAAGTAGATGTGGCTCCTGAATGAGGAGGTCCTCATTATTTGAACAATTTTTTATGTTTCAAGTCTGAGCAAATATTATAATATAGAAATGGAATTGGAAGTCAGACAATCCTTACAAGTTGAAAGCATGGCTCCCATTCTTGGAAGAGAGCAATCCAGTCAAGGAAATCCCTGTCAACAAGATGAAAGAACATTTCAAGTAACTTACAAGTAACCAACAGCATGCGTGCATACATAAATATAAAATGCTTAATAATCAATGATCACTGATATAAAGAATCTCTCTGAACTAGTAAAGTTGAGGCCAGCTAGAAATAGGAGATGGTATTCCAAAACAGTCCTTTCTAGAAGCTGAGAAAAGCAGAACTGGCAAAAAGTAATACAAGGGCACCCAGGACAGTCATCAGGCTCTCTTGAAAGCTATTCAGACCACTGGGACTTAGTTTGGTTTTGTTTGATGAAACAATGTAGTTTGTCTCACAATGGAGAATCACTGTAGGATTTTTAACATGATTTTCCTAAAATGACTGTTCCTAAGTAGATCTGCATATATATTGGAGTTGGTAGATATGGAGAGGTGGATTAGAATATAAAGAGATTTAATTAGAAGAGATAGACAATCAAGTGTTAGATGCATGATTGCAGATTTGCAAAGACATATGTGTAAAAGCCCTCTCTTAAAAACAATTACTTGGGGGGAAAAATTTACAAATGAAAAGCTTAGTAATATTTGGTAATTTTAAACTCAAAGCACATTTTGAGTGAAGAACATAAATATATTGGTGTAGGTTTTTACTGCACAGATATGGGAAAAATTTGATAGCAATTCAGTAGGTAAATTTATCAAAAGCATCATAGAAGTATTTATCCTATTATGTATTGCTATGCCTCAATTTTTTACAGTACTTTGGGGAGACTTTTTTTATCTCGAAAGTACAAAAAATAAAATCAGAATTCTACCACTCACAAGCAGTTTACAAAACTAGGGGCTCCTGGGTAGCTCAGCTGGTGAAGCGTCTAATTCTTGATTTTAGCTCAGGTCATGATCTCACCATTTGTGAGGTTGAGCTCCCCATCAGGCTCTGCACTGACAGCAGGGAGCCTGCTTGGGATTCTCTGTCACCCCTCTCTGCTCTTCTCTCTTTCTCTTTCTCTCTTTCTTTCTCTCTCTCTCTCTCTCTCTCTCTCTCTCTCTCTCTCTCTCTCTCTCTCTCTCAAAATAAATAAACTTAAAAACAAAACAGCTGGGGCGCCTGGGTGGCTCAGTCGGCTAAGCGTCCGACCTCGGCTCAGGTCATGATCTCACAGTTTGTGAGTTTGAGCCCCGCATAGGGCTCTGTGCTGACAGCTCAGAGCCAGGAGCCTGCTTCAAATTCTAAGTCTCCCTCTCTCTCTCTCTGCTCCTCCCCTGTTCACACTCGGTCTCTCTCTTCTTCGAAAATAAATAAAAACATTTAAAAAAAATTAAAAAAAAAAAACAAAAACAAAACCGCTTACAAAAATATCTCAGATCATTTATTTGCATTTTGACACAAACTGAGAAAATCTGCATATAAATGCCCTTCTTTTATATTTAACATGACATCATAAACGTCTTCTACGCCTTTAATATTTTATAGTAATTTAATAACTATATGTCTTATTGCAGGGATATACCATAATGAATTTTTTCATTCCAAATTTCTGCAATAAAAATTCAACAAATATTTGCCTTTAAGTTTTTAAACATATTTATTCCCATATAAAAGAAATCATCATCTCTAAGATTTTGAGTCCTTTTGAATTTCGAGATTTAAATGGCCAAAATGCCCTACTCAACATTGTACAGATTCACACATCCATCAGTATTGGTGGGAGTATGCACTCTCTATTACACACTAATGTTAGATACTGTATTTTTTAAAAACTGTTCAGTTATATAGGATTTTTCTCTCATCACCAACTTATTTGGCAATTCTCTGACTAGACTGGGCACTTATTTTTCATATGTTTATTAACCATGTATTAAGGTAAATATTCAGTGCAAAGAGATCAAAATGACTACTCTGTGAACCACACAGGTCAGGGTCTGGCAGGTTGGGATCACAGAGCTGGCCATGTCTGTATTGGCACAGTATTTTGTGGAGATCCCTCCAGACAGAGGTTAGAGTTGCTCCTAATGACTAGGAGAGTCTGAGCTTGCAAGCTGGGCATTCATGGCCTGCATTAAAGGTAAAGGAGGCAGAATCTGGGGAAACCAAGCAAACACTGGCTAAAGACCAAAAATGGATTTGTTTTTGCATTTATTTCAATCACTTGATCAGCTGGCCAGTCCATAAGTATGGATTTTTGGCATTTATGCAAACTATAATCTAATCTAATTGATAATTATGCCACATTCCGGCACCTGAGCAGCACAAAACATATACAACTTAATAGTTCACAGTTCAAGTTCATAGAAAATTATCCCCTCTGAAAAAAGGACTTGCCTTCACATAAATTTAGGAAACACCACACCATTTATTTCCCTCTTGGAAATTTATATTGCTTATTAGACATTCTGAAGAATCTTAAAGTTACTTATTTAATTATAACCCAGTGTTTACAAAATTTGTCAACAATTTTGTGCGGTAAGAAAGTTGGTCTATAATATCCATTTGTTTCCACTGAGAGGAATATTCTTCACAGAACAATCAGAAAAGACTGATTTAAATAACAAAATATTAGACTTTGAAGCCATTTAAAAATAGGTTTAAATCTGGATGCTGCTGCTCATCTATTTTATGACATAGTAAAAATTCTTTGGCAAATTACTCAGTATTTTTGAAAATCCATTTTCTTTTCTACAAAATTAAAGCTAGTTAATTTTCAGGGCTCTTGCTGGATTAAGCAATCACATTATCTTATGGGATATAGTAGAAATTTAATTGATTTTAGATACCATTAATATAAATGCCTTTTAAGATACTCAACATTTACTGAAAAGTATCAAAACCATAATTTTTTTCCAAGACATTAGTGTTTTGTATTAATTCATACACTTAGTAATGCCCATGGAAGAAATCCTGGTTGCTTAACGTAAACAGCCAGGTCAAGCTTACTCTTTATTGCCTATGCAAATTGTTGGCTTACAAGAAGGTATGTGCATTTAAGAATAAAAAAGTTTTAACATTATATTAAATGAATTAAATAATCCAACTGCATATGTATTTTTCACATATTGAAATCTTACAAAAATTGTAATTGCCTAGTAGTCCTTAAGACCTAGATAATTCACTAAAATACCTACGTTTTCCCTGATGAAGTTAAAAAACATGAATTCCACATAGTATTACTGTAAAATGCTTCAACTTATCTTTAAAATACACAAATAAAAGAGGACTTGTGAGTATATATGTATACCACATTACGGATATGGCCTTCAGAATCTATAGGCTTTTATTAATAAGAGTACTAATAGCAATCCAGTCCTATGTGCACATTTTTGGGAAAATAGCCAAAGGGCTGGTAATAGCTAAAAATTTTTTTTAATTAAAAAAACACAGGCATTAGCCATTATTCATGCACAAATTCCTGTATTGAATTACATGCACTCATATTTCATCACTGTTGCACCGTGTTAGAAATTTAAATTGATCATGATGCCTTTCAGCTGCTCTTGATGACAACACAATACCCTGGGCATCTCTCTCCCTTGAGCAAAAGAAGGTGAAACTCATTTGCATTAAAAAATAACATTACCTCTAAGATTTTATATTGCTTATAACTCTCTCCAGCTCTTGGGTGGTTATGAAATTATGCCTCCTTTATAACTTTAATTTCAGACTATAAGGAGAAGTGATTATAGAGTGGCCAAAGGCTGATACAGCAAGTGGCTCTCAGAACTTACTCTCTTATAAATTTTTTATTAAATTAGTTACAGAATACATCAAGGAAACTCCTTTCTTCCTCCTTACTGGGTAAGAGCTGTCTTCATGAAGTATATTTAAATTTTGGCTTTTGCTTCAATTGGTACTATAGACAACTGTGATTGGTATTTAACTGCTGTCACAGAGATGAACTCATGCTGCTATGGGTTTACCTGATTAAAATAGAATATGTAGATTAAAATGTAAAAGTTTGTAAGTTAAGACTATCTATAAAGGTCCGTCTTAGAATATTTAATAATAGGAAGTCCTATATTCTATTTTTTTAAATGTATTTATAGATTTTTGAGAGAAAGAAAGAGAATGTGAGCAGGGGAGGAGCACAGAAAGAGGGAAACAGAATTCCAAGCAGGATCTACACTATCAGCACAGAACCAGATGTGGGACTTGAACCCATAGTGAGATCATGACCCGACCTGAAGTCAGATGCTCAGCCTACTGAGCCACCAAGGTGCCCCAAGGAAGCCCTGTATTCCAACAGACGGAGAGATAAATTACAGAAATAGTAATAGTTAATTAAAATTAACAAATATTATTCTGTTTGATGTTTGATTTAGCCAAGAATGTTGTTTCTTCTCATAAAAAGTCCTAATTGTTTCTCTTAAGGAATTCCCTAGACGCTTCTCTCACCTTTTCTCCTATGTTCTTTGCCTCAATCAGACTTCACAAAATCCCTATCTTTGTCACAATTTCCAAATCTACACATTCACCTTTCCTGGACATACCCTCTTTATCATGTTTCAAAATGGTTTTCTTATTTTCCTCCTAGTGAATTATATTTATGACTTCCGGTTTGCGTTAATATTGCTTTGGTCATTTTTTTTTCAATGGGTATGTTCATAACAGCCTGCAAAAGATCTACATAAAAAGATTGTTTAAAACATCAAACAACAAGCCCCATTTCTCATTACAGAATAAGATTCTCTGTGGCAGCAACTGGAAATCTGCTTTCTAAACACCTAACTTACCTTTGTGCACAGGAAACTTTGAAAATCATAACAAGTTTATAAATTGCTAAACAAAAACCAGTTACAGGTCAGCATCAACTATTAGAATATCAAAATCAAAAGTGTGAAAGAGAAAACATTTTTATGTATATAGATGCAAATCTCTAGATAGAAATATATATGTATGTAGATGTAGACCTATGTATTTCTAACATCTACCTGTACATATCTTTGTTTCCAATCCTGGGCTACATTACTGAACATACCATCTTATTTGGCTTAGAACCAAGCCTTGGAACTGAGTATACCATCTTATTAGGCTCGGAACCTATGTAGGCTTACCTAGCCTTTAAGATTTCAAAAGTAACAAATCATACTTTTCTAAATGAATGCCCACACAGAAGTTGGACGCTTCCTCAAGGAATTCAAAACTTCTTCTAAAATGTGACTAAAATATGTGTAACTTCATGCAGAATAATTTGAAGCCCCTATATGGGAGTTAGATGAAGTATTCTATACCTGTGGAAAATACTGAGCAAAATATTCTCTGTTGTTCGCCTGTCAAAAAAGTGTTAACGGTATTTCCAGAATTTAAGAAAGTTGATTGCAATATATGAGTTGTATGGTATTTAAAACCTAATAATTTAGTCACGTCATTTAAACTGCTGCTATTTTTAACAAAATATGAACTACATAATGTTTAGTACTACCCTTTCTCTCTGTGGTAAGAAGGTTGGTTGAAGCCTAGTATCCTATTTCCTTAGTTAAAATTACTTGAACATGTGTTTTCTTTACTATCTTGTATAAAGGATTGAAAATTATTATTTCCAGTTTTCATCTGGCAAACAGTATCAAAGAGAACATGAAAAGCACCCAGAAGCCTCCACCACTGGCTGTTCATTTACAGTAACTTTGACGTACCCCATTTTGATGAAAACATGTTCTCCGTGAAAGACTGTTCTCCTTTCCATCTTTTCAGGCACCTTGCTTGCCAAATACTATACCAGTACAACTGAAGAAAGGGAAGAAAATCTTCCTTTGTCTACAAAGTATGTTCTCAGCCACTCATTTGGCCTAAGCTATGAACCTTGCACCTTTCATAGGAATAAAATACTTTATCTGGAAGGCAAAATTATTTTGTTACGTAAGACTTAAGTTTTCTCTTTATGAGGTTCAGTTATCTGTACTTCAGGCTACACTATTTATTCGTGTTGATCAAGCAATGGATATTTTAATGAATGTGTCGTGTGTATTATGCACCGTATTCGAGCAGCATATCACATAAATTGAGGGTTAAATGAGTCCTTAATCTCATTCAGCTCTTTTTATATTGCAAATGAGAAACATCATACCACAGGTAATCTTGGTCTCAGAGCCTGCTGAACCCCTTCAGCTGGGCGCTGGAATGAGAGAAGTTATAGTCTGAATTAAGTAACAGCTGGCCGAAGTCTATGGTTTCCCTTGAGAAGATTAGACAGGTAGACTTACACTAGGCAATGGCTCTCACCCTTTTGTTGATATAAAAAGAGGCCCATGGTAATGTCTAGGACAGGAAAGCAGATTTCTCAAATAGTAATAGTACTTGAGGATAGAGATGCGGCAGCGCCTTGGCTCTATCTGACCAATTCTCTCTTGGAACAGGATTCTCATTAGGGTCTGTGATCCCAGGGAGAAGGATCATAGAAAAGTCACGCAAGAACAAAAATAAAAATAGGAGAACTCCAGTAAAACTCCCTCAGGTAGTTGGCATATGAATAAAGAATGAAGTAGACTTTACTTTATTGAGACTTTAATAAAGTACTCAGAAGTGAGAGGGATGTGAAAGAAACAGGGACCTAACAAATACCTTTACACAACACCTAATCCAGAGTCACTGGATATCTATCTTTATTAATTCAAGCCTGAAATTACTGGTAGGAATAAACCCTTGAAAACCTAGGGGATGGCTGAGATTGTTAGAACAAATTTGTCAGTGTCTACAAATGATAAAAACTGTAAAACCTAGCAGTGAAGCAAACTGAAAGGGAAGAAGCTTCCTCCAAGGCCACTAAGCTGGTCAGTGACAGACAAGGCACAAATCCCAGATCCTTCAATTCCAGGACGGTGATTATTTTTTAAGTTTATTTATTTTGAGAGAGAGAGGCAGAGCCAGAGAACATGAGTGAATGAGGGAGGGACAGAGAAAGGGTGGGGGGGGGAGAGAGAGAGAGAGAGAGAGAGAGAGAGAGAGAGAGAGAGAGAGAGAGAATATCTCAAGTAGCCTTCACAATGTCAGTGCAGAGCTTGATGTGTGGCTTGAACTCAAACTGTGAGATCATGATCTGAGTTGAAGTCAGTTGCCTAACTGAGCCACCCAGGTGCCCCCAGGACAGTGATTATTTTTTATTTACTTATTTAATATGAAATTTATTGTCAAATTGGTTTCCATACAACACCCAGTGCTCATCCCAACAGGTGCCCTCCTCAATACCCATCACCCACCATCCCCTTCCTCCCACTCCCCATCAACCCTCAGATGGTTCTCAGTTTTTAAGAGTCTCTTATGGTTTGGCTCCCTCCCTAACTTTTTTTTTTCCTTCCCCTCCCCCATGGTCTTCTGTTAAGTCTCTCAGGATCCACATAAGAGTGAAAACATATGATATCTGTCTTTCCCTGATTATTAAACTATGTCCCTGTTCTCTAAAACCTAAGAGAATCTTCAATTTATTTGGGTAGAAAATGAACACAGCCATTAGATACAGAGGTAAGTGAAACAAAGAAATAGGACACATTATTTGTACAAGAATTCAGTAAAAAAAAATGTAGACAGTACACAACTACTTCAATGACTGTTTTCTGTCCATCCTGCTCTTTCATTTCTGATAAGCCAATCTAGAATACACTCATGTCAGGTAAATTCATCCTACAGGTTTTTGTTTCAGTTAAACTCAAAATTTTTGTTTTTCTCAAAAATCATTTTTAACATATTTCTTGTAAAGCCTTCTGATGCTGAAAATTATGGCGGCCAACATCTTAGGAAGATTAAAACAATAGAATGGGCATTGATGTGAATATAAATAACAAACTATGTGCAGTTTTATAAGCCAGGCTAAAATTACAAGGGTCATCAATCGTTGTGTTTCAAAGCATAAAATGATAACCAGCTGGAATTAGGAAAAAAAATTTCCCCTGTGGTATAATATTGAACAATTGGACAGGTGCTTTATGAAAGGTAATTTTTTTCTGGCCTTCTGCTGAAACATCTAGTCTAGGTCTTTATAAAATGCCAGTCTAATGGGCCATTGATCTTTTCAGCTAATGCAATTTGTAGGATTCTCACTTTTCCAGAAGTAATCAATAAGAATCTTAAGCCCGCATTGAAAAAAACAAAACCATACTACTGATTTACTGGAGGACCTATTTAGCAAAGTGGTAGACTACATTGAAAAAGAAATGATACCATAGTCACCAGAAAAGCAATAAAAAAATGATCATGTTATATATGAATTGCACTTATAGTGATAACACCGGAAACATTTATGCCTCTATGTAGGCCATCATTCAGCGGAGAAATGAATGTACTTCGTGATATAGATGTATAAATGTGCCTAAGTCAAAATTCCAGCATGTTTGACATAACATGCAGTTACTAAAAATGAAAACAAAAGAGCTTTTAAGTTTACATTTTAGAATCATTCTGAGATCTCGTCTCTTTTTATACATTTTTAAGTTTATTTGAGAGGGAGAGAGTATGCAAGAACAGAAGCAAAGAGAGAGGGAGACAGAGAATCCCAAGCAGGCTCTGCACGGTCAGTGCACAGCCTGCATGGGGCTCAACCTCACGAACAGTTAGATCATGACCTGAGTGGAAGTCAAGAATTGGATGCCTAACTGACTGAGCCACCCAGGTACCCCTCATTTTGTACCCTTATTTGGCTGTGCTTAGGTTGATTATAGCCTTTCCAGCTTCTCTATTTTAAATGATGCTTATAAGTTTTCCTTATGTAATTATATACAGCGAATAGTTTGGTTGATTATATATTATCTATTTTTCAACACAATTTGAAATATACCACGGGGGCTTTTCCTCCAAACATCATAATGCTGTACCCATCTGAATGCTAGCATATTTTGATGTTCTGGTCAGCCTGCCAGAGAGGTCAATAGCAATATAGGACTCACTAAAGGATCGCTACCCCTGACCCCAGAATTCATGAGCACTCAGACTCAAAGAAACATCCACGAGGCTGGAGATGGGCAAGCCCCACTAAAGAGCACCCCCTCTGCCCTTCTGATCGAGGACTCAGAGTCTTGTCTGCTCTCATGTACTCACGTTATTCCTCAGTATTTGTACCTGCAGAATTAGAAATAAACACCCTCAGCTGTTTTCTTGGAACTGGACTCTGCTTCTTGTTGAAGTCCCTCCAAAAGGTGTTATGACCCGGTGTGGCAGTGCCTATCCTGAAGGACACCGAGGTCGGCCTAGACATAGTCTGTCTGCAGTCTTCCACCCTCTGCCCCTCTTGATGGACCTGAGAGAGGCTGAGACCTGCAGAGTAAACACACATTTCCCAGGTATCCCTCTGACACGTGACAGAATGGAGCCAGTCCCCATTCTGCAGTTAGAATTTGCCACTCTGCCGTGTGTAGTTTTAGCAAAGTCAGCCATTTCCCCATTGCAGTATGCTAGGTTTCTGGGCTGTGAGGATTCTGGTGGGAGGTATAAAACAGAAGTATTGAGCATGTACAGAGGGAAGCTGTTGTTGAGACAGCTACCTTATCTTAATTTGAAAGGTAGTTTAGTTTCTGCAATTGAGAGGAGATAAAAGTTTTGGTACAGGATATGGAATTTGGATAATTTCAAATCCTTATTTCAAATCTTTATGTGATGCTTTCTCTTGCAATATTCTGATAATCACAATTCATTGGTAGAATATAAACATAAATTCATCAAAACTTTGTAAGGCAGATACAAATCCTATTGTTTAGAATTACCCATTGGCATTTTTTTTTCACACACTAGTATGAATACTATAGATTCATACTTCAGGGAGTATGAATCTACAACTAATAGGGTCTGTCCTCTTAAGCTGAGATACTACCTATGTCCTTTTTATTTTTTTAATATTTTAAAATATTTATTCATTTTTGAGAGACAGAGGCAGGGTGTGAGCAAAGGAGGGGTGGAGAGAGAGGAAGACACAGAATCTGAAGCAGGCTCCAGGCTCTGAGCTGTCAGCACAGAGCCTGATGCAGGGCTTGAACTCATGAACCGTGAGATCATGACCTGAGCTGAAGTTGGTTGCTTAACCCACTGAGCCACCCAGGTGCCCAGATATTGCCCCATATCCTTAATTGTTTATGGGCCATTTCTGTTTGGGTACATATGCTCTCAAATTAAATTCTCCACCTCCAATAATGCACCCATGAGGCTTATCCCAGACCAGTTCTCCTTGTGGTCACTGTTCCACCTTTCTCTGGGTCACCTGACACAAAACACATCCATTTACCTGTGATTCCTAATTTCCCCATTTTGCTTTGTTTTATATTCATGCCCCCCAAATCCTAACCCATGTCATCATGTCTCACTCATGAAATATTGTGATGTTCTCCTAATAGATCTGAATACTAGGAGTTGCCAAAGTAATATTCCTCAAATATGATCTTTGATCCTACTGAAAATGGAGAATGGGTATAGGGTGCCTGGGTGGCTCAGTCAGGTAAGCGTCCGACTCTTGATTTCAGCTCAGGTCATGATCTTATGGTTTGTGAGATGGAGCCCCACATCAGGCTCCCCCACTGACAGCACGGAACCTTCTTGGGATTCTCTCCCCACTATCTCTCTGCTCCTCCCTTGCTGTACATGCATACACATTCTCTCTCAAACATTTAAAAAGAAAATGGAGAATGGATGGACAACTTCTAGAATAATATTCCAGAATATTGAATAACAAAGTATGTAGAAAAATTAAACCTTAAATGTAAGTACTGAAATTCATATTCTTCTACCACAGTGGTATAAATTTAATAAAAACTATAATCTCCTGTGCTGGCAAGTGTACAGAATTGAATCTCCTACCATGCTTAGGGATATTCGTGTGTACACGTGTGTGTGTGTGTTTAATAATCAATTTCCACAACTGTTCTGAAAAGCATTTTTCAATATAGTTATGACCCTCATATAGTATACTTTTAAGAATTTTCCTTAAGGATGAAAGTAAGAACTGTATTTAGAAGTGTTTTTTGTAGCATCCTAAAAATATTGAAAAATCTAAGACTACCAAGCATCCATCTGTAGGATTTTGGTTAATATTATCATGATTTGTGCTTATAATAATATGCAGCTATAAAATTTTCTTATAGGAAACAAAGACAGTTAGAGCAACTAAATTATAAGCTAAACAAAGACACCAAGGAATGAAAGCAAATACCCCTTTGAATGAGGCTTCTTTAAGAGATTTGTGTATAAAAATATGCATATGCGTAAGAAAGAATTCTAGGTCTCTCATGAAGTAGGGCCTAAGAAAGAAAAAAAAAGGATGGGAGAGTATAGTTAGGAGATGGAAAAGTCAAGAAATAAACCTAACAAGAAAGGTTGAGCAATAGTTACTCACACACAGTTTAGTAAATGCAAATACTAAAGACGAAGTTATTCATAAAATGTATTTCAGAGATGTTTTCTCAGCATTGAATAGCATGAGGATGAAAGTAATTTGAGACACTGATTTAGAAAGAGAACATTGCATCAAAGTTATTCTTCATTAAGTTCAGTTTTACCTCAGTTCTAACGTGGTATCATCTTAAAGTTGAATTAGAGGTATTACAATGAATATGCAGTGACTATTCTTAATATGCCCAACATAAGATTGGTTCAATAAAAACTTCTACAAAAACACTGTAAGAGTTTATGGAAACAACAGAATAAAATATACTTTGATAAAATATATTGTGGGCCACAGTAGTCCCTCCCCTTATCCATGGAGGATACGTTCCAAGACCCCCAATGGATGACTGAAACCACAGACAGTATTGAACCCTATATATACCATGTTGTTCCTATATGTACCTATGATATGTACCTATATTTACCTATGATAAACCTTATAAATTAGTCATAGTGAGAAATTAACAGTAACTGAAAATAGATTGTAACCTTGTTACAATATGATAATCAAAGTTATGCGAATGTAGTCTCTCAAAATATCTTCTTGTACTGTACTTCTTGAGATGATGTAAAATACAATGCCTCATGATGAGATGAAGTGAGGGAATGATGTCAGCACTGTGATGTAGCATTAGGCCAGTGACCTAGGTCAGGAGGAACATCATTTATTCACTTCCAGACAATGGATAACTGAAAACGCAGAAAGCAAAAGCACACAAAAGAGGGAGGTACTATATTGCACTTTACATATTCTAAGATGATGTAAAGGCTTTAATACATGGAAATCATCAACATTTTACAATGAAAATCATTGCTAAAGTTCCTCATATTAGCACCAGAGTATAAGCAACCTGAAAAACCTTTAATTGACCATTACATCATTGAAATTAGTTAGTATTAATAAAATATTTCTCTTTGGAATGGTCATGTAGTTATTACAGGGATACAGCAGTTAGTGCAATGTGATCATAAAAAACACCTGTTTCTTGAATTGGCTATAAAAATCTCTTAGCTCAGCAATTTAAAATAAGCTGATGTTGCCTTTTCAGTAACATTTGCAATTTTCTGGGTGACTTCGTAACAATTGCAAAAACAATATATTGTGTGGGGCTGAAAAAACTGAAAAAACAGTTTTCCCCCTTTTATTCTTACATCAATATGAGCAGATATATCTATTTGTTAGATGATTTCCTTCCAAACTGGTCCTGTTCTCTTTTGTTTCTCACAGCTCATGTAAATACCCATAAACCATTCAGAGTAATTTAAAAACACTCTGTATTTATAAAATCTAACAATACAATACAAATTTGATATGGATGGTCATAGGATTTCTTGATTTCTTCTATGGTATATTTAAAGAAAGAATATTTACGGTTCATTACATGCAGTCATACATGGCCGAATGTTTCTCATCACATGTATCCAACTTAGCTTAGTACTATGGATTCTTACAGGAGCAGTGTCCTATTCCCTATCAAAAATTGCAAAGCTTGGGCACCCGGGTGGCTCAGTTGGTTAAGCTTCTGACTCTCAATTTCAGCTCAGGTGGTGTCAGCATTGTGAGGTTGAGCCCCACTCACAGGGCTCCACACTGAGTGTGGAGCCTACTTAGGATTCTCTCTCTCCCTCTCCTACTGCCCCTCTAAAAAAATTGTGTGTGTGTGTGTATGTGTGTGTATGTATGTATGTGTATATATATATATATATATATATACACATACATACATACATACATACACACATATGTGTGTATATATGTATATATATACACCTATATACATATATACATATATGAAATCATATTATTGCTACTTCACAAATCAAGTATTTTAGAATAGCAATGGTACTTTGGTGTTTTTGAGCACTTGAACTGCATTATTTTAATTCTCACCCAAACTTTTGGCAACTGGCATTTTATATCCTTTAACAATATGGAAAAGGAGGATCAGAGAGCTACAGTGACATATCAAAGGTTAGGCAACCAGTAAATATCAGAGCATAAATATGATATTACGAATTTTGGAATCAATTCCAGCAGTTATCTACCAGTTAGTTTCTGTACCTTTTTTAACCATTTTTAATTATATTTTCAAATAGCCAGTCGACATGTACACGCATATTCATTTTTACTATACGTAAAATGTCTGAATTGTCTACTGATGCAACCAATATTTATTCTGCCTCATAAAGTTTAAAAAAATATCAAAATGGCTAAAAGGCAAATAGTAATAAGTTGTGGTGAATATGCGAAAAAACTATTCACTGCCATGCTTTGCCATTGGGAATATAAAATGATATAACCACTCTGGAAAAGAGTTGGGCAGTTTCTTATAGAACTAACCATGCACTTACCATACAACCTAAGAATTGTACTTGGGCATTTACTCCAGATAATTACAACTTACGTTTATAGGAAAACCTGTTCATGAATATTTATAGCAGCTTTATTTGTAATAGCCCCAGACCAAACAATCCAAATACCTTTAAAATGTGAATTGTTAAATGAACTTGTGTATCTGTATCATGTGTATCTGTATCATGTTGCTCAGCATCAAAAAGGGAGAAAATATTGATATGTACAACAACCTGCATGTAATATCAAGGGAATTATGCTCAGTTAAGAAAAACAATTCCAACGGGGCGCCTGGGTGGTGCAGTAGGTTAAGCATCCGACTTCAGCCAGGTCACGATCTCGCAGTCCGTGAGTTCGAGCCCCGCGTCAGGCTCTGGGCTGATGGCTCAGAGCCTGGAGCCTGTTTCCGACTCTGTGTCTCCCTCTCTCTCTGCCCCTCCCCCGTTCATGCTCTGTCTCTCTCTGTCCCAAAAATAAATAAATGTTGAAAAAAAAATTTTAAGAAAAACAATTCCAAAAGATTAGGAAGAGATGGGTGTGGTTATAGAGACAGCATAAGGTAACCTTGTGGTCATGAAATAGTTCTGTACCTTAATTGTGACACTACAAAAATCTACACGTGAAAAAAATCACGTAAAACACACACAAATGAGTGCATCAAAAATTGGTGAAATCTAAATAAGCTCTATGGATTGTGCTAATGTCATTTTTTCGTGGTTTTTATATTGCATATCATTTTTTGAAAGCAAACCTGACACTATTTCTAAAATTCAAAATGCAATGTCCTTGGACTTAAAAGATCAGATCTAAAAATGTACCCAAATAAATGTACATATATCCATGAAGACTGTATCTACATCTA
Source organism: Felis catus (assembly GCF_018350175.1). Lineage (NCBI taxonomy): Eukaryota > Metazoa > Chordata > Mammalia > Carnivora > Felidae > Felis > Felis catus. Next base: position 111,875,516 of record NC_058370.1, on the reverse strand, counting down.
TACTCATTTTGGTATCCACAATGAGTATATGTATAATCTTTTTATTATTTTTATTTCTTTTTAAGAGAGGTGCACGCACTCATGCACGCACGCCAGTCAGGGAGAGGGAGAGAGAGAATCTTAAGGAGGCTCCACCGCCCAGCATAGAGTGCATCACGGGGCTCAATCTCCCCACCATGAGATTAGGACCCGAGCCATAAAGAGTCAGACACTCAACCTACTGAACCACCCAGGCACCTGTTTTATTTATCTATTTTATTAATTTATTTTTTATTTTTTTGTTTTTATTTGTATTTATTTTTTTTACTTTTTAAAACTTCATACACTAAGGGTGCAATAATAAAGAAATGATTAAGTCTCATCCATACTATAGGCTACCAGATCAGCATGTACAATCTGAGATCTACACATAAGTACAAACATCCAAAGATAACCATATGTTTAGGTGGAAAGTAATATGGTAATACAATATATATTGTAGTTTAACAAAACTGTTGATAGGAATTATATCAGAGTTAGGGAATATCAATAGTTGGGAATTTCACATTTTAAACTGTATAACTATTATAGTTTTCACTCTGTAAACCAATTCACTTATTACCTGTAAAGACCTTTTAATATAAAATATCACAATATTCATTGGTAAAAACAGTAAGGATTGATTTAGAAAAGAGATCTGCCCTCCAGAGTAAGAAGTGTTATTGCAATGTGCCCTTCCCTCTTTGGATTTATATTCATGCTAAAATAATTTCTGTCCATAGTCAAGTACTGCATAAAATTCCAATTGAGGATTAACAGAATCAGTTTTAACCAGCAGAGATGTATTTTTCCCAAGTGACTGATAAGCCAAGAGTCTACTTAGGGAAACAAAAATTAAAAAATGAGTTCATCTATATAGTCTTTGTAAGTACACCAGCTTCAAATTATTAATAGAAATACAAGTGACACACTTTATTTTATCATTAGCTCTGAAAGGTCCATAAACTCTACCAACTCATTTTAAGTTCCATTTAGCTAAAGGAGATCATGGCAAAAGAAGAAAAATGCACAAAGATGTTGAGGATGTTGTTGTAAGTACTGACATTTAAAGCACTAGATATCAGTAAGGAGGAAAAGGAGAAGAATGGAGAGAAGTCTGAAAAGAACTCACACAAAGAAACATTTATGTTTGCAATTTACAGAATATCACAGATCCTCAAATCTATAAAAGTACATATGTATATGTATTTCTTAGAATCAATATTTCTTATAAAATTATGATCTACTTTTGTAATCTTTGTCTTTAGCTCACATGGTTTCCTCCTAAATTTACATAAATTAGAAAATACCTCCATTTTCTCTTCACCAATGCACTCCATGAACACAGAGACAAACTCATCAAGCAGATGATTTGCATGCAATTCCTACTCCTTGCCACATTTCTCATCTGTCCAAGAATTGTACCAGCATTGCTGGTCTTTGTGATTTAACCCAGAGTTGTTAATTTAAAACAACTTGAGTTTCTTGGGGCACCTGGGTGGCTCAGTCAGTTAAGCATCCAATTCTGGATTTTGGCTCATGGTTTGTGGGACGGAGCCCCACATTGGGCTCTGTGCGGATAGCATGGAGCCTGCTTGGGATTCTCTTTTTCCCTCTTACCCTCCCCTGTCCCCTCTCAAAGTAAATAAACTCTAAACACACACACACACACACACACACACACACACACACACACACACACACACAACACCCACGAGACTTTACTTTCTTAATACAGAGTCTTGTGCTCCTTGCATTTGATTAATGATTAGCAAAGCAGCTGGCACATTCTAAACAGTGTATTTATAGACTCAATGCTAAAGTTGGAAAAAAGTTCCCTGCTTTTGATAATTATCTTCATTTAAGAGATCAGATCAACACCATGTGAGGGAGAGCTTTAGAAGCATGAAACATCTCTTCTCGCTAGGCCCAAAGCCTTGGACTCATCATTGAGGTCTTTCTCTTACCCTTCACATTTAGACCTTCAACAAATTCCAAAGACATCTCTTTCAAAATATATTCAGTCCTTCCACTATGTGATCCCAGCTGCTTACCAGTGGTGACAGCTGTCATTGCCACATGCCTCAATTACTAGTCTCCTAAACCAGGTTTGTTTGTTTTTTTAATGTTTATTTTTGAGACAGAGAGACAGAACGCGAGTGGAGGAGGGGCAGAGAGAGAGGGCAGACACAAAATCCGAAGCAGGTTCAAGGTTCTGAGCTGTCTGTCAGCACAGAGCACAACACAGGGCTCAAACTCACCAACCATGAGATCATGACCCGAGCCGAAGTCCACTGCTTCATCTACTAAGCCACCCTGGGGCCCCTTCTAAACCAGGTTTCTATCCTTGTCTTCTCAATGTCTCTTCCAGCACAGCAGTCTCAGAGCCCCTTTTGAAGCATAGGAGAGGTCACATTATGCCTCTGCTCAAAGTTCTCCAAGGCTTCCCTACTGCCACTTAAAGGAGGACTACAGCATGTAAACAGGATGTACACAACTTGCACTCCGCCCTTTATCTCTAATTCCCACCACTGTCTTCTCATGGTGCTCCAACTATGCTACACTGTTCACTGTTCCCAAAACACACCAGGCATGAGCCCACTGTAGAGCTTTTGCCCTCACCATTCCATTTCCCTGGTTCTCCCTTACCTCATATTGTAATGCCTAGTTTTCCCATTTACTCAAATCTTTATTCAAGGTAGGCTTTCCCTGTCACCTGCTCTAAAATTTCCATATGTTTCCCACTCTTCAAACCCCCTTTTACTTGATAGTAATGGATTACTCCCATACCAACGTGGGAAGGAGGGGTGTATAGCATACCCTATTAATTTCATTTATTGTCTCCTTCCATCACTAGAATGTAAACTTCAGGAGAACAATTTTGTCTCCTTTGTTCACTGCTTGTCCCTACTTCTAGAATTGTTGCTGGCATTTAGAACTTCCTCCATGTGTATTTTACGAATGAATTTGTACAAAGAATGCTATTCTACTGGGGAAAAACTAACTTCAATTCTTCTTAGGGGTCTCTTCTTGGGGTGTTTGCCCTCCTTCGCGCAAGCAAGGCAGCAGGAGAGTAGGGAAGGCACCAAACAGCCAGAATTGCTGATAACTAATTCATTTCTCCTAAAATGGCCAGAAAGCAAGCTCCTTTTGTCAGCCCAGGATTTCTTCCACATAGCATTGGCATCAGGTCAAATAGGTAGCTGCCACATTGTATTTATCTCTAGTTTGCACAAATAAACTCAAAATTTGGCAGAACTCAAGAGACATGTAATCTCACGGGCTCAGTACAATCTTTGCTTAATGAAAGATACTATTCCATCCTTTTGTGACATCTTTTTTTTTTTTCCTGGAAGACGGCACAAATCTATTCCAATTTTTTCTCCAGAATATGTATGGCTAATTACTCTTTCCTTCATTTGCATCTATTTTTTTCCCCATTATATTTAGCTAGCTAGAGAAGGAAGACCTGTAACCATGGCAACCCAGGGAGGGGACTCTATGTTTCAGTCTTCACTCTGCCCTCTGCTCAGTTTCCTTGAACTCTAAATGTGTTCCTGGCTTTTCTTATCTCTGCACATACAAGCTCTCCAGTCTTCTTTCTTAATATCCTACTTTCTCTTAATACTCTCACTCCCAAATTATTGATTCAATCAGCATATTCTTTATTTATTAAACCCTAATACACTTCTGTCCAACACAATTTCTATCCTATTCAAATTCTTTTTATTCAATAGTCTAAGCCTTAGCTTCCTTATCTATAAAATCAGCATTTTAACAAAGGTAATTTTTCAGATTCTTTCAATATCTGAAGGTCTAAGATGTTTCTAACATATGAACCCCAAAGATGCTGGCCAATCCACAAAATTAATGCACTTTAATTTTCCATTTTAATTTGAAGTATAGGAGAAATCAGTGTTTCCCCTCGATAAGAAATACCCTAGGAGTCTGAATTATGCCATATCTCCACTCTATTGGACATACATTTTCCCCCATATTCATGGCCATTCCCCTATAGGGAAATTACAGGTAACAAATTGCCAATTAAACATCGTATGATTCAGTCTGCTAGAGAAACGTTAATGAAGTAGCTGCAGTTTTCCAAATCCAGAATAAAGATTTTGTTTTTAAGCCCTGGCTAGACACATGGATGCATTGGGAATTCCTAATAGCTTGGACTGAGGACAGTGAAGACAAGTGAGCTCCGTTCCTTGTTGCAAACGTTGTGGTAATAGGAGAGGTCATGCATTGGCAGTGACCGAGGTAGCAGTGGTGGTTGTCTGGTACTGGAAGCAGATAGTGTTGCTGATGGTGGTGACAGTATTTATTAAGAGGATGTTCTAGGTCAGGTACTTAGCTAAGGGCTCTAAGCAGAATATTGCTTGATACACAAAATAATCCCATAATGCAGAAATAGCCAATATCCCCATTCTATAGAAAGGTACACTAAAATGGAAAGTTTTAGTAACTTGTGAAGAGACAGCTGGTGAATGGGACTTTTTTGACTCAAAGTTAATTGGCCTGACACCAAAACCCAGGCTTTTAATCATCATAATGCAACATAACAGAATAATCTATGATAGATGTGTATTTTAGGAAACATTACTAAGACTAGAAGCAAGTGCTATTCTGCTAAATAATGACACTCCTTTTTGCTTTCCCCATCGAGAAGAAAAAAATTATGTCAGATGATTATAGAGCTGTTGCTACCAAAATATCAGCTATTTTCTCCTGTACTCACAGAGGAAAACAACATTGCAATAGCTATTTTGGTAATTTCAGCATCAGTATCATGTCATAATTACTTTATTCAATATTTTCTTTGTAAAATTTGTAACACAGGCTATACACAATTTCCTCCAAATCCTGTAGATTTCTTAATTGAATGGTAGTTACATCATTGTGTGTAAAGCCAAACTCTTCACATAGTATTTTATCATCCTCCATTCCAGGTCAAAAGTTTCATAATCTACATTCAAAATCTCCTATTTCATATATATATATACACACATATATTTATATAGATAGATAGAATAGATGTAGCTATATATATGACACCCTTCATGAATGCTGCTTCTATATAAACATTTGCCACTTTCTTTAGTGTATATCAGGGAATTCTCTTTAGTTGGGGTGACCTTTCTGTTTACGTAGCATTTTATATCTGCCTCTGCTCAACCTACTAAAACACCAGTAGCTAATAGTAACATGATGTAATGTCCCTTAGTCAGTGTATGTGAGGTAAGAAATCATGGTTTTATGCATCCTTATAAACACAGGCTCTATATACGTACCTTGTAGGCGGAGCAGGTGCTCAGTCTACCAATACTTGGAAAAGATAATTTGGGTGCAATCAGAAACACACAGCTGTCTCTCTCTACCGAGAAGGAATTAATTCAGTTTAACTTTTAATTCAATGAAGCTAGAATATGAAAAATGAGTAAAGGATGTATAAGTAGGATAACGTTCATGGTGACTATGGATGGAAAGAATTTTGCCCAGATCTTTGTAAATATTATATTCAAAAGTTGCTTCATTTGAATTTTAATTAGCAAATTAATTGGTATTGAGTTATATCATCTTATATGATCAAGATTGGAAATATACTATTACAAATTTTACATTATGTTCAACAAGCACATACTGTATTCCATTTAAAAATATGTTTTAAGAACACATAGTGTACTCTATACCCTATTTGGAGTATAAGCATTCAGCAATTAAATAGGTAAAATTCTTGCTCTCATGAAGGATGAACATTGTAACACAAAACTAGTATAATAAAACTTGTGTTTTATTAAAAAAAAAAAAACTAAACTAAAGGGATCCCAATGGTAAAGCCGTTGTGCTGGTAGCTGCAGTGTGTGTGTGTTCGTTTGTGTGCGCGCGCACGCGCGCGCACACACACACACACACACACGCATGTGCTTTAAGAGTTTCTTTTCTTGGTGCAATAAAAACAAAGCATGAATAGCTAATATGTGCAACTCACTAACCAGATATTTTCTCTCGGAACCTATTTACACATAAGCATATAATAAAGGTGAAAAAACTTTCTTGTTAATTACATTATTAAAGTTATTTATTAGAATTCCAGGAAATACCAGAGGGTAACACAGAAGAGACATTTACCAGCTCCTTTCAACACTACTAATGAAATTGCAAATGAGTTATCTTTATGAGTTCTAAGAATTATGCACTGTAAAAACTTCAAAATTGTTGTAATAGATATAAATAGCATGGAGAAGATCAATAATGCATGTATAGTCATAAAGATAAAGAATAGCTATGGTTGCATTTTTGCATCCTATATTTCTAATTTTCATGTTAAGCTAATTATCCATATTTATTTTTAAATAATTATTGTGATCATTCCCCCTTTTTTTATTGTACCTTGCTGGGCTTTTCTTTTTTCCTTCCAAGATTTTACTTAAATCCAAGTTAGTTAACATCCCTTATTCTTTATATATGCTTTAGAAGTACTGCTTTTCCTGGCTGTATAGTACTCTACAACAGGAGGTTGGTAACATTTCTTAATCATTTCCTCGTTGTTGAACATATTAGTTGTCTTGAAATTTTTAGTATTATAGATTATAAGCCAATAAATAGGAAGAGTTACAAACGATAGAATACTAAGTTCCCATTTTTTCACTTAGCAAGCAAAGTTTTTCCTTTCTTTTTTTTTTCTTTTTAATGTTTATTTTTGAGAGAGAGACAGAGCTCAAGTAGGAGAGGGGCAGAGAGTGAGCGAGCCACAGAATCTGAAACAGGCTTCAGGCTTTGAGCTGAGAGGCCAGAGCTCAGAGCACAGAGCCCAATAAAGGGCTTGGACCCATGAACCATGAGATCATGACCTGAACCACCCAGGTGCCCCTCAGGCAAAGTTCTTCTGGGGGAAGAAAAAAAAAAGTAGTACATACTGCTACTGAAGGCTTACTGGGAGTGAACACTGAAAATAGATTCATGGAATCTGACTGAAAATAATTTGATTGGAAAGCAATTAGAAGCCAGAAATGTTAATCATCATAAAAGCAATCACAAAAGTTATCAAAGTTTTCAAAAGTAGCCCCCCCATGGACCAGATTTTCTATTTGAAATTTTTAGGATACACAAAAAAACTTAACATAAAACTTTACTACCTAAAAATATGAAATTATTTTATGCCCCAAAGCCTCATAAAAACTTGATCAATAGTTATGAATGGTTAGGTGTTGATTTCATAGCCACATGACTGAACGCTAAATATACAATCTACAACAAAACGTTGCTTCCCTCCCTCAGAAGCTCTCTCAGCTCCATGGTTTTGCTTCACATGTCGACTCTGCCTTTGTGTCACCCCAAGCAAGTCTCAAACAACATTGTTAGTTGCAAACAGTTGAAGCCACTCTAACTAGTTTAAGTTGTAAAAGGATCTATTCAAGTTTATTAGGTAGTTTACCAAATTGTTGAGACAGGCAGGCAGACAGGATTAAGCTTCGGTAGAAGTCTAATGAGATTCTCGCTTCTTCCAGGGCCATTGCCTTTCCTGAGTCAGACACCTGACCATGCGTGCTTGCTGCCCCACGAAGATGAAGGGCTTTTCCACAAATACCAGTAAGATCAAAGATCTGCACGGTTTCCTTCCTCATGCATATCACTTCATTTACAAGTCCCTCAGAGTGTGCATCTGACTGGAAGGGCCTAGCAGCAAGGAAGCCTGGTAATTTGAGTTCTACTATATGCCAACAGGACAAGACCTGTAATAATGGGTAGGTCTCTAAATGTAGTAGCGCTGTCAAGATTATGGGCAATCATAGAAAAGACCAATATTGATAAGTCCTTAGCTTCCTGACCTGCAAAATCAACAGTAGAAACCCCACCTTATGGTTAAAATGTCAAGGGAGGGGCACCTGGGTGGCTCAGTTGGTTAAGAGTCCGACTTCAGCTCAGGTCATGATCTCATGGTTTGGGAGTTCAGGCCCTGCGTAGGGCTCTGTGCTGACAGCTCAGAGCCTGGAACCTGCTTCAGATGCTCTGTCTTCCTCTTTGTGCCCCTTTCCCACTTGCACTCTGTCTCTGTCTCAAAAATAAACATTAAATTTTTTTTATGTCAAGGGAAATAATTGATGTAAAAGGAATTTGACAAGGTTAATGCCATACAAAATAGAAATGATATGTTACTATGCCCGACTAAATCTTTCTAAGGAAGCAATGGAGATAGGAAAGAAAAAAAATTTTTTTGGTCCACTTAAGTCTTCAAAAAACATTTAGTGATAGTGATGGTGTAGTTTTGTTTAAAAAATTTTTTTCCAGAAATCTGGAGACATATTTTTAAGCTTAACTACTCAGGAGCATTGTGACTTTGACAATTCTATTTTAATTCTCTGAGCATTAACAACTTTGCATGTAAAATGCAAGTGTGTGATCATATATATTCAAGAGAAATTTTATCTCTGTAATTATAAAAGACCAGGTTACCATGCTGGAAAATATCTAAAACTTCCCTTCTATCAATTTTCTCAAAAGGGCACTCCTCAGGATGATTTCTCATACACCTCTAGATGCAAGGATTCAGGCACCTGTAAGCAATGTGTCCCATTTGGCTATAATTTGGGGGTTTGGGTCAACTGTAACTCATATTATCCTATTTTTGCTAAAAAAATAACCACTGATAATGATTACTAACTCTTTGGTTCTCAAGTTTAGAATTACCTGAAGCTTTGAAAAATACTTTTACTTGAGTCCATCCAACAGCGACTGTAAATTAATGATGCCTGCATAAGCACTGGTGTTTAAAAGCTCACCAGGTGTAATAAATTTTGGGAAACCTTGAACCAACCTATCTGCTGATTGATGAATAATATCAAGCAATTGATCCTACAAAATCTTACAAATCCTTACCCCACTTCAGTATTGAAAATTCTCAAAATAAAGGTTAACCTTAGAATGTCTGAATAACATATTTTATTCCAACCTGTATTCCGAGGATTAAGATCAATCAGGTTACTAAACTATATAATCTCTAAGAACCCCATCCATTCTAAGATAAAGAGATTAATTCATTTGTGCAAGAACACACTGATAATTAATGACAGGCCTGGGCAAAAAACCCAGGTCCTGGATCAGAGTCCAGTGCCCTCATCACTATGTCACTTTTTCAGTTAATTGAGTATACGTGACAATGAAACTTAACTTGTGCAAAGCTACTTATGCTTGTCATTTTCATATCAACTTCACATTTCAAAGTTTTTATTACTTAACAGTACATTTGACTTTAAGTTATCAATCATTATCCCCTTACTGTGGAACCTAATATAGTGAAACATTTATCCACAATCATCAATTATACATGTTCAAAAATATATTATGCCATTCAAATTTTTCTATTGCTTTCAGACAACTGTGTAAATTACAATGATAAATTGAAATAGGTAATCCAATATCCTTATTCAGAATAAGGTATTATTTATCAAAGATAATTAGGCATACCACTATTTCCCGCACAGGTCTAATAGGCATCATAATGTGACTCACAAAGTGTGTTCTTCAGAACGTTAATTTTTAAAAATATTCTACAAAGGGAAGTTCCGCATTGCAGTACATCCAGAAAACATTGCATATTTTAGTTTCCTTCTTGAGATTCAACATGAATGTAACTGAACACTATGAAAAGCTCTGCAGTAAGGAATCCACTCTTCTGTATGGATTTTCCAAGGAAGTTGATCACAGAACCTATTTTCCATGCATAAACTACATTCACTGATCCCACCTGTCAAAGTCATATTAACATTTTAATTCCCTGCGCTACCCATGTAGGGTCTATTCCTGACAATAGACCGTCAGTGTTATGGTTAGTCCTAACACTGCACAGGGGATGAACATACATCATCTATCAACTTCATACACTTGCTTCCTATCACTATTCCTCTCCACCAAGTCTTCCAATGATGCACAAATATCAATTGTACTCATAAGTACTTACATGTTCATTCTACTGCAATCTCAGTAAGAGCATTGGCTACTTACCTCTGGTCATCAAATCTATTCTCAGAACCTCCTTTTGTTTCCATCATGTGCTTTGTAATTGCTATTTGCAGTATCCTTAGAGAAAGAAGCCTTAGGGGTAGGAATTGGGTCTCCTTCATTTTAATAATCCCACTAGTCTTTAATACAATGTCTGAATGTAGCAGTTTCCTCATATATATTATTTTGCACGTATTAACCTTCACACGCAGTAAATGTATATATGCTGCCCTAAATTAGAATAAAATCATTTAAGTGGGAAAAACCACATTAAAAGGTAGAATACATAATTATTTTTAAAACAAATCTTAATGTCTTTATTTATTTTTGAGACAGAGAGAGACAGAGCTTGAGCAGGGGAGGGGCAGAGAGAAAGGGAGACACAGAATCAGACTCCAGGCTCTGAGCTGTCAGCACAGAGCCCGAGGCAGCACGGACTGTGAGATCGTGACCTGAGCCGAAGTCGGACGCTTAACCAACAGAGCCACCCGGGCACCCCGAGAATTATTATGCACGAACAAGAAACATTAGTAAACACATCTTTTAAACTTGCTCAAGGTCCATCCTTTGGCACCCTTGTCATGCTGCTTCCCCTGGGGGACACTTTAGCCTGTAGCCTCTACTCCTCCCAAACCAAATAATCAACATCTCATTTTTGACTGTTTCCTAGCCTACATTAGATCATTCTTCTGTCTTGGTTATTGTACAGCCGATATGTACAATATTCGACTTGGATTTTTTTTTTTTTTTGAGTTTACAATGGTTGGAACACAATATGCATTCAGTAGAAACCGTACTTTAAATTCTGATTGCTGATATGTTCCCGGACTAACAATATTTGGTATAAGAATCCTTGTGAGGCTGGGCAGTGGCAGCAAGCTGCAGCTCACGGTCAGCTACGTGATCGTGAGCGTGAACAACTGATAGATACACTTATAACAATTCTGTACCCATACGGCCATTCTGTTTCTACCAGTATTCAATAAATTACATGAGATACTCCATACTTTATTATAAAATAGCTTTGTGTTAGAGGACTTTGCCCCACTGCAGGCTAACGTAAGTCTTCCCAGAATGATTAAGTTTGGCGAGGCTAAGCTATGGCGTTCAGATTATGTGTATTTGATGCATTTTTGATTTACAGCATTCTCAACTTACGATGAGTCTCTTGGCACATGTTATTACTGCTAAAGTGTTAATGGAAGATACTGTTACGATGGCCAAACATTAGCAATTCAACATTAGGGTTTAGTAATATGACAAGTCGGGTTCAGGCAGGAAATTTCAGACACTGCAGTCAGGGTCCACAATTCACTTCCTAGATTGAAAATTATCATGTGAACTAATTACTTCCTAGAGTTTGACTATATATACTGGAACAAACTCCTTGCTCTTAATAATTATGAAATATGTTCATAACAGTCTTCGAACTGCTCTTAAAGCTCATATCCTCCAATCTGCAGCTATTGGAGACATAATTCAGCAAAGCCCCTTATCAGTAAAAGCCAAATGACCCAGAAAAAGGTAATTCCCCTATACCATACCTAAGACAGTAAATGCTATTTCAGTGCTGTAGCCAGTATTACTAGAGCTCCTATTATATTAAAGGCAATGTAGATTACACAGCAGATTCAAGAATAACAATAATCCTTAAGAAATTAATACCAGTGTCTGTCCAAACAAGCAAAATACTGTTTTAGATGAAAGTACTTGCCCTATAGAAATCAACGTTTTATACTCTAAGTATTTCCAAATTGAGGATTTATATTTTTCAAACCTTTCTAACATTATTTATATTTTCCCCTCATAAAATTACCGTGTGCATTGCCCCACATTCTCAATAGTGTAGGATGCATTACATGGAAAAACCAATTTAATACTTTGCATTTTTAATGAAAATGTCTTTAGAAATATTCTTTATCAATTTTCAAGATATTAGTATAAAACATATTCATTTATCTCCTACTATGCTGAAAGCATTGTATTAGTTTATTTTTATTTTTTTACTTTTTCCCTAGCTTCTCTTGGATTTGAGTTCTTTATAGTTCATTTTTCCCACTTTTTCTATTAGTTCATAATGTGTACATTTTACTTGAGGAATTATTTCAGTGTTAATACTTGACTTACGAGGTTTTTACTTATGTTTAATTTCCATGATCTTTAAAACAAAATGTAAGGAACTAAGAATGATAAAACCTTTCTCACCAACAGGTACCACCCTCCAAGTTAACTTTATAGAAGTTTTACCTCATTTCACTCAATTCTGAAATCATTTTGTTATCTTAAAATCAGTGGCAATTTATATATCCTGCATGAATTAGCAATTTATTTTCTTACCAATGTTTCATCTCACTTTATTCTGGAGGATTATCCTTTTCTCCAAAGTACATCCATTACTATTTGTTTTTCTGAAAAGGTCTTCCCTTTGCTCTCACTCCTCAGTGATGATTTATGATATGAAGGATTTGGATTTGGGAATGATTTTAATACTTTGTATTCATATGGTACTAGTACTTTGTGGGTAAGAAGTCCACTGTCATCTGAATCCTGGTCATAATTTCTTTTTCTCTGCTTTTAAGATAATCGTCCTTGGTGTCCCAAACTTCCACTGAACGTTTCCAGGTGTGTACTTTGCCAGTGTGAATATGTACAGGTTTTCTTCAATTCTTTGAAATCGCCTGGCATTATCTTTGTGACTAATGCCTCTCTATGCAATTTTTGTTACCTTCTACAACTCCTATTCGTTGCATTTGGGAACATCTTCTATTCTCCATCTCTCTTAATCTCATTACCACAGTCCTGTGCTGCCTTCTGGATACTTTCCTCAGATCTATTTTTTATATTAATTATCTCTTCAGCTGTATATAATCCAATGTTTAACTCTTACTAGGTTTTAATTTCACTCAATTTTCTCATTTCTAGAAATTTATTAGTTATTTAATTTTTTTGTCATCCTCTGGTTCCTTTTATAGACTATACTTCTTATTGAAAATTCTCTACCCATAGAATATAAACTTTGTGTGATCTGGTCTGTGCCAGTTTCTTCAGAGAGGTCGTTTATAGTAGTTTTTAATTACCACCCCAGTGTTTTCACCAAATACTATCAGTCTTTCATTTCTTGTTTGGAGGTTAATCCCTAGGGTAAACTTGGATGCCACATGTATGAGAAGCAAAGGTTTAGAATTACAGTTTCTCAAAAGGTACTTCCCCCCCACCCCCATAAAAGCCTAACAAGAGACTATCTTTCTTGCTATATTCATGGGCTGGGGAATAAAGGTTTTACAGCCTTTTACATGGACGACTTTTCCACAGCCCCAATTTCATGAGAGGTTGTCATTCCAGTTCTTTGATTAGTTCAATAAGATATATTGAACTAAATATAGGAAATAGTAACAATTTTAATTTATTTTATGGAGTTAATTGCCCAGTGTTATGTAAAGTTAGTTCCTTGTAATATGAAAAACACTTTGTAAACTACAGAGCACTATATTTATATTAGTTAGCTTGTTGAGCCTCATAAAACAAAACTTTTAATAAAACCTTAATGATGTCTTTCTGCTCCATTAAAATACTTAGATGTTCAGGCAGTCATTAAGCATCTGACTTCAACTCAGGTCATGATCTCAAGGTTCAGGAGTTCGAATCCCATCTTAAGTAGTAAGTGAGCCTCCTTTCTCCCTCCCTTGCTCCGTCCATACCTCCTTGTCTGTCTCTTTCTCCCCCTTTGCCCCTCGCTCACTTGTACCCTTCTTCTCCCTCTCAAAAAAATGAAAAAAAAATTAGATGTTCAAGTATTATTTATATTCTATTTAAGGGTGTGTGAAATTTTATTTAAATCTTATTTTGGAAACCTAAGATATTCAAATTTTTTAATTAAAAATTATAAATAGTTTAATTAAAACACGGATTTAAATATTACAACAAACCAAGTTATCTTTATTCTCAAGTCCAACTATCATGGCCCACAAAGAAACAATTTTAAGGTTGCTGGAGATAGCCTGTCAGTCACTCATTGCAATAAGTGAGTAAAAGAGGTTTAGAAGTCATGAGAGTAAAAGGCACGGCATAGGGAATATAGTCAATGACATTGTAATAGCGTTGTATAGTGACAGATGGTTGCTACCCTTGTGGCGAGCACAGCATAACCTATAAAGAAGTGCATCACTACTCTGTACACCTGGAACTAATAGAACACTGGGGGCCAACTATTCAGAGATAATTTTTTTTCAAATATGTTTTTCTTGTTCTTAATGCCAATTATATTATAGAACCCGTATTAGATAAAAATTTCTAAAACAACAGTCAGTTCATTTACTCACACTGCATATACACAATAAAATAAAACAAGTAACAAAAACTTAATAGGTAACTCAGTCTTATTGCCACTATAGAATGGAAGACTATTTTTTAAAAATCCAATGGCTTTGTTCTAATATTCTTGATTCTAATTTTTCTATTTTAACATAATGATCGTTCACTCGGTGAAGTTTCATATACATGTATCTCCTTGTCTGCTTCATCTAAGTCATTATTTTTCAATGAAACATCAAGATCAGTTCACAATAAGTAGTTAAGGGAGTATTGTATATGTTGACATCATGGAATATGGTGTCAGAAACCTGAATTTATGTTTTAATTCACTAACTACTAGCTGTGACCTTGGAGTAAATTACTGAAGCACCTTCATTTCCCTCATTTACAGTAGAGGAGATCTAATTATTACTGAGTACCTAAGCAGGGCTGGCTGTGTGACAAGTGCTTTCAATACATGGACTTAATTAAATGTCACAACATCACTATTGAGTTCTATCCATATTGTGGCAGAGTGGAGACGAGAAACTAAGTGATTTTATGTCAAAACCATATGTTCACTGCTCAGTAATACAGTGACTGCAAAAATAGTATCGATAATTCCAGTTTCTCAGTAGTTTAACTTGGGTGTAAAATCATTGAAGGTTTTGTTTTCAGTGTCAAAAATAATCAAAAACCATGGAGTTCTATTTTTGATAATATACATAAAATGTAACGTTTAAAATTTTTATGAAAAATTCAATAGTGTAACTAATTTTGCAATTTTTTGAAGTCAGGTTTACCAAGACCCAATGTACATGAAGCAAAATTCACATGTTTTGTGTACAGTTATGTGGGCTATAGGAAATATATACACAGTTGACCCTGGGGATGTAAGAAATATATATACAGTTGACTCTTGAACAATATGGAGATTCAAGGCACTAACCCCCTGGGAAGTCAAAAATCCATGTATAACTTCTGACTCCCCCAACTAATAGCAACTAACAGTTGATTGAGCCATATTTTATATGTTCCATGTATTATAAACTTTATTCTTACACTGAAGCTAAAGAAAATGTTAACAAAATCATAAGGGAAAATACATTTACAATACTATATTTAGCAAAAGAAATCCATGTATAAATGGACCTACGCAGTTCAAATCCATGTTATTCATGGCTAACTATAGCTTTTTAATCACTTACAATGTCAAGACAATGAGTGGTTCTATTCCCTCCCAACTATCTCTGATCCCTTTCCCCAATTCCAGCACAATGTTGAATGGAAATGATGAGAATGGACATTCTTGCCTTGTTTCTAATCTTATAGGAAAACCTTTCAGTTTTCAGTATTGAATATAATGTTAAGTATAGGCTTTTCATATATGGTTTTCATTCTATTGAGGTAAATTTATCCTATACCTAATTTATCCTATATCTAGCATTTTGTCAAATTTTTTCTTCATCTATTGATACAATTATGTGATTTTTATCCTAAACTGAGTCATGAATGAATAGAGAATCTGAACAGACCAATAACGAGTAAGGAAACCTAGTCATTTAAAAATATCTCAGCAAAGAGAAGCCAAGGAGATGGTTTCACTAGGAATTCTACCAAGTATTTCAAGAGTTATTACCAATGTTTTGGTGAAGAAAACTACAGGCTAATATCCACTGAATGTAGATGCAAAATTTCTCAACACCATAGACTGAACACACCATACAGACATCTACAGAACATACTATCCAACAGAATATACATTCTTTTCAAACACACAGAACATCTTCTAGGATAGATCATATGTTAAGCCATAAAAAAAAGCCTCAACAAATTCAAGAAGATAGAAACTATATCAATGATCTCTCTGACCACAACGGTATGAAATTAAAAATCAGTACCAGAAGGAAAGCTGGAAAATTTGCAATTATGAGGAAATTAAACAACACACTCCTGAGCAACCATCAAAGAAATTATCAAAAAGCAAATAAATATCTCAAGGCAAATGAAATTGGAACCACAACATACCAAAACCTTTGAAATACAACAAAAGAAATTCCAAGAGGAAAATGAAAATGCATTTAATTTTCAAATCCAAAAAGATACTGGATTAAAAAGATGGTGGTTATTAAGGAAGACAATTGTTGTAATGAGTACTGGGTGATATACGTAAGTGATGAATCACTAAATTCTACATCTGAAACTAATATTACAATGTAGGTTAACTAATAAAAACTGGAAATTACTTAAAAAAAGACTGAAAGAAAGATCTCAAACAATGTAGCTTTACACCTCAAGGGACTAGGAAAAAAAATTAAACCCAAAGGTGGCAAAAGGAAGGAAATAAAAATTAGAGCAGAAATACATAAAACAGAAAACAGGAAAACAGTAGTAAAGATTAACAAAAGAGTTGGGTTTTTGAAAAGATACGAATGACAAGTCTTTCGATAGACCAACTTAGGGGAAAAAAAAGACAGGAGTCAAATTAATAAAATTAAGAAAGAAAAAGGAGACATTACAATTCATACCACAGAAATACAATGAATCATAACACGACCGTGAACAATTATATGTCAATAATTAAATATTTATCTAAAATAAATTTTTAGAAGTATATAGCCCACCAAGACTTAATCCAGAATAAGTAGAAAATGCTAACATATCAATAACAAGTGAAGAGATTGAATTGGTAATCAAAAACTGGAATCCCAACCAGGGAAAGTCCTTAGCCTGATGACTTCACTGGTGAATTCTGCCAAACATTTAAAGAATACTAGTGCCAATCTTTGTCAAACTCCTCCAAAAATTTTGCAAAAAAAAAAAGAGAACACTCCCCAACATATTTTACAAGGCCAGAACTGATACCAAAGCCAGCTAAGGACACCACATGAAAACTAGGAGTGGAAATCCGTGATGAACATAGATGCAAAATTCTCCACAAAATTCTAGCAAAACAAATTCATCACATCAAAAGGATCATACACCATGACTAATTGGGATTTATTCCTGGGATGCAAAAAATGCTCATAGTACACAAAAACTTAATGTGACAGACCATATTAATGGAAGATTTAAATTCTGTAGTCCAAGGTATTTTCTTTTGATGTCCTAAGCAATGTAATTTTGCTGAATACAAGGTCACAAAGATTCTCTGTTATGCTGCTTTAACAAGATTCATGTTTTAAGAGTTAATACCTGGGCTTATGAGTTAACAGTGTAGGATATAACTTGGCATGAAGATTTATTATATATATATATATACATATATATATATATATTTTTTTTTTTTTTTTTTTTTTTTTTTTTTTTTTTTGAGAAAGAGAAATAGAGCAAGCAAGGGGCAGAGAGAGATAGAAGCACAGAATCCGAAGCAGGCTCCAGGTTCTGAGCACAAAGCCCAACGCTGGCCTTGAACTCGTGAACCGCAATATCATGACGTGAGCCAAAGTCGGCCACTTAAACCACTGAGCCACCCAGGCACCCCGAGATGTATTTACTGTTAATGTTCAAATTTTCCAGCACCGATCATTGAAAATACTATGCTCTCTCCACTGTGTTGCTTTTATTAACTCCATATATGGTTCTATTTTTGGGCTTTTCATTCTGCCCCATTGATTTGTGTGTCTATCCTTTTCCAGCTCCTATTTATGAACACATTAGTCTGTGGTTTGCATCTCATGTGATATCATTGTTTGGTTTTGAGGTAATACAAGCCTTATAACAGAAGTTATAAAGTGTGCTTCACTTCCATTTACTGGAAGTTTGTCACTTTTTTTTATTGTTGTTCTGATACAAGTCTATTGAGTTATGGAAGCTAGTATTTACTAGAAAATCAAAGTGGTGAAAACCTGTAAGATCTACCGTCATTCCAAGTTTAAATTATACAGCAGAGTATTTTAACTATAGTCACATTGTAGTACATTATTTTTCTAGAATTTAATTATCTTCTACAACACATACTTAGTACCCCTTGACTAACATCTTCCCATTTCCCTCTCCACCCCCATGAGAGATATATTAATTATATTGATTGTGGGATTTACTTCACAATGTATGCATATATTAAAACACTCAGTTGGGGCGCCTGGGTGGCTCAGTCAGTCGAGCATCCGACTTGGGTTCATGGCATGAATCCCTGCCCTGCATTGGGCTCTGAGCTCTCAGTGCAGAGCCTGCATCAGATACTCTGTCTCCCTTTTTTCTGTCCCTCCCTCATTTGAGCACTCTTTCTAAAATAAACATTAAAAAAAAAAGGCAAAAAACAAAAAACAAAACAAAAACACTAGGTTGTACACCTTAAATACATACAATTTTTATTTGTCAATTACACATCGATAAAACTGGAAATTAAAAAGAAAGTCAAAGGGGAAGTTTTCATTGTAAATCCATGTATTACTTCAAACATGCTTAATGTACACAACTCCTTTGATTTAGAAAGCAGAGATTACTTATGTCTAGATACATTTCATAGCTTCTTGTTACTACGCTAATACTTTCTCTGATTTTTCTTTGGAAAGAAAAAAAGTCAACGCAGCTGTTAATGGAAAACTAGATTTAAGTAGCACAACAAAGTCCTTATATACTCGTAAATTGGGGGGGGGGGGCAGTGCCCCCAGGGAATGTGCAAAAATAAAAGATAAAGAGACTTAACAGTTTTTCTCCTTAGCCAAGAATGAAAATTTTTAGCAAAATGTGTTTTGAGTACCACAAAGCTTCTTTTGAAGTGCAATTATAGGGAAGTTCGTTTTAATTTGGATAACTTGCACATACCCCTAATATTCTTACCAGCATATGAGTATTTCACTTAGGACTTTCCCCTCAAACAATTAAGACAAATATTTCATCATCATTTACAGCATACTTCTAGTTATACTTCCTCAACAATTAGGAATCATTTTAATAACATTTACTTAGGAGTTTAATTAAAAGCACCAAGCATAGTGCCTCCAATCTAATAATGTATTTTAGTCTCCTTGCCACTCTTGGATTTAAAGTAATATTCACACACTAGACCATTTCTTACAATAATCTTTTGGTGTAGGGAAAAAGAAGATTTATATAATTGACGGATGATGAAACATCTACACATAGAGAAACATTCTGGCCAATATCAAATGACTGAGGAGTGAAATTTTAAACATATAGCAATTCATCTTAATGCATTCTATTTTCTCAATTCCAAGTAAAGACTGAAATATTAAGCGACATATAAAATTAAGACACCGAGTGGGGTCTTTAACTAGAAGACATATATAATTATAGAAAATAACAGTTTAAGAGACTGATCTCCAAAGTGATGTATGTGAGCCATGGAGGGTGGAAAATACATTCCACTGGGGATGTACTGGAAACAGTAGCTGGCACTTGTTGTATTATGATCTTGGGCACTCAATATACATTTAAGTAATTCTTCCAAGAATCCTACAGTACAGATGCTTCATTCCAGATGAGGAAATTGAAACATGATGGGTAAAAAAAAAAATCGAGAAAACAAATTTTCTATGAATATTTATCAATAAGAACATTTAGTTTTAACATTCAATGTTGTTACTGATAGAACATGCAGTTTCTAAGTAATAAACATTTATAGTTTATAACTTTTTAAAATGTTTTCTTAAACAGGTGATGAAAATTTTGCAGACTTCTGATGAATTCCTTTGGAGAGGCTAGTTCCATTTAAATGGAGGGAAAGATACTTAATCTGCCTTACATCTAAAATGGCTAGGAGTATTCTAATAAAAGACTATGTAAGTTTAAAACGTTCTTATGAATGCTATTTTCACAAGGTTCAATGGTAACTTAAAAAAGCCGAATTAATTAAGAAGATAGAAGAAGCTGCCAACAGTTTTATGGACTTCGGGTCACAAAACCAGTCCTAGCTTCAGTTTTGTTTTGTTTTGCTGAGGTTATTGCTAAATTAGGAGGTATTCACTATGGCTCCTTAAAGGAGATCAAAAAATGCAATTCCATAGTCAAATGAAAGAGTTTGGGGTAGGGGGCATATTTTTGTCTTCCCAAGAACGTCCTGTCTGCTTATACTCGAAGTAGGATTGCTTCCTACTCTGAGTAGTCAGCCTCAAAACCTACCCTCCCCTACTTTCCCCAACATACATTTATTAGGGGTCCACTATGTGTCAGCTAATTTTTTCCAGTTTTGTTGAGATGTAATTGACATAATTCCTAATTACATGAGGTGATAAAATGTTAACATTTTGTGGTAAACATTTTACCACCTTTGATTTATATCAAAGTATATTGTATACCTTAAACATATACAATGTTACATGTCAGTGATATCTCAATTAAGGTTGATTCCCACTGTGGCTGGCTTATTGTAGTGGTTAGAATTCTCTGGGTATTTCCAAATTTCTTCTGAGCACATTTCTCTATAGTATATTAAGGATTTTTTTCCATCACTGATGAAATTCAAACATTCCTGAGGAGGAGTCAGGCTTTAAAGAGCGTCTCTTTCATTCAAGGGGAGTGGGAAATACAAGCTTCCAGTTATGGAATGAGTAAGTCATGGGAATAAGGGTACAACACACGGAACGTAGTAAATGACACTGTAATAGTGTATGGTGAGAGATGGTAACTACACTCATGGTGAGCACAGCATAAGATACAGAGTTCTCAAATCACTATGTTGTACACCTGAAACTAACAGAACCTGTGTGCCAACTAGGATTCAATATAAATTTAAAATATAATTCAATTAAAAAAAACTGTTACTTTACATATGTGTATAATTCCTGTTCTCGAAATTTCAACAACCTTAACCCACGTACCACTACTGCAGCCCTAGAAAGCAGATAGTAGTGAATATAATAACTTTGTTTTACAGCAGAAGAAACGGAGTATTTAAGCTGTGCCAGGTCACAAAATTAGCCAGCGGTAGAGCTGAAATTAGATTGCAGACAATTGGTTTCAGACTGTGTTTAGGGGAATGATGGCATAAATTATTTTCCAAACTGGGACACTTTGAAGAACAAAGAAATCCTCCACCCAATAGTTAGGAAGGCACTGCAGTTTCATTTGGGACAGTTTGGATAAACTAGAATATATGGTCATCCTAACTAAGACCAGTAGACCAAGTATGAAGAAGACATTTTCTCTTCCATTATAGCTCTTGTAGGAAGGCCCCATATTGTAGAGCCAAGCACGAGAGAAGGTCAGTATTTCTTAGTCCTTCCTGGGTCAAATCTACACGTATAAGTTTAATGAAGTCCCTTACCAGAAAGTGAACATCTGTAAATGCAGACATGTGCATTTAAAACAGGCATTCACAAAATTTGTTTTTCTAGGACTCAAATTCTTTCACTGTTCTTCACAGATTATGAATCCCTGATTTAAACAAAGTAATTCAGATTTAACAATCTTATCTCTTCATTTGTTAACAAGACTGCTAAATTAAGTCTAAGAATATTGGACTTCCATTCTGTACAACTTATACTTTGGATTGAGTTTTTTTTTTTTTTCATGAAGAATTATCAGTAAAAATAGGTCATCGATTTTCTTCAATCATTTAAAGTCTGAAATATGTATGGATAACAAGAAGATGAGTGAAAGAAACATGAGGTTCTATAATCACTACACTAATATTCACTATTAAAAACTAATGCCTGTTATACCTCCAACATTACCTTAATTTTCTAGTGGTAAAACTCTTTATTTTACAATATTACAAGATATATTTTTCAAAGAAAGAAAAAAAACTGACTACTAAACCTGATTTGGTATAGATCACCAACTTGAGATATTGTTCTATTTTACTGTCATCCATTATTCACATCTGTACAATCACTTTTAAAATAGCACAAATAGCACTTAAGTTGCCTGATAGGATGTTTTGAGACCTATCAAGAAGTATTAATATTCAAGTTGCAGATGAAGTTTCAAGTAGGATTAAAAATGTCCAGGTCTATGTAGAAGAGATCTATGTGGACAAGTGGATTAAGATCATTGGACCATACACGGAATCAGCATTCAGTTACAATGATATATTATGATAAAATGGACTTCCTGTAATTCTACAAAACTGAAGGCAGTGGTCTTGTTTAAGAGCACCAACTATTCTTTTTGCTCTAGAGGATATGGTTTTCCTGATGCCAAGTTTGGCTCAAGAGGGTCATGGAAGGCCCTAAGCATTTCCTATCAAAGGTAAGGATGCATAGGTTGTTGGTCAGAGTTGTTCATCAACAGAAGTTATTTAGTTACAGGTTTCAAAGGACAATGACATAGCTAGGACAGATCTTGTGTTGATGCTCACATAGGCAGCTGTCACCCCTTCCTAGCAGCTCTATGGACAGATGTGCCACTGAGAGGTACTGCCTCTGTTTCTGATGGGAGTTTGTCTATTTCCCTTGCAGAAGAAGTGTACATGTTTCGTCTTATAGGAGAGGTCAATTTGGTTCATTTTATATAGCTAGTTGCTTATGGTCTCTTCCTGTCAAGACATTACAATTGCAATAGTTCCATATATTTAAAAAATCCTGTATTTCTTTAAAAATCTCCAATTGTGAAATAGGGAAACTCAAAGACCATTTTCAACCCAAGATAAAAAGTGTTTTCAATTAAACTTAAAGATGTTAAAGTTCTTAAATCTTTTTTTTTTTATGTATGCTAAACATGTCCCTTAAAATCTCCTA
The DNA here is from genome assembly GCF_018350175.1 of Felis catus. Taxonomy (NCBI): domain Eukaryota; kingdom Metazoa; phylum Chordata; class Mammalia; order Carnivora; family Felidae; genus Felis; species Felis catus. The sequence goes on along the minus strand of NC_058370.1, from coordinate 111,852,561 downwards.
TGCTCCAGTCCATTTTAAGGCTTTTATTTAAAAACCAACATGCACACAAACAGTAAATATATACTCAATCTAGATGAAATTTTAGCAATTCTCATTTAGGAGAATTGAACTGCTCACTTTTAATATACAAAATATTGATTATTACTAGAAATGTGTGTGAGCAATTAAATCCATACTTCCCTTCCTATTAGTCATCACTATAAAATAAGGAGAACATATTTATTTTTTATTGTTTATTTTTGAGACACAGAGAGCATGAGTAGGGGAGGTGCAGAAAGAGAGACACAGATCCTGAAGCACGCTCCAGGTGCCCCCAAGGAAAGCATTTTAAGAATATATTAGAACTTAAGCATTTCCCCAAGTACTGGTCCATTTCATACAGCTACCTTGGAACACAAGGTTCAGAAGTGCTTTTGGAGATTGCTCCTTCCTTTTTAGGTCTAGAATATCAAGTCTTTACCACTGAAGGATGAATTTAAATTTTGGAAATCATCAAAAGTCATTTAGAGCTAATTATGCTCAATGAGAATTGTGATCAAGCAAAGCCAATTTGCAGTATTGTTTAAAGGAAGAGTTTTAAAGATAGCACACCATGAACCAAAGCAGTTGATGGTAAAAATGCCAGTCAATTAGACCCCAAACTAGACCAGACTACAAGCTCAAAATAGGCTGAACACTAACAGATCTCAATTCTGGCTGCAGTTCAGAATTAGGCGAGTAGCATTTTAAAAACCTTGGTTTGCAAGCATAATTCATCCCAGAAACATACTTGTAATCCAAAGCACTTGTATATTCAAGCGATATTTCAAGAACTATTGGCCCAGTTGTGGTCACATGACATTGTGTCATGGACTACTTGATAATCAAGTGATGTCTTGCAATACAAGTTAAAATTTATTAGACATGTTTGCTCATCCTGCAGAACACCGGCAGAACAAGTTACTTGCAATCCAAGTATACTTGTATACAAGTAGCATAGCATACTGTATATGGCTACTAGGACCATTTTTGGTTTTTCCATGTAATCCTAAGTGTCAGTGTATTGTTTAGAATGGTTATTATGAGTAAAGTTGATTCAGAGTAGCTCTATTTAAGAAGTGATTTTTTGCTAGGTAGTATCAATATTGGATCTGAAATGGTAGTAGTTAAATCCCTTAGCTGCACTCAGATGTTATTTACTAAGTGGTTCAATTTCAGGTACCAAGAGGCCCCTGATGCCACCATTTCATCCGACTTGCTTTCCCACTTTGTAGAGTATTAGGAAGCAATCATTAACATTCCGTGGCTTCAGTCCTTAAGATGTTTGACCTGTTTAAGAAATGCTGCATCTCTGGGGATGGGACATGCTACTTTCATCTATTAGCATGCACATTCCTACACCCACACTACAAGCACTTAACACCCACATTACAAGCATCTAAACAAGTCATGTCAATCAAGCATCTGAAAAGTGCTTTTGGTGGAAGAACATAGATGGAGATGGAGAACAAATTAAAACGAGAATCTGAGGAGGCAGAACTGATAAACAATTTCACACCATCTAAGGGAGAAAGGGTTATACAACATTGTGGACTTCGGCAACAAATTGGCTTCAAAATTCTTTCCAACTTTACATGGCATACATAACTAATTTTTAAAATATTTACTAAGGATGTTGAAATATGATCAATATTAGAGCAAGTTCAACATTTTTTTTTTGAGAGAGCACATGTGCCAGAGTGTAAGCCTGGGGAGGGAAGTGGGGTTGGGGGGGGAGGGTGGGCAAAGCCAACAGGAGAGAGAGAGACTCTTAAGCAGGCTCCACACACAGCACAGGGCCCTATGTGGGGCCCAATCTCAAGATGACCGTCTGGAGTACACATTTTATTTGTCTAAATTTACTCAGTTTATTCCTCATTTACCCTATTAAGTATTTTTTTTTACGTTTTGCTTAAACTTTTCCTTGCAAAAATAAAAAAATTCTTAAAATACAGAGCTATTGAATATTAATTTTCACAATGAAGAGGTTTTAAAAGTTACAGGCCTGATATATTTAGGAACATTTAATTTACTGGAACACTGTTAATCATCTAGGTTTCTTATTACGATTTGTGACAGTCTATGTCATAAGTTTCTATCTTAGATGAAAATAAAGATATGCCCCCACCCCATTCCATTTCTGCCATCTAGGTCTCCTATACAGAGGAATTATCTCCTGCGTACTTAGAATCGCAAGAATAAAATACTTCAATGCCACTCCCAGGTCTATCCATACTTGAAGATGGATGGTATCAAACTCACCTTTGCTACGAGCAATCCGTTACCTGGAAAAACTTTATGTAACAATTGTTGTTATCACAGGACAATGGATAGCAAAGACTGATAATCTGCTTTGTAGGGGTAGAACCTATTTTGATTGTTTTTAAGAAAAATCTTATTCCACTTCAAAGAAATTTAAGTGTCCTTTTCATTAAAGGTTTGAATGTTAACAAACTTGTAAATACAGCTTTTCTTTGGATTGTGTCCTCCTTTCCAGTTCCATTTTATTGGTCTGAAGAATGCTGGTACCAGTATGGTTATGGTTATGCTCAACTCTACAGACGTGTAATAGTTCTTTGAAATCATTCCTTGCTAACGAAAATTGCCTAATTACAAAATTAAAACATTCTGTCCAGAACCTTTACTGATTAGTTTACTACTATCTCAGTTTTATTTTACTACCATTTTAGATTTTATACAGGATTCAGTCTTTAATGATTTATATAAAAATGAAATGAATATCATGGTGCCTGACATGGTCAGGAAAAGCCCATTTAACTCATTTTACTTATTTTCATTTAAATAAAATATGAACAATTTGTTAACATTAAAAGGCAGTTTTTCACTATTTTCAGGTTCATTCAAAATGAAAAAATGCTATCAAATTGAGGTGTACAGGTTTTCCTTCTTTGAGCATTTAGGGGTCTAATAAAGAACATTTCAAGGCAAAACGAAGAAAGTCCAAGAGTAAGCTTTAGTACACTAGAAGTCTTAAAATTTAATGTTTTTAAATCCCTATATACACACCTAAGGTCTGACACACACTATATACAGTTTCCTTGAGCATTCTGGAATGTGGAAAAATCACCTGTTATCTCTCCATTTAAGACAGGAGAAACTTCTATATGCAAATACAGTTCATCTGAAATATTGATATTGTAATTTTCACAGTTACCCCAAAATGATTGTTGTGTATTTTTAAAATAAAGATCATTCTCTTTAATATTAATTCTTTGAAAACATTTGATTACCTCCCACATAACTGGACATTAAGTCACTAACGGTATTAATGCTTACAAGGGAGTATTCCATAATTTCTAATACTCTATTTGAAATTTAGAGTTTATCCACTTCTATAGGGATAATAGTGATTATACATACACATACATATACATATGTATGAACATATTTTTGTTCTTTTTAGCTTAAATACCTTTATCTTCCTATGTGTGTGTATGTACATGTGCTTGTGGGTACATACAATACACACACACACACACTGATGCTACATAGGACATGAAAATTTCAGTATTACTTTAGAATCAGGTGTATTTTAGTAAAACATGCATTTCATTATAGTTTATATATTATATAAAAGTGCAATTTACTGGGAGGAAATATTTAATAAACCAGAAGAATGAGCTAGAATACCTTGGTTTTTATAGAATTGCATACCTTATAGAACCTTTCTATGTATTTTTTATCATTTAACTACATCTTGTTATTTCATAGAACATAGTAGATATAATATGCATTTCCAATTACTGAGACAGTTATTTCTGTGCTTTAGGATTCTTTTAGAAACAAAGTGGCACTCTGGGAAGCCACATGACATATGTCAGGTAACAAAGAGATCATTTAGTAATTTGAAGCATTTGTTTTTCACTCTCTGTCATCATTTATCCTATGAACCAAGAAATAATGTAATAGAAACAAAATTAGCTGTTTTTTATACTCTTTACTAAATTCCACATACACATCAAACATATGATGATCCTGATTGCTTATAAACACACCTCACAGGAGTACAGCAACTCCACTATCATCACTTCTGAGGCATATAAATTCTAACAGGATTTGTCACGTCCCTACAATTGGCACTGTAATCTTTCACTATTATCAGTCCTAATCCAACATTCTATTGTTAATTCTAATACAATATTTAAGAATACTAAGAATTAACTAATACCCACAACGTTACGGAAATATTGGACTAGCAACCCATAATGATGGTTCTGAGGTGCCTGGAGAATATGATGGTAGTTATTTATCTTCTCTTCAGAAATCTATCACAAACACAAAGTTGCATAGCTACAGGAACTTAGCGATGCCCTGAGGTCCCTGTAATAATTGGAACATCTTTATGCCCACTGAGCTTTCAAGACAGATGGTGGATTTACCAGCTGAACTGTATTTATCGAGCCAAGTAATGCCTGAGAAATGTGTTCCTCTCCGGAATTTTGATCTTACCTTACGCCAATGTTAAACTCTCTTTTGATGGCTTTCTACCCTTCTCCCACCCACATTTGAAACCTAAAGGAAACCTACCCCCAAAGCCAAAATTCACATGCCAATGTTTTGCCAGAATTAAAACTCACTACCTAAATTAGTGGAGATAAAAATGGAAGTAAAAAATGGAGAACTTCATTAAACTATTTGGTGAGAACTTAAAGCTTCATTTCTAGGGAATGTTTTATTTAAGGGATAGCCATTTTTGTACCGAAATTCAAAGGTGGATTACACAGGAGACACCAAGAAAAAGGGGATAAAAATTCCCTAAGTAGACTTCTGGAGAGAGATTGGCAACTGCTCACTTTGCTTATGTGTTTTAGGTTTTTTTGAGGAATGCATAATACAGAAGCAAGGGTAAAGCATGTAGATTTTGAAGAATGATCATGAAGTAAAAAATTATTATAAGTACCCCTAAGTTAAAATCTCCAGAGAAACCAAACTCTGTGTGTGTGTGTTTATACATATGAAGAGAGATTATTTATATAAAAAAATAAAGTTACTTTACTTACAACATTATGGACACTGATGAGTTCCAAGATCTGCAGTGGACAGGCTGGGTATCTAGGAGAGCTAATGAAGGGGTTCTGGTCTTTAGAGGAGCAGGCTTGAAATCTAGAAAGAGACAATGTTTCAACTTTAGACTAAAGGCAGGGGGAAAAACAAAACAAAAACATATTCCAGATCAAAAGAATTCAGGCAGGAGAGTTTTCATCTCACTCACTGAAGATGGCATTTTTTTTTTTTTTTTTTTTTCTATTCAAGCCTTTAACAGATGGGATCAACTCACATTACGGAGAGCAATCTACTCTATTCAATCTACAAATTCAAGTGTCAATCTAATCCAGAAACACCTTCACAGACACACCCAGAATGATGTTTAACTGGATATCTGGGCACTCCATGGCCCATGCAAGCTGGCACATAAAATTAACCAATATCCTCTCACCAACAAAATCTTCTAGTGCATTCCTTCATGTTATTTCTCTACCTAACCCTGAGAGAAAGATCAGATTTGTAAAACATAATTGTACCTGTTACCTAGCTTTACTAAATGTATTCTTCTTGAAGATTACATTTTCCAATATTAGGTTTTTTATGTATGGATTCTTGAAACTGTAGTCCATGTTCATTGTTGTAAAGTATTTTTATTGGTGTATAGTATTCTCATACACCACCTTTTACTAAGAATGCTGCCATTGATGCCCATTTCAAAAATTTTCAGGTTGGGACTCTTATGAATAAATCTGGTATCATCATCCATGTATCTTCTTACATAGGTAAAATTTTAAGGTTGTAACTGGTAGAGTTAGTGGATGATAGGTTATATAAAACTCTCGCTTGTATACAGGATGTCCATATATGTGTAAATTGTTTTCTGGTTTATTTTGCACAATGATAGGCAAATGGATCATTTTTAACAATACTGAACTGTTTTCACCACAGTATATAGATATTAAGAACTGAATGTATGAATATTTTAGCTGTGTTCTTCCCCTTAAAGATTATTTTGATCATTCTTGATCATCAAAAATTATATACTCTCTTCAGAATAGTTTTATATCTTGTGGGAATTTTGATTGAGGTTTTACTGAATCCAAAAGTTAGTTTGGATACAATCGGTTTTTTTTTTTTAATTTTTTTTTTCAACATTTATTTTTTTTGGGAGAGAGAGAGACAGAGCATGAACGGGGGAGGGGCAGAGAGAGAGGGAGACACAGAATCGGAAACAGGCTCCAGGCTCTGAGCCATCAGCCCAGAGCCTGACGCGGGGCTCGAACTCACGGACCGCGAGATCGTGACCTGGCTGAAGTCGGACGCTTAACCGACTGCGCCACTCAGGCGCCCCTACAATCGGTATTTATAGCACTAATGACTCCAATCCATGAAACCAATCCATCTGTCCATTTTTTAACACATTGAAAACTTCTATGCATTTTCTTAGGTTTATTTCTTACCATGTTATTTTCATGATTATATAGATTTTTTTGATGGTTAATATTCAGGAACCAGTGATTTCTATGTACTTATTTTAATTGAATAAATCATCAGAATTGTCAAATTTATCAGTTCACTTTTAGTCTTTTATAGGCATTTCAATCCTATCTGCAAGTGAGGTCTTTTTTTCACATTTTGAATCTGAGTATTTTATTCCTTTTTACTTACTCATTTCATTGGTTAGTTCTCCAGGTGTAGTACTGAAGAAGTAGAATACTAAGTTTGCCACATTCAAAGTTTCAAAAGTTCAACATTGTGTAGTAAGTATGTTATTTGGTAAAGATATTTTTAAGTATTTTTGGTGGCTAGTTATGGAGAATGGTCTTCTTAATGTAGTAATAATCAAGTTCTCAGGAGTATACATTTTCTAGTTCGGTTAAACTCTACAGTCCAATTTTGAAACAAACACATCCACATCACACCCTCTATGCTTAGCATGTGTTTTTTGATTCGTCAAATGTCCCCATTTCAGATTAAGAGTCTAACTGAGAACTCTCAGTGGTAGGTAAAAGTTAGGTAAAGAGAAATTGGTGCCAATAGGGAAATTCATGCCAAAGTTTCAGAAGTGCTATGGAAGCCTGTAATACCTAATTTTATCTCTGTTGAATATATTTGGTATCATTTGCAAGTAGCAACATTCTCCCTGGGTCAATTCTGCTTTTTTTTTTCCAGGTATTCTACTTGCCTGCATAGCTGTAGACTCAGTTCACCATGACTCAGTATCTTGAGCTACTTGATCCAGATACAATTTTATTATTTTCTTTTTTTAGTTCAAGTCAGAGTTGGTTTCTGATTTGCAACCGAGCACCTTGACTGATAGAACTTAGCACATGCAGACACTTCAAACTACCTGTACCCAGAGCCATATCTGCACCCTGGTTTTACTCTTCTCCTTCTGACCCTTCTACTTTTCTGAACCCATACCACTTATGACTTTGTTCTTGCCAATATCCTCTTGGCTGTGATCCTCAATTCCATCTCTCGCTACCGCGAGATCTGTCCCATCAGATCAATAACAGGTTTGCATTAAAAATATAAACATATATTATGCCAACATATTGCTATCCGGCTACTTTTCTAGTTCAGTTTACCCTCATAATAAAGTGCTTCGAGAAATATTCTCAGCTTATTCATTCATTCATCTCCTCGGTGCTCCTCAGCCAACTTTCACCAAGCTTTCGTACTTGAAATTTTAAGGAGAGCTCTTTTCAAGGTTACCGATGATTACCCTGTACTGAAGCCAATGAAAAAAAAAAAAAAAAAAAAACCCTGGTATCTTCTTAGGGATTCTACCAGCAGCATTTGAGATGTGTAACCACTCCATTCTTGAAATAATTTTGGTGGTTTTGGTAATAAATTTTGCTAACTCGGTGGCCATTTTTCCCTATCTTTTCTTTTTACTGTTCTATCACACTAATTTTTGTAGTTTCTTTAGTGTCTTTTTGTAGTTTCCCTTAGTTTTTTACATGGCTACTTTTTTCCTTATTTATTTCTAATATCACAGGTTACCCATCCAATATCACTTTCCAATTTTATTTTCTTCACATAAGTTATCAGCTACCTATTTGATTTTAAACCTGTGTATAGGTATATTCATCATCTCCTGTTTCTGCAAGTTAATGTCTTAGAGCTTTATCATTTGTACTCACAGAGAAAAACTTCTGGAACACAAAAGCCACGTATCTATGTATCAATACCAAGGAAGTAAATTCTGTGCCAACTCTTTGTAATCAATTCATCCTACCCCCATTTGAGAACATGTAAAGCCAAAAACAAAACAACCCCCCCCCAAAACAAACAAAAAAGCTGAAAACTCAGCTCTTTTACTTTCCATAGAACCAAGTAATTCATGTAACCCATTTTGCTCCTGAACAAGTAATAATACTTAAGTATAGAATCCTCTAAACTTTTACTTAACGCTATCAATTTTGGAAATGTTGCATAACACACACTCCTCTTAGAAAGTCTCTGTTCAAATAGATCTATTAATGTATCTGCAAATATATGAATTAAAGGATCTTATTTATTTTCTTTTAGATTATATCAACAATTCATACAGTATTCTATTTTAACTCATTTCTTGGCTTTGGGCCATATTTCTTTGTATGGCTTTTAGTGGTTTTAGGGATTACAAAATATGTAAGTAACTTTTCAGGCTACTTGAAGTTAATTTTATCCCATACCAAGTAAAGAAGCCTTAGAATGATGTAGCGAGTTTGCCCTCAATTAGGTTATAACTTCACCTGTATTGGATCTGTAATCATGAAAGTTCCACTAGAAGTGTTATATATCATGTTTTCAACGGGCATAGATGTTTTCTCAAAATGAAGAAAATACTAAACTTACCCAGATATTTACCACTTTTCTTGTTTCTCCTTTATTCCTGGCGTTCCAAGTTTCCTTCTGCTATTATTTCTTTCCAACCTGAAAAACTTGCTTTAGCATTTCTTTGAGCGCATGCTTGCTATTGGAAAACTATCATAGTTTTCCTTCACTTAGAAAGACTTCATTTGGTCTCCTTTGGAAAGGACATTTTTGTCAGCTATAGAATTCCAGACCGACAGTTCTCTTCCTTCAGCACTTTTTAGATGTTCCAGTCTTCTCACCTCCGTGGTTGCTGGTTTGCAGACTGGCCCCTGTGCCTGGAAGGCAGAGAGACTGAAGGAGGAGGCAAAGGGTTCCAGATAGGTAGGTGGCTGGCCTACCTGTGCAAGGAAACTTACACAAACAACACTCGCCTCGGGCAACCTCAGGACAAGTAAATCTCTGTGCCTCATCACACTCTTTACATTTATATAGAGGTCTTAACAAGGTTCATCTGATCTGAATACCACATTGCTCTCTCAAGGCTTCGACCTTTAAAATAACTCCAGGTGTGGGAATGGTGGACCAAATCTATATTCCAAGGAGAGGTGAGGGGTGAGGGGCTTTCAATGAATTGCCCCTTGTAGTTCAAGGGTCAACTAGCGGTCACGTCCTCTTGATGTCCTCTTCCAATAAGAGTTACTGGTAAGAAATCCATAGTTATTTAACTTTTTTGTTTCTTTCTATGTTATGTGTAATGTTTTTCTCTGGCTTTTCTTCATTTTGGTTTTCAGTGCTTTGGTAATATTGTCTGATCATGATTATCTTGAGTTTTTCTTTGTGGAGTTGGTTGAGCTTCTTCAAACTACAAATAGGCCTTTCAGCAAATTTTGGTATTTAGGGCTATTGTTTTTTCAAATACATTACTCGAAGCATTCTTCATCTCCTTTCCTTCTGAGACTCCATTGACGTGAATGAATGTTAGACTTCTCTATGTTGTCCCACCAGATTCAAGACTCTTGGCTTCTTTGTTCTTTTGATTTTGAATTTTATTTTCTCTGTGCTTCAGAAGGGATAATTTCTGCTTCTCTGTCCTCAAATCACTCTTTGTCCTGTCTTGTCCATTGTGCTATTGGAGCCATCCAATGAATTTTTGTTATTTGAGGTATTTTATTTTTCATGCCAAAACTAACACTGGGTTCCTTTCATAGTTTCTGTTTCTCCCTGATAATGTCTATTTCGTCATCAATTTCAAGAGCATACTATTAGCTTATGGAGCATAGTTATGATTGTGAACAATCTTTGTTCAAACATATGAGCCCTCTCAGGGTTGGCACCTAATAATTGCTTTTCTTTGGAAAAATGGTTGTTTTCCATTTCCCTCTTCTCACACTGTCCTGATTCTTCACATACCAACTAACTTAAAGATCTTATGTTTTGTAGAGCAGTTTTATGTTCACAGCAAAATTGAGGGGAAGATACAGGGATTTCCCATATCCCCCCTGCCCCACACACATTCCTAGCCTTCCCCAGTATCAACATCCCCCATGCAACCGTGGTATATCTGTTACACTGATGAACCTGGACTGGTACATCATGATCACCCAATGACCATAGTTTAATTAGAATTCACTCTTCATGTTGATTATTCCCTGGGTCTGGACAAATGTACAATGGCCTGTCTCCATCATATGTAGCATTTTCATTGCCCTAAAAGTGTTGTGTATTCCACCTATTCATTTTCCCTGTGTCCACCTGGCAACCACTGACCTGTTCACTGTCTCCAAAGTTTTGCCTTTTTTTTAGAAGGTCAGATAATAGAAATCATTGTGTACTTGGCTTTTTCAGATTGGCTTCTTTCAATAAATAATATGCCTTTAAGTTTCCTCCATGTCTTTTCATGGCTTGGTGTCTCGTTTCTTTTAAACTCTGAATAATGGTCCATTGTCTGAATGTACCACAGTTTACCCATTCACTAACTGAGAGATATCTTGGTTCCTTCTAAGGTTTGGTAATTATGGATACATTTGCTCTAAACATCCATGTACAGGTTTTTGTGCGGACATAAGTTATCAGCTCCTTTGGGTAAATACTCAGGAACACCATTGCTGGATTGTGTGGTAAGAGCATGTTTAGTTTTGCAAGAAACCACCAATCTGTCTTTCATGGTTGATCTACCCAATTTAATTCCTACCAGCAAAGAAGACAGTCCCTGTTACTCCACATTCTCAACAGTATTGGATGCTGTTATTGTTCACTAAATTGGTTCATTTTGCTTTGTAATAACCGTTTTGACAATCATCTCATAGTAGGTAAATTGCAATTAGATGAGTTGCTTTGATTCTTATCATCCATTAAAGACTGAATGGGATAAAAATACCCAATTCTTTGCTTTATTTGATGAATATTCAAAGGAAACAAACTGTATAGAATGCTCCTTTCTAAAAGCAAGGGCATCTATGGTAACAGCTAGTCCTATATGTAAAACACAATGAGAGGTAATGAGTGGGTATAATGAGGGGGTATACAAAATGTCCCCATTGTCAAAAAAAAAGCCAATAATTTCTCCACACTTCTGTCATAGGTCTTTAATATCTATTTATCTATCTATCTTGCCATTCATCATTCATTTATTCCATGTATTCATTTTTGAAATACAACCATTTTCATGTTACATTTTCATATTACATTTGGAAGTAGAAGAAAGCTTATGGTTGTCATTAATGTAGGTTAGCAGACAGGATGACCATACAAAGTAAAATGGAAAGAAACAACAGATGTATTGACTGCAGGACAAGAGGTAAGGAAAAAAGCTGAAAGCTAGTGATATTGCTGCAGAAGAGATTTGCCTGGCTCTAGAGCTTAAGCTGGGGCTGGCCAGCTTGGGAGGTGGCCTCTGGGAATTAGAAACCACCTATACAGTCTGGAGACAATTACCTTACTGGGAGTCATGGAAAGGAAGTCTTTTTTTCCAGTGCTTTTTTCTTGATTCCATTAAATATGATATATAGAAAACACTACTACTTAGGATTGTTCTGTACTAAATGGGTGATGAACATATAAGAAGCTCTCAATAAATGGCATTTAGGAGTTCTTAAATTCTTTTGTCCAAACACTTAGTTTCACAGAAATATGAATGACAATGCATGTTTTAAGTATACATCAAACATTTGTGAAATAGGGCTTGCAGATGTCAATGTGATGCTTATAGACACCAAACCCTTCAGATTTGGGCTCCTCAGGACTAGGCAGGGATACTATTTTAATTAAGATCAGGCTTAAATTAATCTAGGCAAATCGTTACCAAACCATTACATTGCCTGGATATTCAAATGAGTATGCATTTATATTTGGTCTTGTCTCAGTGATATGGAAACAGGTCATGAATGGCAATCTACATACTAGATCTATGATTATTGTTGCACAAAGTATTGGCTCAGACAGCATTGTTTTTGGTTTTTTTTGTTTTTGTTTTGTTTTTCCCTTTCTTTTAAATAAAATCTAATTAGATTTTAATGCTTACAACTGGATAACTTTGCACAAATTTATTTCCATATCTTGAAAAATCTGGGACTATATCCTTAGATGACTCCAGTTTCAATGGGCTGTACCAGTGGCCTCCTTGAGATAGAGGTCGCATCTGCTGAATGTCTAATAAATTGTAGCCCTTCTACTCTCCTTGTTTTCACTACACTGAAGAGGTGTCATTTCTTTACTCATCAGGTTTCACTCTTATTTATTTTATCCACACATGACTCTTAATTGAACAAAATACACACATATCTACACACACACACATACACACACATGCCAAGGTTTTCAATTGTGTAGTCATAACCCTAAGGAAAATGAAATAAACTTCATCTCCATTTTCATTTCTTTGCCTCCTACTTGATTTAGACAGAATACTACTATAAACATCTAAGCTTAATATTGCCTTTCCTTCTCAAAGTTTAATGTGCATGCAAATTTCCTAAGGATCTCATTAAAATGCAAATTCTCATTCCGTAAGGATGGAGAAGGCCTAAGACTCTGCATTTCCCAGCTGATGCTGATACTGGGCTCTGAGGACCACACTTTGTGTGGCAAGGGGCCTGCAGGGTCTTCCTCCAACAGTAGTGTGTTGTTTGAAATAAGCCAATTCAGAAAGCTCTCTATCCTATGAGAGATTTTACAAAGACTTAAATATAAGGCGATTTCCTTTTTTTCTGAAGGAAATCCTTTCTTAATTATTTGCACAAATATATTTATTTCTAGCAAAACCTAATGGATGCACATTGATTGACAGCTACATGGATCTAGAAAGTCCAGATACTTGAGTATATATTAGAGTAAATTCATGAAGACCCAGAATTTGGTATATCTATATCAGTTCATGATTCTCCAATTAGTACATCTGTTGCAGATGAGGACTTTAGCTCTGGATACTGGCTGAAGTAGGAGATACTCATGGAAGCTCATTCTAACAAGTCAGTGGATTCTGAAATTTATCTTTTTTGCCTTCAGTCACTGGGTCTAATTTCCAAATCACACTGTGCCTGGATAAGACCAGACCATGAACATATACAGTAGTCTTCAGCTTTTGTTGTAAACCACTCGTATGTGAGCCTGGTCTATGTCTGTCTGTCTTTATTTTATCACCTATTCTTTCAAATATTTGACAGGGACTACCGTGTTGCAGGTACTGGGGATCTAAAGCAGAGTAAGACATAATATTTATCCCCTGACATCTCCCAGCCTGGTTCCCAGGTACAAGTGAGTTCTGCTAGCCTCCTGCCTGGGGATGGTAACTTTGCGTTGGCCACACCAGTCCCCTTCCCCAGCCACCAGTTTCTTGTATTTCAACATCCTGGGATTGCATTCCATCTACTATGGATAATCTTGAACATTAAAACTCTTACTCTGAGTATTTTCACCACATAATAGAGACTTCTGTTGCCATGTGCTATCCCCTGGTAGAATCTTTGGAGACAGAAACCCTCACCTCAATCTGATACACATTTTAATATCACACGTGTTTGGAATCACTATTTTGAGTCAATGGCACCCTCCTCAGGTGTAAGCCTCAGAGTCCCATTAGGCATGGCTTGACTATTCCTAACTCTTTATCTCTATCACAACTAAGCCATATAATACAAAAAGACAAAGTGGGAGTAAAAACTGACCCTTTTTGATGTTCTTCTATCTCTAGATGCTCTGTCATTGTACTACATAGGAAGTGTAACAGTTTTTTTTTCCTTCCTTTTTTATCTTTCCAGATAAATAAGAAAAGCCTACTTCCTCCACTGTACTTAGAATCCTGTAATTAGCCACAGTATGCTAATAGTAATGATTCTATGTAGGTTACAAAATCTGCATGTAACAAGAAGAGAATGGGGGGAGGGACTGAAAAATCTTTGATCCTAATTTGGTGAAACTCTTCCCACTTGTGCTCCTTGAATACTTTTACGTGGGGGCGCCATTTTCTCTCTCATGGTCACTTAACGTTTTATATTATGTTAAAGTTACATGGATATTATTTTATGCCTGGTTGCATTTTAACACCTTTGGTCAAGGGTTACCAGGTAAAATAGAAACACTTTGTAAGGACCGTGACAGGCTGAATTTGGTGCTTATGCAGCATATTGAGAGGGACTCTCATAAAACACCACCACCACCACCACCACCACCAACAAAAACTCACCACCACTACCACTAACAACAACAGTGTTCAGACATCAAATTAAAAATCTTAAAGTTGGTAAGAAGGATAATATTTGAGCTATTTATAAGGCAGGATTTGTACACATTAAATTTTTTTTAATGTTTATTTACTTTTGAGAGAGAAAGAGCATGAACAGGGGAGGGACAGAGAGGCAGATGCACAATTGGAAGCAGCCTCCAAGCTCCATGCTGTCAGTACAGAGCCAGATGTGAGGCTCGAACTTGCAGATGGCAAGATCATGACCTGAGCCAAAGGCAGATGTTTAACCGACTGAGCCACCCAGGTGCTCCAAGATCTGCACACATTTGCTCTTGGGTTTTGAGGAAATGAATTCTTATATACAATACATATTTCTTTACAGAAAATTTACTTTTTTCCTTGAGTTAAAAATAAGGAATCAGAAGAATGAAAATTAGTCTTCATCCTTTTTTCTTTCTTTATTCTCTATCAGCTTTTATATTCTTTTCTAATATTTTCTTCATTTCCTAGCCAATAATCAAGATTTTGAAGAAACAGGTCATTTTAATGTCAGTTCCTTACCAAACCTTTATTACAATTTTTTTTCTTCCTTGTCTCCTTCCTTGAGAAAACCTGACATGAAGCATTTCCACAAGAACCTGTTCCTAGAGAAATTAAGGTCAGTGAAAGGCCAAATCATGGTAGCGTATTTAGAAGAAAGGATGAATAGTTTATTTCTCAACTATACCAGGGGAAGCAAGTTGCATTATACTTTCTGAAGTATTTTACTTTTATAGATTATTAGAAAGGTAGAGTGCTTACATATAATAGGCTGTAAGATAATCTTTAATCTGATACTCTGCCTTGTTTTAGATCACCTATGTATTTAGACTGAAATCGGATGGTTTTGTTTTTTCTGTTCTGAGAAACGTGACAGGGAATCTAAAAGACCCACGTATGAGTAATTGAATGATTAACTTACCACAAGATTAAGTTCAAATAGAAATAACGTTAGATTATGACAAAACTGGTGACCATATAAACAAGGAACCTCATTACTTCCTAAGCATGGCCTCCCTCCACCAGGGACCCTATTGTTTTATAGTCTCTCAGACTATAAACCTCCCTGGATTGACCTAACTTCTCTGTAGTCTACTAGTTCAGTTAATGCAGCTCCAAAACTTCTGTGTCATAAATGTTTGTTCATGCTCCATTTCACTCAGTATTCTTAAACATGTACAGCAGAGGTGCCCTATTTTTAGGCTACATAAATATCCCCTCAGTACCTAATTTAATGTTTATTCATTTGTGAGGAGGGGAAGCAGAGAGAGAGAGGAAGACAGAGGATCCAAAATGGGCTTTGTGCTGTTAGAGCAGAGCCTGATATGGGGCTGGAACTCAGGAACCAGGAGAGCATGACCTAAGCAGAAGCAGGACGCTTGAATGACTGAGCCACCCAGGTGTCCCTAGTACTTGACTTAAATGCATATGTAAGACACTGTAGATATCTTTTTAAAATTTTTTTTCAACGTTTATTTATTTTTCGGACAGAGAGAGACAGAGCATGAACGGGGGAGGGGCAGAGAGAGAGGGAGACACAGAATTGGAAACAGGCTCCAGGCTCTGAGCCATCAGCCCAGAGCCTGACGCGGGGCTCGAACTCCTGGACCGCGAGATCGTGACCTGGCTGAAGTCGGACGCTTAACCGACTGCGCCACCCAGGCGCCCCTGTAGATACCTTTTTGAGTAGGATTGGTATCAGGGTCAAGGTTGAGTTTTAAGTGGTACTCCCAGTGATTCTAAAGCAGGTGGGCCAAAGTTTATACTGAGAAAGGTATTTTTCTACATGATAAAATTTAAGCACTGCCTTCTCAAACTCAAGTTAGAAAGGACCTCTCTAAGCATACTTTATTTTTTAACGTTTATTTGTTTATTTTGAGAGAGAGTGGGGGAGGGCAGAGAGAGGGAGAGCGAGGAATCCCAAGCAGGCTCTGCAGTGTCAGTGTAGAGCGGGATGCTGGTCTTGATCTCATGAACCCTGTCATCATGACCTGAGTCAAAATCAAGAGTCTGACATTTAAGCAACCGAGCCACCCAGGCACCCCTGCCTAATCTAAGAAAGTTCTTTACATTAGCTAAATTATTCTCTTCATTCTCCCCCTCACCAAACACCACATCTTTTGATTCTAAAAATCTCTGCTGTGTTTAGCTAAGTTTGGAGGTCCCTGTCCTCAACTCTTTGCCAAATGCCTACTCACCTTTACAGATAGAATCCTGTACCTATATCCCCTATAGGGGCCTTTATTGGCATCGGACCCTATTCAGATTCACTCCTTTTATGTATTTTATGTTAGTATATTATTTGATTATTAATTGTTTAATTATTAATATAAGGTTTTATTTTATATGTATTTGCGTGTTTTACATCAGTAGTGGTCGGTGGTGTCTGAAGCAGGAAGGATTTTATGGATTCATTGCTTGGATCCATAATGTACTTGAATTTTCATGGAAATTGATCTTATGAGAATTTTCTTGTAAGATTTATAGTGGGTCCATTCACATCTCTTTTTCATAATTGCCTTCTCTTACTTTAGGAAGAGACGTATGACTCTTACTCATCAAGAATCCTCCTATAGTGCATTGAGGGTCAAAAACAAACAAACAAACCATCAAACAAAGATTAAGTCTTGTTGTCTGAAAAGCCTCCTTTAATGAGGGTATCATCCCTCTTGGAAGGTTTCATGATTCTCCCTGGCCCAAGTTGAAGCATGGTAAATGAAGTGGGAAATATAAAAAGCAATTAGAATGTTTAAAATCAAATTCAAGTATACAGTACTATAGTGTGGGATAGTGGGGGCACTGACAATTCTATTTCCAAGACATTACCTATTACATCTCCCAGCAACTGTAGAAGAAAGGCTCATCTATGAGAGAGATCCTCAAAGTTCCTATAAGCAAATCCCTTCTTTTCTTTTTTATATATGGAAATATTTTATTAAAGGCTTTCCTTCTTTTTTGTTGTTGTTGTTAACATCTACTAAATAAATTAAATTTTATTCCTGAAGGCAACATATATGACCAAGTCACTTTGAAAAACTCCTCACATGGGGCACCTGGGTGGCTCAGTCGGTTGGGCATCTGACTTTGGCTCAGGTCATGATCTCCTGGTCCTTGGGTTCGAGCCCCGCGTTGGGCTCTGTGTTGACCGCTCAGAGCCTGGAGCCTGCTTTGAACTCTGTGACTCCCTCTCTCTCAGCCCCTCCTCTGCTCATGCTCGCTTGCTCGCGCTCTCTCTCTCTCTCTCTCTCTCTCTCTCTCTCGGTCTCGAAAAAATAAACAAGCATTAAAGAAAGAAAATAGGAAAACTCCTAAAATACTTCCAATTTTATGAGGTTGTTTCAAATGCCTATTTCAACTCTTTTTAACTTGATAGACAAGGTACCCCTTAAAAAAAGTAGTGGATATTATTCTCAGATATTTAGTTTCAGTAAAGCCCATACATATATATATACACACGTGTATGTGTGTGTATATATATATATATATATATACACATGTATGTGTATATATATATACATATATGTGTATATATATACATGTATGTGTGTATATATATATATACACACACACATACATATGCGTGTGTGTATATATATATACACATATCTATCTATCTATATATATATACATCTGCAGAAATAAAGATGTATATATATAATATATACATCTACAGAAATAAATAAAACAATTAACTTTAGTGTCTTTAACTTTAATCAAATTTATTGATTTAAGGAAAATTCAAATTTTCAGATAGACTACCATTTAGATAGTTTTTGATTGAAAAATGGTACATGATTTTTGGTATATAATTTAGAAATAGTTCAAATACTTGAACAACATTGCCAACATCAAATAGCTTGCCACTTTTACCTACTTGTTTATATACAGAGGATTTCAAGCACTTCAAATGTAAATGACAAAAGAAAAAAGAAAAAAAAAGAAATATACATTGATGCTGAACTGTTCTCCTAGCAGGAAATCATACTCCTATATTGATATAAAATACTATAAAACATTTTTAATCTCAAAGAGAAACATTTTCAATGTTTTATTTTTTATGTTTAATAATTAACAAATTTTCTAATAGAGTTCTTTTTTCCGTTAGTTCTATTTTTTTAATTAAAAAAATTTTTTTTTGAGAGAGAGAGAGAGACAGTGACAGAGCATGAGTAGGGAGGGGCAGAGAGAGAGGGAGACACAGAATCTGAAGCAGGCTCTAGGCTCTGAGTGTCAGCACACAGTCCGACCTGAGGCTCAAACTCATGAACTGTGAGATGAAGACCTGAGTCAATATTGGACGCTTAACTGACTGAGCCATCCAGGCACCCTCATCAGTTCTACTTTAAAAGCAATTGCAACAATAACATAACCCCAATTATTTTTTTAATTTAGAACCTCATAGTCATAGCAAATAAAAAGTTAAACTTTGTGTATATATATATGAATATAAAAGTTCAAACCATTTAAACATCTAAAACAATTTAAGTGTTTAAAAAAATGTGGAGGAAGTGCATCATTATCAAGTCTTTTTTTTGGAATATGAAACAAAACCTTGAAACCTGCCTCTTTAAATTTTTCTTTTAATAATTAATCATATACATATCTCTATTATTTTAATAGTCATATTTGTTTTTCTCTATTCTATCCTATTGCCACAGTGAATTGTAAGCTATTGCTGGGCACAGATTTTCTTTCATATTTTAGTTTTTTCCTCTGATATTGAAAAATGTGTATTTAACAAATTATTGTTAAATCATAACAAATTTTGAACTTAATTCTAAGAGCAAATATAACAACTCATCTTTATCTTCACAGAAAATACAAAATACTGAAAATATACACAAACTGAAAAAAATAAATAGCACTCAGAGAAAAGGCAAACTTTCATTCCATTGAAAATTAAATTTGAAATAAAGTTCCAGTCACGCAAATATTTATTTTTTCTAGAAAATTTACATTTAAAACTATAGAGAGACTTTCAGAATCTAGAACATCATAACATAGGAACCATGAGTTTAAGTCCTTGCTCTAACACTTATTTCATATGACCATAAAACATTCACTGTTATTCTTCTGTTCCCTGAACCCAAATAAAGGAATCATTACATGTAATTAATCAGGTATCTCTTTGGTTAAAATGCAAATGAGAAGTATCCTGATAAGATTTCTTAATGTAGTGAAGTACACTACACAGAACCTTACTGAAGGAAGGAAAATCAATATTTGGGGGGAAAAAAAGGCATATTTTGAAATATCCTTTTTTTAGGTAGGAACAAATGGGAAATAAATGGGTTCAAAATGCATCTATAAGATACATAGTTGAGAGAAGATTTTTGTCCATTTCTTCTAACTTTGAAGAAATGGGTGCATTGGAAATTCCAGTCTATGTGGTACAAAATGACATAATTATGGATGTTTCCACATTTGATGCGTGACACATGTGGTATGACCAGTAAATTTACATGGAGTCTGAAGATTGCAAAATAATCAGATCTCGAAGCTTCTATTCAAATTTGAAATCAACACAGGACAAACTCTGTGACTCTATCCCAAGTTGTAGTAAAAACTGTGTCAACTTTAATGTGACATTGTAGACGTTTGTAATCATTCTAGTTAACTGTTATTGGAACCGACATCTCGTTTTTCATTCCCCTACTGCCACATTACCAAGTAAACTTTATCAATCTTCAATTCATCACAGCATGGCAGCATAAAGATTTCTTTCCACGTGTTCAACTATCATTTCCTGACTTCCCAGTGAGAAATTAATATCTTCACCTATAAATTTTTGGCCATGTCATCTCTCAAAAGTCAAGAAATTACATAATTCTTACAGCAATAAAATCAGAGAAAAAACTCAGCAACTTGGATGTTATCCAAATTCATTTTGGGGTCTTTTACCCTCTTGACTGGTAGCATGGGAGGATTCTTCTAACAAAGGCCAAAAGTAAAACTTCCTTGAAATATATTTGAGCTTGGTTCAATATATTAATTGCGTTTTGAAATAATATTAACCGTTAGTGATATTTACCAATGTCATTAGAACTTTACATTATTTGGAGCACAGTGAAAGCTGGTGCTAGAAAGAGGACATAGACCATGTTATCAATAAGGTTAAAGAAAGGACTTAACTCATTATCTAGGATTTTTACAGTTGTTAATAACATGTGCCTTTTGTGAAGAACACTATTTATTGGGAGAATCTCTGAATACTAAATTTTCAAGAACGCTACTAGAATTCAATCATCTCTACTAGAAAGTCACAAATGTTTAACAGCAGAGGGCAATCTTCTCTAGCAGTAGTATGTATGGGCAAAAACACTGGCTATAGTTGCTTCTCTGATTTTTTTGTTTGTTTCTTTGCTCTCTGAAATACATATACATATAAATATGTATTATTTTGAGCATATAGATTACCTTCTCCACTAATGTTTAATGTTTGAATTATTATTATTATCTTAAATAAGCTGTTCCACAGGGGCACCTAGGTGGCTCCGTTGGTTAAGCGACTGACTGTTCATTTCGGCTCAGGTCATGATCTCATGGTTCCTGAGTTCAAGACTTGCATTGGGCTCTGTGCTGACAGTGTGAAACTTGCTTGGAATTCTTCTCTCTTTCCCTCTCTCTCTGCTCCTTCTCCACTTGTGCACCCACACTCTCTCTCTTTCAAAACAAATGAATCAATTTTAAAAATTAAAAAATAATAAACTGTTCCACTGTAAACCATACAGGGCAGAATGAAGAGATCTGTTATGAAGTCATCCTAGGGGTAGTACACCATATTATGAAGATTCAGTGGCTGAGAGACAGAATATGCATCAACTAGAAGAGAAACACCAATAAGGATATGGTAACTCCAGGACATGCCTACTGAAACGAGAATGAAAGCTGATCCAGTTGTAGTCGGAAGACAACCGACAATCTGATAAACTTGAAAACAATCCACTAAGTAATTGCCTGCTACTACTTACTAATAGCAAGCATCTGTCTTTAGCACAACTTGAGTCTACATTTTAAAAGTCAACATTATAGATGAGTCTGAAGGAAAAGTAATACAGCAAGAAGAAAAGTAATACAGACAGGAGAATGCTTGGAACTCAGGGTGAACCTTTTGATCCATAGGAGGAAGATTTCAGCATGTAACCTGAACTGAACTCAAGTTCTTTTTGGCAGTTTTTGGCAAACAAGAGCGAATTTGCTGCGGTGCAGCTCCATTTTACTAAGATGTGTGGAAGCGACTACTTTTATTACCTTTATGAGAATTTTATATAATGTCCTAAAAATGTAAGAACACTCTCTTCCTGCCCATTAATGGGCTAATAGCTTAGACAGAATTTTTTATGCCGAGTATCAAAATAATTTAATTTTTATTTATTCATATTGCTCTCCAATGTTAAAATTTCATATTTGGAACCTAAAAAATTGAGTTTTCATTTGTAACTAATGAGGCGATAAAACTCAACAGGGAGAGGAGCCTAATTTGAAAGGAGGCAGGAGAGGACTGCAGGAAGATATCAGGATTAAGAGTCAGTCATATTTCTGCCAGACACATGCACGCATTGCCTTTTGGTATTTCTCAGAGTAGCTCAGCCCAGCCTTGAAAGTAGTAGAAACCTGTGGCAAATAGTTACAGCGATTTCTAGGCCTCCCGTTGCAGAAAAAGGAATTTTCTCAGATGCTCTGTAGAGGTCGGTTAATGGAGTCTGAGAATAAAGGCAGAGACCTCTTAACATTAGAAGAAAAACCTCAGATTCTGCAAGTCCCTAGAGGGAGCACTTCGAACCCCTCTCAAACCAAAAGGTGAACTAGACTCCCTGTGCAGGAGTAACTCTAATGGTGACAGGCATTTTTGTGAAATAAGCAAGTTCAGAATTAGAGGAAGGGGCACCTGGGTGCCTCAGTCAGTTTAGCGCCCAACTCTGGATTTCAGCTCAGGTCATGATCTCATGTTTTGTGAGTTCGAGCCCTGCACTGGGCTCCACAGCGTGGAGCCTGCTTAGGATTCTCCTCTCTCTCTCTCTCTCTCTCTCTCTCTCTCTCTCTCTCTCTCTCTCTCCCTTTCTCTCTTTGCCCCTCCCCTGCACTGTCTCTCACCCTCTCTTGCTCTCTCAAAAATAAATGAACTTACAAAAAAAAAAAAGAATTAGAGGAAGAAGCCAAACTATGTTCTTTTTATTTATTACATTTTATAGAGGCAGGATTTATTTTAAACTAATTCTGTATAAATATAGTCGCATACTCTGTAATGCAGTAGATATATGGAAGAAATTAGAATGTTCCCTATACTATTATTATATCATATATAAATGCATAAAATTCAATATTATTCTCTAACATATGATTTATTAGTACGTGAAGTACTCTTGCAGGACTTCGGCATTCTGTGGTAACAAAGAAGAAAAAGCCTGCTCTGGCCCACTGCATCTTAGAAAGTTGTATTGATATTTTATTGCTACAACTATTATGGGAGCAGAGGCAGCAATTTCTCAATCCTCGTTCCAAAAGGATTAAATATGACCAAGATTTATGTAAGTCAAAATCTCCACATTCTGTTGCAACCACAGAAGCTTTTTTTCCAGCTTCACCTTGCCTCTCGCTACCCAATCAGGCACTAATGGAGCTATTTCTATGTAAGATAAATAAATAAATAAAAGGAGCCACACTTGCCATCTTTTCTTAACGCTAAAACTGGAAAACTATTTTCTTGGTTAAGGCCTCACGTAGCAATTGATTGTTTTCATTGGCTTGTGGCAGGCTCCATACACAAAATCACCAGAAAAGTTCCTGATATACTTTTCAGCTGCAAGGGTGACATTTGAGGGTTTTTTTTTTTCTCTGTCCCATTATCAGAGGAGCGGGTGCATATCAATATTAAACTTAAAATGTGGAAAAAGGTTGAGGGAAATTTTTTAAGAAAGGACTAATTTCTCTGACTCAGAAAAATCTATCATTGTTATCCTATGCGTGTCCCACCGTGGTACTTTATGAACATATAACTTGTTTCCTGAGCTTCACAGGTTCGCAAACTGTCCTCCAGGATGGATCAGACCCAAAGTTTCACTCATACCTAACATAATATAGATGATTGTGACGATAAAACGCAGTGCTGGTGAAATTTAGATGAACGTGTGGACTTAGATGCTATAATGGATTAAGTCTTTGGAGACCTTGGAATAAGATGAATGTATTTTCCATGTTGGATGGACACAAATCTTTGGGATCCAGGGGCAGATTGTGGTAAGCAGGTTAACGGCTCCAAATAATGTCCATGACCCGATTCTCAGATCTTAAAAATATGTTGCTTACTTGGCAAAAGAGACTTTGCAGAGGCGATTAAATGAAGGACTCTGAGTTGGGAAGATTTTCCTGGATTATCTGGGTGGGCTCAAGGCGTTCTTAAATTAAAAACAAAACAAAACAAAACAAAAACCTTTTCTTGGCTGGTGAATATGGAAGGAGAAGGCCATGAGCCCAGGAAAGTGGAAGGTCTCTAGAAGCTGGAAAAGACAGTGAAATGGATTCTCCCCGAGATCCTGTCCTGCTGACACCTTGGTTGTAACTCAATGAGACCCTGTTGGATTTCTAACGTACTGAACTTTCAGTGGCTATATTACAGTTGTTTTAAGCCACCAAATTTGTGTTTATTTATTACAGCGCTAGTTGAAAACTATGACAAATAATACTGTGACCTAGTTATAGAGGTTACATGTATAATATCTGCAGAGATTTTCCACTTAAAATTATTTTTTTAGTTATTGACATTCCCTGACTCACCCCAGTATAACTTTATCCTATTTTTCCCAACTCCTTCAGCAACATATGATTTTACCCTTCTCTGTACTACATCTACTTTATTTATGATAAATTTTGAACAGGCCTTAATTTTCCCATTGAATTTTGTATTCGTTAATGGCAGAGGTGAGATTTATTCATTTTTGTGTTTCCTTTAGCTTCTGGTACTTTATTGTTCCCTCGATAAATATTTGGCAGAAATATATATTAGCTTCTCTATAATCTATAGAGTCTATTTATTAAACTACTAAATTAATCAATAAATTAGACACTCTGTCACTCTGCACTCTGCATTCATTCTTCATGGTAGTACTCCAGTTTGCTATTGTACAAGTGTTCTCAGAGGAAAAACTGCTTAAAACTTCACTCCCATGCAATATTACTGTCATTGCTGGTTACTGTTATTATTGGTGCTGCTTTGTTTTAAAATCAGAAAATATGATTGGTTCTAAACTTACTCGCTTTAATTCTATATGGTTGCTTTTAAGAATAATAGCATTATATATACTAGAATAATGTACTTGACCATTGTAAAACATTTAACAAATTAAAAATATAAATAACACAATTAAAAATCATTACTGTAACCATAATGAAGAAACATCCATTGTAACCATTCAGTGAACATCATTTAAGATATCCTAAAGCAAAGAGAAATCAAGAAAAAATAGATAAGATGATTTTATGATGAGACTACATTGTGCATTTCATTTATAAAAATGCCAGCATTATAAATATTATTTTATATCACATATTTATATAATTGAATTATAAGTATTTACCAAACATAGAAAAACTGGAGTACAATTAAGATGAATATTCAATTTGTCATGTTTGCTTTTGACTCTGTAATCATTTACCATTTCTGAATCTACGTGAATTTAAAGTATCCCAAGGATGCCTCTCTCAGAGCTTTCCAGACCTCTTTGCTTATCTGGCTCCATTCATTCACTCTCAAGGGAAGTGTGTAAAACAACTGTTTAGGTATAAGCTATTCTTTCTCTCCTTTCACTGTATTTGGTTATCAGAAACTTTATTTATGTAGGTAGAAAAAGTCAACAATTCTGGAGTGAGTACACTTGAGTGTTTTGCTGTGCAGCCACTCTTCAGTGGCTGCTGGTTAACTCAAAGAGTGAAACGTTGAGAGAGGATAAATGACCTCCCTTTAACACTAAGGTCACTAGACAGTAAGAATCACTGTGACTCAGAATACTCTTGGATGCTGTTAGCTTCCAGAAATTAAATCTCTCTTGCTCCATCTGCATCAGCCAGCAAGTCTGAAGAATAGGTCCATCCTTCTTCTTAGTTCCACGCTTGAGAGAAAAATATCCCTTAAAGTTTCGTGCAATTAGACTTCCTTCCCAAAAGGAATGTAATCCCATATTCATCTGTTTACCCACTTAGTCATATACACAAATACAGAGAAAGATAGAGACGGAGACAGAGACAGTTTGAGAATTATATATATATATATATATATATATATATATATATACACACACACACACATACATACATATATATACACACACACACAGAGATCTATATCATCTATATCTGTATCTGCATCTATATCTATAGAAAGAGTGAACATAAAATATGTCTTGTACTATTGTAGATTCTTGTTATATAGAATAAAAACAATACACAAAAGCACTTGCCATCATGGAGCTTATCTAATGAATAAGCAAGATAAATAAGTTATTGTTTGTATAAGATAGAAATAATAAAAGATCAATGAAACAAGAAATTAAAATAAAACAAGAAGAAGACATAAGTAGCTTAAAAGAGGTTGTATCATTTTTTAATGAGGTGGCTAAAGGGGCGCCTGGGTGGCTCAGTTGGTTGAGCAACTGGGGTCATGATCCCAGGGTGGTGAGATCAAGTCCTCTGTCAGGCTTCATGTGAGTATGGAGCCTGCTTGTGATTCTCCTTCTACCCCTCTCCCCTGCATGTGCTCTCTCTCTCTCTCTCTCTCTAAAATAAAATTTATTAAAAAAATTAAATAAAGTGGCTAAGGATTAAACTATTTAGGAGACCCTATAAATATGGTTTATGTAATCTAATCAATTAATCCTCACAATAGCTTAACTGTTAAATGGTTTGTTTCTAGAGAAAAATTTCCATTATCTTCTTAGGATTTTAAGTAAATTTAATACCAGAACATATTTATTTATTTCCTAGGATAAAATTTCCCAGAAAAACCTTAAGTAAGTTTTTCCCTTTACTTAACCTGAATATATACATATAGTATATATACATATGTGTATATATATATATTCTATATATATATATATATATATATATATATACACACTACTTATAGAACATATATAGTATATAGTGTATATACTATACATATAATGTGTGTGTGTGTAGAGAGAGAATATATTTAATATTTATATAGTTGTGTATATATATATTTAGTATATGCATATACTATATGTACATAGAGAGATAAAGAGCGAATGCCTACAAATTATTTTCTGCTTTGATCTTCTTGCCTTTCAATCAGTTAGCCCATCTGACCACAGCATGTTATTGAGTAGCAAGTCAGAGAGCCTAAGTTTGAAGGTCTTTTCTGTGCCAGTTGTAATAAATTGAGTGAATTATTTAACCTCACTGGGTTTCAAATTCTTCATCTTTAAAATGGGTGATGTTTTCATCACTTACTTCACACAGTTGTGATGGGATTAAACAAAATATCATCTAAAAAGCATCTGGCTTAAAGGAGGTAGATTGTAATGTTTGTTGAATCTGAAACGAAAGTTAACAAAGACTTCGATTGCCGGGTATGAATAGGAGCATTATTAGACAATATTTTCAGATATTCTGGAGTATGATATGACTAGAATTTGAGATGTATTTATAAGAAGTTTTTAAGAGTATAATTCATTACGCCATCTTAGTTGGTGAATTCCTTCATTTTTCAAAACAAATTCGAAAAGACTGTTTAAAAAGGTAGTCTGGCAGCTGATCTCTGATCAATTTTCTTTTATAATAACTCATTGTCAACATTTACTGAACACCTACTGCTAGAGGAAATATGAAGGCAAAAGTAGACTTATCCATTACACTTGAGAAACTTATAACTGATTTTGGGAGAAAAATCAACATAAGAAAAAGATTTTAAATACTAATAGAAGGCAAATAAAATAAAGCCAACTAAGATATACTGGGCTTCACAGACAAATCTAAATCCTATTAAGCATCTTGTTAAAACAAATCATGCCTATGAAATATCTTTTTATTCAAAATATGTACCAATCATAACTTTATGGCAGTTAAAATCTCCAGATCTCTATTTTCATGTAGTGAGTGATACACTTTAAGAATTGGCAGGACTTTCTTTATGTTTAGTCTAGACTGTGATTTTGTTTGGTTAATCTGTTTTGCTAAGTGCATTTCATAATGCTTATTGGTCAGGAGTTGAAATTTCAATTTTCTGTGTACTTTGTTGCAATACTATAATTTCTGCCTGCATTGAGGAATAAAAACAGGGTCATGCTGGTGATACCTTATGATGGGCTGAGGAATTTCTAAAAATGCCAAACCAAGGAGTTGGATGTCGGGGCGAGTATATGGGGAGTAATCTAGAAAACCCTATAAAAATAAGTACATTCTGAAGTAGAAATAAAGAAATATTGTCCCACTGTAGACCTATAACCCTCATGGAGTTTAATGTACTTTGAAGACACTAGCTCTCATGAAGCCTAAAGCACATTTTATTGGAAATAGAAAACCCAAGTGTTAAACAGAATTTGAAGTAATAGCACATTATTCAGTTTGGGTAAACATGAAGCTTATATTTTATTACTTTAGTTAATATAGTAAATGATATATATGTTTAATTTCATTTTCCAAAAATGTTCACTGCTATCACAAAGAAATGCAATTATTTTTTTTTGTATTGACTTTGGATCCTGCAAAATTGTTAAATTCACTTATTTTAATGAGTTAAAAAAAAACACTTCTTAGAACTTCCTACATATACAACCATGTTCCAAGTAAAACAGTTGTATTCCTTTCAATGTGTATGCATTTTATTTTCTTTTTCTTGCCTATTGCACTGATAGAACCACAAGTATTGAAGTGATATGAGTAATGCTGTTGCCTTTTTTTAAAACTTCATGAACAAAGCCTTCGCTATCTCACCATTGAGTAGCATGTGAGCTGTAGATACTAATAAATTCCCCTTATGAAGGTGAGTAGGTTTTCTTTTACTCTAGGTTGCTAAGAAATGTCATCATTAATGGTGGTTGAAATTTACTGAATGGCTGTTTTGCATTTTTTTGACATAGAGATGTGGTCATAATTTTCATTTCCCTGATGAATAATGATGTTGAGTAATTTTTCATGTGCTTATTGGTTATTTGTATAACTTCTTTTTGAAATGCCTGTTCAAGTTGTTTGCCTGCTTTTTTTTGGAGTTGTTTAGTTATATTATTGTAAATATTTTTTATATGTTCTAGATTTGAGCCTTTCGCAAGAGGTATTTTTTAAAATAGTTTCTCCCAGGGGCGCCTGGGTGGCTCAGTCGATTAAGCAGCCGACTTGGGCTCAGGTCATGATCTCGCGGTCCGTGAGTTCGAGCCCCGCTCGGGCTCTGTGCTGACAGCTCAGAGCCTGGAGCCTGTTTCAGATTCTGTGTCTCCCTCTTTCTGACCCTCCCTCGTTCATGCTCTGTCTCTCTTTGTCTCAAAAATAAATAAACGTTAAAAAAATTTTTTTTTAAAAATAAAAAATAAAATAAAATAGTTTCTCCCAATGTGGCTTTTCATTTTATAATTGTATGCTTTGAAAAGAATGTGTTTTTAATTTTGGTGAAATTTAGTTATGTTTTTATTTTTTTAAGCCTATTTATTTATTTTGAAAGAGAAAGAGAGGGAGGGAGGGGCAGAAAGGGAGGGAAAGAGAGAATCCCAAGAGGGATCCATGAGGTCAGCACACAGCCCAAAGCGGGGCTCAATCTCACAAACTGTGATATCACGACCTGAGCGGAAATCAAGAGTTGGGCGCTTGGGGCGCCTGGGTGGCGCAGTTAAGCGTCCGACTTCAGCCAGGTAACGATCTCACGGTCCGCGAGTTCGAGCCCTGCGTCAGGCTCTGGGCTGATGGCTCGGAGCCTGGAGCCTGTTTCCGATTCTGTGTCTCCCTCTCTCTCTGCCCCTCCCCCGTTCATGCTCTGTCTCTCTCTGTCCCAAAAAATAAATAAACGTTGAAAAAAAAATTAAAAAAAAAAAGAGTTGGGCGCTTAACTGATTGAGCCATCCAGGCGCCCCTACTTATGTTTTTATAGTTGGTGCTTTTTGTTTCCTCTTTTTTTAAAAAAAAATTAATGTTTTATTCATTTTCTGAGAGAGAGAGAGACACAGAGAGAGAGAGAGCAGGGGAGGGGCAGAGAGAGACAGGGAGACACAGAATCCAAAGCAGGCTCCACAGCCCAGAGCCTGATGTGGGGCTCCAACTCACAAATGATGGGATCATGACCTGAGCCATAGTTAGACACCCAACCGACTGATCCACCCAGGTGCCCCTTTTTGTACCCTCTTTAAGAAACCCCTGCTTATCCCAATTACAGCAATATTTCTCTTGTATTTTCACATAAAATGTAATAGCTTTAGAAATCAAAACAGGATGGTATTACCCCCCCCCCCCAAAAAAAATAAAAAGACACATAGTTCAATGGAATAGAATAGGGAATAGAGAGCCCAGAAATAAGCCCATGATTATATGGTCAATTAATCTTCAGTAAAGTAGGCAAAAATATCCAATGGGGAAAAGACAATCCCTCTAACAAATGGTGTTGGGAACACTGGATAGCTACATGCAAAAGAATAGAGGGGATAACTTTCTTACACCATACACAAAAATAAATTCAAAAGACCTACATATGAGATAGGAAATTATCAAAATCCTGGAAGAAAGCACAGGCATCAGCCATAGGAACTTTTTTTCTAGATAGGCCCCCTGGGCAAGAGAAACAAAAGCAAAAATAAACTCTTGGGACAATATCAAAACAGAAAGCTTCTCCCCAGTGAAGGAAATAATCAACAAAACTAAAAGGCAATCTACTGAATGGGAGAAGATACTTGCAAATGTCCTATCTGATAAAGGGTTAGTATCCAAAATATATAAAGAACTTATACAACTCAACACCAGAAAAACAAATAATCCAATGAAAAAAATGGGCAGAAGACATGAACAGACATTTCTCCAAAGAAGACGTTCAGATGGCCAACAGACTTATGAGAAGACACTCAGCATCACTCTTCATCCGGGAAATGCAAATCAAAACCATAATGAGATATCACCTCATACCTGTCAGAATGGTCAAAATCAAAAACACAAGAAATAAGTGTTGACAAGAATGTGGAGAAAAAGGAACACTGGTTTACTCTTGGTGGGAATGCAAACTGGTGCAGTCAGTGTAGAAAAGAGTATAGAGGTTTCTGAAAAAAATTAAAAATAAAACTACTCCATCATCCAGTAATTACACTACTGGGTATTCACCCAAAGAATGAAAAAACACTAATTCAGAAGGATACATGCACCCTTATGTTTACTACAACATTATTTGCAATAGACAAATTATGGAAGCAGCCCATGCCCATCGATAGATGAATGGATAAAAAAGAGGTGATGTATAGACAAAGAATGGAGTATATATTATTTAGCCATAAAAAAGAATGAAATCCCCCCATGTGCAACAACACAGATGGATCTAGAGTGTATAATGCTAAGCAAAACAAGTCAGTCAGAGGAAGAAAAATACCATATTTCACTCATATGCAGAACTTAGGAAACAAAATAAACAAACAACAACAAAAAGAGACAAACCACACACAGACTCTTAACTATAGAGAACTAGAAAACAAATGCACGGTTACCAGGGGGGAGGTGGGTTGGGGGATGGGTGAAATAGATGAAGGGGATTAAGAGTACATTTATGTTGATGAGCACTGAGTAACATATAGAAATGTTGAATCAGTATATTGTACACCTGAAAGTAACATATAACAATGTATGTTAATTACACTGGAAATAAAACTAAAAAATATAATAGTTTTAATTATGGGTAGATCTATGCTTTGAGTTTTTTCTTATGGATGGTTTGAGGTAAGAGCTGAGGCTCATCCCTTCCCTCACCCCCCATAGGATATTCAGTTGTCCTACTATCATTTGTTCACAAGATTTCTTTCCTCTATTGAATTATGTTGGCAATTTTGTGAAAACTCAATTGACCATGTAAGTATAGGTCTATTTCCGGGCTCTATTTTCTTCCATTGCCCTATGGCACCAATGCTTCATCTTGATTACATTGTCTTGATTACTGCACTTTGAAATGTCTTCTAAATTGTTCTGCTTTTAGAAAATTGTTTTGACTTTTCTAGATCATTTGCCTACATAAACATTTTAAAATCAGCTTGCTAATTTCTTCCAAAAAGCCTTCTAGAATTTTGAATTGGATTGAATTTAATCTACAGATAAATGTGGAAAAAATTGTCCATTTTTAACAATATTGAATCTTTCAGTTCCCCAATGTAACGTATCCCTCCATTTACTTTTGTCCCTGTAAATTTCTTTTACAATGTTTTTACAATGTTTTGTAGTATTCTTTGAATGAATCTTATACACTTTTAGTTTAATTTATTTCTAAATATGTTACTTTGGTGCTAGTAGTAATTAAGCTTTAATTTATTTTCTATTTTTTTATCATGAGATATTTATTTTATTTTTCATTAAAATTTTTTTAATGTTTATTTATTTTTAAGAGAGAGACAGAGCTCAAGCTGGGGAGGGGCAGAGAGATAAGGAGACACAGAATCAAAGCAGGCTCCAGGCTCCAAGCTGTGATCCCAGAGCCTGATTCAGGGCTCCAACTCAGGAACCATGAGATCATGATCTGAGCCCAAGTTGGATGCTCAACCAACTGAACCACCCAGGTGATCCATCATGAGATATAATTTTAAAATTGTGTTTTGAATGCTTATCTTGTATTCTGAAACCTTCCTACATTCATACATTTGATTTGGTAGCTTTTTGGGTAGATTCTGTAGTGTTTTCTACATAAACAGTTGTGTCATTAGCAAATAAAAGTTTTACTTTTGTTTCAATTGTATGACTTTCCTTTTTTTACCTAATCTTATTGCCTTGGCCTAGAACTATAGTTAAATGGTGAATAAAAGTAGAGAGAGAAAACATCCATATTTTGTTTTCCCCTGACTTTTGGTGTGCAGATTTTATACATCAAGAATGATTATATACTTTGTTCTTTTATTTTTGTAGATTATAGGTATCTGTTGATTAAGTTCTCTTTAATTCCTAGTTTGCTGAGAGATTTTTTTTCATGAATGGACTTTGAATTCAGTCAAATGTTTTTTTTGGCATCTATTCTGATGATCACTTTGTTAATATGGCTAAATACAGTGATTAACTTCCTAATGTTAATAGACTGTTTTTGAATGTTTGAGATGAACCACACTTGATCATGGTGCATCATTTTTATTTTCTAACTATAGAAATTGATTTGTTAACATGTATTATTTTAAAATCTATTTCTCAGGTCTTTATTTTTCTTTTCTTCCAATGTCATTGTCTGGTTTTGGCATCAGTATAATGGTAGGCTAACGAGATGAAAAATGTTCCCTTCCAGTCTATTCTCTGAAGAGTTTTTGAGATTGGTATTATTTAAACTTTAAAAGTTTGATAAAATTCACCAGTGAAATAATTTTGTGTCTTGAGTTTTGTTTTTTCACTTTGTTTTAACAGAAGGCTTTTAATTATATTTTCAATTTATTTAATTGGTATAGACTTATTTGGATTTCTATTTTAAATTTCTTCTTGGATCAGTTTTGGTAATGTGTGTCTTTCAATAATTTTTATTTTTTGTCTAAACCATTAAATTTGTGTGCAAATTATGCATAATATTCCCATATTAGTCTCTAATATTTGTCATGATACTGTAATTCAAGATCTAACGTATAGGATCTGTTATTATATTCTCTCCCATTGCAGATATTGGTAACTTTTTTCTTAGGTATTATTTTTATATTAAACCAGTTAGATGCTAATTAACTTTATTGACCTTTAAAAGAATCTTCTGATTTCCTCTATTTACTAAGTTTTATTACTGTTCCTTACTATTTCCTTTCTTCTAGTTACTATGTGTTTACTTTTTCTCTTATTTCTTGAGGTATGAACTTGTATCATCAGGTCATTGATTTTTAGATCTTTCTTCTTTTCTAGTATACACATTTAGCACTATAAGTTTCCCTTTATGCATAGATTATTTTTTGTTATTTTGTTATTATAAAAATATTTCTAATGTTCTTGTAATTTCCTCTTTGACCCATGGACTATGTAGAGGTCTGTATTTAATTTTCGGTTATTAGGTTTTCTAATTATCTTATTGCTAG
Organism: Felis catus; assembly: GCF_018350175.1. Taxonomy (NCBI): domain Eukaryota; kingdom Metazoa; phylum Chordata; class Mammalia; order Carnivora; family Felidae; genus Felis; species Felis catus. The sequence goes on along the minus strand of NC_058370.1, from coordinate 111,818,799 downwards.
TGACTTCTAATTTAATTCTATTATGTTCAGAGAGCACACTGTATATGATTTTATCTTTCAAGTTTATTATTTTTTATAGGCCATATACGATCTATGCTGGTAAACATCCCTTGTATATCCAAAAAGAATGTGTATGGTGTAGGTTTTTTGATATACTATTGATAAATATCAGTTAGGTCAAGGTGGTGGTTTGTATCTTTCAGACCTTTTATGCCTTTTATGCTTTTGCTGATTCTTTTCTCTAGTTGCTCTATCATTTGCTTAGAAAGGAAGTTGAATTCATTTTCTATTGCTGCTGTAAAAATGATCACAAATTTAGTGGCTTAAAACAACATCCGTTTATTATCTCACAGTCCTGTAGGTCATAAATCCAGGCACAGCACAGCTCTGCTATTTTTCTATGATGGGTTTCACAAGGCCAAAGTGTCCCAGGGTTGTGCTTCTTTCTGGATGCTCTGGGGATGAATCCACTACCAAGCTCATTTAGGTTGTTGGAAAAATTCATTTTTATGCAGTTGTAGGACAGAGATCCCCCATTTCCTTGCTGGCTGTCATTCAGAGGCTGTTTTCAGGCATTCCTTGATTCATCTCTCTCTTCCTCCGTGTTGAAAGCCAGCAATGACATTTAGAGCTCATCTCACACTTCAGATCTCTTTAACCTCTCTTTCTGCTTCATTTCGACTCTGTCTTCTTTTTCTGACATAGGTCTCTGACTTTTCTGCCTTCCTCTTGTGCTTCTAAGGTCTCATGTGATTGCAGCGGGCTCACCTGGATAAACTAAGCTAGCTTCCTATTTTAAAGTTAGCTGATTAGTAACCTTCATTAGATTTGCAAAGTTTCTTCATAGCAGCACCTAGATTAGTGTTTGATTGGTTAACCAGGGGCCGATAATCTTGGGGATTTCTAGAATTCTATCTAACATCTTGACTCATTATGTAGGTTTTGCTATTTCTTCCCTTAATTCTGACATTTTTGCTCCATTTACCTTCAACCATATTTATTAGACCGCACACATTTATTTCCTCCTTAAAAATGAATGCTTTTAGGGGCGTCTTGGGTGGCTCAGTCGGTTAAGCGTCCGACTTCGGCTCAGGTCATGATCTCAGGGTCCGTGAGTTCGAGCCCCGCGTCGGGCTCTTTGCTGACAGCTCAGAATCTGGAGCCCGTTTCAGATTCTATGTCTCCCTCTCTTTCTGCCCCTCCCCTGTTCATGCTCTTTCTCTGTCTCAAAAATAAATAAACGTTAAAAAAAAAAAAGAATGAACACTTTTATCCATGAGAAATGCTGGCTTTGTCTCTAGTAATACCTTTTGTCTTGTAATGTATTTTGTGTGGCAAATATCCCTTCTTGCCTTTTTATCTCTTATTTTTTCCTGTTTGCATAGCCTCTTTCTTCCATCCATTCACTTTTAGCGTCACTGTGCCTTGTATGTAAAATGTGTCTCATGTAGAGAGTATATAGTTGGATTGTATCTAATCTCACAAGACAGGTTTCTTATAGAAAAGTTGCTAAGTGCACTTGGCCCTTAAACCTTTGTTAAAAATCCAGTTTTTTTGTTTTTTTTTTTTTAAACTCGTCGATAGCATTTCCTATTTTCACTCACTGCTCATCTAAGGATAAAAGTCAAGGTGGGTCTCTTCTCCAATAGGAGAGGCTGATGCTTTCTTATTTGGATTTATTTAGTTTTCTATGCATTCTTGGATTTCAGATGGGTTTAATTTTTTTTAAATCTTTCAAAATTTTTATTTATTAATTTTTACTTTTTTTCTTTTTTTACCTATTTTGAGAGAGAGACAGAGAATGAGAGAGCAGGAGAGGGGCAGAGAAAGGGAGAGACAGATCCCTAAGCAGGCTCCATGCAGCCAGTGCAGAGCTGAACATGGGGCTCAAAATCACAAACCATGAGATCACGACCTGAGCCAAGATCAAGTCAGATGCTTAACTGTCTGAGCACGCAGGTGCCACTTTTTTTTTTTTTTTGAGTTATGATGTGATTTGTGTTTCTCAAAGACAGAGTAAAAGGCATAAGGTTTACCCCCTTATCTCAAACAACAGTTTTGACACATGGCAATGGAAGACAATAATCTTAGAGACAGGAAACAGATGAGCCCTACAATTTCACAAGCAAAAAACCTCAAAGTGTCCAAACAGCAGTTTGGGTAAGAAGAATCCAGGTGAAGACCTGTGGTAGACATTAGTAGAAGACTAAACCATGGTAAAAATTACAATCTGACAAAAGGATAATAAAAATGCCACAGATCAAAACTGTGGAACACAATGTAATATGTTGGTAAATGTGTATAATCTTATATACTTAAATAATATATAGGATGATAATAATAAAGTATACTTCCAACTGTGTAACTTAGAAAACTAAAAACAGAATAAATCTAAAGAGGGGAGGAAGGAGACATTTGAAAGGATAATAATAAAAATTAATAAATAGAACATTCTGGCACAACAGAAAGTTTTAATAAAGACAGAATTAAGTATCTGTAAGGGACTAATATATGAATCAACATCTAGAAAATCTGTTCATACAATAGAGAGAAGACTTCAAATAAGCAGTATTAATTTCCAAATGCAAACAATAACAAATATATGAAGAGACTTACCACTGTAGATAGTTTTTGTAATAATTGTAATAATAGAGGGTAACCTTGCCTGGGGGTTCACAGGTGAAGAAAAAAAAAATGGCTTCATTAATGACTCCAGAAACCATTCCAAAGTATTTTGGGAAGAAAGAGAAGATCCCTTCTATGGCATGCATCTTATAAAAGTGATCACGTACATGGGTATCTGTGTTAGGAAGAGTTACTAAAAGAGAAGATATTCAAATGTCCCTCTAGGGTCATTTCCACACTTAGCATAACTTGATGGTCTTTTGTGTGGATGTAGTGTAGTATGGAATTATTTGAATCCTCAAATGTTAGGATCCCTTTGGAGGAATCCAGAAGAGTTTTGATTCATAATTAACCCTCCCCTATAGTGAGTGGGATTGAAGGAGCATCCCATAATCAATTCCCTGTGGGCTTAACCTTCTTCTTCATGAAGCTCTTATCCCGACAATCTTTGTCCATTTTTTACCACTTGAAAACCAATTAAAGATTGTTGCATATTTTCTCCTGCAAGTCATTTACAAATGACACTATCTGGGAGAGTATTTTACAAGGATTGGCAGTAGATTGTCTTTTATTAAGAAACATAAATTCTCTGAAAGATCCAATATACCCCTAGGAAAAAGCTGATGCTGAAACACTTTAAAAATCCCTGCAGTTGACTAGAAATGACATTTAAACTAAAGGCCCAGAGAGATTTGACAGCACTCTCTCGAAAGCATTATGACAGGAACTCCTTTAGTTCTATGAATTTTATATGAACAACATTTTTTTTCCCTGAGACTGACAGTTGGAGATAGATTCTGTTATTACTGAAAAGTACAGACATGTCCTTTCAGTTCAAAATGAAAACAGCCATTAGTGATAGATAAATGTTTCTTTTCCCCTTTACTTCATCTGTTTTAAGTTGCGAACCCTCAGGGTAAATATGCCTAGAATGTAAACACGTTTCTTTGTTTTTTGTTTTTTTGTTTTCTATAGCAAGTGTTACAATGGGATGGTATGTCAAACCTTTACCTAATTCTTTGTCAGGTTTTTGTCCTATTTTGCAAATCAGTTATCACAGTGCTGCCCTAGCTTATAATGAAACAAAACTGGAACTGTCCTGAACTCATCATATTTTCATGCACTTCCCTTAATAACCTTCCATATGACTTGCAGTTCAAAAATATGTAACTGACTAAGCATGAAACAGAGAAAAGTTGACAAAGAAAACATATTATACTTAGAATATGCAAAATGGAGACCTAAATATCCAGAAAAAAAATTTTTTTAGTAATATGGATACTTTTTTTCCATTCAAAATAACTGGAACAAATTTCTGTTAAATAATGATGGTAGACCAAGTAGCATCCCTTTGAAATGGGCATGAATACATGCCATAGTTATTTTTTTACCATACAAATAACTAGAGTAAAAATGAACACTCCAAATAATAAAACAATAGAAATTGCTCCTATTTTGCGATGGTCTGTGCAATGTTTTCATTCTTACCATTCTGGATTTAAATCTTTATAGTTTATATCAGCATCTTTTTTTTTTTTGCATTTGAGGAGTGATAAACTGATACCAATCAGATTGATAGCTACTATTTTTATAAATGGAAGCACTTGTTTCTTTTCATGCTTTGCATTTTATATCCTCTAAGCTGACTGTGCATTTTTTCTTATGAATTATATGAAACCTATTTTTCTTTCTTGCTTGTAAAACTATTGAGGCTGTGATGAATTTCAAGGTATGCATTATTGAATATCAATTCCAGATATTATCTTCAAGAGTATATGTGAATAGAGAAGTAGTTCGAAGAATTTCACTTTCAATAGATCTGAAACTTTAAAGGTTTCTAGTAAGGATAGAGTTATCCCATTTGTCAGGAATATTTGGAATGGCTTTTGGTGATTTTAAAATAGGTTTTACTAACAAATAATACACATAACGCAAATGTTGATAATAACTAACAAATGTTATGGTAGTTAAAACAGTGTATTCTTTAAAGCACGCAGGCATGTCCACTTGGTTGTCATTTACAAAAAGAGATGAGGGGCGCCTGGGTGGCTTAGTCGGTTAAGCGTCCGACTTCAGCCAGGTCACGATCTCGCGGTCCGTGAGTTCGAGCCCCGCGTCGGGCTCTGGGCTGATGGCTCAGAGCCTGGAGCCTACTTCCGATTCTGTGTCTCCCTCTCTCTCTCTGCCCCTCCCCCGTTCATGCTCTGTCTCTCTGTCTCAAAAATAAATAAACTTAAAAAAAAAAAAAAGCTGCTGAGGATTCAACTCAAAAAAAAAAAAAGAGATGAACCTAAAATTTTCTAAAATAGTCTATTTTCAATTGATATGGAACAAATGGGAACACCAGTGTAATGAATTATGTGTATATATGTGTATACATATTTTTCAGAAATAAAATTAGGAATACACCAATGCAGGAGACTGAAAAATCCAACTTCAGGCTCCAGCCTGCTTGTTACACATGGTTGTGTTGATGGAGCTTTTGTAGAATGCAGCTAAAATAATATGTAAAATAATATCATTCAGTTGTTTAACAAATAGTGTATACTTACAAAGGGGGAAATTTATGATTGAGAGCATTTTAACTCAATTTGGAAAGCAATGAAATCAAAAAAAGCCCAAGGCCATACTACGGTTAGTCATAGCACAACGTGCTTCACTGTTTTCTTTCATTCTTAGTATTTCTTTCTTATCATTAACTTTAAAAATACATTTATGGTTTTTCCCCTTCATTAATTCCCCAAAAAGTAATCTTGGGCTTCTCATCATTTTGTGTGCCATAATTTGACCTGGATAATAAATGAAGAAAAAAGAAAAAGAAAGTTTCCTCATTAAATAGAACTCAAATAAGGCATAGCCCAGGAATATCAGCTGTACCGCTTAATATGTACTGGAGAATATCGAACTTGACTACATCATTCTCAGCAAGCTGGGTAAAATCTATTTATATTTGTGAGTCTTTGGAGACTGAAATAAGTTAAAACTTCGGTAGGGTTGCAGTTTCTGAACTCCTGGATGAATATTTATCAATATTTCCCTCACAGTTAATTCTATTTGTGTTCTACTTAAGAAATCTTCACATACTGCAAGGCCACGAAGATATATTCACCTAAGATATATATATATTCTAAGAAATTCTAGAAATTTTATTATGTTACCTTTCATAACCAGCTTAAAATACAAATGTGAGTATGGATTGCAGTCAGAGAATATAAACCACTCTGTTAATTTTCTTTTTCGTTTCTGAAAAAGGTAGCAGAGAAATGAGAAAGTAACAGAAGAATTAGAGTATGTAAAGGGTTTATATTTGCTTACTGATTTGGTTGATTTGATTGATTGATTGGTTGATTGATTGATTGATATTCCAGACATCAAAGCTTGTTGTCAGCTTGTAGAAAAGATCCAAGAGGAAGGGAGAAATGAATGATATAGGCAGAAACAAAACATGTAAGGTTGAAGGCCTTGGGAATGTGAGGAATTAGTTGGGACCTATTACTTAAGTATGGGGATTTTCTATTGACAGGAGCAGAGTGTTTTCTTGCCTTGTAGGAGAGCGATTAAGGACAATAGATTCATGGGCATAGTGCAAAGAGAACTCTGAGTACTTCGATTTTCTTAACAAAGTATGAAGCAGTGTCATTAGTGGAGATGGGTTCATAAGAGCAAGATCTCAATGGAGAAAAGATGTATAGGTATTTTAGGAAATGGGAATGTGAATTATTGTCCTTACCCACATTCATAACCGCCCATATTTTAAGCTTTCCTGTGTGTGTGTGGGGGGGGGGTGGTTTGAGGATGTGTGTGTGTGTGTGTGTGTGTGTGTGTGTGTAGACTAAACGAGATAAATGTAGAAGAATGTAGCTTTGTTTTGATAAATGACTTATTTACTGTCTCTAACCTTACACATATTGGATAAACAGGATAAACAACTCTTTCTATTCTCAAGAGAAGATTTATCAAAGTAAAAACAATGAGTCGGAGCACGAAGGAACTTGAAGTGAAGGATAATGGTACTTTTGACCAGAACCATGCTGGAGTTCAATGAGGACTGATTATGAATTACCACTATGATGTAAGTCCTTAAGCCATGACCTGCTGGCCCACCGGGTGCTATCAAGTGAACTGTGGCAACAGGCTCATTTCCTACCCGTATGTAAGTCCCGTATTAAAAGGTCCTGGGCATCTCTGTACAACTGTACTATAGCAACTTGAAAGTTCTGTAGCAGATGGGAACCGTTAAGAAACATAAAAAGTTTCTTGAAAAGAGAATCTCACAAGGAAATCTTACACATAAAAATTGTAAATCGCAACTCAAATGTCTTCAGGGTTTTTATATTTTACTTATTCTTGGGATATGCTATAGCACATTGCTTCAGAATTTATTGCAATTTGCTTTTCTTCTTTAGTGTTGCTAAACACCAGACTTATAAAATTATCCTAAAATCACACAATAGAAAACAGTTTTAAAAGCCTAGTAAACTTTATACAAGGGAAGGCAGGAAACAGATTTCTCTTCAGTTTGATATGAAACTGAGCCTAGAAACTATTTTCTTTTTTTTCTTCATTTTATTTGCTTTGCTGGAAATTTGCTTGATTTCTCTCTCTCTTTATCTCTCTCAATTCCTTTTGGTCATTTCCTTCTGTCTTTTTTAATGGAATTCTTCCTGGATCCTTTAAGTATGAGCCATAGGTTAAGTTTTCAAATACACATTGAGCCTTGAGAATTGAAATATCAACTTTTTTATTCCCTTTTCTTCCTTTTGACTCTTTTTTTCCCTCTTTTATCTCCTTGATTCTTCATTTCAATAATTAGTTTGGACAAAATTAACCTTATAATTATTTCTCAGATCATTTAGTTAAAAAGTAAAAGTGACAGATGCATTACAATGAGTAGTTGGCATAACATACAGACATTTTACTAACTTTCAAACTCATTAATTTATTTGCTACATAAAATGCTTGCTGCAGGGTTATGTACATGATAGAAACAATAATATGGTTCTCCCACGGCCAGAACTGATGATAAATCAGTGGTTTGAAACTCTGGGGGGTAACCATGAGATCTTGAGCTAGATTGCCTGAGTTTGAATGTTGGACTTCACATTTATTATTTGGATAAGTGCACAAGTTACTGAGGCTCTCTGAGACTCACTTTCCTCATCTGCAAGTAAAGATAGCACGAGTGCTTTTTTCTATAAAACTATTATTGTGATTTAATCAGATAATGCCTGAAAGGACTTTCACCAATGACTGATACAGAATAAAGGTTGAATAGCGTTACTTAATGTTATTATCAAATTCAAAATACAATTAGCTACTTCTTTCTTCAATTTTTCCACAAATTAGTGGCATCATTTCCCCATCTTTTTTATTGGTGATATGGTAGGCAATCAGTCACAGCATTTCTACATGTATTATGTAATTTTATACATAAAATACATATATACATATATATATTTTTTGATCAATTATCTCTACATTTGTGTTGGTCTCCAGAATGACCTTATACTTCAAAGTGCAAATAGTGATGGAATTTTACTCTCTTGAAAAACCACAAAATCATAAGAATTTGTAATATTACAAGGAATATTATGCTATAATGTGAATTAAAATGTAATATACAATCATATTAGAGTGTAATATTAGAGTGTAAAATATACTGATGTCTATACTGATCATCTCTGATTTGTAGAAATATAAAAGTTCTTGTTTCCTGTTTTTTTTATTTCACTGTTTTCATTGCTTTTAATATTTTATTTATTTTTAAACATTTTTAAAAATACTTATTTATTTCTTGAGAGAGAGAGACAGAGCATGAGTAGGATAGGGGCAGAGAGAGAGGGAGTCACAGATTCTCAAGCAGGCTTTGGGCTCAGAGCCTGATGTGGGGCTGGAACTCACAAACCACAAGATCATGACCTGAGCTGAAGTCAGATGCTTAACCGATTGAGCCACCCAGGCACCCCATGTTTTATTTATTTTTAAGAGGAAGAGAGAGACAAAATAAGAGCAGGGGAGGGGCAGAGAGAGAGGGAGGCACAGAATCCAAAGAAGGCTCCAGGATCTGAGTTGTCAGCATAGAGCCCGAAGCAGGGCTTGAACTCATGAACCACAAGATCCTGACCTGAGCTGAAGTCAGATGCTTAAACGGCGGAGCCACCCAGGCACCCCAATAGATTTCAGTTTTTAGGCAATTTTAGATTTACAGGAAAAGTTTGTAGTAAGTACAGAGCTCCTATATCTTCTTACTCTCCCCATGTCTGCACAGTTTCTCCTATCATTAAAATTTTGCATTAGTGTCGTGAGTTTGTTACAATGATTCAACATTAATAAATTATTATTAACCAAATTCCATTATTTACATTACTTTTCCTGTTACATAGTTCTATAGATTTTGTCAAATACATGTTATGAATCAACCATTATAGTATCACACAGAATGGTTTCACTGCTCTAAAACCTCTCAGCTTCCATATACATTGGGAAATGAAATGATTCCCACAATCAAGTGAACACATCCATCACCTCACATAATTACTTTTTGGGGGAGGGGAAGGGTTAGCCCTCTTAAGATGTACTCTTTCAACAAATTCTGAGTATACAAAACAGTATTATTGACTACAGTCACCATGCTGTATGTTAGATCCTCAGAACTTATTCATCTTACAACTGAAAGTGGACCAACCTCTTCCCATATCTCCCACCCCTTCCACCCCCAGCCTCACAATCACCATTCTACCCTTTCTGTGGTCCAACTATTTAAACGTTTTTTTTTTTTCAACTCTCCACATGTAAGTGAAAGAATACAGTATTTATCTTTTTCTGGTTTATTTCAATTAGCACAATGATCCAACATTAGATTCAATGTTCCAAATGGCATAATTTCCTTCTTTTTTATGGATGAATAATATTCCATTGTATATATTTACCACATATTTTGATCCTTCCATCTGTAGACAGATACTTGGGTTGTTTCCATATCTCGCTTACTGTGAATAATAGTCCCTGTTAAAAGGAACATGGGAGTACAGATAACTCTTGAAGATAATTATTTTGTTTCCCTTGGATACCCAGAGGTGGGATTGCTGGATCATATGGTAATTCTCTTCCTAACTTTTGAGAAATCTCCCTACTGTTTCTGTAATGGCTGCACTAATTTACATTCTCACCAATAGAGTAAAGGGTTTCCTTTTCTCCACATCCTTGCCAACATTTGTTATCTCTTGTTTTTCATAATAAAGATTCTTGTATGAAGTGATATGACTTTGTGGTTTTTATTTGCATTTCCATGATGATTAGTAATTGTGAGCATCTTTTGATATACCTATTGGCCATTTGTATATCTTCTTTGGAAAATGTTAATTCAGGTCCTTTGCCTATTTTTCAATTGGGTTATTATTATTATTATTTTTTGCCACTGAGTTGTATGAGCTCCTTATATATTTTGAATATTAACTCCTCATTGGATATATGGTTATTTATTTTCTCCCATTCCATAAGTTGCCTTTAATTTTGTTGATTATATTTTTTGTTGTGCACTTTTAAAGAGGCAGGAAGGCATACTTACAAATTAATTTTAGGAGGCCAGCATTGACCTGATACCAAAGTAAGCTAGGGATACTACAAGAAAATAAAATCACAGACCAATGTCCCTGATGAACAGAGATGCAAAAATCCTCAACAAAATATTAACAAACCGAATTCACTGGCATTTTAAAAGGATAATATATCGTGTTTAAGTGGGAATTGTCCCTGGGCTATAAGAATGTTTCAAAATACATCAATCAATTAATATTACACACCATATTATCAAAATGAAGAATAAAAATCATATAACCTGTAAGATCTCAATAGATGGAAAATTTTAACAAAATTCAACATCCGTTCATATAAAAACTCTCAAAAATTGGGTATAGAGGGAACATACCTCAATAGAATAAGGATCAGATATAATAACAAGCTCATAGTTAACATTATACTCAACAGTAAAAATTATAAGCCTTTCCTCTAAGATCAGGGATAAGACAAGAGTGTCCAGTTTCACTGGTTCTTTCAACATAGCACTGGGAGTCATAGCCAAAGCAATTAGTCAAGAAAAAACTAAAGGTCATCCAAGTCAGAAAGGAAGAAGTAGAATTGTCTCTGTTTGTAGAGAATGTGATCTTATACATAGAAAACCTTAAAGTCTCCACCAAAACAAAAACCTCTTAGAACAGATAAATGAATTCAGTAAAGCTGCAAAATACATAACCAGAATAGAAAAATTGGTTGCATTTCTATACACTAACAAGGAATTATCAGAAAAAGAAATTAAGGGGCGCCTGGGTGGCGCAGTCGGTTAAGCGTCCGACTTCAGCCAGGTCACGATCTCGCGGTCCGGGAGTTCAAGCCCCGCGTCAGGCTCTGGGCTGATGGCTCAGAGCCTGGAGCCTGTTTCCGATTCTGTGTCTCCCTCTCTCTCTGCCCCTCCCCCGTTCATGCTCTGTCTCTCTCTGTCCCAAAAATAAATAAAAAACGTTGAAAAAAAAATTAAAAAAAAAAAAGAAAAATTAAGAAAACCATTCAATTGACAATAGCATCAGAAGGAATAAAATACTCAGGAATAAGTTTAACTAAGGAAGTAAAAGACATGTACATGAAAAAGTCTAAAAGATGATGAAATAAATTTAAAAAGACAAAAGTAAGAGGTAAGATATTCCATGTTCATGGATGAGAAGAATAAATATCATTAAAGTGTTCATGCTACTCAGAGAAATCTACAGAGTCAATGTAATTTAAATGTAGGACCTGAAACTAAATCTGCTGGAGAAACCATAGAGGGAAAACTCCTTGATCATCTTGGAAATGATTTTTTGGCTTTGACACCAAAAGCACAAGAGACAAAAGCAAAAATAAACATATGGGACTTCATCCCTTTACTTTTGATCTATTTTTACAGTTAAAGCAGTTTTCTTATAGATAGCATAGAATTGTTTAGTTCCATTTTTATAATCTACTCTGTCAGTTTCTTTGAATTCATGTACCAAGAGCATTCAATTGTAAAGTGACCATTGATATAGTAGGATTGTTAATATCATATCTGTAACAGTTTCTATTTATTCCCTTATTTTTGCTTACTTTTTATCTTCCACAGAACAGAAATCTTGTTCTGATTTCTCTACTTTTAACCAAACATTTTATATTATTTATTTTCTCTCTTCTCTTAGCATATGAATTATACTTTTGAAAATGTTTTTAGTGCTTACCATAGAGTATACAACTAATAATTGGTCGCTTTCAAATGTAACACTATATTACTTCATAAGTAGTGTAGGTATTTTACAATAGGTTATTCCCAATATCTTCCCATCCATTAATATTGATGTCATATATTTCACTTGTCCATAATCTATAAACATCCAATACATTGTTATCACTAATTTAATAAACTGTGCTGTTAGATCAAATAAGAATGGCATTTTTGGGGTGTCTAGGTGGTTAGTCAGTTGAGCGTCTGACTCTTGATTTTGGCTCAGACCATGATCTCACAGTTCATGGGACTGAGTCTCATGTTGAGCTCTATGCTAACCCTGGGAAACCTGCTTGGGATTCTTTCTCCCCCTCTCTCTCTGCCCCACCCCTGATCATGCTCTTTCTCTTTCTCTCAAAATAAATAAACTTAAAAAAATTTCATTCTAAATAAAAAGCAAGGTATTTATAAATTATCTTATGATGAACAATTTACCATAATTAAAAAAATTGATTTCCATCTCTACTATTATATTGCAGTATATTAGCATGTGTTTAAATATTTTTTCACATGTGCTCTGGTTTATAGTTTCCTACCTTGATACCTTTTATTTTAATTTTAAGGTTTATTTTGTCCATATTAGTTAACAAAGTTTTCACCTTTGAAGGATAACATATAATAAAAATTTTCCCAAATGTAAAGGTGATTCAAAGTAATGTGATGACATTACACATGTAAGGATCTCATCAAAAAGCAATTCTAAAAAGGAATTGGATGGAGCTCAACAAAATATCTTTTAGAGACTATCCAAAGAGAACAAGAAAACTGATTAAAACCAATTTATAGAATATATAATGGAGAAGAATGAGTATATTTTAAAGTAAAAAATGAGTTTGGATTTGAAAGAACTCTACTGTTCAGTTTTGTAAAACGTACTGGGCCCATATTTGACATTTAACTTCTCTGGTTGAAAAAAAGAATGGTGTTAAAATAAAATCAGTTTTAGAGAGTAAAAGAAAGAATGGGAAGTGCTAGGTATGTAACTTAAAGAGCTAATTATGGGGGCGCCTGGGTGGCTCAGTTGGTTAAGCGTCCGACTTTGGCTCAGGTCATGATCTCACGGTTCATGAGTTCAAGCCCCGTGTCAGGCTCTGTGCTGACAGCTCAGAACCTGGAGCCTGCTTCTGATTCTGTGTCTCCCTCTCTCTCTCTCTGACCCTCCCCCGTTCATGCTCTGTCTCTCTCTGTCTCAAAAATAAATAAACGTTAAAAAAAAAGAGCTAACTGTAAACTAAAGAGCTCAAACTCAAGAATTTAAGGATTTGAAGAAAAGTCAAAATTATAATTTAACAAGACAACAGATTAAAAAAAAAGCCAATAAATTGAAGCAAAGAAAATCAATCAATGAGAACAAAGTTTTGGTTGCTAGCCCTGTCCCTAAGTAAGCAATTTAAAATTTATTAGCATAGTTATATCTAGGTAGCATATTAAGTTTTGCACAAAATAATCAATAAATTACACTATTTATATCCAAGTGAATGTAAACCATTACTTGCTTGTTTTTAGTTTCTTTGTTTTAATGGAGGGTAAGGCATTCATAATTTTACCTGAAATTTTTTTTTTCTCTGAGGGTTAAGTATAGAGAAATAATGATACTTTCTTCATGACAATTTAAAATACTTCCCAAAGGGCTCGAACAGTTCTTGGAATAAGCCAGGGAAGTTTTCCAAGAAGAGGAGGAAGGTCATAGCATGAGAGTTTTGTAGCAGTGGGGTGAAAGAGTTAGAAACAAACAAAAAAAATCTCAAAGTTTTATTTATTAAAAAATTAATATTTATGTATTTTTTTTTTGAGAGAGAGAGAGAGCAGGGGAGGGTCAGAGAGAGAGAGAGAGAGAGAGACAGAATCCGAAGCAGGCTCCAGGCTCTGAGCTGTCATCACAGAGCCCACCCTGGGGCTCGAACTCACAAACTGCGAGATCATGACCTGAGCAGAAGTCTGACACTTAACCAACTGAGCCTTCTAGGCACCCCTAAGCTTTTATTTATGAAAATAATATAAAGTGATAAAGTTGGAAATACATATTTCTAAAGAGGAGGTTTTTTTTCATGTGGTTTTAATTTCCTCAACTCATCATGATCCAATATTTTATGAGACTAACACTGATGAAGAATCTCAAGAAATCCCTGAATGACTGTAGACAAAAAAAAAAAAAAGTAATTCATCTATTTTAGAGAACGTTAGTTAATGGGGGAGGTGGTATTGTAAAAGAATTTCTCTCTTAAAAGCTGAGGAAAAAATTTACCCAGGTTTTTTCATAAAAAAAAATGTTTCCATATTAATTGGAAAGATACAATTTCAATACACTACATCTTTTTTTTTTTTTTTTCTCATGTAGCAAGTTCCCAAACTGACTGACCTTGAGAAGGGCTTAATAAAGAGATCCTCTGGCTCTTCCCCCTGTAATTCTGGATCAGTGAAGGGGTGGGGCTGGAGGAGGGGAGCGGGGCTCTAGAATCTTTGGTTTTGAAACCCACAGGTGGTTTTTATGATCACGTTTCAGAAAGCCCTATTTTATAGGGCAGTCCCATATATCGCTCCAGTCATTTCATGTTGCTGAATTCATTTTGTCTTCAGAGAAGGTGTCCCTCTCCAGATCTAAGCTCATTTGAATTTCTTTTTATCTTCCTAAAGCCAGATCAGACATCAACTCTCCAGGCTCATTTATTCTGTGTTATCTGTGTACCTCACATATAATTTTGTTTTCCATAAATAAAACTTATTTTTTAATAAATAGTTAGCTTATGTTTATTTTTATGAATACCAGTATCTAATGTCTAATGGGAGCTAAGAATATGCCATGATCTTCATATTTTATCTCACGGGGTATTTACCGTACCTCAATGAAAGAGTGTATCAGTTCAGAGCTCAATTAGAGAAGCAGACACACTAAGGGATATCTTAAAGGATCTGTTATAGGATGTGTCAGTCATCAAATATTGCCTAATAGCTCCAAATGCTCCTTCAGCATTTGTTCTGTGATAAACAGCCTTCTTTTAAGCGTTTCTCCTTTAAAGTGAGCTCAATGTTAAGCTCTCTCGGCAGAGGGCGCTGGAGGGACATTGCAGGAAGTAGGGGCTTTGGGCCATTTCCAGGCCCTGTGGCCATAAGTGGGGAGGGGGTCAGGGGTGTGGGGGTGGGAGGGGTAGGAAGACATCCTCAGGAGTGAGCCCCAGCCATCAGCCCAGACCTTGGACATTCTGCGACCTTGTGGCACCAGCCTTGCAATAACTTTTTCTCAGCCCTCTAGACATGCAAACCAGAACGAAATCTCTTCCTAATTTTTTTTTGCTCTGAGGGTTTCCTGCCTGCTCTGGTCCCCAGAGTCCCCCATGTGGGCTGCAAGCAACTGGTGGGGCCTGGAGGGTCACATAGAGAGCTGCTGCTGCTTCTGCAAGCCTGCAGATGGCCTGTGCTTTCTGAAGGTCTCTTATCCCCAGAATCTGTCCTTACAATCTTGTCCCCACAATCTGCCAACCATCTGTTCCCCACCTGCTCCCTAGACCCCACTGCCCATCCAGCAACTGGAGACCAATTCCAATCCTGGTCAAACCAACAAACATTTCATTACCTAGTGAAGGGAACCACACTTTCTCCAGCAAAATCCAAATGCCTTCCAAGTTTGGCCTTCCTTGAGGATTCTTTCCTTAGCCCTAAGATACCACACAGTGTCCATAAAGTTAATTCTCTTGTCATATTAATCATTTTTTATATGAAACTTCTCCTGTTTAACCTTTTGTGTGGTTTCTATCTTCTGACTGAACCCAGGCGGCCATGTAGGGATTTGTGTTTTCATAATTATGAGAATGTTTATGTAGTATCTATAAGGCTGTTATTCTTGTGTCTGATGTTGGAGCTTGAAGTCCCTTAAAAAGGCAATAAGGAAGGAAAAATTTATGTGGAGCAAGAGAGAACAAGAGCCATGACCCACAAGCATGTGTTGGATCTCACTTCCCATCTCCCCTGACCTTGATAGTGTGGGTGTCTCATAGGATTTGGCACCCTTATTTATGGAGGTAGGCACCCACAATCTAGTGCATAGAGCTGGAGAAACTGAAAGGTGATACTGGGAAGGTGGAAGACTTCCAGGCCAGCGGCTGCCTCGTGTCAAAGTAAGCTGATAAGTGACGATGTGTAGAAGCTTCAAAAATGGCCGCTCCTACTCTTCTACCCGCCAACTGTCTCTCATCGTCCATCCTAACCAAAATCATACAGAGCAATGTCATTCTGGGGAATTTAGTCCAGCCAGCCTGAGTTAATACCTAACAAAAACCTTCACAGTTCACCCCTTATCAACATCCCCAAGCCCCTCCTTCAATCACACTTCATCTCCAAGTAAAAACGAGAGCAAAGGGAATAAACTGGTAGAAGAGACCCAAGCAGGCAAGCTGCTTTTCAGTATTCAGGTGACAAGCAACTGTCGCATGTTTTCCTGAGTGGCATAAACGATTCGTTTCTCTTTTCAAAGAGGGGAAGGCTATAACCCCCTTACCCTATATATCTGTCATATGTGGAAAAACGAGTTGATAAGCATTTTCCAGCAACCTGAGTGATGTGTACTGACAGGCATCACAAATATTTGCTTCTTTCCTCCCCCGCGCAAACCGAGGGCAGCGCCCTTCATGTCTAGCACAGTGCCTGACACATAGCATCTGCTCGAGGAATGTTCCCTGACTTAATGGGGACTTCTGCCAACTGCAGCACTCCACGCCACACACACAACAGAAATCTAGGAGAACGACCTATTGATTTACTTGCCCTTACGTTGCCATTTTAAATTAAACCCGGTGCATTCAGAGAGACACCGCCCTGACCGTAGCTATCTGGTATGTGACTCAGATTAATTGCTGCCGCGGTCATTCATGAGTTTTGGCACTGTTTGTATTTTGGTAAGCAAAACTAGGGGAATTTATTTTTGGCCATCTGCATCAATCTTTATTTGGACAACTAAATGAATCACTGTAAAACCCCACTGTCAAAATGGTCGATGTGATTTGGTACCACACAGAGTTAGTGATTACCTGCCCTTATAGTTCCTTTGGGTTTTCTGCTGTTGAGACTATCACCTGCATCTTTTGATTGCAAATATTTGGGGCATTGAGCCAGTTCCCACTTCACTACTTAAAGCTGTCCTGAGCATGTAGAAACCATACCAATCAGCACTTTTTAGAAAATGAAACAATTTGCAAGGTCCTGAATGATAGATGGCAATAAGGAAACGCATCGTACTGTGCTTTTGAAGTACAATTTCAATAGTAACCCTGCTTATAAAAACGAGGACCATACGTACCTGTTTTCCCTAAAGGGTCCTGGATTACACCAGAGGCCTTGTTGTGATTATTAATAGCATTAATTTTGGCTTCCCAAATTATCCCTGTAAATTATAAATCATAAATTATAAATTATATGGTCACACTTACATGTAACACCTTCTTTGGGGTTTCATAAGTGGATAGATTCTAGCAGCCTATGGGGAATTAGATGCAAATATTTATAGCCTTCTAGACGTGGCAAAACAAGAGAGATGGAGTATGTATAACACAGGTTCA
Source organism: Felis catus (assembly GCF_018350175.1). NCBI lineage: Eukaryota > Metazoa > Chordata > Mammalia > Carnivora > Felidae > Felis > Felis catus. The sequence goes on along the minus strand of NC_058370.1, from coordinate 111,801,336 downwards.
GGTAAGGGAACGATGGGTCAAGGAAAGTGGATGACCTGGTAGAAGAACAAACAATATAACCAGAAAGAAAACAGAAAGGAGAGATCATAAATTGGGAAAGAATAAAAAAGTATCATGGTGCAAGAAGGGCTAACAGAGTTCAAAAATGGAAAGTCAGCCAAACTTGGGAACAATAATTCTATAAGCTATTCTTTATTGCACAACTATTATGTGCCAAAACCTGGGCTCAATGCTTTATGCACAAAAATGTACTATATCCCCATATCAACCTAGGAAATAGGTATTTCTGTCCATGTTTTATAGGTAAAAATGGATTCAAGAGAGTTTAAATAATTGCTGAATGAGTTGAATGGCGGGATCAGTTTATGAAACTGGATTCATGTAGCTTTCTAAACCCTGTACTTTAAATGTGACACATTATGACCTTTCTCTAGGCTCTGTTATTGATGACTTCTGATTCTAAGTCCTTGTACTTTGTGATGCATGAAGTCTAGCAAAGTCTCACAGGATTTTGTGAGAAGGCAGAGGAAAAAAACTGAGAAATGGCAGGTAAATAATTTTCCAAAGCCCTTCGTGGGATTCGGCTAGTACCAAATACAAACGATTTTAATGTAGTCATAATACTCCTACCTAGTGATAGCTCAGCAATAAAGTATAAAAGAAATAAAGATTTAAAAATAAATATTCAGAATTATGCTCAAATTTACATATAGCATGGAGTCCTTGTCAACATTTATCCACCAAGTCTCTACTGGGGAGACTTGTAAGCTTTAGATTTCCTTCAACAATTTTTTTGAAGTTTATTTATTTACTCTGGAGAGACAGAGACAAAGTGAGTGGGGGCGGGGCAGAGAGAGAGGGAGGAAGAATCCCAAGCAGGTCCTGCACTGTCAGCACAGAGCCCAATGTGGGGCTGAGTCTCATGAAACTGTGAGATCATGACCTGATCGGAAACTAAGAGTTGGACACTTAACTGACTGAGCCACCCAGGGGCCCCTATATTTCCTTCTAAATATTACTTTAAAGAACTTTAACAGTTATGTCTGCAATTAACACTGTTCAATATGCAGAATATATGTAAATCTTTTCATGGTCATTGATTCCTTGACCACTCTCAATGGTCTTCAAGTCTCAGTGCAAACTCTTTGAGGTTGTCTCCAGTTTTCTCAGGACTCGTTTGCAGTCTGTCTTCATTTAGTGTCCAGACATTTAATGAATTTCTCTTTGTTAAATCCACATATGCCTTCTCAGCAACTCAAAAATCACATGCCACCAGTATCGCTAATTTAATATTCCCTGTAAATAAGACATAGAGTTTTGTCATAAAAGACTATGGATGAAATGCATGGCTCTAGAACACGTTTGAGGATTGAAATTGTTCCACGGGAGGAAAAAATACTTCTATTTACTAAGCATGAATATTTATTGATTCTGTACCAAATGCAGAGCATGCATAAGTGATCATAGAATTTACCAGGAAATCTGTTTCCTCTAGGGATTTAGACCACATATCATCTAAAACTCTCAGCCAGTAGGAGTTACCACTGACTAGTTTTCTTTTCTTCATACCACCCCAAACGCTTATTCAACAAATCTTGTCAAGTCTTTCTCAAATACTGTATCATCCTTGCTTGCACTGCAATACTCTCTTCATTGGTCCGTCTGCTTCTATTTTTTCTTCTCTTAAGTCAGCAAACTTTTTCTATAAAGGGTCAAATAGTTTCAGTTTTGCAGGCCATCTGTTTTCTATCACAGTTACTCAAATCTGCTATAGTAGCATGAAAGTACAGTAGATATATAAATCAAAAGGCATGGCAGTGTTCCAAATAAAACTTTATTTACAAAAACAGGAAGTAGTCAGGAAGTCATAGTTTGATGACTGATAGATTATATTCAGTTATGTCTCTTCTTAGAAAAAAAATAAACCTAGCAAATAGATCATATTTCATGGCTTAGAACAACCTCAAGGTTGGTGTGTATTGCCCTGTACAGGCCTTTGAAGTTTTTCTTCCTAACACATATTTCCTCTTTTATCTCCTAATACTTCTACTTAGGTAAACTATGTTTCAGGTACTCTTTATTTATTTCTAATTATTGCTCAAATATAGATGTTCAGTCTTTTTTTTTAAGTTTATTTCTTTATTTAGAAAGAGAGGGAGAGAGAGAGAGAGAGAGACAGAGCATGAGGGCAGGGCAGAGAGAGAGAGAGAGGGAGAGAGAGAATCCCAAGTAGGTTCCATGCTGTCAATGCAGAGCCTGATGTGGGACTTTATCCCAGGAACTGTGACATCATGATCTGAGCCAAGGTGAAAAGTCAGACGCTTAATCGACTGAGCCACCCAAGTGCCCCTAGATGTTCAGTCTTTGTAAAGAGCTTTCGTACGCTTCTCCCTCTGTTGTCAGGACTTTATGCTTTTTTACATATTGGTCTTACTCGTTGACCAAGTGTCACAATAAATTGTTTGGGGAGATCTTCCCAACTTGCTTTGGCTTAGTGGTCATTTCCTCCACTGAATACTCAAGGCACTGTGTGTATACCTCCTTATCAGTTTTCATCCTATATTTCACTTATTTATTTGGATTTAAAGTCCCCATCTAAATTAGCTCTTTCACAAATGAGGAAATCATCATCTTAGACTTCACAAAAATAGGATAATATCTGGCACGTAACAGGTACTTCATAATATAATTAACTTCTAAGTCAATCAGTCGTTCTGTATATGTACAATGAGTTCTTGCCGTGTACAGGCATTGTTTGAGGCTTTGGAAATAAAGCAGTGGATAAAACAAATAAAACTTCTGGTCTCAGGGAGCTTATATTCTAGTAGGAGGGAAACAAGTAATAAGCAAGGAAATAAATACAGGGTATGTCAGGTAGTATTAAAACTAATGGAGAATAAGGTAATAAAGAGTGAAGAAGAATGCTGTTTTGTATCAGGTCAAGAACGTTGTCATGTATGAGCTGACATGGGAGCATACTTGAATGAAGCAGGAAATTAATTCAATACCGTTACAATAAGTGTTGAATAAATGAGTTAATTACAAGGACAGGTACATTTAAGTGTCTCATGGTTTTCTGCATCCATTTGACTCTTCTACCTGCCCCCGCCCTGGGTTTCTGTTTCTCCCATATGAGGACAATAAACGAGTCATAGTTAATTAATTGGAGATGGATCTTCAATATACTTGAGTGATTTTAGTTACTCCCCTAAGTTACGGCAAATCATTGTGACCATGGGTAGTTTTTTCCACCAGGTAGAAGTACAGAATCTCCTCCCCCACCTCACAAGAGAAGTACCAGAATATTTGGAGCCCTAGCTAAAATTTAACCCTTCTCTTCTCAAGTGATCCAAATATACTTTACTGATTAGACCCTAATCTTGCTAAAACAAGCCTGATTAATTCTTCAGTTCCGTTCCAAGAGAATTTTTTATAATATGCTATTATAACACTTAGCACATTGTTTTAAAGTTAATTGCTTATACATATTTCTCATCCATAAGTGTGGGAGCCCTTCCAAAGCACAGAATCCATCTTATTCGAGATTTTATCAGGATGCCTGGCACGTAGTTCCCATTAAATAAGTGTTTGTCAAATTAAATTGATGATTTGCCAGTTCCAAATTTTCTCTACACCTGTCATAACATTGAACATGCAAATAAATCCAGTGGAGAAGTTCTTTTACTTTTCATTCAAGGACCTCTCGAAGTACAACACTTAGTTGAGGAATGTTTTTAAAATTGCTCCTTTTGTGTTATTTTTCTAAATTAAGAGTCTTAACAATGAAATGAATCTTATATCTAATTGGCACACAATAATTTAACAGTTTAGTTTGAGACTTGGAAGTTTTCAACATTAAAATATTGCCAGGCTTTGGCCACTGAAGAAGCAGCTAAATATTCAGAGGATTTAAAAGATGATACATTGCCCTGCTATTTCTTCCTGTTCTACTAATAGGGTTCTTAATCAAAGAGATCAACTGAGAATATCTTTTATTCTATTTAATTTGACATGTAACATGTTTAGCAGATGGCTGATGGGAATAAAGGGAAACTTCATTAAAGACAACAACTTGGCTGAATTTTCTCTTTTCTTTGCCATTATGTGACTTCTAGAAATATTTTCAGATGTCCAAGGCTCAGACTTACACTGGCATATAGAAAGTTCTCTTACTCAATAGACACACACATAGAATTCCTTTTTTTTATTATATATGAAATTTATTGACAAATTGGTTTCCATACAACACCTCTAATAGATAAGTATTCTCTTCTCACATTTTACTAAAAGCCACTCATTAAGTGTATACCTTTCTGTGAATACATCCTGTCTGAATCCATACTGTTCAAGTCAATGGGGAATAAAATAAGTTTTGAAGAATATATTCATATCTTTATAATACAATAAAATTATGAGCAATTGCATTGTGTTTTCACATTGTTCATGATGAGATGTAATTGCCTCCTTAGAAGTGAAATGACAAAGAAAAAAAAACATTAAATTCCTATACTAAGAACAAATATATCTTTATTCTCAGTATCAAGAGTAATGACACAAATGATGAAGGCTCAAAGCCATAGCCATTCACTCAGGAGAGTTCTGGCAATCTGTTCCTAGAGAAGATTTACTGTGCAATAGATTTAAATTTAAGAGGATGGGTTTCTGACCAACATGTTGGACTGAACAGAACGGAAAATGCTTTCCTGGCTCAAATCAGAAAAAAATGCTGGATGATGTATGCTTAAAATGTTAAAAATGTATTTCTGAACCCACAGAAATGGGAAATGCCTAAGTGCCCTAAAACAAAACAACAACAGAAATCACCTCATAACCTTTTTTGCTAACCAGGAATTAGAGCTGAGCAACCTATAAGACACAATAACCAGATATATAACTTATAAGTTAGAGGTGAATCAGCTACAAAGAGTGAGTAAGGGACTAAGTACACTAAGCAAGAAGAATAAGGATTCCAGTCTGAAGCTGGCTTTCAGGAAATTATAACCTCATATTTAAATGCTGGTCTAGAGTTTTGTTCTGGAAATAAGGAGAAATTGAGTCATGGATAATTGAAACTCTGAACATAAGATATAGTCTGGAGGATCAACTTTGTGCAAACGATATGGTACAGAAACCCTAAGTCTGAAAGTTTCACATACAATCTACTTCAGAATTAGTGAACCAAGTAGAAAAGAGTCAGAGGTAACCAGGAAACTGTGCTCTGGAAGGCACCTACATGTACCATCCACATAAGACTCCTGAGATGTAAATCCATGGAATTTGAACTCTGACCACAAGTATGTGTAACCAATGGACATATGAGAAAGTTCAATGCTAAGGAAGACAACTATAAATTGAATAACTAGGAGGATTTATGACTGGGAATTAGAGTAACCTGAGAGGGACTTTAAAATACATATTTAGCATGTGTGAAGAAATAATGGGATTAGTAGCATTCTTAAAATAAAAAGGGGAAGATTATGAAGCAAGATTAGACAATTTTGGAAATAAAGTAGAAATCAAATCCTAAGATTATTTGCTATGTGACCTTAGACATTTTGCTTAACCCTCTCCGCTTTCATTTCTCAATCTGAGAAAAAGGAAAACTCACGGAGTTGGTGTGGGATGTAATAATTGAAGCACTTAGAATAGTGCCTGTTACAACATAATGAGTCATTACATATCATCACTTATTACTATTAGAAATGATGGCTTATTGATTAAATATGAAGAGGCTCAAAAATAGCAATTAAAAAAAAGTTCTTGTCTATATTAAAACATTTTAATAGAAAAGTTGAAGACCAGGGAACAAAAGGTTGAAGGCCAATATAATATCTTTGTATATAAGCTGAGTAAATTTCAGGGAATTTAAACAAATTGGTTTAGAATTGGAAAACATAAAAGAAGGTTTAAGATATCCTGGATTAATTTCAGAAATGCCAGGATATTCCTAATATAAATATAGAACAGAGACAAAAAATGAAGCAAATTTATAAAGAAAAGTATTTTTCTAATTTAAAAAATCACACTCAGTCCCAAAGATCGAAAAAAAAAAAATCACAACTGTGGATCAAGAATATCCAGACTGCATAAAAAGAGAGAGAGAGAGAGAGAGCATTTAGAAAGTAATAACAGAAATTAAAATTTTCATGAGCGATAATACATGTTACAGAAAAAGGGAAAATGCCTTCAAATTGCTGAAATATATATTTTTAAAAAAATAATGAACCAAACAATATCAGATCTAGTTTTGAAATAATCTAAGCAATGTCTCAACAGCAGGACAATTTGCCTAGTCTCCTCTGTGGAATTCATTTGGATCTATATTACAAATCTGAGTAGGCATTGAGAGTTAAAAGGTTTTGATATGGTTGTCACAGGTAAGGGGATTAGAATATGCCCTGGAACTGAATGTTCTTGGACATCAGTATTTGATGATCTCCAATTCTGAGGGTTTAGTTTAGACAGACAGTAAACAAATGCTCTTATCACTGAGTAGAAAAGAAAAACTATGCTAAATACTATGAACAGAAAAATTGAATTGCTATTAATACATAAGACTGGGAAACCTACTGTAGTCTGGGAGTCAGAGAAGACCAGAGACTAGAACAATGTGTAGCTGTTAAATATGTGGGACTAAATGTGAAAGAGATTTGGAGCTCCATATAATAAGATCAATTCCAAATAGATAAGTGCCATATTGGCACCTTTATCTTTATATCTTAATATCAAAAATGACTTTATATACTTGAATATTTTTATATTTATTTTTGAGTGGGGGGGGGGTAGAGGGGAGGTGCACAAAGAAAGGGAAACAGAATCTGAAGCAAGCTTCAGGCTCTGAGCTGTCAACACTGAGCCCAACATGGGGCTGGAACTCATGGACCATGAGATCATAACCTGATGTTTAACCAACTGAGCCACCCAGTCACCCCCAAAAATGACTTTATATACTTGAAATAGTCACTTTCTATTATTATTATTATTATTATTATTAAGGCAAGAATTAAGATTCTTTCCCTCATAAGAGATCTTATAAAAGTCCTCTTTTTTTAAATTTTTAAGTAATATCTATACCCAACGTGGGGCTCAAACTCAACCCCAAGATCAAGAGTCACATGCTCCTCTGACCGAGCCATCCAGGTGCCTCTACAGAAGTCCTCTGTGAATGAACATAATAAGCTACCCCATTCCTGGTCTCCAACATCTCATCATAGATAGGCTATCAAAATATCTAAGGGAATCTGATACCAATCTGTTCTCCCCAATGATTTCTGCATCTTAGTCTTGATCTTTTTGAACAAAGTTGTCCTTATGTTTTCATCATTCGATTAACAGTGAGAAGATAGGTGACTTCCCTTTTCTTTTAAGTCAGAAAGTCTCTTCCATGGGTGGTAGTAATTAAAGATTCCTGGACAAAAGTTAAGAGAAGAAAGACTCTATTATTGCTTCATCACTATTCTCTTGGGATGTGATATTTCTGCCTTTTGTTTTTTGTCTTTTTTTTTTTTTTTTTTAGAGAAAGAGAGAGCATGGGGCATGGGAGAGGGGCAGAGGGAGAGAGAGAGAGAATCTCAAGCAGGCTCCATGCTCAGCACAGAGCCCAATGTGGGGCTCAATCCCATGACCCAGGGATCATGACCTAAGCCAAAATCAAGAGTCAGAAACTCAACTGAGTCACCCAGGCACCCCAAGATTTCTGCCTTTTAAATCAAGTATTTTAATAAGCAGAAAAATAACCGTATCAAGACTTTCACTGGGTTTAAGCATAAGGCTTACCATAACAAACTCAGTTTTCTTTAGGGGTTCTTTAGGGTTTTAATTAATCTTTAGAGTTATTCAGAGGTTTTAATGTATTGAGAAGTTATTTAATTTTTTGGCTGGTTTTATATTTGGATACTAGAGATTTTCAATTACAATGAAGACAAGAATAATATACCAAAAATGGAATTTTGGAGGGGAAGGTGCTTATTAAGTATTCCTATAGTGTTACATTGATTCTAGACTTCACAGTCTACAGGTTGCATTATGACTATACATTAATGTCCAGTCTGTGTGCCTTCAGAATCAAATATCTTCTGTGGCCAAGGTCAAAGAAGGCAGGGCTGTGCATGATAGATGTGGCTGGGGCCTAACACACTTTACTTTGGAAAAGCTCTTACCTTTTTTACACTGAATCCACTTGTCACAATACATTTCAGTGGGCATTGAATTCATCATGAGCCAGTTATGAATGTGTGCAAAAGGGGATAATCACATTTCCTTTTTTATCTTAGAAATAAATTTTGACACAATGTTGTCATTGATGACCCAAAGAATTCCTGAGTACAGGAAAGTATGGGGGGAGTAAATAATGACATGATCTGCTGAGGATACATTTTCTTGGGAACTTCTGAAACAATTTTCTTTCTATCATTGTTTTGTTTTCATTATGAAAGTATATAGTATATGGAGTGGGTATAATTAGCCAGCATATTAGAAAGGATACTTCTCCTTTGGTGGAAAATTCTGTGTGCTCATGTGATGAACTTACCATAGCTGAGAGGAGACATATATGTAATACCAGATAGGGCTATCCCAAGAAACATTCTGTTATTTTTCCCAGTTTCTCACTCACATGTTGTATAAGTAAATTTGGAGGCATATGTTAAAATGTTGGAAGCTGGAGGCTGCTCTAAGGTAGGACAAGGCTCCAGTGAGTCCAATTTTGGTTATATGAGGTGGGCATGATATCATGGACAAAATCAGGGAATACTTCCCACCTGGTCAATTTTTTATGAGTGTGCACAGATAGAGTCACAAGAAGGTGAATCTGAGAATTTTTATGAAACAGTTTTAAAGATAATTTTTAAAGGTGATTAGAAAAAATGTCTACACACTTCCAGAGCTATCAATTTTACCTACCAATTTCAGAGCAAAATATCTTAACCAGTAGCGAAGTAATATTACATTTGCTGCCAGAAAGCTGAGAATAATCTCCCACCTCCGGTGAATTTATAGGAATTAACAATATACATTTGGTGCTTTAAACTCATATCCATATCTATTATGTATTGTTACCTCTATTCAATTACTATACATTAACATGCAATTTGTATTTATATAAAATGCCTTAAGGCCCTTTTGAAAAAGTTATTTAAAGTCATAATATGACATAATGTGTTTAAAAATCTTCACAATAAAATTTACTTAAAGGGGCCTGCATTACATATGAGATATTTAGGATGATTTAAGGCAGGGATTGTGTTTTCTCCACCATAATATACCGAATAGCTAATGAAATGCTGGGTACATAGTACATGTTCAATTAATATATTCTTTTTGCTCAACCTGGTTATTGACTTGCCACTAGGTACAATATACTATGCTAAGAATATTTTGTTTTAATTAAAAACTGCCATAAATATAATTCTCTCAGTGTGGTGGTAATGATTGAAAAAGAAATAAGGAATATGTGAGGAAAAATAAATCTATGTTTCTTTCTTCTCTTCTACTCAGTTTTCAGGTTTTAGTTTTTAAGCATGGTTGAAATACCAATCATTTTTATATCAAACCTTGCCTTAAAAACACTGTCTAATTTAAATATAATCCCTTTGAATGTATATATTTCTTCCCTTTTAGGCCCAGTTCTTTTGAATTATTTAGCAGAATATTCTTAAGGCAATTAAAGGGATCCATTCAGCAGGATTTAAGCCAACAAATCAGTCAGCAGTTTTTGGTCACCTCATAAAGCAGTTAAGCATTACATCCAGTCCATGTATTTGAGATTTCACATGCCTTCATAATAGAGCTATCAATTTTCTGATTTGCAAGCCAGCTGACAGAGTTAATACCCCAAAGGGCTATTGCAGTGTTAAGCTCCTAAAATTGTTTTAGACTCACCCATAAATTAGACTATAGCCCAATCATGTACAATTTTATCCCTGTGCTCCTTGAAAAAGCATGAGCTCAGTGTTCCAGACACAACACTCTTTAGAAGAATAGCCTATTGGATCTATCAATCTTTTTTAAAGTTTTGATGCTGACTAAATATTCAGTTCACTGTAACATGCTGTAAGTTACACAGGTAACACTAGGACACTGCTTGACCTATTATTTTTGAAGTTGGTGCTTTAAATATTAACAGAGCCTAACATAACTCAGGATACACATGGAGTATTCAAAATATGTGAGTAGGAGTTTGATCTGTCTATGGTCCTTTACACGGGTTGGCTGAAGTTTTGTATACTCTGAGTAAACTACATAAAGATTTTGGCCAAAAATTATCCCTCCTACGGAAAGAAAATCCCTGAACAAATATAAAATATGGCAGAGTATGTTTTGTAATTTTCATGTCTCACTCATAGGATTGTCCTAGGCAGTGTATTTTTTTGTGGTTCTATGTCTGACAAGAAGTTTGCTCCTGAGTTAGTATTATGGTTAAGGTTGTGAATATCAGTGATATAAAAAATAAAGAGAGACTTATATGTTTGGTATCACTGTTTACTACATTAATTGAAAAAAATCCTGGCTCACGATAATTTTAAAAGAGATTTTTATTTTTTTCAAAAAATTTAAGATAAAAAAGAACATGAAAATGTGCAAACATCTGTCTGTCAACACACATGGAGAGAAAAACTTTCCTGTTAAATTTAATGATAACTCTTAAATCTATGTGTCGAGTTTCATTCTCCATTTTGTTTTTTTTTAAGGTTTTTATGTTTATTATCCCTGAGAGAGAGAGAGAGAGAGAGAGAGAGAGAGAGAGAGAGTGAGAGCATGAGCAGGGGAGGAGCAGGGAGAGAGGGGGACAGAGGATCCGAAATGGGCTCTGCACTGACAGCACAGAGCCCAATGTGGGGCTTAAACTCACAAACCATGAGATCAATACATGAGCTGAAGTCGGACACTTAACTGACTAAGCCACCCAGGTGCCACTCATTCTCCATTTTGATATGTAGTCTCATGTATTCTATAAACTGAAGGATATTTTTATCCAAATTTCTAACAGAACCTTCAAATTCAACATGTTCAGAATTGAACTTGCCATATTTTGCCATCAACCTGTTGTTCTTCTTGTGTCTTCATCACAATGAATAACGTATTATTCAATCAGTTTTCCAAATACAGAAAATAGTAGTTCTTTCTTTCATTTCCTGTATCTGCCTGGTCAGTACAACATATCAGGTCTACTTACCATCACTTGATCTGAACACATTTCTTCAACGCCTTCTATCATTGACTTACTTCAAATTGTCTTAATTTCTTATCTGTATACCTCAAGGACATCTAAAAATGGTTTCTATCTCTAGCTATTCTACAAAGTTTTCCCTGAAACATACTCAAAGTGATATCGGCAAAACAAAAATATAAATGTAATAATTAGTCTAATGGTATTGATAATGATAATTTTCATTTACTCTGTACTTACTATGTGTCAGGTACAATCTAATACAGGTTTTATTATTGATCATATACACACAAACACACACACACACAGTGATTTACATAACAGTGTTATTACTGTCTTAAAGGAGAAAAAGTTGTCATTTGTCCCAAATCAGACTAAGTACCGGTAATAGAAATTTGACTCTAGGTAATCAGCACTTAACCGTTATGCTACCATACCTGATTTAAAAAGAGTAACTGGGGGCGCCTGGGTGGCACAGTCGGTTAAGCGTCCGACTTCAGCCAGGTCACGACCTCGCGGTCCGTGAGTTTGAGCCCTGCGTCAGGCTCTGGGCTGATGACTCAGAGCCTGGAGCCTGCTTCCGATTCTGTATCTCCTTCTCTCTCTGCCCCTCCCCCGTTCATGCTCTGTCTCTCTCTGTCCCAAAAATAAAGGTTGAAAAAAAAATAAAAATAAAAAGTAACTGAATCATAAAAACTGATAATCACTTTCTTGAATAAAGTTTTTAAGGGGCTCTTTGTTGCCTTTAAAATAACATCAAGACACTCTTTGGCCCAAAATACTTTGTGATCTTACTCAAACCATCTATCCCTCTTACCTTCTTTACTATTCAAATATTTTTACTATCTCACAGTTCACTTTCACCATGGCACCGTGTTATATATTACTTCTATGTTCTTGCTCGTGCTATTCTCTCTACTTTGAAAATCCTTACATGACTTCTTTACCTGGATAATATAGGGGATTCTTGAAATTCTCTGTGGTTAATTCTATCTTCCTTCCCCTCTAACCAATGAGATATGATTTATCTTATTTTCAGATGCCCCAGTTAGTGGGCCCCATTTGCCAATGGATTAGTTCGCTATTGACTTTGAAGTATGTTTAGAGGTAATGTTCAGGAACTACTCCCATGCCCCCATCTCACGTGTACATACACTCACTCACTTTTTGGTATTTTCTTCTTTTGTACTTTCTCTACCTTGTGACTGGCAAAGTCAGCTCATGTAGCCTAACATACCTACCAAGACCCTTCCTTTTATTCTCCATTCTTCCCTCCTGGCTTCCGCCCCCTTCTCCTCTAAACCATACTGAAGTAGTAAACCCACTTCTAACGGAACATGTCTGGACATCTTGGGAATCCTCATTTCCCATCTTCAACATTTTGGGTCTCGTGTGTTTCCATCATGGTCTCTAAAAGGGAGGGGATAATTATCTTGGATTCAGAAGACCAGAATTTGAATCATGGCTTTGCCATTTATTAACCATAGAGTTGCACAAGTCATCTAGCCTCTATACCTTCAGTTTTATTGTTATAAAACACATTCAGAAATAATTCTACCCTATAGAGCTATTTTGAAAATTAATGGGGATAGTACAATAAAAAGCAGACAACACATTGCCTGGTCTATGAAAAGATCACAATATATGCAAATTGAAATGGAGTATATAAAATATACACCTAGGTATATAGTATTTTCCACAAAGTGATTCAAAATGATTCAGTGAATTACTGAAATAATTAAGAAATTCTCAGTTGAGTTCAATTTGCCGATATATTCCATCATGTTTGTTCTCAAAATATTGAAAATCTAATTGTGGTAATGCCCTTTATGTGATGAAGTAATACACTAAATGACTTTGACTAGAACAGTGATACTTCATAAATGTGGACATAATTCTTAATAATCTTTCTCCAAAAAAATGGTTTGCAGTCTTATCATTTGATTTCTGGAGGCAGTAACATTTGTAGAAGAGGGGAGAAAAAAGGAAAGAATTTCTACTTAGGCCAGGCTTTCTCAAACATGGCGCTATTGCCACTATTTGGGGCCAGATATTTTTTGTTGTGGGGGGGTCAATTATACATGGTAGCATATTTAGCAGCCTCCCTGGGGTATTCTATGTATAAGATACTGGTACCACTCAACACTCTCAATTTCAGTGTGACAACCAAACATGTCTGCAGACATTGCCAAATGTGTGCTTGACAACCATTGATATAGATCAATCCAAAATGACTAATAGGTGTCCCTCATAAAGGAATTTGGGACATTCTTGATAAATGTCAAAGTACTGCGGAGTTTAAGGTCAAGTTACCAGTATGGCAACTATATCACTGTCAATGTATGTTGAGGATTTTGGTCTATTTTCTTCATTTTTAAAAAAATTTTTAAAAGTGTTTATTTTTTGAGAAGAAGAAAGAGACAGAGTGAGAGCAGGGGAGGGGCAGAGAGAGAGAGAGAGGGAGACACAGAATCCAAAGCAGTCTCCAGGTTTTGAGCTGTGAGCACAGAGCCCGACTTGGGGTTCAAACTCAGGAACCATGAGAACATGACCTGAAGTCAGATGTTCAACCTACTTAGCCACCCAGGTGCCACTGGGCTATTGACTGTTTCCTTTCTTATTATGTAAGCCCATAATAGCACTATCTCTCATCCTCCAAACAATATTATTATATCAGCATGTGCCTTGCTTTGATTGGCTATTCGTAAACTTAAGAGGGCAAAGGGAGTAGCAATGCCTTCTTCATTTGAAGTAATTGAGACATATTAGCTCTGAAAGGTTCCTGGGTGCGATCCAAATTCCTTTCTTTTTCTTTTCCTTTTTTTTTTTTAATTGTCACATAAACAAGTTTTAATAGTCACCTGGTCAGGCACTGCTTTGGCAAGTTTCATTGCCACACAACTCACACTGCCACTTTTGGGAAAAGCTGAGAAAAACAACAACAACAACAACAACAACAACAACAATAGTTCCTATGTTCTTCCATGAAAGTAGTACACACGTGTCAAAGTAGCATATATATGAACATTCCCACTCCCACCCCTCTCTCCTTCCCTGTGCCTTCCTCTTTAGCCCCCACAATTTGGTCAGCTATTAAGCGAGTGGATATGGTAGATATTCCATGGAACTGCTTATAGATTTGAGGTTTGCATTGCAGCTAACAAAATAAAATTTGATAAAGATAAATTGAAATCCATTATTGATAAATTAAATAAAATAACTGAAAATATATCTAATGGAAGAGACTTTAATTAGCAACAGTTTATACAAAATCTAGTGGTTTATTTGACTGTGATTTCTCATTAAGCCGTCATTGCGATGTGGTTGTCTGAGAGATTAATATACAATTATAGACTGCATTGATAAGATGTTAAGTCTATGGGGGAGAGTATATCTATTCTTTGGTACCAGTCAGCACACGGCTGTGCTGGGGAATTCTTAAAGAATAATAATAATAATGAATCACAGAATTATAATGACCTCTTCGCTTCATGCCAAATTTGCTCTTTAAAATGTCTATCTTTCTGTTTTTCAGGATTAGTAATATTTCAGTTCCCTTTCTTCTTGGTTAGGCAATGTTAGGCTTCTGTCACTATTATCTATTAAAATGAACAATCCTGTGATATAATGGATCCAATGGAATAATTTATTCCATTATTTTTCAGAATTTTTTTATCTTTCTCTTAATTATTATATAGGATTTATAAAATTTTGCTACTTTTAATCTAATTATCCTAAATATTTGGGAGGACTCAAGCCCACGATGTTTATATTTATAGTAAAGAAAAGAATAATTATTCAGTGGTTAAGACAAAGTATTCAATAACACTTCCTATTGGAACACGCATAATGAGGTAAGACCTCTAAGAATCGTATCCGCTGACTGTGTCAATACTCATAATCAACGTCTCTTTTGATAATGCTATCCTCACAACTCATTTCATTCCTTCCCGCTCTTTACCCATCAAACTTCTCAGAGTGTTAAAAGGTGAAGAGGAACATAAACTAGGGAGAGAGTTATAGAATTCTACACAGTGGAGTGGTTTCCATTTGACCACACACAATCTTTTTCATTATTCATGTCTGCATGGCCTGAAGGAAAACTGTGATCTTTTATTTTTTGAGGCTTTTCTTTGGAAAGTATTAGGTCAATTTTTGCAAACATGCAGGGTGCCTGGGTGGCTCAGTTGGTTAAGCATGCGACTCTTGGTTTTGGCTCAGGTCATGATCTCAGTTTCATGGGTTTGAGGCCCTCATTGGGCTCTGCACTGACAGTGCAGAGCCTGCTTGGGATTCTCTCTCCCCATCTCTCTCTGTCCCTCTCCACTCACACTGTCTCTGTCTCTCTCAAAATAAATAAACTTCAAAAAAAAAGAAAATATCTCATATGCTTTAGTACAGTTAAAGTACAGTGCTTAAGGTATAGTTTCTTCAAGAATTGTTGGGTTTAGGATTCATTAGATCAACTTGGATTCTTTTACTGTTTTAATTTTTTATTTCTTTACTAACTTTTACCTATCAACTTCAGATAGGTATATTAAAAGTCTTTATAAATGATAATGTATTTATTAAACTCTACTTGTAATAATGACATTTTTTGCTTTATATCTTTTAAGTCTGTTGTTAGTGCCCATTATCTGATAATAGCATGGCTATACTAACTCTCTTCTGGTTATTGTGAATTTTCTGGTATATATTTTGCTATGCCATTATTTTCAACCATGCTGAATCATTATGTTTTAGGTTAAAAAAAAAAATATATATATATCCCATTATATCTACCTATATACATTTGGACTTACAATTTCTGCTCCAATATATAAAAAGCTTAGAGGTTATAATTCCTATCATGATATAAACAAAAACTTAACAAACTGAAAATAAACAACTCTTCCCAGATCCAACAGATATTTGAGGTCACAAAGGAAACAGCATTTATTATTTCAGAAGATATTTTTCTCATTAAATTAGAAAATTAAAACTGCTCTAAAAGTGCACAGTTAGAAAGAATTCACAGAAATTAAAAATATGGTTGTCTAAAAATAAAACAATTCTACTAATATACAGAATGAAAAAAAAAACAGATGTAGCTAAGTTCAAAGTAGGCATGTCAAAGAAAAAGGTAAGAAAATTTTCCAGAATTGAGCAAAAATTCAAGATGATAAAAAGTGTTAAGATAGATTAATCAATATAATATTTGTCTAATATGACACATTATAATAACAAAAATAAAAGGGGAGTCAATAATAACCTCTCCTCAAGGCAAAAAAGGGGGGGGGGTGGCACTGAGTGGTTCAGTCAGTTAAGCCTCTGACTTTGGCTCAGGTTATGATCTCATGGCTCGTGAGTTTGAGCCCCACATTGGGCTCTGTGTTGACAGTTCAAAGCCTGGAGCCTGCTTTGGATTCTGTGTTTCCTCTTTCTCTGACCCTCCCCTGCTCCTGCTCTGCCTCTCTCTCAAAAATAAATAAATAAACACTTAAAAAATTTAAAAAAAAAGAAAACAATGCAGTCCTTTAATGAATTCTTCCAATGTTAGATGTATGAAGATTGTACCAGATTGCCAAATGCAATGAATGAAAATGCATACATGCACACATACATGATTTCTTTTTCCAGGCTTCCTCCAGTTCAACACTAAGTGTCTTTTTGATCCTCAACATTAAGATGATTGCTAGAGCTCGAGCCATAAAACTTAAGTTTTATGGAAATAAGAAAACACAGTAGGAAAAAAAAAAGAAAAAAAAATATTTATTTATTTATTTATTTATTTATTTATTTATTGAGAGAGTGAGAGAGGACATGGACAGAGAGAGACAGATAGGGGAGAGAGAGAGAGAGAGAGAGAGAGAGAGAGAGAGAGAGAATTCCAAGCAGGCTCCACCCTGTCAGCTCAGAGCCCGGCACAGGGCTCCATCTCAGGAACTGCAAGCATGATCAGAGATAAAATCGAGAGTCTGATGCTTAACCAACTGAGCCACCCAAGTGCCCCAGAAACATTTATCTTTTAAGGAGAAATCTTTCAAATCTAATTTCAATGATTGGTCCTTAGTTTCTTGAATATTTAACAAAAATAAACTGAAGTGAGTAGATTTATTTTAAAAATATGGATTTAAAATGTTAGACGTGTCCTAATAGTAACAACAGAAACAACAAAACTCAAATCTAGCTTAACTCCTAATTAGACATCAACTAATGACCTGAGGAAGAGATATTTTAATTTTCAAACATAAATTCTATGTAATGTCTGTCTATGCTCTCTTACATATGGTGTCCAAAATTCAATAAAAAATGAAAGACGCACAAGAAAAGTGAAAATAATTCATTGTCAAGAGACAAAAAAAAAAGTCAGTAGGACCGTACTTATAGATGACCAGGATATTGGAAATACAACCCAAGGACTTTGAAACTATGTTATGTTGTTAAAGCTTATAGTGAAAAAGGGAGATGATGGTTTCAACGAGCAGATAGAGACTTTCAGCAAGGAGATGAAAAATATAATAAGGAGTCAAACAGAAATACTAGAAAAATAAAGACATGCTATTAGAGACGAAGTATTTTTTGATGGGCTCATCAGCAGACTAAATTTCAGAAGAAACCAGTGAACTTAAAAACAAGTAAAACAAAAAAATAAGTCAAAAGAAAACAAAAAATTGAATCTAAAGGAAACAGTAACAGAAATCGCAGAACGGAGGATCTAAGAACTATGGATTGTGGGACAATATCAAATGGCCAAATATAAGATTAATTGGAGTACCAGAGGAAGAAAAGAGACAGAATAAGGCAGATATAGCATAATGGGTTGGAATTTTCTAAAATAATGAATGCTATCAAACCACAGGACCAAGAAGCTCCAAGAATACCTACCAGGAAAAATACAAAATAAAATGCATCTAGATATATCATATTTAAATTACTACAAACCAAAGATAAAGGAAAGAAAGATTGATAGAGGGGGAAAAACATACTACAAAGAGAATAATTAAGCTAAGAATTACAGCAAATATCTTGTCAGAAAATATGCAAAATATAAGAAAATATGCGATGCCTTTAAAATCTGGGGGGAAAAAAACAAACACCTTTTAACCACATCCTAAAGCCAGTAAAACTGTTCTTTAAAATGAAGGTAAAATCAACACTTTTTTTAGAAAACATAAGATACAAAGAATTCATGGCCAGGAGACGCATGGTGCAATAATTGTTAAAGAAAGTTAATGAATAAATAAATAAACAAATAAATAACAGAAAATGATACCAGATCAAACCTTGAATCTCCATACAGATAGGATGAAATCCAGAAATGGTAAAAATTAATGTAGACATAAATATATTATTCATTATACTTATTAGTCTAAATGATAATCATCAACACCAGAAATAATAGCAATAGGTTGTAAGATTTTCTATAAGTATGAAGATGAGTTATATACCAATAATAGCATGAAGGAGGGGAAGGAAGAATTTGGATATATTGTAAGTTATTATACTAATGATTAAGTGGCATAGTATTATCCGAAGATAGACTGATAAATGATATTGCACATTCTAAGGAAGCCACCAGCAAGATAGAAAAAGAGGTATAATTAATAAATTAATAGTGGAAATGAAATGGAATACTAAGTAATGTACAATTGATCCAAAGTTAGGTAGAAATAGAGGGAAGAGAAAAAATACACATGGTAGATGAACAAATAGGAAAAAAAAGTCTTGCAAAACTGTAGATTTAAATCCACCATAAGTATAATTACATTATACTAAATCACCTTGAAAAAGCAATTAAGGGGCTCCTGGGTGGCTCAGTCGGTTAAGCGTCAGACCAGGGCTCAGGTCATGGTCTCACATCTTGTAAATTCCAGCCCCGTGTCCAGCTCTGTGCTGACAGCTCAGAGCCTGGAGCCTGCTTCGGATTCTGTCTCCCTCTCTCTTTCTGCCCCTTCCCTGCTTGTGCTCTCTCCCCCTCTCTCTAAAATAATAAATAAACAAACTTTTTTTTTTAAATAAAAGACAGAGATTACAGATTGGATAAAAAAATGAGACCAAGGATAAAAAAAAGAGACCAACTTTATACGGTCTACCACAAATGCACTTTAAATAAACAGGCATAGGTATGTTAATATTAAAAGGATGAAAAAAATGGTATGCAATGAAAACAAAAGAAATAAAGCTTATATTTAATATGCCTTTTTAAAAAATGTTTCTTTTCTTTTCTTTTCTTTTCTTTTCTTTTCTTTTCTAGCAGACTCCATGACCAATGTGGGGCTTGAACTCCTAACCCTGAGATCAAGAGTCACATGCTCTACAGACTGAGCCAGCCAGGCACTCCTACACGTGGGTTTTTCATTATGATTCTTCCCACTTATTATCCAGTCAGCATCTTTTGTGCTTTCTGAGTTATATAAAGGTATTAACAATTTCTAATCCAAGGAAATCATCTTATTTATCTCCAATTGTACAATATTATATTGTATAAAATTTTATAACAACAATATAATATATAACTTAATAATATAGAATACAGTACATGTAATATAATATTTAACATATATAATTTCCAAGAAATTTTGAAGAGAATTAAATTCATATATAAACTAATGCATAGATCTACTTTCTTAAATAGATTTCCAGATACTACAAAATTTTACTTTTTTTATAAGGTAAAATCAACTGTGTATTTTTTTTTAATATATGAAATTTATTGTCAAATTGGTTTCCATACAACACCCAGTGCTCATCCCAAAAGGTGCCCTCTTCAATACCCATCACCCACCCTCCCCTCCCTCCCACCCCCCATCAACCCTCAGTTTGTTCTCAGTTTTTAACAGTCTCTTATGTTTTGGCTCTCTCCCACTCTAACCTCTTTTTTTTTTTTTCCTTCCCTTCCCCCATGGGTTCCTGTTAAGTTTCTCAGGATCCACATAAGAGTGAAACCATATGGTATCTGTCTTTCTCTGTATGGCTTATTTCACTTAGCATCACACTCTCCAGTTCCATCCACGTTACTACAAAAGGCCATATTTCATTCTTTCTCATTGCCACGTAGTATTCCATTGTGGATATAAACCACAATTTCTTTATCCATTCATCAGTTGATGGACATTTAGGCTCTTTCCATAATTTGGCTATTGTTGAGAGTGCTGCTATAAACATTGGGTACAAGTGCCCCTATGCATCAGTACTCCTGTATCCCTTGGATAAGTTCCTAGCAGTGCTATTGCTGGGTCATAGGGTAGGTCTGTTTTTAATTTTTTGAGGAACCTCCACACTGCTTTCCAGAGCGGCTGCCCCAATTTGCATTCCCACCAACAGTGCAAGAGGGTTCCCGTTTCTCCACATCCTCGCCAGCTTCTATAGTCTCCTGATTTGTTCATTTTGGCCACTCTGACTGGCGTGAGGTGATATCTGAGTGTGGTTTTGATTTGTATTTCCCTGAAAAGGAGCGACGTTGAACATCTTTTCATGTGCCTATTGGCCATCCGGATGTCTTCTTTAGAGAAGTGTCTTTTCATGTTTTCTGCCCATTTCTTCACTGGGTTATTTGTTTTTCGGGTGTGGAGTTTGGTGAGCTCTTTATAGATTTTGGATACTAGCCCTTTGTCTGATATGTCATTTGCAAATATCTTTTCCCATTCCATTGGTTGCCTTTTAGTTTTGTTGGTTGTATCCTTTGCTGTGCAGAAGCTTTTTATCTTCATAAGGTCCCAGTAATTCACTTTTGCTTTTAATTCCCTTGCCTTTGGGGATGTGTCGAGGAAGAGATTGCTACGGCTGAGGTCAGAGAGGTCTTTTCCTGCTTTCCCCTGTAGGGTTTTGATGGTTTCCTGTCTCACATTCAGGTCCTTTATCCATTTTGAGTTTATTTTTGTGAATGGTGTGAGAAAGTGGTCTAGTTTCAACCTTCTGCATGTTGCTGTCCAGTTCTCCCAGCACCATTTGTTAAAGAGACTGTCTTTTTTCCATTGGATGTTCTTTCCTGCTTTGTCAAAGATGAGTTGGCCATACGTTTGTGGGTCTAGTTCTGGGGTTTCTATTCTATTCCATTGGTCTATGTGTCTGTTTTTGTGCCAATACCATGCTGTCTTGATGATGACAGCTTTGTAGTAGAGGCTAAAGTCTGGGATTGTGATGCCTCCTGCTTTGGTCTTCTTCTTCAAAATTCCTTTGGCTATTCGGGGCCTTTTGTGGTTCCATATGAATTTTAGGATTGCTTGTTCTAGTTTCGAGAAGAATGCTGGTGCAATTTTGATTGGGATTGCATTGAATGTGTAGATAGCTTTGGGTAGTATGGACATTTTGACAATATTTGTTCTTCCAATCCATGAGCAGGGAATGTCTTTCCATTTCTTTATATCTTCTTCAACTACCTTCATAAGCTTTCTATAGTTTTCAGCATACAGATCCTTTACATCTTTTGTTAGATTTATTCCTAGGTATTTTATGCTTCTTGGTGCAATTGTGAATGGGATCAGTTTCTTTATTTGTCTTTCTGTTGCTTCATTGTTAGTGTATAAGAATGCAACTGATTTCTGTACGTTGATTTTGTATCCTGCACCTTTGCTGAATTCATGTATCAGTTCTACTGCTAGAACTGCTAGAACTTTTGGTGGAGTCTATCGGATTTTCCATGTATAATATCATGTCATCTGCAAAAAGCGAAAGCTTGACTTCATCTTTGCCAATTTTGATGCCTTTGATTTCCTTTTGTTGTCTGATTGCTGATGCTAGAACTTCCAGCACTATGTTAAACAACAGCGGTGAGAGTGGGCATCCCTGTCGTGTTCCTGATCTCAGGGAAAATGCTCTCAGTTTTTCCCCATTGAGGATGATGTTAGCTGTGGGCTTTTCATAAATGGCTTTTATGATCTTTAAGTATGATCCTTCTATCCTGACTTTCTCAAGGGTTTTTATTAAGAAAGGGTGCTGGATTTTGTCCAAGGCCTTTTCTGCATCGATTGACAGGATCATATGGTTCTTCTCTTTTTTTTTTTTTTTTTTCAACATTTATTTATTTTTGGGACAGAGAGAGACAGAGCATGAACGGGGGAGGGGCAGAGAGAGAGGGAGACACAGAATTGGAAACAGGCTCCAGGCTCTGAGCCATCAGACCAGAGCCCGACGTGGGGCTCGAACTCACGGACCGCGAGATCGTGACCTGGCTGAAGTCGGACGCTTAACCGACTGCGCCACCCAGGCGCCCCCTTCTCTTTTTTTTTTTTGTTACTGTGATGTATCACGTTGATTGATTTGCGAATGTTGAACCAGCCCTGCATCCCAGGAATGAATCCTACTTGATCATGGTGAATAATTCTTTTTATATGCCGTTGAATTCAATTTGCTAGTATCTTATTGAGAATTTTTGCATCCATATTCATCAGGGATATTGGCCTGTAGTTCTCTTTTTTTACTGGGTCTCTGTCTGGTTTAGGAATCAAAGTAATACTGGCTTCATAGAATGAGTCTGGAAGTTTTCCTTCCCCTTATTTCTTGGAATAGCTTGAGAAGGATAGGTATTATCTCTGCTTTAAACGTCTGGTAGAACTCCCTTGGGAAGCCATCTGGTCCTGGACTCTTATTTTTTGGGAGATTTTTGATAACCGATTCAATTTCTTCGCTGGTTATGGGTCTGTTCAAGCTTTCTATTTCCTCCTGATTGAGTTTTGGAAGCGTGTGGGTGTTCAGGAATTTGTCCATTTCTTCCAGGTTGTCCAATTTGTTGGCATATAATTTTTCATAGTATTCCCTGATAATTGCTTGTATCTCTGAGGGATTGGTTGTAATAATTCCATTTTCATTCATGATTTTATCTCTTTGGGTCCTCTCCCATTTCTTTTTGAGAAGCCTGGCTAGAGGTTTGTCAATTTTGTTTATTTTTTCAAAAAACCAACTCTTGGTTTCGTTGATCTGCTCTACAGTTTTTTTAGATTCTATATTGTTTATTTCTGCTCTGATCTTTATTATTTCTCTTCTTCTGCTGGGTTTAGGCTGCCTTTGCTGTTCTGCTTCTAGTTCCTTTAGGTGTGCTGTTAGATTCTGTATTTGGGATTTTTCTTGTTTCTTGAGATAGGCCTGGATTGCAATGTATTTTCCTCTCAGGACTGCCTTCACTGCGTCCCAAAGCGTTTGGATTGTTGTATTTTCATTTTCGTTTGTTTCCATATATTTTTTTAATTTCTTCTCTAATTGCCTGGTTGACCCACTCATTCGTTAGTAGGGTGTTCTTTAACCTCCATGCCTTTGGAGGTTTTCCAGACTTTTTCCTGTGGTTGATTTCAAGCTTCATAGCATTGTGGTCTGAAAGTATGCATGGTATAATTTCAATTCTTGTAAACTTATGAAGGGCTGTTTTGTGACCCAGTATATGATCTATCTTGGAGTATGTTCCATGTGCACTCGAGAAGAAAGTATATTCTGTTGCTTTGGGATGCAGAGTTCTAAATATATCTGTCAAGTCCATCTGATCCAATGTCTCATTCAGGGCCCTTGTTTCTTTATTGACCGTGTGTCAAGATGATCTATCCATTTCTGTAAGTGGAGTGTTAAAGTCCCCTGCAATTACCACATTCTTATCAATAAGGTTGCTTATGTTTATGAGTAATTGTTTTATATATTTGGGGGCTCCGGTATTCAGCGCATAGATATTTATAATTGTTAGCTCTTCCTGATGGATAGACCCTGTAATTATTTTATAATGCCCTTCTTCATCTCTTGTTACAGCCTTTAATTTAAAGTCTAGTTTGTCTGATATAAGTATGGCTACTCCAGCTTTCTTTTGGCTTCCAGTCGCATGATAAATAGTTCTCCATCCCCTCACTCTCAATCTAAAGGTGTCCTCAGATCTAAAATGAGTCTCTTGTAGACAGCAAATAGATGGGTCTTGTTTTTTTTATCCATTCTGATACCCTATGTCTTTTGGTTGGCGCATTTAATCCATTTACATTCAGTGTTATTATAGAAAGATACAGGTTTAGAGTCATTATGATGTCTGTATGTTTTACACTTGTAGTGATGTCTCTTGTACTTTGTCTCACAGGATCCCCCTTAGGATCTCTTGTTGGGCTGGTTTAGTGGTGACAAATTCCTTCAGTTTTTGTTTGTTTGGGAAGACCTTTATCTCTCCTTCTATTCTAAATGACAGACTTGCTGGATAAAGGATTCTCGGCTGCATATTTTTCCTGTTTAGCATACTGAAAATCGCGTGCCAATCCTTTCTGGCCTGCCAAGTTTCAAAAGAGAGATCAGTCACGAGTCTTATAGGTCTCCCTTTATATGTGAGGGCACGTTTACCCCTTGCTGCTTTCAGAATTTTGTCTTTATCCTTGTATTTTGCCAGTTTCACTATGATATGTTGTGCAGAAGATCGATTCAAGTTACGTCTGAAGGGAGATCTGTGTGCCTCTTGGATTTCAATGCCTTTTTCCTTCCCCAGTTCAGGGAAGTTCTCAGCTATAATTTCTTCAAGTACCCCTTCAGCACCTTTCCCTCTCTCTTCCTCCTCTGGGATACCAATTATGCGTATATTATTTCTTTTTAGTGTATCACTTAGTTCCCTAATTTTCCCCTCATAACTCCTGGATTTTTTTATCTCTCTTTCTTTCAGCTTCCTCTTTTTCCATAACTTTATCTTCTAGTTCACCTATTCTCTCCTCTGCCTCTTCAATCCGAGCCATGGTGGTTTCAATTTTGTTTTGCATTTCGTTTAAAGCGCTTTTCAGCTCCTCGCGACTGTTCCTCAGTCCCTTGATCTCTGTAGCAAGAGATTCTCTGCTGTCCTCTATACTGTTTTCAAGCCCAGTGATTAATTTTATGACTATTATTCTAAATTCACTTTCTGTTATATTATTTAAATCCTTTTTGATCAGTTCATTAGCTGTTGTTATTTCCTGGAGATTCTTCTGAGGGGAATTCTTCCGTTTGGTCATTTTGGATAGTCCCTGGAGTGGTGAGGACCTGCAGGGCACTTCCCCTGTGCTGTGGTGTATAACTGGAGTTGGTGGGCGGGGCCGCAGTCCGACCTGATGTCTGCCCCCAGCCCACCGCTGGAGCCACAGACAGACTGGTGTGTGCCTTCTCTTCCCCTCTCCTAGGGGCGGGATTCACTGTGGGCGGCGTGGCCCATCTGGGCTACTTACACACTGCCAGGCTTGTGGTGCTGGGGATCTGGTGTATTAGCTGGGGTGGGTAGGCAAGGTGCACGGGGGCAGGAGGGGCAGGCTTAGCTCGCTTCTCCTTAGGTGATCCACTTCAGGAGGGGCCCTGTGGCAGAGGGAGGGAGTCAGATCCGCTGCCGCAGGTTTGGCTCCGCAGAAGCACAGAGTTGGGTGTTTGTGCTGAGCGAGCAAGTTCCCTGGCAGGAACTGGTTCCCTTTGGGATTTTGGCTGGGGGATGGGCAGGGGAGATGGCGCTGGCGAGCGCTTTTGTTCCCCACCAAACTGAGCTCTGTCATCAGGGGGCTCAGCAGCTCTCCCTCCCTTTGTCCTCCAGCCTTCCCGCTTTCCGAGCAGAGCTGTTAATTTATGACCTCCCAGACGCTAAGTCGCGCTTGCTGTCAGAACATAGTCTGCCCGGCCCCTCAGCTTTTGCCAGCCAGACTCGGGGGCTCTGCTTGGCCGGCGAGCCGCCCCTCTGCCCCGG
The DNA here is from genome assembly GCF_018350175.1 of Felis catus. Classification (NCBI taxonomy): domain Eukaryota; kingdom Metazoa; phylum Chordata; class Mammalia; order Carnivora; family Felidae; genus Felis; species Felis catus. Next base: position 111,775,540 of record NC_058370.1, on the reverse strand, counting down.
CTCCCTCCCACCAGTCCGTGGAGCGCGCACCGCCTCACCGCCCTTCCTACCCTCTGCTGTGGGCCTCTCGTCTGCGCTTGGCTCTGGCGACTCCGTTCTGCTAATCCTTGGCGGTTTTCTGGGTTATTTAGGCAGGTGTAGGTGGAATCTAAGTGATCAGCAGGACACCCGGTGAGCCCAGTGTCCTCCTACGCCGCCATCTTCCCTGTGTAAGTATTTTGATGATTCAATATGGCCTTTTAACTCCAATAATTTCTTTACTTTCATAGCAACTAACGTGTAGTTTTGCATAGCAAGAGACTAGATCAGCAATTTAATAACCAATTAATCTCTTTCCTATCAGAGTAGATGCCAAGTAACCAGTGCTGATGAATTAGTAAAATAACAGTGGTTATGTGTTAATTCCATTAAAATTGAGATAAATCTCTTATTACTTTTTCCTAAAAACTTATTTTTATATATCATTATCATTATATATATGTAATATATATATAATGATATATATATATCAAATATATATATGATATGTTTTCATATATCATTATCACCCATTTTATGTCCCCAAAATATAACCTTCATTAAATTTTTCCCAGTCATGGAAAAGCCTTATGAAAATATCTGCAAAACGTGGTAGCCTAGAGAGGTGTGTTGTGATTATTTTAACAAACTTGATAAGATATGTTTCACAACTTGTTACTGAAATATTTTTATTAAGATGAGTGATTATTTTTCATGCATGTTTTCCACTATGCTCTAACTATAAAAATACCCCAAAACCCACACATGCTATAAATTTGATTGAGGTGGGGGAAATGCTCACAATAAAAAGACACATGTAAATAAATGTGAGGTTATGCATAAAAGAAACCACAGCGGTTGAAGGGAAGAGAACATGTTTTAGCAGTTTACAAATATCAAGGAAATGGATATGCCGCTGGTTAATTCTAATCATAATTGATATTTTATTATAATAATAATATTATAATTATAGTTATGATAATGTATAATCTCCCAAACTTCCACAACTGGCCAGAATTTTAGAATTGTGCAGAAGACCTTAATCTTTTACTTATTATGAACATTTATATTTGAAATCTAATCAAATCACATTTAGTGGATAATGAAACAACGTTCAAATGATTGGCATGGTGTCTGAAGATTCACTCACTATGGCCTCATCAGCTGCACCATAGAAATTTTCAAGACATTTTAATTCATGAAGTTTTATAGGCCTTACTATTGTAATAATCAATATTAGGTGGTAAAAAGTTGTGAATTCTACATTTTACTTTGAATTTTATTGAATGTCATTGCTGTATTCTAGCCTTAGAATGCGGTTAATTATGTTTCTGAATGAAGCATATTGTTACTTAAAATTACAATTAATTAATATATAAAGCATTGAATTCAGGGAGCAATTTTATATGTTATTTATAATAAATGACTATTAAAGCACTTGAGAAGATATTACATATACAAAATATTTTAAATTGCAATCTTATAGTAGGGGTTTTAACACGTTAGGGAAGGATCTATTTTTATATAAACGTACATCTTAAAATATCTGTTCCATTTGCAGGGTATTTGGATCATAAATATTTTAAAGATAGTGAAAGATCCTACTCCCTCTGGTCGTTTATCATATATTATTTCAGATGCAACTCTTGAGAGCTTTGCTATGTCTCAAGGCAGATGGCTCCTTCATTGGATAAATGTGGCTATGACCACTATCTTCTCTATAACCAGCCAAGAGCCATGTCTTCCTAAGTCACACGTCAAACCTGATTTTGCCCTCAACAGTGACAACAAATCATTCTATACTCTTTCTCTGTCCCTTGATGGTGCTTCAAATATTTGAAGGCAGCTGTCAGATCTCCACTAAGACCGTTTTTCTCTGGGGAGAAATTCTCTCAGGTTTTCGTTGTCTCTCTCTCTCTTTTTTTTTTTTTTTTTTTTTTTCCCACTGTGCCTCTTACAACATTTCCATCAGCTCACCATTCTGACTGTCTTCACTGTGCTCTTGTGTGTCAATTCCTCCTTTAAAATGTGACACTCAGAATTTAACACAATACTAGTTTACAGAGTTTGACCGGTGTGGAACACAAAGATAATAGTTCTGTGTTCTGTTCTCTGTACTTCAATTAACATAGCTTGAGCTCATACAAGTTATCTTAATACTAGGTTATACTTTTGGTTTATTTTAAGGTTGTGTTTCAAAGATTGGTAAAGCAACGACCGCCACACATTAATAGTGTTGGACAAGGTGTTACAGATTAGGCTAATATGAGTGTGTAAATTGGACTAAATGGCCTATCACAAAAATCACAGGAGCAGAGAAAATTGTCATTGGCAGAAGCTAGACCAAAGATAGTAATAAAAAATACACACATTGAAGAAGACTAGGGCTATTGGAAAGCCAACATTTTGGTTAACAATGAGGAATTAAGAAATCTTCACGTACTGAAGAATCAGAATACTTTTAAGACTTCTGGGAAAAGGAGCATTCTTGGAGTAATTGTCAAAGCCCAGTATTAATAATTAGTGTTTCAACCTTAAATTTGTAGTGGGAATTTTATTAGCTTACTTGGGTCCATTTTATTAATAAAGAGAATTTGGGATATATTAATGTAGTAATATAATAACTGATGGTGAAGTTTTCATTATCACAACCATTTTGGGCAGCACTTTAGTGATTGGTATCAAAGTTGAAGATGCACAGATTCAAACCCAGCAGCTCTCAGTGTGCAGAAGATGCACAGATTCAAACCCGGCAGCTCTCAGTGTGCACTCAAGATTTTTCTCAAACATAGAAACAAGGAGGTGTATTCAAGCTTGTTTAAGACCACACTAGAATGGCAAAACAAAACAAACAAACAAAAATGACCAAAACACTAAACAACAAAACAAAACATAAAAAAAGTTTAAATAATCTCTTTCTCAGATGGGGAATAAACAACAGATTATTAGTTGGAGTTAAAATTACTACACTGGATCTTTATACATCTACCTTGTAAATGTGGAAAAATGTTAACCAAAACAGGTAGATTTCTATTTATTTCCAACTATATCCATAACCAAAATAAGTACAAAGGGTATTAACTCATTTGCATCTCTCACACTGCAAAACCACAACAGTAAAAACATCTAAATGTAATTTAAAAGGGGCATACCTAAAATATTACACTGCAGGGGTGCCTGGGTGATTCAATCAGTTAAGCATCTGAGTTTGGTTCAGGTCATCATCTTGCAGTCCGTGGGTTGGAGTCTCTCATCAGGCTCTGTGCTGACAGATCAGAGCCTGGAACCTGCTTCAGATTTTGTCTCTCTCTCTCTCTCTGCCCCTCCCCAACTCACACTCTGTCTTTCTCTCTCTCAAAAATTAATAAACATTTAAATAAATAAATAAAATATTACATTGCAGAGTTTAAATGCAGATGGGAGGAAAACACTAATAAATCATGAAACAAAAAAGTAGACTGCTTATTTTAACAATATCAGAAAAAATATACTGAAAATTAAAAACAATAAGGACAAAAAGAACCACCACATATTGATGAGAAGAAATCTACCAAAAATATATAATATCTGAATAAATGGGTAACACATTACAAAAGGACTACAAAAATATATAATATCTGAATAAATGGGTAACACATTACAAAAGGACTACAATATAAAATAAAAATGAAATTATAAGGAGAAATTAAGATAATCATAGCATATCAGAAGGGTTTTAAGACATCTATCTCAGTAATTAAACCATTAAGCAAAAGAAAAAAAAAAGAAACAAACCAAAAAATGAAAGAAAAAAAGAAATAAGAAAAAATGATGAATGATTAAAACAATAATATAAGAAATTGAAATAATGCATTCTTTTGAACATACATACATACATAGAATCCTTCAACCAATGACATTTTCCTAGTTATCTATTCGAAAAAACAACTGTATATTGGACCACAAACAAAGTAATAAATACCAAAGAATTAATAACATAATTTTCTTTAACTCCAAGTCAAAAGAATTAGAAATCAATATAAAACAAATTATAAAATGTGATTTTGGAAATTTAAAGGAAATGCCACTAAATAATCTTATGCTAATTAGAAAATATTGAGAACTGAAGGATGTGCAGAATAGATTAGGGCTAGAGATAGGAAGAGTCCATATGGTCATTTGTTCCCTAATTAATATCTAACTTCAACATGAATGTTAAACACCTTTTCCTAAAACTTTACAAATGGTTTACAAAATTCATATAGAAAATAAAAGACCACAAATGTCAATGCAATTTTGAAGATATTGTAAAAGGTTACTTGTCCTCCAACATCCATTGTAGGTAAACTGTTGATAAATAGAATAGGAAGAAAAATGCTCAAAGACAGTCCATTGTAAAAACTGGAAATTTGCATATGATGGAGGAGACATTGCTTATTATGACTTACATATAAAACAAATAGGCATAGGGAGGTTTAGAAACTTGCACAAGATTCTGTAGTAAGCAAGTGGCTCAGGCCACTTTGGCCCCAGATTTTCTGATGTGAGGATGTGAGATCTGGATCTCTATGGTCCTGTGAGAAAAGAGGGAGTATAGAAGAAATGTGTAATAGTTCTTGGTCCTCATCACCTCTGGTGCTTTGCTTTCCAGTGCACACCATAGGTTGCACTTCTCAATTGATTTTCAAGTTAGGCATGGCAATGAGAATTGCTTCAGATAGCAAAATGGGACATTGAATCAGGTATCTCACTTCCACACACAGAGGGCTAAGATTCAGTGCATGATTTGGATTTGCTGCATTTCTTTCCCACTGCTGTGATGATGATTTGGTCTCTGAGTATATTTGCTGAACCGTGTTGTTCACGTAATTTGGGCAAAAAAATACAATTCTGTTAAGTGAATCCACTGATATTCAGCAGCATAATCCAGCCCAAACTGACAAAAAAAATAATTGTGGGGGTGGGAGGAAGGAATGGAAGGTAGGATTGAGAGACATATGACTCTATCTTTTTTAACTTTGTTTAAAACATGAGATTTATGTATTTCTCTTAATGCCACACTTTGTCACACAGACCAAAGTTAATCCAGTAGAAGAATTTGATCCACCTAAAATGCTAAGAGGTAATAAATTATTCTCCCTGATTCAAAATGTCATAGAGAGAGACTGGTTTGAGGGTTAAAACTCATGTTTCAATTCATTCTTTCAGGAGAGAGACCTTGAATATGTGAGAGCCAGATCAGAAGAGAATCAAATGGTATTGGTATCATTCTCAATTCCTCTGAAAAGCCATACCAGAGGGCGATGCAGACTTATTCCATTTAGGTGCTCTCCTGGGAAGAGGGTAAATGAAGTGTTTAATCCCTGCATATGATTCAGAATCATGAAGCCAAATCCCAACCTGTGTTTTCAGAGTCAACTGTCAGGATTATTTCTGGCAAAAGCCCATCTTTCTTTTCTGTTAATACAAAAGTGTAAGAACTATTCAGATTAGCTGCCTGGCTTGATGCAAATCACCAGAAAATTGCTTAAATTTCGACTCTTCCTCCTCTACAAAGAAACCGCCTGTGATCCATTTGCATTTTTTATTCATGGCACTTAGTAAATTAGGTTGGTGGTTTCTCTTATTATCAAAAGCCATAGCTTTGTCATATATGTAAAGTGTTAGCTAGCGTTTGTAAGTCTCTAAATAAAAGGAAGGAGATATTTTATGGCAGTGTGTGGAAAGATGTAAAAATGTAAGCTAATGTAAGTGTTAAGAGAGAAATTATATCAATGAACATTTTATTTTTTCTGAGTTAAAATATGAAAATCTTCTCTTTCGACAGTACTTTAAAAATACTTATTGATTCATTAAAAAAAAAGTAGTGATATAGTAGTGAGAGATTCCTGCAGAACTTCATAGGGAGGTAGAGAAATGCATGGCACTGGGACTTGGCTTCAGAGCACATAGGTCTTTTGGAAAATAGAAAGCTTCAGATAAAAACGAAGAAAGTAAAGGCTCTATAAGCCTACGGGCAGAGTCAGTTTTAAGACCCGAGTGGTTCCACCACAGATCAACAAAAACCATCAACAACATTCTTCTCCCACATTTCCTGAAATCTTCACGTTCTTTGTGCTATGTTTACCATAACTATAGCTATTAAAAAAATGTCCCCTTTTAGAGTATTTTAACAGAAAGGGTATAGAATTTGAAGTCAGACAGAACTAGGTTTGAATGCTAATTGATAGTGACCATTTTGAGCTAGTTTCTTGAGGCCTTAGTTTCCTGATCTAAGAACTAGGATATTCTGTCCCCGTACTTTATAAAAAGACCTTTTTGCACATAACAATAATAATAATAATAATAATAATAAGAAGAAGAAGAAGAAGAAGAAGAATAAATAAGAATAAAAATATATAAAATAAAAATAAAAAGAAGGATATTTACTCCATGGATTTTACGTTAATTCTAAAATGTTTAGTATATGTGCTGCCGAAGCGAGCACAATTCTAAAATGTTTATATAAAACATCTGAAACACCTAGGACACAGTAGAACATGCCATTTCTTAATTAATTTGAATTTTCAATAAGTCAACTCCTTACAAAACTGTAGAACTGCAGTTTAAGGCAACAATCTATAAAAACATCATTGTTATTAGATAATGGGGAATATTAGATAATAGGCATTGAGAATAATGCATGTTATTAGATATAAAATTACTAGATGCTATCATCTATTAAAAATATTAATGGGTGTATGCTAAGTACTATCTAAGTACTGTGTGAAAAAGGAGAAGACAATAAAAGAATGAGATAGTTTAGCGTCACCTTTAAGGTAGCTTATATCTAATTGTCCTTCACAGGTTAACTGAAGTGAATTTGACCTCTTTCGTCGCTTTGCAGAACTATTCTTCTTAGAAAGACAAGACGATATAACTGAGGAGAACAGAAATTTCAGATTGGAGTGGGAAGCACGGTGCCACAGAATGGAGCTGACAGAGGACAGGGCCAGGCAGCATAGGAGGAAGGGGGGTCTGGGAAAATGGGTTGAAGAGGTGAAGGTGAAGTCCTTAAAGGAATGGGATAAAGGATGAAAATCACAGTTCTCTCTTTTGAAAATTCTATTTATATTTATCCTAGGCAAAGTTGATCTTTGCCTTTTTCATTCTCTTGTACATTTTAATCTCACTGATCCCAGGATCTAGAACTTACATTAGTAACAATCTGACCAGAGAACCACAATTTACTACATTGATTATATGGAAAATACACTCTAACTTCCAGACAATCAACTTACAAATAAATTTTCAAGACTGCCTTTATTGACTGTCTGTAGACTATTTAGGCAGAAACGAGACACTACGTAGAACGAATTATAAATCCATGCTATATTATTTAACAAACAGACATGTCTTCAACAGTAAGAACAACAACAGCAAAGAACAAAAGAAAGGATAACATGCATTGTGAAAGTGTGAAGGACTTAGATTGTCCCAAATATTTAACTTAGAAAATATCACAAAATATATCATGTGGCGAAGGTCTTAAGTGATAGAATGTGCCTATTTCAGAGGAACCATTGGTGGCTGTGGCATACATAAATATCTTCATGACATCCACCATACTGAATTTCACTTAGAACAAAAGCATTTGGATATATAAGCTGTAGAAGTTAAGGATAAATTTACTATACGCCTTTATATAGGAACATGTAGTTTCTAATTCATATATAGGGAACTGTGATATGTTTGTCAGGTAGATTTTTCATGTCATCAATGCAGCAGTATAGCAAAAATTGGAAAGAGGAAAGAGGTAGATTTCAATATTTCTTGTCTACAAATCTCTTAGCCAGGAGTGCCCATCAAAAAAAAGGGCGTCACAAGGATACCCACTTTTTTTTCCTTTTTACTTCCTCCCATCTTACCCTATTGCCTTGGCCAGGATCCAAGACAGAAATCATATTCCTTGGTGGTTTTATACATAGAAACAAACATTACCTAAAACAAAATATCTTGGAGATGATCCTTTTGAGGGTGAACCTGCTTTCCCTGATTCGATTACTCTTATCACCAAAGAAGGAAGACTGTTTTTTCCTACTGTTGCATTCACCATGAGATAACTCAGCACTTAGCCCAATCTGAACTTCCTTTTCCGGGCCCCTCTTTTCAAACAGAACATAGAAAAGGTTAAGCTGTAAACCACATTTTATGTGTTTTAACATAAACACTACCTAGGATGTTTAAACCCTATTAGAAACAAATGACTGTATCGTATGCCCGGTCAGGGCAAAAAACAGCTTACTATGTGGACCATAGGTTTAATTAGATGAGCAAAAATGATCAGGAGCCTTCAAAATGTCAAAATAGTTCAAGGAAAGCTGCTTTGCGCAAATGCCATTTCAAAGACTAATGGTAATAATTATGGTAGAAACCCACACTTGATACAATGTAACAATAGCTTCTATGATGGAGAAAAAGAGAAGCCTGTTTAGAATTATTATCTTCCTGTTGAATGTGACACTTTCAGCCTGCAATATTTGCATCATTACTTGAGGGTTGATCTGCACTGGAAAGACATCCATTGTTTTCAATTCCCTGGAGTTAGATTAATATGTGTTTTATCTTGTACCAGAAGACCTTTTTGATTGTCATAGGGAGTGTCATTAGAACACGACCTTAACTCAGTAGTGACTAGTGACATTACTTTAGTCATCAATACCAACTCTTATTGGCAGAGGAGCAAGCTATCCTTACTCACGTTCTGTCAGCTTCTTCTGAAGTCACTTAACTCAGGCTCTGTGTGACAGAACTTAATATTAGAGGCATTGACCTTCGGCAATTTTGTCTGAACACGGTTGACAGGTATAATGGTCATAGGAAATTCAGATAATTGGATCGAAAAAATGAGTTTCCGTGTACAGCAATATACTCTACTCCTGGTTTCACTGGTGATGGGTTAGATATAAATTTTGTTGGCTTTTATAGTCATTTTGCTGTCTTTAAATATTATAGAAATACTTGTCCAAAATCCCTCAGTGACTAGAGGATGACTCTTTCATATTTATTATTTTCTTTTACAAGGGGGCTAACATATGCATAGCAGAGGCCTCAGAAAGAAGAGAAAAGACATTTTCAAGTGACAATTACACAATAAATAAGAGCCTTTTACTTCATGGAGAGAAATACTCTTGAAGCGGACACAGTAGCGAAACTTTTGGAAGATGATCATGGTATTTATAGAAATATTCACCTAGGTTTTGCACCTTTTTACAATTAATGAGTATTAGTCACTGAGTAGTGGAGAAATAGTTCCCATCATCGTAAGATTTTAGCGTCCACAGTCTATTTAAACATTTGGGTTACTCTCTCTCTCTCTCTCTTTAGATATATAATATTCCCAGTGTTTAATTACATATATCCTACGATATTTAACAAATTAATCATATGTAGCCATATAATGAGCTTTTGATAAATATATAAGCAGAGGTATTCCTTAACTGTTAAGAGGTGAATGTTGTAGCTCAACGCTCCCTAGTGGTATGGTATTGATAAGTTTAAGCTTGTTTCCTCACCTACAACATGGAAATAATTCTTACATTGCTGTGAGGATTAAACCATGTTTGTTAGCAGTAAGTACTATGTCTGTCCCCTAGGAACTATTCAACATGTGACTCTGCTGCTGCTGCTGCTTCTGCTGATGGTGGCAGTGGTGATGATGCTGTATGTAGAATGGTTACCCTTTGGTATTTCGACGTCATGGTTAAGGAATCTATAAATTAAGTACATCGAGATCTAATGTACTTATCGAAGCACATTGAGAAACTGAGGTTTGATTTTCAGAGCTTTGAGGAAGATAAGCTCTCTTTAGTAGAATTAATCCCTCACAAATATATGAGGTCAGTGGGAGCTATCTTTGAAGACCCAGAATGTGTCTTTCTGGATCCTTTTAGCCTGTAAGAGTTCCACTCCTTTCAGAGGCTTCTCCATTGAAGCTTTCTGTTTCTTATACACTGAGATGTTGAGTATTTTGTCTGTTACGATTCCCAAGAGTGGAATGGCATAGTATGGAGAAAATAATCTAGGTTTTAATTCCAGCTCACGATCAATAACTGTGTTTTCTGCTATGAGTGATTGAATCTTGTTAAACCTTCCTTTCTTGCAAACACAGACAGTAGCCTTTCAAGAGCTATTTTTAAGTGTTTTGATCACCAGGCCCTGGATTCAGACAGATTTGGGTTCGAACACAGACTCTACCATTTCTTGGTGGTATGGCAGCAGGTAAGTTAATTGAACTCTCTAAGCATCATTTCCCCCTGCTATAAATTGGGATGGTAAACATAGGTACTTCATTATTTCATAAGGTTTTCTTTGATGACTAAATAAAATAACAACTGAAAGACTTTAGAAAATGGTCTCAGAAAGATGCATGTTCAATAAACATTATGTATTGTAAGTTAAATAGAGAAAACTCAGCTGGAAATAATTGATTTTCTTCCTTTCTCTTTCCACTTAAAAAAAAGGCATATGCTTTAGGGATTCTTAAATCTAGATTGGCGAAATAAGATTCCCCAATGGTCAAGACATTCCTAGGAGACCCCTAAAATTAGGGCTAGAGACAGTTGACAATTTTATTTGTTATGTGATGACATCCCTGGTGAGAAACTCTAGACAATATGCTTATGAAAATGGATTTTCTTTCTGTGTTGTGCCCTTTTTCTATGAAAAGATACTTTCTACAACTATGGGCATCATTTCTGCTGAATGAAATCCTAAAGTGATTACCAGTAGTCACTTTTCATTTTTTCTAATCATTACACACACATTGCTGACAAATGAAAGGAGAGTTTTGTTTTGTTTTGTTTTAACTTTCTTTTTGTCCTCCTTTTCTTGGTGTTAATAAGGAATTTCAGATGTTGCAGAGCTGGTTTTCTATTACTGGTGTTAGAAAGTAAGCTTTAAGCTGGGATGCCTGGCTGGCTCAATAGGTTCAGCATCTGACTTTGGCTCAGGCCATGACTGGTTCATGAGTTTGAGCCACGTATCAGGCTCTGACAGCTCAGAGCCTGGAGCCTGCTTCAGATACTCTGTCCTTCTCTTGCTGTGCCCCTCCCCCACTCGTGCTCTATCTCCTTTCTCTCAAAAATAAATGAATGTTAAAAAAATTTAAAAAAAGAAGCTAAGCTTTAATAAAACAGGTTTGTCTTAAGTGGAACTATTTTTCTCTTTCTGTATATACGGTCAAAGGAATATTTTAATTGCACATACCAACTTATTAGTTAAAGGAAGAAAGGCTGTATTCGAGCTGGTTTAAAACTTAAACAGGCACAATGTCACCCGGTGTATCAGTTACCCATTATAGGAGTCATGGCCCCTTTGCGACAAGCATGGGGAGGCTCCATGATGCTGACATTAGCTGAGAAGAACAAACTCATCTTTTTCAGTTATCCCTGGGGCATCACTTAAACTTCAAGCAAGGCTTCTGGAAGATTACAACATATTGCAAGCTTGGCTTCTCAAAATAATTTCAGTTGAGGTTTGATTTGCTCAAATTATATGTTCATTTTAGACATGAAATCGAATCTATAATTCCAATTAATTTATCACATAATTTCGAGTGTCTGATTTCAAATTTATATTGTTTGGCATTTCTCACTTTTGAGAGAAGAAAAACAAGTTATAAAAGTATGTTAAGGAGGCGCCTGGGTGGCTCAGTCGGTTAAGTGTCCAACTTCAGCTCCGGTCATGATCTCACAGTTTGTGAGTTCGAGCTCCCCATCGGGCTCTGTGCCAACAACTCAGAGCCTGGAGCTTGCTTTGGATTCTGTGTCTCCCTCTCTCTCTGCCCCTTCTCCTCTCTCTCTCTCTCTCTCTCTCTCTCTCTCTCTCTCTTTCTCAAAAATAAGTAAACATTAAAAAATGAAAAAAAATAAAAGTATGTTAAATAGTTCTATTATTACAGTCAATAAAATGAATGTACAATTAGTGGTGTAGCATCATCAACTCCTATAATTAGGGGCATGATACAGTTCTCTGGAATCTCAAGGTAATACTTAATCTGAAGCAAGAGTTAGAACTATATACTTTCAGATAAATTCACACACCCTTTTGATGTGAACACATTTATTCTTCAGTAGCTGTCTCATGAAACAAAACACGAAATTTTTCCAGGGTTCTGGTCATCTTCCTATTCCATCTCAGGTCCTTACGCAGCCCTTACCTGCCTACTCTACATTGCAGAAAGCTGTATTTCCCGTAATCCCTTGCCTTCTGGCTTTGAGGAAGTTTCAGCCAAAGCGAACCTCCAGCAGAAGATAACGTTGGAAGATGAGGAAAGACAGCACATTTCTCTCCCTTTCTTTCTCTGAGAGAAGCTGGATCTCCTCCTTCCTTATCTTCCACCAGACAGCTTTACGCTCTGTAATCTTGGCTCCAACGAGGAAAGTTTAATGCATTTTCAGGTTCCACCAGTTGACATCAGGCTGGGTACCTAGTTACATAATTTCTTCTTTGTCCCTCTAGCACTATAAATGGAGACCTGTCTTTTCTCACCTTTTTGTCATCTCATTACCCTTAACTTGGCTTCTCTTTACCTCTCCCACCCGTGTAGCCATTGTCTTGTGCCAACGTCTTGTCTGGAAAACCTAGAGTGGAAGCATTGTTTAACTGAATCCTAACTAGTACCTTTATTTTGTAAAAAAATTTTAACGTTTATTTATTATTGAGAGACAGAGAGACACAGAGTGTGAGCAGGGAAGGGGTAGAGAGAGGGGGAGACACAGAATCTGAAGTAGGCTCCAGGCTCTGAGCTGTCACCACAGAGCCCAACACGGGGCTCAAACTCACAAACTGCGAGATCATGACCTGAGCCAAAGTCGGTTGCCTAACCAACTGAGCCACCCAGGCACCCCGTAACTAATACCTTTAAATTTAAAGAGAATATATCTGTCCCCCACCATGCAAGGAGCTAGATTCCTTCTTTCTGAAATCTTCTGAAACTTAGTCATTATGGATTAATTCCATCATGGAGCTTGTTAGACTGTACTCTAGAAGCATACCTTATTGGTTTTCTAATCTGGACCAAAACAATATGCAAATTATACATAATTTGTCAGGCTATCAAGTAGATCATATATGGGTCATATAACAAATCAAATCATATGTAAGATACTTGAAATTACAGAGTAAGTTATTAGACTGTAATAGGATTAAACTAGAAATCACTAACTGAAGGAGAGCAGGAAAATGTCTAAATACTTGGAAACCAAACAACATGCTAAGTAACTCATGGGTGAAGAAGATAACCTAAAGAAAATTAGGAAATATTTTCAGCTATACAAAAAAGAAAACACAATACAATATTCCTCCCTTTATCCACAGGGAAAATGATTGCAGATTCCCAGGGGATGATTGAAACTGTAAATAGTACCAAACCCTACATATACTATGTTTTTTTTCTATACATACATACCTATGATAAAGTTTAACTTCTAAATTAGGCACAGTAAGAGATTATCAACAATAAGTAGTCATAAAATAAAATAATTCTAAAAATAGGCTGTAATAAAAGTTATATGAATACAGTCTCTCTCTCTCAAAACATCTTAGAATACTGTACTCACCCTTAGGACGATGATGATGTGAGATGATATAATGCCTACATGATGAGATGAAGTGAAATGAATGATGTAGGCACAGAGACATAGCATCAGGCTATTACTGACCTGATGATATTTCAGAAAGAGGACCATTTGCTTCCAGACTACAGTTGACTGTGGGTAACTGAAACAGAAAGAAAAACCATGGATAAGAGGGCGCCTAATGTTCATCAAAATCTGTAGAATTAAGCTGAAGCAGGACTTATATAGAAATTTATAGCATCAAACACATACTAGAATACAAAATACTTTCAAATCATGAATCTAAGCTTTCATCTTAAGCAATTGTTTAAAATAAAACATAGCCAAATCAAGAAGAAAAAAATTAAAAAAAGAAATGATAGCTAATGGAAATAAAATTGACAATAGAAAACAAACAGAGAAAAATACAATCAAACCAAAGTTTGCCAATACAAATTTTTATTGATCAAAAAGTTAATAAAATTAGTAAATCTCTAGAAAGAATGACAGAGAATATAAAAACACAGTTTACCAATATCATGATCGAAAGAGGAGATACAATTGTATGCTCTGAAAATATTAATAGGAAACCAAAGAAACACTAAAAACAACTCTGTGAATATAAATTTGTCCACTCAGACGAAATACATCATTTCTGCAAAACTACAAAGTAACAAAACTCACCCAGAATGGAATAAATGACCTTAATAGTCTTATAACTGTTAATAAATTAAAGACATTGTTAAACACCTTTCCAAAAAAATAATCAAGGTTCAGATGATTTAATGATGAATTGCACCAAACACTTTAAGGAAGAAATAAAACTAAACCTGTACAAACTCTTCCTAAAAATAGTATAGAAGGAGACACCTCTAACCCATTGAGCCAGTGTTAACCTGACTGATACCAAATTCATATAAATTAATTTACATAAAGGAAAAGGAAAAGAACATTATTCTCTCCAAACCAAAGTTACTATTTTAATAGAAAGTCAAAGATAACAAACATGGGGAAAATTAAAATGTTGTTGTTTACCCTTCAGTGTAGTTTAATTTCTAAGCATTTAGAGATTTTCCTGTTATACTTTTGTTACTGATTTTTAGTTAGGATTTAGAATAAGGAAACTAAGGCAATATGTTTGACTTTGATAATCATAAAATATGTTTCATTGAATAATCCATTATTTTATTCTTTACATTGATCAACAGCAAAATTAAAATAGAATGGTTTATCTGCAATAAATAAAAAGATGCAAGTCCATGAAGTCTGTAAATATAATCCAGGATATTTGACAACTATCTGAGTCCAGTAATATTTATTTCATCTCTTCTTGGACCATTTTGCTGAATCACTTCTCAGTGAATAATTTGTGATTTTATTTTTTTTACTTTATTTTTTTTTTATTTTAGAAAGGGAGAGGGAGAGAGGACGAATTGGGGAGAGAGGCAGAGGAAGAGAGAGAGAGAGGGAGAATATTAAGCAGGATCCACACTCAGTGCAGAGTCTGATGCAGGGCTTGATCTCATGACTCTGGGATCATGACCTGAGCCAAAATCAAGAGTCAGATGTTCAACCTACTAAGCCACCCAGGTGCCCCTGTCATTTTATGAATTTTCACGAACTATCCTGCCACATCTGTGTTGCTGTGAGTTTTAGAATCACAATCTCATGTCTTCATTAATCTCTATCTATAGTTTTCAAGCTCTACTTTTTTCAAAAGTGAACAATTAAATTACATTCTTAAACCAATAACTGGATTATATTTCAAATGCATATTGTTTTCTCTGAATAAGTACCAAATCAATAGAATTTTCTCTTCTTTGTTTTTCTTCATTTCTCCTTAAGATGTTGTGGGGGGTCTTTTAAATATACTTTTTATTTTTAAGTAATCTCTACACCTAACATAGGGCTCGAACTTACAACCCCAAGATCAAGAGTCCCATGCTCCACCTACTGAACAATCCCGGTGCCCCAAGATATTGCGAGTTCAAAGAGGCTTACGCATTCTAAGCACAAAGGATTCTTCTCTGACCAGTACTATATGAGAATTCTGAGTTTTATTTAAATGGACAGCCTCCAGTGGCTTTTGGTTATTTTTCCCTCACCCAGGTGCATCTGCAGCTGACATATCTGTTCTTCAAGTTAAAGACCTTTCCAGGTGTCAAATATATGTTGGTCACTTCCTTCTCCTCCTATAACCACACTTTTCAGTTCTTGGTGGTACAATGAACAGTTGAACTTTCTCTCATAGAAGATCACGTGGTCAAGACACACTAAGTTTGCCTGCTTAGGGCTTGTCAACATGAATGTATTGCTTCTGCTGTACCACATGGGACAAGAAGATTTTTCTATGAGACTTGCTGGCTTCATGGTTTTCTCTCAAGAAATAAATCTTCTTTTCTCTCAGATCCCACACAACTCTGATTTCTAATGACAGTCCTTAGGCATAGTCCAGGGGATGAGACTTAGGTCCTTTCCTAGAGATGTTAACCTTTACATTTCACTTGAATCTCTCTTTTATCACATAATCAAAATATTATCTTTGTGTGAGGCAAAATTAGCTTCCCATTTTCACACTTTTCCATTCTATGGAATGAATTTTTTTTCTGAAATTTCAATATACTTATTTATCTGGAACATGTAATATGTGATAATAATATGTAATATTAATATATTATACAATATGTAACTCTATATTAAAACTACAAATTATATAATTATAAATTATGCTATATTATTATAATTATATATTATAACTATAATATGTGATTATATATATATATATTTTTTTAAGGAACTCTGATTTAATTCTATAGTGAGTCTCAAGAAGCTATCCTTAGAATCAAAGAAAGGGATTTACATCTATCTTTCAGTCATATTAGCTCTCTCCCTGAGTGAATATATACTCAGAGCGATCATTGCTGCCTTAATATTTGATAAAGGATATTGGGATCAAGTAATTGCAGAACTATGAATGTTGAACAACTCTGCTTAATATCTGAAAATCTTATTCTGTTAAACATCTATAAATGATACTCTAATATTTTTAAGTTAGCTTTAAAATAATACTTAAATGGCAAAATATGTAGGTTGTATTTCAATGGAAAATGGAAAAGTATTAGTGATACCTATTTCTATTGAAATGCATTTATATGCATAGGTTAACATGGGATTCTAAGCACAGAGTATAAATTGCCCTTACTTGAGGGTGTTGGGTAATTTTTCATTTCTTAGTCTTTGCTATCTGTGCTTCATAAAATGCTTCTATGAAAACATTTTTTATATTAAATATTACTATTTAGTATGTACTATTTAAATGTTATTTAAACAAGATCATGTATCATATACTATTGAAATTATAAACATATTAAATTGAAGTACCACATGAAGGATAAACCAAATTCAATAAACATAAAGAAAGATGATGAATATAACAGTCAATAAATCCATTATGTTAGGAAAAGGGCAGTCATATCTGAACAAAATGGAGTAGAGAGAGATTGTAGATCTTATTAAAGTTTGAACTGCATCTTTGATCTCCAAAAGAGATTGAAGCATTTGCCTATAGACCACACTAATGCAATAATAAAGATGGAAAAATTTTAAATAGATAACAGTGACTCAAATTTCCCTATATTTCACTTAAATAATTTACCACATATAAATGGTGCTTCATCTAGTAAAACGATGATGATTTTTCTCCTAACTACCTCTGCCAGGTCTAACCAGAGCAATCGTCTTGTTTCACAACAATGGAGCCACAATAACAGTCTTTTACTTTTGGAGCAGAATGTACACACATCAACACACACAGACACGCTCACACGCACATACATGGTTTCGGTAATCTGGAATTCTTTTGCCTGATTTCAACTCGCTAAAATCTTCTACACCCTTCAGGTCTCAGATTACCTGTTACCTCTTGAGAGGCACTGTCCTGGTTACGCTTACAGCTGAAACTTGGCCCACTCTCTATTGATTAACATAGAACCATTTTTCTCTTATAGCACTTTTCATATTTGTAGCTGTGATTTTCATTTAAAATCCATGTAATCTACTATGACTTTAATATCCATGAGTTTAATATCCATAATGTTTGGATACCAAGGCAAATTCAATGTCAACAGAGTCTGAACAAATTGTAAGAAGACGAATTATATTGGTCTTAAAGTAATGAGTCATATTAATATATATATATATTAATACAATAATGTACATCAATATGTCAATTGATATAAAGTACATCAGTGTGCCAATGGAGAAGAAAAATATGTAATTATCATAACTTCAAACGAAAAACATTCAAAAAATCAAATTTTATGCTCACTTGTAACTGAAACACACACATACACATGGAAAACTTAAGGCACGGTTTACTTGTTGAACATTAGAAAAATATTGGATTGAAGTAATGAAGCAGATACATTTAATAGCAAAATAATAAAATTCATTCTACTAAAGTAAAAAATAAAAAAGTCTCTTTCTAATTCACTAATTCAGAGGGAGACATGCACCCTTATGTTTATTACAGCCTTATTTACAATAGTCAAACTGTGGAAGTAGCCCAAATGTCCATCAATAGATGAACGAATAAAGAAGAGATAGATAGACAGATAGATAGATAGATATAATGGAATATTATTCAGCCATAAAAAAGAATGAAATCTTGCCATTTGCAATAACATGGATAGAGCTAGAGAATACAATGCTAAGCAAAATAGGTCTGTCAGAGAAAGACAAATGCCATATGATCTCACTCATATGTAGAATTTAAAATTAAAATGAGAAAAGGAAAAAAGAAAGACAAACCAATAAACAGACCCTTTACTGTGGAGAAAAACTGGTAGTTACTGGAGGGGAGGTGGGTGGAGGATGCATGAAATTACACGATGGGAATTAAAGAGCACACTTATCATGATAAAAAGAAAATAATAATATTTTTTAAAAAAGGCCATACTCCACAGGTGACTACCATCCCAGATTCCCCAACAATCTGTAGCGTGATTGACTCCTTTGCTAAATAAATAAATACATACATACATACATTCATACATACACACTATTTTCACATTCTTTTTAAAGGTGTATCAAAAAAAATTAAGTAAATAAAATTCTTTGAAGTGTGACCTTGAGTCAGTTACTGAAGATCAAAAAAAAAGGAATAATGAATGATAAAAAAATGTCTGTCTTGTATGATTATATAATTTTAAGTTTTTTATGAACCCAGTATGACTTGAAAGCCAAAGAGTTCTAATGATGAATGGGACAGAGACAAAAGTTTGACCACCTGTAGATAATATAATCATATATTTTGAAAACTTAAGAAAGTCAAACAAAAATAATTGGTAATAATGAATCAACTAAAAGTCAAGGCAAAAATAATTAGTAGCATATACCCCTGTAATAAGAAGTCACCAACACAAATGGAAATAGAGGTAATTCACAGAGGCACAAAATCTTAATTGTAAAACCATTCTAACAAAACATGCAAGGCATCTGTGTGTGTGTGTGTGTGTGTGTGCATGATTAAATGAGAATACAATATATTCTGATGGTATATTTTAATGTTATATGCTAATTTTTCCTACTGTGTCCTAAGTTTCAAAATATTCAGAGCCATAATAAATAAAATGATATAACACTTGGCAACATACAGATTAAGTAGAGTGTCAATTAAAAGACCTTAGATTTAGTGCTTTTAATAATATAGCATATGATTTTAATTTTCGCTAAAACAGATCTTCCCTAATAATTTGGAGAAGTGAAGTATTTAACAAATAGTGCCATTACACCTTTTAGGATAAAAGATGCCTTCAGATTTTTCTCTTTATAAGATACATTTCCTTTTGGGTGATCTCTTTAGTATTCATAATTTCATCTATCACCTGAATGCATAAGGACACCAAATCTATCTTTGTATTCTTTTCTCTTCCCAACAATCAGATACATATTTCCAAATATCCGGACTAAGCAAAAAGATAGCATGTTCCAAGATATGCTCAGGCTTTTATCCACTTCTTCCAATCATGGACCCATTACTGGAGGTCAGATACCTGTCTGTTTCCTGTCTTCTCTAGTGTATTTAACACAATGGAGAAATCTCAGATGACCAGTAAACACTGATCCAACGGTGCAAGATGAAGTACGACAACTTCCCCCCTTTTTATGTTATTCCGTCCTCTCGCACCTCCAGTGCTTGAGTAATAAAAAGACAAGCAGTTCATTCTGCTATGAGGAAGGAGGGGCCTTTCAGTGATGCCACTGTAGCCATGGATACTAGCTGCCTTTTCCTATTCAGGTGCTAATGGTACACAATTCTACTTTCTCTGAAAGATTTGTTCATTTATGTATTCTTCATGGAAGTCATCTAAATAAAATTTTTCAATGTAAATTTAAAGAAAGGCAAATTATATATTCTTCCCCAAGCCAGTGTGAAAATACAAAGGGTCATAGTCCCAGTGATGATGGTGCAGTCTTCTTTATTTAAAGAATAATATTTAATTTTTATTATTTTATATTTTATATTTTTATATTTTATTTTGTATTTTTATGATTTTATATTATATTTATAATAATAAATTATTATTCTTTATTATTTAAAGAATAATATTTAAAAGTTAAATACTTCACCTATTTAAATGATTGTTGATATATTATTAACACATTGGAGTGCCACATCAACATAAAGTTTTCTACAGAAAATTAATTTCTATAGAGTTGTGGCTTGCTGTTAGTGTTTATAAAATTAGACACTGCTTTCTTATAAAGTTTTGGAATGTGTACTTTATTTAAAAACTAGATTCTTTAGAGATATCATTTTTCGAATTCTTTCAAACTTTAAAATTTGGGGGAATGTTGTCTCATTTAATAATTAAACAAATTAGGACATGTACTTCGGGGGAGGATGAGGTAGCAAGCAGAAGACTGGAACAAGACAAGAACAGT